>NC_140592.1:1137803500-1139157235 GCF_964204655.1 Triturus cristatus
ATATAAGGCAGCCAGGACCCATGAGAGAGCACTTGCCTGCACAACCTTTCATTCCACACCACTGCTGCTGCTCGTGATTCCTCTGGCACCATGTCCAGGTCTGTGGAGAGGGTCCAGCCATTCACCCAAGAGGAGAATGAGGCGTTGCTGGACGTCATCCTCCCACAGTACCCCTGCCTATATGGGAGACAAGGGGAGCAGGTGAGTGCTGACTCCACTAGCTGTGACTGTGCCCCTTTTTTGTGTCCAGGTGTGACAGACATGCAATGTTGTTCATGGTGGGTCCCAGGGGGAGGAATGCCTTATGTCTCCCATGCAGAGCCTGATGTGGTTCATATCTGCACTCCTCACTTGCATTGTGCTTACTGTGACAATCACTGCATGGTGCATGCCACATTCAGCCTGGCTAATCCCCTTGGGAATGTTGTTTCCATAGTCCTGATGTGATTCTGTGGTCCCCCCAGTGTGACAGGTGACTGTACCCACAGATGTGTGTGAGTTGAGTGTTATCACATAAAGAGGGGGGGACCGGGAGCGTAATTAGAGAATAGGTCCAGTACCCGAGCTCCCTCAGAATCACTTAAATATTATGAGAGGGTAACTGTTCCTAAGAAAAAATGATTGTGTGTGCTCTCACGATGTGGTGTGGGGAATTCCTCCTTTTGTATATAGTGCCCTCACACACCCTTTCGAGTGTCTTGCTTCATCATGGGGCGTTGCTCCTCGTGGGGGTGGCGCTGCAGTCCCCCACGGGCCCCGCAAGAGGGCTCTTTGACGGAGATCTTTTGGTTGGAGACGCCGCAGTTGTGCATGGGGGTGTGTGGGCCTATCGGAAGGAAGGTGGGTGGTGCGTTTAAAAATTACTGGATAGAGTCCAAGACCTTTATTCACGGCTCTACCTAGCAAAAGGTTAAAATTAATAATCCTGGAGCTACTCTTGGAAAAAGAAATAAAAGAGGGCAGATTCTGGAAAGTAACTGCTGCTCTCAGGATAGTGAGTGGGGATCCTACTGGTGGGGGGTCAACATGTTTCGCGCTCACGGGTGGGTCCTTAAGGGATCCCAAATGCGCTCCGTCAGGACCTAAAAAAATTAAAAAGTGAGTGAAAGTGTTTGTGGATATTCAAAAGAACAGGTTTCTGTAAAGTGTAGTTCTGTAAACCTGTTGTACCTCAGTAGTAAGGTTGAACAGCGTCCTCGCGCTGATAGGTTTTTCCTTCTTATTTGGAAACCTTTACCCAACCTGGTATGGTAGAGGAAAAATGGAGAGACACACACATGGACAGGGGAGAGGGAGAAAAATAAATACGCAAAGAAAAATAGCATCAAAGTAATCATTATACATTGTATGTCATAATTACCATATAAGCAGCACAAGATGGTATCTATGCAAGCCATGCTTCTAAAAATTACATGCGAGTGTGATGAACTCGTTTGTGAGGAGTACCACAACATTGTGCATCGAATCCGTTATAGTGCAGTGAGAATGTCGTCGGATTCGAGTGCCTCACTTATCCAGCAGTTCATGTGAGGTAAACAACACCGGTTGCACCGTGGGAGCTGCTGCTGTCATTATCGTGGCTATAACAAGAGACGAGCAGTATCTCTACAGCGGTATACTCGTTTATGTGAAGAAATGACAAATACTCGTATTGGTGAAAAAATAACAGGAAAAACTAAACTTCTGGCTAAAGCCTACCCTCAAGTTGTAGGGATTAGGGCTCCATCAGCAGTGTGGAGTCGGCATAAGGAGAGACTGGTAGAGGGGGAAACAGAGCGGAATGTCATGGTCATCGGTATCTATACCGAACATGAAAACAGAGCGTCTAGGCTCACCTCTTAGGTCTAGAAATACTCACACGTGCTCCTTTGCCCGGGACGTAGTAACCTACCCCTCCTCCGTCTATCGCTGGAATGGATAGGGATAGTGCAAAGACGTGCTGCTTAAATGCGATCTCCCGTACTGCAGAGTTCTGTTAGGGGGCGGTCCCTGGGTGCAGAAAAGTGATGTCACGACGTAGCGTGATTAGGTGTCATGGTAACTATGGCAACAATTGGGACGCTATTCGATGACGTAGTAGCGTCTAGGGAGTGACTGTCAATGTATTCGTTGTGTGGTTGGTTGTCATGGTAGCTCTGGCGAAACTGAGACGCTTCTTGGTAAAAGAGGAGCGTCGAGTAAGTAATTGTCTATGTCATCGTAGAGTATGGTTCCTGCCGACAACTGAGCTCCGTTTATTGTGAGAATCGGTAGTGTTATTGACGTTAGAGTGACTCAACGCGTTCATGCAAAGTCGCTTGTGTGTTTCCATTGAAAATCAATAAAGTTTTCAGTATTGAAACACAATGTTCGTGGTAAAGGGAGCACATTGGGGGCTTCTTTGGAGAGCTAGTATCAGATGGTAACTCTGGGGAAATAGAAGCCGTTGTGGTGTCCCATTATTCAAAAATTAGCGCTAATACACTTCGTGTTTTTTTATATAAAAAAGGTTTTCAGACCGTTATGTGAGTATTGTAGTACCCTTCATTTTCCCTCTAGTTGATCGCATGGAAGAGTGTGTCACGTGTATGACAGAGAAGGACTTATAAGTAAAATCCCTAGCTGGGGGTATGCAAAAACAATAGTCAGACTCCCTTATGAACATTGACTGTGTTGGTGTGTAGATGTTATGTCAACTCAACCCATGGAATTTCATCGTTCAGACCTATTGTGTCGCATCTCAGTCTATGGACCCATCGTTGTTCCTGTTTGAACAGAGTCTGTTTTGTCCAGTGGGGATTGGAGACAATGGTGGTCCATCTTAGACTATTCGCTGTGTGTATAGACACAATTGGTTGTGTTACAATTAGTGTGTCAGTACACCGTGGCGTCAAATAAGACACACTAATTGTAACACAACCAATTGTGTCTATACCATAGTCTGCCCGTGTAACAAAAGGTACGTAGGAATGACCACTAGAGCAGTTAAGATCCGCATGGGGGAACATAAAAGTACCATCAGACGAGGCAAGACTAACACAAAACTGTTGACACACTTTGCAGAGGAAGGACACACAGCGAATAGTCTAAGATGGACCATCATTGTCTCCAATCCCCACTGGACAAAACAGACTCTGTTCAAACAGGAACAACGATGGGTCCATAGACTGAGATGCGACACAATAGGTCTGAACGATGAAATTCCATGGGTTGAGTTGACATAACATCTACACACCAACACAGTCAATGTTCATAAGGGAGTCTGACTATTGTTTTTGCATACCCCCAGCTAGGGATTTTACTTATAAGTCCTTCTCTGTCATACACGTGACACACTCTTCCATGCGATCAACTAGAGGGAAAATGAAGGGTACTACAATACTCACATAACGGTCTGAAAACCTTTTTTATATAAAAAAACACGAAGTGTATTAGCGCTAATTTTTGAATAATGGGACACCACAACGGCTTCTATTTCCCCAGAGTTACCATCTGATACTAGCTCTCCAAAGAAGCCCCCAATGTGCTCCCTTTACCACGAACATTGTGTTTCAATACTGAAAACTTTATTGATTTTCAATGGAAACACACAAGCGACTTTGCATGAACGCGTTGAGTCACTCTAACGTCAATAACACTACCGATTCTCACAATAAACGGAGCTCAGTTGTCGGCAGGAACCATACTCTACGATGACATAGACAATTACTTACTCGACGCTTCTCTTTTACCAAGAAGCGTCTCAGTTTCGCCAGAGCTACCATGACAACCAACCACACAACGAATACATTGACAGTCACTCCCTAGACACTACTACGTCATCGAATAGCGTCCCAATTGTTGCCATATTTAATTCGGGAGTCTCCTGAGGCGGAAGCCGGGAGTGAATCTTAGCATTTTAAAATATTTGTTGTGTGATACTTTGCCTTAACTTCACTCACCTGTGCACTTTAAACAGCGCTCCTAGCGCTGCAACGAACGCCATCTATCGCCATCACTGAGGGCGAGGCGCCACGGCGGACACGCCCACCTCAGCTGGCCACGCCCCCTCCCCTGACACACTATAAAGTGCGCGCGGCTGGAAAACGCGTCACTTTAATTCGGGAGTCTCCTGAGGCGGAAGCCGGGAGTGAATCTTAGCATTTTAAAATCTTTGTTGTGTGATACTTTGCCTTAACTTCACTCACCTGTGCACTTTAAACAGCGCTCCTAGCGCTGCAACGAACGCCATCTATCGCCATCACTGAGGGCGAGGCGCCACGGCGGACACGCCCACCTCAGCTGGCCACGCCCCCTCCCCTGACACACTATAAAGTGCGCGCGGCTGGAAAACGCGTCACTTTAATTCGGGAGTCTCCTGAGGCGGAAGCCGGGAGTGAATCTTAGCATTTTAAAATCTTTGTTGTGTGATACTTTGCCTTAACTTCACTCACCTGTGCACTTTAAACAGCGCTCCTAGCACTGCAACGAACGCCATCTATCGCCATCACTGAGGGCGAGGCGCCACGGCGGACACGCCCACCTCAGCTGGCCACGCCCCCTCCCCTGACACACTATAAAGTGCGCGCGGCTGGAAAACGCGTCACTTTAATTCGGGAGTCTCCTGAGGCGGAAGCCGGGAGTGAATCTTAGCATTTTAAAATCTTTGTTGTGTGATACTTTGCCTTAACTTCACTCACCTGTGCACTTTAAACAGCGCTCCTAGCGCTGCAACGAACGCCATCTATCGCCATCACTGAGGGCGAGGCGCCACGGCGGACACGCCCACCTCAGCTGGCCACGCCCCCTCCCCTGACACACTATAAAGTGCGCGCGGCTGGAAAACGCGTCACTTTAATTCGGGAGTCTCTTGAGGCGGAAGCCGGGAGTGAATCTTAGCATTTTAAAATCTTTGTTGTGTGATACTTTGCCTTAACTTCACTCACCTGTGCACTTTAAACAGCGCTCCTAGCGCTGCAACGAACGCCATCTATCGCCATCACTGAGGGCGAGGCGCCACGGCGGACACGCCCACCTCAGCTGGCCACACCCCCATGTTCCCTCTCACACGGACATAAAGGATGTGCCTCGCCAGGAAGCGCAGCGGACGGGCGCAGCGGGCGCGCCGTCAGCGCGCCGAAGGCGCGCCAAAGGCAAGCCCGTCTGGGCCCGTCCGGGCCTGGATCGGGCCTAGGGCCAGTCCCCCTGCCTCTTCAACCAGCCCCACCCGCATCTGCTGGACTTCTGCCCAACTACACCTACTTAATTCACATCTTTGCCCGACCTGCCCCCGCTGCATCCCGAGTCATCTGGAAGCCGCTCATTATCTCTGCCCACAATGCAGCTTTACACTCCCGCCCTGTCAACCCCGTCTCTCCCCTTGCTCACCACCGCATCCCTCTTCCTCTAATCAGTACACCTTACGTGCAGGTCTGATTAATTGCCGATCTTTACCCCGTCACGCCAACGACATCTGGATGTCCATTTCGTCTGAGGAATGGGATATTCTTTTTCTAACCGAGTCCTGGATCACTGACTCTTCCTCACCAGATATCTATCTGGCCATCCCCCCAGGTTATGACATCAAATGCCTGAATCGGACCGGAGGTAAGTCTGGTGGTGGTCTTGCCGTCATACTTAAATCCTCTTTCCAGTTGACTTTCACTAGACTCAGTGCAATAGGCACAATCGAAGCTATGTACTTCTCCATCTCCAACAATGCATCAGCAATCTTAGCTGGCACACTAGTCTACTGTCCCCCTCCTGTCTCCACGCCCTCCCTCAATGCCCTTGTCCACTTATTGGCTGATCTTTCTATTAAACATCAAAATTTCATTGTCCTGGGCGATTTTAACCTCCACATCGACAACCCGTTATGCGCTAAGGCTACTAACCTGGTCGACACCATGGAAAGCCTCAATCTTAAACAATTGGTTGCAGGTCCCACCCATGTGGCAGGCCACACCCTGGACCTCATCTTTGCAAATTTCTCGCTCATCACTGCCCTTCAGCCTCTCCCTCTAACCTGGACCGATCACTTCCTCGTCCCTTTTCTTCTTACTTTAGGACGCAAACCTGCCCAACTGGCCCATAGAAAGGAATTGGGAAGAAAGTGGCATAAGGTCACCTGCGCTACCCTGGATCCCATATTCCACTACCATTCGGAGTACCTCTCCCCGGACATTGATGAAAATGTCTCCAGGTTAAATTCTACTCTCCTTAAGGCTATTGATTCTATTTCCCCCCAGATAACCATCTCCTCCACCAGGTCGCGGCCCTCTGCTCCCTGGTTCTCCACCTCCCTTCGGGAGGAGAAAAGCAAATGTAAGGCCCTTGAGCGCATGTGGAGGCTCAACTACGACTCTGAAGCCAAACATCTTTACAGAACGGCACTTAAACAATTTCTCAAACTTAAAAAAGGCGCGATGAAAGACCACTTTGCCGCTCAAATTAATAAAGCCAAAAACTCTTCAAAAACGCTCTTTAGCGTCGTCAAAGACTTTATTAACCCTCCGGCTAGAGCCCCCCAGAACACCGCCAGTCAGGCCCTTTGTGAGGGACTCTCAGATTTTTTTCTAGAAAAAATAAACAAACTGTGTGTCTCCTTCCCCACTGAGTCAGTCACTCCATCTCCTACTTCTAGCCCCCCTGAGTCTCCATCTTTCCCTGCATTCAACAAACTAAACATGGACGAGGCTATTAGACTGCTCATCGCCTGCAAATCTGGCGCCCCCTCTGATCCTGTTCCCGCCAAAATCATGGGAGAACTGGCACCTTCACTGGCCTGCCCTTTCCTTACCGTCTGGAATGCCTCCCTTCACCATGGCTTCTTCCCCACCACCTGGAAGGAGGCACTGGTGATCCCTATTTTGAAAAAGGCAGACGCAGACCCCACTGTCTTCTCTAACTACCGTCCCATCTCCCTCCTTCCCAAACCTGCCAAAGTCCTGGAAAAAGCAGTACAGCTCCAACTTACGGACTATCTGGAAAACCACTCTCTGCTTCATGGATCCCAATCCGGTTTCAGAGCAGGATTCAGTACCGAAACGGCCCTGCTGGAGGTATCTGAGACCATTCGGGAGTGTGTGGACAGGGGCGAGGAGGCCATGCTGGTTCTCCTCGACCTGTCCGCAGCTTTCGATACGGTCTCTCACCCCATCCTCCTGGACCGCCTCAGGCAGATAGGCATCGGTGGCTCTGCCCTCGGATGGATCAAGTCCTTTCTCTCAGCCAGAAGCCAAAGAGTACTACTACGCCCCTTCAAGTCAGAGGAAAAACCTCTGTCATGTGGGGTGCCACAGGGCTCCGCCCTTAGCCCCCTATTCTTCAACGTCTATCTGGCCCCCCTGGCTGACGTCGTTGAGTCCTACGGAGTCAGGGTGGTATCCTACGCCGACGACACACAGTTGGTGTTTTCTTTCCGGGACCACTCGGACTCCGCATTCCTCAACTTTCGCCAATGCCTGAATAACATCAGCGGCTGGATGACTACGAACCACTTGAGATTAAATGCAGATAAAACGGAGGTCCTGTTTTTCAATCAGAACACCTCTATTCCCTCTTCTTGGTGGTGGCCGACAGCTCTCGATCCTGCCCCTACCCCGGTTCGCTCGGCGCGGAATCTGGGCTTCCAATTCGATGACTCGTTGTCATGTAAAACCCAGATCAATAAGGTCACCTCCGCCTGCTTCATGAAACTACGGATGATAAAAAAGATCCTCCCGTACCTTCCCACGGATTCCCGCCGTACAGTCACCCAGGCCCTCATTACGTCCCACCTGGACTATGCTAATAGCCTCTATGCAGGGGCTCCGCAGTACCTGATTGGTCGACTGCAGATTGTCCAGAATGCTGCAGCCAGACTGATCGGTAACATCCCTTACCGTCAATCTGTCTCTGCATATCGAAGGCAACTCCACTGGCTCCCTGTGGCTAGCCGCATCCAGTTTAAGGTTCTCACCCTTACATATCGAGCCGTCAACAACTTCGGCCCTACTTACCTGAAAAATCGGGCTTCGATATCCTGCTCCACCAGATCCTTGAGGTCTAATGACCTCCGCCTCCTGATCTCGCCCCGTTTTAGACTGTCCAGAACCGGAGGCAGAGGTTTCGGTGTCATTGCTGCCAGACTTTGGAACTCCCTTCCACTTGAGCTGAGGTTCTGCCCCTCTGAAACCATCTTCCGAGCCAAACTCAAAACCTGGCTCTTCTCCGGACTTTAGATTCCCTTGCATCACATTTTCTTCTCTCCCCTTTTCCACTCAGTAACCCCTGGATTTTAGCGCCGGGACACCCCTTCGGGGGTAGCTGCGCGCTCTACAAATTCCATAAAATAAATAAATAAAATAAATAGTTACCATGACACCTAATCACGCTACGTCGTGACATCACTTTTCTGCACCCAGGGACCGCCCCCTAACAGAACTCTGCAGTACGGGAGATCGCATTTAAGCAGCACGTCTTTGCACTATCCCTATCCATTCCAGCGATAGACGGAGGAGGGGTAGGTTACTACGTCCCGGGCAAAGGAGCACGTGTGAGTATTTCTAGACCTAAGAGGTGAGCCTAGACGCTCTGTTTTCATGTTCGGTATAGATACCGATGACCATGACATTCCGCTCTGTTTCCCCCTCTACCAGTCTCTCCTTATGCCGACTCCACACTGCTGATGGAGCCCTAATCCCTACAACTTGAGGGTAGGCTTTAGCCAGAAGTTTAGTTTTTCCTGTTATTTTTTCACCAATACGAGTATTTGTCATTTCTTCACATAAACGAGTATACCGCTGTAGAGATACTGCTCGTCTCTTGTTATAGCCACGATAATGACAGCAGCAGCTCCCACGGTGCAACCGGTGTTGTTTACCTCACATGAACTGCTGGATAAGTGAGGCACTCGAATACGACGACATTCTCACTGCACTATAACGGATTCGATGCACAATGTTGTGGTACTCCTCACAAACGAGTTCATCACACTCGCATGTAATTTTTAGAAGCATGGCTTGCATAGATACCATCTTGTGCTGCTTATATGGTAATTATGACATACAATGTATAATGATTACTTTGATGCTATTTTTCTTTGCGTATTTATTTTTCTCCCTCTCCCCTGTCCATGTGTGTGTCTCTCCATTTTTCCTCTACCATACCAGGTTGGGTAAAGGTTTCCAAATAAGAAGGAAAAACCTATCAGCGCGAGGACGCTGTTCAACCTTACTGTGGAAATGTGGATTTTCCTGGTCAGTTATGTCCCCTATCTTGGACCCCAACGGTTCTATGTGCATGTCGCAAGTACATGTATGTTCCCTCCAGTTCCAGTATTGATGACGCAAACACATGCGTGTCCACCGTCAACATGTCCTCTGCCAGATCCGCCATGAATAGGCCGGATATTCCATTCTTAAATATGAAAGGCCACCGGCTTTATATGGTTCACTTATGCCACTTTTCAGTCCAAGCAAGTAGGCCCTGATTCTGTCATCAAACTCTTCTTGCCTTCTGCCTCTAAAAGCTCCAGCCCGAGCCTGCATCTGTGACCATGAACTTTGTCTCATTCTCTGCGCTGCTCACGAAGCCTGACATCAGCTTACTCTCTGCCAAGAACTGTATTTCACCTTCGAATTATCTGCTTCCCCCTCAGCCGATGCATTCCTGCCTAGTAGTTTAAGTAAACATTCTTCCAGTTACCAAGCAAAAAGACCCATCTTCTCTGTCCTCATGCAAGTAATTCATAGCCTTGTTACCATGGAATATTCCTACCCCCTCGCATTCAGTGTAGACACTTAGACGCTTGTACACGCACAGTCAGTATAGAATAGATTCTGTCCGAGAGTCCTCCTTTTTGGATAACATAGTTCTTTAAACATAGGATGTTAGATATGATTTGGGATTAGGTTGACTTGACCTCCCAGACTTCTCGTCTCCACATATAGAGCTAAATGTCAAGTCCCCATCACCCCCTAGTTCCACGTCAATTACACGTCATACTGCTGCGCGCGCATCCATGCCAAGTATTATCTTACAAGATCCACCTATACATGACATCACAACCAATCATGTTTCTTTTTACTCATTATTACACCCATTTTCGGTTACGCAAACCAAACATCAAATGTCCTTATCAATTGTTACGCCTACTGTATTCACTTCATTATAATGTATGTATTATAAAAGTTACTGCTTGTCAATAAAGTATGTACTTCACTTCCTGAACCCCCGTGGTGATGGAACTTGAGGCATCCGATTATAATCGCTTATTGGAATAAAGCCCATTCCGAACCTCTAATATCACGGATTCTGCCTCTCATTTTACTGAGCTATTTTATAATGTTTCTGTACCAAATTCAGTCCCGGTAAAGGAGAAATATTTACCACATGATGGCGCCCGAACAGGGACACTTTCTCATCTCACGCGCCGGCGGTGTGTTGCAGGCCCGGTCTCCTGCCACAGCTGGACGGACAATAACGCGTACCAGCAGGATTTCCTGTATCTCCCTCCGGTCAAGCGGGGGCGACTGAGACTGCAATCAACACCCAGACGAGGCGGTGAGAAGTGCGAAGTATCCCGACCAGAGCCTAGCTGAGAGAGCAAGATCCGAGGTATACAGAGACCCACCAGTCCGAAGTCAAGCCCAGTGTCCGACGAGTCGAGTCGAGTCGAGTCCGGTCCGGTTCAAGTTCAAGTTACTGAGGCCTTCTGTTTCCGAAGCTACCCGGTGAGTACCATTGCTGGGGAGGCATTTCTGACGTGCACATAGGTTGTGCCGGTCAAGACGGGTTTGGGTACACAAATCCGGTCTGCACTGTTTTAGCAGTGTATCTGTACTGTTTAGCAGTATATCAAGTATTCCGAAGTATTCCGAAGTGTCTAGTTATTGTCTAGTTATTGTCGGGAATTAAGCTTGGTGATTAGTTATGCAGACGATCATCATTGTTGTTTCAGTTAATGGTTTAATGTTAAATGTTTAAAGTGTTTAAGTATGTTCTGAATATCGTGGTATGAATGACTGTTCATTATCGTGTTTATTGTATTAAGTCTGTTCAAATTCAAGTATCAGGTCAAAATCAAGTATAAGGTCAGTTCTCAATATGCCGCTCTTTTCGAAATTAAGACAGATCACTACCAGAAAAGGGGTTCTCGAAGAAGCCGTCCCTATTCCTCCTAGGGACACTCCAGGGCATTTTATGTATCACAAACATGGCTTAGACGCTATATTATTTCTTGATTTATGGGTAGACTATACCAAGGGATTACCAGAAAGTCAAAGGTGGCCCACAGCGGCGACCTGGGATGCAGAGTGCATCATGAAAGTCGAGGAAGAGTTATGGAAAAGAAAAGTCAGACAGTCACAGAAAGACGCCGTTGAATTATGGCGTAAAGAATCACATAGACGAACAGAAAAAGCACGTAGACAGGAGGAGAAGAGTAAAGAGAATTCCAATAAAGTTCGAGAGAATCTATTAATTGAGGAAGGTATCCGAGTAAAATCAGAACAAGTAGACAGACAAAGAAATGCCCTTATGAATGGTATGTATCCTCTCCTGGCCGAAGGATTACCTAAGGCTACTCCAGAGACACCAAAAGACTTGCCAACCCCATTGTTCCCAATAAAGGTACATCCTAAGGGGCATCCTAGAACCGCAGAAGATGTTTTTCTTTCCTCATATTTAGATGACGCAGCTCCCGAGTATGCTAACTCTGCCCTACATAGACCGCATACCAGGGAGGTTCAACGCCAAGATCCAGTACCCGTATCCCTGCAGCAACAAATCGAGTCACAAGTTCCGGCAAGCACATCTGTTTCTGTACCCGCTCCTACAGCTACTTCTATGGCTGTGTCCACACCTGTAGTTGCTGTGTCACGTTCGACGAATCCTTTTACACCCGACGCCCCAGATGGGGCCGCGGGAGGAGCTACCAATGTCTTTTCTACGCCACCCAGAATAAATAAACTTGCTTTTCAAGAGTCAGCGCATTCACGTACACCCAAACTCCTTAGTACCCGTACGCTTAAGGAACTTCTTATAGACTGTAGATATGACCCGGTGCCTGGAAAGGAGGACGAAATGACCCTAGCATCATTGCGTATCAGACGAGCCGCAGTGTATTTAGCAAAGTTACCAGGAATGACTGCGCATCTAGATAATATATATCATTTTGTCCAAACAGGGCGAGATCCAGAATGTATTTACAGAGCTATGGAATACCAGAAAGTAGAGATACAGGGGGAACTATTACGTTTCCTCATAAACTGTGTGATCAGAAATCAAGACCGACCGGGGGTAGACCCGGAAGCCATGAAAATTCTTACAAGATGGAGCCAGAATATATCGGAAGGGAGACATGATAAACAAAACTGTATAATAGCCATGTGCCGAAAGATCCGTAAAGAAATAGAACGCCTACACGAAGAGCGATTAGAGGTAGACGAGTTCGAACAAAACGAGGAAGAAGGGTCAGGACTGCCCACAGGACATTCGGACACCATAGCCTATGTAGGTAGAGGAAGATCTTGTAATAGGAGTAAGACTAGATATCACACTGACTCAATACATCCGATATGTCCAGATAATAACAGAAATTTTCAAATACCTATAATTAACATAAGGTCTAACGAGCATTCGTTCCAAACCGCCGACAAACTACTACAAGAACGAAGGGGTTATCATTTCCTCGATTCTATGGATGAACAAGATTTAGCCAGGGCAGCTGTCCATTGGGTGGACAGTCCCGGAAAATATAGTGATGATACAGTAGTACGCACATTTTTGAATCTTACCCCAGATGAACAAAGGTTAGCTGGGATTTATATGATTCAACAACTCATTATACTATATCGGAGTCAGCATTCGGACCCTGGTCCCTTGCCTGACATACTGACTGAATTACTTATGAATAAATGGAGAGGTCCAGGTACTGAATTAATTAAAGAAATTCTAGAATCAAGAAAGCAGTATATTCTTTTTGTATGTTCAGAACATGTTCCATTGTCTGTCAAGGAAAGAACTACGTATCACATAGATAGACAGAATCCCTTACGAGAAGTGCACCCAATAAAGGGTGAGGACAACGAGTTTAAACGCGTATTTGTATATACGCCTATATCGAAAATAGAATTGTTAGAAATGAAGAAAGTAGTACCCAGTCATGACAAGGACCCAGCGGGGTTTCACCGAGAAATTAAAGACATGTTACTCATGGGAGAATATACCTACCCCGACATTATGACAATATTAAAGGTGTTGATGCCTGCTGGCATTTATGAGAAACTCAAGGAAAAAGAGTGGGAGGTAGGTGATCAAAAGATAGAATGGTCAGCATTAGAAGCAGAAGAAAGGGCCCGAGGTCCAGGTTCGGGGCTTGGGGACAAAACTAAGGCATTACCAGGACTACTAGTACAGGTACTGCCACGTTTATTAACTACGAAAAAGGAAGATTGGGGTACAATTTCAGCCTGTAAACAGAAGCAAGACGAAGACACTAGTGATTACTATGCCCGTTTTGAAAAATGTTTTGGTATAAATAGTGGCATAAAAGCAAGTAGCGAATCATACCCACATCTGTTTGTAACAAAATTAGTAGAAAATGCTCTGCCCCCAGTAAAGAATAGAGTATTAAAATTCGAGAGTACCTGGCAAGGTAACACTCCAACACAAATGTTACAAATGTTACAGTACCACCACAATAGAATTAAAGAGGAACAAGAACATGAACACAGACGCATGAAAGACACAAAAATGAAAATGCTAGTTTCCCAGACAGTTCCAGCTGAAGGACATAAAAAGGGTATGACACATTCCGATTCAGCAGGACCTGTAAAGGGGACATGCAATTATTGTAAAAAGCCAGGCCATTACGTACACGATTGTCCAGTTTTAAAACATAATATCGCCATAGGTAAAACACAAGAAAGATCACGGCCACTAAGACAAGATCAGAATGAACAAGGAGCTATGCAGCATGCCCAGGCCATGCCAGCCTCACAACAGCCAATACAGTTTGTGCCAGCTGCACCACCGTTGCCTGCTGCTGCCACACAGACGACAACACGACAAATGTATCAGACCGCACAGTATGAATATCCCGAGTATCAGCGTTACGCATGAACAAGCCTAGAGAGGGAAGTTGACTTACCCCTTATCGAGATTCCTGTAGATCAAGAAGGACCTTATGTACATAGTAAATTATTAGGTCAAGATAGAAAATTTTTACTCGATACAGGGGCAAGTCGAACAACTCTAAAACATAGTGAAGTTCCAGGGGCACCCCTCTCAGGCTCACAGAATATTTCCCTTGGTTTTTCAGGAAAACCTATTGTTAATGAAGTGTCACAGCCTTTGCCACTTACGATAGGACCTCTGACCCGAACTACAGATTTACTGCTTACTAAATCATGTCCAGAAAACTTGTTAGGAATAAAAACGTTGAAAGCCCTAGGAGCCATAATATGTTGTTCTCCGGAAGGAGTAAGGTTGTTTTTACGTGATTTTAAAGGTCACTATGTATCTAGAGACATGGATCCCCGACTGCAGACTTTACCTACACACCTATGGGCACAAGGCCCTACTGATGTTGGTTGCATGAATATTACACCATATCGAGTCACACTAAAGGCAGGAGTGGTGCTACCACGAATGCGACAATACAAGTTACCACCAGATGCTGTAGTGGCTTTACTACAAATCATTGACGAGCTCATTGCCCAAGGAGTAGTTGTGGAAACAGACTCCAATATATGTAATTCACCGATAATACCGATTCTTAAACGAACAGATCCTACAGCGCCGCCAGTATATCGATTGGTTATTGATCTGCGCGAATTAAACAAATGCATTGTGCCACAATTCCCTGTGGTCCCAGATATCTCGTCATTACTGACAGCCATTGATTCCGAAGCGACATTCTTTACTGTAATTGATCTCAAAAACGCCTTTTTCAGCGTCCCAATAGATCAGGAAAGCCAATATTTGTTCGGATTTAGTTTAAATGGGCGTAGCTTTAAATTCACACGCGCACCTCAAGGATTTACAGAAAGCCCCAGCATCTATAGCCAAGCACTGAAACGAGAACTTGACAGTATCCACATGCCAGTCAACACTGCTTTGCTTCAATATGTCGATGATCTGCTGATTACCGCAAGAAGCGAACCGGAATGTGAGAAAGCATCACTGACAGTTTTACAATTTCTGGCCGAAAAAGGGCACAAGGTGTCCCCTTCTAAGCTGCAATTCTGTGTCCAGCAAGTTGTTTATCTTGGACACTCGCTGGACAAGGAGGGAAGGCAGCTTACACCCGACCGTATTCAGTTAATAGCTAACATGCCAATACCCAAGACACAAAAGGAGGTGCGGGCTTTCATAGGCCTCACTTCATATTGTAGGCAGTGGATCCCTCAGTATGCATTTCTAGCAAAACCACTCATTCAATTGACAACACAGGAGGCAGCCACATCGACTGTTCTCCCTTGGACTCAGGAACATACACAAGCTTTTGAAAGCTTAAAGAAAGCTTTATGTCAAGCACCTGTTTTAGCAACACCATGTTACAGTAAACAGTTTACACTCTTTGTTACAGAACGCGAAGGTACTGCCTTGTCAGTACTCACACAGGATCAAGCAGGAGCACACAAACCATGTGCCTATTTCTCTAGTACATTAGATCCCGTAGCTCAGGCTCTGCCTGCGTGCCTGAAATCAGTAGCAGCGACAGCTTTAGCAATCAGACAAAGCGATGCCATAGTGTTAGGACATCCATTGACAGTTCAAGTACCCCACGCAGTAGAGGTTCTTGTAAATAGAACGCAAACACAACACTTGACTATAGCGCGACTTACAGGATATGAACTTACATTGTTTCAGCCACATATAGAAATAAGACGCTGTAACACATTGAATCCGGCCACACTTTTGCCAGTAACCGGAACAGACCCACTAGCCCATGACTGTATTGAAGTTATTACTGTAACGACAAAACCCAGACAAGACTTAACCGATGTTCCATTGTCAGATCCAGACTTGACATTTTATGTCGATGGTTCATGCATGAGAACAAGTACAGGAGAGTTAGTAGCCGCTTATGCAGTCACAACAGATACTGAAGTCATTGAAACTAATCGTATAAATACTTTGTCAGCTCAAGCCGCAGAGCTCATCGCTCTGACGCAAGCCTGTATTCAAGCCACGAAAAAAAAAAGTCAACATATACACTGATTCACGTTATGCATTCGGAGTTGTACATGACTTCGGCGTGCTGTGGCGAGAGAGAGGTTATTTAACTTCCCACGGTGCCCACATTCAGCACGGACCCCTCATTCACGCATTATTAAATGCAATACATCTACCCACTGAAATATCAATTATGAAATGTAAGGCCCATACGAAGGTTACTGATATCATTTCCCAAGGCAATGATCTAGCCGACAGAACAGCTAAACTGACTGCTCAAGCTCAGACCCCCGACATGACAAAGACAATAGTCCCGACACCGACACATTGTATGACCGTTAAAGATCCTACTCTTGACGTAATTGACATACAGACACATGCTACACCAGACGAAATAAAGAAATGGACCGAGTTAGGAGGGATCCAAACGGACCAAGGATGGATGATGAAGGAAAGGTCTGTATGGTTCCTTCCTGATTCAATGGTCCAAGTCGTAATTAACACTATACATAGTCCGGCACATCTAGGAGAAAAAGCTATGCTAGACAGCATTCAACACATTTGGTTCAATAAACATTTACGAGCAGCAGCAAAACAAAAGGTCCGTACCTGTATGATCTGTTGCCAGTTCAACCCAGGAAAAAGTGTTCCCGTAGAACAGGGTGGATTTCATCCTCCCGATCACCCTTTTGAAGTCCTACAGATGGATTATATCCAGATGGAACGATGTCGAGGATTCAAATATGTTCTCGTAGTTGTCTGCGCTCTGTCCCGTTGGACAGAGGCGTACCCGGTTTCAGATTACACTGCCCCGACTACTGCCAAACAGTTGGTTCGAGAATTCTTCCCACGATACGGTTTACCACGTGTTGTCTACTCAGATAACGGCCAGCCGTTCTCATCCGAATTAATGAAACACGTTTCACTTCTGCTAGGATATCAGTGGAAATTCCACTGTGTCCGACATCCCGAGGCAGCAGGTCTCGTAGAAAGACATAATCAGACACTGAAAATCAGACTGTCCAAAATATGCAGAGAGAAAGGGGTCGACTGGATAGTAGCATTACCAGTTGCACTTTTTTACATGAGAATGGTAGCACACTCTAGAACAGGGCTATCCCCGTATGAGGTGATCTTCGGTAGACCACCGAATATGTGGGGGACGCCTATACCACGCAAAATAACTGATATTGACTGTAATATGCTGACAGATTACTTGGCTTCCTTGATGTCTGCACTACAATCTTCTCGTTCACAGGTAGCTGCAGCCTTTCCCGACAACACTGAGGTGAAACCCCATGACGTGGTTCCGGGGGATCTTGTCTTTGTGAGAAATTTCGACCGAAAGACTCAACTGGAGCCCAGGTGGAAAGCACCCAAGTTGGTCCTGTTGACCACAAGAACAGCCGTGAAGATCGAGGGCCGCAAGGGCTGGATTCATTCAAACCACATCAAGAAATTTCATGGACTATCTTCGGATATAGACATTGTGCCCTGCACTCCCTCACAGACTGATACAAAGCTTCCTTTTGTTGAACCGAACAAATCTGAAAATTACAAACTAAAGCTTAGGCCCACCAAGTCGAGCAATTTGATTGTTTAAGTCCTCTCCAAGGTGAAGCGGTTGAATTGTCTCTGACATGTATCCCTTGGACCTGAGTAGAGAAAATACCCGAAAAATGTTGAAACGACAGGCGTATTGTAAATCACTGCGTAGCCACTGCATAGTGACATTATTAATTTTGTTTTTATTGAGTCTTTTAATAATTATTACAAGTATGTTGTTGCACATATATTACCCTATTTCTGGACATGTTTATAATGTTGCTGCTGAACATTCTTTTAGTGACTTACCTCCGCATGAATTGTCTTATAGACTTGCGCTGCGCAATAACACTTTCATTAGTATGTTACATCATTCCCATCAGACTAGTAACGCCACCAATTGTTGGGTGTGTGGCCGACTCCCTCCCTACCAGAATTATGAAGGAGTCCTGCCTTTCTTTCCACATCCATTTACACATAATGGCTCCTGTGGAGCATGGTTTAGTTTAATTAATTCCAAAGACTCAGACACAGCAGTTTACCAAGACCATTGGATATGGGGAAACCTGAACCTAGTTTTATTCAAAGTCTGTTACCCTGACAAGGAGGGTCGCCCCAAGAGAACAGGAACTGACCTAGAAAATGAAGTATATGGATTAGGTAATTTTATACCTAATCTCATGATTCTAAATGTCGTATCCGAAGTTGAGCTAGTCTTACCCACCATGTCAGTATTCCCAGCAAAAGGTGAATTATGTGTAAGAAAGGTTGGTTCCATACATATGGGCCACAGTTAATGCACTACTACCGTAGAATTCAGTGACCAAGGCAAATCTTCATTCAGAGCTTCTCGCCACTCCTACTTTATATGTGGTCAGACTGCATATATGCGTCTACCCCTAGATTGGGATGGTACCTGCTACATTGCATTCCTTTTGCCACCTGTTTTCCTAGCTCCTCCTGATTATTACAGAAATATTCATTTAGTACACAACAGAAAACGGAGAGATCTCCCCATTGTCGATTACACTGAGACGGCATGGGACAAGTATGTAGATTTTAATAAAGGCATCTTTCCCTATATAGGTACTGTTACTAATAGTAAGCTGATACGTAGATTAACTAGAACCCTTGAAGCAGTAGTGAATGAGACTATTTCCGCCTTAGGCAATTTAACGGAAGAGCAGTCTGCTATGCGGATTGTTGTGCTTCAAAATCGTCTTGTCCTTGACGTCATCCTGGCTGATAGGGGCGGAGCTTGTAGGGTCATCGGATCAAGCTGTTGCGTATTCATACCAGAAAATTCGCCATCTGTATATAAAGCCATCACTCGCCTTCATAAGATTGTAAGCCAGATACACCAGAACCCAGGCACTTGGACTTGGTCCAGTTGGTTTTGGAATGCGGTATCAGCCTGGGGATGGAGAGTTCTATCCTTCCTAGGTATTGGCCTTCTCATACTATTCAGTTGCTGTCTATGTCTACAATGTGGACCAGCGATTTGTGGTCTGTGTGCCACATTGTGTATCCCACATCAAGATTTTCATTCAAGATCCCGGAAGAAGAAAGAAGAACAAATGATGCTATATGAACAGATCAATGGATTGATGAAGATTGATATCTCTTGAAGGGCAAGTAGGGGACAAGGAGGGAATGTGGAAATGTGGATTTTCCTGGTCAGTTATGTCCCCTATCTTGGACCCCAACGGTTCTATGTGCATGTCGCAAGTACATGTATGTTCCCTCCAGTTCCAGTATTGATGACGCAAACACATGCGTGTCCACCGTCAACATGTCCTCTGCCAGATCCGCCATGAATAGGCCGGATATTCCATTCTTAAATATGAAAGGCCACCGGCTTTATATGGTTCACTTATGCCACTTTTCAGTCCAAGCAAGTAGGCCCTGATTCTGTCATCAAACTCTTCTTGCCTTCTGCCTCTAAAAGCTCCAGCCCGAGCCTGCATCTGTGACCATGAACTTTGTCTCATTCTCTGCGCTGCTCACGAAGCCTGACATCAGCTTACTCTCTGCCAAGAACTGTATTTCACCTTCGAATTATCTGCTTCCCCCTCAGCCGATGCATTCCTGCCTAGTAGTTTAAGTAAACATTCTTCCAGTTACCAAGCAAAAAGACCCATCTTCTCTGTCCTCATGCAAGTAATTCATAGCCTTGTTACCATGGAATATTCCTACCCCCTCGCATTCAGTGTAGACACTTAGACGCTTGTACACGCACAGTCAGTATAGAATAGATTCTGTCCGAGAGTCCTCCTTTTTGGATAACATAGTTCTTTAAACATAGGATGTTAGATATGATTTGGGATTAGGTTGACTTGACCTCCCAGACTTCTCGTCTCCACATATAGAGCTAAATGTCAAGTCCCCATCACCCCCTAGTTCCACGTCAATTACACGTCATACTGCTGCGCGCGCATCCATGCCAAGTATTATCTTACAAGATCCACCTATACATGACATCACAACCAATCATGTTTCTTTTTACTCATTATTACACCCATTTTCGGTTACGCAAACCAAACATCAAATGTCCTTATCAATTGTTACGCCTACTGTATTCACTTCATTATAATGTATGTATTATAAAAGTTACTGCTTGTCAATAAAGTATGTACTTCACTTCCTGAACCCCCGTGGTGATGGAACTTGAGGCATCCGATTATAATCGCTTATTGGAATAAAGCCCATTCCGAACCTCTAATATCACGGATTCTGCCTCTCATTTTACTGAGCTATTTTATAATGTTTCTGTACCAAATTCAGTCCCGGTAAAGGAGAAATATTTACCACATTACTACTGAGGTACAACAGGTTTACAGAACTACACTTTACAGAAACCTGTTCTTTTGAATATCCACAAACACTTTCACTCACTTTTTAATTTTTTTAGGTCCTGACGAAGCGCATTTGGGATCCCTTAAGGACCCACCCGTGAGCGCGAAACATGTTGACCCCCCACCAGTAGGATCCCCACTCACTATCCTGAGAGCAGCAGTTACTTTCCAGAATCTGCCCTCTTTTATTTCTTTTTCCAAGAGTAGCTCCAGGATTATTAATTTTAACCTTTTGCTAGGTAGAGCCGTGAATAAAGGTCTTGGACTCTATCCAGTAATTTTTAAACGCACCACCCACCTTCCTTCCGATAGGCCCACACACCCCCATGCACAACTGCGGCGTCTCCAACCAAAAGATCTCCGTCAAAGAGCCCTCTTGCGGGGCCCGTGGGGGACTGCAGCGCCACCCCCACGAGGAGCAACGCCCCATGATGAAGCAAGACACTCGAAAGGGTGTGTGAGGGCACTATATACAAAAGGAGGAATTCCCCACACCACATCGTGAGAGCACACACAATCATTTTTTCTTAGGAACAGTTACCCTCTCATAATATTTATGTGAGTTGAGTGTACCTGTGGTGATAGTGTCCAAATGATGTGTACGGCCCCTGGACATTGGTGTGTGTGTAAGTCCCCTGTCATGTGGGTGAGTGTCTATGTGGAGTGTTGCACCCCAGCTGCATGGAGGATGCATATGCCCTACCCATCTGATGTGAGCAGGGAGCCGTGCTGTGTGTCTGACGTGCTGAGCTAGGCCCACACCTGTGACTCCCCCCAGTCAAGTGGCACATGTGCAGAGTGATGTTTGTACCCGCAGTTGCCAATGGCAGGTGATTGTCCTGTGCCTGTGTGTGTCTGTGTACTCCGCTGAGGTTGCGTCAGTGGCCTGGGGCATGTGACTGCTTTGAGGTGCTGTCCATTATCCTGGTGTTGCTTGTGATGCACAGTGTGAGCCATGATCATTGATTCTCTCGCACCCCTCATGCCACCTGTGTACTTTAAATGCCACGTAGTGCATTTGGCCTTCCCCAGAGGATAATGTCCCTATGACAAAGGTGCAATGAGTTTGCTGCATACTATGCCCTGTTCAAACAAGCCCAATTGTTCTAATGTGTGTCTCTGTGACATGGACCAGGTGTATTGATGTTGTCTCACTTTGTCATCCTCACAGGTAGCCACCTACGCCAAGGGTGAGATTTGGAAGCGGGCCGTCAGGGCCGTGAGGTCGGTGGAGGGTCGCAGTCGGCGCCTGGCCCAGGTGAGGAAACGCTGGCAGGATATCCGGTGCTGGACCAGGAGGATCGCCCAGGTCCTGCTGGGGGACTCACCAGAGGGCAAGAACCGTGGGCGCCGGTGCCTGACCCACCAAATGAAGCGTGTCCTGGCGGTGGTCTTCCCTGACATGGATAGGAGGCTACAGGAGAAGCAGCAGCAGGAAGGGGGTAGGTACATGTGTGTTTGTTGTGTGTCACCAGCTTTTGGAAGTGCTCAGTCGCCTGGATACACTGCCAGGGTTTATATGTGCAGTGCATATCCTGTTCCCCAAAGTCAACCGGTCCTGTTCTTCCTCCCTTCCCCTCCTTGACATGTGTTCCCTGGTTTGTGTGTAGTCACTCTTGCACAAGGTAATCTAGGCTGGCAGTTAATCCAAGTGCCCAATGCTTGCAGCATCATGTGTGGGGGTGGTCTGTGACATGTGTTGGGACCATAAACATAGTAAGTCGCACACTGCTCGTCATACCAGCAAATAGCCCCATAGAACTCTGGATAATGTAATAGCAACGGCGAGTACGCCTATGCCACGAGTATGTCACTATAATGCCATCCCTGGACACGTGTTTCGAGGTAATTGCCTCTCGTCAGCAGGGAGCAGGTAGGTATGTGGGGTGCCAAGTAGACTGCCAAAATATTAAAGGTAAAATACCTCTCACGGCGCGCAGGTGCGGAACCAAGGCTCGTCAGCCCAAATCGCTCGAGGGAGCTTAAATACATAAACATAGTAGGTCGCACACTGCTCGTCATACCAGCAAATAGCCCCATAGAACTCTGGATAATGTAGTAGCAACGGCGAGTACGCCTATGCCACGAGTATGTCACTATAATGCCATCCCTGGACACGTGTTTCGAGGTAATTGCCTCTCGTCAGCAGGGAGCAGGTAGGTATGTGGGGTAACTTTGGGGTAACACGCAGGTAGGTCAGCAGTGTGCGACCATTTTGTTGTAACTATTTAGTGGCTCTCTGAGCCGGGGAGTCGACGGACTCAGGTTACGCACCTGCGTTGCTACGAGAGGTACTAGACCTGATAATGATTTTAGCAGCTTACATTGCAACCCTACACTCTTTCCTACTCCCTGCTGACGAGAGGCAACTACCTCGAAACACGTGTCCAGGGATGGCTAACGCTATTCACACTTGCACTCATGACACGAGCATAGGTGTATCCGCCGACGCTAACTACAGGGACCACAATTCTTTGGGGTAACACGCAGGTAGGTCAGCAGTGTGCGACCATTTTGTTGTAACTATTTAGTGGCTCTCTGAGCCGGGGAGTCGACGGACTCAGGTTACGCACCTGCGTTGCTACGAGAGGTACTAGACCTGATAATGATTTTAGCAGCTTACATTGCAACCCTACACTCTTTCCTACTCCCTGCTGACGAGAGGCAACTACCTCGAAACACGTGTCCAGGGATGGCTAACGCTATTCACACTTGCACTCATGACACGAGCATAGGTGTATCCGCCGACGCTAACTACAGGGACCACAATTCTTTGGGGTAACACGCAGGTAGGTCAGCAGTGTGCGACCATTTTGTTGTAACTATTTAGTGGCTCTCTGAGCCGGGGAGTCGACGGACTCAGGTTACGCACCTGCGTTGCTACGAGAGGTACTAGACCTGATAATGATTTTAGCAGCTTACATTGCAACCCTACACTCTTTCCTACTCCCTGCTGACGAGAGGCAACTACCTCGAAACACGTGTCCAGGGATGGCTAACGCTATTCACACTTGCACTCATGACACGAGCATAGGTGTATCCGCCGACGCTAACTACATTGACCACAATTCTTTGGGGTAACACGCAGGTAGGTCAGCAGTGTGCGACCATTTTGTTGTAACTATTTAGTGGCTCTCTGAGCCGGGGAGTCGACGGACTCAGGTTACGCACCTGCGTTGCTACGAGAGGTACTAGACCTGATAATGATTTTAGCAGCTTACATTGCAACCCTACACTCTTTCCTACTCCCTGCTGACGAGAGGCAACTACCTCGAAACACGTGTCCAGGGATGGCTAACGCTATTCACACTTGCACTCATGACACGAGCATAGGTGTATCCGCCGACGCTAACTACAGGGACCACAATTCTTTGGGGTAACACGCAGGTAGGTCAGCAGTGTGCGACCATTTTGTTGTAACTATTTAGTGGCTCTCTGAGCCGGGGAGTCGACGGACTCAGGTTACGCACCTGCGTTGCTACGAGAGGTACTAGACCTGATAATGATTTTAGCAGCTTACATTGCAACCCTACACTCTTTCCTACTCCCTGCTGACGAGAGGCAACTACCTCGAAACACGTGTCCAGGGATGGCTAACGCTATTCACACTTGCACTCATGACACGAGCATAGGTGTATCCGCCGACGCTAACTACAGGGACCACAATTCTTTGGGGTAACACGCAGGTAGGTCAGCAGTGTGCGACCATTTTGTTGTAACTATTTAGTGGCTCTCTGAGCCGGGGAGTCGACGGACTCAGGTTACGCACCTGCGTTGCTACGAGAGGTACTAGACCTGATAATGATTTTAGCAGCTTACATTGCAACCCTACACTCTTTCCTACTCCCTGCTGACGAGAGGCAACTACCTCGAAACACGTGTCCAGGGATGGCTAACGCTATTCACACTTGCACTCATGACACGAGCATAGGTGTATCCGCCGACGCTAACTACAGGGACCACAATTCTTTGGGGTAACACGCAGGTAGGTCAGCAGTGTGCGACCATTTTGTTGTAACTATTTAGTGGCTCTCTGAGCCGGGGAGTCAACGGACTCAGGTTACGCACCTGCGTTGCTACGAGAGGTACTAGACCTGATAATGATTTTAGCAGCTTACATTGCAACCCTACACTCTTTCCTACTCCCTGCTGACGAGAGGCAACTACCTCGAAACACGTGTCCAGGGATGGCTAACGCTATTCACACTTGCACTCATGACACGAGCATAGGTGTATCCGCCGACGCTAACTACAGGGACCACAATTCTTTGGGGTAACACGCAGGTAGGTCAGCAGTGTGCGACCATTTTGTTGTAACTATTTAGTGGCTCTCTGAGCCGGGGAGTCGACGGACTCAGGTTACGCACCTGCGTTGCTACGAGAGGTACTAGACCTGATAATGATTTTAGCAGCTTACATTGCAACCCTACACTCTTTCCTACTCCCTGCTGACGAGAGGCAACTACCTCGAAACACGTGTCCAGGGATGGCTAACGCTATTCACACTTGCACTCATGACACGAGCATAGGTGTATCCGCCGACGCTAACTACAGGGACCACAATTCTTTGGGGTAACACGCAGGTAGGTCAGCAGTGTGCGACCATTTTGTTGTAACTATTTAGTGGCTCTCTGAGCCGGGGAGTCGACGGACTCAGGTTACGCACCTGCGTTGCTACGAGAGGTACTAGACCTGATAATGATTTTAGCAGCTTACATTGCAACCCTACACTCTTTCCTACTCCCTGCTGACGAGAGGCAACTACCTCGAAACACGTGTCCAGGGATGGCTAACGCTATTCACACTTGCACTCATGACACGAGCATAGGTGTATCCGCCGA
This sequence comes from Triturus cristatus, assembly GCF_964204655.1. NCBI lineage: Eukaryota > Metazoa > Chordata > Amphibia > Caudata > Salamandridae > Triturus > Triturus cristatus. Next base: position 1,137,828,864 of record NC_140592.1, read on the forward strand.
CGCTAACTACAGGGACCACAATTCTTTGGGGTAACACGCAGGTAGGTCAGCAGTGTGCGACCATTTTGTTGTAACTATTTAGTGGCTCTCTGAGCCGGGGAGTCGACGGACTCAGGTTACGCACCTGCGTTGCTACGAGAGGTACTAGACCTGATAATGATTTTAGCAGCTTACATTGCAACCCTACACTCTTTCCTACTCCCTGCTGACGAGAGGCAACTACCTCGAAACACGTGTCCAGGGATGGCTAACGCTATTCACACTTGCACTCATGACACGAGCATAGGTGTATCCGCCGACGCTAACTACAGGGACCACAATTCTTTGGGGTAACACGCAGGTAGGTCAGCAGTGTGCGACCATTTTGTTGTAACTATTTAGTGGCTCTCTGAGCCGGGGAGTCGACGGACTCAGGTTACGCACCTGCGTTGCTACGAGAGGTACTAGACCTGATAATGATTTTAGCAGCTTACATTGCAACCCTACACTCTTTCCTACTCCCTGCTGACGAGAGGCAACTACCTCGAAACACGTGTCCAGGGATGGCTAACGCTATTCACACTTGCACTCATGACACGAGCATAGGTGTATCCGCCGACGCTAACTACAGGGACCACAATTCTTTGGGGTAACACGCAGGTAGGTCAGCAGTGTGCGACCATTTTGTTGTAACTATTTAGTGGCTCTCTGAGCCGGGGAGTCGACGGACTCAGGTTACGCACCTGCGTTGCTACGAGAGGTACTAGACCTGATAATGATTTTAGCAGCTTACATTGCAACCCTACACTCTTTCCTACTCCCTGCTGACGAGAGGCAACTACCTCGAAACACGTGTCCAGGGATGGCTAACGCTATTCACACTTGCACTCATGACACGAGCATAGGTGTATAGCCGCCGACGCTAACTACAGGGACCACAATTCTTTGGGGTAACACGCAGGTAGGTCAGCAGTGTGCGACCATTTTGTTGTAACAATGTGTTGGGACCATGCCTGTGCCCTGTCTAGTTCAGTCATTTGGGGGTCCATGATTGTTGGCACTGATGCAGAGTCTCAACATAGGAGTGTGAGGCTTAAAATGAACTGCCTTGCAGCATGCATGACCGATGTTGTGGCCTCAGACATGATGTGCATGAGGGGAGATATGCATAGTGCGGGGACGGTTGCTCCTGTTGCAGTCAGATCTATCCAGGACCATGGAGTAGTGTGGCCACTACAGTCCCCTGAGACACCTTTTCCTAGGAATCATGTGTGTCATCCAACACTGTGGACATTCTCTGTGTCTTCAGCATAGGTTGGCCTCTGTGGCATTGTACCCTGGCCTCATTTGTATTTATGTAAAGTGTGATACATGTGTACACTGTACAGGGTGACCCAATGTGGCTTGTGCATCCTCACACTGGCCAGTGCCTGTGTGTCTGTGTACAACTATCTGATGATGGTTGTTTGTCAATTATATGTGTGGTCAGCCCCACAAGGGGTAGTTAGAGTGCAATTAGGCTTTAATGGAGCCCATTAATGTGATCCCTGATTAAGAGGTGTAAGTCCTTCCTCTGTCTCAATCACATTGTCTCAGGTAGGGGGGGTTTGTGTGGGCAAGGCCTACATGTCCAAAGCATATGTCTCCTTGCCAGGTCTGGCCTGTGTGTGATGATAGTCGGAACAGACACTCAACAAGTATTGACCCAGTCATGTTGTGCAGGGTTTAATGTTTGTGCTTTGCAGCATGTGTCAAAAGTTTAAAGACATGGTTCCTGCTCATCCATTTTTGGCAACGGTGTGTGGTCCAGATGCTGTGCTCGACTGTCCACAGACACTAGCTTCTCTGTATAATTGGATATCAAGTTATTTGCTGTTGTGTCATGCTCTCCATTGTTTCAAAGTGGCATGGTGGCTCAACCAACTGTGTAGTGCATGGCCTACATATGTGCGTAGTTTTGTAGATGTTACTCATGATGCTTTTCATGCTATGCACTGTGACCTATGTAGTTTGGACTCATGTGTCATATGTATACAGGTGTCTGATTACTTCCTGTCTCTTCACCTTGCCCACAGCATCGTTGGGGGACACAGAGGGAGACACCGGCACGGACGTGGAGGAGGGATCCAGCACCAGTGCCACCAGTGCTGGGGAGTCTGGCGCAGCAAGTGGCACGGAGGGCGAGGGGAGTCAGGCGGAAGACCTGTACAGTCCCAACACCGACTATGACGCTGACGGGTCCGAGACTGAGCTCCCAGAGGGGGCGGAGGCTGCTCCCACAGCTGAAAGCAGCAGTACATCTCTTGCCGCCCCCTCTATTCCCATCACCGCCCTCCCACTTGCTCGGGTCCCTTCTGTCCGTACTAGGCGACCACATGTCTCCTTCGTGCCAGGCACCGCACCCCCTGCCTCTGTCTCCCCTGCTGCTGTGAATGCCGAGTCTGTGGACATCCTGCGGCAGTTGCAGGCTAGTCAGACATCGCTGCTTAATGTCCTCCTTGGCCACACCAGACTGCTGACACAGATGGTGTCGTACATGGAGGGCATGTCAGCAGCGATGTCTGACCAACGGATGTTGCTGAGGTCCATGGACTCGTCACTGACGGCAGCAGTGGGTCTCCTGCAGCGCTCCGTCCCCCCCTACCCCTGCCCCATCCACACTTCCCACTCCCATGCCTGTCCCAAGCACACCCAGACATCCCCATGCATGCACCTCACCAGACACAGGCAGCACACCAACAGGGAAGGCCAAGCGCACTCCTCCAGTCACGCACACACAGGGGGAAGTAGGCACACCCACTGGGTCGGGGGAAGTAGTAGTAGTAATTTTATTAGCATAGGTACTTAAAACCGTTGCTATACAAAATAAATTAAGAACAGGTATGGTAAAAATACAATTCTAAGTAAAATCAGAATAAAAACAATCGCATTTCCTTAGATAGACTGTACACACGACAGCTTCTTGAGTATAAAGTTTTTTTTTTTTTTTTTTTAAATTGAGCACTTCGTGTTAATAGGGTTATATCTTCTTTCTCGGTTTCCTCATGAGTTTGTATGATCAGTAATGTCAATCGACAAGCAATGTTTAGTCGATGATACAGGGACCGTTATAGATTAATTTTTGGCATCTTTTTTTCCACTGCCTTCATAAATTTTACAAAGCTGCAATTCATGCGAGGATCATGGGAAGAAAAGCAAGCGAGAACTGCCTTTCTTCGTGTGCGGATCCCTTGCTGATTAAAGTGGTGTTTCAACAAGTGTTTTCGTTCATCGCGTAGTTTCTCACAAGAGCAGATCAAGTGCAGCATATCCTCTTGCCCCAAACCACATAGCCGACAAAGAGGATCATCTTTTATTTTAATCCAGATTGGAAAATTTTGAATGCAGGGGAGCAGGCCCGGCCTGTGCTTTAAGAAGCACATTTTGGCGGATTTAGAATATCCCTCACCAAAATAGCTCTGTGGTGCCTTCGTTGAATACGAGTTTAAGATCATCCAGCCATGCGTTCTTTTAGAAAGGGCTGCCTTGTCTTGAACCCATGATAGTTGTTTGATCAATTTTTTGACCAATTTTTTTAATGTTGTGTGGTTTGCTGGGGTATCCCAGAGCTGCTCTAATCCCGTGTTCTTCAGGCTGTCCTGTAGGAACTTGGCTGCTGCTGAGGACGGGTGTTGGGCTAGCTCCATCCACAGATGTTCATTTAATGTTCCTTGTTTTGATTTCCTCACTTTGTCCCAGGCTATCATGTAGGCTCCCTGCCTTGCCAGGATCTGTTGATCAATGCCAAATTCAAGCCTGATTTGAGCTGGTGAAGTTTGCTTGGGCAGGCTGAAGATGATTCTGTAGGCAGCTGTTATTGTATTATCAAGGATCTTGGCGTCTCTTCCTCTAAGCACCTCACTCCCGTAGGTAATCGTTGGGAGAAGTTTAGCGCGGATTACTTGCGTCAAGGGCAGAAGAGACGGGCCAGAAAGTTTGTTGTTTAGAGACTTCAGCGAAATTGTCAAAGATATCCCTTTCCCTCTAATGCTCGTTCTTTGGGCGGAAAACTGCCCTCCGTTGTCAATTTTCACTCCTAGATATTTATATATTGTCGTGTCTCCGATTCTTATTTTTTCCCAGTACCATGGTGTTGATTTGTTTCTTTTCTTGCTGATGGTCATTGACTGGGTTTTCTCCAGATTTATTGTAAGCTCATTTTTACTTGAGTAGCATTGTGTTGCATTCAGGAGGTGCTGAAGTCCTACCTTGGTATAGCTTATAAGGACGATATCGTCAGCATAAAGTAGGCAAGGTAGTTGCAGTCCTCCTAATTTGGGGGCATGGGAGTTGCAGCCATTTAGAATGGGGACAAGGTCGCTTAGGAACAGATTACATAGGGTGGGGGCCAGGACACAGCCTTGTTTCAGGCCCTTGTTGGTCGGTATGCGCCTGGACAGGACGGATCCATCCCCCACTTTTATCTGTACCCAAGTCTCTGTGTGAAGGTTGATTAGCAGGTTCAAAAGGGGTCTAGGTATCCCCCAATCGTTTAATTTAGACCATAAAAGGTTCCGATTTATATGGTCAAAAGCAGCCTTGTAGTCAATGAAGCAGAAGTGTATGGGCATTTTGTTAGATTCTGCCTTATCTATTAGCATGCCCATGCTCAAGATGTTCGTCATTGTCCCTACTGCTTTGGCAAAGCCTGACTGGTTTGCCGGGATTAAGGATCTCTCTGTTGCCCAGGCCATCAGCTCTTCTAGTAGGATGCCTGCAAAATATTTTGCCTCATTTTCGATTAAAGCCACCAGTCGATAGTTTTGAGGGGAAGCCTTGTCTCCTGCCTTGTGAATTGGGGAGATAATTGAGCCCTTCCAGGAGCTTGGCAGGATGTTGTAGTGTCTTATCTCCAGAAATAGCGGTTCCAGGGCTGCTGCCCAGCCTGCCACATCTTGTTTATAGAGAATTGGTGGGATTCCATTCGGCCCTGGTGCTCCCTCTCTTCTTCCCTTCTTGATTAAACGCTGAATGGTGTTTTGTAAGTTCAGCAGATTCTCTCTATCGTTTCCAATCTGCCCTTCTGTATAGCTTGTGTTATTACTCGTTAGAGATTTTTGAGTGTCAAACTCACGGTCTTGGTTATGTCCCGCAGCCTGATGAAAATGGCTGCCAAGATAGTTTGCCCATTTATCCTCTGAGATGTTAGATGAGACCCCATGGTGCATGGGTCTTATAAATGAGTTTATTGATTTCCAGAACCTTGCCCCGTCATTCTGTTTGATGTCAGAGTGTAGTCTCGCCCATAGGTTATCCTCAGCGGATTTGTTTGCTTCCCATTTTGATTTTTTCAGTGTTCATTTTAATTTCCGTAGTTGATCACGCTTTGCTAGGTTCATAGGATTCTGTTGAAGTTCTCTCATTGTGCGATAGATTGAGGTTTTGATGCCTCTGATTTTTCCTTTATGTTCTTGGGAGAATTTGCTCGATCTTTCGTTGCTTAATTGTGGCTGTATTTTAGGTCTTGTAGCGTACATGGACATAGTATTTGTAAATTGTTCCCATTTTGTGATTTCGCTGTGTCCAGTGTAACTCCCAAAATGCTGTTTTGCTCTTTCCACTAATGTTCCGTCTGTTGCTGCTGAATACTTAATTTTTTTGAAGTTGACGGTATGGGTTGACTCTTTTGGTTCTTTCGAGAGCTCAAAATTGGGTTTTGCAATCTTAAAGGTGGTTTCTTGAGGGCAGTGATCACTGTCTCCGCTACGACCTATCCGGTATGATTTTAAAGACTGAAATAATGGTAATGAGATGAAGGTATAGTCTAGAATACTGCTTGTTCTTGTTGAATGAAAAGTTGCGGCCGGGGGATTGTCTCCAGATGTCCTTCCATTTAAGGCCCTGATGTTGAAGTGTACCAGATCTTCCAGAATCTCATTACCTAACTTTGTTTGCTTGGGAATCTGTGAAATCGCTTGTGAAGGAATATCCCAGATTGCATTTTGAATTAGTAGCTCGTCTTCTTGCGTGGCACCCATGAGGTTGAGGTTGAAGTCCCCAGTGAGAATAACGTTTGTTGTAGGTCTTTCCCTTATGCAAGACTCCACGAAGCTGCAAAGGTTTTTAGCTTCTTTTCTTTTCTTTCTCGGATGAATGTAGACGTTGATTAGGGTAATGTCATTTTCAGCAGATCCTATTGTAAGTTGTGACAGATGAATATTTACCACCAGCAAGGCTGTGAGAGTTGGGCTGACTTCTTTTGCTGTCAAAATGCTTGTGGCCGCTATATAAGTTGCTAGGCCACCTTGAAGGTGCCCGTATTTAGCTGACCTTTTTGCAGCGGAGAAAAAGTGTAAGTAGCCATGAAGGTGCGGGGGGTCTGCAAGCCATGTTTCTTGGAATGCCACGACATCGAAGTTTCTGATGTATGTCATAAACTCTGGGTCTGATGTTTTGGAGGCCAAGCCATTAATGTTCCATGAGCATGTTCTTAATGAGTCATGTGCGGCCTCCCCTGGCTTGAGGCTGGTTTGTCATTCGTTGTTATTTAAAGTTCTGGCTATCCATCTTGGGTCGGGCAGTCCCGATGGTTGTATGTGTTCGTCCTCTCAGGACCGAATTTCTAAGGCTTTTCGTAGTGGTTAGTTCTGCCTCTTTTTCCACCGGGGCAAGAATTTCAGGGTATCTAGGCTTTGTATATGGTTTTATTCTGATCCCCCAGTTTTTAAAGGTTTCAGCCTCAGCATATATTTTTTGTGAGATTGCCAAGGTTGTTCAAGTTGCTTTTGTTTTTTCTCTTCCTGTGTGCTCATCGACTACAAATTCAATGGATACCAGGTCTGAGCTTTTTACTTCTGCCAAAGAGGTGACATGAGATAACAGTCGTAGGATGTTACCCCTATTCAGTATATCATGTCTACCTTGCGAGCGGTAGTTCGGATTGAACCAAACGACGCCTGTTGTATGACCTTGTTCACTTGTCTGCTCACTCTCTGTTTTTGATTGACTAGATCGCATATCCTCTACTAGTCTTTTTGCAGTTGTTTTCGTTTGGTTAGAATTAGGTGCAGTGATTCTTAGCTCTCGGCCAGGTGTTTGCTGGGTTCGTGGAAGTGACTCTGGGTCGGGGGGCAAACGGCAGCCACGCAGCCACAGTGGGAGTCCACAGTCCTCACGACCCACTTCCTCCAAAACCACTCCCCTTGGCTCCCCTGCCCAACAGTCGGACAAAGAGACCTTCATGGCCAGTCTGTCCCTCAGCCCCAGTGTGACACCACCCCGCAAGCGGTCGAGGAAGTCCCCAGGCAGGGGAGTTGAGTCCCCCCCCTGTCCACACCCTCCCCCACTAGCGCTGCAACCCATCCCTCCGACCCCCCCCCTCCTTGTGGTTCCTTCGGGTGCAGGGGAGACGCTGGCAGACCTTGCAACCGTGTGCAGCGCCATCGTAACCACCACCTTTGGCGCTGCCCCACCCCCTGTGGTGGAGTCGTCCGTCCCTGCACCCACAACACCTACCCTTGCCCCTCCTGTCCCTGCGGTGCCTGGTCCACCCCCCCACATGATGCCCCCCCCCCCCCCCCTGTGGATGGAAAGGAACTGTGAACTGTGCAGGCAAGCTAGGGGAGACGTGTCCCAATGTGTCCCCCACCCAGAGTTCGCATATGGACTGGCCTATGGGCCTTGTATATAGTGTACATTTCAAATCCAATTTTTTTTAATGCTGAATAAAGCATTTTGTTTTTCATTTGCACACAAATGCTTTTCTGGAATTGCTGTTGGTGCTGCTGCTCCCTGAGTTGGGGTGGTGATAATGTGTTAGGTGTCTGGGAAATGTTGTAGTGTGCTGCTCATGGGGAGGACCCTGGTATCTGCGTGCCATCACAAGGTCTCTGCAAATAATCTTTGGTCATGTAAGCTCTTACTGTATGGTGACATTGTCCCAAGGAGTGTTCCTTCCTCTGTGGCACCTGACTTCTTCCCTGCAGGGTGTTTCCCAATTGTTGTGCTGACCTGTGTCTACAGTTCCTTGCTGTGTGAGGGATCCCTTCAACTTTGCCCATGCCTGCTCAGCAATGTCTCCGCCTGCATCGTCTGTGCCATCCTTGGTAGTCACTGCACTTGTGTATGGAGTATGTTGCCATGGCTTCATGTGTACATGGTCCCTTTTCTGCACTATGCATGTGCGTACTCCCAGCCTAGCACACATGTGTTACTTGTTCTGCAGGGTATTTGGGCACCTGACTGACAATTGTGGGCATTGTATCTGTGGGTACTCCACCCTTTTCCTTCCATGGGAGGCAACAACTTGTTGGCTGCCCCAGCACCTGTACGTGCCAAAGGCAAGCCCGTCTGCGCCCGTCCGCGCCAGACCGCCGCCAGGAGCCATGAACCCTGCTATATTTCCCATCCATTTGAACGCTCATCCTACCACACGTATTAAATACTCAAGTTTAGAGTTAAAACACTTAAGAGACCACACACCCCTCCACGCTCAACATATAAGAACCTACATGTGTACCCACAAATTCCCTGGAGTTATTGAAGGCCCCTTAGCATGCTTACTCTGTGGCTTCCAAAGTACTCCCCCTTCCCCTACTATTGACCCTACAACATTACACCATCCAGATAAAACAAGGGAAATAAGAACTAGTTGGAACTGTGTCCTAGCCAACGTACGTTCACTGCCCAAACATGCGATCAACATCTGGGACCTACTCTCCTCCACTCTCCCTGACATTGGCTTCCTTACTGAAACATGGTTAAAACCCTCCTCCACCCCTGCCATTGCCATCGCAATACCTGATGGATATCGTCTGCTCAAAGTTGACAGACCACGTAAGGCAGGTGGTGTTATAGCCATCATATACAAAGACCCAATAAAAGCAACAATACTTGACCAACATACTAGTGATAAAATCGAAATCCTAACCTTCAGAATTGACATTCATTCTCAGCTGAGTTGGAAAGGAGCACTTGTATATCGTCCTCCTGGACCTATTTATGACTCCATTTACCACCTCCTAAATATGATTGCCTCACATGTGATATCCTCCAACAAATTCCTTCTTCTAGGTGATTTCAACGTCCATAGTGAGATCCCTAACGACCCAGAGGCGGCTACCCTTTTGACTGAGCTCTCAACACTAGGACTTACAAAAATTAACAATGCTCCCACACATATTGGAGGCCATACCCTGGACTTAGTCTTCTCCAACTCACCGCACACTGAATATAGATCAACTAACCCGCTGACCTGGTCTGATCACTCCACTATAGAATTTAATTTAATAGGCCCCTCTGATCACACAACCACGAAAAATTCACTATCTCGAGAATACAGGCAATGGCATAAATTAACTCCCACACTATTTCGCGACACATTCATTCCTCCTCAACAATCTGCCTCTGACTCTATGGACACATGCATAACTACCTTCCAGAACTCAATCAAATCCACCATAGGCGCCCTGATTCCTTTGAAACACTCTTCTGCCACCCCCAAACGTATACAGGCCCCCTGGTATTCCGGAGACCTCCGTGCTGAAAAAAGCCACTGCAAAAAAACTGAACGTCAATGGCGTAGAACTCAGGACACCCTGGACAAGGGAAAATACAAATCAGCCCTGGATTCTTACCATAAAAACATAAAATCTGCCCGGAAAAATCACATAGCCAACCAATTAGAGGCAACAAATAACACCCCCAAAGTCCTTTTTCAAGTACTTAACACCCTCATTAATCCCAAAGCCTGTAACCCAGAAATTGAACCTACCCAGGCATTATGTGACAACATAGCCAACCATTTTTCACAAAAAATAAACGATATATACAACAAAATAACCACCACAACAACGCACCATAACTCACTTATCATCCAAGAATTCCCTCTGCTCACGATTCAAGAAACAGAATCTCTCTTGAGATCCGCCAAGTCAGGTTCCCCCAAGGACCTTATACCAGCAAAACTATCAAAAAGCTTAGCAGCGGAACTTGCAGCACCCCTCTGTCACATTCTCAACAAATCCATCGAGGAAGGCAAGCTTCCAGACGAATGGAAAGCGGCACAGATCATGCCCATAAGGCAAAACACCAAACTGCCCCCCGATGTAATATCCAATTATCGACCAATTTCTTTACTCCCCCTACATAGCAAATTGCTGGAAAAACATATCAACACTCACCTTTCTGCATTCATTGAATCATCCGGTTGCCTTGACCACTCACAGTCAGGATTCCGCCCTCGACATAGTACTGAATCCGCTCTAGTCAATGTCATAGACAACATCCGAATGCAGACGGACGCGGGCCGAGCAGTAATTCTAATACTGCTCGACCTGTCCGCTGCATTCGACACCATCTCACACAAGATTTTGCTAGAAAGATTGCAAACCATAGGAATACAGGACGCTGCTCTGGACAGGCTACGAGACTTCCTCAATGGAAGAACCCAAACAGTAAACCTAGGACCGTTCAAATCCAAGACCACGTCGGTAACAAAGGGAGTACTGCAAGGCTCCTGTCTCAGCCCCTCCCTATTCAACGTATACGTCGCCCCTCTTGCTACTCTCCTGAGAAACATTGGGTTCACCCCAATCTCCTATGCAGATGATACCCAATTGCTTCTCTCTTTTGATAAAGACTCCCCCAACACTAAAAACATCTTCTCGGAAGGCATGAAAACAATAACATGATGGATGAGCAATAACTTCCTACAGCTCACTGCAGGAAAAACAGAAGTAATGCTATTTAAGGATGCAGTTACTAGCTGGGCACCGAGTTGGTGGCCAGAAGAACTAGGCCTGCCCCCTTCCCCTAAATTAGTGATCAAAAACCTAGGGGTCCTAATAGACAGCAAACTCAATCTGGACGATCACATAACTTCCACCAAACGAGCATGCTTCCATGCCCTTGGCCTACTCCGTAGAGTATTCCACTTCCTCCCCCCTTCCACTCGGAAAACGCTGGTACACGCTTTAGTACTCAGCCGTCTGGACTTCAGCAATGCTCTGCTAATCGCCGCAAAGGAGTCCTCCTTGAAGGGGCGTGGTTTGGACGCCGATCGGGATGGCGGCGTGAGCCTGCAGCTCCGTGCCTAATCCCCGATATTTATCCTGAACTCCGGCCAACACGCGCCGCAGCTGGCGCGAACCTGCTGCGTTGAGCACCGGGACGGCGGTGGACGCCGCGCACGAGGTGGCAGGGGCCCAGGCGAGGTGCTAGAGCCGGGACACGGAGCGGGACGAACGGCGTATGCTGCACAAGATGGCGGCGGCCCCAGACGGAGGAGAGTAAACAACCCCAGACGGAGGCTGGTGACCGCGGAGCAGCCAGCCGATGGTGTAGCGGAGCGGGGCTGATCGCCTATTGCCCGGGGCTCCGGGACCACGGTGTTGGGGCGCGGCGCTCTCCGCCGTAGCGGTGACGACGGATCCCGCCGGCCCCTTCCCCCCTCGGGGCACCCGACACAGACTACGGAGGGGACAGCGGAGCCGGCGCTGGACACCGGAGCAAGGCGCCTGCCCGCGGGCGAATGCGGCAGCTGGGCTGCGGAGGGGGCGAGAGCGAGAGCTGCGGAGGAGCTGGCGGCGGAGCCGGACGACTCGCGCCCGTTGGTGGTGATGGATGGTGATGGCGGCCTGAAGAGATAGCAGCGCTGGGCTGCGGGAGAACTGCGGAGCGGAGGGCCTGAGGACCGCGTGGAGGCGCCCCCCCCCCGGAGGTGAGGTTGACCCATTGGGGTGAACTGAGCGGGGGCGACCCCGGCGCTGGAGCAGGAAGGTGGTGAGCCCGCGCTGTGTGCGCTGTCGTTGGGTGAAGCCGCGGAGGACCCGTGCGCTGGTGGCGAGTGGCCTTGGCGCGAGGACGACCTGCTGGATACGAGTGGGGGGGCCCTGAGCTGCTGGGCTGCCGGGCCCTGGGGGAGCGGACCGCCCCGAGGAGCACACTGAGAACGGGGAGCGGGTGCCGGGCCCTGGCTCTTCGCTCCCGGAGTGGACGGACGGCGAACTAGACCTGCCTGCTGGTGGGGCCCTGAACTAGAGCTGGTGCAGGGCGGGATGGCCACGAAGGGTGTCGCGCCGCATGTGCCCCCTAGGCACGACCGGGCGGCGGAATCGGCCGCAGATGGAGGACCCCAAGATGACCCGGGGGACACAGCGCAGGAACGGCGCTTAAACAAACGGCTGGATGGGATCCTGGAGGCCATCACGGCGACCAAGGAGGCCTTGCATCAGGACATAGCGCAGGTTGCTACTGGGCTGGGACTCTTACGGGCCGATCATGCCAAACTGGCGGACAGAGTCAAAGACAACGAGGTGGCGATCCGGGAGCTCAAGCCGGCGGCGGCGACCGCAGAACGCAAAATCGCTGAGATCCTGGGCCGTTTGGTGACACTGGAGAGGCGAGCGGAAGACGCCGAAGGTCGCAATCGGAGAAATAACGTGAGGGTGGTGGGCCTGCCGGAAAAAGTTGAAGGGGATGACGCCGTGGCATATATGGAGGACTGGTTCAGGAAGACCGTGGCCCCGGAGGGCCTCTCCCCCTTCTTCTCCCTGGAGCGGGCGCATAGGGTCCCGGCTCGCCCGCCGGCGCAGGGCCGCCCTCCCAGACCCATGTTGGTCAGGCTTTTGCATTATAGGGACAGGGACCTGTTGATCCAGAAGGCGCGTGCAAATGGCCCCTTCCAGGTGTCCAACAGCTCGGTCACGGTGTTCCCAGATTACACGCAGGAGGTACAGAAGAACAGGGCTTCCTTTCTGGCCGTAAAAAAGGAACTACGGATCGAGGGCCTACAGTACTCCCTGCTGTTCCCAGCGAAACTGCGGGTAATCCTGAGCGGGACGACCCACTTCTTTCAGACCCCTGAGGAAGCGTGGACATGGCTGGAGTCGTATCGGGCGGGCACGGCCCGGGGAAGGACGGAGGAAAAAGGGAGGCAGAAACCGGTCCAAGTGCGGAAATCTCAACGTATCCGCAAGCGCAACAAACTTCAGAGAGCGGAGCGGGATGGACAGATGGCGGATGACAGGCGGAGGGCGCTGGCAGCGACGGCGATCATAACGGGCTCTCAAGGGGAGCAGACTTCAGTGGGCTCGGATTCTGGCGAGGAGGCCGGGCAGTCCGGCGGAGAGATGTCGGAGGTTGACGGCTCCGGGGGGCCGGTGGTCACCCCACAGACGGCGGATGGACTATTTGACGGGTGATGCGGAGGGTGGAGCCACATTTGTGACTCTGGGTTCTGACTGGGGGTCCCGGTGCTCGACGGACATGCAGGTATGGTGTTGAGACATTCGGGGGATGCTGGGTGCGGGGCGGGGGGCTTGGCCTGCCCTAGGTCGGTTCTGACCACCCTCGAGCGGCCCTTAAGGCTTTCTGTGGAGACGACCACAGATTAGGGACGGTTTGGTGGGTTGCAGGTTTGGATGGGGGCTGATAGTGTGTTATTAGGTCCTGTTCTGGGGAGTGGGTGGGGGGGAAGTTGTGGGGTTGTTTTGGTTGCGGGGTTCTGTTGCGCTGCTGTAGGTGGGCCTGGGATGTTGGGGTGCTGGGGGGGTACGGGTTGCAATGGGGACATTACCTAATTTGAAATGCCTCACGTGGAATGTTCGTGGCCTCCGCACTATGTCAAGACGACACAAGGTCCATGCCCATCTGGTGAGGCGAGGCATACAAATCGCACTCCTGCAGGAAACTCACTTAACTCAACAGGAACTCACTGCGCTGCAGAGGAGATGGCGTGGCCAGGTGTTTGGGACTACATGCTCAGCGTTTGCCAGGGGAGTGTTGATATGGGTGCGGGCAGGAATCCCATTTCAGGCCACGACTCAGTTGGTGGACCCGGGGGGTAGATTTGTGGTGGTGGAGGGGAGGCTCTATGGTCAGGATGTGGCCTTATGCAGTATATATGCCCCCAACACGGATCAGGCCCGCTTTTTTGTTAGCCTGACGGGTTCCTTGGCGCACTTTCTGGCGGGCCCCTTATTGATAGGAGGGGACTTCAACTCGATCACTGATGTGGCACTGGACCGGTCGCATCCGCCATTGGCTGACTCGCCGGTGCGCCGATTAGCGGCGCACAGGGCGGACTGGCAGGAGAGGTGGGGGCTGATAGACGTGTGGAGGGAGCAGCATCCGGGACACAGGGACTATTCCTTCTTCTCCGCGTTACACGCGCTACACGTTAGGATAGATGCTATGTTGTGCAGCAGGGACTTGGCGCCAGTGATGGCCCACACGGAGTACCTCACTAGAACTATATCGGACCACAACCCGCTGCTGTTGACGTTGCAGTGGCGGCGGCCGAGATCGGCGGTCCCGACATGGCGCTTGAGGCCAGAGGCATTGGAAGATCCAGTGTTTAGTGATACGGTCAAGCGGGGCGTAGAGCAGTACTTTACGGAGAATGAGGGTTCAACGGCCACGAGGGCGATGGAATGGGATGCCATGAAGGTGGTGACCAGAGGCGTTTGTATGGGAACATTTGCGAATGTGAGGACTACTATCCTGACGGCTCTGGAGAAGGCGGAAGGGGTGTTGAGGGAGCTGGAGCAGCGTAGGCCTGAGCGACCAGAGTTGCAGGACAGGCTGCTTGAGGCGAAGGAGGTGGTAGCGACGGAAACTGAGCGGCTGCGGGGCTTTGACTACAAGCGATATCTCGTCAGAGTCCATGCGGAACGGGACAAGGTAGGAACGCTACTGGCTAGACTAGCGAACCCGGAACCCCGGGGCTGCCCGGTTCTAAGTATTAGAACGGAGACGGGGGAGATGGTTTACTCGCAGGGGGCGGTGCTCCAGCGGTTCAGGTCATACTATTCGGTCCTCTATGAGAGCCAGTTGGGGGTGGAGAACTCCGAGATAACTGATTATCTGGCGACTCTTTGCCTCCCCCGGGTAGATGCGGAAACTGCGATGGTGCTGGGAGGCCCCATTACGCTGCAGGAGATTCGGGTGGCTATTAAGCAGATGGCCAGAAACAAAACGCCGGGGGTGGATGGCCTGCCGATCGAATTCTACGCGCAGTTTGTGGATGCCTTAGCGCCCAGGCTCTTGCTGGTCTACACTGAGGCCATGGAGCTGGGGAGACTCCCCCAGTCGATGAGGGAGGCCTTGGTGGTGCCGTTGTTGAAGCCCGGCAGGGATGCCTCGGATGTGACGTCATATAGACCTTTGTCTATGCTGACGGTCGACTACAAAATATTGAGTCGCATATTAGCCACTAGATTATTACCGCACATGACCAAACTGGTCCACGGGGACCAAGCCGGTTTTATCCCCACCAGGAGCACAGCCTGGAATATTCGCCGCCTGGTCCGTATCATGGACAGCGTCTGGGACCCAGCACAGCGGCCGGCAGTGCTCGCCGTGGACATCGAAAAGGCTTTCGATAGCCTCGAGTGGGGATACCTCGACGCGGTGCTCGAGAAGTCCGGCCTGGGGGAGGGGTTCGGACATTGGACACGGGTCCTTTACTCCTCTGCTACGGCCAGGGTGCGGCTGGGAGCGGTCGTGTCCGCAGCATATCCAGTACGCAGGGGCACACGGCAGGGTTGCTCGTTATCTCCCCTGTTGTTCGCCTTGGCGATGGAGCCTTTGGCGGCGCAAGCGCGGACAGGAGCGGCGTACGGCGGGGTTCGTTGTGGGGAGGATGAACATCATATATCCCTGTACGCGGATGACCTCCTGCTGTACCTGGAGGACTCCGGTGATGCCTTGGAGGGGGCTGTGGAGATGCTCTCGCGCTTTGGCGAGCTCTCGGGCCTCAGGGTCAACTGGACCAAAACCTGCGTTTTCCCGCTGCGGGCAGATGTCCCGTATTGCCCTCCCACTCGGGATGTGGTATGGGAAGCTAAATGCTTTACTTACCTGGGAGTCCGGATATACCACGATGTCGAAAATCTCTTGGACGGTAATGTAGGGCGCTGCATAAGGGCATTGAGGGGGTGCATGGCCTTCTGGGCTGCCCTCCCGCTCTCGGTGCTGGGCCGGGTCGCGCTGCTGAAGATGGTGGCTCTGCCCCGACTGCTCTATTACTTCCGCACACTGCCGATATGGATCCCGCAGCGGATCTTTAAAGAATTGAAGTCGCAGATCATCAGCTTCCTATGGGGGACGGGACGGCGACGGGTAGCCCTGACGGTTCTGATGCTGCCTAAACTAGAAGGGGGACTGGCGGTCCCCGACTTTGAATTATACTACCTAGCGGCGCAGCTACAAGTGCTGACACAGAACGTGGCCAGGGTATTCCGGGGCCCGGAGCTGGGACGAGGGACGGGCATCCAGAGACATGTCCTGTCTTATATAGTCATGCAACAGAAATTAGACCTGAGAGATTTGTCCATCGAGGAGCGGACTCTCCGGCTATGCTGGCAGAGGGGCATGCGGAGAGCAAAGACGGTAAGACCTTATGCACCGGAGATCCCGCTGGGGATGCTGACGGCGCTGCCGCATGGAGGCGACTGGTCCCCGCTAGCGGAGTGGGAGGAGCTGGGGTTGCAGATGGTGGGGGACCTCTATATAGATGGGGTGCTAGCCCCCTTCGGGGCTTTGCAGGAGCAGTTTGGCCTCCCGGATGGGAGTTATCTCCTGCACGCGGCGGTGAGCGCGGCGATACAAAAACACTGGAGAAAGGGGCTGGAGGAGCCCTCTGTGGCACTAACCTGCCAGTACGTGGCAATGGCGGCGGGCACGATTAAGGCAGTGACATGCCTACAGGCTAGACTGCTGCAGGAGGGGTTGGAGCCGCTTGCGGCATTGAAGGAGCGGTGGGAGGAAAGCATGGGCAAACCCATTCCGGACACGATCTGGAGCCACATCATGCGGAGGACATGGAAGGGTAGCGGGAATGCCCGCTTTCAGCAGGTGCACTTCTTCATCATTCACAGGGCGTATTTGACCCCGGGAAAGATTAGCCGGCACTTTAAGGTACAGGAGGCCGCTTGCCCGCGCTGCCTCACACTTGGAGCTGAACTAGAGCATATGCTGTGGGGGTGCCCGAAGCTCGGGTCGTACTGGACCGAGGTGGGAGAGATCTTGAATACTGCGACGGACAGGGAGGTCGAGTTTGATATGGGGGCGTGCCTGCTGCTCTGGTTCCCTCACACAGCAAAGACAAAAGTGACGAGTAAATTTATTGACTTGGGGCTTATGCTGGCTCAGAGAGAGATTACGTGGCACTGGAAGTCCCGGGAGGGCCCATCAACCGGGCGGTGGATCTCCGAGTTATTAAAATGGTCTAGATGCGAGAGTGAAGTCAGACGGCGCCAAGCGATTAAGGCGGACAATGAAAAGGGGTTAGAGTGGGTAAGGGCATGGGAGCAGATTGAGCAGGCCCTGCAGGATTGCCGGCTCGAGCGGGCGGAACGGGAGCGCGAGGAGAACGGAGGTCCTTGAGGCTGAGGACAATAGATGTACCCCTGATGGATGGCACGACTTAGAGTTAGGGACCACTGGAGGGGCCCACAACAGCAGCAGTTGGGGGGTGGGATGGGAGGGGGGGGAGTTCCCTGAGGTGGGAGGGTAATGCTATATTGAGTTGGATGAGGAATGTAGCTGTTGGGACAGAAAAGCAGAGGCTCCCATGGGGCATGATCCAGGCACCGCTGTGAGGCGATAGTTGTGTTACATTGCTTAACTGTCTATATATGCCGCCCGGCCCCCGGGATGTGGGCTGAATGGCTGTGTGCATTACTGAACCGAAGAATATGATCGGAGACTGTAGGGGGTGCCGGTTGCCCCGATGGTTATGTTGCTGAAAATGTTGCAATAAAAAACATGTTTAAAAAAAAAAAAAAAAGGAGTCCTCCTTGAACAGCTTACAGGTGGTCCAGAACACAGCAGCTCGCCTGATAGCCAGTGCACCCTACCGAACCCCCTCTCTCCCCCTTCTCCACAGGCTACACTGGTTACCAATACGTAAAAGGATTCAGTTCAAAATCTGCTGTCTGGTGTTCAAAGGCCTTAATCAAATGGGATCGACATATCTGGCAGATAAACTAGTCAGATATACCCCCTCACGTATCCTTTGTTCCCAAGGAAAAGGTCTCCTCACCATTCCAAGGATAAAACAAACCAGACTAGGAGGCAAAGCATTCGCCTATCTTGCCCCTCAATTATGGAACGAGCTACCTCTGGATATTCGTCTCTGCAATAACTACCTGTCTTGTAGGAAAAAACTTAAAACCTCACTCTTCTAAACACTCAGCCATCACCTCTATCCGTCCTTAGCGCGGAGATACCCCACCTGGGGTGATTCATGCACTCTACAAATGACATAAATAAATAAATAAATAAAATATCAGTCCTGGAATGTGGGTGACAGTGTGTGTTCCCTTAGGCTCTCTTAGTTGAGTGGGGTTTAACATGAGGATACAGTCTTGTTGCATGATCTCAGTGTGTGTATTGTGCTGCCACCGCCAGGGGTGGGTATGCATGTGTAATTTGTCATCACACCCACATGTGGTGTGTCATGCAGTGGGGGAAGGACATCCATCCTCATGGGAGTGGGACACTGCTGTCAGTGATGTGTTGTCATGGCACTATCAACATAGTCGCACATTGTGGATGCCTTCATGCACCCATGGAGTTTTGCTAATGGGAGGATTATGTACACACCCCCATGTCTCTGTCCACTGCTGGGAGGCCTCTGCACCCACCCCTCATTTGTCTGGGCACTGCTGGGAGTGATAGGCACCCACCCCTCATATGTCTGGGCACTGCTGGGGGTCCTCTGCACCCACCCCTCATATGTCTGGGCACGGCTGGGAGTGATAGGCACACACCCCTCATATGTCTGGGCACTGCTGGGGGTCATCTACGCCCACCCCTCATATGTCTGGGCACTGCTGGGAGTGATAGGCACCCACCCCTCATATGTCTGGGCACTGCTGGGGGTCCTCTGCACCCACCCCTCATATGTCTGGGCACTGCTGGGAGTGATAGGCACAGACCCCTCATATGTCTGGGCACTGCTGGGAGTGATAGGCACACACCCCTCATATGTCTGGGCACTGCTGGGAGTCCTCTGCACCCAACCCTCATATGTCTGGGCACTGCTGGGAGTCCTCTGCACCCACCCCTCATATGTCTGGGCACTGCTGGGAGTCCTCTGCACCCACCCCTCATATGTCTGGGCACTGCTGGGAGTGATAGGCACCCACCCCTCATATGTCTGGGCACTGCTGGGGGTCCTCTGCACCCACCCCTCATATGTCTTGGCACTGCTGGGAGTGATAGGCACACACCCCTCATATGTCTGGGCACTGCTGGGAATGATAGGCACACACCCCTCATATGTCTGGGCACTGTTGGGGGTCCTCTGCACCCACCCCTCATATGTCTGGGCACTGCTGGGAGTCCTCTGCACCCACCCCTCATATGTCTGGGCACTGCTGGGAGTGATAGGCACCCACCCCTCATATGTCTGGGAACTGCTGGGGGTCCTCTGCACCCACCCCTCATATGTCTGGGCACTGCTGGGAGTCCTCTGCACCCACCCCTCATATGTCTGGGCACTGCTGGGGGTCCTCTGCACCCACCCCTCATATGTCTGGGCACTGCTGGAAGTGATAGGCACCCACCCCTCATATGTCTGGGCACTGCTGGGAGTGATAGGCACCCACCCCTCATATGTCTGGGCACTGCTGGGGGTGATAGGCACCCACCCCTCATATGTCTGGGCACTGCTGGGAGTGATAGGCACCCACCCCTCATATGTCTGGGCACTGCTGGGGGTCCTCTATGCCCACCCCTCATATGTCTGGGCACTGCTGGGAGTGATAGGCACCCACCCCTCATATGTCTGGGCACTGCTGGGGGTGATAGGCACACACCCCTCATATGTCTGGGCACTGCTGGGGGTCCTCTACGCCCACCACTCATATGTCTGGGCACTGTTGGGAGTGATAGGCACACACCCCTATGTCTCTGTCCACTGATGTGGATCGTAGCACGACACCCCCCCACCCGCCCACATGCTCTGAAGCCCTGGGTACGGGACGTACCACCATTGTTGGGGTGCCATAGGGGTACGGCCGTACCCAGGCCTGATGAGCGTGGGTATGGGTCGCACCACGCGTACCCCTACGTCACACCAACAATGGTGGTACGGCCCGTACCCAGGCCTGAAGAGCGTGGGTACGGGTCGCACCACGCGTACCCCTATGTCACACCAACAATGGTGGTACGGCCCGTACCCAGGCCTGAAGAGCGTGGGTACGGGTCGCAACAGGCGTACCCCTACGTCACACCAACAATGGTGGTACGGCCCGTACCCACGCTCTTCAGGCCTGGGTACGGGCCGTACCACCATTGTTGGGGTGACGTAGGGGTAGCCGTGGTGCGACCTGTACCCACGCTCTTCAGGCCTGGGTACGGGCCGTACCCCTATGGCACCCCAACAATGGTGGTACGTCCCGTACCCAGGGCTTCAGAGCATGTGGGCGGGTGGGGGGGTGTCGTGCTACGATCCACATCAGTGGACAGAGACATAGGGGTGTGTGCCTATCACTCCCAACAGTGCCCAGACATATGAGTGGTGGGCGTAGAGGACCCCCAGCAGTGCCCAGACATATGAGGGGTGTGTGCCTATCACCCCCAGCAGTGCCCAGACATATGAGGGGTGGGTGCCTATCACTCCCAGCAGTGCCCAGACATATGAGGGGTGGGCATAGAGGACCCCCAGCAGTACCCCTACGTCACACCAACAATGGTGGTACGGCCCGTACCCAGGCCTGAAGAGTGTGGGTACGTGCCGTACCACCATTGTTGGGGTGACGTAGGGGTACGCGTGGTGCGACCCGTACCCACGCTCTTCAGGCCTGGGTACGGGCCGTACCACCATTGTTGGTGTGACGTAGGGGTACGCATGGTGCGACCCGTACCCACGCTCTTCAGGCCTGGGTACAGGCCGTACCCCCAATGTAGGGGTGACGTAGGGGTAGGCGTGGTACGACCCGTACCCACGCTCTTCAGGTGTGGGTACGGTGCGTACCACAATTGTTGTGGTGACGGGACGCGTCCACGTCCACTTCCGTTGTGGCGGGACGCAGTCCTTGGTGGACACGCCCCCCCCCCCAAGTGACCAGTCCCTGGAGGTACGGTATGTACAGGGCATGTATACATTTTGCCTTGGGTGGGGGTTATGTTTCCTGCCCCTGCCCCTGCCCCCCACCTTTGCCCCTGGGTGTTGTTCTGACCTTCTGCGGCGTCTGCGTCGGTTCCTGTGCACCAGGTCATAGGATATGAGGGCCGGGATGACACGTAGGATGGGGTCCATGGCTGTCCGTCGCGTACAGGTGCTCCTTCCTCGCGTCCTCCTCAAATTCCCGGCAGTTTTTGGCTCCCGTAAAAAATGCTACGTGTGGAGTGACGTAGGCACGAATCGTACTTGCTGGTTCGTAAAACGCTGCCTGACTCCGTCCGAACGTCACGTACGCGGTGTCCCGAATCGGAATTGTGGGTATATTTTAGCCGGTCAGTGTTTTGTACGAATCGTAACGAAATGGTATTTCTGTACGAATCGTACTTGCGGGTTTGTAAGGTGGTTTTCCCGGGTACGAGTCAGACGCAGAAAACGCTCCGTACGACGGTTCGTCCCCGGGTTTTACAGGATCGGAATCAGCACCAATGTGTTGTTTGAGTAGTAGTAACCACCTAGGTGGTCAATGGTATTATTTACAAAATTAGTTACGTGCCAGAGGGGACAGGTTCATGCTATTCACATTGTTGTAAATAGGTGCAAATGGTTGCCAAATGTCCTTCGAGTGGGGAGGAGGAAGGGGGCTGTAGCGAAGCATACATTTTGCTAGTAGAGTCACAGAAGGTAAGACTACGAATCCACCCTGCCTCAATTGGGAGGAGTTTACTTCCCCAGTGAATAGCTATTTCAGGCTTTGCAGCAGTAGTATCAATCCTGGAAACCTAAGTAGCCCCTTCGGAATAGCTTGCATATAACCCAATTGTGCAAGAAGGGGATCAGGTGTAGGAGTAATACCTACTGTTAAGTACAGCTGGGAGAAAATGGCTTTCCAATAATTCCCGATATGGCTGCAAGTCCAAGTGAGATGTGCAAAGTCAGCATCATCTGAATGACATTTAGGGCATTTAGAGGACCTAGTAGGGTCCAGTTTGGCCGGGAACTGAGGGGCAGCATATGTACGACTAAGGAATTTAAAGTTTATACATTTATGTCTGTGATTGGGGGAGATGAGTTTAGTCTGTTGGCAGCAATAATACCACATTTTATCCATTAAAGAGCAGTGTAAGTCACTTTCCCGCAATTCCCGGATACAACTGTTCCTGGCTGGGAGCAGAGCAAGGCAAGTGTGGTAGACCTTAGAAACAAGATGCTTCATTGATGCTGTATCATCGATCAGTGTGGTTAGTGGGTTGAACTCCTCAGGGCCAATGGGTAGGATGGGATTGGAGCATGCAGGGCACTGTGCACCCATCGCAGTACAAAATGATCCACAGGTGTTGCTGCAGCAAAGCACGCATCCTTAATGTGGGAAAGGGCATAGCCATCTGAGAAAAGATCCCCAAATGTGTGTAGAGCATACTTTCCTAGTGTGTTCTTCACAAGGGACTCCAGGGTAGGGGATAGTCATTTATTATCAGCAAGTGGTAGTGAAGGAGAATAAGTTGGCAGGGTATGCCAGATGTGGGTCCCTTCCTCACTTTGCCACTGGATTCAAGCTAGCCTGGCTGATGAAGGGTGTTACCCAGAAACCGGTCCCAGCATGCTTGTTTCCGGTTCAGGGAAGACCTGGCTTGGCAGTTCGGGTTTGACTGTTCCCATGAGGCACAGGGTCAAGAATGATTTGCATATAGCTGAGTCTGAACTGAGGTGGTGAAGTGAGCTAAAGAATGATGATGGATTCAACCCAGATCTGTGACTGGCGGTGAGTGTCTAAAAAGTTTCAGCGCTCTGTCCATCATTCTCTTGTGTTTGAATATAGAAGTTCACCACTCCTTAGTTGAAGACATTTTTGCCAAGCCCAACAAGTGGTAGATAATGTTTGAATATCTGTATGGGAAAGGAGATCCCTTGGGGAAGGAGAGAGCATAGCAGGATTCCTCCCACCTGCTCATGCTCTGGCTTATCATATGTGAGACGTGCATCCCTATGATACCAGTGGTGGCTGTATTGGCATTGCGCCACTAGGTAATAAAGTCGGAGATGTGGAACTCCAAAACCACCACGTTTGTGTGGGAACAATAAGGTATCCCATTCCACACAAGGTCTATGACCTGCCTAGACCAATCTTAGGGGAGGACTCCAAAGCATGGTGAAAAAAGCCTTGGTGAGGGGAATGGAAATTATAAGAAATAGGTATAAAAACCAGGAAGAAGCACCATTTTAATAACGGCAATGCAGCCATCCGTGGAGAGAGTTACACGTATCCAACCATCAATTTGGGTCATCAAGTGGTCAACCGCTGGTCCGTAGTTCAGCCGAATGTCCTGTTCTTTATCATGGTTCACATGGATGCCCAGCTATTTGACCGTGTCTTCACACCACTTCAATGGGTATTTGCATAACCCTGGTGTCATTGCATCGGTGAGTGGAAACAATTCTGGCTTTTCCCAGTTTATTTAAAGGCCTGAAAAGAGACCAAATTGTAGAATCTTGTGAACAGTAGGAGCTTAGTTATCCGCTGGTCTATGCCCAAACAGGAGGATGTCATCAGCATATGACAAGAGGAGCAAGAGGCCAGCTGAGAGCTGTAGGCCACAGTGAAGGTGCTTTTCTTGAACATGACGGACCAGTGGGTCCATAGCCATAATAAACAACAGAGGGGACAGCGGACATCCCTGTCTCGCCCCCCTAGCTATTGTGAATGGGGTAGTGAGTGAGCCATTGGCCCTAATGTGCGTCACAGGCTGTGAATAAAGCAACATAATGAGAGATGTGAACCCCTGGGGTAGGCCTGATTTCTGCAAGAAGAAAAGGACAATGAATCAGAGGAGTTCTCTGCATCTAGAAATGCTGCTACAGCAGAGACCTCAAGAGGAATTCTATGAAGAACCGAAAACAATGTACATAGAATTAGATGGTGGAATGGCAGGGAACGAATCCCGACTACAAAGGTGAAATTATGGTTTCTAGCATGAGAGACAGCCAAGTCACCAATATTGATGTGATCACTGCTTCTCAGAAAGCAAGACACCAGCATCAAGTGACGCGGCGTACATGGCGAGTTGGTATGCCTCAAGAAGGTGTTTGTAGGCCTTATACAAAATGCCCATGAGGCCCTCCAGCCCAGGTGCCTTGGACCCATCCAGTGAATCTATGGTGTTGATCACTTCATCCGCAGTGATCGGTTCACTGAGGAACTGTTATTGTGGTTTGGTGACCAAACCATTGCTATCTCTGAGAAATAATTAGCCATGTCTTCAAACACACCCGAAGAATGCGAGGTGTATAAAAAGGTGTAGTACTTTTGTGAACTCAGCAAGCACAGCACCATTGTCAGTGAAACATGTCCCATTCTGGAGAGTCGATATCTGGAGCGTAAACATTAAGTACAAATACATAATGACCTGCCAGAAGTCCTGTGGCTGTCACATATCTGCCTCCCTCATCCTCGTAAATAAGTCTAGAGGTAAAGGGAACTGAGCGATGGCTCAGGATGCAGACTCCTTGTGAATATGAACTGTATGTGGAGAAGTAACGATGTGGGGTCCAGTTCGAGCTGAATGCCTGGTCTGCCAATAGGAAGATGCGTCTCTTGTAGAAATGCAATTTTCACACCATGTCGGGTGAGATATTCCATTACCTGTTTTCCCTTACAGAGGTCATTTATGCCCCTGATGTGCCACGCCATGAATGGGATCTTGACCATGGGGCCTGCTGTGCTACGTGACATGTTCATGCAGTGTGTTATTGTGGAATTAAGCTTTAGGAAGCCAATATAGTAGGTCCTGAAATCAAGCTAAATATATAAACACATTTAGACCAAAAAAACTCTCCTATCACCCACCCCCCACCCACACCAGGCCCATTACTGACCAGCAAATCCCCATATTTCTATCCCACAAGTCCCCAAACAATACAGAGATATGAGCAATGCAGTACACCACCGAGGATGAGCAACACTGAGGCAACTTGTCCCCAAAGTGAACAATGGAAAAAACATCATATGATATGGAAAAGAGCCGATCATTACTGCAAATATGTAAGCACAAAAGGGCGTGAGTTGCCAATAAAGGTTGTGAGTTCTAATGCCGTTCAATCTGGTGGAAACAGATCCGAGCTGTTTGTGGCGTGTATATCTGGTGGAGAACATTCTGGGGTTCCACAAGAAGCCGGAGAGCAGTCCCTGGTATATTGCTGACAAAAAGAGAGGTCGTCCGTAGGGGTGTCAAAGAATGGTGCCTTTCCGTTGACATCAACATGTGGCCGAGCTGGATAGGGCAGACACCTGAGCACAGATTTGGCTTGGAAGCCGGATCATGTCTCTGCTATTAGAGCTTCAGTGGTGGTATGTTGTTCAGGAGCCAATGACCCCGCTGCATCCACAGCCTCCTCAGCATGTCCCTCTGACCTATCCATGTCTTTAGTACACTCAAATGTCAGCTTCCTCTGCTTCAGATCTGTGTGCCCCATGCTGTGTGGCATTCAGCAGTGAGGATAGACGAGCCGCAGAGTGGTTGTGAGAGCAGGCAGCAGCCAAATAGGGCGCGAGCAGCTGGAGTAAAATCAGATCTACTGGCTCGCAGGAAAGCAAGCAGGCATAAGTTAAATGTTAGTTCAGCCTTGGCAAAAATGGACAGAGGGTGCCTGTAGTACCGGGACCCTGCAAAGGGATTCAGAGCCTCTGTCATCTTGTATGCAGCCAGCAGCCTACAGGCCGGGGCAACCAAGGCCAGCTGGTGATTATATATAGGTTGGTACGCACCTCATGGACAGTAGTCACTGCGCTTGTGACAGCCGATTCTTTCAGGAATAGAGCTCAATCTATTATAGTCCTATCTTGGAGGTGGAGAGGTGGCCCCTCAGGCAGTGATGCAGAGGGGGTAGGCCGAATAGTCACTCACAATATTTACCTCCTGATGCACCCGTCCAGTAATCAGCTGTCCCGTCCTCCAAGTCCCTGCAATGAAGGGACAGTACTGCGAGCAGGCCCAGGCAAGGCCGCAGTCAGCGCAGGCCGCCAGGAGGACCCGGTGAGGGCAGGTGTTTCTAGCACGCCCCAGGTTGCAAGGTGTCGTGCCGGCAATCTCAGTCACCAATGTCCCCGGCAATGGCCCAGATTGGCACCACCAGAGGGGAGGGGGTGCTCCATGGCTTGATGTAGCTGCCAAATATATCAACGAGGCCTGCTGGGCCCGCAGAAGTATCATCGGTCCCCGCAGCAAGTAGGCTGCCCAGCTTTCATTCGATGGAGTCGTATGCACAAAACAGGGGATGGGTGAGGCAACATGAACAAGCAGCAAGATACTCTTGGGCCCAGTAGGGCTCGGTAGTCCTATGCTTCAGGCTCACCAACGACCCCTGCCACCTCCGGCCCTCCGAGGCACGGGACGGCCTGTTTTCCACTTGGGGGCCATCCCTGTCCCAGTATCTGCAATGGATGCCGAAGGAGGTCCTCATGTTCAGCACACAGCATTATTATATGTGTTGCTATGTTAATGGCCTAGGATGCTGCTTTTCAGGCATTTCTCCTGAGTGTCGCGGAGTCAGAGGCCATATCTTCAGCACTGAGCTGCCATCTTGGTCACCGCATGGCCACTTCCCCCTCCCTGGAAGTAACTTAGTACTTGGTTTCCTTCCTCTCACACATTCAAAGAGAGACATTTTGGTGCCCCATTATCCATAGAGCGATATGCCCACACCAAGTCATCAACCATTCTCTCCACATATTCACCACTCTGGAGTTCCATCAAAATGGTACCTTTTACCAATCGGTTAGCACTTTAAACAAAACCATTACCTTATGGGGTGTATTGAGCAGTGCCCCTATGTTTGATGCCACACCTTTCTAACAATTTCTTCATCTCATGCCATTGTCTGTATTGAGTATCATGGGAAATCCATCTTTTCTAAATACCCTCTCTAAAACAGAAATGGTATTTATTGTTGTCACCTCCCTCATAAATTTAACTGCCAGCCGCTTTGATTGTACATCAATCATGACAAGGGCATATTTCAAATCAGATTTCAAATCCTGCTTGGTCCTTATTTTTCCATGCAAATGTTACATCACAGTATTCCAGGATCCTCAATGTGGCCTCCTTCTGATTCTACCCCAGTCCTCAGCCTCTTCTCGCTCTCCATGCAGCCTTGGCCCCTAATTACCCAACTTGTAATTCTTCATCCATTCCTGTCCACTAAAAGTTTTCTCGTAACCTCCTTTTGGTCAGAGTTTGTCCCAGATACCCTTTGTGATCACATTTTATGATCTGCTTCCTCAATCCTTGCGGAGGGACAAATTTGTCTATTCTCATCACCAACTGTTGACCACATAGGGACAATTCCTCTAGAATCTTCACGTGCAGCCTCACACTAGGGGCAATAGTACTTTCTCTTCTATCTCCTTTTACAATCCTTTTTATCACTTCTTTAAAAACTTCATCAACTTCTATTTCCTTCTTCCACTTCTCCATTGTAAATGGCCCATCACTGTTTTTCTCAATATCTGTCAATCATGCTTCGGCCCCTTGTTGTTTCTTAGCCATTACTGCTTCCTTATCGATATCGCCAGAATCCAAGTAAAGATTTGACAAGCAATCTGCTTGAGTATTCCTCCATCCAGGAACGTTCTCCACCCTATATCGGTATTGTTGTAATCTTGCGAGCCTCGCAGAGCCTTTTCCTACTCCCCCAGGTGTCAAAACCTTTACCAAGGGTCTGTTATCCTTGCAGAGCACAAACCTCAAACCCTCTACATATTTTCAAAAGTATTCAACACTCCAAGATGCAGCTAATGCTTCCCGCTCTATCACGGATTAATTGCGTTCCGTGTCAGTTAAGGAATGGTAGGCAAAAGCTGCCATTTTTTCTACATCATTCTGCAGCTGGGACATGATGGCACCTATGCCAGAGGCACGAGCATCCATTGTTAGAATTGTCTTCAAGGAAGTGTCAAAAAGCACAAGGTACCTGCGCTACAGGTTTCTTGTTTGATACAATCAAATGTGTCTTGTTGCTCTTTTCCCCATGTAAAAGTGCATCCTTTCCTTAACAGGCCTCTCAAACTTTCAGTTTTTTCAGCAAACTTGTCAACAAATTTCGTATAGTATTCTATGAGACCCATACAGAAACACAATTGATCCTTGCCTTGTTGAATAAGAGCCATTCTTATGACTTCAAGAAGATAATCTTTTGGCCGGACACCTTCACTAGTTATAGCATGCCCCAGGTACTCAATCTCCTGTACTGGAATTTACATTTATTCTTTCTCAAGGTGAGACCAGCCTAAGATAACCTTCCAACCCTTGTTAATGGACTCAATTATGTTTTTCTTCTGACTTACCAAAAACCAGAATGTCATCTAATAAATAGATTACATTCTTTACTCCCCTGAATACCTCTGACATAATTCGCTGAAAAACACTGGCAACCGAGGAGAGGCCACAAGGCATCCTGGTAAACTGAAACATTCCCTCCATAGTTATGAAAGCTGTAATAATTTTTGACATCCCATGTAAGTCAATCTGGTGGTATGCATTCTTGAGTTCCAACTTTGAGAAAAATGTTCCCTATTCAAAAACAAGATCATTTAGTTTATGCTCAGTAATGGAAACTGTCAGTAACAATTTCATGGTTCACACTTCTCAAATCTATACAAAAACGCAAATGTCTATCTGCCGTCTCCATTATACACCCAACTTGTGGTTTCCACCGGCTCAATTATTCCCTCACAGAACATGTCATCCATCAATTTGTTTACCTCGCTTTGTGTTTTACAGATACAGCTCCCTTCCTAATTTTGATCTCATGCACATAACTGTTTAATTGGCCTAATTCCTCCCTGAACACCTCCTTGGCTTTTTTAAGTATTTCCTCAACACCAAATTCTCCTACCACCATCACTTGGTTGGGCGTCCTAGGATTTATGATTATATACAGGTCATATTGGTGAATCCATCCTAATATCAGTTGACCATCTTCCATCATGTACATTTTTCCCAACACTTCTCTAGATTTAAACTTTATGTGAGTAGAAAAATTACCTAGAATATCAATGGTTTCCCCTTGATTCCCCATGGCATTAATATCCTTGGGAGACAGAACGATGGCAGGCCACTTTTCCCAAAATAATGTTTTTGGAATAATATTAAAGGAATGGGTCAAGGTTTTCTACTCACAAAATTGTCTACATCATGCTCTACACTGCCACTCTCAACCTAACATACATTACCCTTGCACATGCAAGCATATTTCCCTCAGCGTCCACAATTCATGCACTTTTTGTTTGTAGTGAAACAGGATTTAGAATAACCTAAATGGAAATCACTTCCACACCTAAAACAATTTTTAGCTGGTTGTTTTTGATTGACTGTTTTTCTCTGAAATGTTTTTGAATTGGTCCCATAGTTATTCAACGCTCTCACAATCCTGCTCCCCTTCATCCTTGTGTATAGTGGAAACTCCTGCCCTTCTTCTGCTATATCTCTCTTACTTATCTCACACATGCAAAATTAGACCACACATTTGAAATAATTTTCAAAGATATCTATCCAATCCTCCCTCATTAAGTATTGGAGGTGAATCTTGATGTGCCATAAACATTAGAGGTCTTATTATGGTATTGGCTTCCATATGTAATGCCTAACCACAGGAATACAGTTTCTTAAGTGCTTTCCTCGAATGTTTGATTGACAGCTGTGAGGTCACCTGCTCTGGACATCTGCTGAGTGCTTCCTGTGAGCTGTTCTTCCCTCCACATGATGAGTACAGTCAGACTCCAAACAAGGCGGGAGCTGGTCTGGCGAGGATTTTGCTCCTTATGTTTCTTTTTATAGTATGAAAGCTACATGCGCACAGGAAGTGCTGGCCACGAGGTCACAACGTTGACTTGCCTCCCAGCATCAAATTAAATAAGAGACGCAGTCGCGTGTAGTCTCGTTCCAGGTTGGGGCTGCTGTGCCTTTGCCAAAGGCTGTGAGAGGTTTGTGCTGTAACAGCTGTAATTCACATGCTCCAGGTGACATGCCTGACTGATTGTGCCAGTAGTGCACTTCGCCTGCCAAGCGCCCCTCTTTCCATGCACTCCACTTGACTTGCTATAATGATACACTTAGTCCTTTATTTATGCTTACTTTAGTTAGTCTTTCAATTTTGTCTATATTTCAGTTAGGGCTGCTTTGATGCATTCGCAGTTTCGCACTTTATTTGGATTTCTATGTGTTTACATTGGTAATGCTCTTTGCCTCGCACTCCTCCTCCATGTATCCAATGGCAGGAATGTCAGTTGAGGCTTGGATTCATTGGGGGAGGGCCTTTGCGGAACATGGGCTCCTGTATTTTCAGCAATTACATTTACTTTGTTCACACTTGGAGTCTCCTGGCCTGCTGAATACCCGCTTGACATATTTGGCAACAAGAGATAACCATTTCAGGAGCCCGTCGCTGCCCGCATTATTATAGGCTTTTCTTCCCTAAATGCTGCCTTGCCTACGGTGCTGTGATTAGGACTTCGGCATCTTCTTGAATGTTGTATGGGAACTGTTCTCATTCTTTTCAGCTACCTCTGCCTGAGCATGCCTGTGTCCCAGCGCATCATTTCAGCAGGAGTAGTGACTGCTTTCGAGCCTTTGCGGATGCGTTGCCAATGGTCGCTTGCGTTAACAGTCATGTGCACAGCTGCTTGCAACGCACCGCATCATCATGAAGTTGCGACCATTTTGAAAAGAATTTGTTTATATGTACTTGGCTTGTTAACCTCGTTCTTGGCATTTCCATTGCTTATGGTTCTTATCTAAACTGTTTGTTGGGCTGATTCTTAGTGTGTGGTCAAGTCTGCCACTGTATTTCGATTTGGGAAGCATTGAATTGATGGTAAATGCTTTACCTATATGCCTTAAGCTATTTTATGACTTAGCGACATTTGTAAAGAGGATCTGTTTATTATTTGCTCCACTGACAATGTCCAGTATTCAACAGTTTGTGCAAATTCAACCATTTCTTCCTACTCCAGCGAACCCCTACTCCTGTGGGAAAATTGGTTCAACTGCTTCGAATGTTTTGAGTGGCTTTTGATGCTGAAATGCTACCCCAAAAAGGAAGAAAGCTATACTTTACAGTAATTTAGGCTCGGAAGGTCAGCACGTTTAAGACAATTTGACTGTGTTTTAACACCTCCAGGTTATGGCAATGGATGAAACAAATTCTTGGAAGCTACTACAAGGCATAGACATAAATTTGCAGAGCAACCAAGTGCACTGCTTGACAGATTTAGTTTTAATAATAGATGCAGGGGGAGCGCGCGCGGCGCCAAACAAGATGGCCGCCTAGCTCCGGAGTTCCGCGTCGCGGCGGAAATTTCGCGGTAAATTTCGCGGCAAAAAACTCTCTCCACACATCGAAACTGAGAGTTTCAGACATCGGAACTGCTCCTGGTCACCCTCATATGCCTGAAATGGGTGACTTCTTTGAATTTTGAGGTAAAACCTCTCTTTATTGTTCTATCTCCTCTGTGGCCGCCATTTTGTTTTTCCCTGTGAGGATTTCCTGGCATTTCACCTCAATTACTATGCTGCTTTCCTGATTTTTGATGATATTTCTTGTTTTTTTCTGCCATTTTCTGCCTGACCAGTCATATTTTTAACTTTAATAACAATAAAGCTGTACTTTTGAACTGTTTACGCATACACTTGTGAAGCTTACCTCACGCACTGCGAGTCATTCTACTTCTTCACTGGTGTTATTTTTTTCTTTTTCTCGCACATAGTTTTTCCTTCTCTACGCTATGGGCAGGAGCAAGAAACTATTACTTACACAGAAGAGATCCATAACTCAGTCTCCAGTGTCAGTATCTTTTCCCTCTGCTCCTGTATTTAGGAAAACTATCACTATGGCGCAATCCAATTCTTCAAAGTCAACTTCGTCACCAGCATCAATTAAAACGCAAATTTAATCTTCCGTTAGCAAACGCCTCAAACAGGCCCCTCCTTCTCCACCAAAGCCTGCTTCTCCGATCTCTCTCAACACTATCTTTGAGGAAATTCGCGCTTTGCGCCCCTTTATCGAGGAGACTAATTCACGCTTACAGACTATGGACACTAAGTGGGCTTCTATGGACTCTCGTATTTCCACAGTGGAACAGCAAGTTGATGAACTTCAAACTGTTTCTACAAAATTAATTGCCCTTGAGAAGGAAGTCCTTTGGCTGAAGAAATCAGCGGAGGACTTGGAAAACAGAAATAGGCGCAACAATCTATGCTCATATGGCTTCCAGAAAATTAAGAAGGGGATGATCCAGTTCCCTTCTTCAACAACTTTCTCATAAAGCTTCTGGACCTACCTGCATCTACAAATCTGAATATACAGAGAGCACACAGGTTGGGTCCTCGTTTGTCTTCTTCAGCTGCTCCTTCCAAGCCACGAGGTGTTATTTTTACAGACTTGCTACTGGTTTTAAATGCAGCTAAACACAAAAAACAGCTTGTCTGGTCAGGTGGTGCGTTATTTTTATCTCAGGATGTTTCCTCTGCGACTGCTAAACGGCGGAAAGAATTTTTGGATCTTCGACCTCCCTTACGCACCCTTGGAGCTCGTTATGGACTTTTTCACCCATGTTTATTCAAGGTTACTTACCAAAATAAAACCTCCACTTTTGAGGAACCGGCAGAGCTGAGAAAATTCATTTAGTCGCATTCCACATCGTCGATGGATGTCTCTGGCCCTCTCTCTTCTTCAACCGCAAGACCTTGACTTTTTTCTCCTCTATTTTGAATTTACTCTTGCTTGGTTTTACTTAATTTTTTAAAATCTTTTCAGGTTATTGTTAATAATTTTCCATAATTCTTTTATATTCTTCTATTTGCTATAGGTACTTTAAAAAAAAATGTTTTTTATATCCTCTAACACATTTCTCTCTCTGTTTCCTGTTTATCGAATATATTCCCCGCTGTGACGCTACCTCCCGGTTAGTTGTGCCGTCTTCCTCGTGTCGCCACTCCCCGCACGTCTTCTTTTGTCTTCCCCTAAAAGGTACGTATCACAGTCGTCATCCTCTCTATTTTTCTCAATCTACATTCCTTTATTGCATTGGTGGTTGTCATGTACTGTCTTCTCTTATTTTCTCTTTTTTCAATCCTCTCCTTTTTTGGTCCTTCTTTCCCTTCTTCCTTTTTCCTTCTCTTTCCCTCCTTTTCTCTAATGTTGTACTTGTATTTGGATTGTAAGTTTGATTACAGTATTTATTGCATCTTTGTTAATATTGTACGTTTTGTTCTTATTGTTGTCGTTTTTTATGTATTTTTGATGGTTTTACATTCAGAGTTATTTCTTGGAATGTGAAAAGTTTCATTAACCCTATTAAGAAACAGAAAATTCTATCACATCTTGCCTCTTATAACCCTGACCTGGTTTTTCTGCAAGAGACCCATCTAACAGAAACTGAGGCTTTGAAATTGAAGAGAAGCTGGGTAGGGTCAGTTTTATTCTCTCCCACTTCTAATAAGAAAAATGGTGTAATAATTCTATGTCACAAGAAACTAAATTGTAAAATTATATCGCAAGAAAATGATACAGAAGGTAGATGGCTGTTAGCTAAGCTGTTAATTAATAATATCTCTTTGACTGATTTTAATGTTTATGGTCCCACTCATCCTGATTGCTCCTTTTGGCCTATGATCACACAAAAATTTATTCAATTTAGAGATGAAAATTTCATTTTAGGAGGTGACTGTAACCAAGTTGTTGACCCCTTTCTTGATCGCCAATCCCAGACACGCTTTACACCTCATAGATCTCCTAAACAATTTTTGGATACTATCTCCTAAACACATCTTGTTGACTCTTGGAGGCTCACTCATCCTGATTCCCTTGACTTCTCTTTCTTCTCTCCCCCTCACAATTCTCTCTCTCATTTAGACTATATATTTCTTTCTCAATCCTTATCTCAAAACTTGTTATCCTCTTCTATTGAACCTATCGTTATTTCTGACCATTCCCCAAACATAACTGACCTTGACCTACTTCCACCACATCCCAGGTCCTCCCGTTGGCGTTTCAGCAACTCTCCTCTTCTTGACCCTCTTTTCTCCTCTTCTTTCACCACCTTTGCTAACGAATATTTTGACATTAATAACGTTTCTACTTCCTCCCCTTACATAATTTGTGACTCCTTTAAAGCTACTGCAAGGGGTTTCATTATAGACTTTGTATCAAGAAAGAAGACATTTTTTCTCCAGCAACATAAAGCTACCCTGGCCCACATCAAAGCTTTAGAGCATACATTTTATACCTCACCGGATAACGCAGTCCTTCCAGCCCTGATTCGCTCTAAATTAGCATTCAACAAAACTTTGACTGACAATGCGTCTTCCATACTTCTCCGTAGTACCGCTCGCTATTACGGTGGTCGTAATAAAGTTGGAAAACTTCTAGCAAATTACCTTAAATCCCGTAAAGATCGTACATTGATTGACTCTGTTTATTCTGCGGATGGCACACTTCTTCATAAGGATCAAGACATCCCTAACAAATTTAAACTGTTCTATGAAGAATTGTACACCCCGGAGTCCCCTCCCTCTAGTTCTCTCATTCAATCTTATCTTGATAAATTACCATCCTTATCCAAGTCTCATCTTAATCTTTCTGGTCTTGAGGTTGACCTCATCCTTAATGAACTCTCCTCTGCTTTGTCTGTTCTAAAGAAAGGGAAAACACCTGGCCCTGATGGCTTTTCAGTTGAATTTTACCTGCATTTCTCTAACTTACTCCTTCCTAAGCTTTTAAACCTTTTTCATTCCTTTTTTCTCTCTGGTAAAACAGAAGGTACTTTTCAAGAAGCCACAATTTGCCTGATTCATAAAGAAGGACGAGATCCTATGTTTTGCAAAAATTACAGACCGATTTCTCTGGTTAATGTTGATTACAAACTTTTTGCCAAGACACTTGCTTTACGTTTAGATCCTCTTTTACCTCATTTAATTGGTAAAGAGCAATGTGGTTTTGTCAAAAGCAGGTTGACCTCTGATAATTCTCGTCTTTTTCTTAATGTTTTAAACAAAGTCCCCTCTCTCTCCACATCTTTAGCGGCCATATCTGTTGATGCTGAAAAAGCATTTGATAGAGTAGATTGGTCATTTTTGTTTGCATCCTTGAAATGGCATGGCTTTGGTCCCAAATTTATTTCTCTTATATCTTTGTTATACTCAGCCCCCAGAGCTTCAGTATTAGTTAACGGTCGTATCTCATCTTATTTTCACCTCCAACGTGGGGTCCATCAGGGATGTCCTCTATCCCCTCTTCTTTTTGTTCTTGCTCTTGAACCTTTGCTTTCCTCAATCCGCAACAATGCTTCCATCACTGGTTTTTCGTACGGGGAGCAACATTTAAAACTCTCTGCTTCCGCAGATGACATCCTAATCTTTATTTCCGATCCTGACAAATCCATTCCTCCCTTATTACAAGAATTTGCTTCTTTTTCCCTTGTTTCTGGTTATAAAATTAATTATGACAAAACAGAAATTCTTCCCCTCACTAAATTTTGTCTTCCTCATTCCTTTTCTTCCACTGGGTTTGCATGGAATAGTTCCAAAATCAAATATCTAGGTATATGGTTCTCCAATTCTATCGCCTCTTCTATTAAATTAAATATGTCTTCCATCCTGTCTCGGATTGACAAATTACTTTCCTCTTGGAATCCTCTCTTTCTTTCATGGTGGGGTCGGTTGGATTCAATCAAGATGGTGATTACTCCTATTTTGATTTATACTCTTTCCATGCTCCCTGTTTACATTCCTGCCTGCTATTTTAAACAAATCGATTCCCGTCTATCTAAAT
Organism: Triturus cristatus; assembly: GCF_964204655.1. Classification (NCBI taxonomy): domain Eukaryota; kingdom Metazoa; phylum Chordata; class Amphibia; order Caudata; family Salamandridae; genus Triturus; species Triturus cristatus. The sequence continues at coordinate 1,137,864,778 of NC_140592.1, forward strand.
TTCTTTGACAAAATAAAAAATCAAGGATCTCTCTTTCTTCTCTTCGTGGGACAAAATCTAATGGTGGTGTAAATTTCCCTAATTTTCGCTTATATCATAAATCTTTTTGTCTTCGACAAGCCTCCAAATGGCTCCTTTCTGACTTCTCCCTTTTCACTCCCTTGTGGCTCTCCATTGAGCGAGCCTTATCATTACCGTTCTCTTTTAAGGAAGTCCTGGCCTTTTCTGCCAAAACGCCTCTTACTTCTTTCCCTTTGTTTAAACACACTTGTTCTCAACTTAAACCTTGGCTACATCCCAATCCTATCTCGAAAGAATCCTTTTTAGATTCCCCTATTTGGCATAACTCCCTCATTACTATCAATGGTAGAACTATTTTTTGGAACTCTTGCAGATCAAGAGGTATAACCTGGGTCAAAGACCTTTTTGATGGTCTAACTCCGTGTTTATTTCCCCAGTTTCAGACCGCTTTTCAATGTCCCTGCTCCTTCCTACAGAAATTTACTGTTCTAATGACGGTCATTCTTGATATTTTCTATTCTCTTCCATCCTCATCTCTTACCCCTGCCTCTCATTCTCTTCTTAAACTTCTTCTCTTAGTTCCTAAAGCATATCCTATTTATAAATATTTCCCAGCTCCTAATCCAGAGCGTATGAAAACCAAGTTGGCACTCGCATGGGAATCTGACCTGGGACGTGAATGGTCTATTACTTTTTGGGACAAACTTTGGTCCCGTTCTCTAAAAATCTCTTGTTCCGCTTCTCTTACTCAATCTATGTTCTTTCTATACCATAGACTTTATCCCACTCCCACCTCTATTGCTAAATTCTCTCACTCTACTACTACAAACTGTTGGACCTGTGGTTCCCCTAATACCGATCTTCTTCACCTTCTTTTCCTCTGCCCTTCAGTCTCCTCTTTTTGGGAGAAAGTTTGGTCCTAAGTGTCTCGCCTATTTAATATTTCTATTCCCTATTCTATCCCCCTACTTTTCTCTGGAAGTCTCGCTGATTTCATAGACCTTCTCCCTGATAAAAAGGGTCTTTTTTGACCTCATGCTCGCTTTGGCTTTCCAACACATCACTCTAAATTGGAAAACACTAACAAAACTCTCCATTCAACACTGGTGGAATAGCCTCTGCCATATGCATTGACTTGATATTGCTTTTGCCTCCTCTTGTAGACCTTTGCTTAATAGAGATCTCTTTTGGTTACCCCTTACCGCGTATTTAGATCATTTAGTATTAACTGATAACGCTCGTTTAAATGCTGAAAATTTCAAACCTCCTTGAATGTTTATTTTCGTCATTCCTTAGCTTTTACTGTTTTTTTTTATTACTATATATATTAGCTTGATTAGTTTTATCTTTCTTATTCCGATGTAAGATGCAATTTCTTAATTTATTAGTTTTAGAATGTTTTACCTTCCTTCCTTCCCTCTTTCCCCCCCTTTCTTTCCTCTCCCTTATTACCTTAAAAATGTAAAATAGCTTTCTTTTCTTCTGTACATAAACCTCTCATTTGATCTGTTTTTTCTCTTATAATGAAATAATTTGTATCATTGGTTTCTTGTTCTCTGTACTACCTTTATTTGAAATAAAGCTTTTAAACTTAAAAAATAACTGCACGCAGACTCAGTGTATTGAAGAGTTAGTTTCTACTCTCAGGATTCTTGCAGGGAAGTGTAATTTTGTGAGCTATGGTACATACTTTCATCAGGGATCAGTTTGTTTTTGGTTGCAACTCTAGAAAAATCCAAGAACAGTTGCTTAGTATTCGTGATGTTATGTTATGTTATTGAAACTTGTACAGTGTGCGTATACCCGTAGGTGTCTTGACGCTTTCAGGATCATAAACATACTGCACTAAGGTATAGTTGATTTCTGAAAAGCCAAGTCTTGAGTTGTTTTCTAAATGCAAGAAGGGTGGTTGTGATCCCACTTCAAGTGAGAAATTGGACATGGCTAAAGCCATAGAAAGTTCAGTTATTTCTAGCAAATGTATTGCACCTGAACCTGTTTTACATGTGTTAAACTCTGTGCAAATTCATTAAACCGTATAAGTATTGCCTTGCAAAGTTAAAAGTATTAGAACTACACATAAGTGGACATATTGCTTTAGATGTGGTTCTAAAACACATCTTAGCAATTATGCCTCGTGTCAGGCTTTAGGAAAAATGTGTAATAAATGCCATAAAGGGATACATTTTCAGGGGGTCTTCAGGAGTGCTGGGGGTGGTTCTCGGGTAAGTTCTGTGGATATCACATCTGTCATGGATGAATGTTCACAGGATTTATTGCGTTTTGTCCTTACACTTAATGTGGATTCGATGTGCATATTGGGTCAATCAAACTCAACATAATGGCAGACTCAGGTGCACCCATTACAATTGTTTCAGGTACGTTATATTATCAAACTTGGGCTAATCCCAAACCTTTAATTGCTCTTTATGTTTCTCCTAAGTTATATGGTGATCAGGATATTAAATTGATTAGTTTTTTGATGGATTAGTTAGAGTGTTTGGGCAGACAGACACGAACCATGATATATGAATGAAAAACAAAAACATATTGTAGGATGGCAGGATTGGACAAAATTGGTTTTAATACTTGTTCCTGGGGCAACCAATCCTGTCATGGTGCATAAAATGCTGGTGGCATCAGTTAGTGAGAGAGATGGCAATATGTGGTCAGAGAATGCCCAGGAGTTTCCAGAGGTTTTTACGAATAAAACTGGAAACATTCACATATTTGGACACAAAATAAAACTAAGAGAAATGCCTTACCAGTGTCTCATAAGGATAGGCCTGTACCATTATCAGTGAGGTCAGATAAACTGGTTAAGGAAGGTGTCATTACACATAGAGACTCCTCAAAGTGGGTAAGTCCCATAGTCGTGGTACTCAAGAAAGATGTGGGTATTAGGCTGTGTGCGGACATGTGCACTCTCAATAAGAACTTGGTTGTGGACTGTCACCCATTACTCAAGATAAATGAGTTATTGGCGAACATAACTGGTGCAAAATGTTTCACACTGTTGGATTTACGTTCCACATATCAGCATATTCCACTCGCCTCAGATTTGCAAGACCTTACTATCTGCTGCAAGTGTGTTTCAGAAGATAATGGATTCTGTTTTAGCAAAAATAACAGGTATCCAAACCTACCATGATGACATATTGGTGTTCTCTAAAACTGTTGCAGAACATAAGACCATACTTAACAAAGTGTTGAAGTGAGTTTCACCCTAAAACCAGAGCAATGTTGTTTTTGAGGCAGGAATTAGACTATTTGGGTCACCATATTTCTGGCTCTGGTATAACACTCACATTTTCTTTGATACAAGCTGTACAGGATGCGTCTCTACCTAGAAGGACACTTTGAGATACTTTCTTGGAATGAGTGAGAACTATTCCAGGTTTATTCAGGGGTATGAATTTGGTATGCTGCTGCTAACCACGCCTTCTTTAAAATCTCACCCCTTATCATTAATGCACCAGCCTTCTCCTTTTTAGGCCTGAAAGCAAATTTGTCCTTACAGTGGATCCAAGTCAAGTGGGTATAGGGGTTGTTCACTCACAGTTCTATGACAATAGAGAACACACTGGTGCCTACACCTCCCACTCATTGAAGTTTCCAGAGTCACACTACAGCACAATTTGGAGTGAGGCATTGGCCTGCTAGTGGGCCATTGAAAATGTTAAAACGTTTCCTTGGGGCATGAGTTTGATTTATATACAGATCACAAACCCCTAATACATTTGCTCAATGGCAAAGGTTCCACAAAAGCGTTGGCACGGCTGGTCAGACTTATTTCTAACTTGCAGGAATAAATTTAAAATCAACTACATTCATAGTGGGAGGAACTCTAGAGCAGATTTCTTGTCTAGAATATCACTTCAGGGTGTTGATCAGATGGATCATGATGAGGTTGAGTCTCTGGTGGCCACGCTGGATGACATTGTGAACTCTTCTGGTTTGGTCTCACGTGAAGAATGGCCATCTGCTCTCAAAGATTACTGCTGCAAGAGACTGTGTCAACAAAGGTTGGCCCAGGTAAAGATCATTACCCATTCCGCTCAGACTTTTCTCGCAGGTGGAGAGTGAACTTTGCATTGCAGACGGTATCCTCTTACCTAATGATGCCACTACTCCTCCCTCTGCTGTTGGGAAAAAACAAATTAAGGCAGCTCACCAAGGCCACTTAGGGGTGGAAGCCACACGTTGGTTGCCTTCATTAGATTCACAAATTACAAAGTGGATATCTGAGTGCAGTACTTGTTTACTGTTGGATAAGCAGTAGATTACTCACCAAACACCTCTTCACATGGTTCCGCTTCTTGATGAAGTTTGTTTTAAAGTTGCTTTAAACATTGCAGGTCCTTTTGAAGTTTTGCCCAGAGACAAAATATTTTTATTGGTCTTAGTTGATTATTTCTCAAAATATTTTTTTAATTACTTTTCTTCCTACTACAAATACTGCTATTGTCATAAAATGTTTAAGTAAAATATTTGAAATTGAGGGTCCACCAAAAGGAGATGGTCACAGATAATGGAACTCATTTTGTTTCTTCTCCAATGAATGAATTTGTTCAGAGGCATCACACCAGAAATTTGAGGATGGCTTAATACTCGCCTACATCAAATGGTCTGATGAAAAGGATTAACAGGTTTCTGAAAGAAGGAATACAATCTGTATTGGCGAGCACGGTTCCAGTGGATGATATTCTGAGAAAAAAGGCATGGGCATACCATCTTACTCCTCACACTACTACTGGTATATCACATTTTTGCCCATGTAGAAAAATAAATCCCAGATCTCAGATGTGTCTTGGGTGGATCAAAGAAGTTACCCCAAAGGGGAAAGTTTATCAATGTAAAATCTCTGAGATATTCAGGGGAGAGGGTAGCTGTGGCTTAACTACCATCCACAATTTACTATGAGAAGATGCATGATGTAAAGAGTGTTGATTTCAAAGTGGCTGATTGGGTGTTGCTCAGATGCCCCACTAGAGTCAAAAAGGGTCAGTCAGTCTTTGCTGGACCTGTACAAGTTGTTAAAGTTGTTAAAGGTTCAGCTTTGCTTAATGACAGAGGTTAGTGGGGCAAAATGTCTCTTGTTAGGTTAACATCTGAGCAAGCTTGCAAAGTTAGCAAACACAAAGGTCTTATTGGTCGAGAAGAAGGTCTAGACCATGATGATTGGTTTACATTAGAGCAGAGTATTTCTTCTTCCATTGCTACTCAATCTTCCTCTGTTTCATCTAGCGCACCGGTGATGGTTACAGATTCAAACTCCTCTGAGACAACAGTCACAGGTAATTCGGAAGATTGTATTGAACGCAGAATCACTGGTGGTTCTGATGCATCTGCTCCAGAGGTTGCTTGTGCAACGGGACCCAGCGGAGAAGTTAGGACTTCTCGCATTGTTTTCTTGCCTGTGAGGTACAGAGATTGTTATATGCAGTAAAACGTGTTCTGTCATGTGTGTTTATAAAGGGGAAGATGATGTAATGATACACTTAGGGGCTCATTAGGATGGCAGAAGGACTGTCGTCCGTCCACCATCCTGGTATAAACTGGGACCGTCCGCCATGCATGCGGCGGTCCCGCACACCGTATCAGGATTCGACTGCCACCTAAGCTGTCGGATCCTGCATTTTAACATTGCGGCGGTTGCTGCTGACAGCAACCAAACCCAATCCCCGCCAGCCTTTCCATGGCGGTTCCACCGCAGTGGAAAGGATGTCTACAGCCATCATCGTAATTTGGCGGACGGTGCCTGCTAGGCCCTGCTGCCATTTTACCAGTGAAGACTACTCTGCCAGGCAATCCTAAGGTTTGCCTGTGGTGGTTCCGTGGTGGAAGGTCTTTGCGACTGCCACGGTCGAGGTGAGATTGCCCCTGCCATCCTAATTTGGCGGGGGAAACTTGCGGTCAGCATCCGGAAGGACAGCCAGCGCATGGCTGGTGGAGGCGGTCCTTCCGCCATCGTAATCGACTCCTTAGTCCTTTTTTTATGATCGTCTTAATTAGTCCTTCAGTTGTGTCTATATTTCAGTAATGGCAGCTCTAATGGATTTGCCGTCTCACACTGTATTTGTATGTGTTTACATTTGTAATGGCTCATGTACCGCATTCCTTCTCTATGGTATCCAGCGGCAGTAAAGTCAGTTGCTGTTTGGACATGGGCTCCTGTATCTTCAGCAATTAAACTTACTTTGTTCCCACGTGGAGTCTCCTGGTCTGCTGAATACCCACTTAACACTCGTGCTCCCCTTGATTCATGCCAACAGATAATGCTGGTGGCACATTATTTCTTCCTCATGCTAGACTCGGGCTCCTCACAGCTCTAGCACATAGGCCACTACTCCTCAGTAAAGCGCAAGAGCTGAGGTACGAAAAGATATTCAACCTGCTCAATATATTTCACTCATCCTGCATGCATGTTAACATAATGCTAGCACTGCAGCGTACGGGACTAGTGTATGATGATGGCAGATTTACTGGATGGTTCCCGGCCCTTATGAGCCGCTCCCTCCATACTGACAGCACTTTGATGGGTTCTTTGGCCACAAGGCAGGCTTTGAGCTTGCAACTCATCGCCAAATTGTAGTGATGACTCCAACAGCACTCAGTTTAGGCAAAGAATGCGGTTTATTCTACATCTTGCCTGGTATGTGGCTTCCCTGCTACCACCACAGATCCAACTGGCATAATAGGAATACATACACCATGAGGCTCCAATAAGACATAGATTAATGGAACACAAGGCACAAAATGCCTTAAAGGCATAACAGGCCCCCTTCCAATATAGTAAAAAGGTCAAGTAATATTTCCATACTGATTTAGATCAGGTATCGTATTTTGATTTTAATGTTACTGATTCAGTCTTGAAATGGACTTTATGAGAAAACACACTGGCTGTATCCAATATATTCTGTGATGCTGTTCCACAAAGTTTATCAACAAATAAATCACAGAAAGACACAGTTACATCCTTTGGTACATAAATGTTTGCATGGTGAGCACCAGTCTTTCATACAGAGCATTGCTATCAATAAGCTCAAATCTCTGTTACTTATGCCATCACAATTATTTTTGGAAATGCAACTGCTATCCCACTGCTGCCACTGTAATAGTTGAGCTAAATGGAGGTAGCTGGACAACTCGAGAAAATTGGTGTAAAACTTGAAAGGCTGCACCAAAAATGCCCTATTGAGATAGCTGGTTAATTAGAAAGTTGTAGGTTGTCTGTAGTGTCAAGTAGTGCAGTTTCAGTTCAGTGTAAAGGTCAAAAGCCTGCTGAGCTGGTTCCAGAATATTAGTGCTTTTGATTAAATAGGATAATTGATTATTGGCCTCAGATTCAGTGACTTAGCAGGGAAGAGGCAGGTGAGATAAGCTGAAAAATAGTGAGGCTGGAATGAGGTCTGCATCAGGCTTTTTTAAAGGAGGGGTTACTAAGGTTTTTTCCAGTTGATGGGACCATAACGGATTTCAAAGAAAAGTTGATGATATTTGATTGTTCAGAACAAATGGTATCTAATACTTTATTAGGTATTTTAGGATGCAGGGTGGATTCTGATATATTCAGCTTGGCTATTGAAATAATAAAAGTGATGTAAAAAGGAGAAAAGGCTTGAAAGTAGAATGGGGTGTTATTCAGGAGTAATTCTGGCCTACAAAGATGATCCAGTTTTAGATAAAGAATCAAAAACGTTATCAATCTTTTCTGAAAACAATGTAGTAAGGTTAGAGTGTGTTCCATAGAAGGAGTGACTGTTTGATAACAGGCCTTGGGCATTGCAAAGTCCCAGGGTCCTACTGGGAGAGCAAGATGTATGTGTGCGTGCTAGCGTCCTACCCTAGATCGAGAATTTATTATTAGAGCAGTGTTTCTGTGGTGTTGCTGTGGAGGGAGAGGCAGGGGTAGTATCCACCCTTGAAGTGGTTGCAGAAGTAGTTTATTTATTTAAAGCAGTGCTGTAGAGATCTGGGATCTCCCCCATCAGATTTGGCAAGTGAGCCTCATCTGAGTGTGCAGGGCTTAGCAGAGTAGTGTCATGAACTATTCTGAAGCACATCATTGGTTCAGTAGCAGTAATGTTGTTTCTTTCTACAGCTTGCATCCTCCAAATGCTTGCTATCTCAGAAAGCCTCCTCCCACTAGACCCCTGAAAACCTACATGAAAAATTAACCTTGACTTACTTCTACATGATTCCTCTCCTTTCTTTTTGAAGAGTGGCCCTCTTCTTACCTTCCATCCTCTCCATGCCTGCTATTTTTGCGTATAGCTTCATCTCAGTCTCTTGTCTGTCTGCCTTAATTCTTCTTATTGTAATTATTTAATTGGCTGACTAATTTCATAGATCTTAACCTTTCCTCTTCAAAACTTTATCCTTGGAACCTAACATTACCTAATCTTCGCCAACCATTCACCTGAAACCACATAGACCCTACTATTGATCACACCTAACTGCTAATAATATAATCTATCGCTAAGTAACTGGAGCAAATACATGCAATTTAGTTTCTTGAGAGCAAATGACTAATCGCAGTAACCACTAGATTAACCGCTAACCTTGGGTTCCAGAGTAGTGTGCCACTCACCTTAAAGTGCTTCAGCGCTGCATCAGGGATAGCAAGCGCTTTATAAATACAATTACCATTCTCTTCCGAAGGCTACACCAATAATCCAACTACTGTATAATTAAGACTGAGCTACACCAATAATCCAACTACTGTATAATTAAGACTGAGCTTCCCGCTTGAGCACTTGCTTTGCTCGTTGCAACAACTGACTCCTACATTTTGGGAAGATTTCAACCAGAATAGACAATGAGGCTTTCGATGCTTCAAAGCTCGTTTCCATATTGGCAACCATTTTACATCCTACAATATTGAATTATCTGTCAAGCTCCGGTGGCCATTTTATAAAAAATATTTCAGAGGAAAGTTTGTTTCCAGTCATAGCTCAGTGATGGGCATGTATTATCGACGATCATATCCTTTGCACTGCTTTGGTAATCTGCAATGTGCATGCATTCAAAAAAATAAAAGAGAATAAAGTAAGCCACTATTTTCATGTACAGTCTCTTAATATAGTGCACATTTACATTGAGGCATATTCATATGTGGCCATAGGTTACAACATGCCTTTATTATTTATCTGTGATCTGCACGCATTGAATAACTATCTGGCACATGCATCAACGTAGGCTTTAGCGATTCCTTAATTGCGATAATTAAGGAATCGCAATTAAGGAATTGCAAAAGCCTATGCATGTAGGAATCGCTAAAAAAATAGCGATTCCTACACATTCCTGAATTGGAGATTGCATGAGCAATTTGCGAGTACCAGTAGGTACTCGCAAATAGCTCATGCAATTTCAAGGCTGCAAGGGTGTCAAAATGACACCCTATTGCGCCCCTGAAATAGATCTGTGCACATATGTTGCACACACACATGAAACTTTGAAAAATGCACAAAAGTGCATTTTTCACAGTTTTTGCAAATTACCATGAAGTTCAACTTCATGGTAATTTGCTCCCCCTATTAGCGAAATCGCTATTTTCTTTTACTTTAATGCATTGCATTTAAGGAATCTCAATTTGGGATTCCTTAACTGCAATTGCAATTTAAGTAATCGCAATTGAGAGATTCCTTAAATTGCGATTTTTGCATTTGGGATGATGCAACCCAAATGCAAAAATACCGGTCGCAAAGGGGCAGATTCTGAGAATCTGCCCGTTTGCGACCGTTTTTTTCTTTGATGCATGTGCCTGTGTTAAATGGTAGCGGCAGTTTCAGTCGATAACCTTTCAAGTATTTGCCCGGCGGTAATCGCCTCTCATACCACTCGATAATTTACCAATAAAAGAGGCAGGCGCCGGAGACTGGAAGGCAGGAAACAAAGTTTTATTCCGTCGGAGCAGAACACATCAGATCAGACAGCAAGGTATCGTCACGAGGTGCTCTAACTGCATCTCTGAGACCTGGTCTCTTATACACTGGTTTATTGCTTTATTACACATAGTACATTCTTGAGATTCCCTTGATGCACGGGGGAATATCCCCTGAGGCCCCGGTTCAGATCCGATCCCACACATAGATACAGTAGAAGTTCCCACCCCACCCACAGCAGGAGATGGCTATTGCGCAGCAGGGTATTCCGCCAATTCCTGGGGGGTGTGTGACCGGTCGGGTCTCAGGGAGTAGGGGCTTTGATCTACTGTAATCTCTTTGATGTGGGGTGTTTCCCTTACAGTAGGGGCAATAAACTGTATCCGCAGGGCTAGGTGATGGCCCGGGACCAGTTCAGACAATGGGGCGCAGAGGAAGGGGGTTATCAAAGGAGAGGCATGACCATGTATGGGTTGTCGGTCGGAAGTGGTTCCGTAGCAGGGTCGCGCAGAAAGAGAGGGTTTATGGCTTGTATGAGAGAGCGGGGGTGGCCAGCGCGCGGGGGATGCTCGCAGCGCCAAGGGGACCGCGCTGGCGATTGACAATGAGTGGGGAGAGAGTGGGGGTGCCTGAAATGGCGGTCGTGTATTCGCTGTGCGTGGCGCTGAGGAGAGGCAAGATGGCGCAGATAATGTTCAGTTTGTAAGCTAAATTTCCACAGTCCTCCCTTTTAACATATCTCGCCAGCTTGTCTAGTTCGGATTTATCCCCATAATACTACGGACCTCCACCTCATAAAGGGCTTTCATCCGCTCTGTTTCAAAGTTCAAAGTCTTAGGGCAGATGTAATTCATAAAAAGCGAACATAAAGGTGGCAGACACTGAATCCCCAAGCAACATCCACATAGTATCACAATCGGTATTAGGATAAATGAAAACAGCCTCCATCCCCAACTTTTAATAGCGTCCCAAAACCAACTCCCCAGCGACCATTCTTCTTGCTCTTGATGGACCTCTGTGGACAGTCTGTGGAGGTGTTCAATTGCTTTGTAGACTGAGGGTGAGTTGTCTGGTACGTAGGTACAACAGCTGGACCCAATGATGCGGCATGCTCCTCCACGATCAGCCAGGACCACATCTAGAACGAGGCGGTTCTGAAGGGCCACTAAGCGGACGGCCTGGAGCTCGGCGGTGTTGTTGGCGAGGGCACCAGCCGTAATGTTCATTGCCGTTTCGACTGCCTGGGTTAAGTGGCGGATGGCACGGCTGTTTGCCATTGGGCCCCAGAGTGGAACAAGGCCTTTGACGGCGTCCATGAACTGTGCTCCGGTGGAGTCGGCCTGTACAATGTCTTTGGCCCGTTTCTGTCGGTGATGGTTTGCTGGGGCCACATACGTCGGAGGAAGGACAAAGGCGATGTAGCAAGTGCCTCCCCAACCTCTCGGGAGCCAGGTGTAGGCCTTAGTACCACAGACGAAGTACATATTCGAGGAGGCAACAAAGGAGGGTGGGTCAACTGAATCCAATGTTCGGGTGATGAGGCAGGAGCTGTGGCCCACCAGCTGTGCCCCCAGGCCTTCGAGGCATACAGATCCAGTGATGTTGATGACGGACAGGGCCACTGTTAGGGTGGCGGCCGTCCGTTTTCGGAGGTAAGAGAAGGTGGGTCTGGCTGGATTGTTGAACACTTGCATTTCAACTCGTTCTTTGGCAGGGATGTCCATGTGAAAGGAAGTGTTCGATCTCAGAGGGCAGAAGAGGGCGGAAGTTCTACCAGTTTTGTTCATCCAGAACCCATGGTAGAAGTGTGACATGGTTCTGCCGGAAGTGGCATTGTCCTTGTAGCTCTCCTGCAGAAGGATCAGCCAGGCGAGGCAGGAACCATGGACAGAAAAAGGTGAAGGGATGAAAGGGATTGAGTGCCCAGTGGCATGCGGTAGCAATCCACAGATCCAGCAGTTAGTGGCATTGGTGGCAAGATTGTGTTGGTGGAGCAACTGCACAAAAGAGTTATTCCAGAACTCCTTACGCCTTTCTCGGAGTTGGGGTGAAAGTGAGATCAGATGGTGCTCCTTCGTGGTGGTAGGTTGAACGGTGGTCAGCAATGTCTTATGAGCGGGTGTGTTCTCCTCCATGATCCAGAAGGTGACCATGAGGAGAAGGCAAAAGAGAAGGGTAATAAAAAGTGTTATAGTCTTAAAGCTGTGCATTCGGTCAGTCTTTGGGTTTTTGTAGGGGATCTTCGGACGTCCGGTTGCTTCCATCACCTTCATGTCGGGCGCTTCCATCACCTTCGAGAGACTCGGTAGCAGGCAGAACCACAGACTTTGCTTAGTTTCTCTCCTGGTGGCCTTTGAAGTGACTAGGCTACCGCTCTGAGACTTCCACTTAGCCTGTGGTCTGCTTAGCCGAAGTCCTCTCCTTTCGTCGCAAGTTATACCCTTCTTTGGATGGCACAGTGGGATCGGGATATTCAATCAATTCAAGTGTCTCTGTATCCGGGCAGCGGTTCTGGGATGGTCGGTATTTGTTCAGAAGTTCCTCTTGGGCGGTGACGTTGTCCGTGGTTGTCAGGGTCGGTGATACCTTCTTGCAGTGGTGTGCATGCAGCCAATTGCGTTTCCCCTCCACTCAAAGAGCTGTTCGGGTGGTGATCAGGACTTGCAGGGGGCCCGTCCAACGGGGCTCCAGACTCTTGGTGCGCTGGAAGTTACGCACTAAGACGAAGTCACCTGGTTGGATGTCGTGCCCGGGGCCCCTGGAAACATCGGGAATGGCGTGCAGCACCTGCTGATCGATGATAGACAACGTTTTAGTTAGATTGTACAGATAATCAGACATGAGGACGTCCGGGACGTCGTGGATGGATGTTGGTTTTGGTGCAGTCCAAAGGTTCATGGGCCGCCCGAAGACGACCTCGTAGGGGGTTAAGTGGTGTTTGGTGGGGGTGGAACGCATTGATAGCAATGCTAGTGGGAGAGCGTCTGGCCATCTTAGCCCTGTGGTGGCGACTATTTTTGCTATCTTAAGCTTCAATGTGGCATTGTGTCGTTCAACCAGGCCTGCAGATTGGGGATGGAAAACCGCATGGAACTTCTGTTTTACACCCAACCCTTTTAAGATGAGTTGGATAACTTCGGCTACGAAGTGGGGGCCATTGTCGCTCCACAAAATTCGACAAAGGCCGTATCGGGGGAAGAATTCCTTCAGTAGTACCTTTGCGGTAGTCATAGCGGTGTTGTCATGGGTTGGGTAGGCTTCCACCCACTTGCTGAAGGCACACACAATGACGAGTACATACTTCAAACCTTGGCACCTTTCTAGCTGGACATAGTCCATTTGTAGGACTTCAAAGGGGTGATTGGGGACCCCAAACCCTCCCCGGGGTACAGCAGTTCCTTTCCCAGGGTTGTGTTGGAGGCATACTAGGCATTGTTGGACTAGACGTTTGGCTGAGTCTGGTATTTTGTTGTTGTGCCAGACTTTAGAGATGAGTTCGATCATGGGGGCAGACCCTATGTGTGCGGGGGAGTGTGCCATGGTCAGCATGGGGATCAAGTATGAATTTGGTAACAGCCATTTGTTCAAGTCTTTGGTTCGCCAGCAACCGTCATCGTCCTTCAATCCCACCCGGGCCCATTCAGTTAACTCGTGTGGTGTGCTGGCTAGTTGGATATCCCTAATTGTTTCCCTAGCATCCTTCCATTTCTCAGTTTGTGACCTGGTCACGTACATACGGGTCGTGGACCTATTCTCGGCTGTGGTTCGGGCAGTAATGTCAGCTAGTGCATTTCCCTGTCCTATAATGTCTGTCACCTTCTTGTGTGCCTGGCATTTGATCACAGCTAACCGTGTGGGGAGGAGGACCGCTTCGGTCAGGGCAGAAACTAGATCTCCATGCAGGATGGGTGTGCCATGAGAAGTCAAGAATCCCCTCTCTTTCCATAAGAGTCCAAAGTGGTGAACTACCCCGAAGGCGTACTGACTGTCTGTGTAAATGTTTGCAGTTGTCCCTGCTGCCAGGATGCAGGCTCGTGTAAGAGCAATTAGTTCCGCCGCCTGTGCGGATCGCTGTGTGATGCGGGCTGTCTCAACAACTGTTCGGGCTGTGGTGACTGCATAGGCAGCTGAGGTAGTGCCATCGGGGAGCTTGATGCATGAGCCATCCACCCACAGCTCTCCGTCAGGGTCCGGGAAGGCAGTATCCCGGAGGTCAACCCTACTCTTGGTTTGTTCGTCGGTGAGGGTCACGCAATCATGTATAGGGGATGCATTGGGGTCAGCGTCAGGGAGAGGCAGTAGTGTAGCTGGATTCAGAGTGGTGCATCGTTTCAATGTGATGTGGGGTGCAAGCAGAGTCAGTTCATAACCGGTCAGTCGTGCGCTAGTCAGGTGTTGAGTCTTGGTTTGGTTCAGGAGGGTGTCAACAGCATGGGGTACCAATACCGTGAGGGGGTTCGAGAGCACGATCCCCTCACTTTGTCGGATAGAGACAGCAGCGGCGGCTACTGCTTGAAGACAGGCGGGCAAAGCTCTGGCTACGGGGTCGAGAGTGGCAGAGAAGTAGGCACAAGGGCGTTGCTTAGGGCCTATGGACTGGGTTAGGACAGACAACGCACACCCCTCCCTTTCGTGGGTGTAGAGGGAGAAAGGTTTAGTGTAGTCTGGGGTTCCTAGGACTGGGGCCGAGCAGAGGGCGTCTCGTAATTCTTTGAAGGAGGATTGACATTCAGGTGTCCAGGGGAGGGGGAAGGGGACATCCTTAGCCAGCAGGGAAAGCAGAGGTTTTATGGTAAGACTGAAGTTTGGCAACCACTGTCGACAAAAGGAGGTGAGGCCCACTAGGGATCGTACTTGCTTCTGAGTTTTGGGAACGGGGGTTTCTAGGATGGTTTGGATTCGGTCAGGGGTAAGTTTCCTCCCGTCTTTGGATAGTAGGTGGCCTAGATACGTTACCTGGGGCTGGCAGAATTGCAATTTCTTTCTGGAGACCTTGTGACCGTTCTCCGCAAGGAAGCGGAGGAGGTGAATGGTGGCTGTGACGGCAAGAGGAGTGGTGTCGGCCGCCAAAAGAATGTCATCGACGTACTGTATCAACACCACTCCATCGGGTAGTTGGACTGCATCCAGTTGCCTCTTGAGGGCTTGGCTGTAGATACTGGGACTCTCAGTGTAGCCTTGGGGTGCCCTGTAGAATCTGTACGAACGGGCTTTTAAAGTGAAGCCGAACAGGTAGCGGCTGTCTGGGTGGATGGGGATGGAAAAGAATGCGTTCTTGAGGTCAATAACAGTAAAGATGGTGGCAGTGGATGGAATCAGGGTGAGGATGGTGGTGATGTCTGAGACTACGGGGTACTGGGGTATGACTACTTTGTTAACCTCTCGCAAGTCGACAATGAAACGGTAGGCTTTCTCATCCCCCTCGCTTTGCTTCTTTACAATGGGTAGGATAGGGCTGTTGCAAACATTACTGACTACTTCTTCTACCACTCCTGCCTCGACCAGGGACTCGATGATTTCCACCAATGCCTTCTCGCCTTCGGGTGATATCCGATACTGTGGAAGCTTTGGGAGCACTGCATCCGGTCGGACGGTTATGTGTACCGGGTCGATCACCATGCGCCCTACATCTGAGTCGGTTTTAGCCCATAGATGTGAAGGTAATGTGTCGAGTAGGGACGTATCAGCATCGGTTATAGAGAGCATACGTTGTGTGTGACAGGGTCTGGATAGATCTGGGTTATCGTGTAGGATGACTCGAACTCCGTCTGGGGAGCATCTGATGGTGGCTCGAAAATGTTTTAGCAAATCGAGCCCCATAATAGCATCGGGGGTGTTGGAGGAGAGCAGAAAGGTCGTGTCAGTGGTGTTATCTTCTAAGTCAAAGGAGATTGGTGCTGATAAGGGGTTAGTGGAGGGCGTTCCGTCAAAGCCTATTGAGGTTACGTGTGAGCCAGACAAGGGTGCCCTAGGAATCAGTCGTTTAGATAACGCACTACGTGTCGCCCCAGTATCTACCAGGAATGGAGATTTTGTGCCCAAGACCTTAGCGGTGACGTAAGGACCTTGCTGGTCAACACGGAGTTCGACTGGATCCCTCCCTTGTCCCTGGCGGTCCTATGCGAAGTCCTGGGTGCTCTCGTAGTCGGACTGCTGATACGGGTTTTGTCGGGGGCGATCAAAGGTGTTCGGTCTGCCTGGCCTGTCGTTGATGGTGTTGTTCGTGTGCCCTCGTCCCTGTCCTCTATTTCTGGGGTCATAGGCTGTGTCTCTGGGGTCCCTATTCTTGTTCATTTCCAGAAGGGCCGGGCACTGGGACTTCCAGTGTCCGAACCCTCTACAGAACGCACATTGATTCCCATCTAAGTCTCTCCGTCCGTTGTAGGGTGTAGGTGTATGGTCTCTAGGGGGTAGCTTTCTAGGGGCGGTTGGTTGGTAATTCTCTTTTGGGGGTTCCCTTCCTATGGTCACCCCTTGCAACTGTGCTATCATCACCCTCTCCTTTAATTCCTTTTTCTTCTTCTCTGATGCCCTATCGTTCTCGTTCTTCTGGTTTTCGTAGTACTGGGCCATCTGGAGAATTGCTGCGGGTTTGGAGGCTGCCCAACTACTCTCGCTGGTCTGTAGTTTCTGGGAAACTTCTGGCGACAGACCCTTTACATAATTCTGGACAAAGAGGTGATGTCCGGTTGCGGTGGTCATGTCTTGGCCACTGTAATCGGAGAACACAGTCTCGAATCGGGAGAAGTATTCAGACACATACTCCTGGGGTTTCTGGCGGCAAGCCGTCACTATCGACCAGTCTACCTTTCTTTCTGGGATTAGAGTCTTCAGTTTTAGTACAATCTTGTCTGGGAGCTCTAAGATGGCCTTCGGGGGTTTCTGTCCTGGTTCTCGCTGTTTATCTATGGTATCGAGTTGTACCCAGGTATATCCGAACGGCTCAGCGTGGTCAACTTTCCGGATTTGTTTCCACACATCAGCCGGCAGGCATAGCCCAAAGAACAAGTCGATATCTGCTAACGTCATTATCGTTGAGCCTAAGGCTGTACCCAATTCAGTGTAGAAGGCGGTCGGGTTCTTTCTCAAGTCGGGTAGAGTCTTTCTAAAGGTCAAAATATCTTGCCGGTCCCACGGCTGGTAGACCCAGTTATATACAACCCTTCCCTTCGCATCTTGGTGGTTGATGTCGTCGTGTGTTCCCTGACCCCGTGGGGGGGACCCAGTAGGGGGCAGCTTCTTTAATGGGCATCATGGCATCGGACCTTCCTCCCTGAGGCTTAGTTGCTATGGGGGTTTCTGTTTTGGTGGTCTGTCCATGTTCTTTAAGGTGTCGGTAGACCTCGAGTGTACGAGTGAAGAGGTTCGCTACATCGCCCTCTCTTTCTTCCCCAATGTCTACCTTCCTATATAGGGCCGCTAAGCCTTCGGGGCCTTTATCGTGGTACCTATCCTCATATGCATTCAGGGCGTGATAACAGAGCCGTACGACGAAGTGTCGTCTGCGGCTGTCGGCGTACGAGTTATACACGTCTGTTATATACTCCTCACTTTCTTTTCGTTCCACCAGCGTCCCTACCATCTTGTCAATTCCTGCTCGTTCATCCTTAGTTAATCGATTCATTCTGGTGGACTCTTTCTTTCCTATCTCATGGTCGTCTAGCGTTGTAGTCGACGTTGGGTTCGGCACAAGAGGCTCAGCCGGCGCGGAGGCCGTGAGGGCCGAGGCCCCTGTACTGCTTTCGCTCGTGTTCGGGGGTTGTGGGTGTTGCACTATTGATTGGGAGGGTGCATACGGAGGGGGCATGTAAATGATCGGGGGACCTAACAGTAATTCGTCATTCGTTCGCTGCTTGGAGGACAACTCAGGGTAGAGCAAAGAAGGGGTCCTAACAGCGTACTGGCCTGAGGTTTCGGGCTCCTGTCTTAGTTTAGTTTCCCTTCTCTCCTTTATGTCTTCTTCTAACTTTCTAGCGGCAAGGTGAGCTGCCTTTCGTAATTCCTTTTCTGCTTTTACTTCTTCCCTCTTTTTCCGTTGCGTCGCTTCTTTGCGCCACATGCCGATACTGTCAAGCATAGTAGGCGTCGTCTTATTGCTACGCAGAGCTATTTCTAGCGCTTCTATCTTATGGTCGTCGAAGGATCCCATCAGTGGCCACTGACTTTCGGGGTCCTTCTTGGTATATTTATGCCACAGCTTGCTATACGCTACGGCGACTAGTCCATATTTAGTGAACATGTCCTTATTAGGGGTGCCTTCCAGTGGAGCCGGGTGGTTCACCTCTAATAAGCGGTCCGGGCAGAACCAACTACCAATCAGTGGGGAGAAGATAGGCATGACGGGTTTCAACGGGGACAAAAGTCAGCACTACCTATCTTTTCACTGCTTGCAAAGACTAGACAGAATATCTCTATTCTTCGTTATTTGTAAGCAGAGAATACCTCCAAAGAACCAATATCGAACAACTAGTGTTCGGACAATCAATCAATCAATCAATGGGGAGATAAAGATAGGCACGACGGGTTTCAACGGGGACAAAAGTCTGCGTTACCTACCCTTCACTATTTGCAAAGACTAGACAGAATATTCCTATTCTACGTTATTTGCAAACAGAGAATATCTCAAAAAGCACTATTCCTCAAAACAATCAATGTTCGGACAATCAATCAATGGGGAGATAAAGATAGGCACGACGGGTTTCAACGGGGACAAAAGTCTGCGTTACCTACCCTTCACTATCTGCAAAGGGAGAGAGAGAGAGAGTATTTCTACTCCTCCCCGTTTGTAGACAGCGAATATCTCAAAAAGAACAATCAATGAGCAATACTAGTATTTCCAAAGCATCAAACAATCAATCAATTATTTCTCAATTTGTCGTGTATCACGACCTTACCCGGACCGCGTGGACAGTTTCTCGTCTTCCGCCTCCAGCGCCCGATCGTCCTCTACTCTCCGTATTTGCCGCGGCACTCCTGATGGTTCCCAGTCAGGACCGTAGATCACTCGAGAGAGGTCTGCTCGGAACCAGTGAAGTTCGGATGATCGGCTGCCAGACGAGGGTCTATTGGGCAGGAGCTCTCCCGATCGTTGCAGTCGTTCACTCTGTCGTCGGGACCTCTCCCACTGGATCCACGTGTCGCTGATGGGCCCCACGTTTGGGACGCCAATTGTTAAATGGTAGCGGCAGTTTCAGTCGATAACCTTTCAAGTATTTGCCCGGCGGTAATCGCCTCTCATACCACTCGATAATTTACCAATAAAAGAGGCAGGCGCCGGAGACTGGAAGGCAGGAAACAAAGTTTTATTCCGTCGGAGCAGAACACATCAGATCAGACAGCAAGGTATCGTCACGAGGTGCTCTAACTGCATCTCTGAGACCTGGTCTCTTATACACTGGTTTATTGCTTTATTACACATAGTACATTCTTGAGATTCCCTTGATGCACGGGGGAATATCCCCTGAGGCCCCGGTTCAGATCCGATCCCACACATAGATACAGTAGAAGTTCCCACCCCACCCACAGCAGGAGATGGCTATTGCGCAGCAGGGTATTCCGCCAATTCCTGGGGGGTGTGTGACCGGTCGGGTCTCAGGGAGTAGGGGCTTTGATCTACTGTAATCTCTTTGATGTGGGGTGTTTCCCTTACAGTAGGGGCAATAAACTGTATCCGCAGGGCTAGGTGATGGCCCGGGACCAGTTCAGACAATGGGGCGCAGAGGAAGGGGGTTATCAAAGGAGAGGCATGACCATGTATGGGTTGTCGGTCGGAAGTGGTTCCGTAGCAGGGTCGCGCAGAAAGAGAGGGTTTATGGCCTGTATGAGAGAGCGGGGGTGGCCAGCGCACGGGGGATGCTCGCAGCGCCAAGGGGACCGCGCTGGCGATTGACAATGAGTGGGGAGAGAGTGGGGGTGCCTGAAATGGCGGTCGTGTATTCGCTGTGCGTGGCGCTGAGGAGAGGCAAGATGGCGCAGATAATGTTCAGTTTGTAAGCTAAATTTCCACACCTGTGTAGGCACTAATTCTTAGTAGAGTGCACATTCACAGTTGGTTTACATTTGAATATATATATATATATATATATATCAATAAACCACAGAGAGTTGTCCCCTCAAGGAAGCTACACAGAGGTGGTAAGTTTTGTTGCATTTATTAAGGAAGCTGCTTCATGGAGCACAGGACGCTCACACAGTCTTTAACACCTGACGCGTTTCGTGCAGACTCGCACTTCTTCAAAGGGCTAAGGCAGTCTATGGCAAGCACACTGCAATTATTTGGAGCACTTGAAGTAATTCAAAAAAGTTCCGCCTCTGTGGGCGTTACCAGGCGCACTGCCTGCTGGCTCTTGTAGTGCTCCAATGCCTTCCTCGAGTGAGTTGCGATGTGATGCCCAATTACAGGAATTAATTTAGCCCATTCTCTAGATATAGCAGGTAAATACAGATCTATTGAAAGAGGAGAATTCTACTTTATGCTAAAAATAACTCCATAATGGTCAGGTAAAGAAATGGGTAAAGCAGATGTTAGATTTCCATTCTTTATACTAGTAAAAACAGGATCAATAAGATGGCTATTATGTGAGTGGGACTTACATTTGGTAATATCGAAAACTAGTTAGGTTAGACCTTTGGTCTAAGTTTACGTTTGTGAATACCGAAAAAGTAGTAAAGTAAGACTTTTGGTCTAAGTTTACCTGAGTGAATATTGAAAAATAGTAAACTTACACAAAAGTGTAAGTTTACCTTTCTGAATCGTGCCCAAGAAATGCATCTCTCAATAGTACTTCTTTCTTTCTTCTGAAACATGCATATTCCAAGTCTACGTGCTTTTGAAGGAGCATAGAATGGAACGGATTATGAAACTTTCTAGGGTTTGGGGAAAAAAAATGAACTGATAATTACATTTCAGGAAGCTGCGTAGTTTTTAATTAGAGTCACAATTTTCATGGAACAGCAGGCCTTTTATGCTCTTTAGGACTTCATGTGATCTTGTTCCAAGCAGAGATGAAGGGAGAGTTTAGATCCATAGGGTAGAGAATTGTGAATGACGTGTTCTGGATCAAAGATATTTGTATTTCTGCAGATTGTGACACGATCATGGCAATTCACAAAGGCAACTTACACGTTTGAGTAAGTTACAAATGTAAGCTTACTCTTACACTTTTGAGTAACGTTACTATTGTGGGCTTTCACAAAATCCGAGTGTAAAGTTACTCAAAAGCGTAGGCATACAAGTCTCCATCCCCTGAAACAGGGGTGGGACCAAATTTACAAGTGTAAGTTACTACTGTGAAAAAGAAACAGTAGTTAGTCCAGAACTACACATGGTCAAGCACTAATACTGCAACCCCCATCCTCCCCATAGAAATAATGGAGGTAGAGACTTAAAATAAAACTCCATAGGAAATGTTAAACTATATTAAATTATTTAAAATAGTTAAAAATATAAATGAATTCTATTCAATGAAAAAGATATAACATATTTACTATTTAATAACACTTTTTTATGTAAAAATGATTGTAACATTACATTTTGATAAAATATTAATTTTAAATAATGTAATTTAATTTAACATTATTTCCTATAGGGTTTTTTCCCCCTAAGTCCATTATTTTATATGGGAGGTTGATTTAGTACCCGTGGTTGGCCATGTGTTGTGCGGGACTTCTTCCTGCTCAGAGCTGGAGTAATTTACTATGTTTTGGGACCTTTTTGGACTGTGGTAACTTTAGAAGTGCAGTGTACTACTAACACCTATCCACAATTGGGTGGAGATCTTCACACAGAACAAGATAAGGGAAACATAGTTGGAACGGACGGCCTTAAGTTTGAGAATAGTATTTTGTTGTATATTTCCAGCGCTATGACAGAACTACTAAATGTACTGCAGAATACAGTTTGTGATTAGGCTACATTTTGTTTTGGTATGTTGAACGTCGGCGTCAGATCTTGGTAGGTTGGGAATAGTCTGGTCAAATTGCAAGGGGAGTATCCATGAAGTGCTTAGTGGACTATTAAGGGAGTAGAGTTCAATTTGGAGCCACTGCAGTGCTAATATGTCAGAGGTCAAACGGATGGTTCAAGCCAGGATGAATTGAGCTACATAGTTTTGTGCTCTCTTTATTTGGACAATGACCAGAAGGAGAGCTCCACATAGGTCTGTATGCAACAGTTGACACTAGGGTAATCTGCAGAGACAGCATCTGCAGAGGGAGGATCCCTATTAGGAGACGCAGATGGTGGTGCACTTTCCTTGTTGAAGTGTTGATCTGAGACATTGAATAGCATGCCCAAGGTTGCCGACGTTCTGCTTAGAAGAAGGTGGTTATCCAGTTGTCTGAGGGCAGTCAAAAGAGGGAAGGTTTCCTTTGCCAATGAATTTATATGTGGTGTTAGATGCTTGAATTCGATCTATATTTAATCCACATGCAAATTGCAATGTAGGCTTCTCTTTCATAGGATTCTCATGAGTGGAGCAATTTAGGAATTGGGGATCAGAGATAAGTTTGGGCCTTATGACACTTAAGTGGTGTGTGTAACTTCCTATACAAATGAGCACAGTTTTAGCCAGAGTGTGTGATTGAAGAGGAAGGACTTAAAAAATGTCAATATGGGGGGGGCGGCTTGGTAGAGCATGGAGTAGAATGCAGCCTGTCCTCGCTCCGAGTCGCAGCGGGCTGTAAGTCTTTGTCCGCTTACATCACAGCTCTGGTTTTGCCCTGCTGTGTCAGGGTCAACTTCCTGGTGATCTGGACTGTGGTGCCTGTTATCTGACACCCCCAGACCCGTCTTTCAGGTGAAGCAGAGACGACTGGCACCATGCAGGGGTGCATGTGCCATTTTGTACCAGGAGCTGCACTAGTGCTGTGCCCTACGTTGCTGTGAGCTCTGTGATCTGAGCCTGGTTCCAGTCGGCGGCTAAGACCTTCAGCGAGGCACGGGCTGGTAGAGCGGTGGGACTGGTGAGGAAGCCTTCGGCCTGATTCCTGGACATCGTCGCGGCCCTTTACACTGCCATCTTGTTTATCGGCTGCGGCAGCCTCAACTGCATGTGCACCATTGTACCCAGGGGCATGGCCTGCATGTGTGGCCACGGTGTCCCAGCAGCCCTTTTGTACCCAATACCTTTCGCCCTCAGCTGGCGTCCTGATTGCAGGTCCTGAACCATGGAACTATATCTACCTGCATTGCCAGACCCCAAGACTTCTGCTGGCTCATTTACATGTGAGTGCTCATTTCTGCTGCTGGGCTCTCTGACATCTGGGATTTGGGCCCATGCTACAATCTTCCATAAACTTCCTTAGCTTCAACTTTTCACCACTGGGACCCTTTACAATTGCACTGTTCCTCCCTGTGCAGAGGGGCCCCTGCATATGCCAGGAGAGGCTTCATGTGCTCCTGGGACCTAGTTCCATCTCGCTCTGCAGACTGCCTTTAAAACAATAGCTTTCATATAAGAAGGAGACTGTCTAGGCCAGAGATTTCAACCCGCCTGCAAGGGGACTTTTCAGATTGGAACTACAGATCGCCACAGGGGGGGCCCTCTCCCAGCAGCACTGATATGCCGCATGAGCTGCCATAATCTGAGAGGGCACTCGGTGTAGGCCCCTGTCTCTCTTCCCACGTTGTCTCCTGTTTACCTTGTCTCAATTTACTGTGGTTCCTGTCTCCATTCCTGTGTCATGCACCACCGGGCCTCTGACTGGCTTTGACATACTTTTGTGGCCCCAAGGATCATCTGCAATGCCTTCCAGCGTGACCTCCGCTTAACCTCCCCTATTGATAGACACTTGCCCAGCGGGTATACCCTCGCCCTAACTGCTGCACTCTCCTTCTGTTCAGTCTTCTGATATTATACCAAGGGGCAAATCATTTACAGACAGCTCAGTGGTTTCTTTATGGTTCAAGTCTTCAATAAACATGACCAATAAATCGGCCCCTTCCTCATAGGCCACCGAGCCCTCCGTTTCCACATCGATCACTCAGGGTTATATGGCCCATTTCCTCAATGACATTGAACAAGAAACTGGCTCTTTGAATGCAGATTTCAAAAGCTGAATAGAGGACCTGCGCTGAGAGGTCACGGAGGTGGGCACACGTGTCGATGATTGGGCTCCCTTACAGAATACAATGAAATGCTTATGCTCCATGTTCTTGCCCTGGAAGGCCAGCAGATTGAACTCCAAGCTAAACAAGAAGTTTCAGAACATCTCAGCCACAGAAATAACATCCAAATCTGGAGTGTCCCTCAAGGTGCAAAGAGGGGAGACATTCTGACCTTCACAAGGGACCTGTTGACCACTATCCGGGGAGGTGAGTAAGACCAGCCACTGATTCTTGACTAAGCTCATTGTGTTGCTGCCATGATGGGCAGACTGTATCCCCCCATATAAATTAACTGGAGTATATATTTTTTCAAGTCAAAGAAGCAATCATGAGAGCATGGCGGGGCATGGCTGATTTGGTCTGCAGAGGCCACACGTGACAGATCTTTCAGGACCTCTCACCAGTGACCTTTTAAAAAGCACAGGGACTTCAGGCTGATAACAGAGAAACTTCCAGGGATGAACATCAAATACCAGAAGACCCACCCTTTCCGCCTACTGTGTCAGCTTAACAGCAAACAGTGTCATGTTCGCTCATTGACTGAAGCCAAGCGCCTACTAGAACTTACAGTGGGTTCCCCAGACTGAGGCTCTCCCCCCAAGCCCTCAGAGGATGGTGATTGATGGTGCCCAATTTTGAACAGGGCAGGCAGGAGGGGTCGTAACCATTTGTTTAAAGGGAAGGCCATGAGAGAAGCTAAAGAAGACATTATCTCCCATCTACAGAATATGAAGCAGGAATCTTCACAACAAACCTGCCCAGACAATTGATCGCGGTCTAACTGGACTGTACCAGACCTATATTCACCAACCGGATTACTGCCATATGTTGCTCTCTTCTATGTGCCATTTTCTTTTCCTTTACAGGACCCGCAGCCTTTGAGACAGACCGTTTTGCATTTCTGCTTGCAAGAATTTGGTCTGCATAGTTGAAACACTTTGATAGAAGTGCATTGTTCTGTCAATTGCTCTTGCTCTTCTGCCTGGTCTCACCCACCCTTCTTGAGGCACTTCTCCCTCTGAGGCAACATCTCTGCGGACTGTGGGATACTCTCCTCTGTCCAAGGACGGAGAACCTCAATTTGTTGGCCTCAGTTGGCCCGTTTGTTCTTCTTTGGTTACCCATCCACTTTCCTTGCCATGCCCTTGGGGTGCTCGGAGGAGGGAACTCTGTTGGAAGAGTGCTGTTCTTACTGCCTCGACCTGTTAATCGCTGTGCGACACTTCCTATCCAGACACTAACGCATTGTCTTTTCCCCTTTCTTCATAGTCTACTATATGGGGACCCTGTCTAAAACAAAGCTCTTTTCTTTAAATGTGAAGGGCTTAATTATCCTAGTAAGTGCAAATAGGTGTGGCATTACTTGCTCCAGCTAGACCCAGATTTAATTTCCTTGCAGGAGATTCTCTTTTCTTAAGGAAGACTGTCATTTCATGGCACACTCCAGATACCCATCCCAATATTGGGCACACACCGACACTAAAACATTGGGAGTGAGCATCTTGTTTTGACGAAGTTTCATAACAACACTGACGCGGGTGGTCAGGGATCCAGGAGGAGCGCATTTTGTAGGTGATAATAGAAAAGGGACACACTACCCTGTCTTTCCTCTATATGCTCCAAACCAAGCGCAAGACTCGTTTCTTCGCAGGATTCTTAAGGAACCATTGAACCTCGCCCGGGGTGTCATCATACTGGGAGGCGACTTCAACCAAGAATGGGACTCAACGCTTGACACAAACTCCGTCCATTTTTAGGGTGCGGAGGCCATGTCTGTTCCACTCAAGAGGGAACTCACTGACTCAGGTCTGTTGGATGCTTAGCTCTACTTCCACCCTGCTGCTCAAGATTACTCCTTTTATTTTATTTGCATGTACATTAATCATACTCTTGCATTGACTATATGTTTGTCACACATTCCCTCCTGCACCATTTCGAATCTGTTCAGATATTCAATATCTCTATTTCTGATCATGCTTACATTGAACTGATCTGGGACGGGTGCTTCAGATGCCTGTCTCTGATGGAGACTACCACCCCATATACTGCGTGATCCAGTAGACAAAGCTACACTCATTGATGAGATCCAAGAATATTTTGAATCCAATACTTTATTCACCACCACATCTCACATGCTGTGGGATGGCTTTAAGGGAACAATTCAAGGGGGGTTATCACTTCTATAGCAATAGCATATTCCCGTGAGGCATGCCTCTTTGAGACTAAGCTCACGGATGACATTAGGGCCTAGGAGAGTACGGATAAGCAGACGCCTTCACGACCTACTAAGCGACAGCTTGCACTGCTACGAGGTCAGCTAAGAGCACATAAAATTAATAAGGCTGAACACTCTCTTTTGGCTCTTAAGCTGAGGTATTATGATGGAGGGGACCAGGTGGGCACCCTACTGGCCCGTCGTCTCTGACATCACCATGCTTGCTCCCACATTGCAAAACTTCGCACAACCCACTTATGCAGTTCGCGAAGCTGACAAGCAGAAGGCTTTTAATGACTATTCCAGCGCCCCCTATGCCAGTGGGGGGGAAGATCCAGTAGCTGTCCACTCTTACATGCGGGAATGCCAATGGCTGCCTCTGGATGCTCCTCTTTCCGGTGATTTGGAAATGCCCTTAACGATGTCCTAACTTCAAAAAGCAGCTGAGGGACTATCTGTGGGGAAAACCCAAGGCCTGCGCGGCCTATCGGTTTCCTTCTTTTAGACATTCTTCCCATCTCTGTAGGAACACTTGCTTGTGTTTTTTAATTCTTTCACCCACTCTACTGGCCTTCTGCCCACAAAGACAGCGGTGGAAATATCACTCATTCTTAAACTGGGCAAAGGTCCCGCTCAATGTTCCTCTTACAGGCCCATAGCCCTTTTAAATACTGACAATAATATGTATACCAAAATGCTGGCCAACTGTCTAGAATCCCTACTGCCTGGTTTGTTTGACCCTGACCAGGTGGGCTTTATACAACACCGACAGGGCCCTTGCCCACCTGATACAAAAGGCCCATGCATAACATCCCTGCCCTTCTCCTGCCCTTGGACGCAGAGAAAGCATTTAACAGGGTCAGTTGGGACTTCTTATGTGTTGTTCTCACCAAAATTGGTTTGGTCCCATGTTTAGCAAAATCCTGGCCTCTTGCATGGCCCAACTGCTGTCATCAGAGTTAACGCCCATTCTACTGCCCCTGTCCTGATACAGCGGGTTACTCGCCAAGGCTGTCCCCTTTCCCCTCTTCTTTTTGCCCTGGCTGACATACCCCTCGGCGGATGGGATCATAAAGTTCTGCTTTATGCCAATGATCTTTTATTGACTCTGACTAACCCTAAGTTGTCCTGCAGTTGCAAGAATTTGAACTTGCCTCAAGTTATAAAGTAAATATTGTCATATGTTCCATGCAGGCCCATTGTCATTTTTCCCTATGTTAGCTTGAGCACATTGCAAACTGCCATCTGCTTTGAGCTCGTTACTATACCAACTTATTTTGCTTCTTAGCAATTCTGCTAACTATGCCGATTTGTTCTGATATCAGCATTATGGGCACCATTGTTTACGTAGAGCTAATGGGCAGCATCTCCAATGTAATTATCCCCAATGGGAACATTGCCCAACTCCATCGCAGGGTAGTTCCAGTGCACAAAAGATGGAGTACACTAATTTCCACGGTTATGACCTTTCGGACCTTGTAACATATAGTTTTAATCTGGTTCCCACTCTTCCGAAAACATATATGCTTACTCAGAAGAAATGGATCCATGCATCTCTTTTTATTGATAACCTAGCCCTGAAATGATATGATTATGGGAAGGACAATATTGACTTGAAATCGGTATGGGACACTTTTGGCGGTAAAGGCTTAATTACTATCGTGGCAAAGGCTTAATCACTATCTTGGGGACCCGAGGGGCAAGGTCCTGCCAAAAACTTGTCATTGGCGCGTCATACACTTGCGTCTCCTCGTACTATCAGGAAAAGACGAGGAGTCAGCGGCCATTTTGGAAAGGTGTTATGTGTCATCGTGTTCATCTGAATTGTATTGAGTGGTATGCCACAGCTACTACGAACCCTCTACCTGGGTGTTCGGCTGGGTGATCATGACTGTGAGCCCTGTTGATATACTATTTGCACGACCACCACCCATTTGAAACGCCCTGTACCACATGCCCCCACAACAACACCCCCCTTCTATCAACAGA
Organism: Triturus cristatus; assembly: GCF_964204655.1. Taxonomy (NCBI): domain Eukaryota; kingdom Metazoa; phylum Chordata; class Amphibia; order Caudata; family Salamandridae; genus Triturus; species Triturus cristatus. The sequence goes on from NC_140592.1 coordinate 1,137,892,997, forward strand.
ATATGGTCCAACCGCCTTTTTAGGAAGAGGTTGGGGCAGGAGCAGAGGCAAAAGAAGAGGAGGAAAACAACGAGTCCAGTGGCAAGAACCTCAGAAACCCCAGACTTCACTATAGATTTAACTCAGGAGCAAGACAAACCAATACAACTAGTGGTCAACTTGGCATCAAGAATCTTAACAACTTGGTGGCGGTATAGAGGGCTGGGTGTGGGGGATTGCGATGCAATGGGGGTTAGCACACCTGATAGCTCTGTATTTGAATGTGTTGTCTCCAGTTCTCTGTATTTGATATCTGATATACTTGTGGCAATTGCTAATGTATGGCTTGGTCTCTCAAGCTTGTTAATAAAAAGAGTTTAACAAAAAAAAGAATCTTAACAACTTTGGAACAAAAAGTATTGGAAAAGGGCATAGGCTTTGTGCCTACTCCGCATGAAGATACCTGTCGCCTGAATAAGGGACTACAGAACATTTTCAGAAAAGTCAGACTCGGAGCATACTTTAAGGACAAGACGATGCCCGAGACAGAGGACTCTGGCCTACGACCGCCTTCAAGGGTCACCCTCCATGAGGGGATGACACCATACAAAGTTCTCACTTTCGAACAGGCCATCATCAAAGATATACACTAACTGGCTAACAACAAGCCTTTCCATAACATGACATCTCAGGAAAAATAGACTATCAAGACCCTATCCAATGAAAATTCGATCACGATCAACCCAGCGAATAAAGGGGGAGCCAGTGTGATTCTTCAAACCAAGGACTATAACCATGAATGTCTTCGTCAACTGTCTGATGAAAGATACTATCACCATCTTACCCAAGACCCTACAGTTACCCTTTTGACTATGATTAAATCCCTTGTGAATTCGGCCGAATCACAAAGTTGGATTTCGCACAACAAAGCAGAATTTCTGGTAAACACCGATCCCAGAACACCCTACCCAAAATGCAAAAAGGTGTGCTTCCCCCCCAGGGAGGCCGATTGTGATTCCTTTTAGAAACATTGAGTAAATTCTGCGATCACTTCTTACATCCACTATTTAAGAAGATCCCTTCCTACTTACAAGATACTAAGGATGTTTTGAATCTAATCACTGAGAGGGATACCATTGATGATATTACTCTTTTGATGACCTTTGATCTGGAGGCCCAATACACAAACAGCCCACAGGAGGCTACACTCAATGTGATTGAGGAATGTTTACTGGCTGAAACGTGAACCTCGCCTACCCCAGTGAATTTCATAATGGAGTGTGCGGCTATCGCCTTGAGAGAAAATTTCTTTCACTTCCAAGATATACTATTCCATCAGGTCCAGGGGACTTCCATGGGCAGCACCTTTGCCCTGAGTCTAGCATGTCTGTATGTGGCTGAATTTAAACGCCACCACATTAACAACATCACAAACCCCTATCAGTACAACATCAAAATATGGCAATGCAAGACGACACCCTAGTCTTCTGGAGTGTTGACCGCAACACCTGTGAAACTTTCTATGAATGGATAAATTCCCTTCTTAAAATTCACAAAACAGTCTCTGACAAATAGGTCACCTTCCAAGAACTCCTGATCACAATCAATGATGGACACCTGACTGCCACAACTTTTAGGAAACCAACAGACTGCAAGAACCTTCTTTGCTGACAGTCATCTTCCTAAGGCCCTTTGGGACAATCTCCCATTTGCCAATTTTTACGTCTACGTCACAACTGCAGTCGATCTCTAGACTACAAGAAAGAGGTGAGGACACTGAGGAAAAATTTGGAAGCACGCAATTACCCCAGGCATGTTATCAAGAGGGCCCACAAGAGGGCTAGAAACAATCATAGAGATGCCCTCCTTGAACCCAAGATCAGACATGAGGAAACTACTGTCCCTGCGTAACTATGTTTGCACCAAACTCGAACCGTATTAAGCAAATAATACACAAGCACTGGTGTATCTTACATTCTGGAGCTCTGAACATACCTATACCACAATTTGCATTTAAACGCAAAAACAATCTCAAATATCTACTTCTACATACCAGACCACATGCAAGAACTACACCCACTCAAAGAACCCTATGGAATACACCACCAGTTATGGGACACTTCCCATGTGGGCAATGTGGGGTGTGCCAATTGTCAGAACCCTCTAAAACAATTACCTTAGATACCTCCCAATCATGGATTTAAAAAAACTCACATGAACTGTAACACCGGGAATTGCATCTACCTGATAGAATGCCCCTGCAAACTCCGTTACATTGGCATGACGACTAGGCAGGTGAAAACAAGAATCATTGAACATCGCAGTAATATTCACCGCAAAAAAGGCTCTACCAAAATTAGCTCCTACTTTGTGGAAAAACTCCATACCCCAGACGACATGAAATGGACCATAATAGAGTCGCACAATCAGTGGACTACAAAGGTAACAACGTTGGATTTTCCGTCTTTCCACTAATGTGGTTGGACTCAATGATGAGATTCCATGGAATGATCTTGATCATTAACATAGATCTCCCTCCCGTTTATACCATGAATTGACACACTGACTGACCAAACAAACACAAGAGAGACGCACCTCATGGGTTGGATTGGATACCTTTCCAGGGATTTAGAAAATAGACTTGTTCACCCCAACTCCTTTAACCCACAAATGAGTATACACATTAGACTCATCTGGTAACTTAACAGAAAGGAGACACAGGAAGACTTCAAACATCGTGAACGAGCGTAAGCACCCAATGAAAAGAACAAGAATTTGTGAACTATATATATATTTTTTTTTTTGTTAGAGATTTCCAATTTTCAATCAGCAATGCTGTAACCCGTTCTGTTTACGCCCGTCCGCGCCTGGACCGCGCCCAGCGCCAGACCCCCTGCCCCTCGCGCTGCGCTGCCCTCCCGCATCACCTACGATGCCGCCACCCTCCTAGCCCTCAACCCCGGTCGCGCCCCCAACTGCGTCCAAGCCGCTCCTGGACACACTCATGGACCTTTCTCCTGCTACTCCTGCAAATTCAGCGGCACCGACAACATCTCCGCAACGACCACACCACAGATTCCCGACCCCAACCACCTACAATGCATCCTTCTCAACACCCGCTCGGTCCACAGGCACACCATTGACCTATGGAACCTACTAGACACCATCTCTCCAGACGTCGCCTTCCTAACAGAAACATGGATGAACGCTTCCTCCGCCCCAGACATCACCATTGCCATCCCTGAAGAATATAAGATCACACGCAAGGACCGTACCAGCCACACAGGAGGAGGCATCGCCATCGTCCATAAGAAATCTATCCGCATCTCAACCAGCTCTGACGCCAACCTCGCCAACTCCGAACACCTTCACTTCCAGATCCACATCGACCCCAAGACCACACTCAGAGGCACCCTCCTCTACAGACCACCAGGACCCCGCGCAAAATTCAGTGAAGACATCACGGACTTCATCACTCCACACGCGCTCCCCTCCAAAGACTACATCCTTCTGGGAGACCTCAACTTTCACCTTGAAAAGACCAACGACCGCAACTCCACCACCCTGCTGGACAACCTCGCCAACCTCGGACTTAAACAACTAGTCACTTCCCCCACCCACATCGCAGGGCACACACTCGACCCCATCTTCACCTCCAGCAACCATGTCTCCTTCAGCCACACTACGGATCTCCTCTGGACTGACCACAGCTGCGTTCACTTCACCTACAACAAGCCAAAACCCACCAACCACCTCCAACCAACTCTGCAAAGAAACTGGAACAAAATCACCACCGACCAGATCTCCGCATCGCTCCTTCTAAACACCCCAGCCCACTCTTCTAACCCAAACCAAGCCGCCGCCAACTTCACCCTATGGCTATCCAACACCGCCGACACCCTAGCACCACTGAAAAAACGTCAAAGAAAACCTGGCAGCAAGAAGGCCTCATGGTTCAACGACGATCTTAAGAAGTCCAAGAAACTCTGCCGCTCCCTTGAAAAGGCCTGGAAAAAAGACCCATCCACTAGCACCAAGGACGCCTTCAAAAACGCCACCCGCACACACCACCAACTAATCCGAAAGGCCAAGAAAACAGCATTCAAGGATCGACTTGACAACAACGCCCACAACAGCAAGGAACTTTTCAACATCGTCAAAGAATTCTCCAACCCCTCAGCCAACTCCAACGACATCACCCCCTCTCAAGCCCTCTGCGACTCCCTAGCCTCATTCTTCCACAACAAGATTGCAGACATTCACAACAGCTTCGACAACCAACCCGGAGACCAACCCACCCAACCATTTGCTGAACATTCTCCCCCCGTAAACACCCTCAACGACTGGAACCCAATCTCCACTGAGGACACAATCCGCCTGATGAATTCCATCCACTCAGGATCCCCCACAGACCCATGTCCTCACCACATCTTCAACAAAGCAGACTCCGTCATAGCACCGCACCTCCGAGACGTCATCAACTGCTCCTTCAACTCCGCCACCTTCCCGGAAAACTGGAAACACGCTGAACTCACCGCCCTTCTGAAAAAACCCACAGCGGACCCCACCGAACTCAAAAACTACCGCCCCATTTCGCTCCTTCCATTCCCGGCCAAAGTCATCGAGAAAGCCGTCAACAACCAGCTCGCCGCCTTCCTCGAAGCCAACAAATCCCTCGACTCCTCACAATCTGGCTTCCGAGCAAAACACAGCACTGAGACCGCCCTAATCGCAGCAACAGACGACATTCGAACTCTATTGGACAATGGAGACACAGTCGCCCTCATCCTCCTCGACCTCTCTGCAGCATTCGACACAGTCTGCCACAGCACCCTGTTACAACGCCTCAATAACATCGGAATACAAGGAAAAGCACTTGAATGGATCACCTCTTTCCTCTCCGGAAGAACCCAGAGAGTCCGCCTCCCACCATTCAAGTCCGAGGCCACTGAAGTCATCTGTGGCGTACCACAAGGATCATCACTCAGCCCCACCCTCTTCAACGTCTACATGAGCCCCCTCGCGGCCATCGCCCGCCAACACAACCTCAACATCATCTCTTACGCGGATGACACTCAACTAATCCTTTCTCTCACCAATGACCCCAGCACCGCCAAAACTAACCTACACGAAGGAATGAAAGAAGTTGCCGAATGGATGAAACAAAGCCGTCTGAAACTGAACTCAGACAAAACAGAAGTCCTCATCTTAGGTACATCCCCCTCTGCATGGGACGACTCCTGGTGGCCGGAAACCCTTGGAAAAGCACCCATCCCGACAGACCACGCACGAAACCTAGGCGTCATCCTGGATTCTTCACTCTCAATGAACAGACAAGTCAGCGCCGTATCCTCATCCTGCTTCAACATTCTTCGCATGCACAGAAAAACATTTCGCTGGATCCCCACCGAAACAAGGAAAACAGCCACCCATGCTCTAGTCACGAGCCGACTGGACTATGGAAACACCCTCTACGCAGGTACTACCGCTAAACTCCAGAAGAAACTCCAACGAATCCAAAACGCCTCAGCCAGGATCATATTAGACATCCCGCGCAACGAACACATCTCCAGTCACCTGAAAGACCTCCACTGGCTACCCGTCAATAAGGGAATCACTTTCCGACTGCTAACTCACGCACACAAATCACTCTACGACATCGGACCAGAATGCCTCAACTCACGACTGTCCTTCTACACCCCCTCCCGCCAACTACGTTCTTCCAACCAAGCCCTCGCCACTGTACCTCGCATCAACAGGACCACCATGGGAGGCAGATCCTTCTCATACCTGGCTGCTAAAACATGGAACTCACTCCCCGCTTACCTTCGCCTCACCCAGAACCACCTGGCATTCAGAAAACAACTTAAAACGTGGATATTTGACAAGTAATCCTCCTCCCCTTTCTAAGCGCCTTGAGACCCTCTGGGTATGTAGTGCGCTATATAAATTCTCTGACTTGACTGACTTGACTTTGCACTTTTTCTTCATGTGCAAACACTTTGTTTTTACTAATATAATTATGTAGTACATGCTTGATCTCTGAAGTCACAATAATCTGTCTCTTATGTATTTTAAGGTATATGTTCACAAATTCTTGTTCTTTTCATTGGGTGCTTACGCTCGTTCACGATGTTTGAAGTCTTCCTGTGTCTCCTTTCTGTTAAGTTATCAGATGAGTCAGATGTAACTGTCCTACATCTACATTGTATCCCTTATGTGTTTTTTGTAGCCCTGAAGAAGTCGTGGGTTTAATACCCGGACGAAACACGTGTTGGCTGGGCAACGGAATCTCATTAAATCAAGAAAAACGAAACTTGTTGGACTTTTACAATTTGTGTCTATACTACTGCATTTTACTTTCTGTATTGAGACAGCCTTTATTCATAACGTGTGCTAGTTTTTTCTCATTGTTAGACATTTGTCTACTGGAGGGGTTTAGGGTTTGTTGTCCCCTTGTCCTTTTGCACCGTTCCACTCTTCAACCTTAAATTTCTACGTACACTCTGAGGGCGCCATAGCATACCACAAAACCTAAAACCCTATTTCAGTTTTTTTTTGAGTATACACATTACCCAGTATATTTACCTCCATTTAGTTTGCTTCTTGGATCCGTTTTTCCACCCTGGACGATTTCTTACAAATAGTACGTTAACGGGGCTCATACTCATGACCACCCCACCGAACAACCCTGTAGAGCCTTAGTAGTAGTTTGGGCATACCACTCATTACAATTCAGATAAACACGATGAGACAAAACACCTTTCCAAGATGGCTGCTGTCTCCTCGTCCTTTCCTTTCCTGATTTAACACTTGGTACGAGGAGATGTGAGCGAGTGACGCATCAATGATGAGTTTTTGGCAGGCCCTTGCCCCTCGGGTCTCCGAGATAGTGATTAAGCCTTTGCCACTGCTCCGAGTAATATAAAACATAATTATTCAAAGATCTACTCAGCAAGGGCTTTCCCTCTTCTCTGGGTAGCTAAGGAGACGTTCTTCCTCACTCATGATCGTCAGAACAAGCCGACAACCGGCAGAAATTACCACATCATGTGGTGTTTTACAAAGTGCTACATAATCCCCAGCTTCCCTTCACTCGACACCTACAGGTCGGCAGAGGAGGGTAGGTCCAGGGATACTCTCCCACGTAATCCACGTGAGTTTGACTTGATTATAAAATTGTTGTGACACGTTCCTCCGGTCTTTTCATTACATCACTATGTTTTTCAGTTAGCAGTTTAATTTTATCCTTATTATTTGGCCTTGTCCAGTTTCTCCCTTAGTGTGCTGGGAGGACCTCTGCCTCACTTAATGGGTAAGTCTATCCGGATTGTCGGGTAAGACCTCTAGGCACACGCTTCCTGATGTTCACTGGAATAACTTACTATCTTTACAGAATTGCCCTGTTAGAGATATAAAGTCTATTATCACACACAGTCAGTCTTTAACTATGTGAAATAAAATGTCTCTATTACAATGTCTTTATTGAGAAGTCTCCATCATATGGATACCACTTTAACATGTTTTCTTGTTTGCTTTATTGCATAGTTGCTCTCAATATTCAGTATATTTGGCCTATGAAAAGTGCTACCCGTAATGTATGGCTAAGGATGTTTTTTATTGTTTGAAAGTCTAATTAGGAGATTATGCTCTACTAGAGAAGGGAGCACGTTGGCTTAATGATCAATATTACAAATGGGTCTATGACTGATGATAGTCTGGAGGTATTGTCCTCCCGACAGCAAAGTATTACTTCACCTTTTTTCTCATTTTGTTTTCTCTCCAGGTGGAATCATCCCCTCTGCATCAACTCAGGTGCAGTTTATGTTATTCTACTGGGTTCCCCTGACTTCCAGCAGGCCCCACAGACCTACACAGGGCAGGAGTGAATTGATTTAGGCCCTGATGGAATGCCGATTGACCCTCCTGGCAAAATCAGGGTACATTGTGACATTAGGCTAGCTCCATTGTTTTTACTGGGTCAAGGGAACACTATCCCATAATATTCCTTTAGATTCCTTTCGACTCTTTTACTCCTGATGTTCACTTTTTCACCACCCTCTTTTTTGCGATAATCTCTCACTTGCATTCATCTGAATGGCGTTACGCATCAAAAGATCTCCTCCAGGCCTGAATACAAGGAGTATTTTTGTTCCTTTGACCTGCTCAATTGGATGGCTGACATTTCTAATTTGGAAGGTTCTGATTTCTTATTGGAATTATTGTTGTTCCACTTGGCATCCTTCATCCTGGGGTCCGGTGATACGCTGTAATTGGATATATTTTTCAGCAAAAACTTTTCTTCGAAATCATCAATACTAATCTTCAAATGCTCTTTTGATAAAACTTGTTATACGCTTTGGTTTTGCATATTATCTGACTTGTGTCATCATTTTGGTACTGCCATCCTGACCAAGAGGATGGCGTCATATGTCCCGTGCACTCCCATTGTTGTTTTTCCCTATGTTAGCATGAGCACGTTGCAGACTGCCCTCTGCTTTGCGCATATTACTATGCAAACTTATTTTGCTTTGTGCCACAGCGTACTTTCACACAGACTCTGCTGTTTCAGTGTACTGATCTTTCCAGAGATTTAATCTCAACACCTTAGACAAGGTCAAGCAACAATGCCCCTTGTTACTGTGTTCTGGTCAGGCCCTAGCACCTAGACAAAACACGCAGATGTAGCTGTTGTTTGGGAACACACACTTTTGCCATATAGGTATGAACAGATAGGTAACACCACACACTTGGAGAGGGACCTTTCCAGGGAAAAGATTGTGACAGCACCTGAGATGTAGAACTTTCATCTGTGTATGCTAAGGTACAGGGTCTGTTGCTAACACCCAGAGATCTTCTGATATCTAATCATTTTGCCTCTGTAGAAGGGGAGGGAGGTTAGGCTACCCTGTCTTGTATGATGACAGCTCCTTTTATGATTTATGTACTACTTACTATGCTGACAATATTTGTGTTAGGCATTTTCTTACATATTGGGGCACGTATACTGCATACTAGAGCACAATAGTTAAAATAAACTTCTTTAACTTTCCTTGTGTCTCTGTCAGAACCCATTGAGGACTAGTATGCGCGTGAGAGCAAAAGGGTGTGTCCTGCAATGGCAATTCCTGAGAGGGTCGGGAGTGTTGTGTTCTGGGTGCCTAATCACTTGATCCTCTGTGAGTGAGAAGGAGGGCAAGTGAGAAACTATAGCTAGTTGGTCCCGGGCTTATCGTTTATCCAGGTGGTAGGATGACTCAGTCCATGCCTACCAAGGTTCTATGACTCCACACAATCCCTGCAACAATATGTCCAAATCACAAGCTCTGAACCTCACCATACCATTGCAGCTCCTTCCAGGTCTGCAAGATGTGGTTCCTTTGCAATGGGCTAAACAGTATTTTCGCTAATTGGGACTTGATGTTACAAATCCCTTCAGACCTGGACTTGCACTAACTGGACCCATTACCGTAAGGCTATTTTAGAGGACCTGCGCAGATCTCCTGGTTGGGGCCCATCAATGTAGTCAAAAGGAATATTCAGCATCACTTACTCTACCTGTCTCAGGCCCTCCCGACCTCGTTTTCCAGCTGAAGATATTCGTCGACACCAGAAAGAGGTCAGAGATTTTATCTAGAATGGGAAACAGCCCCATATTTCCAACCACATACTTATGCTACCGAGAAATAGAAGAGGCATAGCGTGCCCTAAATATCTTGATTATTATTGAGCAGCATATCTCAGGTTTATTTTTGAATGGGTAGTTTGAGAGAGTGAAAAACATTGTCTCCACATGAATCGTGCAGTGGCGTGCAGGCCACTGTGGGACCTGGCTTGGCTACCAAAACCCCATCGCCCTGCTAGTGTCTATCTAGCAGCCCCAACTAGAATGGTGCTGGAAATATAGGGCAGATTTGCACTTACCTATGGCCTTACCTAATTTCCTTCTCCCATACTATCCTTGTACATAACCTAGGCTTCACACAAGGGCTCTCCCCTCCCTCTCTCGCTGCCTGGGACTACGCTGATTTTAGGAAATTGAGGGACTTATTTAAGGACCTCAAATTAAACCCTTTGAGCAGTGCAAGTTTGAATTTTATTTACCTGATAACATTTGGCATCAATACTTCCAACTCCGCCATTGGGCACTCCATGCTCCTAATGTGAAGGGAGCGACACACCCATTTACACCCTTTGAAAACCTGATCTGCAACTTTGAAGGGTCTAAGGGCTTAGTCTCTAGGACCTAAAGGTGTCCTTCAACAATCTCGCCTTCTCCAGAAACACCCATATCAGGCGGGGTTGGAACTAGAGAGTGGACTGGGCATCACGCAAAAACAAAGGGAGCTCTTATGGAGCTTATTTGCCTCAGCGACCGAGCGTAGCTGGTGAAGTTCCCCATAGTGGGAAAAGATCAGCTGGAATGGGTGACCCCAGGAGTAGGAAACGTCAATTGACCGTAGGTGTGCAGTGATAGGCCGGAATGCCTTCCTCTTCAGTAGAGTCAAAGCAGCTAGGTCCTTGTACAGAGTGGGTTTCTTTTCCTTTTATTTGAAACCAGGTGCATCTCTGGTGGCTAGTAGGATTTGTTCTTTAAGCTGATAATCTTGTACACAAGTTAAAATGTCGGGTGGGGGAGCCGAACTGTTTCTTCGGGGCCCTACCCTGTGTGTGTGGTCAAGCTTAATATTAAAGTCCTCCGGTTCTCCCAGTAGCGTGCGGAATAAGTCTATTACCATGGCCCGATGTTCGCGCCCTCCGTCCCTGGCGCAATACCTCGGATGCATATATTATTGCGGTGGGACCAGTTTTCAAGGCCCTGTATGTGCTTGGAGGTCCAGGTTTTGCTCCCACAGGTGGATGACTTCCTGTTGCAAGCTCTCAAGTTCTCAGTCCTGCCAGTCTCGTGGTCTTCCAGGGAGTTGACCCTCTCCCCCAGTGAATCCATATAGCGTTGCACCTCTCTCAGGTCCGCCAACAGCTCTCGTTTCATGGAGGTGAAGTCCTCCTGTAGGGAGGAGAAAAGGGACTCCAGGATCCTCCATGTCCCCTGCATCCTCCATCTCTGCTGCAGACCTCTGGGCGGTTGTCGGCATTTTTAGGAGGATGTCCCTGACAGACCTGTCTTTCTTCGCTCTGCTAGGTGCAATGTCTGGGTTCGCCACTGTAGCTGCGCTTCGCCACACCTTAACTCACACAGAACCAGTCGGTAAGTCTCGCTCAGCGGGCTATAATTTATGGGTTGTACAGCCCGATCACTTAAGTGCCTGATCAAGGTCGGCCACAGCGCTGCTCTGCCTTCTGGGCCAAGTCCCTACAGCCACGAGGGATCCAGCTCCGTGTCGCCCTCCTCCTGAAGTGATGTCCCTAATATGGCCGATGAGGTCCCTGTCCCCAGAGGTCCGCCGTATGCCAGGCCACTGCCCTCACCAGTTACTGCTCCTCACCGCTTGACTTTAGACCATTGTGCGGGGCTGGGCAGGACTCCGAGTGTCTTAGGCGGTAGTGCGCTGCAATCAACTGCTGGCGGCCACCTCCTCGTGTCCACTCACTGTGCCCTCAGCTCCAGTCTGCTTTCTGCTTCGTGGTTGGGAAATGACCCGTCCCCTGACCCCCTCCGGCAGCGCCGTCTAGGCCAGACCACGGCCCACCGGCCTCCTCTGTGTCAGACATGTCGTGGTTGCTCCCACCAGCCGTTGCGTCACCTCCAGCCGGGCCCGCCAGGTCCCCACAGATCGCCAGGGGGAAGGGATTCGCCACAGGATAATGCTGCCTCTTACCCGGGGGTCATCCGGAGCCTCTGTCAAGGCCGCCAACGGTGCTCCACATCCTTCTCCTCTCTGTGATGGCCTCCTCTCAGCGCCGGCCTCAGCCTCTCGTCCTGCTTCTGCCAGCCAAACGCGCTGTGTCTCGCTCCACGTCAGATGCCGACGCTGCAGATACTCTTCATCAAGGGCACCACTGCACGAGGGAGTTTGCCCTGGGGGCAGGTGGCATCCAAAGCACCTCGGCAAGCTTGTAATTTACAGGGCCTAGCCAGGTGGGAGCGGAGAGACAGGAGAACGTGTCTTACCACTCTGCCATCTGGGCCACGCCCATGGGTGCTCTTATGGTGGAAAATCCCAAAGACCTTCACCAAGAATCCGCCTATAAGCTAATGTTTCAGTGGTATTACACCCCAGTCTGTCTGCACTCAATCTTCCCTGCGACTTCCACCTCTTGCTGGAGATGTGGGGTGCAAGATGGTACCTTTAAACACATAGGGTGGACATGCACACAACTCACACTTTTCTATAAAGACGTTTTGAGTCATATTGAAAACAAGCTATGGTTCTCTACTCCGGCAGGCTGTTGTATTGTCATATGGACCTTCGCCCAACAACACCTGAAGCCCTCACCCATGTGGCTGGTACCTAATCCGTCATATGATGGGTGCTGCCAAACAATTGATTGCCCTGGATTAGAAGTCCACTGCCCCACCTCCTATTGCTTTCTGGTGGACTAGACTTTGACAAACGATGGTACTGGAACACTTATCGCACAAGCTATCCTTTACAGATAAGAAATTCTTGAATATTCCTCTCTCTCCCCCCTTCACCTTAATAGCAGCAGATTGTTTCCCACCATCCCTGTTATTTGTTTAGTTTGTTATAACCCTACTTTGGGGTAAGTACCAATCTAGAGCACTGTCTTAGATCTAAGGTGGACATAATTATTTAGACAAACCTCAGCTTCTTGCGGAACTGTTGTATGGATATAGTCCAAACCAGATGCCTTTGTCTCCATTCATGCACATCATGGAGGAATCAAGTTTTACGTTAATTGGTTCCTGCAAATATATGGTTGGACTTCCTCAGTGTCCGGGTCATATTGATTCTCTCTCCTTGATATTTATTGATCACTGTTTTTTTTTTAATCTCCTCTTTTAATGCTCCTGTGTGCTATATAATGGTCCACCTGCATGTGCTTATTATGTGAACGATTCTTCAGACTTTTAATATATATGACGGTTTTTGAAATTCAATAAATAGATTCAGAGTAAAAAATGTCAACGTGGTAATCTCCCCTTTAATCTTTCTTGCAAATCAATCATGAAGAATGTTGTGGAAAAAGGTTACAGAAACGTCTTATACGATTTGAAGCTCTTCTTTGTGGCCATTATTTTGGGGCAAGTGCATCCCTGATGACGTTTCACACATTGTCATTACTTTTCATGTGCAGAGACTCCTCACTCATAAAGATACTACTTGTAAATCCCTTTGATATTTGCAAACAATTGTAACTTTACACAAAAGTGTAAGTTTCCATTTGCAAATCGTGCCCTGGGTGGCTGAGCATTCTCCTTTGTTCCCCTTTGAGGCCAAGAGATCTAACCAAGTGGGCTTGGACTTTTCCTGTGTCTGGCAAAACATTATACTGCCGGAAGAAGCATAATGTGTGACTCAAATGGTCCACAAGCAAATTCTCTCTCTTTGGAAGATATAGTGCTGCTAGACTAAGGATATACAACTACACCCAAAAGTAGATCTGGTGAGTCGGGAGAGTAAGGAAGGAGGAACCCATCCCCCCTGGTTATTAATCTAAGTTCTGACTACCTTAATTGTCTGTCTGAATGAGAACTGACAGATTGAGGATGTCCTCAGAAAAATGGTGATTTGCCAGTTGGACTGCCTTTAATTTCTTCCAAATCAAAGCCCTTGAAAGGAATTGAAGGTTCATTTTGATCTGGATCTGACTGTTCCCCAGGGTGGCTCCCAAACCCTTCCTACTGGTGTCTGTTGGCATTACCCTCTGGGAGTGGTAAAAGAAAGAAGAGCCCCTGATTGATGAGTTTGTCTGACGTCACCTCTGCAGATCCTGAAAAACCTGGGTAGATATTGAAATAATGCAAATGATGCCTTGAGACCTTGGGAACTAGTTTCTCAGAAGGCGATGGACAATGGGGTATAAATGGCCACAGGCCCAGGGGACAATTACCAAGGTTGACAACGTAAGTCTCTGAACAACCCACTACTCTCTTGATGATGCTTGAACCTTTGTCAGAAGATCCCTTAGCCAAGATTGTCACTTGATTCTTCTCTGCTCTTGTAAGAACATTTCCCCATAATGACTTTTACCCCGATGAATGAAGCACTCTGGATGGTTCTCAACTGGATTTCTGCAAGAACCTGAATCAAGCCAAAGCCTAGGAGATTACTCTGAAATCTTCTGATGCGTTGTAAAAAGAATTAGAAGCAATTAGCCGATCACCTAGATAAGCGAATACTCAGATACCTTGAGAATTTAAGGTAGCCACCACTGAAGCCAGGAACTTTGTAACGGTTCTTGAGGCTGATGCCAAACGAAATGGGAGGACTCTGAACTGGAAGTGGTTGTCTTTAACACAAAAGCAGAGGTACATTTGGAACATAACATCTGCACATGCAGATAAGCATCCTTCAGATCTATCGATGTCAGAAAATCATCCTTCTTCATAAGAGATAGGATTGAATTTAAATTCATCTGGCCTAATTTTACGACTGTGGAGACTTCACATATAAAAAGATAGGCCTGTCCTATCTTTTATGTGTGGAGTTCTCCACTGTGACGGCAGAATCCCCACAGTTGTAAAATTACTGTTAGTAAAATTAAAATTGTAGCTTGTGAATAACAAAAAATAATAAACTTACACAGATATGTAAGCTTACCTTTGTGAATCAGACTGAACATCATGGACCATTAGTAAGGAATGCATCTGCTGACCTTCTTGAGATCTACTGCTGGTAATACAATTTTGAAAGTTTACTAAGCCCAAAGATTATCATCTAACAGCTAGGCATCAGCAAAACTTAGATTATGTTGGTGTAATGTACAGAATTTTTGGGATTTTGCACTACACTTGTTAGGGAAAATTCCCAATACGACACCATTATGCCACTTTGTGTAATTACGCACCACTCAATATAAAAGTTCACAGCGACTGGTGCATTTGCGGTAAAAATTTACTGAACATGCAGACGAACAATAGAATGCAAGCGGCTGTTGTTGGTAGTGCTTTTAATTTATTCTACTTAGTTTTAGCACAATATGCGTCCTCACACCCCAAATTGACACAAGGATGCATTACCCACCAAATATACCATGACATGAGGGATTTCCTTTTTGTATAATTATGCGTAATTCTAGTGAACCTTCACATAATTCCATGGAAGCAAATTAAGTGAATTTTGCACATGCCTAGTAGCAGCCCTTTCCTTTTTTTGGTCTCAGCACTTGAACAACAGCGGCCTTGGCAGGAGATCCTGCATGCCCTTCAACACTGCTCCTTGTTGCACTGCATCTCTTGAAAGGGGAGCTCGACAGAAATAAAGTTAGGTTGAGAGTCGCCAAAATTCAGTGGGAAGCCCAGTTGAACCACCACCATTGCTCATTCTCTGCTTGCCAGGCTGGGGCAAAATAGGTCAGATAACCTCCCATCTGACACGGTGGTTGTTTGGAATGGTCATGTCTTTGGAGGTTGTGAGCTGTTAACTGTAGCAGCCAGCTGAAACCAGGACCTATCACCACCAGGGCCTCCAATTCAACCTTAAAAGGATTGCTCGGATTTGGATTTAGAAGCTAGTCCGAAGGGTCTTCTAGAACCAAAACCTCTTCCATGAATAACTGGCCTCACAAGTGTTAGCATTTTATGATCCTCTACTTTTCTCCTCACCAAATCTTCTGGCCATTGCCCAAACAGCTGAGCTGTGGGATCACGATGCCGGCACAAATGTCCTACCACCCAGCGTCCCCTGGTTCTCATGAGTAAAACAATACCTCATTTGTGTGGGTGGGCCAAAGGCCTGTGAGTGGGAATGGCCCAAAAAATAGGGATTAAGGGTATTGCAGTGCAAATTCTAAGCGCTACATCTAAAAAATAAAAGACGTGTTTAGCTGATCCTGCATTGGACAGCCACACAAGTGAGGCATCATTTTACTCGGGAGACCAAGGGGAATGCTGCGTGGTAGGACATTTGTGCTGGCACAATGATCCCACACAAAAATGTGAGCAAAAAGTGATTTTTTCAGCTAAATTTGAGGTTTGCAGGAGATTCTGGGTCGAAAAACATTGGGGATCCACGCAAGCCATACCTCACTGGACTCACTAGGGTGTCTAGTTTTCAGAAATGTGTGGGTTTGGTAGGTTTACCTAAATTGCCGCAAGCCCAGGGCCAAAAAAACAGGTGCCCCCCTTGCAAAACCAGGTAGTATTATGATAGCTAAATTTGAAGTCACCACAGGTCGATTTGGGCCATTTCCTGTTGCAGCCACTATGCCTACCCACACAAGTGAGGTACCACTTTTATCGGGAGACCAAGGGGAACGCTAAGTGGTAGGAAATTTGGGTCAGCCCGGTGATCTCTCAACTTTCCCACACAGAAAAGTGAGGAAAATGTGTTTTTTTCAGCTAAATTTGAGGTTTGCAGGGGATTCTCAGTAGGGAAACTTTGGGGGTTCCACGCAAGCCATACCTCACTGGACTCCCCAAGGTGTCTAGTTTTCAGAAATATATGGGCTTGGTAGGTTTCTCTAGATGGCCGCTGAGCCCAGGGCCAAAAACCCAGAAGCCACCCCCTGCAAAACCAGGTAGTTTTGTGATAGGTCATTTTGATGTCTCCACAATACGTTTTGGGCCCTTGCCTGTCACGGGTACCCACCCACACAAGTGAGATACTTTTTTTATCGGGAGACTTTGGAGAATGCGGGGTGGGTGGAATTTTGTGGATCCATGCAGATTCCACAACTTTCCATCACAGAAATGTGAGGAAAATGTTTTTCTTTTTTTACAAAGTTTGAAGTTTACAAGGGATTCTGGATAACAGAACCTGGCGAGAGCCACACAAGTCACCCTGTCCTGGATTACCCTGGGTGTCTGGTTTTAAAAATATATAGGTTTGCTAGGTTTCCCTAAGTGCTGGCAGAGCTAGGGTTCAAAATCTACAGCTAGGCCCTTTGCAAAAAGAGGGGTCAGTTTTCACTGTAAAAATGTGGTATGTCTATGTTGCGTTTTGCGCCATTTCCTGTTGGGGGCACTAGGTCTACTCACACAAGTGAGGTACTATTTTTTATCTGAAGACTTTGGAGAATGCAGGGTGGGATGGAATTTTGTGGATCCACGCAGATTCCAGAACTTTCCATTACAGAAATGTGAGGTAAATGTGTTTTTCTTTACAAAGTTTGAGGTTTGCAAGGGATTCTGGGTAACAGAACCTGGTGAGAGCCACACAAGTCGCCCCATCCTGGATTCCCCTGGATGTCTACTTTTCAAAAAAGTATAGGTTTGCAAGGTTTCCCTAGGTCCCGGCAGAGCTAGAGTTCAAAATCTACAGCTAGGCACTTTGCAAAAAAAGGGTCAGTTTTCACTGTAAAAATGTGGTGTGTCCACGTTGGGTTTAGGGCCGTTTCCTGTCGCAGGCACTAGGCCTACCCACACAAGTGAGGTACCATTTTTATCTGAAGACCTTGAGGAATGCGGGGTGGGTGGAATTTTGTGGATCCATGCAGATTCTAGAACTTTCCATCACAGAAATATGTTTTTTTGACAAAGTTTGAGGTTTGCAAGGGATTCTGGGTAACAGAACCTAGTGAGAGCCAAACAAGTCACCCCATCCAGGATTTCCCTGGGTGTCTAGTTTACGAAAACGTATAGGTTTTATAGGTTTCCCTAGGTGCCGGCAGAGCTAGGGTTCAAAATCCACAGCTAGGCACTTTGAAAAAAAGGGTCAGTTTTCACTGTAAAAATGTGGTGTGTCCATGTTGTGTTTTGGGCTGTTTCCATTTTTATTGGGAGACTTAGGGAAATGCAGAATTGTAGAGCAACTGTTATTGCCTATTCAGTTTTGATGCATTTTTGCCTTCTAAATGTAAGACAATGTGTAAAAAAGAAGTCACTTTGAAAAATGTCCTATAATTTACATTATAGTATGGGTACCCACAATTTTGGAGATGTGCAACTAGCTACTGTTTCTAAACTCTATATTTTCTTCCCATTTCGGAAATACACAGGTGTCTTTCATACCAAATTTTCACCGTTTTTATTTTCCCAAATGAATTGCTTTATACCCAGTACTCAATAAAAAACCATTGCAAGACGCTGCTCAGTTACTGGCTCTGGGTTCCTCGGGTTCTTGGTGACCCTACAAGTCCTATATATCCCCACCACCAGAAGGGTCTAGCGGATGTAATGTTTTTTTTCTTTCAAAACTCTGTCATACTTACAAGAATTTACAGGTGAAAACGTTGGCACAAATGGCTGTTTTAATCAACTCATTTTCAATTTTTCTTTTTCAGCTCTTAGTTTCGATATAAAAAGTTGAAGGGTCTACACATGACCCCTTGCTGAATTCAGAATTTTGTCTACTTTTCTGAAATGTATAGCTTTACAGGATCCATTATTGCTTTCATACCCCATTCTACCATTAACTGGAAGGATGTTGAAAACACAAAAAATCAAAAATAGGCTATATCCCAGTAAAATGCCAAAACTGTGTAAAAAATGGTGGTTTTCTGGCAAAAGTCTGTCAGTCCCTAAAAGCTGGGAAAATGGTGATTTCAGCACCACAAACCCTTTGTTGATTCTATTTGCAAAGTACAAAACAGATGCTTTCTTCTGCAGCATTTTTTCCCAATTTGTCCAAAAAAAACCTAAATTTAGCTAATTTCTGGGTCTCCTCCAGTGGACTCAACAAACCCAAATCCCCATGATGTTGGAAGAAAAGGACGCAAACTTGGCGTGGATTCCTTATGTGGTCAGAAATTTACAGGGGCCTAAGCACAAACTACCCCAAATAGCTAAACAAAAAGGCTTAGCACAAGAGGGGAAAGGCCTAGCAGCGAAGGGGTTAAAGCAATACAGTTAAAATACTTACCGAAGGAAAGCATCTCAATAAGCAGAAATGCCCACTTCCCCTTCACATTGTGTCAACGAGAAGGGGAAGTTGACCATACTTGTAGTCCAACTTTTTGGCTTGGGAAAAACATTTCTATGTGAAAGATTTGCACTTATCAGTAAGGACTGGGATGATGAAGATGAACGAGGAGGTAATGCTCTTCACCCCCATCCCCACCAATAAGCATTCCAACTCCCCTTCTGGTACGTGACCCTTTACATGTCACATCTGTCACGTATTCTCTCCTCTCAAGGGCACTCAGCAGCTGTGCTACTGCTGGTCAAGCTAGTGTAAGCTAGCAAGAGCTGAAGCCAAGCCAACATTTAAGGAGCAGCCAAATTGATGTAATGTCCAGGGTAACTAAGATACCCATTGTTATGTCATGTTACGTTGAAAGTATTTATGAAGCGCAGTTACACCAAGCGGTTAAATGGCGCTAAGAGCAAAGGGGACGCTGCATTGACGGGACAATTACCTTACTGATATGCTTTGGAAAACAGCCAGGTCTTAAGCTTTTTCCTGAACTGAGCATAGGGTTCGCCGACCTCACTTCCACGGGAAGCGAGTTCCAAAATTGCGGGGCCAGGACTGCAAATCTGAGCCCTCCATGCTTTTTGCGTTTGAATGGTAGAGTGGTCAATAGGTTTAGATTGGAAAAATGCAGTTCTCGGGAAGGAATATAATGCTAATCCTTGAAGAAATAAAAGCTGGGCCATTCCTGGGAAGGGCTTTAAAGATGGTACATCCCAGTTTAAAGTCGCAGCGTTTGGCCACTGGAAGCCAAAGTAGAATCTTCATCAAAGGTTTGACATGATGCCGGCAGGGCTGACGGGCGATTAACCTGGCCGCGTGGTTTTGCACCAACTGCAAACGGTGTAATTGATATGCTGGAATACCAACATATAATGAGTTGGCGTAATTAATACGCGAGATTACCATGGCTAGGACGGCCAACGTCAAAGCCTCAGTGGTCAAGAATGTACTGATCTTCCAGATTCTGCGCAGGTGGAAAAAGCAGGCAGAGACCACAGAGCCAATCTGGACAGATCGCTACTAATCACAATCCCCAAGCTCTTAACGGAGCCTGCTGGAAGTGGGGAGCTACTCAGAAATGGGGGCCAAAAATTAGAGTTCCACAGGTTAGCTGGTCCACCTGTCAAAATGAGCTCAGTTTTATCAGGATTCAATTATTTCAGTAGATTGTCATTCATCCAATCACTGATACAGCTCAAGGTAGACTGGAAATTAGACACTGAAGAAATAGAAGAATTGATATCAAACACCAGCTGCAAATCGTCAGCATAGTTAAAAGTTTCAAACATTCTTTCACGTAGTGACCAGATCAAAGGTAATAGGTACAAATTAAAATGAAGGGGCGACAGGGTGCAGGCTGCTACATAGTAGTAGCAACCCTAGCAAACAGGCACATAAGGCACATGAATTCTCTGGGGTTATATCTTTTTCTTTGCAGATAGTGAATCCCTCAGACAGATCTCCTTTCAAGGACCTGATGTATATGATGTGTCAACTATATCCCTGCTTTAGAGGTGAGCGGTAATGGCATTGATGTCAACATCTGTCAGACATATCATCTGCCACCCTGGTGGTCTCAGCCACCCTAGAGCAGTAGCCCATGCCAGATCTTACTCTGTGGCAGCTCTCCCAGGCCTGCCACAGCTCCACCCCTCATCCTGTTGACATATCACTAGAACATGGTGGTTCAATAGTCAAACTTGCAGCCGTTCTGTTTATGAGGATGCCTGCCGGCCGATGCACTGCAAACATGTTGCCACTCCTGTTATGATGGAAATCTACTTGCTTGAGGTGAAACTCACACCTTAACCTAAGTTCACAACACGAGGATGCTGTCAGGAGAGATTTGTCAGCCTCTCCCATCGGTGAGCTACTGACTGCACTTCCTGGCAATGAAAAGCACACAGCGCGCATCCAACGCTCACACTGATGTCCACATATCTGCCAAAACTCTTTCAACAACATTTTGCTAATGAGCTAATGAAAGGAATGTTTATAATTCCGGCAATAATAGAAAAGTTAAACAAACCTATAACAAATCGCAGTACAAAAACACATCTATGAGAAATATAAAAAATATTACATAAAACGTGGGTAAGATTAGGGCATGCATTCTTCCTAATATAGAAAATATTTATAATTGATTCATTTATTTATGTTAGGCATTGAGGCTATACGGGCTAAGTCATCTCACATATAGGGGCCAGATGTACGACCCTAGTAAATTGTGATTCGCAATTTGCGCTTGATTGCGAGTCACAAATTGCGAGGTTGAATTTACTATGTACAACAGTGTCAGAGAAACTTATTGCGATTCCCAATGAGGTCGCAAAATGCGAGGCTCATTAATAATAATGAGGCATTCGCATTTGCTACCTCATTGAGAATGGCTGCCCCTTCCAGGGATGGTGGCCTGCTGGGCTCAGCAGACCACCATGTCTGGGACTGCTTTTAAATAAAGCAGCTTTTTTTTTTAGATGCATCCCATTTTCCTTAAAGCAAAACATTCATACATTGCTCATGAGTCGCTATTAGGAAGGGAACGCCCCTTCCTAATAGCCAGTCGCAAAACCTATTTTGCGAGTCGCTGATTGATTAGCGACTTGCAAAATAGGTTTTGTACATGGGCCCAAGGTTTTTAGCATGCGCAAACAGGTCTAAAAGCCGTTTGTGCACGCTAAAAACTGTCGTACATCTGGCCCATAGTACTCTAATTTCATTTGGAAGAGATGTTAATTGTGTTACTGTAACCTGTTGCAAAAGGAGTAGCCAGAAAAAAATACCCCCCACTTTGAACTAATCCTCTGATGGCACAAAGCAAGCATTGCACGTGTGCCTAACCCTCCCTTAAAGAGCTCTTTTGTCTCTCCATCCAACATCTGTCCATTATTCCTTTCACTCTTTCATCCAGATGCTGATATCCACTATTTCACCTTTACATTCTGACATCCGTGAATTCTTTCAATCACTCGATCCATTCTGCCATGTAGCCATCCATTTTGCCATCCAGCTTTGCATTCATCCATCCATCCATCCACTTAGCCATCCATCCACTTAGCCATCCATCCATCATCCATCCACTCTGCCATCCATCCATCCTGCCATCCATGCAACCATCCATCAGTCCATTTGTCTGTTTGTCTGACCGTCCATCCATCCATCCATCCATCCATCCATCCATCCATCCATCCATCCATCCATCCATCCATCCATCAATACACCCATCCATCAATCCAGCCACTCTGCCACCCATCCCTCTGCCGTACATCCACTTATTCCACCATCCACCCATTATACTTTCAAACACTCTGCCACTCACCAATCCACTCTGCCATCCATTTGTCCTTTTACCCAACCATCCATTCATCAATCCCTTTACTCTGTCATCCTCTTACCTGTCCATTCACTTATCCATTCACTCATTCTTTCACCCACTTATTTATCCACCCTTTCATTCACCCACTCATCCTTTCATCCTTTCACCCTTCCTTCCACTCAATATTCCTTTCCTCTTTCCCTCTTTAATTTACCCATCCTTTGTTGTTCCTTGCTCCTGCTTACTCTTCTATTGACGCTGTGTTTATCAGCTTTTGTCTGCGGAGCTGCAGACAAAATAGGCCCATAAATAACCTCACCCCCGCCGATGCTGCCAAAGCGGGGGTTCACTACAGCCCTCCCTGTAGGGCAGTGCCTGCACTAGCTGATTCATGCTCACTGCCTTCTGCCTGTCTACCTGGGGCCATACCATGATCGGCTGCTTTGGAGTGCTGAGTTGAATGCCTGTTTTATGCACCTGTGGGCAAAAAATATAATAATTTAACCAAATGTTTTTTGAGTTATTGAACATATTACTTAGTGGAAATTTACTTTATACTGAGCCATAGTCCTCACCATCACAGTCCATGCTTGTTGAGTACGGTCCACCTCCTCCATAGAGAGTGCTAACAAACAACAGTCTTTCTTCCATATCTACCATGGACAGAGACATCTTAAGGATTTTGGGGGTCTTGGACAATCGTAATTTGTTGGCCCCTGTTCGGAACAGCTTTGAATTTATGATGCAGTTTCAGCTCTTTCATGCCCTCTTTGGCCAGGTACCTAACAGTGCACAGGCACACTGGTCCAAATTCTAAATGTGTTTGCATCTAGCGGACCTTGCCTCGCTAGGTCGCTCCCCAGCCACTGTGCTACCCCTCCGTGTGCCGCCAGGTCCGTTTTCGTTTTCGCTCCGTTTTTTGCTCCCACCTGCTGCCCTGTTCTTGCCCTGATTCCTGCTCCCTGTCCCTGACTACTTCCTTGCTGCCTGGTTCCCGCTCCCCCCGCCTGCCCGCCTCCCGCTCGCCCCACACCCCATACATCCCATTGGCCACCCCACACCCGCCTCCCAGCTGCTCCTCCTTCCCTCTATCCCTCTTATGGAGGCCGCACTGCTGGCGCGCCAAAGGCAAGCCCGTCTGCGCCCGTCCGCGCCCAGTCCACGCCCAGCGCCAGAACCCCTGGACCCCACGCTCGCCACGACGCCAGACTCCGGTATGATGGCGACTCCCTCCATGCACTCAACGCCGGCCGAAACAACACCTGCTTCCAGGTCGCCCCGAAACGGACCCACGGTCCCTTCGCCTGCCGCACCTGCAGCTTCACCTGCGACAGAGCAAACAAACCTCCAAGGACGAGACCCAACAGCCTCCGCTGCATCCTGCTCAACACCGGCTCCACACGCAAACACGCATTCGAGCTCTGGGACCTGCTCGACACCTCCGACCCAGACGTGGCCTTCCTCACCAAGACCTGGTGGAACGACTCCTCGGCACCCGACATCGCCATAGCCATCCCAGACGGCTACAAGATCACCCGCAGGGACCGCGCCAACGGAATCGGAGGAGGAATAGCCATCGTCTACAAGTCCACCCTCAAGGTCACCACCCACGCAGACGACACCCTCAAAACTGCCGAACACCTGCACTTCCGGATCCACACCGACCCCAACACCACCCTCAGACGAACACTCATCTACAGGCCCCCCGGACCCCGGGCTCAGTTCAGTGACTCCATCGCCGACCTTGCCAGCACCCACGCACTCGCCTCCACGGACTACATCCTCCTCGGGGACCTGAATTTCCACCTCGAGAACAACAACGAGGCCAACTCCGCCACTCTGATCGAAAACCTCACCAACCTCGGCCTCAGACAACTCGTCACCGCACCCACCCACGCCACAGGCCACACGCTGGATGCCGTCTTCTCCACAAGCACCCACGTTGCCTTCGACCACACCTCCGAACCCCACTGGACCGATCACCGCTGCATCCACTTCACCTTCAAAAAACCAAACACGCACCATCAAACCCAACAGCTGCCTCGCCGCTGCTGGAACAAAGTCACCGAAGACCAGCTGACCACCACCCTCACCCAGAACCCACCCATCAACCCCACATGCCCGCAACCTCAGACAGTGGATAGACAACTGCGCCAACACCCTTGCCCCACTCAAGAGACCATCCAACAGCCACATCAGCAAGAGAGCCAGCTGGTTCACCGACGAGCTCCTGACCTATAAACGCGCCTGCCGTAAGCTGGAGAAGAAATGGCTCCACAAACGAACGCCAGAAAACCACGCAGCCCACAAGGACGCCACCCGCAGACATCACCACCTCATCAGACTAGCCAAGAGATCCTCCTTCAAAGACCGCCTGGATAACAACGTGCACGACAGCAAAGAGCTCTTCCGCATCGTAAAAGAACTCTCCAATCCCAACGCCAGCACCAACGACATCCCGCCCACACAAGAACTGTGCGACTCACTGGCCATCTTCTTCCACCGCAAGATCGCTGACATCCACGACAGCTTCAACACCACGACCGCACCAAAGATGCACGACTCCACCCCCCCCCGCGATCACCAACAGCGCCAACAGCCTGACCTCCTGGGCCAACACCAACGGCGACGAGACACGCAAGATCATGAACTCCATCCACTCAGGACCTCAGTCAGACCCATGCCCACACCACGTATTCAACAAAGCAGACGCGGCCATCGCACCCCAACTACAGAAGGTCATCAACATCTCCTTTGAAAAAACGACATTTCCGGAAAGCTGGAAGCACGCCGATATCAGCGCCCTCCTCAAAAAGCCCAAGGCGGACCCCAAGGACCTCAGGAACTTCCGACCCATCTCCCTGCTCCCGTTCCCGGCGAAGGTCATCGAGAAAATCATCAACATTCAACTGACCCACCACCTCGAAGACAACAACATGCTGGACCCGTCCCAATCCGGATTTAGATGAAACCACAGCACCGTGACAGCCCTCATCGCCGCCACAGACGACATCAGACGCCAACTGGACAACGGCGAAACATCAGCCCTCATCCTCCTGGACCTGTCAGCAGCATTCGACACGGTCTGCCACCGCACCCTAAAGACACGCCTCCAAGAAGCCGGAATCCAAGAGAAGGCCCTTGACTGGACCACATCCTTCCTCTCTGGCAGAACCCAGAGTGTCCGCCTCCCACCCTTCCGGTCAGAAGCCACCGACATCATCTGCGGCGTCCCCCAGGGCTCATCCCTCAGCCCGACGCTGTTCAACATCTACATGGCCCCCCTCGCACAAGTGGCCCCCCACCACAACCTCAACATCATCTCCCACGCCGACGACACCCAGCTCATCCTCTCGCTCACCAAGGACCCTCACACCGCCAAAACCAACATCCACGAGGGTATGAAGGCCATCGCCGACTGGATGAGGAGCAGCCGTCTGAAACTGAACTCGGACAAGACGGAGGTCCTCATCCTCGGACCCACCCCCTCAGCCTGGGATGACTCCTGGTGGCCGACCGCTCTGGGGACAGCACCGACACCCACCGACACCCACCGACCACGCACGCAACCTAGGATTCATCCTAGACTCCTCCCTCTCCATGTCCAAGCAGGTCAACGCCGTCTCCTCCTCCTGCTACAACACCCTACGCACGCTCCGCCGGATCTACAAGTGGATCCCGACCGAAACAAGAAGAACAGTGGCACAGGCCCTCGTGAGCAGCAGACTGGACTACGGCAACGCACTCTATGCAGGAATCCCAGCCAAACACCAACGGCGACTACAACGCATCCAAAACGCCTCCGTCCGACCGATCGTCAACGCCCCCCACCGCAGCCACATCACTCCCCTCCTGAGAGACCTGCACTGGCTCACCATCGACAAGAGGATCACCTTCAAGCTCCTCACCCATGCACACAAAGCCCTCCACAACGCCGGACCAGCCTACCTGAACAGCAGACTCGGCTTCTACGCCCCCACCCGCCAGCTCCGCTCCGGCAGCCTCGCCCTCGCAGCTGTCCCCTGCATCCAACGTGCGGACCGCCCCCCCCGCCCCCAGCGCCTTGAGACCCTCACGGGTAAGTAGCGCGCTTTACAAATACCCTGATTGATTGATTGATTGATCGTTAGAACCTACGGACTCAACATTGTGTCATACGCAGATGACAGCCAACTCATCCTCTCCCTATCCAAGGAACCCAACACCGCCAGATACAATTGCCGAGAAGGCATGGAAGCCGTCGCAAAATGGATGAAAAACCGCTGCCTTCAACTAAACACCAACAAAACAGAAGTACTCATCATGGGCCCACACCTCGATGCCTGGAACAACAGCTATTGGCCCGCCACCCTCCGAAGTCCGCCCACCCCCACAGACCATGCACGCAACCTGGGAATCATCCTGGACTCCGAACTCAAAATGGGCCTCCAGCTCAACGCCGTCTCATCCTCCTGCTTCCACACCATCCGCCTCCTAAGCAAGACCTTCAAATGGATCCCCCTCGAACACAGAAAGACCATCACTCACGCCCTGGTCACCAGCAGACTCGACTACGGCAACGCACTCTAAACCAGAATAAACAAATACTTAACACGCAAGCTACAGAACATCGAGAACACCACCGCAAGACTGGTCCTCAACCTGCCAAGACACTGCCACATCTCCCAGCACCTGCTCACACTCCACTGGCTCCCTATCAAAGCTAGAGTCACCTTCAAGATGCTCACCCACACTCACAAGGCCCTCCACGACACCGGACCAGCATACTTGAAAAGCCGACTCAAATTCCATGCAGCCAAAGGACCCTACGATCAGCTCAGCTCTCCTACGCCGTGTTCCCCCACACCAGAAAGAACAGATCAGGCAGCCACTCCTTCTCCTTCCTTGCGGCCAGAGCCTGGAACGCTCTCCCTCTCTACCTCATACAGACAACATCTCTCCCCATCTTCACAAGAAACCTCAAAACCTGGCTCTTCGACAGACCCCCTCCTTGATGGACTGGAACCTGCAAAACGCCCCTCCCCCAGCGTCTTGAGACCCTCACGGGTGAGTAGTAGCGCTTAACGAATGCGTGATTGACTGATCTATTATTCAGGGATAGTGATATGTGTTTTCAACATTGTAACACAGCAGCAGCTCATTAATATTTCTGCAAATAATCTCTGTGACAACCTCCCATTTCTCAGATGTGAGGTCCTGTTTTGATCTAGAAGAAACTTTGCTATGGATGTGGTATGAAACATAAACACAACATTTATCTGCAAAATGTCTGTAATAGACTCTCACTCATCAAACACATTGAAATAAATTAAAGGAAAACTCTATTTAAAACAATCTGTTTAAGAATTATTCAAGGTCATCAGGGCATGACTCTCCCTAGAACAGAGCTTGCTCTATCAGGGCCCTCCCTGAAAGTCTGGGGCCCTGGGCCAAGCCCACTTTGCCCATGCATTAAATTGTCTCTGACCATGGAACAACCCTCTTTTCCCTTCCTAAAAAGGCCTTTCCTCCTCACTCCACTTCAATAGCAAGATCTGCTGCAGTATTAGGACTGGGGAGGGATTTTTGGACCCTGTCGGAGAGGACTAAGGCTCCGGGTAATTAATATTACTGTAATAAATATATTAATTGCCCCCAGAACCTATCCTCCCCATCCTAGTCCATACTTGTTGAGGATATACCCTAGCAAGGTCATAATTCCTCTATACCATAAAACACTAATACTCCAAATGTATGGCAGCACACTCAATTTTTACTGAGCAGTGGCTACTATGGATGTAGTATGAAACATAAACATAACATTTGTCTGCAAAATGTCTGTAATAGACTCTCACTCATTACACACATTAAAATAAATTAAAGGAAAACTCTATTTAAAACAATCTGTTTAAGAATTATTCAAGGTCATCAGGGCATGACTCTCCCTAGAACAGAGCTTGCTCTATCAGGGCCCTCCCTGAAAGTCTGGGGCCCTGGGCCAAGCCCACTTTGCCCATGCCTTAAAATGTCTCTGACCATGGAAGAACCCTCTTTTCCCTTCCTAAAAAGGCCTTTCCTCCTCACTCTACTTCAATAGCAAGATCTGCTGCAGTATTAGGACTGGGGAGGGATTTTTGGACCCTGTCGGAGAGGACTAAGGCTCCGGGTAATTAATATTACTGTAATAAATATATTAATTGCCCCCAGAACCTATCCTCCCCATCCTAGTCCATACTTGTTGAGGATATACCCTAGCAAGGTCATAATTCCTCGATACCATAAAACACTAAGACTCCAAATGTATGGCAGCACACTCAATTTTTACTGAGCAGTGGCAAAAAATATATATATTTATACCATAGCTGACTTGAGTACCCCAGAAAACAAATTAATAGACTCATCCAATTCTAGTCTATAGTGTTTAACAAATGTATTCTCAATGGCCACGTTGCTGCCCTGCATATTGCAATCAAGGAAATGCCATTTGCTTTGGCCCAAGTGGCAGCCACCCCTCTATTAGATTTACCTTGGCTAGACCCTGGAACCTGTAAGGACAGATTTGAATAAGCTTTAATAATAGCTAAATGCACCCATCTACTGATGGTGATAGCGGATGACTGTTTAACCTCTATTAGTTGTTCCATAAGCAACAAAGAGAGAAGTACACTCCTGCAATCCTTTGTTTTTTCTAAATAAATGAGTACAGCTCTTTTGATATTTAGACCCAAAGGAACCACCTCTTTCACCCAGATTGGTAAACTGATGATCTCTTGGTTTTTATGAAACTGATCTGAACCTTGGGTGGTAGTTTTGGATCTAGTTGAAGAACTACCCTGTCTGGTAAGGATCTGATGTAAGGGTATGTAGCTAAGAGGGGCCCCAAATTCTCCCAGCCACTTGGATGATGTCACTACCACCAAGAAAACTGTTTTAACAGTTAGCCATAGCAAAGCCACCAACTTCAAAGGTTCAAACAGAGGACATTGGAGAGCTTTAGGAATCATAGGTAAACGGAGGAACAAGAGAAAAGTGGACCATCTTTTAAGTCTAAAGCTTTTTAGAAGCCTTTCAACCCAAGGCAGGGCACAAGTCGAGGATACACGCGGGTAGACTCTTGTCACAGGGTGGATGCGGTCTACCCTGCCTAGAAGTTGGGCCCCACAGAAGTATGCTAAACTTGTCCAGGTGAAATTTTCAGTCACCGGGAGACATTCAGCAGTGCCTGTACTTTGTCTGCTTTAGTTCTGAGCAGCAAAGGGGCATCAGGCCTCCTTTTGTTGGCGTATCCTGACTGGGAGTGATTGGGAGCCTCACACCTAAATGTAAAGGAGGGGAAGCAAATGCACACAGCTTATCACTTCACAGGTGCTGCTTTGCTTCTGACTGTATTAATTCCCTGTAAATAAGAGAGATGCATGCACTGTAAGAATGTTAGACGTGCTGGTCTGTCCCAGTATTTACACAAATAATTTAAATGCCACTATTTTCTTTTATTTATTTTATAGCGCTATAGTGCTGCTCAACCCAATGCAGTCTCCCTTTACGTCACCCTTACACATTATACATTGACAGTAAATCATATGTGTGTAAATCAATGTGAGGGGTTTGTTATATAAGACAGTGAGGGTTACAAGGTGTAGGAGACACATTTACTTCATAATTCACTGTGTTGTATTGGAAGCATTACAATTTATGAACTGCAAGAAGTAACAAAAGGATCTCTGTGTGTTAAAAGCAGTAGCCTACTTATCCATTTACATAAAATAAAAATCTGTCATCTGTGGGTTATATAATGTGCTTTGCAGGAGACATATTCACCCTCTACGCTACTTTGATTGAAAACTGGGACTGGACAAAATACAGTTCTCTCCAGCAAATACGTTAACCTCTAGAGCTATCTTATCATTATTGTTACTCCGAGATTTAGTTGGCACACAAAGATCTCTGCAGCTGGTGCCTTAGCCACATAAGATATTTTAAAATATAGACTTTGCAGCCAATTAAGGAGAACAGATTTACTGCCATGTTTCTCTTTGTGGCCAATTTCTTTGCGCCAGGGTTTTACAAAATAAATGTATGAGTTGAGGCCCAGATTTTGCGTCAGGGTTTTTCACTCTTTTGGCAGAACCCAACACAAAATCTAATTTGTTAAATGTTGTAATGCGCTCATATGTACTCATGATAGACCTGCTAAGCGTGAGGTCTTAAGATCTGATGTCACTTTTTGTGATGTCACTTCCTGTGAGGTCATGGGTTGTGATGCCACTTCTTGAGATGCCACGTGTGTTGTCACATGCCGTGATGTCACTTGCATACTGCCTAACTTGGTTTGTTGCCTCACTTCTTTTTTTAGGACTTGTACCCTGACCAATGGGGTTACCTTTGAAAAATCAAAAACTGTTTCTCAAAACCCCGTTTGGAAGCCTACTGAGCAGTTAATGATGAATGGGAAAAACATTTTGGAAGCCCTCTTCTAAAAATCTAATCCTTGAGGGAGGGAGTTGTTAAATTGTTTGATAAGCACCACTTCTCAAAATGACCCCAATGTTTAGCATAGGCTGAAAGAGTCACGGGTTTCTTAGACTCCTTAATGAACAGAGAAATGTTGTTGTAAGCCCCTACTTTCAGTTTTTAAGCCAACAATCCTAATATATGAAGATTGTGCTGGGAGAGAGGAGCAAAAGTGATCAGGCCTGGTGAGAACAGTTGTGTTAGGATGGGAACCATGTCTGTCTAGGTCAGAAGGGTACTAAGATTACCCTCTCTTCCCAAATCGTATGAAGCACCCTGTGGAGAAGGGGAATGTGAATAAAGGCATATAGTAGCTCCTCTGGCCATGTGAAGAACAGAACATCCACCCCCCATGATTGAGGGTCACTGAATTGTGTGCAGTAACACTGCAGAAGGTCTTTGGTTGGAGAGGCGAACAAGTCCAACTGTGTATGACGAAATAGTATCACTATCTGGATGATGCTGGGAGTTTACTGATAAGGGAAGACTCCTGCCTAGGAAAATCTAATTGGAAATTCTCCTTCTCTAGAATGCACATCGCCAAGAGAGAATCAAGGTGAATTTCTTCTAAAAGACACATTTTCTGAATTAATTTGTTTAGAGACTTCATCACTATTCCACACTGATGAGTCAAGTAACATTTGGTGACTTGGTTTCTGTCCTTATTAAGACCACATTCTGTTGTATTTGGGGAGATAATGTCAGGAGAGCCTTCTCTACTGCTGTGAGTTCTCTGATATTTAATGAGCAATTTGCTTCTAATGGTGCCCACTTGCCTTTCACCTCATTTTCACCCAGGATTGTCCACAAGCCCACTGGCTTGCATCTGTCGAGATTACTAGCGGTATCAATGGAAGAAGGAAAATGCCTTTCTGCATGGTATTGGTATCCAACCACCAGTCCACAAGTCCAAATCAAGAGCCTAGGTCGGAGGAACTGGGATCATAGTCTTAAATATTAGTTTTTTTAAAAACAAGTTTTATTTGGTTATTTTGCAATATAGCAGCGGTGAGCCCTACGGCGACTTGTGTGAGCATGAGGATAACATTTGTATCAGTAACCATTTTTATGACAACGAACAATTCCTGCCAAACGTGCAGGTGAAACCATATTACAACCATTATGCAGACAGTTGACAACCTCCATGATACAGCACGCGATTCTTCAGATTCTAAATATACATCATTGTAGAGCAGTAATACGACCACGTGATGTAAAATAGGGTGATACACGTCAGGGATCAAAGGGTCCACTCATGGATCTTCCTCGGATGGGGGGATAGGTCAATTCCTCGATATGTCGCCCACCGTGTCCAGATCATAGTCTTATATTTTTGAGTGACTGGAGACCAATGAGCACTGAGATGCTGAACCAACAGTTTATGGTGGAGGTGAGCCCAAGGAAATACTGCTGTAGTTTCCAACATTAGACTTTGGACTTTCGAAAACATCCTCGCCAATGTTTCCTGGCGGGACAGAAGCTGCTTGACAGAAGTTTGTAGTAGTGGGCTCTTGATTCTGGAAGGAACATCTTAGCTTTGAGAGCACTAAAAAGTGCTCAAATTAACAATCTCTCTTGGGATAGTACCAGCACCGACTTCTTTATGTTTAGGACAAACCCCAAATGCTTGAGACATTTGACCACTTTCTGCACTGCGATGAGGGCCATAGGAAGAGGAGATAACATTAGACTTCAATACT
Source organism: Triturus cristatus (assembly GCF_964204655.1). Taxonomy (NCBI): domain Eukaryota; kingdom Metazoa; phylum Chordata; class Amphibia; order Caudata; family Salamandridae; genus Triturus; species Triturus cristatus. The sequence continues at coordinate 1,137,925,423 of NC_140592.1, forward strand.
TTGCAATTGTACATTAGCCACCACTGGAGCTACTGTCTTTTTAAAAATTATTGGTGTAGATGTTAGGCCTAAGGGAATTGCTTTCAATTGAAAATGTCTTCCTGCAACCACAGCCCTCAGAAGTGGCTGGCTCTCTGGATGCATCAGGATATGGAAATAGGTGTCTTGTAGATCCAATGTTATCATATAATCTCCTTCAGAGACTAGTGTTACAACTTCCTAAAGTGTGGTCATTCTGTATGGTGTCTTCCAAACAAAGTGAAAGAAACATATTAGATTCAGAACTGGATGATAGGAACATCTGCCTTTGGAACTACGAACAGAAAACCCTTGTTTCTTCTCTAGAGTTGGAGCCTCCGCTACTGCCTCTTTTAGCACACATTTTCTACACATCTAAGAGATATTTTCTCTTCACCAAATCCTTGGGTATCGGAGTCTGTCTGAAGTGAGGAAGTGATTCTTCTTCAGGTCTGTAAGATATCCATCTTTTAACTCCAACAGTAACCAATTTGTCTGTGATCATCTGCTGCCATCTGTCATGATAAGGAAAAAGTCTGGCTCAGATGACCTCTCCATGATAGTCAGGATTTCTGACCTTACTTTTAAGTCTACTGTGGTTGGGCTTTATCAGCTCATGCAGCCTACCGACAACGGGATTGGCAATTAAAGGGACGTGAAGCTTGCTTAGCTATCTAAGCTGACTTGTTTTGAAAAAAATATATTTCCTTGCTGAAAATGTAAAAAAGACTAGAGGATTTAATTTCTTTACTTCAGTTGGTTTTTGATTAATTAATTGAGCTCTGCACCAAAACGTTGTTGCTCCTAAAGGAAAGGACCATTGTGAATCAGGGCTGTTAGAATTTTCAATCTCAGGGTGGTTTTCCCCCAAAATCTTTGCCATGCTCATTTATTTTTGCTGATCTCCATTTTGTTGGCATTAGGACTCTGCACATCACTACTGCTAAACAGTGCTAAAGTGCATGTGCTTATTCCCTAAAGCATGACACTATTGACTTACATCCAATTGGCACATTTAATTTATTTGTAAGTTCCTAGTACAGTGCTACTACATGTACCCATGGCCTGTACATTAAACACTACTTGTGGGTCTGCTGCACTTAGTGAGCCACCCACTTAAGTAGCCCTTAAACATGATGCAGGCCTGCCATTGCAGCTTGTGTTTGCAGTTTAAACTGCCATTTCAACCTAGCTAAATAAACCTTTTGCCAGGGCTAAACCTTTCTTTTTAATACATATAAGACACACATAGGGTAGGCCATGAATAGCCAATATGGCAGTGTGCAGTGTATTTAAATTTTTGTTTTGGACATGTACTTTTAACTTTTGCATGTCCTGGTAGCAAAAACTCTTGCATTTTAATTTTCACTGCTGTAAGACCTGCCTCTCCCATAGGACAACATTGGGTTAACTTATTACATTTCATAAGTGATAACTTTCAATTGGGAACAGGTCGTAAAATCGAGTTTGGTATCTAAAGAATTGTAATTTAATTTCCTTTGTGCGCTCTACAAAATGCTTATTGATTGATTGAATGGTAAAGTTGGATTTTTGGTGATAATTCTGAAAATGCTACTTTTAGAAAGATGGCATGTTTATTGTCCCAAACATTTTGAGCCTGCAGCCTGTATCCTAGGTCACATGACAAGGTGTGGCTGGCAGTTGGTCTTTTTTGTGTTGCTCCCTGGTACTGAGATAAAGTGGGAAAAGTTGTTGGCAGGATGGGCGATCTCTGACTTGATAGGGGGGAGGAGCTGTCACCTACCACATATACACATTACAAAACATCTGCTGAAGCACACTCACAAAGGGTTTGAAACTACTGTTTTGTGCCCCCAGACAAGCAAGGGCCAGGACAGGATATTCCAAACACCTCAGGGGTTGGAAACCTCCAGAACCTTCCAGCTATGTAAAAGCTGGACAGTTAAACCCATCTTTTCAGTACAGATATGGACCTGTGAAAGACTCAGAAGGACTGCTGTGCTGCTCTGCAAGAAGGACAGCCACTCTGCTACCCTACTGTCCCAGTGAAAAGGACTGGAGCTATACCTTGAACCCAGGATGACCAGAGTGACAGCCTCTGTGCGAAGCATTACCAATGCAGCACCTCACATCGCAGCCGCAGGTTCCCTGAACTGCCCCTATGTGACACATTACCGATACATCGCAGCCTTCATCGAGGGAATCCTTGACGATGACGCAAGACCTCATATCGAAAGCCCTGTCAACTGCCTCATTGGTATCACTACTGGTGGTGCATCAGGATCTTGCATCGCTGCTCTCAGCCCCCTGGAACCACCACTGAGCAACGTATCCTTGACACTGGATCTCGCAATACTCTGCAACCAGGATTTAAGGTACTTTGTTCAGCAGGACTAACTTGGTCCATGTATCTGACCCATGCTCCATCATGGTTGACCTGAATCTGTTACTTTGTCCTGGTCCGGCATGACCAGGTAACCACAACTGTTGCATTGTGCTTCTCAGCGCTGTTTTCACTTAAATCTTTAAAATTGCTATCTCTAGTACTACTGATTGGATTTTTGCCATATTGGTCTCAAATAATTCATTAGATTGTATCTGATCCATCTAAATTGGAGTGGTATTTTTCTTTTGCTGTGTTTTCACTTTATTAATGTTGAAATGCTGCATAAATACTCTACACATTGCCTCTATGTTAAGCCAGCCTGCTTTTGAGTCAAGCTACCAAAGGGTTGAACACAGGTTAATTTGGGGCTTGCCTGTGTTTCACCCAGACAAAAATGGGGGCTACCACGATACTAAACACAACAGAGTCTAACAATTCCAGCCAACCGCATCGGTACGGGTTAGCGAAAGCATCAACAGACTCAGAGACAGTACTTTCTTCTTGTGGCCGACACGATGGTATGAGCCGGTCAGGGATAACCGTTGCGGTTGAGAATTGAGATGGAAGCATTGCAGCGGGCGGTGTACTCACGATTCGGTGCAGGCAGAGGCTCGTGGACAGAGTCGGTGAGACCAAGGATTGCGTTGCAGGGTGAGTTGGCGCTCGATGCGGTGCTGGCAGGTCACAGTGTGGCAACAAAGCCAGTTGATGTTGGAGTCGGACGGAGTCGGTGACATCTTTGCAGCGTGTAGTGAAGCGTTGCGGAGTGCGAAGTCCACAGGATGCGTGTTGGACCTGTCAGCCTTAGGGTGTCTCCCCCTACATTTTTGCCCTCTTTGCCTCCCACTTCAACCACCCATTTTTGTTGGACTTAGGACTCTGGGCACCTTACCACTGTTAAACAGTGCTAAGGTGCAGGTGCTCTCCCCTATAGAAATGGTGACACTAGCATACCTGCCACAGGCCCCTTCTACCACAGTGAGGCCTACCCCTCCATAGGTTAACATTGGGAACCCCCCTTATGGGATAACTACTGACTGGGACCTAATAAGTATGTCATGTTTGGTATAGTTGGAATCGTAGCGGGGAACTCTCTCTAGTGGTATATGGGGTTTGGGCACTACTGCTTTAGAAATCCCACTTTTAGAAAGTGGACATTTTCCTGCCTGCACTTAGTTTGTGCACTGCAGACTCCCCCTCCCATCTGCATGCTGATAGCCTTCCTGGGTTGTGAGGAGGGAGTGGTGATTCACACCTTTACACTTGAATAGGCTGGGCCCAGCTGCTCCACAATAGACTTAACAACCCTGCCTTTTTCACCGTAGACAGCCAGGTCAGGGAAAGCAGGGAACCCCCAGACTCTTCCAGAAGCTTCTGCCCCCTTCTAGTGACTAGGCACCAGGGTATAAAAGGGAGGTCCCTGGCCACACATCCTTGTTACACCACTGGATTAAGAAGAAACTCTGCTGGAGTAAAGACTGCTGCGCCAGGAGAATTGCCACTGCCTGCTGAGGCTGATTGCTCCCAGGAACTGCTGCCCCAACTAGCTGAGCTGCCCTGCTGCCTGCTGATCTTGCCCTGCCAGAGGGAACCTAAAACCATCACCTCCAGAGTGTCTCCACTACTCTCTTTCCTCTTTGACTGGCCCCCTGGTTACTGGGGAATCACAAGAACCACAAAGACTGCCAGGACTGTCCCTGCAACACTGTGCGCAAGGGTATCTGCACCCCATTTGGGGACCTGCGTATAAAACTGCATTATTGAAAAGCTCTGTGTGCCTCCTTTACCGCCGTTGGCTTGGAAACCTGGAAGCGCTGAGGAGAAAAGCGCTGGGAGCCGCTTTCACTGCCGCTGGCCCGAGTTGTCTGCCAAGATCCTTCTCCTCGAGTAGAGGGAGTGTTTTTCTTTCTAAGCCACCTCTGCACTGAGGTGTGCATGTGCCCGTGTCCGGGGGAGCACTGTGATTGATTGCAAGGCCGTCACCGCCGCTGACCTGAGTTGCCAGTGAGATCACCCGGAGAAGGACGCTATGCTGAGCTTCCTGGTTGCGAGGCGTTGCCCGGCAACCAGGAATACCCCGGGACGTGCGGCCATCAGAAAAAGAACCACACAGCAGGACGTTGGCTTCCGGTCAGCGAGGGAAGCCGCGCCCGGATCCCAGAAGGCTGCTCTATTTCCCCCAAAAGGCACCGTCAAGAAAAGACGAGGCTCCGGATGGAGGATCGCCCCGAAGCAGACCACAGCGACAGACCCGCTTCCCAGGTAACGCTCATCCCACACTGCCGCTTGTTGTGTTGCCTGAGTGGGCTGGGGGTCAGCGGGACTGCTGATCGTGCAGCTGGGCGGGGTGGCCCGGACCCGATAGTATCCTAGTGCTCACAACCAAGGACAAAGAAGTCAGTACTATAAATAAGCCGCATAGGGGTTTCACCCGGAGTTGAGGGTTTCCCTGGTCTTTAGCACATCAGAGCGTGTGTTGGGCACAAAATATTCAAAATGGGCACCATCACCTTGCAACTGCTGCTCACAAAGCTCCTAATCAGCCGGGGGCCGGAGTTACGCCCCTTGCCTTCAGTAATTGCTTCGAGGACAGCTTGTGGAAGCACCAGGGTCAACACTGCAACTTACTGCCCAAATAGTTTTGCCCAGAACTGAGTCAAAGAGTTAAGGGACACATTTATTTCACCAACTGCTGCTCACGGAGCCCATAACTAGCCCAGGGGAATCCCGCGCTAAAGATCCTTATCTGGGTACAAAGAGGGATACGGTCCCTGCGCACATTTCCATTTATAGCCCTGTGACTGAACTGGTGACCACACAGTTTGCCTAAAAACTACAAGAACATGCAAGATTGCTTCCCTTATAAAGAACACTGTCAGAAAACATTGCAAATAAGAGCTTATGATATATGTGGAATTTTTATTGATTTGGTCTTGCCTAAGACTTGAGATAAAGATATTTATAATCACTGGTGTTGTGTCCATTTGTGGTGATCCGCTGTGTTATTGTGTGTGTGTGTGTGTTGCGCAAGTACTTTACATGATGCCTCCTGAGTTTAGCCTACCTGCTCTGTGCTAAGCTACCAGAGGGTGATCTATGGTATTTTGAGACTCACTCTGTCAGAACCAGTGGTCCCTACTTGGACTAGGGTGCATACCCCTGCCAACTAGAGACCCAGTTTCTAACAATGTGGTACAAGCAGCGGCTCATTGACGGAGTCGGTGAGACCAGGGTTGCATTGCGAAGTGAGGCGGTGCTCTCTGTGGTGCCTTCAGGACGAGGAGTCTGCGACTGACTCAATGACGGAGCCGGTTGCCCTTTTCTTCTGTGGCGACTGGAACCAGCTGAACCAGAGACAGTGCCCAGAAGGATGGTGAGGTCTTTGCTGTTCCTGAGACCTCTTGAACAGGGGGCAAGCACCACTTCAAGCCCTTGGAAATACTTTCTCTAGCAGGATACACAAACAGCTCCTCTTTTTGGCAGAAACAGCCACAGCAGCCCAACCCCAGACAGCACACAGCAAAGGGGCAGTACTCCTTTTCCAGTTTCTCCAGTTCTTCTCCTTGGCAGAGGTTCCTCTTGAAGTCCAAAAGTAATCTAAAGTTCTGAGGTCTGGAACCCAATATTTATACAGCAAAATCATTTGTTCTCTGAAATCAGGCCCATTAAGGTGAAAGGAAATCTCCTCCCCCCACTTTAAATGCAGCCCAAGTCTATTCAGCCCAGCCCTGACTCATCATACTCCCTGGAGCCACTGCACCTCCCCAGCCCCTGTCACTCCAAAGCCCGACAGCCAATCCACATGCTAGCAGAGGCACACTTGGATGGCTAAGCAAGAAAAGACCTACTTTCTAAAAGTTGTATTTTCAAACACAGAATTTAAAAATCACCTTTACTAAAAGATGCAGTTTAACATTCTGAGTTCATGCATACTGAACTTTATTCTCCTACTTTGTTCCCAGGGGTAATTATGTTTATAAGATGTTATAAGCCAACTCCCTATTCTATCCTATGGGAACAGGTAGCCTTGCAATAGTGAAAAACTAAATTGGCAGTACTTCACTATCAGGACATGCCACACAACTCAGGGCATGTCCTACCTTTCACATACATTGCAACCTGCCGACAGTGGTACATTGGGCCTACCTTAGGGGTAGCTAATGTAAGAAAAGGGAAGGTTAGGGCCTGGCAAGTGGGTGCACTTGCCAGGTCAACATGGCAGTACTAGACTGCATACAGGCTCTGCAATGGTAGGCCTAAGGTACATTTACAGGCTGTTTAGGTGGGTGGCACAGTCAGTGCTGCAGCCTGCCAGTAGCATTTGATTTACAGGCCCTGGGCACACACAGTGCACTGTATTAGGGCCTGACTAGTAAATCAAATATGCCAATCATGGAATCACCAATCCATAACAACAATTTACAAAGGGAGTTTAGCACTGAACAGCAGTGGCAGAGTGCCCAAAGCATCTAGACCAGCAAAAACAAAGTACAACACACAGCAAAAACACAGGAGGCAAAACCAAAAAATACAGTGGAAACCCACGCCAATGATGCCAGGTCTAACATTGTGGTTGCTGCTTGGTTAGTGTTTCACCCTCTCAACCACTAACCCAATTTCTATCAAGAGTTGTTTGTAAAGGATCCAGCTTCCTCAGCTTCAGTCCCAGTAATCTTTTGTCTGCCACTGCCCCTGCCACTATAGAAGCTGACAACAAGGAGTCAAATGTGGTACTAGAGATATTTCGCCAGTAACTCCATATGCCCTAATATTGGTGTGGGGTCCATGACCTTCTTGCAGGCAATTGAACAGGGACTTAAATTCCTACAGAAGATGCTGTGTTGCATTTAAGAGATTGGATTATTAGTTTGGGGGGTGGAGGGTGCCAAGGTTGAATATATCACGTTACTCCGCTAACCATCACTCCGCATACCGTCATCACAACATTTTTATAACGCAAATTCTATCACCCCGCATTTTATAATAACACAATCTTTTACCACGACTATACTTTTACCACGCATGCCATTACAACGCAAAGGCATGCGTGGTAAAGGTATACTCCTAGTAAAAGTTTTACAGGTAAGTGAGACTACACTAACACTAACCTACACTACACAAACACTACCCTACACTCCACTAACACTACCCTAAACCCTAAAACACAACCCTACACTACACAAACACTACCCTAAACTACACCTACACCACAACCCTAAACCCTAAAACACTACCCTAAACCCTAAAACACTACCCTACACTACACATACACTACACTACACTAACACTACCCTAAACCCTAAAACACTACACAAACACTACCCTACACTACACTAACACTACCCTAAATCCTAAAACACTACCCTACACTACACAAACACAACCTTAACGCCCATCCCATTCCCATTCCCCCTTACCTCTCTTTCCTCGTTGTTTTTCTCGCCTTCTGCTTCCTGCATCACGTCGTCTCTCTGTGAGGGGCGGTGCACGTCGATGTGAGGAAACGGAAAAGCCTGTTTCCTCACAACGACCTGGATTGCCGCCCAAAATCTTTTTTTTTTTCACTCCGCATGTGCATTTACCATAATACCTTTTCATCGATTTGCGTTGTAAAGGCATGCGTTTTAAATGCACATGCGGAGTAAAAAACATGCGGAGTAATGGTATGCGGAGTAAGTGAACTTGCGGAGAAAATGTATGCAGGGTCAAAGTCCGCGTTGTAAAAATATTGTTGTAAACGATATTTACCACCCGGGTTATGTGCAGCAAAAATAGCAGGGTTCTGACTTAAGTTTATGAAGTTAGTTAGAATGCTTCATGGACTCACTGCAACATTTCTAGGCAAGTGTTAGTGTCGAAAACTATGTCAGATGAATTGAAAAGCTCTTTGAACACTTCAACAAGTCGAGGCCGTTGTAGTCACACTTATTTGAAAAGCTGTGCTTGGAGAGGGGGTGTATCCATAAACCACTTTTTCTTCACACTGAGGTACATTGACTGTCGAGGGGCAAAATGCTGACAAGACTTGTGGAACTCCACGATGATGTTGCAATGGATGTGTCGAGAGGAGAAAAGGAATTACACAGAATTGAATTTGCGAACATTGACTGCGGTGCAAACGCCGACACACTCTTTAGGCTGATGTCTGCCCCATGGTGATTGCTGTTCAAGGAATGGAAGACGCTTATATAATTCTAGTTCCCAACAAAATTTTAAGTTTCATCAAAAAACTTGTGCTGTGGGAGAACAATATTGAAGATGACTACTATGATTATTTGGAAAATTTGAAACAAAAATGAGGTGAAACCAGCTGATGGAAAAATCTCTAATATATGCACATTTGAATGAGTTGTAAAACAAATGTTGATTGTCACTTCCTTGAAGAGATGAAAAACTGTCAGTGAAAGACTTAGATTGCAAATCCATTTAAGGGCAACATGATGACCTGGATATCGGCAACAGCTGACGAAGCACTTATTAATCTGACCGAAGACACCTTGTTAAAAATGAATTTCAACCACCAGAAATTGATGCAGTTGGGGATGTCTGTTCATCAAACATATCCAACTCTTTGTACTGAAGCTTTGAAGATGCTTTTCCCTTCCACATTTTCTTTTTGTTGCTTCAAATCTTTTTTATTAAAGATATTCAGAAAAACACATTTATATGCAATACAATGAGAGGCATGTGTCGGACTTCCAACTTTGCAAAGTAAAGCATCATCGTACCAAGCTAGGCAGCAAAAGCGTAAGTCAAGATAGCCCATAAATCTGACATTGAGAAAACTATAGCCAAAGACGATCACTAACCTGTGGCGCAGCCAACAGTGTAAGATTAGAACCATCACAAAATCTCAACGGGCATGCCAAAAATAGGTAGAGGTAGGGAAAAAAGGGGATAGTAAAAGGGTAGTTTGAGGGTGCAGCAGCATGGAAGGTATGCATTCCAATGATGGGGATAGAAAAGAGAGTACCACAAACAGCCCATAGAGATTATGTTGCGGAAACTAAGGGAAGGGGGCCGACATGTCAGCAGTATATGGCCAGCCCTACCGTCATGGGGTATCAGGTACCGATTAAGGGGGGCTTGTTCAAAAGGTTGGAGGGCTCGAAGCCAGGATGGCGTAAAACATGAATCTGCCATTCTGGTGAAGTAGCCAATTAAGGCTGCCAGGATGTGGGTAAAGTTAGGCTCAGTGTATGCTATTCTATGTGATAAAAGTTCCTTAGCCATGGCATGCAGAGGCGTGTGAACCTCAGGGTGATCAGCGGTGCGGTGGACTTCTTCCAGTGCAGAGCATGTAACTGTTTAGCTACAACTAATCAAATGAGTCATAGCATTAAAAGTTAATGGCTGAATGCCAAGGATGATGGTGTTGTATGAATTCGGAAGAGGGAAGTCTACGGTGCCTTTAACGTGACTCAGGACTTCTTTTTAATATAGGGTCGATAGAGGGCAAGACCATCAAATGTGAGAAAAGTCCCCGGTCATCAATTGGCAATACCAACATCAATGGGAAGTAGTGGGGACCATTCTCTGTAGGCGTGTTGGAGTGTAATACCACCTAATCATTAATTTATAGGCAGTTTCACTCTGGGAGATGCTCCTGTATGTCCTAGGAATGTCGCTACCATTGTTTCTTAGAGATGCCCTCCGTGGAATCTGCATGCCACTGTACTTGATAGATATGTGGGCGAACAGGAGTGGAGTGTTTCAGCACATGGTGAAATCAGGCTCCACATGCCGTCGAAAGATCTCACTAATGTCTCAAAGTGAGTGAGTTGCTGTGTTGCCCCCTGTGAGTTGGAGGGTTGAAACAGCCAGTGCCTCAGTTGATAATACTGCAATCGGGAGGTGTCCAAGAAGCGACAGTCCCTTTTTCATTGGTCAAAGGTTTTAAACGAGCCCCCCACAAAAAGGTCCTGGAATATACGGTATTCTCCCTCCCTCCAAGCGGGGAAAGAATTTGGTTGGAAGGCTGGGGAGAAATCCGGGTAACGGACCAGGGGAGCATTAGGGGAGGGGAAAGTGGTGAGACCCCTTGTGGTCACTATCTTGCCTCATATTTCGAGGTGCGGGTGCCAATATTGGCATTGAGGCGTTTAAGAAGCCTCAGAAGCCAGGCCAAGTCCCAAAGGGTGCAGCATGCAACTGCACGGTCCATGTGGAACCAGGACTTCTCACTCTCGTGGACAACCCACTCAAAGACATAATGTAAATGTGCAGCCCAATAGTACACCAGAAGACTAGGGCACTCTAGGTCCCCCTGGCCTCTAAGAAGCATAAGAAACTTATTCGGAAATCGTGGGTGTTTTCCACCCCAGATAAAGGTGTGCAGGTCACGTTGAAGGCACAGGGTAGCATCTTGGGGGATGGGGTTGGCAATGACTGGAACAAATACCTGACATTTGGCAATACGGACATTTAAACCGCGTTAAGGCGGCGGAGCCATATATATGGAGTGTTTTCCACCTACATCCTTCCTCCAGGATGGACTTTCTATATTCCGACCAGTTGGCAAGGGTCCAAGTTGTTAAGGGCGGGGTTACGTTTGAAAGGGCCAGGCCCATAAGTTCTGGACCTATTCTAGAATAACAATCCGATGGTTCTTTTTAGCAGCATGGAAGCTTAGAGGGTGTAAATTTATTATTAGTGCTTATCAATTAAACAATAATTTTTTTGATCACATAGTAACCAAAGAAAACTACGTAAGGTTAGTTGATTTATTACAAAACCAAAAATACACCTCAAGATAAGGTTGTAGGAGTACATCAGAATCAGCATAAAGCCAAATCTGCATATCCAATGTAGGCAATATAACATAAGCAAAATAATTAATTCAAGGAGCAGGATGCAGAGGATCAAAAAGCATGAGTCCACATTTTCCTGCATCTAGGGTTAATGCAGAAAAAGCAATAATCTATCCCTACACTAGCACTAAGATGTCATCCCAACTTAGGCATCTTCACAAATGGATGAAAAAAAAGGGTCAGCATGTGGAGTCTTCTTAAGAAGTCTCTTCACCATCCATGGGCCATGTAGCGGAAGCTACAGAAACAGAGCTTGTTCTAAGATGCTCTGTCTCTAAAGGCAGAAGAAGAAGTGGGCTCTTTCCCTATTCCCAATATCACCTGACTTCACTTGTCTTTCCCAAGAGTCTTTGCGGGTCACACCATGTTCTCTGGGTACAATTCTAAATGTAGCTTTCCATGGGATAACTATGTTCTTGTTTTGCAACAATTTGTCCTTTCTTCCCAGGCCTTTTCCTGTGTAAAGCACAACAGCCTTCATTTATCAACTCAAGTTTATAATGTAACTTCTTCTCTTCTAGCTAGCAAGAGCGCTTCTTCCACCTGCAACATGAAACGTAAGAAAAAACGACGTTCACAGCACACATGAAATTCAGCTATTGTGCGTAAGGAAACTATGCGGAGAGTGCGGAGAGTGCGGAGATTGGTTTAATCTCCGTGCCTCTCCGCGTAGGTCCCTTACGCACATTACGCCCACCCTTACCTCAAATGCTATGTTGATGGCTGGGACATCACACTCTCAGGTCGACGTACGTTTCAATGGGTATAAGGCATTAACTTCATCTTCATCAGTACCTATCAATTCTTTTGTTATCTAGTTCTTTTCCCTTCTGGGTAAACCGTGGGGAATCTGTTAAGTGTTGCTGTATTATCAGAATACTCCAGCCAGAGAATTAGTAACCCCTAAGTCCTAGGGAATCATTCATGGTATCAACTGTCAAAAACTGGTACAAAGTTCTGATCGCACCCTATTTATTTCAACTTTCAAAAACGTTGTTTTTATGTACAAATTGAATGAAGTCTGGTCCTTCCAATGCGAGGAATGAAGCAGTATGCTGTTCTATTTTTCTTTTTCTATTTTATCTTATATGTTGAATGTCCTCATCAATTTGTTGTCAGGGTGTTCTTTACCATAAAGCTTTGTGGCAGGAACTGTTCATTTCATTTAGTGCGCTAAAAATGTTACTCGTTCGGCGTGACAGTCTCTGTCGCTCTTCAGCTAACATAAGAAAACAGCATATGAGCATTACAAATTTGCGTAGGAAAATAAGGCACATTCAATTAAACACATTTACCTATATTAAAAATGACACAATTAATAAACACGTTTAGTACATGAGTAATTGTCAGTTTCACAAAACAAGTTCTTCACGTTAATGTTTTCTGCTAGATACATTCACTTTCTACGTTAATTCTCCATGTTACTTTTCAATGACCTAAGCACACCATGTTTCGTGGTAAAATAAATCAAAATCCTAACAGTCCACGGTAATATGACAAAGGATTATATGCGGGTGCGCTGTACAAGTGTAATTATAATGCACCCCTACAAATAAAATGTGATTTCCTCTACACATCAAGTTCAAACCCAGATATCAAAGTGAGCATGTGGCCCACTGGAAATGGGCAAGGGATTGAAAACCAGCCAGGTCCTGTTGAGGGATTGTTAAATTAAATGCTTGGGATTTGGCCCTATTGATTTTACCCCCTGAGATTTTTTCAAAGGACTGAAGAATATTTACTAGGGCAGGAAGGGAAGATTCAGGCCTGATCAGTCCTAGCAGGACATCATTGGCAAAAAGAGCAATCTTATGGTCATTCCCGCCAAAAGGAACAGCCACAGCATCTTCCGCCCAGCATATAGCTATCGCTAATGGTTCAACCATCAGGACAAATATCAGGGGCAAGAGCGGGCAGCCCTGTCTGGTGCCACCCGACAGACGGATTGGTTGGGAGAGTCAGCCGTTAATCTGAATCTGTGCCATGGGGGAGGTGTAGGAAGCCATTATCCGAGAGCTCATGCCCGTCCCTAGACCAATTTTTTGTAAGACTGCCCGTAAAAAGGCCCAGCTAACGCGATTGAAGGCCTTCTCCATGTCTAAGGAGAGAAGGCGAGTTGAGATGTCCCGGAGATGAGCTTTCTCAACTAAATGGACCATTAGACGAACATTGTCTGCTTCCTGGCGATGGCAGATAAAGCTGACTTGGTCTGGGTCGATCAGGCCAGGAAGAATCTTTCACAATTTTGTACATCTGTTAAGTTGTATTTTCGGCAATGGAAGGAGTGCAAACTAAATTTCAAAATGAACTGCAATTGTTAAACCCCTTGAAAATGACTCATCGACGTGGGCGCCAATGCCGTCATCAACAGAAAACGAAAACAAGTGCACATGCTTCGTTATGGGAAATATATTGTTTTTTCAGTTATAAATGTTATGGGGAAAAACAAAGCGTATAAAATAATTGCAGAAAAAAATCCCCTCATCTCATATCCATTAGGTGGATTGTGAAAGATTTTTGTTCTAAAAATTGGGTTGTAGTTCTAATTAGTTTGGTAACCACGTTACGCCCGCGTTGTAACGTACTACGGGGTAATGGATGGCGTAGTAACGTCATACATTCCTTATATGACTTTAAAGTGGAGGGCAATGAAGCAGGATGGTAATGCAAAAAGGGTTTCATTAACAGGCAATGGTTAGAACTACAAACAATAATGACCTCCAGATATTCAAGAACATTCTGGAATTACATCAATAGATCAGATCGAGCCTAGCTCTCACCAACTGACAGCACTGCAATGCAATGGCAGAAGCATATTAAAGCTCTATTTCACAAGGGGTAATGACTTCACCTACAAGATCACACTCAGAATTTACTACATAGACAACTAGAGGAAGGTCATTAAAAAGTACAGGTCTGAAAGTGCTCCAGGGCTAAATGGGTTTTCTGTAGCACTTTTCACACAAGACATTTTTTTCAGGGCAAAGTGCTTACACTTGCCCTTTAATGACTGTTATAGTTCATCGGTTACACCAGACTCATGGCTGGGCTCAGTTTTACGCCCTACATATAAAAAAGGTTGTAGATCAGATCCAAAAACCTATATAATGATTGTCATAGATCCTAAAGCCTATTCCTCACTTAAACTGGAAGATCTAAAAGCTTCTTACATCTTAGCACTTGACCGGCTTTTGCGAAAAGGAAGGAACAATTGATAAGATAGTAACCAGCACCCCCTTATATGTATGCTTTATAGACTTTCAAACTGTTTCTGACAACATCAATAGAAATCTCCTTTGGAGCAATCTGCGTAGTTGCATAATTTCAGACATACTCCTAAGGGCGTAACAGCGATTATATCATGGACCATGGGCATGTGTCAAACTAATAATACGCAAATCTCTTTCATTTCAAATGGAAACAAATAAAGGACTAAAGCAGGGATACCTGTTAGCTCACATATTATTCAATTTATATGCAGCAGACCTTGGGACTTCTATTAAAAACGCAGGTCATGCCCTCAAAGATAAGGTAGGAGGTCCAAAACCCTGCTGTAATATCCTGATGTCAACGTCCTGCTATGTAGGGCAGGCATCGGCCTTTAATGGGCAACATCCTTAACATCGCAGTCAGTACACCGCGATGCTGTTACATCGCGGTCGTTACAACGACTGCGATGTTACCACGCTATGCCATTACAACGCAAGTCTTTACATCGACTTGCGCTAGATGGCGTGATAACATTACAAATAGTGTCGTTTACTATCCCAACACCTTCCCTACCGTTAAGTGGACTGGAGTTGGAATAGTAAATTACACTTTTCTAATGTTAGCACGCCATGTAGCGCTAGTCAATGTAAAGACTTGCGTTGTAATGGTGTAGCGTGGTAACATCGCAGTCGTTGTAACGACCGCGATGTAACGGTATGCGCTGTAATGACTCGCGTTGTTACATAATACATCGGCCTTTAATACCTGCTATCGGCCCTGGCAGCCTATTGAGAGGCCAAGGGGCATATTATCAAGAAACGGCGTTAAAATTATCGCCGCTTTAGCGGCAGAAAACCGCCGCTAAAGCGGTGATAATGGGCTTGATAATATGCCCTGGAGAGTTCCCATAGAAGCCCATGTTCTGGTGTCAACATGGGCTTCTATTGGAATTCTCCAGGGCATATTATCAAGCCCACTATCACCGTTTTAGAGGCAGTTTTCTGCCGCTAAAGTGGCGATAATTATAACGCCGTGCTTGATAATATGCCCACAAGTTTCTAACAGAAACATCTCTAAAGCAAATATAGTCATGTTCACTAAAAAGCACAATAATAACTGGGAAGTGGTCCTTTAAATGTTCCACCATTGCCAGAACCATATAACATCTAAATATTTTGGGATATGGTTGCACGAGAGAGGTGGTTATAAAACACACTGAGATATTGTGAAATCTAAATCATTATCTCCTGTGACCGCAATGTCTTGGCTATCAATAAAATTAACTGACCCTTCCTTGAGTCCTCTACTGGAAATTATTAGAGCAAAATATTTACCTTGGCACAACTACAGGAATGAATGCAATACTAACAACCATAAAGATATAACACATCCCCCGCTTTAAGGAAATTAATCCTCTTTTATGACCTTGCATGAAGGCACTCTGGTCCTTGTAGGCACTTTGAACCGATCAGCAATTGATTCTTCTTCAACATTGGTTTGCAAAATGGTGACATTTTGTACTCCTACATCATTTTCAAACGCTTGCAAACTGATTCCAGAACAAGTGACATTATTAGCACCAGCAAAACACATTCTATGTCTTTCAAAATCTGGGTCAGAGGCTGAATACAGGACATCTTTTTCTCCTTACCAGTGCATACATATTCATTCACACATTTGGCAATCCTTCTGATACTCCAACATTCCCCATCCTGAGTGACAATGATCCCCTTTTTTAACTTTACCCCTTTCAAAGGTTTGGAAAATGTAGCATTGTCTTTTTACACTTTTACAGGTAACGTTATGATTACCCCAGGCCCCACAGATAGATCATGTAGCTTGACCTTGTTCACATCATCATATCTTTGTTTGGTTAATGACTGTTTTCCCCCCACTATGTTCCTAACAGGATAAAGATGCACCCTCACTCATCGATATTTTGAAGAGCAGATTTTAAGTAACCACCACATGCATATGTCAGATGTAAGAGTTCCTCCCCTCAGTAACTTGAAGGAACTGACATCTGTGGTGGAATATGGATTTATTCTGTAGGCCCCTAACCTCTCCCTGAGTAAGCTTTGACCAGGAGTTCTGTTCTACAAGGACATGTGGATGCTATTCTTAAGGTAATAGTTGAATCTTTGAACCAAGCCATTGGTTAGTGGATTGTACACTGCAGTAAAAGTGGGTTTGATGTGATGTAATTTGAGAAAATCCATCATCTCATTGGACATAAACTAAACACCATTGTCAGTGACAATGGATTCAGTAAAACCTTCCGAACTGAATATTTCTTTCATAAAATGTATGAAAACATCGGTGATCACCCTCTCTATAAATTTCACGTCAGGCCACTTGAAAATAAATGATGTTCCATGACAGTGGCATACTGCATATGGATTGGGAAACTCTTGAAGAGGTCGTCAGTCTGTCAAATATCTTTATTCGGCTGACTTGCAGCCATAAAATAATACATCATAAAAGTATTTTTAAAAACAGATAAAAAGAAATATAATACAGACAATGTATGGAACACTTCATGACACAATTCATAATGAAAGTGTATCAGTGGTACATAAGTTAATATTTCTACAAAATAGCAGCATGACATACAAACAGCGTGTAATACACGTTGTGGCAAACCCCTATCCCATAAACACCAGAAGTAATTAATTAAAAGCAATCATTTCCCAACAACATTACGTAAATGGACAGCTGTAGAAATATATCTATAGACCATAAAACAAATACATTCATAATTTAAGAGCTGAAGGTGTTGCAGAGTGGCCGACACTTCCTGATATTTACATTTCTTTAAAGGGGGATGATAAAATCGTGCCTTGGCTTGGAATAATGTTGATAAAAAAACAGGAAGGGCAGCGTCTTCTGTGTAGATTTAGAATCACAAGGGCAAAGATCCAGTTTAGCATCACAGCAGGCATTACGAGGATAAGAAACGAGAAGGTGGGAAAGGACAAACCTGAATCTTATGAGATAAAACAATTTGGTGTGAGAAATAAGGCTCAACACTTGGAGAACGTACTAGAAGCAAGTGTTCAGAGACTCTCTTTTTCACCATCTCTAGGCGCTCACTAGACAATTTTAGACAGGTCAAGAAGTTCTTTTTTAACTTGATTTTTGGAATCTTTACAATGTGCACTGGGTTGTGAAAACAGTCCACCAGCCCCATTGTCTCAAACTGTTTTTTTATGTAGCTAAACCAAGGTATCTTCAACATGTGATCAAGTTTAAAACAGTCTAAAATAATTGCACGATTAAGGGCTGGCTCCTCCTTTGCCCAGATTAAATGCCACAATAAAAGTGGTGCAGTTTGGATGCAATGCGACAAAGGGGTCAAACCAAGTTCACTATGACAGATGGTAGCGAGGAGACTATTAGGGACTGTCAACAAACGTTTCATGAAATTATTCTCAGCTGCTTGGAGGCAAGCCAGATTTCAAAAGCCCCATACTCCAGCCCCATACAAGATAACAGAACACAAGCAGGCCTTATAAATATTAATTATTGAGTTGATCGGTCTTGAGCCTAATTTCTTTGTGAACCTGAATGACGCCTCCAGGTTTTGATTAAAGCTACTGACCCTTGTTTCAACTAGGAGGTGCCAAGTGCTTTTTGGGTCAAAAGGGATTCCCAAGTACGAAAAAGTTAGGACATAGGACAGCCTTTCGTTTTTTAATAAAACAAGATTTTAAAAGGGGGGAGATTTACCTGCCACCATAGTGTAGGACTTGGCTGTGTTAGTCTTTAGGCCCAGTTCGGTCATAAAATCGTTGAATCTAGTGACAAGCTTTTGTAGGCCCACACTGGTTGTGGACATTAGGACACAGTCGTCGGCATAAAGTAATGCCAGAAGATTTCAAGTACCAATCTTAGGATCGTCAACATGCCCTTGATTAATGTAACTTTCTAGGTCATTAATATAGAGACAAAATAAAAAGGGGGCAAGGACATGCCCTTGACGAACCACACGTTCATTTTAATGGGAGATGTAAGTTCCCCGCGCACTCCATACCTGATCCTCCCAGGCGAAAATGGGACCTTTTACATCTCTGCCTTCTGTTTGCATACAGAGAGGTCCCACAGAAGGGTGTTGGCTACAGCCCTTTTGAACTTCCGTTTGGGCACCCTGTAAGAGGTCCATTATGTTTGGTGAAGGAGGGCTGGGAGTTACCTCTCAAACCTCCCAAACAGGATGTGATGGACTATGTACTTGGTCTCCGCTCCAGGATTGCTGAATACATGAAGAAGGCAACAAAAAACCTGGAGGTAAGCCAAGAACTACAAAAAACTTGGCATGACCAAAAGGCTGTGCTGACTGTATACCAGCCAGGACAGAAAGTGTGGGTGTTGGAGCCTGTGGCCCTAGCAGCTCTCCAAGACAAGTGGAGTGGTCCCCATACAATTTTTGAGCAAAAGGGAGAAGTCACCAACTTGGTTAATCTTGGAACGCCCAGGGGCCTTCTTAGGGTGCTCCATGTCAACAGATTGAAACCATATGTTGACAGGGCTGACATGGGCTTGCTCATGGCAACTGATGAGGAACAGGAGGAGGAGAGTGACCCTCTCCCTGACCTGCTCTCACAGAACCCTGATGATGGGTCAGTAGATGGTGTTGATTTGGCAAGCAGCCTCACTGATCATCAGCAAACTGAATGCAGACAAGTTCTGCAACAGTTCAGACATATGTTTAGCCTGACCCCTAGTCAGACTTCCTCGTGCACCCATGAGGTGGACACTGGAGACAGTCTGCCTGTCAAGAGTAAAATCTACAGGCAACCTGACCATGTCAGGGACTGTATCAGGACTGAAGTCCAGAAAATGTTGGAACTAGGTGTGATTGAACCTTCCGATAGCCCTTGGGCTAGTCCAGTAGTCCTTGTGCCCAAACCTCATACCCAGGGTGGTAAGAAAGAAATGAGGTTTTGTGAAGACTACAGAGGCCTCAATGGAGTCACCAGGACTGATGCCTGTCCAATTCCCAGGGCAGATGAGCTCATTGATACTTTGGCCTCAGCCAAATATCTGAGTACATTTGACCTAACAGCTGGCTACTGGCAAATGAAGTTAGCTGATGATGCCAAGGCCAAAACAGCATTTTCAATGCCTGGTGGGCACTACCACTTTGTGGTGATGCCCTTTGGTTTGAAAAATGCACCTGCCACTTTTCAGAGGTTGGTGAACAAAGTTCTGACAGGTATAGAAACGTATTGCTCAGCTTATCTAGATGATATTGCTGTCTTTAGTTCCACCTGGCAGGATCACCTGGTCCACCTCAGAAATGTTTTGGAGGCCCTGCAAAAAGCAGGCCTCACTATCAAGGCCACTAAGTGCCAGATAGGGCTGAGTCAGGTTGTGTACCTGGGCCACCTTGTAGGTTTGAGGCCAGGTTCAACCATTGCAGAGCAAAATCCAGACCATAATGGAATTGGTAGCTCCAACCACCCAGACACAGGTGAGAGCCTTTTTAGGCCTGACTGGGTACTATAGGAGGTTTGTTAAGGGATATGGATCTATAATGACCCCCTTAAATGATCTCACCTCAAAGAAAATGCCAAAAAAGGTTCAGTGGACAGCTAGCTGTCAAAAGGCATTTGAAGACCTAAAGCAGGCCATGTTCACTGCCCCCATCTTACAGAGTCTAGACTACACCAAAAAGCTCATTGTCCAAACAGATGCTTCTGAGCTGGGTGTGGTAGCTGTACTGTCTCAACTGAATGATGAAGGTCAAGACCAGCCAGTAGCTTTTATAAGCAGAAGGCTGACCCCTAGAGAGAAACGTTGGTCAGCTATAGAGAGGGAGACCTTTGCTATGGTGTGGGCCCTGAAGAAGCTGAGGCCATATTTCTTTGGCACTCACTTCATAGTTCAGACTGACCACAAGCTCCTCCTATGGCTTAAACAGATGAAAGGTGACAACCCAAAACTGCTAAGATGGTCCATTTCCCTACAGGGGATGGACTATACAGTGGAACATAGACCTGGGACCCAACATGCCAATGCAGATGGACTCTCAAGGTATTTCCACTTATAACACGAAGACTCAACTGGTCAAGGTTAGTTTAGAGTCCCTGCGTTTGGGGTGGCGTTGTGTTGGAGAGTAGGATCTGCACTTATGTTGCCCCCACTTTTTTTCTGATGTTAACACTGGTTTCTAGCTATAGTCTGGCTTGATCCCTGCTAATCAGGGCCCCAGTCTCTCTGTTCTCTCTAAACAACTTGGAGTGCATATTAGATGCACTAGTGATTGGATACTGTAGTACCTTATGAGCCCCTAGTATATGGTACCTTAGGCACCAAGGGCATAGGTACTTCACAGGCCTACCAGGGGCTGAAGCATGTATTATGCCACCCCTGGGAAGCAGACTAAATCTGACAGCACAGGCCTGCTACTGCAGCCTGGGTGAGGTAGTGTTAGCACTCCTCACTGAGGTATAGGTTCCCTATATCTCACCTTACACACACATATAAACCTATCAGTCACCCCTAAGGCAGGCCCTATCAATCCTGAGGGCAGGGTGCTTGGTTTACAATGTGAGGGGGTGCCTCTGCATGAGCAGGGCCCCTCTGCAGCTGGCAGAGTCTATTCTCTGTGGCTGTTTGTGGATGCGGTTAAACCATATACTCTTAAGTGCATATAACCTACCGGTAAATGCTAACTTTGGAATGACTGCATCAAAACATGTTGTGTTTGGTGTCAAACAACTTGGAATCATACCCCCACACCAGTAACTGGTGTGGGAGTATGATCCCACCGTTCTAGAAGGGAAGACATGTCCCTACTGTGGAAACACGATAGAAATCTGAAAGATCCCTGGCATCACAAAATGGATGCCACCAGCACAGACACTGGGCTGCCCTCATGCTGCTGACTGAAACTCGCAGTGGAGGAGGCCCAACAATAGGCATCCTGTCACAAGGAGGTGTAACCACCTTCCAGACAGGATTTAGTGTATTGGGGCTGGGTGGGTGCACTCCTAAAGTGCTTTGAAGTCCTGCACTGGGGGAGCAGTAGGCTCCTCTGTGCATATGCCAGCTCAAACCGGTTCAGGGGCTACCTGCCCCTGCTCTGGCGCGAAACTGGACAAAGGGAAGTGGGTGTAACCACCCACTCCCCTGACCCTCCCAGAGGAGTGGTCATAGAGCTAGTCCCTCCCTTTCTTTTAGTACAAGATAGGGAACCCTTGCCATTGCAAATCAGATATCCCTGGACGACGCTCTACAAGAAGAATCCTGGCCCTTCGACGTTCCACTACCTTTGGAAGACTGAAGAATCTCCCTTGGAGTCAAGGAGTGTCTCCCCTGCTTGGCAGGCACCAAAAACTTGAATCAACGGTCGCAAACTTTCCCGCTCCCGCTGGAGTCCGAAGTTCCTACAGCCCCGGAAGTGGATTTTCTGACATCTTGACGGCCATTGTGAGTCCCCAGCAAAGCTGAGGCAAGTTGACCCCACGAGTGATGAGGAACAGCAATACCCGGGTACCGTGCACTATTGTCGAGTGCAACCCCTTCACGATGTTCTATGAACTTGTGCATTGGACCATGTATGGTCCAAGCCTACAGCAGGATTTTCCTTGAAAATCAGAGGCATACCTTGTCCTGAGTGACCGTGGGCTCCTGTGAAGCAAATCCTCACAAGAGAGTCAAAACACCCTTGATCACCTGAAATCACCCGACTACTGTGGGCAGCCATCTTCCTGGCCACGGGTCACTGGCAAGTGACTGTGAACACTGTCCCTTCTGCTTTCAGGTCTTCTTCATCCTGAATCCAGCCTTGGATTCCACCGGACACTTCTTCAGTCTTCACAAGCAGCAAAACTTCTTCGGCTTCCATTGAAAACGACGACGCGACCTGACACCAAAAGACACCTATGCACCCGGCTTCCCTGGGTGAGGTAACTCGTGCACTCCGGTGCTCCTGTAGGTGTTGGCCCTCGAACTACTTACCTTGTAAGTGGCTTGCTTGTAGCATCTCTAGAAGTACCCTAAAACTTTAAAAATCCAACCGCAACTTGCTCCATTGAAATCAATAGGGAACCCACGGCTGTGTTCTCACACTGCACGCGTCTCCCGTGGGTCCTTTTCTTACCTGCCTTGGGTGGATTAGTGAGGCCCCTAGCGATTCTACAGGCCCTAGGCCTTGTCTCCTTGCAAGTCGACATTCCTAAACCTCTTTTTTAGTATATGATCTGGTACGCCCCTAGGGCCCCAGCCATATTTGTGCTTAACTTATTGTGAAACATTGATATTTGCATATGTTCCTGACTTCTAATACCATAATTCAAGAGATTATGAGGTAAAACAGCTGCTTTACATTCCTCTGAGACTTAGCCTGAAGGCTGCTCTCCACAGCTACCACTAGGATAGCTTTCTTTAAAAGGTTGTCTTAAACCTATCTACCATAAGAGTCGAATTGGACTGGTGCAAGGTGGCCACAACTAGTGACCAGCATATGCCAGGCCAACTTCTCACAACCTCCTCAAATGCATCCTCGAAACCAAACCCTCCAACCATTCTTCTGACCCCATACCTAGTGTCATCGCCATTGATTTCTATACCAATACTCTCTCTTATTGGACCAGGCTAGTTAATCTCTTCCTCAGTCAAGGATCCCTCCCAGCTGTCCTCAAAACAGGACAGGTTACCCCTCGTCTAAAAAAACCTCCGCAGATGCGAACGACCTCAACAACTTCCGCCCCATCTCCAATCTCCATTTTCTTTAAAAAAACACAGAAAAATGTGTTGGAAAACAACTTTCCCAACACATTATGGACAATAATCTCCTTGACGTGCTCCAGTCTGGCTTTATTCAAAATTGCAGCCCTACTGCAAGTTATTGATGATGCGCTGCATATACTCGATTCTGGGGGATCGTGCCTTCTGATTCTTTTTGACCTCTCTGCAGCCTTTGACACTGTGAATCACAACACCCTCCTTAACCCCTTCAGCGCGGCGCAGATTACCACGCCGTGCTGAAGGTTCGTTGTGCGGGCGGGGCCGTGACGGAGCGGTTCCGTCATGCCCACAGCGCGACCGACGCGCAAGACGGAACCGCTCCGTCACACGCATCGAAGGGGTTAACACTCTTCTACAGAGAATGGGCGTGGAAGGCACAGTGCTTAAATGGTTTGTCTCATTCCTCTCGAACAGATCCTAAATGATCAAGATTGCGAACAGACCCTCGTCTCCACTGGTGGTTGGTCAAGGCGTCCCTCAAGGTTCTATCCTTGCACCCACTCTGTTTAATCTCTATCTGGAACCATTAGGGAACCTCCTAAGCAGATCTGGGACTCTTTACCATCTCTATGCGGATGACACTCAAATCTACCTCAAGTTGTCT
Organism: Triturus cristatus; assembly: GCF_964204655.1. NCBI lineage: Eukaryota > Metazoa > Chordata > Amphibia > Caudata > Salamandridae > Triturus > Triturus cristatus. Next base: position 1,137,949,187 of record NC_140592.1, read on the forward strand.
TCCTCACAAGATCTCTCACTACTCAACTCTACTCTCAACTCTATTCACAACTGGATGTTAGTTCACCAACTCCTTCTCAATCCCTCCAAAACTGAATTCCTCCTCCTATCTTCCTCTCTCCCCCGCCTCCTGTTCAATCCTGGATGGATCAGCTGAATTTACTCAACAATAAACCCATCATTTTCAACTGCGCTAAAAAAATCGATGGCTCGTCAAAGCTGACCTCAAAACTCTTCTATTCCAAAGACACTTTCAGAACTAATTTCTTCATTCTCAGACCCCACAAGGAAGTTCGTTAGTCATTGTAAATATGTAATAGTTTTTGTACATTCCCTGCTTGCTGTGTTTGATATTGTGTTCTTGCAGTCTATGTTTTTCCCTGCCTCCTCTTGCTTGCTGTGTGTGATACTGTGTCCTGCTATTTTTGGAACGTCTTATTTTGTAACATTTCTCTCATGTAACGTAACTGGTTCTATTGTACAGCTCTCTGGCACCTTCGGGTAAAGTCCGTGCTTTATAAAAATGCATTAAATAAATTTTAAAAAACTCTGAGGCGCCGCTGACGGTCAGCAGCCGCGCTCACAGGTGCAATTTTCAGCCTCACAGCTGTCAGTTTTTCCGGCCTGGGAAGAGTGCGGGAGAGGGCGGGCCTGGGCTGCTGGGGGTACGGCAGGCTGGGGTGAGATGGAGATGGACCCTCCACTGGCCGTCTGACCCGCCAACCTTGCTTCCCCCGTTCCCTCACCTTCGCTCTGCTCCCCCCGTCTATGGCTCTGGGCCCGGGCAACTGTGCTGTCTTCTGGCATACCCGACACTCCCCGCCTTCTGGCCCCCCTGTGCCTCCATGGTTCGAAATGATGATAACCGTGGCTGCCGGGACAGGCTGGACCTGGAACTGGAAGCTAGACAGGGGAAACAGTGCAGCGGTAGCACGGAGGAGTGGCGGTGCGCCTGGGATGCTGGCTGCCGAGAGTCTCCCGGTCCAAGCGCGCATCTGCCTGTGTCCTGCTTGCGTCCTATGGAAGCAACACTGGCTCCCGCAGTCGTATCAAATCAAACCATCAGCCCAAAGGACATCCAAGAAGGGTGCAGCTCAGGTACCACAGCAAAGGAGCTAATAATCCATCTTCTTTGCCCTTCTTCTGGTGTGCGTGCACTTCATCCCATCCTTAACACCGATCCCCATTAATCACTAGCAAATATACTACACATTGGATTCTGTGAGTATTTTGGTTTGGCGGAGCTTTTCACAGTTGTGAGTATTGAACTGTAAAATGTTCTCCGTATCTCTGAGAGAGCGTCATCATTGGAATTGTTTGGTTTATTAATTCGCCGGATTTGGCTCTACCGGCTTTACGGGCCACCGTACTACGGGCGGGGATCCTGGAAGGAGCTTCCTGGTGTTTGTTATATATATATATATATATTCACACACACACACACACACACACACACACACACACACACACACACACACACCAACACACACACACACACCTTTTTCAAAATGCTATTTTTGTGGTACACCTCAGTATATGTTTGTTATCTTTGTTTAATTCAGTCTATGTTGGATTTTTATAATAACTGAATTCAAAGTACACATAGATTACTCCTTCAGGAGCCCATTGCTCTATTGTTAGTCTTTCGCCTCAGGGCATTAGCAGGGGCACTTGACAAGGGGGCAGTATGTCTCCATTTCTCACAACCCCTTAAGGCCAGTTCAAATGGTGTCATTGGGAAAGATAACGGTACATTAAAATAAGCCTTAACTGCATGGTTTCTAGATAATGGTGGATAGTGACTCTACAACTCATATGGTGCACAAAGAGCTTTAAATATTATGCCATGATGTTAAACCATACTACGTATGACATTTAGTTTGATTTCAAAATGTATGTACTAGACCTCCTAGGATGGTGTCTCGCTTTGTTTCACGATTTGCAGCATACCCATGATGGTCTTAGTCATACAACAACTTCAGCATTGTATCAAGTGACAGGCTGGCTGCCCAACGTTGTTGAACTCGTGGTAGAGGGTTAGAATAGAAGGAAGCATTAAGTCAAACCTACTGAGATCTTGTGCCGGTGATACCACAACCATTACCGGGTAGGAAAAGAATGTGATTGGTATCTGTGGACAAAGTAAAGCCATATCATATGACCTACCGACAAGTGCAACTTTCAAAGCCACTGCTGGCTATGCTGTCAGCATCCCTGTCTCACAATGTGTTCCAGTTAGATATCCCTCCTGAAACTGAAGAGCAATCCGTTCTAAGCATATTTCAACAAGTGATAAGCAGTGAAGCACATGTGTTGATAATGTAACATTGACAACTGCACCCTCTGTAGAACTCGAAAGTGAATCAGATGAGAACCTTTAACTTTTAGCTATTAGTACCTGACAAGATTTAGATGCAAAAATGGGTGAAATTCAAATGTAGCCCACAGTAATGTGTGAAACCACCATGCACGTATATCTGTCTCACACTAGCATTAATTTCACTACTAACTTGGATTATAATGATGGTCCCTTGTGAGGATGGTGCATGGAGAATGCAGTCTAGAGATCCAGTCATAACAGTTAAAATCTTAAACAAACAAAATAGAGTACACAGAGCTATCCGTGAAGTCTCTCAAGTATGAGAGATGTGAGATGTTGTCAATTGGGAAGAATTAGATTCAAAAGATCTAAGGTCAACAGAGACTTGCCAAGTGCTTCACACATTTTAACTTGATTTAGATTACATCTTGCCTTCAAGTCCTTTTTCTGATTACTGGAACAGAGACCCTATGCAGAGTCTACTCCCACAATTAAAGACACATGTCTCAATGTACACCACTGAGCCTCATCTCACTCTGAAAACCCAGAAGCAGCTGTTCTGCGGATTGATATCTGCATATATAGAATGCAATGAGAACCATACTGCAATATCAACAGTGGGATCATTGTGGGGAGTTATCTTGGATTTTAATCAAGATTCCCTTATTTAAGATCAACATTAAGAAATAAAAATAATGCCAAAACACATTTTCAAATCAGAATACAATATATCTCACTGGTGTGTTTATTTCTAGACACAAAGTGGTTTTTCATTTGATTTCTTAGATGAATATACTAAGAAAGGCTTTATAACATTGAATACAACTACAGAAATCAAATATGTATAAGAAACTGGAATTTTTGCAAATTCAAAAGCAAGATATAATGCTTCGAGCATGTTATTTTCCAGAGTATTTTATATTTGTGACTTTTCAGCAAATAACGTGTTTAGGTTTTATTGATGTGGATGAATTGTTGATGCCTTCCAAACTTAAACATAGTCATTCTTATTTTTACATTAAAATATAATTTGCCACCTGAAGCTAGAAACATTTGTGATTGGACCTCACAAACAAAACAATGATAGCAAACGTTTGTTAAAGGTATAGCAGAGCCACCAGCAAAGAAAATAAACCCTAAGCACAATAACAATATATAGTATAGGCCAGTGATACTCAAAGTACGGTCCGGGGGCTGCCTGCGGCCCTTCTGCCCTTCACATGCGGCCACCGGGTTAAGAGTCGCACTGGGCTGCTGTTGACTTCAATGAGTACTAACATTTAGCACCATGTTAACGAATGGAATAGAAGCGAACTGAACTTAAGTAAAAACCTGCGATGCGGTCTCGGGCTCACCACAGACCACATGTTACGGCCCCTCGTAAAACATTTGAAAGTATCTATGGTGCAGGCAAACTTTGTGATGGTTGGGTTAAAGATTCTATGTCAGGACCAAAGGCAGGGATTATGCTATTGTTTCTTCATTTATTTCTCCAGCAGCACACATTTTTTTCTCACAACTATATTTCCAATGGAACTTGGAAAAAAATGTCAGCAGTTTCAATGTTTCTATTCACTGACATCTTGTGCCCCCTCTCTCTTTGTTGTTCTAGTAGCAGGTCAGTATTCATTGACCATCATTATAATGTTTGTCTCTTGTATTGTTATTCCCTGATGGTCTATTCCACTTTTTTTTCTGGTATATTAACTTCCTTTCCCACTTAGGCTACAGCACACCACAGGGCCGTCTCCTAGACTCTGCGTGGCATAATTACTTAAAGGACCAAAGTTACACCTGCTTTGTAGTCCTCAGACTGCTAAAGGGTGCTTTTGTCTGAGCATCACAACAAAGTTTAGAGCTCTGCACTCTCCCTTGGCATGGTGGGTTATCTGTACCATTGAAGCAGCCGGAGTGGGAACACTAAAAGTGAACAAATTTCCTAAACTATGGTGTGCTAAAAAGTTTGACAGGGCCTGACGCAGTGCACCCTGATTAGGGTCTATACACCCATACGTGCAACTAGCATCACCTCCAGATAAACTTGCAGGTTACAGCACAGGCCCTAGCCCATAAAAATCACAAGGCTCTGTGTCTCAAACAGTTTTTACTTGGTCCCTAGTGAGGACCTTTTTCTTATTATACTAGTTCCATCAGGAAAATAAGGATAGTGTCATGTCACAGGCAATGAAAGGTCACAAACCTCTACACAGGGAGAAGGAAGAAGAGGTGCAGTGCATCCCTTGGGATGATTCTATCTTGGAGGTGGTAGCCACCTCTGTGTCCAGGGCTGTGTAGGCCATGATTGCAGCATTGAAGAAGATATTACTGCAGCTAACTTCTTGCTGCCCACAGGGGGCCCCTCATACCACTTAAAACCTCCAATATTTACTGACACATGACCTAGGAAAGCCCTGGCCAATGGTAAGAAACACAACTCAGATGGGGATCCTTTTGAGAGACTAAAAAGAGCTTTCCTAGAATTTGAATTATGTCCACTTATACCCTGAGATTTCATAGTTGATAACCCTGAGAGTTCATATAGTCTTGTCATACCACATGGCCCCCCACACAAAGAAGATGTCAGCTCGGGTAAGTACCAGGCCGACTGAGAGGATTCCTCAGGGGGCTAAAAAGAAGAACCCCAGGCAACCAGGCAATGGCCCACCCAAACCATATAGCTAGCATACAGAGATGAAAGGCACGGGACACCCTCATTTTCCACATGCTAGACTCTGAGAGTATTTAGTATCCTTGCTTCACCAAATGGATCCCTGTAGGCAAAGTCAACTCCTTTGTGTCAGGCAGTCCGAGGAAGCCAGTGGGCAAAGAAGTCCATAACCAGCTTAATGGAGAATGTCCTCCTTCCACCTTACAGGTGGCACTGACCCCAGGGGGTCAATGGTAAAATGACTATGTTTCTTACTAAGCTTGTTAAAGATCCCAAGAAGGAGATCAACTGCTCTTGGTGTTCTTGTCAGCTCAATCTCTTAGATGTTGCAGCTCCCTTGACAAAAATATTAGAAATGGTTGAGGAAGCTAGAGAGTCTGGTTCTTTGATTTGCCCAGAGATCCTATTAAGTTAGGTTCAGAGAGAAATTATATTCCTGGAGACCACCAATTGCATGATCTCCACAAAGAGTTGACGCTCTTTAATGTAGATCTGAAACATAAAGACTTCGCCTTCTTGGAGGTGGGCCTGAATCGCTATGAGATCTCTTTGGGGAATGTTTTTGGAGGGAATGGAAGACATTTGTAACAACCTTTATCTCCCTGGTCAAAGCACAAAAATGTGTCAAGAAAAGGTTTGCCCCAAGTTTTTTTTGGGGGGGGCAGGCGAGTAAACAAGAGCTTGGCCATCCACTTCCCCAATCAAGCCCCTCAAAAAGGACATATAAACAAGGGCATTGTCAAGATCAGAACCATTTCAGCAGTTTCTTTCCCACCAGAGGGGGTAGCAGAGGAAGAGGTGTGAGTAAACTCAGCAGAGTTGTCTCCAACACAGAAATTTCTCTGGTGAATAATATACCTTCTTACCACATAAAAGTAGTAGCAATGCTACTAAGGTTTTCTCACAAATTGGCAGGAAATGACTTCAGACACTTGGATATTGCAGACTATCATTGGTTACCAAATAGACTTCTATGGTTAACTAGTGCAAGGTACTTTTAGTACTGTTAGTCTTTTCCGAGGCAGACTCTCAAATGATAGATCAAGAGGTAGCAGATCTGCTGACAAAGAAGGGCATATCCATGATAATGCTCCACCAGTGAGGCTCCATAAGCAATCTTTTCCTGGTGGAAAACAAAGACAAGTGACAACACCCAGTGATCAATCTAAAAGAGTTCAATGGGTGGGTGATCTTTCATCATTTCAAGAAAGAGGGTATTGATCTCCTCAGGGACATCCTAAGGCAAGGGAACTGGATGGTACTCTTAGATCTCAAGGACACGTACCTGACAATTCTTGTTTACCCACTGAACCACAGATTTCTACAATTCATCTGGTGACAAGAGCTGCTCAAAAAACTTCCATGTGGTCTGTTATCTGGCTTGTCGTGCTTTACAAAGGCCCTGAATCCAGTGAAGGAGGCACTTAGGGACATAGAATTCGACTTATCGTCTGTCTAGATGACATTTTTATGATGGACCTGTGCCACAGGTGGTTGTTGAATCACTTTTGGCATTGTTATAAATAGGAAGAAATCAATGATGACCCCTTCATAGGAGACAATCTTTCTGGAGTTTGTAATAAACTCCATCAGGACATTCCTAAAAAGATTGTCATAAAAAGTTGTGACAATACACGAAGAATTGTGCAGAACATTAACCAAACCCAGGACCTACCTACAACAGATTGTGAGATTAGTCGGCCTTTTGTCATTATCAATCCAGGCCATCTCACCCAGTACACCTTCACTATAGGACACACAAAGTAGCGCACCTCAAAAGAAGGCTGTTGTATTCCAAATTAATATCCTGTTAGAGGATACCAAGCAAGAGACTCAACGGTGGTTAACTCACACGGAGGCCTGGAAAGGCAGGGTCCTTTTCAGCCTAAACCGTGACCTGCTGATAAAATCTTATGCCAGCATACCGGGCTGGGGTGCAAGATGTGGAGAACTATCTACAAGAGGTACAGTGGTCAGAACTAGTACTGGGCCTGCATATCAACTACCTGTAGCTCCTGGTGAGTTCCTTCGGGGTAAAATGCTGGATGGAGGAGAAAGCCCAATGTTGTGATCTGCTGAAGACAGACAACATCTCCTCAGTTCACTACATTTTTTAATTTTTTTTTACATCTACTATTTGGGAAGAACGAAGTTCAAGACCTTGACGGACCTGGCCAAGGACCTTTGGCAAACAAGAAGCAATGACACCAGAATACCTTCTGGGAGTGAAGCATGTAGTAGCGGACTGACACTCCTTGCATCCTCATTCTGTGAAAACTGGATCCAGTGGTGTTCAAAAGGATTGAGGACAATTTTCAATGAACTCTTTGAATCAAAGGTTATTTCTCAGATCCTGAAGCACCTCAGTTGGAGACCAAATCTAGGAGCAGCTACCATGGACACTTTCCTTCAAGACTAAAGACAGGAGAAATGGAATGTCACGCTTCAGAACTCCTCAGGATCCAGATGATGATATATGGGTCCACCTCCAGATCTCCCCGGACTCCAACCAAAGGTTACAGAGCCCAGAGGGGATCAGGCGAGGGAAGGATAGGGGAAGGGGTCAGCAGGGATTTAGGCTCTGAAATGACAAAGCACAATACATTTCTATCATCAGTACTTTCTACTCTCATTCGGTCTCACTAAAGCAATAATGCAACAAACACGTAATCAGTATTCTCTACTCTCATTCGGTCTCACTAAAGCAATAATGCAACAAACGTGTAATCAGTATTCTCCTCTCTCCCTCTGACAGTGGATAGGCGCTCTATCAGCGCGGTAAGTCTCGACTATGAAGGCTCCTCCGAGCCTGTACAACCGATATGGAAGCGTAATGACCGCTTGCTCCTCCGAGCGTGATCACTACTCATGAACGAGCTCTGAACCTGGATGCGCTCTTTCAGCGCGGAATTCGACCGCTCGCTCTCCGAGCGCGATTAATGGTCTTCAGTGAGCCTTTAGCTGGGACGCGCTCTTTCAGCGCGGAATATCCTGGCTCGTCCGAGCCGCTGGGTCTGGGAAGGGCAAAGGCGGGTATACCGTTGTCCGTACGGGTAGACAGTAGCGTGCTCAGCCGAACACCGCCACTTCTCACCTGCCTCTTTGATGTACGCCACAGTGTCCCAGCCGCTCCCCGCCTTGTCGCCAAGCTCCGAGGGACGGGGACGCGGTAACCTTGGGAATGTCTCCTTCGGTGCTGCTGAATTACTCTGCTCGCCTGGAACGCCAAACTCCGGTCGACGAAGCAGTTTCCTCGGATTCAAAATAACGCACGCCGTCCGACGTGCGTGACGTCCTTATAAGGACACCCATTTCCTGGTTCCAGGGTTGCTGGGACTTGTAGTTTTAGATGCTAGGTAGGCGCCTCAGGGCCCGTTTCCTCACAGTAGGTCCCCTCCCCGAGCGCCTCCTAGAGCCAGGTTTCCCTGGATGGTTCTCATAGAATCTCCGCACCGCCGCCGGGGCGTGTACCGCCTCGGAGGGCTCCCAAGAATCTTCTTCCGCCGAGTAACCCTTCCAGGAAACCAAGAACCACAACTTGCCCTGTCGATAGCGGGCGTCGCGGATGCCTCTCACCTGGTATTCCAATCCCCCATCCACCCATACCGGAGGTGGGGCTCTCCTAGAAGCTGACCTCGCAGGCTTCAACAAACTGCAATGAAAAACGGGGTAAATCCTCAAGGAACCCGGCAGTTTGAGTTTGTATGCCACCTGATTGATCCTTCTCACAATTTGGTAAGGGCCGATGAATCTCGGGTGGAAAACGCTACGAAGCTTAAATCTTATGTACCGTGTAGACAGCCAAACGCGATCGCCCACTTCGTACGTTGGACCCGAACTCCGTTTCCGATCCTCCCACATCTTATACCTCCGTTTAGCTGCCTGCAAAGCCTCCCGTATTTGTTGGTGTAGGCTATGCAATTCCCGCAGCCTGGCCTGGACTGCTGGTTGATCCCCCAAGTCCTTAGGCATAGATACCGGTATTGTTCTTGCATCATATCCGTAATTGGCCTTAAAGGGAGAAACCCCAATGGAGCTATGCCAAGCCCCATTGTATGCCAGTTCGGCCATCCACAGCATCGCTACCCAGGACTCTCGTGAGTGAGACACATAACACCTTAAATACTGTTTTAATGTTTGGGTTAGGCGTTCGGTCTGCCCATCTGTCTGTGGGTGAAAACTGGTGGATGTAGCGGATTCGATCCGGAGCGCCCTACACCATGTTTTCCAGAAACTGGCGATGAATTGAGGGCCCCGGTCTGACACGATCACCCTTGGCAATCCGTGAAGTCGCACAACATTAGTCAATAACAGCTGAGCCGTCTGTCCAGCCGTAGGGAGGTTGTGACATGGGATGAAATGGCCCATTTTGGTTAGGCTATCCACCACAACCAGGATCGCTGTATTTCCGCTATCCCTCGGCAGTCCGGTAATGTAGTCCAAACTAATGTTCTGCCATGGTTGAGGTGGGGTGGGCAACGGGAGCAATTTTCCTTTCCGTTTCCCTCTGTCGCTTTTGTTCCTAGCGCATACTTCACAGGACATTACCCATAGGCGGATGTCTTTATGCATCTTTTCCCACCAAAAATGCCTGGATACTGTCTCCGCAGTCTTTCGGATTCCGGGATGCCCTGCCAAGGGGGAGTCGTGACACCATTGAAAGGCCTTGATTCTGAGTGCCTTTGTCGGGATGAACAGCCGTTGTCCCTGAAAGGGCAGCCCCTGTTTTAAGCTTCGTCCTGTGGCTGTGCTCCCCCACTCCTTCCACATCTCTGCTGAGCGGGTAGCTCTTATTTCATCCAGAAACTCCTCTGCTCTGACGACACATATCACCTTAGCTGGGTTGATGATAGCTAGCGGAGCCGGGTTTGCACTCCCTTCTGCTGTGTTTTGTCTCGATAAGGCATCTGCCTTCCGGTTCTCTGTGCCTGGTCTAAAAGTAATGCTGAAGTCAAATTCGGCAAAAAAAAGAGTCCATCGCATTTGCCTCGGCGTCAAATGACGCGCCGTCTTCATATATTAGAGATTCCGATGATCGGAGTAAACCAGTACTGGATGTTGGGCCCCCCACAGGTAATGACGCCACTCTTGGAACGCCTTTTTTATGGACAATAGTTCTTTCTCGGCAATCGTATAGTTGCGCTCTGCTTTGTCCAGTTTTTTCGATAGGTACGCGACTGGGTGCAGCCGCCCTGTGACCTTATCTCTTTGGGACAGTACTGCCCCGATGGCTTCTTCGGATGCGTCCGCCTCCACTATGAACTGAATGTCTGTCTGGGGATGCCGCAAAATTGGATCTGAAGTAAACATGTATTTTAACGTTTCAAATGCCTTTGTGGCCTCAGTCGTCCACTGGAAGGGGACACTTTTTCATAGCAGTCTGGTAATGGGTACTGCTATTAAGGAATAATCCTGTATAAATCTGCGGTAATAGTTGGAAAACCCTAAAAAACACTGTACCTCTCGAACATTGTGAGGAATAGGCCAGTCTCGTATTGCCTGAATCTTTCTTTCTGACATACACAACCCTTCTGGCGTCAGGATTACCCCCAGGAATTCTACCGTGGACACCCCAAACTCGCACTTGCTGAGTTTGCAATACAAGAGATTAGCCCTCAATTTTTCCAAAACCAGCCGAACATGTCTGGTGTGCTCTCCCACCTCTGTGGAGTAGATCAAAATATCATCGATGTAGACCACTACAAAGATGTCCATATACTCTCTGAGTACTTCGTTTAAGAAAAACTGGAAAGCCGCCGGGGCATTACAGAGCCCGAACGGCATCACCAAGTACTCATACAAACCAAACCTCGTCTTAAACGCCGTTTTCCACTCATCCCCCTGTCTGACGCGTACTAAATGATAGGCTCCCCTAAGATCTAGGCGCGTGTATACTACTGCCTCTTTGACTTGATCCAGCAGGACACTGATTAGTGGCAACGGGTATCTGTTTTTTACCGTGTTTTTATTTAGCGTTCTGTAATCGCAACATGCTCTTAATTCCCCATTGGCCTTCGCTATAAAAAAGAGCGGAGAGGCCGCAGGGGAACGGGATGGTCTAATGAATCCCAGGGCAAGATATGTGTCTAGGTACTCCCTTAGATGACGCGTCTCAGGGTCTGACAATGCATATACCCTACAAGAAGGTATGCTTGCCCCGTCTATCAGATCGATACGACAATCAAAAGGTCTATGCGGGGGCAGCTGTTCCGCCTGCGTTTTGTTAAAAACGTCCGCATAACCCTCATACTCCTTTGGTAATTCTACTTCTTTTTCAGCGGCCGTAGCCAAGCGGAAGGGACCCGCTAGAGCCATAGCCTGTGAGCAAGGCGTTTGTAGGCATTGTTCGGCACACCCCTTAGACAAAAAGCGTACTGTCTTGTCCCGCCAGTTCACTGTGGGATTGTGGCGCACAAACCATGGCATCCCCAAGATCACTTCGTATTGGGGCGCTGCTATGATGTTGAACTCAATGACTTCCTGGTGTTGTTGATTTCCATCCTTAAGGGTCATTTTCACGTCCCCCGTGTGGAGAGTAATCCTTCCGGATTTTAGTGGTTCGCCGTCCACGGCTAACACCTCCTCCGGGGAGTCTCTCGGTACTGCTTCAATGGATAACAACCGCACCAGACCGCTGTCAATGAAGTTCCCTGTTGCGCCAGAATCCAACATTACCAGGACCTGATGCTCTTGTTCCCCTACTTCTAAACCCGCCGTTAACACTATGTGGGTTTCTGTGGCGGTAGACCTAGTGTTGGCAAGAGACGGTATTCTCCATACCGTATCTTCGCGTAGCACCGGCGAGGCAACCTCCGAAGGGTTTGGTTCCCTTACGAGGGTGGATACCGCGGCTTTCTATATGGCACCCCAGGGTTTCTAGGCTTGGACGGGCATTCACGAACGAAGTGCCCCCGTTTCCCACAATACATACAAAGCCCAAGAGAGCGTCGGCTTTCTCTTTCAGTCTTGGATAAAGGGGGTCTCACTGCCCCTACCTCCATAGGTTCAGTAGGCGACGTAACAGAGGTGGGTTCACTCCTAGTGTACCTAACAGTTGTTCCGCTCCCCTTCTGTCTATCCCCCCCTCGTTCAGACATGCGACCGTCTAGTCGCAATACCAAACTCATGAGCGCCGCGCAACTGGTGGGTTGGGGGTCTATCTGCGCCACGACGTCCTCGAATTCATCACAAAGCCCTTGATAAAACAAGGACATACGCTTTTCTTCCGGCCAAGCCGCCTCCGCAACTAACCGAGTAAAAGAAGTGAGGTATGACACCAAGTTGCTTTTTCCTTGTCTCAACGACAGTAGCTCCTTGTCCGTACTGAAGGTGGTTGTTCGTCTATCAAACACTCCCTCAAACGCGGCTCGAAAGGCGTCCCAGTCCGACAGGACCGCATCGTTGTTCCTGACCAAAGGAACCGCCCATGAAGCCGCGTCACCCACCAAGTATGAGATGGCAAAAGCCACTCGGGAATGGTTAGTCGGAAAGGACGAAGGCTTACACGAAAAATGTAATATCACCTGCGTAAGAAAAATCTGAATCTTTTGCGGGTCACCCGCGTATCTCTCGGGACTGGCCAAAGGGATAGGCGGTGGAACCGTTACCTGTATCTGCTGCCCCATAGGCGACGTCGCATCAAAAGGATTACGGGTTAATATATCCACCCTATCTTTTAATGCAGCTGTTTCCCCCCGCGACGCCACCAGTTCCTGTTGGATCAATGCTAACGCCTGTACTACGTCCTCCAAGGAGGCCATCCCATATACCCTCCCCCGGACCGGGAGGAGCACCTATCGTGGGTGCGTTATTCTGTCACGCTTCAGAACTCCTCAGGATCCGGATGATGATATATGGGTCCACCTCCAGATCTCCCCGGACTCCAACCAAAGGTTACAGAGCCCAGAGGGGATCAGGCGAGGGAAGGATAGGGGAAGGGGTCAGCAGGGATTTAGGCTCTGAAATGACAAAACACAATACATTTCTATCATCAGTACTTTCTACTCTCATTCGGTCTCACTAAAGCAATAATGCAACAAACACGTAATCAGTATTCTCTACTCTCATTCGGTCTCACTAAAGCAATAATGCAACAAACGTGTAATCAGTATTCTCCTCTCTCCCTCTGACAGTGGATAGGCGCTCTTTCAGCGCGGTAAGTCTCGACTATGAAGGCTCCTCCGAGCCTGTACAACCGATATGGAAGCATAATGACCGCTTGCTCCTCCGAGCGTGATCACTACTCATGAACGAGCTCTGAACCTGGATGCGCTCTTTCAGCGCGGAATTCGACCGCTCGCTCTCCGAGCGCGATTAATGGTCTTCAGTGAGCCTTTAGCTGGGACGCGCTCTTTCAGCGCGGAATATCCTGGCTCGTCCGAGCCGCTGGGTCTGGGAAGGGGAAAGGCGGGTATACCGTTGTCCGTACGGGTAGACAGTAGCGTGCTCAGCCGAACACCGCCACTTCTCACCTGCCTCTTCGATGTACGCCGCAGTGTCCCAGCCACTCCCCGCCTGGTCGCCAAGCTCCGAGGGACGGGGACGCGGTAACCTTGGGAATGTCTCTTTCGGTGCTGCTGAATTACTCTGCTCGCCTGGAACGCCAAACTCCGGTCGACGAAGCAGTTTCCTCGGATTCAAAATAACGCACGTTGTCCGACGTGCGTGATGTCCTTATAAGGACGCCCATTTCCTGGTTCCAGGGTTGCTGGGACTTGTAGTTTTAGATGCTAGATAGGCGCCTCAGGGCCCGTTTCCTCACATGGAAAGCAGCCCACCGTTTGTGATGATTATAAGAGTTTCAACACAAGTCTGCAGGCAAAACATATAGCTAGTGCTCATAACTCCAACTTAGAGATCGCAAGTCTGGTTTAAGGTTCTTTTGGAACTTTCTTGGAATTTACTGATGCCTTTCCACCTGCATCGGGAGATACTACTAAGTCTGGAATGCCTTCAACATTGAATAGTAACAGAGGAACTCCTGCATTTAATGTCATGGAGAATTACTGATGACAATGGAAAGGTCCTTTGGTGATGGGCTAAGGAATTACTCCAGAAGGCTTGGGAAGAGAACACGGATAATCAGTAAATTCAGCCTGGAAAAGATGGTTCAGTTGGTGACGGAATAAGGATCCTTTGAGGGTCGATCTTATTTGCATACTGAACTTCTTGTTGGAGCTTGCTAGGAAAGGGTTGGCTAACAGGTGGGTAAGTGCTTTTCATTCAGCCACATCAACAGGTCTCATGCTAGTGGATGGGACCCTGGTTGGAGAAAATCCAGTAATCAGGAAACTGTTGAAAGGAGCCGGTCTCACTCTGCCTACAGAACCAAGGTATTCAGACCTATGGAATGTGACTAGAATGCTGAATCGATTTTTCATATGGGCATGAGAACAAGTATCTGCCCAGGAAGGAGATATCAGGTTTGTTGGCAAAGAGCTATTGAATTTGAATATAATGCTGAATCTATTTTTTATCTTAGCAACATAACAAGTATCTCTCCAGGAAAGACATATCAGTTTCATTGGCAGTGCTGCTAGGCATGATTTCATGAAGAGTCAGATGTCCCGGCTCTTTAAATATCTAGAAGAATGTTCATCCCAGATGGGTCATGTTCATGGTGTGAAGGCAACCTTACTCTCAAGAATAATATCCTACTCAGCTTTCAGACAATCATAAAAAATGTGTTGGACAATGCATTAAAACTTATAAGAGTAAGGCGAAAGTGCGCCCTCCTGAAGAAAATTAGCTTCTGATTTCTTCGAGGAAACCTTTCAAGATGGTCTCACCTCCTACAATTGACTTATAAGTGATAAAAGAATCAGGCATTGATACGTAGGGCCCACTCAGCAAGGAGGAGGCCAAGGCTTCTAAGACTTTCTCACTTGGAGCGAGGCTGGAAGATATTATGAATTCATTTGACTGGGAGGAACAACCCACTTTTAAAAGGTTCTAGTTTAATGATCAAACTTTGAACTAGCAAAATTCTCGCCTTCAGTCCTCGCATAGAATATAAAATGTCCTACTATTGTGAAGGACATTTTCAGTTCTGTTAAGGGCACAGAGGCGAGGATCATTCCTCCCACAGAATCAGATAATCTGTTCCCTCCCATCTTAGCATAATGTTAGTTTTGGGGAGTGATGGTTTTCTTTGGTTATAAAGAATTATCTGCTGTATCTAATATCATTGTATTCATCCATTGATATGAACATTTTGCCTGTAATAATTTTCTTAGTAACAGCATTCTGCGTCCTCTCATAGGGACTGATCATAAGGAGGAGTATAGATGCTTGGTTTAGAAATCACACCGGCTGTCGTGCAAAGAGGGGACAGAGGAAGCCAAGAAGCCTCTTCGGTGGGTAGAAGCATTGTAATTGCTTATTACACTCTTGACATTTGTCCCAAGTTCCATGGGAAATGTAATTGTGGAGATGTTGTTTTGGGCTGCTGGATAAATAAAGGAAGAAAGAATAGCATAATCCTCACCTCAATGTCGTTAACAGAACTGAGACTTATCTTCATGATAACTAAGACATTTTTTAATTAATCATTAGATTTTTTATAACTGCACATAGGCACATTACATGGAAACGTGAATGCTTATGTTTTCTATAGCGGTCCAAAGCAACAAAGAATAATGAAACATGACTTGATTGCATTAGCTCTTAGTGGCTATGACACTAAAAACTCCAGCAGTAGCTCTTTAGAAAATTAGAGTATACACTCTGAAAATGTTCAGGTAACATTTACAGTAATACAGATCTAAAAATGGTAATGAAACAATTATATTAGATTTCATGAGTGACTTTGATTGCTTTTAATGTTATGAAAAATACATTAGAACGTTATAAATATGAACAGGATCAATTAAAAACTACATTTGCATTGCAAACTGCTTTTTTGGAATGAAATCAAAGAGAGTTTCTTGGAACCTAATTGATAATGTTGAGATATTTAAACCCAGTAATTTCAGTGATAATCAAAAAATGCTAAATAAACAAGATTCTACATAGCTTAATTTCAATACAGGAGTTTGAACTGCTGCCTTGTGCCACTTCTAAAAACTAAAGTTTCGCATGGTTAATTCACGGACTTATTATGATGCCTATGAATGTTTTCCAACTTGCAGGGTGTTATGTGAAACAAACTGCTGGATGGTACACACAGCTGGGAAATTATTTGTTTTAAATAAACTTGCGAGATTCCATAGCCCATGTACTATTTGCTTAAGGAATAACTTGTATTTTACATGCATCACCAATCTGTAGGTAGATAACTTTCCATAATGAATGCAAGACAAATAGTGCCACGGCAATTTGTAAACTAAAGGTATCACAGAAAACAGAGATCACTGGAAGTTTTTAAAACTATGAAGAATGCTTCATATATTATTGCTGTTCAACTAGAGAAGTTACAAGTATTTAGGGATTACAAATAAATCAATTGGGTGCTGTGATTTTATGTTATATCTTAAAACAAGACGCAGTGACTACACTTTGATGGCCAAATATTAACATATTTTGATAAAATGACCAGCGCAATTAAAATGCAGAATAGTTACATATAGTGTGAATAAAATTACATAATTATTGTGTACAGCAGATTCATTTTCTTTAATTGAAGTTTAGAAACTATATTTCATGCATCAAACATGACAAACATAATAACACAATTTAAAAGTAGCAGGAAAAGGGATGTTAGACAGAGTCAAGGAAACATAAGGGGCAACTTTGCACACAGTATTTTATAAAGTTTCCAATGTTTTCCCAGAATTGGCTCATATTTTATTGGTGGGTATGTTGCATTTGAAATTCCCCTTTCCTATAATGCACTCGTTATGGTATATTAGGTTAGCATTGTGTGGCTAAAATACATGCATTTGTACTTGCGCTTAGAACCCACTGAGTTATCCCTGCAGCATGTAGGCCTTCGATTAGCCAGTGTGACTCCATTTTGTATTTTTCGTAATCCTTATTAGACTGCCTGGGCTGTGCTCGTATTAAGCCTTAGTATTTAGAATCGCTTGCCTCAGCAGAACGCTCTACTTCGTTATTATTTTCGTTCCTGTTCAAGGTTATAACTCAACTTACTAACAGACAATTATTATGTTTTTGCATTCCGTTGTATACATGTAGCTCTGCTCTCATGTTAGGAGACGCTGAGACTCGGCACCATGGCCTTGAGATATGTTAGTACACCCCTCTGGCAGGTGCTAGCTCATCTCTGTGTACCTCCTTTGTTCATGCCCGGCTCAAGCCGGTAGTTTTCCACCAAAGGCGTGGCCGAAGTCTCCAGAGAGGTTTATTATGTATTAGCGTAACCTGGGGAGTCATTCCCCTCAACAGCCATCTTAGGGTGAAGGTCTGACTGGGCTCCTCTGCAGAATAGATATCTGAATAAATGTAAGTTTTCATTCTCTACTGTCTGACCGACTCTTCATTTGGGAAGGCATAGCAGGTGGTCATAAAAACCCCCGTGGTCCTAGAGGGTCACATCCTTCAGTTGGTACCCGAACAGGGACTCCACGAAATGTGGCCCCCTCACTCGTATCTCAGGGGTCAGAGTGGTGTCTCGTCGGTCGGGCGGATTGGGGCCCCACATCCATAAGACAGAGCTTGGTTCTCACAGCTGCCCCGCCCTTCCGATAGGGCGGATCCTCGGCTAGTGGTCACCGGCTGGGGTCCTGAGAAGGCAAAACCTTGGAGCTGACCGTTTAGTCCGAAGAGTCGACAGTGGAGAATAGTTTCACTCGACCTATGTGCACCAGCCTTTGAGCTGTGTCCTGATGCAGTCTTCGGGCTGTCTTGTCTGTAGTTTCTGAACTGCCTTGTTTGAATGACACAAGTCGATAGGCTGTGTCTTGTTACGGTTTCACACTGTCTTGGTTTGTATCTAGTGGGTTTGCAGACCCTTATAAAGGACACAGTGTTTGCGAGCAGTCTGAAGGGCCAACTGGTAATTCAACTTGCATATTGAAAAGGTCTGGGCTGTTTGCGGACAATCTGCCAGGCCAGCTGGTAATTGGCGTGTGTTTAAAAAGGTCTGGGGTTAAAAGCCTGACCCCTTGAACTTGGTATGGTTTCTTGGGTTGCTGTCTTGAATGTGATACCGCTTTTGGGCTGACTTGTGATGTGTTTGTGTGTCTGGGTGTTGCGTGGTCTGCTGGTGTCAATGTTGGTAGAATGTGTGTTTGAGTGAGGAGCAATTGTGCTTTCCAGACAGTTGGTTTGGCTTCTGAGCGACTTTGTTACCTCATCTTTTGTGTTACCGTTGTGGGTGTAGTTTGTCCGTTAGGGACAGTGTATGTGTCTTATAGTAAGATGCCTTGTTTAAGTAAGTTAGAGTGTTTTGGATGTCAATGCTGTTCTAATGATGCTACCCTGGAAGAGAGCCAGCCCACACCTCCGGAGGGTACACCGAATTTTGACATAAGTGTCAAGCATAGTATTGGCCCTATTATGTTTAGCACATTGTGGAATAAATATACGAGGGACAATGATGAGCTGCAATGGCCACTTACTGGCTCGTTTGATGAGGAGAAAATCAATTTCCTGCAGGAAAAATTGTTTGCTAAGAGGAGTAGGCAGTCCATGTTCGATTCTTTGAGAGTATGGCAGAGAGAAGCCAAGCAGCGATTCATGCAAGCGGAGAAAGAGGTTCGAAGAAAGTAGACAAAAGTATTACACAGAAGGCAGTAGCCTACGAAAGGGAAAATACCGAGAAAGGTGTAGCGTGCGCAGATAGGAAGTTTCGCTTGCAGACTGATAAAAGTTATGTTGCTAGGGAGGAGAAAGATGAGCTTGTCAGAGCTCTTGGATTCTCGTCCTCCGCCTCCGTATGCCCCACAGCGGATATATCCTATGGTGCCCACCTCTTCATCCTCGACCTCTGGGAATGTTCCCTCTCATGCTTCCAGTACTGTTGCCTCAGCCCTGACCCCACTTGCTTCTCCGACCTCGGCCCTGCTTGCAACCCTTGCATTCCCGCCTGCCACAGGGGCGGACACTACAGTTTCCCTTGTTCTATCCCTCCCTCTCCTGACCTGTCCCTTGTTTCTACCTCGACCACTACGCTCCCTTTTACACCTACAACTCTGTCCCCCTACATAATGGTGCCTGTCTCTGCTTCTGCTCTTTCTCCTGAGAGTGTGATACCACAGACACCGTTGAATGCTGAAACGCCTGTACGCAGACTTCCCGGAACATATTGGGGAGCGGCACGAGATCGCATGGAGAAAGTATTGGCGCGCTCTGCTGTGGGTACTAAGGAGAAAGAGATGGTGGTTAATCAGGCAGCTCAATGGGCCCGGCACCCGATCTATAGTGTGGAGGATGTATGGAGTGTGATGAAAGATTATGAGCCTTTTATACAGCAGCATGCCCTTAAGCACTTCGGCCACACTTATAGAATTGTGAGAGCAGTGTTTCCATGGTACTGCACCACAGATCATCTATGACATACGAGACAGAGTGTATGTTACAGACATGGCTCCGAATGAGGTTTTCAGTAATGTGTCTACATTGGTGGGTTACTGCGGCAGGTTACTCCAGAAGGTTTCGATGTTAGGAACGCAGAACCCTATGAGGGAAGTCCACCCTATCTACCATCCTGAAATACCAGAATTGCGCGACTCCACGAATACTGTAATAAGACAGCGAGTCGATGCTCGGTTTCAAGAACAATGGATCTATACCCCTTGGAAAAGGAGTGAGGTCCTCTCCTTAAAGAGCCAGTTACCGGACCCAAGGAAAAACCCCATTGCCTATTATAAAGAATTGATGGAGGCGGCCTCCTCCACAGTGCTGATGTCAGCTGACATGGAGTTATTTTTTGGCTTGTTAGTACCGGTAGATTTATGGAGACAGGTCCATACGCAGGACCATGCTCTGGAGTTGGGCGGCACATGGGACAAGATTAGGGCATGGGCTAAGGAGCGCAAGACCAGGGAAAAGC
This sequence comes from Triturus cristatus, assembly GCF_964204655.1. Taxonomy (NCBI): domain Eukaryota; kingdom Metazoa; phylum Chordata; class Amphibia; order Caudata; family Salamandridae; genus Triturus; species Triturus cristatus. The sequence continues at coordinate 1,137,969,127 of NC_140592.1, forward strand.
CAAAGGTAGAGTTACTGGCTTTACCTGGGCGTATTATTGAATATATGCACTTTCTTATCCCACCGAAGAAAGTGAACTGGGATCATTTGACTGCGTGTCATCAGAAGAAGGATGAGAGTGTGTCGGATTTCTTCACCAGATTTGAAGTGGTGTTTCCCGACTTTAGTGATCAGGATTTGTCACAGGAGGGTGGTGTCCGTTTGTTTGTGAACAGATTCGTCACTGACTTACTCCCTGAGGTTGCCACTAGGTTGCAGGCTTTGGAAAGTACTTGGACGACATCCTCCCCATCAGTAATATTGAGTATGGCACAGTACTATGAGCATAGAGAGAACGAGGACAAAGACAGAGTGGAAAAGAAGTTGTAAGATTTGAAGACGAGGGTGTTAATGCACAAGTTGCAAAAGGAAGAGGTAGAGGACGAGGTTCAGGTTCGGGTCCACGGCCACCCCGAACAAACAGGGGTGGTGCTTCCAGTGTTCCTGTGGGACACAACCAATGTGTGTACTGTAAAAAGGAGGGACATTGGCGGAATGAGTGCCCAGAATTGTTGCAGAAAGGTGGGGCTCCGAGAGATCAGGGTTTTGGAGGCAGAGGGTGAGGAGGAGGAGGCCGAGGGGGGACGCAGTCAAGGAACGCGTCTTACAATAGGCAGAACGGGAATTATTTTGATGACCCTCAGGGAAGACAGTACTACCACGACTACTATGATATGGACGAAGTGATGGGGTTGTCTCACAGCTAGGACAGCCAAGGCAGTGCGAAGGACCGGTTCCGGTGCCTGTAGATCAGCATGGACTGTATATTACTGCAGATCTGCAAGGTACTACAGAGAAATTTCTAGTCGATCAAGGGGCTATGAATGTCAAGGTAACGATACACTCTTACCTGTTTCTTGGTGTATTGTTTGGTTTCGCAGAGACGTAGTGGACCAACTTCCCTCAACCCTACTTATTAACTTGTGAGTTACAAAACCACCTCAAGCTAAACAATAGGTATTAGGAGGATTCTTGTTGTCGACCTGCGAGGCAACAAAGAAGACTGACTCAATATCTGCCACTTGTTCTATTTATTAATGACTCTAGTTCCTCACTTTGTAAACTTTTCTCTTGAACTCTCAATGTAATTTCCTACCTGCGAATCAAGTATGGTGCGGTGTGAAGCGTCCTAGTACTTCTTGAGATGGTAGAGGTGATTTCAATGATGTTGGTAGGAAGGAAGTTGTGTGCCAATTCCTAAAGATGGGACTTCATTCTCTTCTTTTCTTGAAAGTGAAAGGAACGTATGTTACTTTTCAGCACTCTCTCAAGGATCAAAACATCACAATTATTTTTGTACTTTTCTTTCAAATTATGACATCTTGAATGATATTCACTTTGTACTTCCCCCTGTCATTCTTCATCACTTTTCCCCTCTATATGCTGAACTGAAATCAAAAACAAATACACAACACAAAGGCCAAAAGCAAACTCTTTGCGCACACGTCTGTTCACCTCAATTTGTTGCTGTCATTAAGGTAAGTCATGTTTACTCTGAAAGCAGTTCAGTCTTTTCCTTATGCAAGAAAAAATGTGTCTAAAAATGGTTCCTTTTTAAATCCCTTGCGTGATTACATATATCTGTCTTGTGATGGGTGCCTTAAAAGATAGAAATACACTTAGCTTTCTCTTCCTTTTGTTTCTTAGGTGAAAAGTTTGGTGGATCTAGGAAGAAAACTTCTCTGTAGCTGTGAAGATCATCGCTGTGGAGGCTGACATCAGGAACCCTGTTGCGCTGGTTTTTCAGGTGAGTCACACATCGAGAACAAGAGGAAGGCCAAGCAAGTTCTGGAAGTTGGGTGTGGCCTTATATAGAAGCGCCACACCCAAAATGGCTACCACGTATGAATCATGTCCAACGTGACGTGAGGAGTGGCCTTAGACCTCAGTTTAGATGTCATTGAAAGCGCTGCCACTCTGCCGGCATTGAGGCAGCACCTGAGGCCAGCAAACGGGCGCACTGCGAGCACATTGGCAGTGCGCTTAAAGGTATACAAGAAACGAGTGATCACAATTTGCAAGCATGCTCTCTTTACATATTACCATATGGTCTGGAAAGAGTTCAAAAAATGATTTCTGATTATACATACCAAACTACCAAACCATCATTATATATATCAAACTTTCAGATAGTAACACCAACATGACTCTAACACCCATTACACATGTTACTCCAAAGGTGGTGCTGGTTGCACGGGAAAGGGGTGGGTTTTTATACGCGGGTATGTTTGACTTTGTTGTGAGTGAGGTGGCTAGAGGAATCATGACAGTACTCCCCCCTCAGAATCCCCCCCTAAGACTATAGGAATGAGTTTTGTCTTATCAGGATTTTGAAGATAAAAAGCTTTGACCAAACGTTGAGCATTTGTTAAATGAGCAAGGGGTTCCCAGGATCGTTCCTCAGGACCATACCCCTTCCAATCCACTAGATCAGAGGTCTTCAAACTTTTGGATGCCGAGACCCCCCTGTCAACATTTTGAGGCGTAAGGACCCCCTCTTGACAAAAATGTCTAAACCTGTTGACTAAATTGCGTGGGATGAAAATGTAAATAAGGTTATGTGATGCCGCGTATTTTGGGATAGCATTGCTTCATTATTTTGATATTTGTTACACACAGTAACGCTGAGGAAAGATTTCACCCAATCAGTACCCATTTATAACCAAAATACAGCAATTATCATCAGAAAGATTTCAAGTCAACCTTTGTGAAGGGCCTTCCACTCTGCAGCAATACGTGCTGCCACATTAGAAGCTCACCTGGCCCTGACCGGAAGAAGCAGGGGTCCCTTAAAACCCTGGCGGTTTTGTGTAGAGTTAAGCCTTTTACCCATGCAGCTTTCCTCTCACCCCCTCCCTTCCATCCCTCTCTCCTCTCCTAACCCCGGATCCCTCTCTCACTTTGCAGGTCATTTTCTTTCACCCCTTTTTACAACTTCTGAACTCTCCCCATTCAACCTCTCACTTCACCTTTAATCACCTCTTGCCATTCTGTCCTTTCACTGCCCTCATCTCTAACAGTCTCTCACATTTATCTCATGGCCTCTCTGGCCCTGTCACCTCCCGTGCCCCTCAGCACTTCTCATTCACCTCGTCTCTTCATTCAAATTTTTGTCTATTTGTATCTTACACCTCTCCAGTCCCCCCATTCCTCTTTCACATCTCCCCTTTGTTCTAACAGAAGCCCTCACCTTTGGATCACACTCACTTCTTGCGTGTCCACACTTCTCTTCGGCAATTCACATTTCTCCTCATCCCTGACCTCTTCAATCAAATTCTCTCACTCCCTTGCTGTCCTCTCTCATTTTGGGTGCGGATGCAAGTTCAGAATGGGATGAATGAATGTATGATTACTGATGGGCTTGTTTGAGTGAGTTGCATATTGAGTAGTGAGGGGGACAGGTGAGTGAAGTGTCACATGAGTGCAGGATGAGTAGTGTACTCGTGTGACTGCAGGTTGAGGTATAGTGTGAGCAGGACAAGTGCATTTTGAGAGCAGAGTGATCACTGTGAGTGCAGGGTGAGCGGGTGAATGGTGCAAGTGCATGGTGATCAGTGTGAGTGCATTGTGATCGCTGTGAGTGCAAGGTGAGCGGGTGAATGGTGCAAGTGCATGGTGATCAGTGTGAGTGCATTGTGATCACTGTGAGTGCAAGGTGAGCGGGTGAATGGTGCAAGTGCATGGTGATCAGTGTGAGTGCATTGTGATCGCTGTGAGTGCAAGGTGAGCGGGTGAATGGTGCAAGTGCATGGTGATCAGTGTGAGTGCATTGTGATCGCTGTGAGTGCAAGGTGAGCGGGTGAATGGTGCAAGTGCATGGTGATCAGTGTGAGTGCATTGTGATCACTGTGAGTGCAAGGTGAGCGTGACAATGAAGGGCGAGAATGAGGAATGAGTTGTCTGAATGCAGGGTGCATTCCCAGACCCATGAAGTAACTCAGCATGTTATTGACGGGGCGTAGACTTTAAGATCTAAGTTAAACTATTGCGGCATTAATCGGGGATCGAGGGTGAAGGAAATAAATAATGTGCTGATCCTGCAACAAACTTCCAGTCCTATGGTTAGGGTTGCCAGCAGATTATTTTGGTGGCCCAGTCGGTACAAAAAGAAACAATCACCTAAAGCGGTATTTTCAGCGCTTATCTGTGCATACTTCCCAGGGCCGGCTTTAGTGCTGGTGGTGCCCTGTGCGACCATGTTTGTTGGTGCCCCCCACTATGACCACCCCCACCACGGATTCTCTCACTAGCACCCTTTAACAGTGACCAAGTCTCCATAACCCCACACTCTCAGATGCATTGAATTAGTTATATAGTGCCACTCATACCAGTGTAGGGTGTCCGAGCACTTTGCATCACACACACATTACACAGAGACAATCAATCATAAGTGTGTAAATCAGTGTATAGGAAATGTTACATAAGCCAAAGGACTAAAAGTATAGGAGTCCCATGTCATCCATACTGGTAGACAGTATAGTTCAAGAGTGCTTGGTGTGGAGAAGCACAAACTCAGAGTCGAAAAAGAAACAGCATAGTTGGGAGTTTCCTTTAATAATAAGAATTGATTTCTAGCCAAATTAACCCTTTTTGCAACATTAATCAATGGTCTAATAATGTATTCTTTGTAGTGTGCATGCTGTTCTAGGATGGAAGTTAATAGCTCACTATTCTCTATTAGGACTTTAAGTTATAAATTGCAAGTAACAAAAGGATGTCTCTTTTGAAAGCAGTAACCTGCTGATCTCTTCACATCATACGCACTCTGTAATCTACTTGGTACACGTTCTTTGCAGCAGGCATATTAACCCTCTGCACTAACATCACCTAAGTCAAAACCTCAACTATACAACATTCTGATCTCTCTCCAGGAAGATAATTAATCACACAAGTTATCTTGACATTTATGTGAGGCCTGGTAATTGCCGGGGAAAGAAACGCTGCAGCAGGTGCTTCAAAAGCACAATAAACTTTCACTCACGGCGCCCCCAGGAAGCCAACTTTGTATTCCTTTCCATGAAATGCATTCTCACACTACGGCAGTGAATGTAAAATCCAAATGTAAGGAATAGGCACAGTCGGGACCCAGGGGGTACTGGAACCAGCAAAAAAACCTAAGCCTCTGTAAGCAGTTTACAAAGGCATGTTAAATGGTCTTTAAAGACCTGTGAAAAAACACGGGGGTGCCGGAGATAGGAATCCAGACACTGCCCAGCTGAGCCCCCAGCAGCTCAAGTTTCACTGCAGCAGCCCGGGCTGAGGCACAGGACGGGGGAAGGGGGGGGGGCTGAAGCCCTTGGGCCTGGGCAGAAGTGTGACTGGGAAGGCGCGACCCCCTTTACATCACTCCACGGCCCCCCTGGGGGTCGCGCCCCACAGTTTGAAGACCCCTGCACTAGATAAACTAGTTTGCCTCTTACTCTTTTAGAATCTAGCACTGTCTTAACCTCAAATTCCGAAACCCCCTCAATGTTAATGGGTGGAGGTGCAGCTTTTATGCGAGTCATTGGATTATATTGCTTCATAAGAGACACATGAAAGACTGAATGACAATGATATTTTGGTGGGAGGGTCAATTTAAGACTCACTGGATTAATATTTCTTTCTATTGGGAATGGACCAATAAACCTGGGACTGAACTTCTCATTCCCTTGAAAACGCTTATTCTTAGTAGACAACCAAACCTTATCCCCAATTGCAAATAAAGGTTGTTCAGTACGATGGCGATCTGCTTTGCTTTTTTGATTTTCTTTTGCTTTTGCTAAATGGAATTCAGCCTGCAATTGAATGGTTGTCAGTTTAGCTACGTAATCTTGAACGGAAGGTACAGAAAAAGAAGGATTCACTTTTCCAGGAATGTTCTTTGGATGAAAACCATAAGCACAGACAGAAAAAGGGTGACATATCAATCAAGGAGTGTTCAGAATTATTATAAGCGAACTCCAATGCCCACAAATTTTCACTCCATTCCTGATCACAAGTCTCCAACACACAACGCAGGTATTTCTATTGTTTGATTAGTGCGTTCTGTTAAACCATCAGTTTGGGGGTGATAGCCTGATGAAGTGCGCACTTCCATGTCTAATGATTTACTTAAACTCCGCCAAAAATGGGAAATAAATTGAGGGCCTCTGTCTGAAATTAGAACAGATGGAATGCCATGAAGGCAAATGATTTCTTGTGCAAATATTTGGGCTAAATCTGTTGCTGTGGGGAGTTTCTTTAATGGTATAAAATGGGCCATAGGTGTGAAGTGATCAACTACGGTTAGAATAGTAGTAAAACCAGCTTTGGTAGGTGGGAGTTCAACAATGAAATCTAAAGACACAGTATGCCATGGTTGAGGTGGTATTGGTAATGGTTGTAATAAACCACTGGGAGCATGATGTTCGGATTTACTTTGAATACATGTGGCGCAAGATTCAACATATTCTCGAATGTCATTAAACATGGAAGGCCACCAAACACCAAAAGTTTTAGTAATCCCAGGATGGGCTGATGAAGTAGTATCATGGTGTAATTGAATTACTTTTCTTTGAGAGGTTTCAGAAGGTACAAAAATGTGTTCATTCATGAGCAATGTATTGTCTTTCCAGTGTAATAACGGATACAATTGCTGCCATTAAGACTCAGTTTTTTTTTTCAATTCGGTTTGAATCTGTATTAGCACATCCGAATGTGTAATGTTGGCTTGGAAACAATGTGTAGGTAAAATAGGTTTAATTTCTTCTTGAAGAGTTGTGCCTTTCTCTTCGATACCAATACGTGATAAAGCATCAGCTTTATTGTATTCTTTTCCTGGACGAAAGGTGATAATAAAATTGTAATCGTTAAAAAATAATGTCCATCGAAGCTGGCAAGCAGAAAGGGTTTTTACTGATTTTAAGCTTTGTAAATTACGATGATCTGTATATATTGTAATTGGGTGTCTTGCTCCCAACAAGTAGTGTCATCACTCTTCAAAAACTGCTTTGATAGCCAATAGTTCTCTGTTGGCAATGGCGTAATTTTGTTCAGCTGCAGACAATTTGCGGAAGTAATAAGCGATCGGATGCATCTGTCCTGTATGTTTATGTCTCTGAGACAAGATACCTCATAAAGCAAATTGTGAAGCGTCTACTTCCATTATGAATGGTAGAGTAGGGTCTGGTTGCATTAAAATAGGAGCGGAGGTAAATAGGCTCTTTAGCTCTTGAAAGGCCTTTTCAGCTGATTCATTCCAGTCAAACTTTACACCCTTGCGGAGAAGTTTAGTAATTGGGGTAATGGTTTGAGAGAAATTGGGAATAAACTGCCGATAAAAATTGGCAAAACCCAAAAAGCTTTGGATTTGCTTTACGGACACAGGACTTGGCCAGGTAAGTATTGATTCAATTTTCTTTGGATCCATCTCAATGCCTTTCAGACTTATTATATATCCCAAGAAATCTACTCTGGAAGTATGACACATGCTCTTTTCCGGTTTTACATACAAAGAATTTTGCAACAGTTTTTTAAGGATGGCGCATACCTGATTTACATGTTCTGACACTGAATTGGAATATATAAGTATGTCATCAATATAGACAACACAACAGATGTCAATGAATTCATGTAACACCTCATTGATAAAAAGCTGAAAAGCTGCGGGAGCATTGCAGAGTCCGAAAGGCATGACCTGATACTCAAAAAGACCAAATTTAGTGCGAAACGCAGTTTTCTATTCGTCACCCTCTCGGACTCTTACAAGGTGATAAGCTCCACGCAGATCGAGCTTGGTAAAAATAATGGCCTGCTTCATTTGATCCAACAATGTAGGAATTAAAGGCAAGGGGTATCGTTTTTTAATTGTCACGTTATTCAGGGCGCGATAATCGATGCACGCACACAATTCTCCCCCTTTTTTCGGTATAAAAAACAAAGGAGAAGAGGCTGGAGATTTGGAATGTCGTATAAATCCATTAGCTAAGTACTCGTCAGGGTATGTTCTCAAATTTTCATTCTCTTTTTCAGTGAGAGCATAAATACGACTACAAGGTAACGTGGCTCCGGGTACTAAATCTATACGACAATCATAGTCTCGATGTGGTGGTAAGGTGTTAGCTCTTTTTTTATCAAAAACATCTACTAGATCTTCATATTCCTTTGAGACACCATCAATAAGTAAAATATTTTATGATTCCTTTGGAAAGTCATATCCTTGCACTTTTTCTTCTAACACATTATTTTGGAAACAGTGAGAAATACAATGTTCAGAATTGAATGTAATTGATTTCTTGATCCAATCTATTTGAGGATTATGTTGAACTAACCATGGTATACCTAATATGAGGCGAAATTGAGGGGCATCTATGATGTCGAACACAATATTTTCTCCATGGTTTGTGGAACACATCATAGTTAGATTTTCTGTTTGGTTTTGTATTAGACCAGAGGTTAATTCTTTACCATCCACTGCACGCACAAAAATCTGAATGACTTTTAGGCACAGAACGTAACCCTAATTTTAGCAAAAATTGGGTATCAATAAAATTTCCAGTAGCTCCAGAATCAATTAAAGCATCTACAGACCAAGTGTGTGAATCTTTATCTTCCATTTGTAATCTAACTCTAATAATAAGGTGGTGAAAGGATGCGGCAGGAGCTGTGGAGGCCAAACTAGACAACCTACTCGACAAACTGACCTAATCTTTTATCGAGTTCTCTAGTTTTCTGAGGATTGACTAATAGCTACTTCACTAATCTTTGACTTCCCTTTATTTGGATGAGTGGGGCATTGCTTTACGAAATGACCTGTTTTCCCACAATAAAGACATTGGTTTCATTTACGGCGTTTATCTTTTTCTTCTTTGGTGAGGGGGTCCTCTGATGGTTTCTATTTGCATTGGTTCCCCCAAATCTGGTTTGTTAAGGGTTTCAGTTTTGGAATAAGTTTTTTCTTTATAGAGAAACATTTTAGAGGCTGTTTTTCCTCGTTCACCCTTACGTTCCAACAAACGGCAGTTGAGTTTTACTGCTAAGTCTATGAAATCAGCAATATCTTCAGGAGGATCTAAAATATGAGTTATCATATCCTTAAGTTCATCCCGCAAATCTTTGTAAAAGAAGAAAACTCTTTTTTCTTCACTTTAACTGCAATAACTCATGATCATCTGATTGCACAAATACATGTTTAGCAAATAACTTTTTCATCGTTGCTTTAAACTGATTAAAATCATAGAGTAAAGGGTCGTTACGCTCTACCAAAGGTACGGACCAAAGAGCAGCTTCTCCGCATAAGTATGATAGGACAAAGGCCACTTTAGAGGAGTCATCAGGAAACGCAGTAGGTTTTGCAATAAAATGTAAATGGCATTGATTTAAAAAGATTGTAAACTTATTGCTAGCCCCATGAAATCGTTCCGGAGGCGCTAAAGGAACCGATACAGGGGTTACCACCTGAATTTGAGTAGGAGACGTAGTAGTCGATGAATGCAACGTTTGTGTAGAAGACTGAAAATTAGGCTGAAAGGTAGGTGACTTTAAGATTGGTTTTGGAAAAGGTGGAAAACTCCAAGATGAACGATCCTGCACTGCATTCTGCAGAGAAGATAAATCTCTACGTAAAGACACATTTTCTGACTTAATTTCAGCCAACATAGTGGCTATGTCTTGTAAAGAAATTTGCTAAGCTTGGTCCATTATGTCTGGGCGAAACATATACCGTGGGCTGGGCCTTCTGTCAAGGTAACGATACACTCATACCTGTTTCTTAGTGTATTGTTTGGTTTCTGTCACGATGTCAGTAGCGCCAAAACCATAAAAAAGCCACTAACCTCAGAAGTCTGCCAGCAGGGACGATGGAGAGACGAGAAGCCCCCCTCCTCCCCTGGGCACCAACCCCCACAGAGTGTACCAACACTACTATGCGAGACAGCACCCCGGGAAAAAGGGAAGTGGAAAAAATAAACTCTGCTGTCTAGAAGGGAGCTTCTGGTTCTATGTCTGGTCTACTGTTCAGTACAGCTGCAGAAGGAAAACTGTTTATTAAAGAAATGACAAGAAATTATGAGTTTATCAGGTGAATGGGGGAACGTTCATGCCTCACGTCATTTACTCCCCAAAAAGAAGACCACTTACACAACAACAGAAATAAGAGATCTTGGGTTCCTTGTTCTCTCTTTGTGTCTCAGAACACCCGCTGCTAGTAGACGAAAGAAAATCCAAGGTTCCTGTAAGTTCCACGCTACAACGGGAGACAGGCAAGGGTGCGTGGAACATAATGATTGTCTCGTGATTTAGTGGGCAGAATTGCTGTTGAACAACACAGCTGAATACTAAACAATGCCCTGATATGGGGAAGCGCTAGGAAGTCAGTGCCCCCAAAATATCTGTCATGGAGAGAGCCCAAAACCGTTGTAATGGAGAGAGCCCGAAGCCGCTGTTGAATTCACAGCACACGAGCTTTCCCCCCAGTGCATCGTTATCTGACAAAAGGAACTAGGAGCAAAGCATTAGAAAAGGAAACAGAGTTTCTGAAACAGGAGGAGCGCTCCAGCGCTTCCGTCCCCTGCAACGCACCGAAATATCTGGAAAGACTCCTGTTGTAGGCTCTCTGCAGTCTTCTTTGGTCAAGGGGAATCGCTGTCAGGACAAAAGCGGGATGAAGAAGTACGAGAGTATTAGCGGGAGTTCCAGCGGTGAAATACCATCTGCCACTCTGATGCTGCAAAAGTCAATGGCGAGATTGTCATGCCCCGACCCTTGGAAGGGGAGGGGCTTTACGGTGGTGAACCGGAAGAAAATGGCTGATCCGGTTTCCTGTTGATAGTCCCAGGGGCTTCTGGGAACTGTAGTTTTTTGTGCGTCCTGCACCCTTCGCTGGCACCCTATGCCCCTCAGACACAGCCACACTCATACAGGTCAAAAGGAAGAAAGGAAGGGTCACCCTATGACCTCCGCACCCCGGTTACTGAGCCATGACCGTGGCAAGACCCCCTCTCATAGACCACCATCTCGGCGGTCGTCCAGACTTACTTGGATACCTGGAATGGAAACGTTCCAGCAGTTGAGGGCAGTGGAGATTATCTGCAGGTTCCCAAGTTCTATCCTCGACTCCGTACCCCTTCCAGTCTACTAGATACTGCACCCGACCCCTTACCAACCGGGAGTCTAACAGCTCCCTCACTTCGTACTCCTCATGCCTGTCTACTTCTATAGGCAAAGGCGTAGTGGGCAACCTCATGCTGGCAGGGCAGGGCCGAAGCAGGGATACATGGAACACAGGGTGCACGTGCCATCAATCAATCAATCAATCAATCAATCAATCAAATAATTTGTAGAGCGCACTATATACCCACAAGGGTTCCAAGGCGCTGAGGGAGGGGAGAGGGAGGTGCTGTAGCTACTGATCGAACAGCCAGGTCTTGAGTTGTCTCCTGAAGGTTAGTAGGTCTTCGGTTTGTTGTAGGATGAGGGGGAGGGTGTTCCAGGTTGTGGCTGCGCGGTGGGAGAAGGATCTGCCTCCGGCTGTGGTTCTACGGATGCGTGGGACGGTGGCCAGGGAGAGGTCTGCGGAGTGGAGTTTCCTGTTGGGTACGTAGAAGGAGAGTCGGCTGTTGAGGTAGGCTGGGCCGGTCTTGTGGAGTGCCTTGTGTGCATGGATCAGGAGCTTGAAGGAGATTCTTTTGTCGACAGGGAGCCAGTGCAGGTTCCTGAGGTGGGGGGTGATGTGGTTGCGGCGCGGGACGTCGATGATCAGGCGTGCAGAGGCATTCTGGATTCTTTGCAGTCTGTTGATGAGCTTGGTCGGGGCGCCGGTGTAGAGTGCGTTTCCGTAGTCGAGTCTGCTGCTGACTAGGGCCTGGGTGACTGTTTTTCTTGTGTCTGTTGGGATCCATCTGTAGATCTTGTGGAGCATACGGAGGGTGTTGAAGCAGGTGGAGGAGACAGCGTTGACTTGTTTGGTCATGGTGAGTTTCGAGTCGAGGATGACTCCCAGGTTGCGTGCGTGGTTGGTGGGTGAGGGGGGTGTCCCCAGTGATGCGGGCCACCAGGAGTAGTCCCATGCTGAGGGGTTGTCTGTGTTCAGCTTAAGGTGTCTATCCTCCATCCATTCGGCGACGGCCTTCATTCCCTGGTGGAGATTGGATTTGGCGGTGAGAGGGTCTTTGGTGAGGGAGAGGATGAGTTGCTTGTCGTCGGCGTAGGAGATTATGTTGAGGTCGTGATGTCGGACGATGAGTGTGAGGGGCGCAATGTAGACGTTGAACAGCGTCAGGCTGAGGGAGGATCCCTGCGGGATGCCGCAGATGATCTCGGAGGCTTTGGATCGGAACGGGGGGAGGCGGACTCTCTGGGTTCTGCCAAAGAGGAAGGAGGAGGTCCAGTCCAGGGCCTTGTCTCAGATCCCCGCCTCGTGGAGTCGTGTGCGTAGTATGCGGTGGCAGACGGTGTCGAAGGCGGCAGAGAGGTCCAGAAGGATGAGGGCCGCCGTCTCGCAGTAGGAGCCTGATGTCGTCTGTGGCGGCGACGAGGGCGATCTCGGTGCTGTGGTTGCTGCGGAATCCTGATTGGGAAGCTCCAGGATGCCGTTGTCTTCGAGGTAGCGGGTGAGCTGGATGTTGACTATCTTCTCAATGACCTTAGCTGGGAACGGAAGCAGGGAGATGGGCCGGAAGTTTTTGAGTTCACTCGGGTCCGCCTTGGGTTTCTTTAGTAGGGTGTTGATCTCGGCGTGCTTCCAGCTCTCAGGGAAGGTCGCGGTCTCGAAAGAGAGGTTGATGATGTTGGGCAGCTGGGGTGCAATGGAGCTGCTGGCTTTGTTGAAGATATGGTGTGGAAAGGGGTCAGACGGCGAGCCGGAGTGGATCGTGCTCATGGTCTTGCATGTGTCTTCGATGCTCACGTTGGCCCAGGTTGTCAGGGGGTCGCGGTCGGTGTGGTGCGGTGGGTTCAGCGTGTTGGGGCCTGATGGGGTCATCCGGGAGTTGAAGCTGTCGTGGATGTCGGTGATTTTTTGGTGGAAGAAGGTGGCGAGGGAGTAGCACAGGGCTTGCGACGGCGGGATGTCGTTGGCGTTGGAGCTGGGGTTGGAGAGTTCTTTAACGACGTTGAAGAGCTCCTTGCTGTTGTGTGCGTTGTTGTCGAGGTGGTCTTTGAAGGAGGTTCTCTTGGCGGTCCTGATGAGGTGGTGGTGGTTGCAGATGGCGTTTTTGTGGGCTGTGCGGCTGTCTGGTGACTTCTCGCTGAGCCATATGTTCTCCAGCTTCCTGCAGGTGCGTTTAGACACTAGGAGTTCCGGGGTGAACCAATTGGCTCTCTTGCTGGTGCCTTTGAGGGTTTGTTTTTTCAGCGGGGCTAGGGTGTTGGCGCAGTTGTCCATCCATCGTCTGAGGGTGCGCGCACCATAGTCGCGGTTGGCGGGGTTGGTCGGTGGGTTGAGTGCGAGGTTTGTCTGTAGTTGTACTTCGGTGATTTTGCCCCAGCAGCGACGGGGGATCTGTGGGGTGAGGTGATGTGTGACGGGTTTCCGAAAGGTGAAGTGGATGCAGTGGTGGTTTAAGTGACTGGTTTAAGGACAGCTTCATGGCAACAGGGTTTATCACTTCCTCAATACCATAGGGCCCGATGTATTTGGGTTTCAACTTTCCCACCCCTTTAAGATGCAGGTTCTTAGTGGCCAACCACACCTTGTCTCCTGCCTGATAAGCGGGTTCAGTGGCCCCCCTTCTGTCCGCGAACTGCTTTTGCGCAGTTTGTGCTATCGCTAGCTGTCTCTTGGCATCGAATAACACTGCTCTGGGGTGGGTGTGGTGTTCCTGTATGGTTGGATGCTTGGAGGCCACTGGCCATTCAAAGGGGAGCATGTTCGGATGGAGACCATATAGACAAAAGAAGGGGAAACACCCCAATATAGAATGCTCTGCAATGTTGTAGGCAAATTCTGCCAACCAGATCAGTGTATACCAGTCTGCGGTGTTTTGGAGGGTAAAACAGCGTAGGTATTGCTCTAAGGTTTGATTAAGCCGTTCCGTCTTGCCATCGGTCTGGGGATGGTAGCTAGAGGACAGACTGGCTTCTATGTTCATGGTATTGCATAACGCCTTCCAAAATTGAGAGGTGAATTGAGATCCCCGGTCTGTGATAAGTACACTGGGAAGACCGTTTGCCCTGGCCACGTGTTGTAGGAAGACGATGGCCAGTTCAGAGGAAGTAGGTAACTGTTTCAATGGAATGAAATGCCCCATCTTCGTTAGGTGGTCAACTACCACCACAATGGCGGTGTATCCTTCACAAGGGGGCATTTCCACGATGAAATCCATAGACATGGTGTGCCAAGGAAGCGGAGGGATAGGTTAGGCCGTAGCAGTCCAACGGGTTTTGAATGACTAGCCTTTGCTTGTGCACAGATTGCACAATTCCGTAGGTATTCTTTGGTATCTTTTCGTAGTGTGGGCCACCAAAAGGACCACTCAATACTGGCAATGGTTTTGTACTCCCCCAGATGTCCTCCTAGCGTAGAGTCATGAGCCCAAGCTAATACTTGTTTCTGGAGTAGAACGTGAGGGATGTATAGGGCGTGGTAGTGATACCACAAGTCTCAGTTCATTGTCCTATGTTCAGGGTCCTCCTGGATCCATGCATGGACATCTGTCTGAGCTAAGAACACCCTTACGTCCTCAAGGAAGTCCTGCAACATGATCAGCGCTAGGGTCTTGTACTGGAAGGCTGTTTCAGGGAGGATTGGGGGTGGATCAGGATGGTCCTCCTGTGTATCATCTTGGGTTTCCTCTGGTCAGGATAAGGCATCTGCCTTTCTGTTCTGAGTCCCTGGCTGGTATATAATGACTAAATCATAATCAGAAAAGAAAAGAGACCAGCGGTGTTGACGTGGAGTCAGGGCTCGGGCAGTTTTGAGAAACAAGAGATTCCGGTGGTCCGTGTACATTTCTATGGTGTGTTGGGCTCCGAGGAGATAGTGCCTCCACTCCTCGCAGGCTCTTTTTATGGCCAGTAACTCCTTGTTTGTGATGGAATAATTTGTCTCACAGGGGGAGAGTTTCTTTGACTAATACTCCACCGGATGTAGCTGTCCTGTGTCCGGGTGCAGTTGGGACAGCACCCCTCCTATCGCATACTGGGAAGCATCTGTTTCGACCACAAAAGGTAGGTTAGAGTCAGGATGACGCAAAATGGGAGCTTGCGCAAATCATTCCTTCAGCTTCCTAAAGGAGAGGTTCGCTTCTTAGCTCCAGACAAAAGTGGTAGTTTTCCTCAGAAGACTTGATATAGGGTGTATTATCTTGGAGAAGTCTTTGATAAAGTGCCTATAGTAATTCGCAAACCCCAGGAAGCTCTGTACTGCTTTGATGTGTTGAGGGGCCTTCCATTGCGTAATCGCCTCCACTTTACCCATATCCATTTGAAAGCCTTGGACGTTAATCACGTATCCCAGAAACGTAACTTCTTCAACATGAAATATACACTTCTCTAGCTTGGCGTACAATGAGTGTTGTTGCAGTCTGTCTAGTACTGCTGTCACATGGGTAACGTGTTCCTCGGGTGGAGACGAATAGATGAGAATGTCGTTGATGTAAACGATGCAACATGTTTCCAGAAGCCCCCGAAGGACCTCATCCATGAAGTATTGAAAAGCCGCAAGGACATTGCACAACCCAAAGGGCATGACTCGGTACTCGTAGAGCCCAAACTTAGTTCGGAAAGCAGTTTTCCACTCGTTGCCGATTTGACTCACACCAAGTGGTAGGCCCCTCGTAGATCCAGTTTAGTGAAGATACGAGCACCTTTCAGCTGGTCCAGAAGTACCGGTATTAGGGGTAGGGGATACCGTTTTTTGATGGTGACCCTGTTAATTGCCCTGTAATCAATACAGCTTCTCAGATCATCGCAATCTTTCTTTCGGAATAAAGAAAAGAGGGGAAGAGGCTGGTGACAACGAATGCCTGATAAATCCAGACGCGAGGTTCTCTTCTAAGTTTCTCCTTAGGTATTGTGTTTTGGGTTCGGTAAGGGTTTATACTCGGCTACAAGGTATGTCTACTCCAGGCATGAGGTCTATCCGAAAATCGTACGTCTGATGGGGCGGAAGAGTGGTTGATTTCTGTTGATCAAAGACCGCCTTGTATGCTTGTAGGCTTCTGGTAGTGTCGTGGAACAACAGTACTCGGGATCCTCACTTCCGTTTGCCAATAAACCAGCCTGTGTACAAGAGACTTCCTTCTGGCGTGCGGACTGTTTGGTACACTGTTCTCTGCAATATTCGGAGTTCAATGAGACAGTGCGATCTGCCCCCCCCCCCCGAATGACAGGGTCATGGAAAGTCAACCATGGCATACCCAAGATGAGGCGGAAGTGTGGAGCATCTATGGGGTTGAATTGTATGATCTCGAAGAGGTCCTCACTGAACTGCATGGAGAGCGGAATGGTATGATATCTAGCCGGTCCTGAGGTCAGTGTCTTCCCATCTACTGCTTTCACCATTTCAGGGGTTTTCTTTTGTTCCCAAGGAACCCCGATGTTTCGGGCGTACTGCTGGTCCATGAAGTTCCTTGTGGCTTCGGAGTCCAGCAATGCAGGCACTTTGAGAGGGGTTTGCTCTGTTATCCACAGAGTGATGTAGACGTTCAGGTGAGCGACTGATGGTTGAATGGTGTTGGCTATTGAGGAGATCGTTTCATGTCCGTAACCCAAGGCAGAGATCCCATCCTGGCTTGGGCGCTTCAGTTTTCCGTCTCTTGATGGGTGGAAGCTGCTTGTGACTTGAGGGTAAAAGAATGGTGTGATAGTTTAGCCCGAGCTCGGCACTCCCTGATAAAGTGTCCACTCTTCCCGCAGTAAAGGCACAGCTTCTGCTGTCCTCTTTTTTCTCTTTCTTCTGCGGTGAGCGGGCCTTGTATTCCACCAATCTGCCTGGGCTCGGGTCCTTCGGATGTTTTAGCATGTTCGTCAGTGGCTGGTTTGGGTTTGGGGAAAAGAAAACGGGTATCCCCCGGCTTCTATCCCCTTTTCTTTCCTGTAGGCGGTGATCTAGCTGGACAGTGAGATTGACCAGCTCTTCACAGGTTTGTGGAAACTGCTCCACTATTGACAGAACATCCTTCAGTTCGCCACGCAAATAGAGTGGTGCGTTTCTCCTGAGGCCAGTCAGTTTCTACCAGGAGGCGGTTAAAGGTGGTGATGTAGGTTAACAAGTCCTGCGATCCTTGCCTAAGAGTGATTAGTTCTCTATCCAGTGTAAGCATGTGAGACTTCCGATCAAACAGTTTCCTCATCTCTAAACAAAAGTCCTGGAGGTTGTGCAGTACAGGAGCGTTCCTTTCCATCAAAGGTATGGTTCATTTAGTGGCGTTACCACCCATGCACGATATCATGAAGGACGTCTTTGCCGCATCGTCCTGAAAAACAGCAGGCTTACATAGGAAGTGTAGTCTGCATTCGTTATGGAACGTTTCAAATTTCTTGGGGTCCCCAGAAAAGCGTTCAGGAGGTGCCAAGGGAATGCTTGGGTTCTGAATGACATGGGCTGTGGAAGGGTGAACCAGGGGAAGGTGAGGAGGCAGCTGGCGCTGAAAAGAACCCGCTCCTTATGTACCAGTCCCAGAGGCTGCAGAAGTGGTGGATACTGGAGGGGGAAGAGTCCAGTCCCGAATATAGGAACCTGTTCCTCTGCTATCAGCTCTACCCTTTCGAGACAGACCCGCTACCTCTCTGCGCAGGGTATCCATCTCCTTTCTTAGGTCCTGGTTTTCTAGGCGAGCTTTCTGGACCTCCTGCTGAAGAGCGGTCAGACTCCAGGAGCGAGGTCAACACCATGTTGGTGTCCATCGTCCAGGCTGGGCAACAGTCTTAAGCTTGACAATCTATTGCGATGTCAGTAGCGCCAAAACCATAAAAAGGCCACTAACCTCAGAAGTTTGCCAGCAGGGACGATGGTGAGGAGAGAAGCCCCTCTCCTCCCCTGGGCACTAACCCCCACAGAGTGTACAAACACTACTATGCGAGACAGCACCCTGGGGAAAAGGGAAGTGGAAAATAACAAACTCTGCTGTCTAAAAGGGAGCTTCTGGTTCTACGTCTGGTATACTGTTCAGTACAGCTGCAGAAGACGCCCCTCGTAGGACAACTGTATATCAAAGAAATGACAAGAAACCATGAGTTAATCAGGTGAATGGGGGAACGTTCATGCCTCACGTCATTTACTCCCCAAAAGAAGACCACTTACACAACAACAGAAATAAGAGACCTAGGTTTCCTTGTTCTCTCTTCGTGTCTCAGAACACCCACTTCTAGTACACGAAAGAAAATCCAACGTTCCTGTAAGTTCCACGCTACAACGGGAGACAGGCAAGGGAGCGTGGAACACAATGAATGTCTCGTGATTTAGTGGGCAGAATTGCTGTTGAACAACACAGCTGAAAACTAAACAATGCCCTGATATGGGGAAGCGCTAAGAAGTCAGTGCGCCCAAAATATCTCTCATGGAGAGAGCCCAAAGCCGTTGTAATGGAGATAGCCCAAAGCCGCTGTTGAATTCACAGCGCGCGAGCTTTCCCCCCAGTGCAGCGTTATCTGACAAAAGGAACTAGGAACAAAGCATTAGAAAAGGAAACGGAGTCTCTGAAACAGGGGGAGCACTCCAGCGCTTCCGTCCCCTGCAAAGCTCTAAAATACCTCGAAAGACTTCCTGTCATAGGCTCTCTGCAGTCTTCTCAGGTCAAGGGGAATCGCTGTCAGGACAAAAGCGGGGCGAGGAAGTACGAGAGTATCGGCGGGAGTTCCAGCAGGGAAATACCTTCCGCCACTACGATGCTCTGAAAGTCGATGGAGAGATTGTCAAGCCCCAACCCTTGGAAGGGGAGGGGCTTTATGGTGGTGAACCGGAAGACAATGGCGGATCCGGTTTCCTGTTGATAGTCCCAGGGGCTTCTGGGAGTTGTAGTTTTTTGTGTGTCCTGCACCCTTCGCTGGCACCCTACGCCCCTCAGGCACAGCCACACTCATACAGGTGGAGAGGGAGAAAGGAAGGGTCAACCGATGACCCCCGCACCCTGGTTTCTGAGCCATGACCGTGACAGTTTCGCAGAGACGTAATGGACCAACTTCCCTCAACCCTACTTATTAACTTGTGAGTTACAAAACCACCTCAAGCTAAACAATAGGTATTAGGGAGGAGGGCCGGATACTGGACGCTGGAGGGTTCTTGTTGTCGACCTGCGAGGCAACAAAGAAGACTGACTCAATATCTGCCCATTGTTCTATTTATTAATAATTCTAGTTCCTAACTTTGTAAACTTTTCTCTTGAACTCTCAATGTAATTTCCTACCTGCGAACTCAAGTATTGGTGTGAAGCGTCCTAGTACTTCTTGAGATGGTAGAGGTGATTTTAATGATGTTGGTAGGAAGGAGGTTGTGTGCCAATTCCTAAAGATGGGACTTCGTTTTCCTCTTTTCTTTAAAGTGAAAGGTATATATGTTACTTTTCAGCACTCTCGCAAGGATCAAAATATCACAATTATTTTTGTACTTTTGTTTCAAATTATCACATCTTAAATAATACTCACTTTGTACTTCCCCCTGTCATTCTTCATCACTTTTCCCCTCTATATGCTGTACCCTGTTGCGCTAGATTTTCAGGTGAGTCACACAAGGAGAATCTTCCACGAGAACAAGAGGAAGGCCAAGCAAGTTCTGGAAGTTGGGTGTGGCCTTATATAGAAGCGCCACACCCAAAATGGCTGCCACGTAGGAATCACGTCCAACGTGACGTGAGGAGTGGCCTTAGACCTCAGTTTAGATTTCACTGCAAGCGCTGGTATTGAGGCAGCGCCTGAGGCCAGCAAACGAGCACACTGCGAGCGCATTGGCAGTGCACTCAAAGGTATACAAGAAACGAGTGATCACAATTTGCAAGCATGCTCTCTTTACATATTACCATATGGTCTGGAAAGAGTTCAAAACATGATTTCTGATTATATATTTCAAACCATGATTATATATATCAAACTTTCAGATAGTAACACCAGCATGACTCTAACACCCCTTACACATGTTACTCCAAAGGTGGTGCTGGTTGCACGGGAAAGGGGTGGGTTTTTATACGCGGGTATGTTTGACATTGTTGGGAGTAAGGTAGCTAGAGGAATCATGACAATAAATAGCTCTGTTTCCCGTTCACTGGTCCCAGGGTCAGCTCTGTGTGGCCAAAATAATTTTTCAGTAGGTTTCTCAGGCGTACCGGTTGTTAGCCCCATTTCCAAACCCCTTGCTTTGACTATTGGCCCTTTTACAGTTGACTCACCATTTCTACTAACGTCCAATTGTGGGGAGAACTTACTAGGGTTGGACCTGCTGAAAAGATTGCATGCGACAATTTACTGTTCCCCAGACGGCATTTACATGACTGGTGGCCCGCGAGTTGTCTATGCCAAGCAATGCTTCGCAAAAGATGATCCCCTCCCTTCCGATTTCTGAGATGTACCACTCAAATTAAGGGCTACAGGAGCTACAGATATGGGGTTGTTTCAGATCCCACCAGTCTCTATAAAGATAAAGGACAATGCCAGGCTGCCCCGAATTCCCCAGTATATGATATCCCAGGCAGGAGAGAAGGCCTTGTTGCAAATAATACAGGGATTGATTAAGTCTGGTGTGATTGATGAGACAGCTGCGAATGTGTGCAATAGCCCCATCCTTCCTATTCTTAAAAAGGCACCCTTGGACTGTTCTGACACCCACCCTGATGTTTACTGCTTCGTTATTGATTTGAGAAAGGTCAATAAGATTGTGATTCCCCAATACCCTGTGGTCCCTGACATTACAACGATCCTGACAATGATTCCCCGACTGCTAAATTCTTCTCAGTGATTGATTTAAAAAATGCTTTCTTTAGCATACCAAAACACCCCAACAGCCGTCATCTTTTGGGATTTGCAATAGCCGGTCGGAGCTTTAGATTCTGTTGTGCTCCACAAGGCAATACAGAAAGCCCAAGTATTTACAGCCAAGCTTTGAAAACACAATTGGATTTGTTGACACTTCCTTGTGGTAACGTGTTGCTGCAATATGTTGACGATCTTCTAGTGGCCTCCGACACTGATTAGGGCTGTAAGGAGGCCACACTTAAATTACTACTGGCTTGCCATGGACACAAGGTGTCGAAGGAGGGTCGCAGACTACCAGAACGCAGATCTGCTATAACTAACATGCTCGTTCCTAAGACCCAACGCGAGGTACGCGCGTTCCTGGGAATAACTTTGTAATGTTGGCATTGGATACCAAATTTCTTCTTACTAATAAAACCCCTTCTTTACCTCACCACCAAAGATGAGCATGAGCCTTTGTCTTGGACACGTGCATGCCAGCAAGCTTTTGAACAATTAAAGAATGTGCTTTGCTCTGCTCCTATGCTTGGTACCCCTGACTACCAGAAGCCTTTTGTGTTCTATGTACATGAGGCGAACAGTTGCGCACTCTCTGTACTTACACAGGGTTTTTGTGGTAAGCAGAGACCCTGGGCGTACTTCTCCGCCATTCTGGATAATGTCGCCAGAGTGCTCCTGAGCTCAGCGGCAGTATCTATCAGGCAATCAGCAGTGCTCGTTCTTGATACTGACCTCACAGTTATGGTACCTCATGCTGTGGACACGCTTTTGAACAAGAAAAAGACGCAGCACCTCAACAGTGCACGTTTCACTGGATATGAGCTAACATTATTTGCTCCGCACATTACTATCAAAAGATGCACTACCTTGAACCCAGCCACGTTACTACCCCTCCCTTCGGAAGAAAAGGACAACGATGTCCATGATTGCCTATTCCGGACTTAAGAGGAAACAAAGGGACGGTTAGACTTGACTGATTTTCCCTTATCTGACCCCCAGGGGAACTATATGTCGAGGGCTCTTGTTTCAAAGTGCCGAATGGCACTACCACTGCAGCCTATGTGATCACCATGCTACGCACTGTAGTTGAGACATCTCGCATTCCATACCAGTCAGCCCAAGCAGCAGAGTTAGTCGCCCTTCTCAGAGCTTATGAATTGAATGAGGGACTGGGTGTTATTGTCTATACTGACAGTCAGTATGCCTTCGGGGTGGCCCATAATTTTGGACGCCTCTGGGCAGAGAGAGCGTTCCTGACATCCCATGGGCAAAGGATACAGCACGATCCCCTGATACTTAGGTTGTTGACAGACTTGACGCTTCCGAACAGGTTTGCTATAATAAAGTGCAGCGCCCACAAGGCTGTTGTAGATGATGTTGGAAGGGGTAATGCCTTTGCTGACCAAACAGCTAAGGAGACAGCCAGATCAAAAACGAATAAAATGTTTGTGGCAGGTCCTGCTAGATGGGTTCCAGACAATAGGATGTTTCAGGATACAGTGGAAAGCGTGAAGGAAATACAAAGAGAGGCGACTGTAGACGAACTGGAGATGTGGGAGGAGAGGACAGGGCATTTGGATGAGGATGGGTACTGGACGGATGTCGGATAAATGAAGATGGTTGCTGCCAAATGCGTTTGTCTTCCCTGTAGTCACCATGGCCCATGGCCCGGTGAACATTAGTGCAAAGGAAATATGTAAACTATTAGACCCAGTATGGCAGAATGAGAATAACCCTAAGATTGCCGCACACCTGGTGAAGCACTGTATTATTTGTCTAAAGCACAATCCTGGGAAGGGTGCCCCAACACCTGCTGGTAATTTTGCACCGCCTTTCTTCCCTTTCGAGGTTCTCCAAATGGATTTCATCGAAATGGAACGAGTGCATAACCTGAAATATGTACTAGTGGTAGTTTGCGCATTCAGTAAGTGGATCGAGGCCTACCCAACCAAAGAGAATACAGCCATGGCAACGGCAAAGGCACTTTTAAAAGAGTACTTCCCACTCTACGGATTGCCATGCATGATCTGGAGTGACAATGGGAGCCACTTCACTGCAAAAGTCATTGATCTGGTGTGTAAGGGCTTACAAATTACACAAAAATTCCATGCAGTGAATCACCCCAAATCAGCAGGTCTTGTGGAGAAGTACAACGGCACCCTCAAATTGAAGTTAGCGAAAATACATGAAAGTACAGGATTGAAATGGCCAGATGCGTTGCCTTTAGCACTATTGTCTACAAGGATGACTGCACACACCAGAATAGGATTATCCCCCTATGAGGTGGTCTTCGGGTGCCCTGCCAATGTATGCGGCTTCCCAAGGCCCAAGCGTTTTTCTGAGATAGAGTACCCTCTTTTGATTGACTATTTGTATGCTTTGTCTAAAGACCTCCGTTCTGTTCACCAACAGATCCATGCCGCTCTACAACCAGCGCCAGAGGGTCCCGGACATCAAATCCAGCCTGGGGATTTTGTGATGCAACGGCAGTTTCAGCGCAAATCCTGTTTGGAGCTGAGGTGGAGAGGCCCTGCCCAGATGCTACTGGCCACTCGGACAGCTGTTAAAGTGGATGGTGGAAGCACTGGGTACACACCTCGCATGTGAAGAAGGTGCCTCTTCCGCTTCCATACAATTCCTGGGTGCGGGACGGGATTGCTGCATTGTCCCTTTCACTGATGCCCGACTAAGAAGGGTGCAGACTGACAATGAGATTGATGAGGCCTTATTCGAGGCAACCCCCCCTGAGATAAGGGCCGCCCGGATACTCCAGCTCTTGGCAAAAAGACACCTGAGTCCCAACCCCCAACTGAGTTTGAGTCCTTGCCCCTGTTTGTTAATGACGAAGAGCCTGGGTGTACCAGGTAAAATCTGCGGCCCCGACGGTCAGATAGGGCACCGACAGGGCAATACAGGAGTTAGGGAAGGACTTGAGCATAGGGGAGAGGTGCTGTGTCTCTGGTGCCTGCTTTAGATTAGAGTGAAGAACGCCAGGTATTTGGCCTGGAGGGAGGTTACCCTATCCTGAAAGAAGAAGGATTTGCTTATCATTAAGGGCCTCGATTGTTTTCCAGCATGGGCTGCAATTGTGCAGTTCCATCATGGGAGTGTTTTTGATGAACGATAGGAATTTGCCTGTGAGGCTCTAGACGGACACAGGAAAGAAGAATACCCCTCTGGCCGGTTGTAGTGCGGCTCCAACTGCCAAAAGTGTCTTCTAAAATGTATCCCTTTGGTCACCCATTCCTGATGAGGAGCAGCCCTTTGCAGCTCCGCGTCCCAGTCCGCATGGTCCTGTTTGGTCTTCCTGGTCCCCTAAGATTAAAATAGTATTTGTGATAATAATTTTGCTTTCTCTGATATTTGTATTTGGTCTGCTGTTCTTTCTAGAAGGGAAATATCCTGTACATGCTTGGATAAGTACTACACCGACACCTTTGGAACATATTATTGCCACTTTAGCACTCCACAAAGAAGAGCACCGGAAGTCCTATAAAGATAATGTTTTTATCCAGACGCTGCATCAAACACATGCTGTTTATAATGAAATGTTGGGTGTGCGGGTTGTTACCTTCGGTTACAGATCAAAGTGAGAATTTGCTGCCGATGCCTCTGTCCTATGTTGATAGCTGTGAGGGTTGGTTCACCTTGCTTAGTTTGATCCGCCCATTCTCCCAGCCTGACTCTGTGGAACACAGGCGCACCAGTTCCCGTTCTCTGACAATGAATGTGTATCCTCAGCATAGATTCCCTCATGGTGTTTCCCCTGGAGATACACGATTTGATTGAGTATTCTTGAGTTCTTGCCTCAGAGCGGCAAATGGAGGTAAGAACGCAAACAGAACAGGGGTCGACAAGGATAGGTTCTCGCAGTTCAATATATCTGAATATTACCAATCTTTCCAAGCCCGCAATGTCACTGAAGAGAAGCCCATACCTCTGGTGGTGATGAATGTGCCAGTACCCTTTTGTGTTCAGGGGGTGGGAGACATAGAGGTAGGGAACAGTAGATGCAACGCTACTTCCATTTTGAGAATGCCCAACAGCCCGCCATTGATCCCACCACCTAACGTTTATTTTGTTTGTGGTGATCATGGTTATGTGTGGCTGCCTGAGGGATGGTCCGGGTGATGTTACCTTTCTTACCTCCTTCCTCCAGTTTATATAACTACCTCCAGCTACCACAGAACTCATCGCCTGCAGCGTAGGGATGCCCCAGTTTTCCGTGTTAGAAGGGTTATAGATCAAGACATAATGAAGGGTGTCATACCATTCCTGGGACCCATGTTCAATGCTCGTAAAATTCAACGTCTGGCCAGAGTAGTTGAGGGAGTCGTTGAAACCACTGCAGGTATACTGACCAATATTAAAGTCAAGCTCCAGGCTACGAGACTTGTCTCGCTCCAAAACAGGATGGTTTTAGATGTCATCCTAGCTAACAGGGGTGGAGCTTGCCGCGTCATCAGCAGCAGTTGTTGTGTGTACATACCAGACAGTGCCCCGACTATATACTCAGCAATACAGAAATTGCACAGACTAGCTTCCGAAATTCATGAAGACAATAGCACATGGTCCCTTTCGGGATGGCTCTGGGGTCTATTGACGTCATGGGGTTGGAAGATACTCGTTGTCCTGATAGCCGTTACAGGGGTCATTTTCACATGCTGTCTCTGCATAAATTGTCTCCCAGCCTGCAGCACCTACTGCATAAGCAAACTCACTCCTAGTGTTCCGTTGCCCAAACGTGACAATAAGTGCTCCCCCATGATGATACAAGAAATTCAGTCAATAATGTTAATAGACGAAGGAGTCTTCGAATATTGAGTACAATTTCCTTGATGCTTGCATTTGCTTTGTTTTTACCTTGACTAATGGATGGCTAGATAATATTCCTTCCCCCCCTAGAATTGTAAAGACCCTGCCGGATAGCAATAAAGCTTTTAGCCACTCATGCTAAAAGGAGGGTCTGTTAGATTTGAAATTCCCCTTTCCTATAATGCACTTGTTATGTTATATTAGGTTAGCATTGTGTGGCTAAAATACATGCATTTGTACTTGCGCTGTGTAACCCACTGAGTTATCCCTGCAGTATGTAGTTCTTCGATTAGCCAGTGTGACTCCATTTTGTATTTCGTAATCCTTATTAGACTGCCTGGGCTGTGCTCGTATTAGGCCTTAGTATTTCGAATCGCTTGCCTCAGCAGAACGCTGTACTTCGTTATTATTTTCTCTTCTGTTCAAGGTTGCAACTCGACTTACTAACAGACAATTATTCTGCTTTTGTATTCCATTGTATACTTGTAGCTCTGCTCCCACGTTAAGAGACGCTGAGACTCGGCACCATGGCCTTGAGATACTGATAGTGCACCCCTCTGGCAGGTGCTAGCTCATCTCTGTGTACCTTCTTTGTTCATGCCCAGCTCATGCCGGTAGATTTATCCACCAGAGGCATGGCCGAAGTCTCCAGAGAGGTTTATTATGTATTAGCGTACCCTGGGGAGTCAGTCCCCTCGACAGACATCTTAGGGTGAAGGTCTGGCTGGGTTCCTCTGCAGAGTATATATCTGAATAAATGTAAGTTTTCATTGTCTACTGTCTGACCGACTCTTCATTTGGGAAGGCATAGCAGGTGGTCATAAGAACCCGCGTGGCCAATGTCCTTCAGGTGTGAATGCATTTTTTGTGATATTGATGTTGAAGAGATGAAGAAGCTCAGTAGAGCGAAGAAGGTGCAGTTGATTGAGCAAATGGGTTTGCCTTCAACCCGCAACCATATAGTGCACTTAACTGATGGTCAACTTAAGCTTTTCTTTCATGAGAGTTGTCGTCCTATGCAAAAGGTGAAGGATGAAACGTAGTGCTCCATTAACCCACTGATGAAGAAAACAACATGAAGCAATATGGTCTGAATTAATGAATAACAGTTTAAACCTGCTGAGTTTTTGTTTCTTCTCATGAAGCCAATCCAGAATTTCCCTTTACACTACATGACAGGATAGGTGAAACAAATAACATTACCTTTAGCATTTGCTTGTAATTGTTAAAGAAGGTAATACATACAGACATAGGTAAATTATTATCAATCTGATGATCATTACACAAGATGAAGGTGGTGTGTGTGAAAGGGCTTTCCTAGTAATGCATACATGTTGCAAACAAGGCAGGCATGACTGTACACCAACATGAGATCACTCACTCTTTAGAATATGTGTGTGTGTGTTTCAGGGTTAGGCTCCGGAAATCGAATATTCTGAATGGCAATGTTAACTGTGTGTGTCTGATGGTTATATTACTTTCGTACATTATTTTCAAAGCTGTAACTCGACATTAGTCGTGCTAACAAAACAGAGAAAAGACTTTGTCTGCTCTTTGATAAGCTGCAGGACTATGTGCAATGATTAGAGCTACAAGGCCATTTAGCATCATACAAATCAGGCTTGGAAGGAAATAAAAATTGCAACATTTGCCTGCCTCCTGTGTGCTTCTGCAATAGTAGCATTGCTAGTGTTCAGGAGCGATGATGAGGTTCCCGCCCCCATCTCCATAGAAATCATTGGATGAGGAGGTATGCAGTAGGCCTGGGGCAAATTTTAATTATGCAAACAGAAGGAGATGATGGACGGACCGCTGACACTCACCCCAGTCACAGATCTGGGTTGAATCCATCATCGTTCTTTAGCTTACTTCGCCACCCCAGTTCAGAGATTTTAATTATGACAGACTAATTGGAGTAATTCAGGTAATTTTGTGTTACTCTTTTAATGCGAATGTACCAAAAATGACACAATTACACCTTTTGCATATTTATGGGTAACCAGGAACAAAATTCCTACTGCAGGTGTACAGAAACAACAATCTGAGCCAGCACTAGCGGCTGCTGCTGTTTGTTTTCAGCTGCATTAGCTCTATTTTCACAAAATGCTTCCTCGGGTCTCATTTGGATGCAAGGGTGCATTTTATGCTAAGAAATAGCACTGGGTTACGCTCCTCGAGTAATTTTGCATAGTCTGAATAACTTTCCTGTAATGTTGCATAATTACTCTACAGCTAATGCATACATTTATCAGACCAAGACCAATCCGGGCTCGCCCAGCCGCTTTGGTGACTCTAGATAACCTCAGGCCGATCGCACGTCCCGGTAACGGCGACGATACATTCGGAGAATCAGTATTCTTTTTGCTTTGTGCCTCACCAGTATTGCTCCTTCCCTCTTTCACTGCCATCTCCTTCAATAAATCCAATTTGCTTCAAACACTGCATTAGCCTCCTTGATGACCTCTTTCACATTTTGCTCCGCCATTACCATGAGATTAATTTTCCCCCTAGGGACAGTTTTCATAGGGAAGTCATATTGGTGCATCCATCTCAAACAAGGTGGGCCTGGTTTTGCCACATAGACGTTCCCCTTGATGATTCTCGCTCTCTGAACATTATATCCCCCAGCATGTATCATAGTATATATATTGAGCTACCCTGGCACCAGCTAGGATTAATGTCTTTAGGCTGCAATAAAGCTTCCTCTGTGATGGCATACATCAATCCACCATCAGGTCGACTTTATTGTCTTTGATCACAAATGCCGACTTTGGTCTACACTTCCTCCTTTGTACTGCCTTGCTATCCCCCAGACTCAAAACTCTTTTTATGTCTTCCCTATCCTTAGTTACAGAGGCAATATTGCCTTACCCTCTTTCCATGCACATCCTGGAAAAGTGTCCTCTTCTGCCACCTCTGCTGCAGTCTTTGTTAATAGCATGGCAATTTTTGAAATCAGCATTGTGATGGATGATCCCACACCCGTTCAGATCCTTAAACCTCCCTCTTCTTTACTTCCTATTGACCTTACCAACTGATTCCTCAGCTGCAATGATTGCTGCTTTTGTTTTCACCCTTAATTTCCAACTCTACCTCTCTCACTATTGCTACCTCTTCACCTTCCTACTTTCAATGTGCTTCATTTCTGTCATACATAGGTGTGACTATTTAGTTTTTTTGGCATTATCTATCGCTTACTTCAGTGTATTTTGTTTTAGTACGCACAGTATTTTCTACATTTTGTTTGCTTGAGCACTGTTCAAATAGTTTATCTTTAATCAGCTCACTTGCCATGTCACCAAATAGTTACTTTGTAGCCAACTCTCTCAAACATGCTACAAACTCTTCCACCATTTTATTTGATCTTTGTGGTTGCATTTGAAACTTGTGATTGGTCATAGCTACATTGACTGATTTTGCAAATCTTGTCTCCAGTCTCAATTTAGCCCCCTTATAAATGCCAGCAATCTTTTCCTCAGTTAACTAGACAGTACAGCCTTCTTACTAATAGGACTTAAATGCAGGTCACCCAGGAGACAAAGTCATTTTTGTAATATTTCTATGCACTCTTTCTACTCTTTAAGGGGGTGACCTGAATGACAGAGAAAGAATGGTGGCTGGGTGATAGCTTGAGTGTGTTCCATGTTTAAATTCCTGGTTAAAGTTTCATAAACCTATCTTATCGTCCCATGTGCTCTTGTCATATTTATACAGGCACAAATCCGTTTCGTTCACAGAATCTGTAGTTTTTGTTTCACCGTGAGAAATACTGTATGTTCCCAGTCTAGTTACACTGTTAACATCCGTCTGATTTTTGTCTTGTTCTATTTTTCCTCACTAGGAAATTAGGCCTCGCTCTTTTTTTTTTTTTTTTGTAAAGTTTTTATTGTGCAGAGAGAAAGGGTACAAGCACGGACCTACAACCTCCTGGGCCGGCCGCTAGTATTCAGAAATGATCAAGCAGTTCAAAAAACAATGACTGGCCCACAGGGGCTCCGCTAAATTACAGGAGATCAGACTGCACATAAGGGACATCAGGATATACCCTTTTTTACATAAATATCAACAAAAGTAAAGAAAAACAAAAAGCAAGGCGAAAAACATTGAAGGGGCGTCTAACCACAGCAGAGGAACTCCACACCCGACCACCCTAGGGCGGTCAATAAAAAGGGGGGTCTGAGAGGGAGGGGGGGGCCACGGGAAAACCAAATCTATACACAGATGAACAAATTAAGCAAGGAACCCTCAAGGATCAGGGGGACAAGGCAACCTCAGACGTATCCACCAGGGGGGGAGAACAGATAGTCCCTCGATACACATTCCACTGACCCCAGATTCTACCCCACGCCCCCGGTTTACCACGAGCCACATACACTGTCTTCTCCCTGAACATGCACCAGTCCATGTTCTCCTTCCATACGGACACGGTGGGAGGCCGTTGGGAACCCCAAAGCTGCGCAATATCTCTCTTTGCGATCATGTTCCCAAGGGCCGCCCACCGAGCCTGGGCCGCATTATAGTCATTGGGCTCCCACACATTCAGAACACATCGGCGCACCTCCGGCAGCAGAGCGACCCCAGTGACTCGTTTCATAACATCATGCACCTGGCGCCAATATTCCGCCACCTCGCGGCACTCCCAGAGGATGTGGAGAAAGGTGGCACTGAGCCCGCAGCCACGCTTACAGAGCCCGTCGTCAGAAAACCCCATCGTGACCAAACGGGGACCCGTCACATAGACACGATGGAGAATCTTAAGCTGGACCAGACGGAGACGGGCCGGGATGGCAACCTCCTTAGGGGATGACAGCGCAGACTGCCAGTCCTCGTCGTCCAACTCAACCCCATCTCCCGTCCACGCCTCCCGAAGACGCACCAAGAGATCAGCCCGATTATTTATTAGTTTTTTATAAATCAGGGAGATAATACTGTCGGGGACGTGTCCGTCGAGTATACGGTCCTCGAGAGGCGAAGAAACAGGGACCGTGGTCCCCTCCCCAAAGACCGAGAGTAGGGCGTGCCGAACCTGGGCATAGCGGAAGAACTCCCTTTCACTAAGCTCGTACTCGCTCTGAAGCGCCGCGAAGGATTTTAGGCCTCGCTCTTTAACTGTAATGTGGGTACATTTTTCAGCTTCGCTTTGTAACTGTGATGAGAGGGCTCTTTTAAGATGAGCCTTTTAGTAGTAATACAGGGCACTTTTAACCCTGACACCTTAATTGTGATGCAGGGAAACTTTCAGGCCTTAGTCTTCTTTACTTGTGATATAGGGGCACTTTTAAGTTTGACATTGTGATGTGGTGAGACTTGGAGTTGGTCTGTATTTGTGTTGCAGGGGAACTCATTGGCTTGACAGCCTACTGTGACGTGGGGGGCACTTTGGGGCGTTATTTTTTTAATTGTAACATAGGAGCACTTTTAGACCATCCCTTTGATTGTAACACAGGGCCACCCTTAAGCTGGGCAGCGTAATTGTGATATTAGGGCATTTGGCCTCACTTTGTAGTTGTTACCCAAGGGCACTTTTAGACCCAACTATGTAAATGTTGCAGGAACCTCAGGATTTATTCTTTAACTGCCACGATATGGAGACACTTCTCTGCTGTGTGACAGGAACACAGGTGACTTTTAGGCAGGACTCTCTTACTGCGAAAAGAGTTCCATGTTGACTCTACGCGGTGACACTTTTTGGCCCAACCAGTGCTTGAAATGGAAAAATAGAAGTGCAGGCACTCTGAACCAGAGTACCTGCTTGTTTCTGCGAAGTGCCAGTACGCTGCAATTAAAAGCATTATCTCATTATTGAAAAGTGCTGGTACTCTCCCTCTCAAATTGTGACGCGGCCCCCTTTTAGACCGGACTTTAAATGATGATGCTGTGGCTCTTTTAGGCCCCACTCTGTAATTGTGAGGAGGAACACACAAATGCTGGTAGCTGAGATTACAAAGATTAGTGAGCCTGTTCACACCTATTAACTCCCGACTACAGCCCTGGGCGAGGCGTTAATTAACGAGCGACCATCAGAAATATACTGCCGGCTTCCTGACCGCCGTGCAAAGGTGTTTACATGTCCCCGGTGATGTTTCCTTCGTCAGTGTTTGTTTGCAAGGTGAGATGGCTCCGAGAGAGTCACTGGGAGCATTGTTCCTTTGAAGGCAGCGGGCCGGGCACGCGCTTCCGCACCCTTCTTCGATGCCAACTGCCTCGACACCAAACTAAGAGCTTCACAGGAGCGACCCGGCCTTCAGAGCTGCAGGGGGCACGCACTCACTCGGGGCTCCTGTTGCAGAGCCCCGCTTTCTGTCCAGCCGCGCTAGGCCAGGAAGTTTTGTTTTGGAGATAACTCATTTATTGTGTCAATTAATCAAAACCATTACAAAATGTACAAAGAGCAAAATAAAATGCTAATAATACAACTTTCAATTCGAGAACAATCCCAGCGGATATTGCTGTAGTCCATGGAACTGTGATTTACAAAAAAACATGTTTATACAAGTAAGAACACGAGAGGAATATGTCATATAATGTCTATCTGTGTTCAAGAATAATATGCATTATTTCATGCATTTAGTTATTACTACCCTAATTAAGACCTTTTACTTATCTCATACAGTAACAGGAATTGTTGTTGACATTTAATAATAATATTGTCCAACTAAATGACATTCATGTGATCAAAAGCTGAAGATGCAAGCCCTGCACAGATGCAAGCTTACACCACACAGGCAACATGGAGGTATTTGCTGCATGCTTACAAGTCTCTGGTCTGTTTCTTAGGCTCCGAACTAGTTACATGCAGCTTACATAAGGAACTCTAAACCCTCTGAGCTGTCTCACAAGTATTAGAACCTGAGACCTGCCGATTACAGGCATTGCACTCCATCATTGTAGTACCAAGTTGATAGTAAATGAAAAACAAACAACTTAGGCCCGCCTTTATTCACCAAGGAGTGATGACAGAGAGTCACGTGCACTGCGAGGATCATCAAATGTATATAATGCAAAGATTGTATCTTCAGGTGTATCTTTAAATAAAACTAATGACTTTTGGGAACATACACCATTTGGCCCCATTTTATTTTCGGTGGAGAACTCCTCGCCCCGTGCACGAGGCCTATTCGGGAGGGGAGACATATGACAACTGGGAGAAGCTGAGCTCACAATGCAACAGTGCCTAATACTGAAACTAACTTTCCTAGTAATCCTTGAACTTTTACCTTGTTTTGCGATGGCAGCAGCTATTTGCATCACCGGATATAGTTTTCCTTCTGTTTCCTGCCAGGAAGTCACACCGGAGAAGGCAGAACTGGTTCTGGCTGGGCACAGACACTCTCTGCCTAAGAGATCAAAGAATTTTGGGATATAAATATTGGGGCTCAGACCCCTGACTTTTAGAACTCTTTTGGACCAAGAAGACTGCCAAGAGGAAGAGCTGGAGAAGCTGTGAGGAGGAACTACCACTTTGCTGCGTGCTTTGCTGTGTTGGCCTGCGGTGGCTGCTTCTGTCTTGGGCAATGAAAGGACTGGACTGAAATTGCTGCAATCTACTATTGTGAGTTTCTCCAAGGGCTTGAGGTAGAGCTTGCCCCCTGTTCAAGAAGTCTCAGGAACAGCAAAGACTTCAAGCTCTTCTTCCCTCAGCACTGGGGACTGTGTGTTTTGTGCTGCAATAGAAGAAGAAGCAACCCGATGACGCAGACGACGATGCTGTCGACTCCGTGTCCTGAAGGCACCACAGAGGGCACCGCCGCAACACGACCCTGGTCTCACCGACGACACCTGCTGATGCCCCCACCGAGCCGCTGCTCACACCGTGACCTGTGGGCACCACACTCCGCACCTCCTCGCTTCATGACGATGCCTTAGTATCCCCGACGAAGCAGCTCCACACCGAAATCTACACCTCTGCTTGCACCGTGGTTCGAGGGCACCGCTCGTAAAGTTATACGATGCACCTCCCTCATCCTGCACCGCAGCCTTGGCCTACCGACGCTGGCACCATCGACTCCCATTCGTCAGCCGACGACAGCGCTTCAGCAATGATGACGCGGCTGCTTGTACTGCGACCTGCCAGCACCGTGATGAGCACTGCATTCACTTTGCACCGCCACCTTGGTCTCATCGATGACACCATCTGATGCCGCCACCGAGCTACTGCTCGCACCGTGACCTGAGGGCACCGCAACCGCCACACCGCTGTACTTCGCACAGCAGCACCCGAGCCCTACCGACACCAGTGCACCTGACTTCAACAGAGAGGAGTTCGATCTGAACACGTGTGACTTCGAGGACCCCGACGACTCCTGCACCGACCTCCGGAACCGAGGCCTGCAGACGCCGTGCTTTCGGAAGCTCAACAAGAGGTCGCCGATGCCCTGCATTTCTAAAAGGTACTGTTTGCGGGTCTTCCCGACAACGTAGCTGGCCCGCGATGTCGCGGTCAGCCAGAACTGTTTGGATTTGTTTGTTCACAACGCCGTGATAGCCCCGGACGGAGCTATCGACATCAAGGAACTGTTTTTCAAGCATATTTTGATAACTGAAGATTTTTAAGTACTGTATTGTGGATTTTTATCGTTTTTTGTCTTGTCTTAAGTATATAAAAATATTGGATATTTTTCTAAACTGGTGTGGTGTCCTTTTGTAGTGCTTACACTGTATTACTGTTGGTTATGTGCAAATGCTTTACACACTGCCTCCAAGTTAAGCCTGACTGCTCGTGCTAAGCTACCAAGGGGTTGACCAGGGGTTATTTTAGGAGTGTAACTCCCTTATCCTGACTAGAGTGGTGGTTTCTGCCTGGCTTTGGCACATGCCCTAGCCTACCAAGAGTGAACCTCTAACTGACCTCCTGTCTACCAAGGAGCGCGATGGGTCAGTGGAAGGTGTGATCCTCTCCCCTACACTGACTCCAGAGCTGCAGAGCGACTGTCACCACTTGTTGGGACAGTTTGCCCCACTATTCTCCCTGACCCCAGGTGTTACACACTGGTGTACCCATGACATGGACACCGGTGACAGCCCTCCTGTGAAGCACAAGATTTACAGGTTGACTGACTGGGTCAAGGCCAGCATTAAAGAGGAGGTCTCTAAGATGTTGGCGTTAGGGGTGATCGAGCCTTCGAACAGCCCTTGGGCCAGCCCAGTGGCCTTGGTCCCAAAGGCTGCTGCACCCGGTGACACTCCAGAACTGCAGTTTTGTGTGGACTACCGTGGGCTCAATGCCATCACCAGGACTGACACACACCCCATCCCCAGAGCTGA
Source organism: Triturus cristatus (assembly GCF_964204655.1). NCBI lineage: Eukaryota > Metazoa > Chordata > Amphibia > Caudata > Salamandridae > Triturus > Triturus cristatus. The sequence continues at coordinate 1,138,004,106 of NC_140592.1, forward strand.
TGAGCTTATTGATCGGTTGGGAGCTGCCAAGTTCCTAGGCGCGTTTGATTTGACGTCTGGGTACTGGCAGATTGCCTTAACCGATGAGGCCAAGTAGAAGTCAGCATTTTCAACCCCAGAAGGACATTACCAGTTCCGGGTGATGCCCTTTGGATTGAAGAATGCCCCTGCCACCTTTCAGAGGTTGGTCAACCAGGTGTTTGCTGGGCTGGAGGATTTCAGCGCCGCCTCCCTGGATGACATCTCAGTGTTCAGTTCCAGCTGGGAAGAAAACATGCAGTACCTCAGTGAAGTGTTGAAGGCGCTGCAGAGGGCAGGCCTCACAATCAAGGCCAGTAAGTGCCAGATCGGGCAGGGTTCGGTGGTGTACTTGGGACACCAGGTAGGAAGCGGCCAGGTGGCGCCCCTACAACCCAAGATTGACACCATTCGGGCTTGGGAGCCCCCCAAAACCCAGACAGAGGTGAGGGCCTTCTCAGGACTCACCGGGTACTACAGAGGTTTGCAATAAATGTACAAGGTAGTGGTGGACAGAGCAGTAGCACATCAATCCTAAGGATAATAAATATGATAATGGATGATAATAATAAATCAACAGTGAGGGTGCCCCTCAAGGTAACAAATATAACACCCCACTACCCAGGATGTCACCTAATGGAAGTTCAGCTGAACCCCCGTATTGTACTAATAAACAGAAAAGCTTGTACCTCGGCACTCAAAGCCTTGAGCAAGTTACAGAAAGTAACAAAACACGTGTCGGCTGCCATCATCTGCCATCACCAAGAAGACTCAAAGAACAGGACCTCCACATGCTAACTGTACCTTTGTTGTTCATATACATGATTTTTTGTTTCTAGTGAAACACAGTGTTTTTGGTCACTTGACATTAAAACAACTCTCTTTTGAATATATGCTTCCAGACTAGTGTTTCCTGTGAGTAGTCACATTAAGTATTAGATCTATCTTTTAGGCTTACGGCCACTGAAAATAGAAAGTTTAACTCTGAGAGTGCCGAGGTACTACAGAGGTTTGTTAAGAGGATTGGCACCATTGTTTCCCCCCTTAACAGAGCTGACTTCCAGGAAGCAGTCCAAGAAGGTGATCTGGACTGAGCCCTGCCAGAAGGTTTTTGATGCCCTGAAGGGCGCCATGTGCACGGTACCGGTGCTCAAGGCCCCCAACTTCTCCAAGGAATTCGTCATGCAGACTGACACTTCAGAGCATGGAGTGGGAGCGGTGCTCTCACAACTGAACGAAGAGGGCCTAGACCAGCCTGTAGGCTTCCATAGCCAGAGACTACTCCCCAGGGAACAGAGGTGGAGTGCCATAGAAAGGGAAGCTTTCGCTGTGGTCTGGGCACTGAAGAAGCTGAGACCATACCTGTTTGGGACTCACTTCCGGGTTCAGACAGACCACAGGCCCATCGGATGGTTGATGCAAAAGAGGGGTGAGAATCCAAAACTGCTGAGGTCGTCCATCTCCCTACAGGAAATGGACTTTATGGTGGAACACCGTCCTGGCACAGAATACGCAAATGCACATGGTCTGTCCAGGTTCTTCCGCCTTAGTGAAGAGAACTCCCAGGAGGGTGGGTAACTCTCCCTGCTTTCAGCTGGAGGGGACATGTGTTAGACTTGGCATCTTTTGGCGTGTTTCCCCTGAGTTTTTGCTTTCTGACCTCCCGGTTTCGACTCTGTTTTTGCTGGCATAGTGTTTCTGCGCACTTTTCTCACTGCTGATCCGTGGTAAAGTGCAAGTGCTCCTGTGGTAAATTGTGTTATGGTTTGGCGTTTCCATGATGGATATTTGATTTACTTGTTAGTCCCTAGTAAAGTGCAACAAGTGTGCCAGGGCCTGTGAATCAAATGCCACTTGCGGACCCGCAGCACTGATTGTGCCACCCACGTGAGTAGCCCTGAAAAGGTAACTCAGTCCCGCCATTGCGGAGTCTGCGCGATGTTTGTAACTGCCATGTCGACTTGGCCAGTGCACACACTTGCCAGTCCCTCACCTTCCCTTTTCTTACATGTCAGCCACCCCTAAGGTAGGCCCAAGATACCCCTGTGGGCCGGGTGCAGTGTATGAAAGGTATGACATGCCCTGGTGTGTGTGGCATGTCCTGATAGTGAATTACGGCCAATTTCATTTTTCGCTATTGCAAGACTTCCTGTTCCACATAGAACAGAATGGGGAGTTTGTTTATAACATCTTATAACCATAACTGGCCCCGGGAATTAGGTGGGAAAATAAAGTTTAGTATGCCTGAACTCAGAATCTAAAGATGCATCTTTTTGTGAAGGTGATTTTTACATTCTGTGTTTGAAAATACCACTTTTAGAAAGTAGGTATTTTCTTGCTCAGTCATCCTGTGTGCCTCTGCTGGAATGTAGAATGCCTGTCAGGGTTTTGGATGACATAAGGCTGGGGAGCAGGAGTGGATCCAGATAGTCTAGGTGAGTCAGTAAAGGGTTGAATAGACCTGGGCTGCACTTGGGGAAGGGGGAGGAGATTTCCTTGCACCTCAAAGGGCCTGGTCTGACTCTGACCATGCCGTCTCCACCTCCTGCCAGGAAGTCACACCAGAGAAGGCAGAACTAGTTCTGGCTGGGCACAGACACTCTCTGCCTAAGAGATCAAAGGATTTTGGAATATAAATATTGGGGCCCAGACCCCTGACTTTAAGAACTCTTTTGGACCAAGAAGACTGCCAAGAAAAAGAGCTGGAGAAGCTGTGAGGAGGAACTACCACTTTGCTGCTTGCTTTGCTATGTTGGCCTGCAGTGGCTGCTTCTGTTTTGGGCAGTGAAAGGACTGGACTCAACTTACTGCAATCTACTTTTGTGAGTTTCTCCAAGGGCTTGAGGTAGAACTAGCCCCCTGTTCAAGAAGTCTTAGGAACAACAAAGACTTCAAGCTCTTCTGCCCTCAGCACTGGGGACTGTGTGTTTTGTACTGCAACAGAAGAAGAAGCAACCCGACGACGTCGACGACGTCGCTGCTGACTCTGTGTCCTGAAGGCACCACAGAGGGCACCGCTGCAATGCTGCACCGCGACACTGGTCTCGCCGATGACACCTGCTCGTACCATGACCTGAGAGCACCGCAAACACCGCACCGCTGCAGTTCGCACAGCAGCCCCTGACACCTACCGATGCCAGCGCTCCTGACTTCAACAGAGAGGAGTTCGATCTGCAACGCGTGTGACTTCGAGGGCCCGACGACTCCTGCACCAACCTCTGGAACCGACGCCTGTGGACGCCATGCTTTTGGAAGCTCAATGAGAGTTCGACGATGCCCTGCATTTCTAAAAGGTACTGTTTGCGGGTCTTCCCGACACCGTAGCTGGCCCGCAATGTCACGGTGCCAGAACCGTTTGGATTTGTTTGCTCACAATGCCGTGATAGCCCCGGACGAAGCTATCAACATCAAGGAACTGTTTTTCAAGCATATTTTGATAACTGAAGATGTTTAAGTCCTGTATTGTGGATTTTTATCGTTTTTGGTCTTGTCTTAAGTATATAAAAATATTGGATATTTTTCTAAACTGGTTTGGTGTCCTGTTGTAGTGCTTACACTGTATTACTGTTGGTTATGTGCAAATGCTTTACACACTGCCTCTAAGATAAGCCTGACTGCTCGTGGCAAGTTACCAAGGGGATGAGCAGGGGTTATTTTAGGAGTGTAACTCCCTTATCCTGACTAGAGAGGTGGTTTCTGCCTGGATTTGGCACATGCCCTAGCTTACCAAAAATCCCATTTCTAACAATGGATTTTTACTACCTAATTCTAGATGTGTTCCTCCTCCTTGCACTGTAACGTTAAGCACCTTTGACTCCTCAGTGCCAAGATACCTCAGGGCATTTGCGGGCTTTACAGAAATGAACATTAACATTAGAAATGAACCCCGTGTGAGCGGTTGGGTTATTATTCCCCTGCACCCACATAATTCTGACCAGTAAGCCATGCATCCTGACAATGCTTCACAGTTAGGGATGGGTTTTCGCTCACTCTAGATGGTCAAATAATATGTTTATGAGAAACCTAGATGACTCAAGAGTTTGATGTGATTAATCATTAGGTGTATTCAAACCCTGCACTATCTAACCCTAAAGGTCAAACAAAGAAGGGTTTGTCCAGTCTGTTAAGTTTTAATGACATGTCTGTAATGACGTTTCTGTAATTTCAGAAATGTAATACATATGGATTTACTTACATTGAATGCGTAAATTCCATTGGTCAGACTTTTTTTGGGATCTATTTAGACTAAACAATGAAAGAAATTCAGGACCTTCATGGACAAACTCAGTGAAGTTCATTACGCATATTGCATACCAAGCCTGTCCATGAGAGCCCTCCTACCACTGGCAGAGTGAAGAAATCTCACTGCTACCGGCCCGGAACCATGGCTCTCTGCGAGATCCACCGCTACCAGAAGTCCGCTGTGTTGCTCATCCACAAACTGACCTTCTGGCGCATGGTGCGGGAGATCATGCAGAACTTCAAGACCAATCTGTGCATACAGAGAAGTGCAGACATGGCCCAGCAAGAGACCAGCGAAGCCTACCTAGTCAGTCTCTTTGAAGGCACCAACCTGTGCGCCATCCACACCAAGAGGGTCACCATTATGCCCAAGGTATATGTGCATCGTCAGGGCTAGCCACACACCTTCTCGGTGTCAGGATATCCTCAAAGGTATTAGTGACTTTTAAAAATGCACATAAAGGTTTTGAGAGTTCACTGCACTAGTGACAGCATATTTAGGCTCCCACAGTGACCTATTAGCTCTTGACGAAGTATGGGAAAGTCAAAGTCTCCAGTTATGCAATCAACACAGTGATTGTGTGGTTGTCAACTTTTAGATTGAACATTAAGTATGACCTTAATGTAATGGTACATGGCATACGAATTATTGGAAAAATGTACAACATTTTGAAATGCAGAAGACTATTGTAAGTGATCATATGCCAATTATTGAACAACTTGATTTCTTAAACTGTGCACTAGAAGCCATGCTATTGCACTTTGGAGGACTTACTATGTCATAACCAAATCATCAATAAATGGAGCCATAAAACTGTGACATAACCAAATCATCAATAACTGGAGCCATAAAACTGGGATTTACTTGTCTTGTTATTAGTTAATTATTGATAAATACTGGAGAAATTTGGATCATTCTGGATGAAGCAGACTTTTTATGATAAAATGTACATCTCAAAAGAAATTGTTAAAAGTGATGACTATGGTGAAGTTTAATTTCGCATGTAAGTTATTAAACAAATTCTGCAAAGAATAGTGTATGGAACTCGTTGGGGGCTCAAATACTATTCACAGATAATTTGCAGTTATTTTGGTAAATATTAACTGAAGGAACAGGTAAAAGTGAAGTTAAGAAATCAATTCCTGTAAATAAACAACGAGATGTATATTTTAAGATGTTTATCTACCTAAACATACTTCCAATAAGGACTTGGTATAAACAAATTAGAAATGATGTCCCTCCAGTCACCTAGTACAAGACTTTAGGAAATATTTACATAATAATTTGGAAATATAACATATCAAGTGTCCAAGGTCCTTATGGGATACTTGTGACTGTACAGTAGCCACAATCATGATTTTAGTCAAAGATAAAGGACTAAGGGCCAGTAGTACGGAAAGGTTTTGTATTTGTAAATGTTCTGAATTGCTAATTGCAAATGCAAAAGCCCCTTTCAGAATGTACAAAAGAATTTGGCTGGTCCAAATTGCGATTACATCCTTTTGAAAATTGCTATTTTTGTGATTCCAAATAAAGAATCGCAGATAAGGATTTACGAATTGCAATTTGTATGTATGAAGCATTTCCTAATTGGGACTAGTCACAAAATACAGTTTTACGAAATGCAATTACAACCAATTTCAATCAAATGCTAATCAAGCGGAACCTATATAAACGGGTCCAAAATGCATTAGGCCTTTCCACAATGGCAATATTTTATGTTCTGGTGAGGAGGATGAGGATTTTGTCTGATATACAGAGTAAGAGAGAGGAGAGGTTTTTTAGGTTTTTTAACGTCGATCAAAGTGAGAAAGAAATATTTGAGAAATACAGGATCAGTAGTCAGGTCATTTTATAATTGATTGCTGATTTACATCCACACCTACAGACCCCCACAGATAGAAGCAAAGCTTATACCTTTTAGAGTCTGGAAGTTACCAGGGACTAATAGCAGTAGAGTGGGTCGTGCCCCAAAGGTCTTTATCACGTTTTTTTACTTCTGATTCTTGATGTTATGTTGTCCAACATTTATTTTCCTGCATCTCAGCAGGATTTACAACATACAAAACTATTATTTTATGGTGTGGCACATTTTGTTAATGTCATAGGGTGTCTTGATATTACACATATGTATGTATATTTATTACCTACTGGCGGTCGCCAGTAGGCAGCTATAGTTAGGACCAAGTTTCCATAGGAAGAGCATTTTTTGTTTTGCTTATAACTTTGGCGTCGTTTGATGAATCTTCATGAAATGTTCCAAATGAATTCTTTGTTCATATCAGCTCCTATGTTGAAAGTTTGGGGGTAATTCGTCAAGGGGAGGCTGAGAAAAAAGGGGGTCCCAAAACATGTTTTCTCCATGTAAATTTCCATAGGAAAATTTAGACAAGGCTACAGGTCGAACAGGTCAACGGAATTACCCCAAATTTGGCAGGGAGAAGGGTCTTGGTCTAGAAAGCACGCTTTTGTTTATTTGGTGTAAATCCATTCAGTAGTTTTGGAGAAATATCAAAATTTACAGATATCGATATTTGGGAATTCTGCCTTCTGATTGGCTGAGGGGTTACGAGCACAAGCTTGCTGCTTATTGGCTGTGAGCGGTTGCAACTAGGAAGTGTTGGCAGCCATTTTGTGATTCCGTTGAAACGAGTAAGGGGAAGAAAGGGTGAAAAGAGTAGGAAAGAGGAGGGTAGGAGCGCTGTGTGGTCTGTGGGGTGGTTAGGGCGTGCTACACAGGGAGTGTGAAGCGAGGTATTCACCCCTACCGGTGTGAAAGTGCTGTTTTGCCCAGAGTGAGATGGTGCTGAGGTGAGGTGCCGGTACACTCGGAGATGAAACCGCGAGCTGATTGCTGTAAACTGATGTTCTCTGGGCGCTGTAGCATACTGGCCGCTGTAGCATAGCTGTGCAAGTAGTGTTAGTATGGGTTTAGACTATAGCACTGTGAGCTCTGTGGGGTGGTTAGAGTGTGCTACACAGGGAGTGTGAAGCGAAGTATTCACCACTAGTGGTGTGAAAGTGCTGTTTTGCCCAGAGTGAGAAAGTGCTGAGGTGAGGTGCTGGTACACTCAGGGATGAAACCATGAGTTGAATGCTGTAAACTGATGTGCTCTGGCCACTGTAGCATACTGGCCATTGTAGCATAGCTAGGCAAGTGGTGTTTGTATGGGTTTAGACTATAGCGGGAGTGGGAAGCAAACGACTCACCCCTACCGGTCTGAAGACTCAAATGGAGTGTTTTAGCAAGCAGAAATAAAGAAATAATCGTGAAGAATATAATGCAGAATGTTGCAATGCCACAGAAGACAAATGGTGAAATCAGGTGTGTTTAAGAATGTGGCTGTGTGGGATAAAGCGATGGAGTCTGCAAGTTATATAAAAAGTGTCTTTATTTAAGTGCCATAAATGGAACCACTGGTGCAAGAGCTAAGGCATCCAGCTGAGGCAAACTCCAACCGCTTCTGCTGTATTCAAATCTAAGCTCATGCATCAGTCAATTCCACATTACATGTTACAGTTGCATGTGACATAAACAATACCTATTAGACATGAATGACTGTAGATTGTAGAATGAAAATAAAGGTAGGATACGATTACCACACTGTGCCAACCAGTTCCTAAACAATGTTGTTTTTTTTATCTCGATCGCCAACTCGTGAGCAGAGGCTGAGGATGAGCTAATTTGTGTGAAAAAGCTTTGTGGATAACAGGCAGGCAGAGAGACATGTGTACAAAGAATAGATATGGTTTCAAAATGAATGTCGGGTTTAGGCTAATTTAGCAAGTAAATAGCGTATTTGCATAGGCCATACATCATCCATCCCTGGTTAGTGTGGAGACGTAAGGGCCAATAATGAAAACACCGTTCAAATGCCTAAGCATACTTAGAAAGTTATCATATGAAAATAGCTCAATTGAAGTGTATTAAAAAATGTGCATCAGATTATCAGGTGGATGATGTCATCAGTGATGTCATTTGAGATGTCATCAGTGATGTCACTGACCATGTCATGAGTGATGTAATATGTGACGTCATCACCAGTGCATTGTGGGCACGCGAGTTATAGTTAGCTCAACTAACTATAACGGTCGAATTTCTCTGGTTTTATATGTCCAACTAACTGTAACGTCCCTGAAACCTATGGTTTTTTCAGTGAATTTCTAAGGTTTTTTAAATGCTAATTCCTAACTATAGCGTCTGTAAAACCTATGGTTTTTTCAGTGAAAATATATATATATATAAAAAAAAATATATATATATAATTTACACCATTTAACCAAAAGGCATGACTTTGAACCAAGGGCTACCTTTTTGCCAAATTTGGTGTAATTCTGATCAGCAGTTCGGGCTGTAGCTGCGATTAAAGGTTCCTATGGAAAATTGCATGGGGAAAACACGTTTTGGGACCCCCCTTTTTTCTTGGCCCCCACTTGATGAACCAGCCCGAGACTTTCAGAATAGGAGCGGGCCGTAGCGCCCCACCAGTTTTGAAAATTTCGCGAAGATTCGTCAACCGGCGCCAAAGTTATTCCAAATAGAATGTTTCGGATTTCCTATGGATAATAGGTCCTAACTATAACTAAAACTACCTACTGGCGACCGCCAGTAGGTAATATATATATATATATATATATATATATATATATATATATATATATTCACTGAAAAAAACAAAGGTTTCAGAGGCGTTATAGTTAGGAATTGGCATTTAAAAAACCTTAGAAATTCACTGAAAAAACCATAGGTTTCAGGGGTGTTATAGTTAGCTGGACATTTCCCTCGTACAAAACCCTAGAAATTCCCCTGTTATAGTTAGTTCAGCTAACTATAACTTGTGCCCCCGCAATGCACTGCTGATGACATCACATATTACATCACTCATGACATGGTCAGTGACATCACTGATGACATCACTCATGACATCTCAAATGACATCACTGATGACATCACTGATGACGTCATCTAGTGACTGTGTGTTTCTGTAAAGTTTAAATGTGTTCTATATATTTATAGTGAAAGAACCTGTGGAAGAATGAGTGGGTGTACAAGTGTGTGAATGGATGATTTTCTAGGTGCGTAACTGACTCTATAAGTGAGTCATTAAATGTATCTTACTGCAGACTAGTGACTAAACTGTGTGAATGTCTGTATGTGTCTGTGTGTAGGTGTATAAGTGGCTGCATGGTTTTGTGAATACCTATATGAGTGTCTATATGGGTTATTGATTGGTTGTCTGAGTATCTGTATGGGTGCCTGAGTGTTTGTGTGGGTAGGGTGTGTGTGACTCTATGCATAGATGTGTGAGTGGGTGATTCTATGGGTGCATGGTTTTAAGGGTGCCTCTGTGATGAACTGTATGGTTGGGTGAGTGTATGTATGGGTGTGTTAGGGATTGAATTTATATCTCAGTGGTACATGTGTGACTAACTACATATGTGTGTAAGGCAGTATATATGCGTGTAAGAGTATGTAAGTGGGTATATGTGAGAGTGTGTGATTGTGAGAGTGGCTGTATGGATGAGTGTGTGCTTGTATCAATGATTGTATAAGAGCGTAAGAATGTGGTACTATTTTTATGAGTAAGTGAACTTGGGTGTGTTTAACTGTATAGGTGAGTAAATTCGACTGTGTTTAATTACTTGCACGACTGACTAGGTGTGTCAGTACCTCAATGGATGATTGGCGGTGTGTGAGTGTCTATATAGGTGTATAAATGCATATGATAGTCTTGTACGGAGTGACTGTAAGTATGAGTGACTGTACAGGTGAGTGAGTGGAGGTGTATTATTGGTATTGGAGTATACTGTAACACCCCTGAAACCTATAGTTTTTTCAGGGAATATCTAAGGTTTTTTAAATGCCAATTCCTAACTATAACGCCCCTGAAACCTTTGGTTTTTTCAGTGAATTTCAAAGGTTTTTTAAATGCCAATTCCTAACTATAACGTGCATGAAACCTATGTTTTTTTCAGTGAATTTCAAAGGTTTTTTAAATGCTAATTCCTATCTATAACTTATCTCTGAAGATATAATGAAAAGCATTCTTTTTTAAAAGTAGGGTGCACATTAGTTTTGTGGAAAAGCACCTTTGTGATTGGTTAAGAAAAAACTGTTTCAACGTGGAGTACATATCATAGGATAAAATTTGCTCAGCTCAACCACACCTGCTATTTGCATTTGGAAGGCACTGTTCGAACTTAAAACAATCGTCAACTTTTAACCTGCACGTGTCGTTAAATGTTCAAGAAAATGTTTAAAAAAAATTATGAACTTTTAAGCTGCACGTATTGTAGAATGTTCTAGAAAGTGTGTTGATAGAATACGTTGCACTTGTGACTTCTATGTGTTGTTGAATATTAAAAAAAACGGTTCATATGGAAAATTAAAAAGAAACCAATAGGGAAGTTTTGAAACCTAAAAGAATCAATAAACTATTCTAATTTATTCTTTACATGTATTTATGTGTGCAGCAACAAAATTATAGACACAACAGCACTAGGAAGAGGAAGAAGCAGGGAGTGGGGGGAGTGGGGGAGATGGGCAGAATGGCACACATGCACAATTAAGTACAGCTCACACATATAGACTAACAATGGCCAAAATGAAACACACCAACAAGGAGCACAAGTCACACAACCTGCCAACATCACACCACTGAACGAGCATAGAAGTTAAAACCACGCTGCATTCATACAGGATGTGTACAAAGGCCAGTCGTTGGTGTTGTGGGATGTCTGAGACCGTGGTCATCATGGATGAGATGCCCAGCATGTGGCACATGGTCGAGTTCACTGTGTGTTATGTTGCCAAACGGTTGCTCCTCCCTCCCACGAGCCCCCACACTTTTGTACGGTGAGCTGTTGTATCTCGTGCACTCGTACGGCACGCCATAGTAATGCCTATTTGCGCATGTCCTGCTAAATTCCAACTACAACATCACAGTGCCGTTTGGAGGTGGTGCATGTCACTTTACAACATCGACTGCTGCGGCTCTTGTAACAGGTCACACCAGAACACAGAGACACACTTACCAGACTTCCTGTACACGGACATGTCCGAGACACCCCGTTCCCCTTGCCGGATAGGCACACCCCTGCACTGACCTGTGAACGACAGACCAGCACACGCCAGTTGTGCATGCAGGAGGATGCGTACGTAGCTACACATCCAGCCTCACTGCCAACGCTGAGGTGACAAGCGTTACAACAAACAAATGATGGACGGAATGCTGACAATGCAGACATTCTCCCCCAGTCAAGAGATCTGGGTTGAATCCATCGTTCTTTTGCCCACTACGCCACCCCAGTTTAGACATGGCCATATGCAAATCAGTCTTGACCCTGTGCCTCATGGGAACAGTCCAGCCCGAACTGCCAAGCCATGTCTTCCCTGGACCGGAATCAAGCATCCTAGGACCGGTTTCTGGCTATCAGCCGTCATCAGCCAGGATAGCTTGACTCCAGTGGCGTAGTGAGCACGGGTCCCACGTCTGGGAATACCCATCCCACTTAGGGCGAAAAGCGTTACAACAAACAAATGATGGACGGAATGCTGACAATGCAGACATTCTCCCCCAGTCAAGAGATCTGGGTTAAATCCATCGTTCTTTTGCCCACTACGCCACCCCAGTTTAGACATGGCCATATGCAAATCAGTCTTGACCCTGTGCCTCATGGGAACAGTCCAGCCCGAACTGCCAAGCCATGTCTTCCCTGGACCGGAATCAAGCATCCTAGGACCGGTTTCTGGCTATCAGCCGTCATCAGCCAGGATAGCTTGACTCCAGTGGCGTAGTGAGCACGGGTCCCACGTCTGGGAATACCCATCCCACTTAGGGCGATAAGCGTTACAACAAACAAATGATGGACGGAATGCTGACAATGCAGACATTCTCCCCCAGTCAAGAGATCTGGGTTAAATCCATCGTTCTTTTGCCCACTACGCCACCCCAGTTTAGACATGGCCATATGCAAATCAGTCTTGACCCTGTGCCTCATGGGAACAGTCCAGCCCGAACTGCCAAGCCATGTCTTCCCTGGACCGGAATCAAGCATCCTAGGACCGGTTTCTGGCTATCAGCCGTCATCAGCCAGGATAGCTTGACTCCAGTGGCGTAGTGAGCACGGGTCCCACGTCTGGGAATACCCATCCCACTTAGGGCGATTTGTCACCCCGAGTGGGACGGGTATGCTCAGACGTGAGTCCCGTGCTCTCCATGCCACTGGAATCAAGCTATCCTGGCTGAAGAGGGGTGAAACCCCGAAACCGGTCCTAGGATGCTTGGTTCCAGTCCAGGGAGGACCTGGCTTGGCAGTTCGGGCTGGACTGTTCCCATGAGGCACAGGGTCAAGACTGATTTGCATATGGCTGGGTTCAAACTGGAATGGCATGGTGAGCAAAAAAACGATGGATTTAGGCCCAGATCTCTGTACTGGGGTGAATGTATGACATTGTTCTGCATTCTGTCCATCAATTGTTGTTTTTGCATTTGTCACCCCGAGTGGGACGGGTATGCTCAGACGTGAGTCCCGTGCTCTCCATGCCACTGGAATCAAGCTATCCTGGCTGAAGAGGGGTGAAACCCCGAAACCGGTCCTAGGATGCTTGGTTCCAGTCCAGGGAGGACCTGGCTTGGCAGTTCGGGCTGGACTGTTCCCATGAGGCACAGGGTCAAGACTGATTTGCATATGGCTGGGTTCGAACTGGAATGGCATGGTGAGCAAAAAAACGATGGATTTAGGCCCAGATCTCTGTACTGGGGTGAATGTATGACATTGTTCTGCATTCTGTCCATCAATTGTTGTTTTTGCATTTGTCACCCCGAGTGGGACGGGTATGCTCAGACGTGAGTCCCGTGCTCTCCATGCCACTGGAATCAAGCTATCCTGGCTGAAGAGGGGTGAAACCCCGAAACCGGTCCTAGGATGCTTGGTTCCAGTCCAGGGAGGACCTGGCTTGGCAGTTTGGGCTGGACTGTTCCCATGAGGCACAGGGTCAAGACTGATTTGCATATGGCTGGGTTCAAACTGGAATGGCATGGTGAGCAAAAAAACGATGGATTTAGGCCCAGATCTCTGTACTGGGGTGAATGTATGACATTGTTCTGCATTCTGTCCATCAATTGTTGTTTTTGCATTTGTCACCCCGAGTGGGACGGGTATGCTCAGACGTGAGTCCCGTGCTCTCCATGCCACTGGAATCAAGCTATCCTGGCTGAAGAGGGGTGAAACCCCGAAACCGGTCCTAGGATGCTTGGTTCCAGTCCAGGGAGGACCTGGCTTGGCAGTTCGGGCTGGACTGTTCCCATGAGGCACAGGGTCAAGACTGATTTGCATATGGCTGGGTTCAAACTGGAATGGCATGGTGAGCAAAAAAACGATGGATTTAGGCCCAGATCTCTGTACTGGGGTGAATGTATGACATTGTTCTGCATTCTGTCCATCAATTGTTGTTTTTGCATTTGTCACCCCGAGTGGGACGGGTATGCTCAGACGTGAGTCCCGTGCTCTCCATGCCACTGGAATCAAGCTATCCTGGCTGAAGAGGGGTGAAACCCCGAAACCGGTCCTAGGATGCTTGGTTCCAGTCCAGGGAGGACCTGGCTTGGCAGTTCGGGCTGGACTGTTCCCATGAGGCACAGGGTCAAGACTGATTTGCATATGGCTGGGTTCAAACTGGAATGGCATGGTGAGCAAAAAAACGATGGATTTAGGCCCAGATCTCTGTACTGGGGTGAATGTATGACATTGTTCTGCATTCTGTCCATCAATTGTTGTTTTTGCATTTGTCACCCCGAGTGGGACGGGTATGCTCAGACGTGAGTCCCGTGCTCTCCATGCCACTGGAATCAAGCTATCCTGGCTGAAGAGGGGTGAAACCCCGAAACCGGTCCTAGGATGCTTGGTTCCAGTCCAGGGAGGACCTGGCTTGGCAGTTCGGGCTGGACTGTTCCCATGAGGCACAGGGTCAAGACTGATTTGCATATGGCTGGGTTCAAACTGGAATGGCATGGTGAGCAAAAAAACGATGGATTTAGGCCCAGATCTCTGTACTGGGGTGAATGTATGACATTGTTCTGCATTCTGTCCATCAATTGTTGTTTTTGCATTTGTCACCCCGAGTGGGACGGGTATGCTCAGACGTGAGTCCCGTGCTCTCCATGCCACTGGAATCAAGCTATCCTGGCTGAAGAGGGGTGAAACCCCGAAACCGGTCCTAGGATGCTTGGTTCCAGTCCAGGGAGGACCTGGCTTGGCAGTTCGGGCTGGACTGTTCCCATGAGGCACAGGGTCAAGACTGATTTGCATATGGCTGGGTTCAAACTGGAATGGCATGGTGAGCAAAGAAACGATGGATTTAGGCCCAGATCTCTGTACTGGGGTGAATGTATGACATTGTTCTGCATTCTGTCCATCAATTGTTGTTTTTGCATTTGTCACCCCGAGTGGGACGGGTATGCTCAGACGTGAGTCCCGTGCTCTCCATGCCACTGGAATCAAGCTATCCTGGCTGAAGAGGGGTGAAACCCCGAAACCGGTCCTAGGATGCTTGGTTCCAGTCCAGGGAGGACCTGGCTTGGCAGTTCGGGCTGGACTGTTCCCATGAGGCACAGGGTCAAGACTGATTTGCATATGGCTGGGTTCAAACTGGAATGGCATGGTGAGCAAAAAAACGATGGATTTAGGCCCAGATCTCTGTACTGGGGTGAATGTATGACATTGTTCTGCATTCTGTCCATCAATTGTTGTTTTTGCACGCTGAGGTGACAGCACACTGTGATGTTGCAGGGCTCGTGCCTATCAT
The DNA here is from genome assembly GCF_964204655.1 of Triturus cristatus. Taxonomy (NCBI): domain Eukaryota; kingdom Metazoa; phylum Chordata; class Amphibia; order Caudata; family Salamandridae; genus Triturus; species Triturus cristatus. Next base: position 1,138,019,174 of record NC_140592.1, read on the forward strand.
GCTAAGACAATGACCACAGGGACACACTTACTAAGATGTGGGTTTGGGGGACATTGGCGGTCCTGGAGCTGTTGAGATGAGTCTTTTGGCCCTCATGGGTATCCCTGTATCATGCTCATTGACTCTATGGCACCTGTGGGTGTTCTGGTGTGGCTCTTGGCTGTGTTCCCTTTCATGGTGCAGGTAGTTGTCCTGCTTAACACCAGCAGAAAGCAGGTGTAAAATCCCGGGTGCTAACGTGTCTTATCGCCGGAATTTGTGTCGCATTGCAATTGGTGTGAAAGTTGCGATGTGATTTTTTTCGTGTGCACAACAATATACGAACTGAGCAGTGTATCTCGTCAAGATCCAGCATGTGACGCACTATTCCCGATCAATATAAATACAATGACACTTCTTAATAGATTTTGTGTGTACACTGTAAGTGCAGCCAATACCTCAGTGCAATACAATTCAGAATTTAAGTATTTAGAATAAATCGCAAAGGTGTACCTCGTGTCTTTCTGCACGGGAACGGCTACTCTCCATTTCATTATCAGCACTTTAACGGAAGTAAAGTTGAGATAAATCTAACACACTATTCACAAGTTGGTGCAAACTGCAGATATCACCAGTATTCCAGCGATAAGTGCCCCAAAATTTAACACCATGGTGGACTCCATCAAATAACAGTAATAAGAACAAGAAAGAGTCACACAGCAGTTAAGAGAACAACCAAAAACATTATTAATTTTTTTTTCAAACTTTATTTTTTATAATAATAAATATATAAACGATAAACTATTTTCAAACTTCATTTGTTTATTAACATAAATATAAACAATAAACTAATAAACAAAATGTAACAACAATAATACAAAACAACAAGGCGGAACACTCCTGTGGGAACCACGGATGTCGACGACAGACCTGGAAAATCAGAAAGATTGTTAAAAAAAAACCAATATGGTATTCTCAACAAAATACCACAAGAAACACATCACAGATATATAAAATGCATACAGCTAACAAAATTTATAAGTTTAACTTACAAAAACTGTAAATGTTGCCGCTTTAAAATATTTACCGAATCTGAGGAATTTGTTTTGCAGAAGGCACCACGCCCACAACGTTTTTCTTCAGTGGTGAAGACATTTTTAACTTTTTCCAAGGGGCAAGCAAAGACCAATGCCACCTTCTTCATTCGCAAGATTTGCCAAAGAGTTCTGTTACGAGGGGATCCTAACAAAAAATACTCGTGCGGCACAGCAAGTATGATGAAACACCTAAGGACCCTTCATCCAAACAATCTTGCACGAGAAGAGTGCAAACAGATGAGAAACACTCCTGTTCTGTATCTGTAAAAAAGAATCACAAATAAATGTATATTAATAACTTTCAAATTTATACTATTCCATTACTGTACAAACACATTTTATATAAAATCTGACTAAGAAACTATAGCCCTGAACCACAAGTGTGACGATGGTTAAAACACTACATGCATAGTGCATACTACTTTGAAGCAGTTCATGCCCTAAAGCCTACCTCACTAAAAGACTACATGCTAACTGACTAAATGATTACAGTACTATAAGGAGACACACTGGGTGAGTGACAGGGTGTTTGCTAGAAGTGTATGAATACTAACTAGGGAATTGAAGGTGTGAAAGACAACTGTGTAGGTGGTTAGAGGACTGCATGCTTACTGGATAGGCATTTGAAGCAGTCCATGTGCTAAGGCCTGGCTCAGTGCATGGATACTTAGGCACTGACTGAATGATTAGAGTACTGCAAGGAGAGTTTAAGAAACAAAAGCAACAAGAATGACCGACCAAGGTCCAGCTCAACCAATACACAGGTATTAGAGACAATCTGTCAAATAGGTGCAAAAACACTTCCTACATCCGTCATTCAAAGATGCGAAACGAATCAAAGCATAAGTCCAAAGATGGAAGGTGCACTCATTGTGTTTGGACACATTAAATCAAATAGTCCAAATGGTATAGTATTTCTCTTCTTTTTATTCTTAATATTCTTTTTATTTTGATGATTCAGACACGAACAATGTACAGCCAATGCGTTTCGTTCCGTACAGGAACTTCATCAGGGCTGCAATAATCACAAACACAAAGAACAACACTTAAAAGGACATCTATATGTGACAATCATAAAAACAAACATATAATACATAACTACTCAATCTTTAGAGAAAATGGCACATAAAAAGAGGAGACATACATATAAAAAAACTCCTAGACATATGGATGAATACAAATACATAATTTTCACAAAAATAATCATTGCAAAAACACATAATTTAACATATAATTCAGACAACTGGACAGTACTCAATATAAACAGACAAAATGTGTACGAATGATACAGGGATCATATATAACTAACAAAAAGTATAACGAAGAGAAAAGCAGAAAGAATGGGAGAAAAGCAAAATAAATTATATGATTTAAAGTGAAGATGAAGAAATATATAAGTGAGAATAGGGTCTAAAAAGTAAACAATCACAATGTTCACAACTATATAAGAAGAAATGTATCTAAACAAATAAATACTATAACCAAGTCTTTAATATCATTTGGTATTGTCACCCTCATCCACAAACGATGAGTAGTGCAATGTCTCAAATACAAAAACAGTGATTAGTATAAAACCCAATCTACAGAAAATCCACTGACATCTCACCTCTTTCAAAGAGAGTAGAATATAGATAAAATACTCCTAAGACGGTATGTGCTCCTTTATGACTCGTTGCGTCTCAAACAAAATTAATAAGCCATAGGAAGATTATTTCATTCCTATATGAGAATAAAACACATTATCAAAAAGAGAGTAAAGGATATCTAGGCGAAGATTATCCCTAGATAGAAACATATTTTCAGATGCACAAATGAACAAATAAGCTCACCTTGCGTGTTGTCATCCCATATATCAATTAATACACAATGGACCCTCATGCGATCCAAATGATGAGATGCATTGAAGATAGCAATATTCCCAAAGAACGTGCAGTATAAGCCTTTATGAACACGATAGTTAATATGAATGAAAATAATTTTTCCTAATTACATCATTAAAGTTACAGGTCATTTATCCATAAAACATGGACCCCCAGAAGAGCGTGTATAAAATAGCAAGTAATCAAAACTCATTAATTTCTAGGTACTGAGTGATAATTTCACAAACAACGTAAAAGCCCAATAATTAGTTTGCGGGCCATGTCCGTTGTATTTAAAAAACGTTGCAAATTGCATGGAGAGATGGGGACGCTACGTTAACCTCATCTGTACCGTAAATCTAGGTGTTATTAGCCCCATACCCAAAGCTCCAAGCACCCACACACAGGGCAGGTACAGGCAAAGGAAGGGGACTAGTGTGCAAGGTGAACAAGTGATGATTTCTGACCCTACGAACTATATGGTAACAATTGACAATAAAATTGTGGAAAGTGATTTAAAAATTGTAAACTTAACTAATAAAATACTTGATAATGAGGAAATATCAGTCTTGAGTAAAGGGTTCGAATTTTTGTCCATCACAGAGTGGGGACCCGACTAATGTACACATTGACCTGTACAAATTTGTAAGATTACTTAAATTACGTGACTTTTTTCTCAACATTTGAGTGTTGCATGTGAACGCCAAAAGATAGGATGCGACACACCACAAACGATTGGGGAGATACGCAATGTTCAAATGTTGTTAAGTATTGAGGAAGATGTTAATTTTGAAATGCCTGTACTTCTGAATAAATTGAACATAGATCAAACTTCAAAAGCTGATAGTGGCTTAATGGCTAAGTCTAAATTTGCTCCTACTATCAACTATCATAGGAACATTGACATATTCTACGAAAAAGTCACTAAAGACCTTCATAAGATGGAATCCACTAGAAGATATTTGAACCCTGTTAACCACAACATTACTGCCAAAGAGAGAAGAGCCCTAACCAGACTAAGGGAGGATAATGACATCGTAATAAGGGAGGCGGATAAGGGCGGAAACGTTGTGGTCATGAATGTTTGGGATTACATGTCGGAAATAGATCGCCAATTGAATGACACATTATGTTATCGTAAGCTACTGTCAAATCCTATTCCAGGACTACAGCAGCTAATAAATTTCAAACTGAGCGAGTGGAAGGAAATGGGACTCTTAACAGGGGAAGAACTCAAATATCTTAGAGTATTTTGTCCCACATATCCGTGTATCTATGTATTGCCTAAAGTACATAAGGGGGGTTTGTTCCCCCCTGGCCGCCCTATTATCTCAGGGGTGGGGTCCCCTACTGAAAGGATTGCGGAATTTGTGGACATCAGGCTTCAAAAATTTGTTATGAACCTTCCGTCCTTTATCAGGGACAGCAAGGACATACTTGTTAAACTTAAGGATTTCCAATGGTCTGAAGACCTGATGTTTGTGACCCTGGATGTCGTAGGTCTATACACTTGTATTGCCAATGAATTTGGAGTACGTGCTGTGAGGACCTTTCTCGACAAGGAGAGTGCTAGCCTTTACCAATTCAATGAAATGGTCATTGAGATGATTACCATGATCCTGAATAACAATTTCTTTTTGCATGACAGATGCTGGTACCAACAAATACTTGGTACCGCGATGGGCCCCAGGTTTGCTCCCTCTTATGCCTGCCTATTTATGGGCTGGTTTGAGAGGGAGTTCGCCTGGGGCAAATGTGCCTCCCCCTGGACAAATTACATCATGTACTGGGGGAGGTACATAGATGACATTATATGCCTTTGGTCTGGAACCAGGGAGCAGTTGCAGCAATATCTTCTTTATCTAAATTCCAATAGCTTCAATGTTAGATTCACCATGGAATGCAATAAGGAGAAGATAAACTTTTGGATATTCATTTTTACGTTCATGACCAAGTGATGGAAAGTACCCTATACAGGAAAGAGACGGCCTGTAATGGGGTTCTTCATGCCACGAGTGCCCATTCTCGCTCTGTCATTAATAACATCCCCTTTGGGGAAATGACTAGAATCCGTAGAAATTGTAGCCAGGACGACACATATCATAGGAACCTTGATGAATGCGAACAAAGGTTTCTAAAAAGGGGATATACACAGGGAATTCTCTCCAAAGCCCTCAGTAAGGCAAATCGCCTAACGAGGGAAGAGACCCTAAAAGAGAGGCTTTCAAAAAGGAAAGAGAATATCCAAGAAAGGCCAGTAAGCCTTATTACTAAGTACAACATGAACAGCGGTAGGGTTAGAAATATCCTAAAAAAGAATTGGGACTTACTCTTAGAGGTACCTGGTTTAAGAAAAAGCATTACTGACATTCCCATGCTCACATATCGTAAAGGAAGAACATTACGGGAAACATTATGCCCTAGCTATGTAACGAACAAGCAGGGATTCGCAACTTGGCTGCCATCAAGACCTATGGGCTTTTATACATGTGGCTCATGTAATATGTGCCCTTTTGGACGCAACAAAACAAGTACCTTCTCCTACAATAACCCTAAATCTTTCAAGATTGACCACTTTATAAACTGCAACACAACCCATGTGATATATGTCTTGGCATGTGATTGTGGTTTAATCTATGTGGGCAGCACTGTCCGTCCTCTAAAGGTTCGGTTGCAGGAACATCGGAGAGCCATCATCAACAGTGACAGTCGATACCCCCTCACTGATCACTATAGGGAAACACATCCTAATAATAATGTTTTTTGGTTTCATGGGATTGACCATGTTCCCTGTGGAGACAGGGGCAGGAATCGGGAACTTTTGGTAAGACAACGAGAGGCTAAATGGATCTGTCGTCTCCAGGCGACTCTGAGGGGACACAATACGGATAGGGAACTACATTATTTTTTGTAACCATTCATGAGAGATTTCCCTATCTTATCAAGTTGTTTGCCATCTCAATATATGATGCTGTTCTTGAACAAGTAAATGATATCTGTTAGCATGTTTGTACTTTTATATATATTTCTTTACATCATCACATCTTTTTCCTGTCTCCTTTTTATCCTGTTGTCTGTTCTCTTTTGTTTCCGGTATACCAAACAAAAATAAAATATAATATGGCTCATATACATGTGACTGCTATACTGAAACACACTTGCTTACATCACACTATTGCCTTGACTCTATACTAGACTTTGCCATTACGATTTATGTGCCGATTTGGTGGATTTTGTCCAAGGTTCACTAACGGGCCTTCCGTAATGTGGTGACACGAGGGTACTCTCTAGTTTTGTTTTTGTTTTTAAGCCTACCTTGACTATTATTATTTGGCATTATACCATTGCCCTGTACTGAAATTGACCTTACAATTTCAATATGGCATGATTTTGGGCGATTGTTGCTGTTTTTAACTCCCTTATGGAAATCATCTGCTACATGGTGGCGATTTGCGAAATCCTTCGTTTGACTACTATTTTAATTTCCTCAACTCGCGCTTTGTGGTACGATTTGGTGCGCGACTTTAGAATTGAAATGAATACCGTTTATGAAGGCTACTACTAACTATGGTATTTAGGACATTACTGCCCTGTGTGTTCAATCTATGAATGACCACTATAATATGGCCGCCATTCATGAGTTACATGTCCGTTTTTGATTTCGAGCACATAGCGCTAACCCACGTGACATAAATCCCACGTGACTATATTCAACGTCGGGACGCGGGATGCCAGATGAAGACTTTAAATAGGGAGTCCTTTCGCCTGGCCAGTTGATACTTGACAGCTACCCTGCTTAGACCGAACGCCGGATATAAGGTAGAAGGTTTTCGCTTCATTTACGTTCAAGCACTCTTGTGTATATCTTTATGGGGATTAACTGTTCCTTAAGCCTTATGCGTACGGGCGTGGGTGTATGATGTTGGTTATCTGGTTTTCTTGTCTGTGCTGCACTGTGCGTTGGTCCTTGGAGTTTTGGATATGGGGGTAATGCAAATTAGAATAATGTTGCGGATGTGGCTTACGCAATGCCCCCATTCCTTTGAGGTCTTCATAACGCTTCTTTGCTACGCTTTTTTAAATACAACTAACGCTGCTGTGTGTGGGTCCTTGGAGCTTTGGGTATGGGGCTAATAACACCTAGATTTACGTTACGGATGAAGTTAACATAGCGTCCCCATCTCTCCGTGCAATTTGCAACGTTTTTTAAATACAACGGACATGGCCCGCAAACTAATTATTGAGCTTTTACGTTGTTTGTGAAATTGTCACTCAATACCTAGATATTAATGAGTTTTGATTACTTGCTATTTTAAACACGCTCTTCTGGGAGTCCATGTTTTATGGATAAATGACCTGTAACTTTAATGATGTAATTATGAAAATGTATTTTCATTGATATTAACTATCGTGTTCATACAGGCTTATACTGCACGTTCTTTGGGAATATTGCTATCTTCAATGCATCTCATCATTTGGATCGCATGAGGGTCCATTGTGTATTAATTGCTTTATGGGATGACAACACGCAAGGTGAGCTTATTGGTTCATTTGTGCGTCTGAAAATATGTTTCTATCTAGGGATAATCTTCGCCTAGATATCCTTTACTCTCTTTTTGATAATGTGTTTTATTCTCATATAGGAATGAAATAATCTTCCTATGGCTTATTAATTTTGTTTGAGACGCAACGAGTCATAAAGGAGCACATACCGTCTTAGGAGTATTTTATCTATATTCTACTCTCTTTGAAAGAGGTGAGATGTCAGTGGATTTTCTGTAGATTGGGTTTTATACTAATCACTGTTTTTGTATTTGAGACATTGCACTACTCATCGTTTGTGGATGAGGGTGACAATACCAAATGATATTAAAGACTTGGTTATAGTATTTATTTGTTTAGATACATTTCTTCTTATATAGTTGTGCACATTGTGATTGTTTACTTTTTAGACCCTATTCTCACCTATATATTTCTTCATCTTCACTTTAAATCATATAATTTCTTTTGCTTTTCTCCCATTCTTTCTGCTTTTCTCTTCGTTATACTTTTTGTTAGTTATATATGATCCCTGTATCATTCGTACGCATTTTGTCTGTTTATATTGAGTACTGTCCAGTTGTCTGAATTATATGTTAAATTATGTGTTTTTGCAATGATTATTTTTGTGAAAATTATGTATTTGTATTCATCCATATGTCTAGGAGTTTTTTTTATATGTATGTCTCCTCTTTTTATGTGCCATTTTCTCTAAAGATTGAGTAGTTATGTATTATATGTTTGTTTTTATGATTGTCACATATAGATGTCCTTTTAAGTGTTGTTCTTTGTGTTTGTGATTATTGCAGCCCTGATGAAGTTCCTGTACGGAACGAAACGCGTTGGCTGTACATTGTTCGTGTCTGAATCATCAAAATAAAAAGAATATTAAGAATAAAAAGAAGAGAAATACTATACCATTTGGACTATTTGATTTAATGTGTCCAAACACAATGAGTGCACCTTCCATCTTTGGACTTATACTGCAAGGAGAGTGCCTTGGTGAATTTATATGTGTTTGGGTTTTGTCACAGTGAATAAATTAGTACATGGTGCTGAATGGGTCACTAGAGGAGTGCAAAGGGAGTGACAAGTGCTGGACTGTATGGATACTGACTACGAAATTGAAAGTGTGAAAGACAAGTGTCTAGGTGATTAGAAGACTGCATGCATAGTGCATAGAGGTTTGAAGCAGTTCATGTGCTAAGGCCTGGGTCAGTGTATGAATACTTAGGCACTGACTGAATGATTAGAGTACTGCAAAGATAGTATCTTGGTGCATTTATAAGTGTTTGGGTTTTAGCACAGTGAATGGATTAGTACATGGTGCTCAATGGGTCACTAGAGGACTGCAAAGGGAGTGACAGGGTATTTCCTGGAAGTGTATGGATACTGACTAGGGAATTGAAGGTGAGAAAGACAATTGTGTAGGTGGTTAGAGGACTGCATGCATAGTGGATAAGGGTTTGAAGCAGTCCATATACTAAGGCCTGGGTCACTGGATGAGTACTTAGGGACTGACTGAATGATTAGAGTACTGCAAGGAGAGTGCCTGGGTGAATTTATTAGGATTTGGCGCAGTGAATGGACTAGTACATGATGCTGAATGGGTCACTAGAGAAGTGCAAATGGAGTGACAGGGTGTTTGCTGGAAGTGAATGGATACTGACTGGGGAATTGAAGGTGTGAAAGACAAGTGTGTAGGTGCTTAGAGGACTGCATGCATAGTGGATAGGGGTTTTGAAAAAGTCCATGTGCTAAGACCTGGCTCAGTGCATGAATTCTTAGGCAGTGACTGAATCATTAGAGTACTGGAAAGAGAGTGTCTTGGCGAATTTATAAGTGTTTGGGTTTTGGCACAGTGAATGAATTAGTACATGCTGTTGAATGGCTCTCTAGAGGACTGTAAAGGAAGTGACAGGCTGTTTCCTGGAAGTGTATGGATAATGACTAGGGAATTGAAGGTGTGAAAGTGTATAGTATGTTAGAACACTACATGCATACTGCATAGAAATTTGAAGCAGTCTATTTGGTACTTAGAAACTGACTAAATCATCAAACTACTTCTAGGACAGTGCTTGGGTAAAACTTTTAGAGTCAGAGTCATATTTACTTTATTCGGCTAATTGTAGCCATCAAAGTACATAAAAGAAACAAACAGATCAAATCTGCAATCGATAAAAAACATAAAATGATTATTATTATTCTTCATAGAGTCCTGCCCCACTGAAAATTCATTATCCACAATAGGACAAAGTACACTCCTTCAAATAATGCCACAGTTCATACAAACATGGAAATACAGACCACTAACACATAATTAGGCCTGGGAATAAATAAATAAATAGAATAAATATATAAAAGACAGTTAGCCAGGCATTTGTCCTAACCAACATTACATATAAAAAAACATAAAAATACATTTTTATGTAACAGGATTCAAGGCCCTGTCCACAGGGAGATTCAAAGATAGCCTATTCCTACACCTGATTGCACCTATTATAAAACTTGCTACCCCAAAACTTTTAAATTTTCAGTTCTGTCACAGTGAAGAGAATAGTACATGGTACTGCACCTTAGTGTCAAACCCTGACTCATTTTATCAATGCATAAGCAAAGACTAGCTTCTAATGCTACTAAAACTTGACAACATGAGAGGTTTTAAATTAGTTATCTGTCAGCAAATACACGTTACCAAATGCTTCTCTCACAGTGGTTCTCAAATGCACACAGACTCACAGTGTGATTCTAGACAACAACCACTATACCTAGGAGTTTACCAAAAATCATTCACTACTGTGGAAGTGGTAAGCGAACTGCACACAATCTTCATATTTCAGGACTGCACTTTTATGTCAAAGCCTGACTCATATAATCAAAGCATAAGCAAAAACTGGCTTCTACTGCTACTAAAACTTCAAAACATGACCAGTTTTAAAACAGGTGTATGTCAGCAAATACACGATGTTACCAAATGCTTCTCTCACAATCCTTACCCAAATGCACACAGACTCACAGTGTGATTTTAGACAAGCAACACTATCCTAGGAGTTTACCAAAACTCATTCACTACTCTGGAAGAGTTAATGGTACTGCACACAATCTACATATTTAAGTACACCACATCAGTGTCAAAGCATGACTCATTTAATCAACGCATAAGCAAAGACTGGATTCTAATGCTACTAAAACTTCACAACATGACAGATTTTAAAACAGTTATCTGTCAGCAATTACATGATGTTACCAAATGCTTCTCTCACAGTGATCCCAAATACACACTAACTCACTGTGACAAGCACCACTATCCCTAGGAGTTTACCAAAACTCATTCATTACAGTGAAAGTGGTAAAGGAACTGCACACAATCTACATATTTCACGAATACACTTTAATGTCAATGCCTGATAATTTAATCAACGCATAAGCAAAGACTGGCTTCTAATGCTACTAAAACTTGACAACATGACAGGTTTTAAAACAGTTATCTGTCAGTAAATACACAATGTTACCAAATGCTTCTCTCACAATCCTTACCCAAATGCACACAGACTCACAGTGTGATTTTAGACAATCAACACTATCCTAGGACTTTACCAAAACTCATTCACTACTGTGGAAAGGGGACCGCACACAATCTACATATTTAAGTACAGCACATCAGTGTCAAAGCATGACTCATTTAATCAACATATAAGCAAAGACTGGATTCTAATGCTACTAAAACTTCACAACATGACAGGTTTTAAAAAAGTTATCTGTAAGCAAATACATGATATCACCAAATGCTTCTCTCACACTGGTCCCAAATACACACTAACTCACACTGTGATTCTAGACATGCACCACTATCCCTAGGAATTTTCCCAAACTCATTCACTACAGTGCAACTGGTAAGGGAACTGCACACAATCTACATATTTCAGGGCTGCACTTTTGTGTCAAAGCCTAACTCATTTAACCAACGCATAAGCAAAGACTGGCTTCTAATGCTACGAAAACTTGACAACATCACAGGTTTTAAAAGAGTTATCTATCAGCAAATACAAGATATTACTAAATGCTTCTCTCACAGTGATTCCCAAATGCACACAGACTCACTGCGTGATTCTAGACAAACAACACTATCCCTTGCACTATACCAAAACACATTTCTTCATCTAGAAGTAGTACATCATTTTAGTATAGAAACATAACATAACTCATTTCACAAATTCATAAACAATGACTGGTTTCTAATTCTACCAAAATATAAAAACAGCACCGTTATCTATTTACAAACACATGAAAAACACAAATGCTTATCACAGAATGGTTTCTACATGCACACACATTGTAGAGAAAAAAAGTACTCCCTACACTTTAGCAGGAAAAATACATTAGTCTGATTAAAATCAAAATAGTCTACATACATCCCCTCACAATTAAATAACTCATCTTTCAAGTTCTTTTGTAGATTAAGAAGTATATCAATCACTCACCATATTTTCTTTTACAGAATCTCTGCACTGTGCAGGTCTCAGCAAACGCAAAGAATGGAAAAGTTTCCCATTCATTTTCCACACATATACATGTAAACATCAAATCACAATCCTTCACACATAAACTCAAAAGCAATCACACATTTCTATTGGTTAAACATTTCAACCCTTTCCAACTGAAATACATTTCAACCCTTCCCCCAATCTGCCTTCTGCCTGTTACCATAGAAACAGGTCATGGAACACTGCACTGAGCTCACAGGTCACAAGTTCAGCACACAATGTTCCTACACAAGACTTGACTTTTCAACATATCAGCTTATCATATATAATGTTCCTTACAATCTGTTTTTGTTAACCAATAACAATCATACCTTTAAAAAACAGAAATATACACCCTACCTTTCAGTGTAGAAAGTTGTCATACAACCAATGTCTTGTCGTTTTTCAAAAAACTTTGTCGTGGATCCGCGGACCCACCGCGAGAGAATCCGTGCATCCAACGCGATAGGATGCGCGCACCGTGCGAGCATTTCGCCGTTTTTTTTTACAAAAAAGGGGGGCCCCAGGGGGTCCTTCGGGGACCCCCTAAGCACCTCTAGAGGGTCAGACTATTTCCACTCTGCCCCCTTTATATCTTTTACACACTTATTCCCCTTCCATCTTCAGCCTCGCTTCTACCGAGGCAGAAAATGGCCGCCAACAGTTACTGGTTTCGAATGTAGAGAGACACTCGACAGCCAATTCGCATTCAGCGTGTGATCGGGAGGGTGCGCGCTCCGTTCGGGGAGGCTGCGCTTACGGTGCGGGTAGGGTCCGCGGATCCTCCGCGGCCATAGATATCACTAACTTTTTTACCCTAATTTTCTCAGGAACTACTGAACAGATTCACACCAAATATGCAACAGGCACGAGTCCAAACTGAGGACTACCTCTTTGCCAAATTTGGTGTCATTTCGTTCAGCGGTTCGGGCTGTAGCTGTAACAACAGATCCTATGGGAAATTGCATGGGGAAAACGCGTTTTGGGACCCCCCTTTTTTCTCGGCCCCCGTTTCACGGATCACCGCAAAACTTTCAGGGTAGGAGCGGAGCGGAGCTGGCCAAAAGTTTGGAAAATTTTGAGAAGATTCGTCAATCGGCGCCAAAGATATTCCCAATAGAATGTTGCGGATTTCCTATGGAAAATAGGTCCTAACTATAACTATCTACTGGCGACAGCCAGTAGATAATATATATATATATATATATATATATATATATATATATATATATATATATATACACATACATACATACATGTGTGTCCACCCTTTCCATTTACTATAACTGCCTACTGGCGGCAGCCAGTAGGTAAAATATTACCTACTGGCGGTCGCCAGTAGGTAGTTATAGTTAGGACCACGTTTCCATAGGAAAACCTCAACATTCTATTTTGAATAACTTTGGCGCCGGTCGACGAATCCCCGCGAATTTCTCAAAATAGGTGGGGCGCTACGCTCCGCTCCTACCCTGAAAGTCTCGGGGGGATCCGTCAAGCGGGGGCTGAGATAAAAGGGGGGTCCCAAAACGCGTTTTTCCCATGCATTTTTCCATAGGACCTTTAGAACGAGCTACAGCCCGAACGGCTGAACAGAATTACTCAAAATTTGGCAGAGAGGTAGTCCCTAGGTCAAGGAAGTGCCTTTTGTAGGTTTGGTGTAAATCTGTTCAGTAGATTCTGAGAAAATAGCCTTTAAATCAATATATATATCTGAGCCCGCTTACGGTACGCTTACCGTACGCATACGGTAAGCGTACGGTGGCGTGCGCGAGCGCGATTCTGATTGGCTCTTAGATCTTAGTAAACATTCGAATCGGCCGAAACCAGGAAGCGGCGGCCGCCATTTTGTCTCTCGCACTGAGGCTTGTTTATCAAACATGATGTGCAAAAACATGTTACGGGGCTGTTTTGACAACTCCCTCCCACATAGTCATGTTGAGGGAGTCCACAAACATCCCCCAAGAGCAAAAACGGGTTTATTTTTTTTTCGGCAATTTCGCGGGGTACGCTTACCGTACGCTTACCGTAAGCGTACGGTAAAAAAATAAAAATAAAAAAAACACTATCCACACTTACCGCACCCCCTGTGCTTTTGGTGCCCGAAGGGCACCAAATATACAGGGCTTATTACCAGGTAAAAAAAATCTAAATTTTGGCAACATGAAATTATAAAATAGAAATAAAAAAAACACTATTCACATTGACCCCACCCCCTGTGCTTTTGGTGGCCGAAGGCCACCAAATGTACAGGGCTTATGAAAGTTGATAAAAACTGTGCACGGAACGAACTGCGTTAAGTGGGCGCGCACGCCTCGAATGGCGTAAAGTAACTTAGCATTTAAAAAACCGTACAAATTCACTGAAAAAACCATAGGTTTCACACACGTTATAGTTAGGAATTAGCATTTAAAAAACCTTGCAAATTCACTGAAAAAACCATAGGTTTCACACATGTTATAGTTAGCGGAAATTTTACTGATAAAAAACCAGTGAAATTCCCCTGTTATAGTTAGTGCAGGCAACTATAACTCACGCGACCGCAATCTTCTGCTGATGACATATGTGTCTTTATGAAAAAAAAATATTTGTAATATATGTATAGCTAAAAATGTATAGAAGAAGACATGGGCATATAAGTGTCTAAATACAGTATTAGCATCAGCAGAGGATTGCGGTCGCGTGAGTTATAGTTGCCTGCACTAACTATAACGGGGGAATTTCACTGGTTTTTTATCAGTAAAATTTCCGCTAACTATAACATGTGTGAAACCTATGGTTTTTTCAGTGAATATATATATGTATATCTATATTACCTACTGGCGGTCGCCAGTAGGTAGTTATAGTTAGGACCACGTTTCCATAGGAAAACCTCAACATTCTATTTTGAATAACTTTGGCGCCGGTCGACGAATCCTCGCGAATTTCTCAAAATAGGTGGGGCGCTACGCTCCGCTCCTACCCTGAAAGTCTCGGGGGGATCCGTCAAGCGGGGGCTGAGATAAAAGGGGGGTCCCAAAACGCGTTTTTCCCATGCATTTTTCCATAGGACCTTTAGAACGAGCTACAGCCCGAACGGCTGAACAGAATTACTCAAAATTTGGCAGAGAGGTAGTCCCTAGGTCAAGGAAGTGCCTTTTGTAGGTTTGGTGTAAATCTGTTCAGTAGATTCTGAGAAAATAGCCTTTAAATCAATATATATATCTGAGCCCGTTTACGGTACGCTTACCGTACGCTTACGGTAAGCGTACGGTGGCGTGCGCGAGCGCGATTCTGATTGGCTCTTAGATCTTAGTAAACATTCGAATCGGCCGAAACCAGGAAGCGGCGGCCGCCATTTTCTGTGTTTCACTCTGAAAAAAAAAGAGTGAAAACAAGAAAAGGGGGCAATGAGGAGAGTTACAGACCCCCTTACATTTGTGAGGGGGTCAAAGAAGGACTGTAAAGTACAAAACAAACATTTATTGATTTTTAAAAAAAATCACGGGGTACGCGTACGGTAAGCTTACGGTAAGCGTACGGAAGAAACATGGCGTGCGCGAGCGCGATTCTGATTGGCTCTTAGATCTTAGTAAACATTCGAATCGGCCGAAACCAGGAAGCGGCGGCCGCCATTTTGTGTGTTTCACTCAGAAAAAAAACTGAGAAAACAAGGAAAGGGGGCAATGAGGAGAGTTACAGACCCCCTAACATTTGTAAGGGGGTCAAAGAAGGACAGAAAAGTACAAAAAAAACATTTATTGATTTTAAAAAAAATCACGGGGTACGCGTACCGTAAGCTTACGGTAAGCGTACGGTAAAAAAAATAAAAAAAAATAAATGAAAAGCAGATTTAAGAGTTTGCTCATCATATGTCCTCCATGTGCGCACGGTGCGCGAAGCGCATCGTGCGTTCATGGCCCATCTAGCGTAATGTGGGCACGCGGTGCGCGAAGCGCACCGCGTGCTCACTTTGTGCGCGAAGCGCATCGTGCGTTCATGGCCCATCTAGCGTAATGTGGGCACGCGGTGCGCGAAGCGCACCGCGTGCTCACTGTGCGCGCACGGTGCGCGAAGCGCACCGTGCGCGCATGGAACGAACTGCGTTAAGTGGGCGCGCACGCCACAAATGGCGTAAAGTAACTTAGCATTTAAAAAACCGTACAAATTCACTGAAAAAACCATAGGTTTCACACATGTTATAGTTAGCTGGAAATTTTACTGATAAAAAACCAATGAAATTCCCCCGTTATAGTTACTGTAGGCAACTATAACTCACGCGACCGTAATCCTCTGCTGATGACATATGTGTCTTTATGAAAAAAAAATATTTGTAATATATGTATAGCTAAAATTTAATGGAAGAAGACATGGGCAAATAAGTGTCTAAATACAGTATTAGCATCAGCAGAGGATTGCGGTCGCGTGAGTTATAGTTGCCTACAGTAACTATAACGGGGGAATTTCATTGGTTTTTTATCAGTAAAATTTCCAGCTAACTATAACATGTGTGAAACCTATGGTTTTTTCAGTGAATATATATATATATATATGTCCACCATTTCCAAAACCATAAAAATAGTCCCTCACTCATTTTAAATGTTGAGCGTGATGCATCCTGTATAATAACAGACCTTGTAGCCCAATTTCCAGGCAGCACTCATGATTCATATGTGTTCTGCCACAGTGAGATATACAATAGGCTGTCTCGAGGTGATTTTGGAAACAGTTTTCTACTTGGTAATGACATATAAAATATTTGACACCCAGTTTAGCAAGCAAACTAAAAATCCATACTATTGTCTGCTTTCTTAAAGTTTTAGGAGACAGTGCATATGCATTATGGCCTTGGATCTTGACACCGTATTTTAAGCCAAGTGCCTTGAGTGAGCATAGATACAACTGTGCTCACAAAATTACACGCTCAGTCATAGAGAGGTCATTTGGAATCCTTAAAAGAAGGTTCAGGTGTCTGAAAAAGAGTGTTGGAAACCTCCAGTATCATGCCCACACATGTTGCAAAATCATAGCTACATGTGCAGTGTTGCATAATATTGCTATTTGGCGGGGTCTACAGAATGTTGAGATTGAATCAGATTCTGATCTTGAGGATGGAATACCACAAAGACAACACTAACAGGATACCTCTCATGCTGCTGAGGGTAGAGCATGTTGTGCAGAGATCACTACTAATTATTTTTAAGGCAAGTAAAAAGATAATATTAAAAATTAAAACAATACCACATGTTTGATGATGCTTTTAAATTAAAATGTTGCTTTTATTCAGGAATCATTCTAAAGTTGAATGCTGAGAAGACAGAGGTAATCATCTTTGGATGTCAGCCTTCCATCTGGGACTGAAATTGGTGGCCTTAGTCTTTGGGAAGTCAGCCTCTACCAGTATTAGCCGCAAAAAATCTAGGTGTCATAGAGGATGATGGTCTTTCTTTTGACTCACAAGTAAACAGAACAGTATCCTCTTGTTTCAATCTTGGCAGAATATTAAAGAAAGGCTATATTCCACAGTCTGAGCACAAAACAGTAGTTGTGGCACTAATTTAATTTTGTATAGAATCAATAACAGTAATGCCTTGTACCTGAGCATCAACAAGTTCTCCATCAAGTAATGGCAAACTGCACAAAATGCAGCAGCAAGGCTCATCTTAGACCTCCCCAAGCATCAGTCGATGGCTGATGAATTCGTCCGACTCCACTAGTTGCCCATTAGCAAGCAAATCACTTTTAAGGCCTTTTGTATTGCACACAAGGCAATGCATAGTTCAGGAACTTGGGCTATTGGAACCAAATTTCAGTGGTACCAACCAGCAAGATCTCTATGGTCCACCATGAACAAACAGGTGGTAATTTCTAAATTTTGGAAAGCGAGATGAGCAGGAAGTTCCTGCTCTATAGCCACGGCCAAACATTGGAATATCCTTCCTCATTATATGAAGGTTATGGAAAATCATCTTGCCTTAGAAAGGCTTTAAAAACTTGGCTATTCTCTCTGTAGACTGACCTTCTTCTTTCAGATTTGTGCCTATTTCTCTCCTCAAGAATGTATACATGGCTCGTAGCTCTTTGACAGTAATTGATATTTGAGCGCTTTATAAATGTAATTTCTTTTCATTTCATTTTGTGTTGGAAGAACAAAAAATATACATCATGAACAATGTTTCTCACAGTTTTTTAGTATTTTTTGTTAAGCATGAGAGAAAGTGAAATGCGTATGAAAAGACAACAAACAGATTAGTGCTTTCTTCCTCCTCTTCTAGCACTACGTTTCTCAACAGTGCCTGTCTGTGGAGTATCACAAATATCTGTACTGGGAGACATCCGTTACATCGCAGTCTTCACACCGCAAAACGTTTACAACGCAAGCATTACAATGCAAGTCGTTACAACGACTTGCGCTGGATGGCGCTATACACTAAGGAATAGTATGATTTACTATTCCAACACCTTCCCTACTGTAACGTAGGCTGGAGTTGGAATAGTAAATCATACTATTCCTAAGTCCAGCGCCCTCCAGTGCAAGTCGTTGTAACAACTTGCGTTGTAATGCCTGCGTTGTAAGAATATCGCGGTGTGAAGACAGCGATGTAACGTCACATATTCATCTGTACTAGATGTATATAGGCTTGTGCGCCTAAGGTTTGATACATGAAGCACAGAGAGGCTACTGAAGCTTGATTCATCTTCACTATCCCCTAACCCTACTTCTGCAGGCCCTGATATTACACAGGTTTGAATATTATCTAAGGGAGATGTAACTTGTACTAAGCTATGGGCGATATCACTACAGTAGTGATCCATCTGGGTTTGTATGTCAATTGTTCTACAAGATAAATTGCTAGTAGCCTGTGCCAGACAGTTTATAGATCGGATTAATGTATCACACCTCATTATGTGCTAGTGATGCCTACGCTTTTGTGTTGAGTTGTTCTGTTGCATTGCTGTAACAAGTTTATAGATTCAGTGAGCCTCGCAAAGTTGTTCTTCATCATGATCTGTCCATCTTCAACTGTTTTCCTAAAACTTTCTAGCCCATCAAGCAATTGGGATATTGTGAGATTCATACACATTAGTTGGCGGTTTGCAGTTTTTATATTTTTTGTTTGCAGCCTCTGCTCAGGCAGCATAGAGGCCTCTAACCCCCACCAATTGAGATGTCTCCAAAGCATTTTACGCAGCAAGGAGACCAGCTTTATGAGATGATGTGGCATGACAACTGCGCTGCAAAAACATGTGACACACCTGCATGTCTCCCAAAGATGTTGCAGTGCTTTCCCAGGCTGGTGTTGGTTCATCTCCTATATCTGGAGAAATATGGAGTGGTCAAACTGTACCTCTTCTTCTGGTTGTTAGTTGCTCTGACTGTGTGGCAGATATATCAATTTCAAAAGGACTTTCATCAGTGCCAGCTTGCTCTGTGTCATGCTCAATCTGTTGTGATACATCTGAGAAAAATATATAGATGTACTAAAGTATACTGATTTTTTTAACATAAAAAAATGAAATATATTCTGTAACTCTAAATCCACTTTTCTCATTATTGTCTAATTTTAATGACAATGATTTTGCGGGCAAACTCCATGTGTCTCTCTACAAATGTTAAATTAATTATTATTGTTATTACAACTCCCTTAATGCATTTGAAAGTTAAAACAACCATTAAAAAGGAGTGATCTTTCAGATAGTCATTAATGTAAGATCTGTATTTCTTACACTATCACAATTTAATGAAAATCATATGAAATCTTACGTTCCAATGTAGTTGATGGATTTGAGGTATCTATGTTAGACACACCAACAACACTCTCTGGCTCAATTGTTGCCATAATCATGATTTCTATGGGTGTATGTAGTAGCTGCTGAGACGGTCCTTTGCCTGTCCCACGTGCCCCTGCAAGCAACTTGCAACCTTCTCATTCGTACGTGATCTTAAGTCGTACCATCTTTTCCTGATTTCTGGGCTGGTACATTGCGTCACTCCAATTAATTGATTTTCTCCAAGATTTCATTCCAGATTTTATGTTTTGGGCTTCTGGGCTTCTGGCATAGTGAAAGAGCTCTTACCAACCATCTTCTCATTATGGGCTACACACTCCTCGATAAGGACCTCCAACAACTCCTCTGAAAACTTAATGAACCTTATCCGGAGGCATCCGGACACACTGTACTCAGTCCGTAGGACTACCCAAATATGATTCACATGGAAACCATTCCGGAACCGAATCAGTAGGAATGCCTTCCTGAAGAGATCGTAATAGGCCCCTTAGATATTAACTGTACATTATCCCCACTCAAACTCATTTTTATCACTGTTTTACTCTGCCTTATTCCTAAGTGAAGAAATATTAATTTTAGCCTTCAAACCACTGCAGAGGCACACTATGTGCAACAAAAATTTCTGATTATGGTCACACAATCTGCAGTTGAATGCAGAAGCCCTTTCAGGCACCCAAACTTATAGGCCTTTCATGGTATTATTCCACACCTCAGCCTCATTAGGTATTTTTTCTGGGCGAGTTTGCACTGTCTTTGGGGCAGGCATTACAGAAGAGTAGAACATTTTGTTCTGCATAGGCTGTCAGGCTACCCACGTTTCCGCAGGGACATCATGGAAGTGGGAGAGGTCCCGACTTCCCTAGGTCACTGCTATACCCAACCAAGTCAAAGCAACAACAGTAAACCAGGGGAAGAAGGGAAAGTAGGGATGAAAAGAAAATATGTCCCACGTTGTCCCACACTCAAGGACAGGACCAGGCAAACAGGAACAAAACCTACCCGAAAAAAGATAGAAAAGCGTAAGTGAAAGGGTTACAAGTGAAATGCTAATGATTATATAAACAATGCACAATCGTTAAGTACCTAGTTGTTCCCTTCTTCCGCTAAATGATAATAGAGTGGTTTCCCAGAGTGCAATAGTCTTGGTCTAGAACAAAGGGAATGGCAGGGTTAAATTACGGTACCCCTACTGTGAAAGAATAGGGATCACAATAAAGAAGCCATCTAACACCCACCTAAGTCTACTAATGTCTTAAAACAGGAATCTGGATTTGGGATCTTCCAGTGCCTAAATAACTGGTTTACACAAAGTATAAACAAGCTCTCTATTCATGAGCTGTTCTAATCATCTAAGTAATCTTGGTGGTAATAACTCGGTGTTCCTTCAACTTGTATAATAGGGCAAAAGAAAACAGAAAAAATTGATCTCCAAGGACCTAGTTCCCAACTGATAGGTATAAATCAATTATTAACATAAATACTTATTCACAGTGTGAAACGCTGTTACTGTCTGTAGTGTGGCGGGGCCAAGGGGACCTAGGCCACTGCTGCGCTTGAATTAAAGTACGACAATAGTACTTTTACTTTCGTGGCCGGAAGACCCCGAGCGGTCTTCCGTCGTTTATTTATCCCCTCGGGACGAGCCCGCCCCAAGGGGTGCAGGCACGCGTGCAAAGTGGTTACATTTTAAGGGAGAGCCCAAGGTGCTCTCTACATCCCTCCTTTCTTTTAGTAACAAACTATGGGGTTTCACCAGTTCATGAAGACGTATATACAAAGTCTTTCAGTCTTTGACTTGGCGCAGGGTTCGGCCGGAGACCATACTTCTGGCACCGGGAGCTGGAACTGACCACTGCGCTGGACGAAACATCTAGGGATGACTCCAACGATTCACCAGAACAGGCTGACCCAGCCACAGGGACGCTACCTTCGCTCAAAATTGTTGACTCCTGCGGCAATGGGCTCACTGTACCTGGTGAGGCAGGTGGGGAGAGACTTGGGGTTGTTTCCGGATGATCGAGTTCTTCTTGGCCAGACTCTTTCTCGTCCGTCTTCTTGAAGCTAGACACATTTCTCATGACGGAGTGCTGTCCTCTCCAATCGGTGACCATGGTCCCTTGAATGCCCACAATGGTCCACACCTCCGTCTCGTAGGGCGTCCGGAACTTCCAACCGGGGTGTCCGTCTTTGATCACCACTCGGTATCCCACTTTTAGCTGGGGCTCTTGTACCCGACGGGCCTCGCTGGCCTTGCGGTTCGTCATCTCCCTTCTGGCCTGAACCACTTCGTTGTCTCGCTCCAAAGGCTCCCACTTAGGGTCTGACGGAATGCTGTCTCGCTGGGGCTGCTTGAACAGCAGATGAGACGGGGCACACTTGGTGGTGCTGTGAAGCGTCTGGCGATAGGCGCCAAGGAATTGGTCCACAGCTGTCTTGGCGTCTTCACCTTGGTCTACGGCGATGCGCAGCACTTGGTTCAGTGTTCGCATCAGACGTTCCACCTCACCATTGGCTTGTGGCCACAGTGGGGTGATCTTCCGATGACGAATCGCCTTGCTCTTGAGGTACTCCTGGAATACCCGGCCCTGGAACGGCGGGCCGTTGTCTGACTTGACCTCCTCGGGCAACCCCATCATTGCAAATGTCTTGTCAAGAACTCGCTTCATGTGAGTGAACGCGGTGGACGTTACCACCTCCACAATAGGGAATTTCGAAAACGAGTCAACGATGACCAGCATGTGACGTCCATCGGGGAAGCTCCCGAAATCCAGGCTGACTTTTGCCCAGGGGTTCTCACTAGGCTCTTCAGTAATCACCGGTGCCGGATATCCTCCTGTGATTGTGCAGGCATGGCACTGTCTCACCATCTCTTCCACCATGGAGTCCATTGCGGGGAACCAGATCTTGTTTCGCAGCCTTGCCTTCGTCTTGGCCATCCCCTGGTGGCCGACATGTGCCAGTGTGAGAATTCGCTTCTGCAGCCTTTCTGGAATTACGATCAGGTGTCCCCTCAGAACCATTCCCTGATCCCCCACACTGAGTTCGTGACGTACGTGCAGAGCTGTTGTCGGGCGTGGCTGATTTCTGTACGGAGAGGGCGGGCTCCATTCATAAAGTGTGCCCATCCTGTGGAAATATGGATTTTTCTGGTCAGTTATGTCCCCTATCTTGGACCCCAACGGTTCTATGTGCATGTTACAAGTACATGTATGTTCCCTCCAGTTCCAGTTATGAAGACGCAAATACATGTGTGTCCACCGTTAACATGTCCTCTGTTGATCCGCCATGAATGGGCCGGATATTCCATTCCTAAGTACGAAAGGCCACCGCCTTTATATGGTTCACTTATGCCATTTTACAGTCCAGGCAAGTAGGCCCTGATTCTGTCATCAAGCTTTTCTTGCCTTCTGCCTCTGAAAGCTCCAGTCTGAGCCTGCACCTGTGACCATGAACTTTGTCTCATTCTCTGCGCGGCTCACGAAGCCTGACATCAGCCTGCTGCCTGCCAAAAACTGTATTTCACCTTCGAAAATTATCTGCTCCGCTCCCTGCCCAATGCATTCCTGTCTAGTAGCTTAAGTAAACATTCTGCCAGCTACCGAGCAAAGGCCCGGCTTCTCTGTCTTCATGCAAATAATTCATAGCCCTGTTACTATGGAAGATTCCGCCCTCGCATCTAGTATAGACACTTAGACGCTTGTACACGCACTAATAGTCAGTATAGTCAGTATAGAATAAGATTCCACTCGAAGAGACCTCTCTTTTGGATAACTTAGTTCTTTAAACATAGGATGTTAGATATGATTTGGGATTAGGTTGACTTGACCCTCCAGACTTCTGTCGCCACATGTAGAGCTAAATGTCAAGTCCCCTTCACCCCCTAGTTGCACGTCAATTACACGTCATGCTGCTGCGCGCGCATTTCTGCCAAGTATTTCTGCTGACATTGCGAAATTCTTTCATGTAACCACCCTCTTATGACATCACATCTGATGACGTTCTTTAAACACACCCAGTTACGCCTATCTTTGCCACGTATGAATATATTATCTCCACTATCAATTGTTACGCCTCTTGTATTTGCTTCACTGTAATGCTTATTGTATAAAAGTAATTGATTGTCAATAACGTATGTACTTCACTTCCTGAACCTTCGTGGTGATGGAACCTGGAGCAACCGATTATAATCGACCTCTGGAATAAAGCCCATTCCGAACCTCTAATACCACGGATTCTGCCTCTTATTTACTGAGCTATTTCATTATGTTTCTGTATCAAATTAAGTCCCGGTAATTAAATTATTTACCACATAAAATGGCGCCCGAACAGGGACACTTCCTCATCTCACGCGCCGGCGGTGCGTTGCAGGCCCGGTCTCCTGCCACAGCTGGACGGACAACAACGCGTACCAGCAGGATTTCCTGTATCTCCCTCCGGTCAAGCGGGGGCGACTGAGGCTGCGATCAACACCCAGACGAGGCGGTGAGAAGTGCGAAGTATCCCGACCAGAGCCTAGCTGAGAGAGCAAGATCCGAGGTATACAGAGGCCCACCAGTTTCCGAAGTCCCAAGTCGAGTCCAGTGTCCGAAGTGTTCGAGTCGAGTCCAGTCCGGTTCAAGTTCAGTTCAGTTTCCGAGGCCTTCCGTTCCGAGCTACCCGGTGAGTACCATTACTGGGGAGGCGTTCTGGCGTGCACTTAAGTTGTGCCGGTCCAGACGGGTTTGGGTACACAAATCCGGTCTGCACTGTTTCAGCAGTGTATCTGTACTGTTTAGCAGTATATCTAGTATATCAAGTATATAAATTCAGAATAAGTCAGTTAATGTCGAGTATTATGTTTTAGTGATTAAGTTTCTTAGATCATCGTCATCATCACCGCTGCTCATTTTAAATGTTAAATGTTAAATGTATTGATACGTCCTGCATATTGTGGTATGAATGACTGTTCATTATTGTGTTTTATTGTATTAAGTTTGTTCAAGATCAAGTAGCAGACCAGTTCTTAATATGCCGCTCTTTTCGAAACTAAGACAGATCACAACTAGAAAAGCGGTACTCGAAGAAGCTGTTCCCATTCCTCCTAGGGACACTCCAGGGTACTTCATGTATCATAAACATGGCCTAGACGCCATATTATTTCTCGATTTATGGGTAGACTACACTAAGGAATTACCAGAAAGTCAGAGGTGGCCCGCAGCTGGGACCTGGGATGCAGAGTGCATCGTGAAAGTAGAGGAAGAATTATGGAAAAAGAAAGCTAGACAATCACAGAAAGACGCCATTGAATTATGGCGTAAAGAATCGTATAGACGTACAGAAAAAGCACGTAGACAGGAAGAGAAGAGTAAAGAGAATTCAAATGAAGTCCGAGAAAATCTATTAATTAAAGAAGGTGCACGAGTGAAATCAGAACAAGTAGACAGACAAAGAAATGCCCTTATGAATGGTATGTATCCCCTTCTGGCTGAAGGATTACCTAAGGCTACTCCAGGGATACCAAAAGACTTGCCAACCCCATTATTTCCAATAAAGGTACATCCTAAGGGGCATCCTAGAACCGCAGAAGATGTTTTTCTTTCCTCATATTTAGATGACGCAGCTCCCGAGTATGCTAATCCCGCCCCACATAGACCGCCTGCCAGGGAGGTTCAACGCCAAGATCCAGTACCCGTATCCCTACAGCAACAAGTTCTGACACAAGTTCCGGCAAGCACATCTGTTTCTGCATCTGTCCCTACAGCTACTTCTATAGCTGTATCCACACCTATAGTTGCTGTATCACGTTCAACGAATCCTTTCACACCCGATACCCCAGACGGGGCTACCGGAGGTGCTACCAATATCTTTTCTACGCCACCTAGAATAAATAAACTTACTTTTCAAGAGTCAGCACATCCACGTACCCCCAAACTCATAAATGCCCGCACGCTTAAGGAACTTCTAGTAGATTGTAGATATGACCCTGTGCCCGGCAAGGAGGACGAAATGATCCTGGCATCATTACGTATCAGACGAGCCGCGGTGTATTTAGGGAAGTTACCAGGAATGACTATGCATCTAGATAATATATATCATTATGTCCAAACAGGGCGAGATTCTGAATGTATTAACAGAGCTATGGAATACCAGAAAGTGGAAATACAGGGGGAACTGTTACGTTTCCTCATAAATTGCGTAATCAGAAATCAAGACCGACCGGGGGTAGATCCGGAAATAATGCAAACTCTTACCAGATGGAGCCAGAATATATCAGAAGGGAGACATGATAGGCAAAAATGTATAATAGCCATGTGCAGAAAGATCCGTAAAGAAATAGAACGCCTACACGAAGAAAGATTAACGGTAGACCAGTTTGAACAAAACGAGGAGGAAGAAGGATCAGGACTGCCCACAGGACAGTCAGAAACCATAGCCTATGTAGGTAGAGGAAAATCTTGTAATAGTACTAGATGTCTTACTGATCCGATACGTCCGATATGTCTAGAAAATAACAGGAATTTTCAAACACCAATAATAAATATAAGGTCTAACGAGCATTCATTCCAAGCCGCTGACAAATTACTGCGAGAACGAAGGGGTTATCATTTTCTTGATTCTATGGATGAACAAGAATTAGCTAGGTCAGCCGTTCATTGGATTGACAGTCCCGGAATGTATGGTGATAATACAGTAGCACACACATTTTTGAATCTCACCCCAGATGAACAGCGTTTAGCTGGGATTTATATGATTCAACAACTTCTTATACTATATAAAAGCCAACATTCAGATCCTGGTCCCTTACCTGATATATTGACTGAATTACTCACGAATAAATGGAGAGGTCCAGGTACTAAGCTAATTAAAGAAATACTAGAATCAAGAAAGCAGTACATTCTTTTTATATGCCCAGAACATGTCTCACTGCCCACTAAGGAAAGAACCACGTATTACATGGACAGACAGAATCCCTTACGAGAAGTGCACCCAATAAAGGGCGAGGACAATCAGTTTAAAACGTGTATATGTATATACGCCCATATCAAAAATAGAATTGTTAGAAATGAAGAAAGTGGTACCCAGTCATGACAAAGACCCAGCGGGTTTCCACCGAGAAATTAAAGACATGTTACTCATGGGAGAGTATACCTATCCCGACATTATGACAATATTAAAGGTATTAATGCCTGCTGGCATTTATGAAAAACTCAAGGAAAAAGAGTGGGAGGTGGGAGACCAAAAGATAGATTGGACAGCATTAGAAAATGAAGAAAAGGCCCGAGGTCCAGGTTCGGGGCTTGGGGACAAAACTAAAGCACTACCAGGTTTACTAGTACAGGTACTGCCACGTTTATTAACCACGAAAAAGGAAGACTGGAGTGCAATTTCAGCCTGTAAACAAAAGCAAGATGAAGACACTAGTGATTTCTATGCACGATTTGAAAAATGTTTCGGTATAAATAGTGGCATAAAAGCAAGTAGCGAATCATACCCACATCTGTTTGTGACAAAATTAGTTGAAAATTCCTTGCCCCAAGTGAAGAATAGAGTATTAAAATTCGAGAGTACCTGGCAAGGTAACACTCCATCACAAATGTTACAAATGTTACAGTATCATCACAATAGAATTAGAGAGGAACAAGATCATGAACAAAGACGCATGAAAGACACGAAAATGAAAATGCTAGTCTCCCAGACAGTTCCAGCTGAAGGACATAAAAAGGGTACGACACATTCTGGCGATTTAGCAGGACCTGTAAAAGGGACATGCAACTATTGTAAACAACTAGGTCATCATGTACACGATTGTCCAGTCCTGAAGCGTAATATCGCCACGGGTATTACAAAAGAAAGACCACGGCCACTTAGACAGGATCAGAATGAACAAGGAGCCTTGCAGCATGCACAGTCCATGCCAGCTCCACCACAGACTATACAGTTTGTGCCAGCTGCACCAGCGCTGCCTGTTGCTGCCACGCAAACCACGACACGACAACTGTACCAGACCGCACAGTATGACTATCCTGATTATCAACGATATGCATGAACCAGCCTAGAGAGGGATCCCTGTAGATCAAGAAGGACCTTATGTGCATAGTGAATTATTAGGCCAAGACAGAAAATTTTTACTCGATACAGGGGCAAGTCGAACAACTATAAAACGTAGTGAAGTTCCAGGGGCACCCCTCTCAGGCTCACAGAATATTTCCCTTGGTTTTTCAGGAAAACCTATTGTTAATGAAGTGTCACAACCTCTTCCACTTACGATAGGACCTTTGACCCGAACTACAGATTTGTTGCTTACTAAATCATGTCCAGAAAACCTGTTAGGAATAAAGACATTGAAAGCTCTAGGAGCTATAATATGTTGTTCTCCGGAAGGAGTAAGATTGTTTTTACGTGATTTTAAAGGTCATTATGTGTCTAGAGACATGGATCCCCGATTGCAGACTTTACCTACACATCTATGGGCACAAGGCCCTACTGATGTTGGTTGCATGAATATTACACCATATCGAGTTACACTAAAGGCAGGAGTGGTACTACCACGAATGCGACAATACAAGTTACCACCAGATGCTGTAGTGGCTTTACTACAAATCATTGACGAGCTCATTGCCCAAGGAGTGGTTGTAGAAACAGACTCCAATGTATGTAATTCACCGATAATTCCGATTCTCAAACGAACAGATCCGAAGGCCCCGCCAGTATATCGATTGATTATTGATCTGCGCGAATTAAACAAGTGTATTGTGCCACAATTCCCTGTGGTCCCCGATATCTCATCATTACTGACAGCTATTGATTCCGAAGCAACATTCTTTACTGTAATTGATCTCAAAAATGCCTTTTTCAGCGTCCCAATAGATCCGGAAAGCCAATATTTGTTCGGATTTAGTTTAAATGGACGTAGCTTCAAATTCTCACGCGCACCTCAAGGATTTACAGAAAGCCCCAGCATCTATAGCCAAGCACTGAAACGAGAACTCGACAGTATCCACATGCCAGTTAACACTGCTTTGCTTCAATATGTCGATGATCTGCTGATCACCGCCCGAAGCGAACCTGAATGTGAAAAAGCATCACTGACGGTTTTACAATTTCTAGCCGAAAAGGGGCACAAGGTGTCCCCTTCTAAGCTGCAATTCTGTGTCCAGCGAGTTATTTACCTTGGTCACTCGCTGTCCAAGGAGGGAAGGCAGCTTACACCCGACCGCATTCAGTTAATAGCTAACATGCCAATACCCAAGACACAAAAGGAGGTGCGGGCTTTCATAGGCCTCACTTCATATTGTAGGCAGTGGATCCCTCAGTATGCATTTCTAGCAAAACCACTCATTCAGTTGACAACACAGGAGGCAGCCACATCGACTGTTCTCCCTTGGACTCAGGAACATACACAAGCTTTTGAAAGCTTAAAGAAAGCTTTATGTCAAGCACCTGTTTTAGCAACACCATGTTACAGTAAACAGTTTACACTCTTTATTACAGAACGCGAAGGTACTGCCTTGTCAGTACTCACACAGGAACAAGCAGGAGCACACAAACCATGTGCTTATTTTTCTAGTACATTAGATCCCGTAGCTCAGGCTCTGCCTGCGTGCCTGAAATCAGTGGCAGCGACAGCTTTAGCAATCAGACAAAGCGATGCCATAGTGTTAGGACATCCATTGACAGTACAAGTACCACACGCCGTAGAGGTTCTTGTGAATCGAACGCAAACACAACACTTGACTATAGCACGACTTACAGGGTATGAACTAACATTGTTTCAGCCACATATAGAAATCAGACGTTGTAACACATTGAATCCTGCCACACTTTTACCTGTAAATGGAACAGACCCATTAGCCCACGATTGTATTGATGTTATTACAATCACGACGAAACCCAGACAAGACTTGACAGATGTTCCATTGTCAGATCCAGACCTGACGTTGTATGTAGATGGTTCATGTATGAGAACAAGTACAGGAGAGTTAGTGGCCGCTTACGCAGTCACCACAGACACTGAAATTATTGAAACCAAGTGTATAAATACCTTGTCCGCTCAAGCAGCAGAGCTCGTCGCTCTGACACAAGCCTGTATTCAAGCCACAAATAAAAAAGTCAACATATACACTGATTCACGTTATGCATTCGGAGTCGTACATGACTTCGGCGTGCTGTGGCGAGAGAGAGGTTATTTAACTTCTCACGGTGCCCACATTCAGCACGGACCCCTCATTCATGCCTTATTAGATGCAATACATTTGCCCATTGCAATATCGATTATGAAATGTAAAGCTCATACGAAAATTACTGATATCATTTCTCAAGGCAATGATCTAGCTGACAGAACCGCTAAACAGACTGCTCAAACTCAAACATCCGACATGACAAAGACAATAGTCCAGACACCACCACATTGTATGATGGTTAAGGATCCCGCTCTTGATGTAATTGACATACAGACATATGCTACACCAGACGAAATAAAGAAATGGACTGAATTAGGAGGGATCCAAACCGATCAAGGATGGATTATGAAGGAAAAATCTGTGTGGTTCCTTCCTGATTCAATGGTCCAAGTTATAATTAACACTGTACATAGTCCTGCACATCTAGGAGAAAAAGCTATGCTAGATAGCATTCAACACATTTGGTTTAATAAACATTTACGAGCTGCAGCCAAACAAAAAGTTCGTACCTGTCTGATCTGTTGCCAGTTCAACCCAGGAAAAAGCGTTCCCGTAGAACAGGGTGGATTTCATCCTCCTGATCATCCTTTTGAAGTCCTCCAGATGGATTATATCCAGATGGAACGATGTAGAGGATTCAAATATGTTCTCGTAGTTGTGTGTGCTCTTTCCCGTTGGACGGAGGCATACCCGGTTTCAGATTACACTGCCCCGACTACTGCCAAACAGTTGGTTCGAGAATTCTTCCCACGATACGGTTTACCACGTGTTGTTCACTCAGATAACGGCCAGCCGTTCTCATCCGAATTAATGAAACACGTTTCACTTTTGTTAGGCTATCAGTGGAAATTCCACTGTGTCCGACACCCCGAAGCAGCAGGTCTCGTAGAAAGACATAATCAGACTCTGAAAATAAGATTATCCAAAATATGCAGAGAGAAAGGTGTCGACTGGGTAGTAGCATTACCAGTTGCACTCTTTTACACAAGAATGGTAGCACACTCTCGAACAGGGCTATCCCCGTATGAAGTGATCTTCGGCAGACCACCAAATATGTGGGGGACGCCTATACCACGCAAAATAACTGATATTGACTGTAACATGCTGACAGATTACTTGGCTTCCTTGATGTCTGCACTACAATCTTGTCGTTCACAGGTAGCTGCAGCTTTTCCTGACAACACTGAGGTGAAACCCCATGACGTGGTTCCGGGAGACTTGGTCCTCGTGAGGAACTTTGATCGAAAGACTCAGCTGGAACCTAGGTGGAGGTCACCTCAGCTGGTGTTGCTCACCACAAGAACAGCCGTGAAGATCGAAGGCAGAAAGGGATGGATTCATTCAAGTCATATCAAGAAATTTCATGGACTAAAATCAGATGTGAATACCTCACCTTGTGTGTCTTCACCCATTGACTCAAAACTTCCTTTTGTGGAAAAAGGTGATTCTGAGCATTATAAATTAAAGCTCAGGTCCAATCAGTCGAGCAATTTGATTGTTTAAGTCCTCTCCAAGGTGAAGCGGTTGAATTGTCTCTGACATGTATCCCTTGGACCTGAATAGAGAAAGCACCCGAAAAATGTTGAAACGACAGGCGTACTGTAAATCACTGCGTAGTCATTGCATAGTGACGTTATTAATTTTATTTTTCTCAAGTCTTTTAATAATTACTGCAAGTATATTGTTGCACATATATTATCCTATTTCTAGACATGTTTACAATGTTACTGCTGAACATTCTTTTAGTAAATTACCTCCGCTTGAGTTGTCTTATAGATTTGCACTGCGCAATAACACGTTTATTAGTATGTTGCATCATTCCCATCAGGTTAGCAATGCTACAAATTGTTGGATATGTGGCCGACTCCCTCCCTATCAGAATTATAAAGGAATTCTACCTCTTTTTCCATACCCGTTCACACACAACGGCTCCTGTGGAGCATGGTTTAGTTTAATTAATTCCCAAGATTCGAACTCTGCAGTTTATCAAGACAATGGGGTATGGGGAAATCTGAACTTAGTTTTACTTAAGGTCTGCCACCCCAACAAGGAGGGACTTCCCAAAGGAACAGGAACTGATCTAGAAAATGAAGTATATGGATTAGGTAACTTTACGCTTAATCTCCTGATCTTGAATGTCGAATCCGAAGCTACTTCAATTTTGCCCGCTATGTCAATACTTCCAGTAAAAGGTGAATTATGTATAAGAAAGAATGGTTCCATACACATGGGCCATAGTAAATGCACCACTGTAGTAGAATTTAGTGATCAAGGCAAGTCTACATTTAGAGCTTCCCGCCATTCCTATTTCATATGTGGTCAGACGGCATATGTACGTTTGCCTCTAGATTGGGATGGTACTTGCTACATTGGATTCCTTTTGCCACCTGTTTTTCTAGCTCCTCCTGATTATCACAGAAATATTCATTTAGTATATAATAGAGTAAGGAGAGATCTCCCAATAGTCGACTACACTGAAACAGCATGGGAAAAATACACAGATTTCAATAAAGGTCTCTTTCCCTATATAGGTACCGTTACTAATAGTAAGCTGATACGTAGATTAACTAGAACCCTTGAAGCAATAGTGAACGAAACTATTTCCGCCTTAGGCAATTTAACAGAAGAGCAGTCTGCTATGCGGATTGTTGTGCTTCAAAATCGTCTTGTCCTTGACGTCATCCTGGCTGATAGGGGCGGAGCTTGTAGGGTCATCGGATCAAGCTGTTGCATTTTCATACCAGAAAATTCGCCATCTGTATATAAAGCCATAACTCGTCTTCATAAGATTGTAAGCCAGATACACCAGAATCCAGGCACCTGGACTTGGTCCGGTTGGTTTTGGAGTGTATTATCTACCTTTGGATGGAGAGTTCTATCCTTCCTAGGTATTGGCCTTCTCATACTATTCAGTTGCTGTCTATGTCTACAATGTGGACCAGCGATTTGTGGTCTGTGTGCCACATCGTGCATTCCACATCAAGATTTTCATTCAAGATCCCGGAAAAAGAAAGAAGAACAAATGATGCTATATGAACAGATCAATGGATTAATGAAGATTGATATCTCTTGACGGGCAAGTAGGGGACAAGGAGGGAATGTGGAAATATGGATTTTTCTGGTCAGTTATGTCCCCTATCTTGGACCCCAACGGTTCTATGTGCATGTTACAAGTACATGTATGTTCCCTCCAGTTCCAGTTATGAAGACGCAAATACATGTGCGTCCACCGTTAACATGTCCTCTGTTGATCCGCCATGAATGGGCCGGATATTCCATTCCTAAGTACGAAAGGCCACCGCCTTTATATGGTTCACTTATGCCATTTTACAGTCCAGGCAAGTAGGCCCTGATTCTGTCATCAAGCTTTTCTTGCCTTCTGCCTCTGAAAGCTCCAGTCTGAGCCTGCACCTGTGACCATGAACTTTGTCTCATTCTCTGCGCGGCTCACGAAGCCTGACATCAGCCTGCTGCCTGCCAAAAACTGTATTTCACCTTCGAAAATTATCTGCTCCGCTCCCTGCCCAATGCATTCCTGTCTAGTAGCTTAAGTAAACATTCTGCCAGCTACCGAGCAAAGGCCCGGCTTCTCTGTCTTCATGCAAATAATTCATAGCCCTGTTACTATGGAAGATTCCGCCCTCGCATCTAGTATAGACACTTAGACGCTTGTACACGCACTAATAGTCAGTATAGTCAGTATAGAATAAGATTCCACTCGAAGACACCTCTCTTTTGGATAACTTAGTTCTTTAAACATAGGATGTTAGATATGATTTGGGATTAGGTTGACTTGACCCTCCAGACTTCTGTCGCCACATGTAGAGCTAAATGTCAAGTCCCCTTCACCCCCTAGTTGCACGTCAATTACACGTCATGCTGCTGCGCGCGCATTTCTGCCAAGTATTTCTGCTGACATTGCGAAATTCTTTCATGTAACCACCCTCTTATGACATCACATCTGATGACGTTCTTTAAACACACCCAGTTACGCCTATCTTTGCCACGTATGAATATATTATTTCCACTATCAATTGTTACGCCTCTTGTATTTGCTTCACTGTAATGCTTATTGTATAAAAGTAATTGATTGTCAATAACGTATGTACTTCACTTCCTGAACCTTCGTGGTGATGGAACCTGGAGCAACCGATTATAATCGACCTCGGGAATAAAGCCCATTCCGAACCTCTAATACCACGGATTCTGCCTCTTATTTACTGAGCTATTTCATTATGTTTCTGTATCAAATTAAGTCCCGGTAATTAAATTATTTACCACAATCCGTTGGTGTCCAGTGCAACCTTCACCCGTGACAGTGTCTCATCTTCTTTCGTAGCACGGCCGATCTCCTCGAGTGTCATGGTGGTGGGGCACGCACCTTGCGACACCATCTTCACGAATGCCTCAGCATTGCATGTGTCCGTTGACAGGTCTGGAGGTGACGTGCACTCTGGGTGGTGGGATAAGTAGTCAGCTGGGTTGTGGGCCCCTGAACGGAAGACGATCTTGAAGTTGTAAGACTGCAGCTGCACTGCCCATCGCTCGATCCTCGGAGGCACCAATCTGGATGAGCCTGCAATGAGCAGGAGTAAAGGCTTGTGGTCAGTCATCACCTGGAACTCTTGGGGTAGAGGTGAAAGTGTTGACATGCCCACTTGATGGCCAGGGCCTCCCTCTCAATTTGGGCGTACCTTGTCTCCGTGTCGGTAAGCGCCTTGCTGGCGTAGGCTACTGGCCTACAGACTAACAGGGCCGTGTTCCTGAAGGAGGACCGCTCCCAGACCCCCTGGGCTGGCGTCAACGATCAGTTCAGTGCGCCGCCCCGGATGGAAGTAGGCCATTACTGTCTTGTCAAGCAGCGCCGCCTTGATGTCATTGAATGACTTGTGGGAAATCCCAGTCCACTCCCGCTTGTGATCATTGCATGTGAGGGCCCGGAGCAGCTCCGACACGGCAGCAAGGTTTGGAATGAAGCACCCACAATAGGTAGCCATGCTGAGAAAACTCCTTACTTCTGTGGGGTTCTTCGGAGTGCTGGCTGTTCAGATGGCGGCAGCCTTCTTGGGATCTACTAGCAGTCCTTCTCGGGTGAAGGTATATCTAAAGAAATCGACGGATTCTTGGTAGGACGAGCACTTGGACTTGTGAAGGGTCAATCCGCAGTCTTCTAGTCTCTTCAGGGTAGCCCGGAGATGATCCTCTAACGTGTCTGAGAATACCAAGATATCATCACTGAGGTTAATCACGCCCTGTAGCCCTGACAGTGTCTCTCTGATGGCATTTTGGAAGACTTCGGCTGCCGACGACACCCCGAAGCTGAGCCTCTTGTACCTTCGGAGTCCAACGTGCGTCAAGAAGGTGGTAATATACCTGCTTTCAGGTTCAAGTTCCAGCTGATGATACCCGGCGTTCAAGTCCAGTTTGGAGAACCGTTTGGCCCCGTTTAGATCAGCCACTATATCATCCATGGTGGGGGTAATGTGGCGTTCTCTTTTAACGGCCGTGTTCGGTAGCCTCATATCCACACAAAGTCAGATGGCTCCGGGCTGCTTGGGTTTGGGAGCCACGACCAGCGGGGACACCCAGGGGGTGGGGCCAGAGACCTTCTTAAGCACGTCGAGATCTTCAAGCTTTCTCAGCTCTTCTTCCACCTGCGGGCGAAGATTGAACGGCACTCTCCGGTGCCTGAGGGTGACTGGTCTCACAGAGGGGTCAATGTGGAATTTGAATTTCTTGTCCTTGAGTTTTCCTAGTCCTGTGAATAGAGCCGGGAATTCCTTCAGAATGGCTTCGGCATGCGAATCATGGACCTGGTTGGCAAAAAAGACAAGTCCCAGGTCTTCCGCTGTGTGGCAGCTGAGCAGGGTCCCTTTTCGTCCCTCGGTGATGTGGAATTTGATATCGGTAGTGTATTTTCCGCTGGCGACCTTGGCCTGGATGACTCCTCGGAGAGGAAGTGGATCAGTCCCTCTGTAGGTGTAGATCCGGGCCCTAGAGGGTGCAAGTGGGGGCTGTGGTGACAGGCAGTCATATTGCTCTGAGTCCATCAAGTTGACAGATCCGCCGGCGTCGATGAGGGCCTGAACAGCCGTGCCCTCCACTGAGACGGAGCACATTGGAGGTGGTCTTCGGCAATGGTCCGTCCTGCTGACGTATGACACCACAAACACCTCATCGTCATTGTCTTCAAACACAGGATATTGTTCCTGTTGCTGAGCCTCCGATGTTGATGGCGGATCATCAAGGGAGATCTGGCGAACATGCTGTGACATGCCCCTTGGCTTCGACGGAGTCTGCCTGAACCGTCCGCCGCGGCACACTTTGGCGTAGTGATTGAGCCTCCCACAGCGGAAGCATGTCTTCCCCTTCGCCCCACAGACGGCCGTTGCCGAGTGGGATTCCCCACAGTATCCACACTGCCCTCCTGGTGGCGGTCTTGGAGCTTGACAAGCTGTGTTGGGGTGCCTTTGGATTGCCTCGACCCTCTCATCTTTGATTGGGGGGTGTCTGGTTCCATGTGAGGCAGCAACTGGCGTGTGTAAGGCAGCCTCCATTTCCTCAGCTCGGACGTCCGACAGCTCATGGGACCGGGCCAGGACAAGGATCTCGCTGATCCAGCGAGATCCTCGGTTGACGAAGGATCAGTTTCCTCAGGAGTTTGGAGCAGCACCCCAGGATGATCTCGTCCCGTATCTCCTCCCAGTGATCCGTGAAGGTGCACATGCTGGCCAGCCGGCGCAGCCATGAGTAAAGCATATCGACGGACTCCGAGTCCATCTGCGACGCCCTCCGGAACTTGAACTTCTCGAAGTCGGGGTTGAGTTGGGGGTCAAAGTGCCTGTTGAGCGCGGCGACCGCCGCCTCGTAGTCGTCGCCCGTGTTGGGGAACTTTTTGAAGAGGTCATAGATTTCCGAACCTCCGTAGTAGATGAGAAGCGACCGTTTCACGGTGCCATCGGTCTCCCTTGTCCCTTTGAAGTAGTGGTTGAGCCATCCAACCCACGCTTTCCATTGTGGCGCAGCCATGGCAGAGTCTGAGGCTTCATTGAATGGTGGCAGAGGTGCCACGGCCGTGTGGCTATGTCCGGCAGGCGGTGCATTGACACCCCTGTCTGGATTGCTTCCCCCGGCCTGTTGGCGTGGGTGGGTTGCTCATGGCAACCGTGCTTCAGCACACCGGTGTAAGGGTGTGATTCGGGCACCGAGGATCCGTGGGTGGGCATGCGCACTAGTGCTTGGCCACTCGCGACGGACTGTCTTTTGGCCCTGATGGTGCAGCAGAGGCGAGTTATGCTCTTGGGCGCTGACTGTGGCGGTAATATCTCCTCGGCGCGCAAGCAGGGGATCAAACCGGGTGCCAAAACCTTTGTGCGTGCTGGTGAGACTTGCTGGGATGCCAGTATGCCCTCCTTTCTCTTCCTTTGCCAATGTTTTTTTTCCCTTCCTTCCTTATGTGTGTGATGCAGGCCGTGGAGTCCTGCCCTCTCTCACACCCTTTGTCCCTCGTGTTCTTGGCAGGTGCAGGCAGCAATCTGGGCAGCCTCAGATATGGGGCCTTGCAGCAGGAAGGTGTTGGGGCCTTGCACTCGGCCCAGATGCAGACGGACGTCAGTAGGGCTGAAGGCAGAAAGGACCGGCCATGCGCTGGTGCAGTCCATGCAGGGAACAGGAGTGGCTGATCACACCACTGCGGGGCACACAGCGGGGAGAACCTCGTGCGGCGGACACTCACCCAGGAACGCGCTCCCAGTGGACAGGGAGACGCGTGGGCGGGTGCGAGCACAACAGTACTCCTCCGACAGGCATGCAATGCAGGCTGCAGACGTCGTGCTGGCCCCCGGAGACACCAGGCAGCTGTTCACCGGCAGACGGAGCAGGGCGATGCGGGTGGGCTCCGCGAGCTCCCAGCAGGTTGCCAAGTGAGTGGCAGAGACACGCATAGGGTGCGACCGGCCTCGTCACCAATGTAGTGAGGCGGGGCCAAGGGGAACTAGGCCACTGCTGCGCTTGAATTAAAGTAGGACAATAGCACTTTTACTTTTGTGGCCGGAAGACCCTGAGCGGTCTTCTGCCGTTTATTTATCCCCTCGGGACGAGCCCGCCCTGAGGGGTGTAGGCATGTGTAAAATGTGGTTAAATTTTAGGGGAGAGCCCGAGTGGTTCTCTAGACTGTCTTCTTACAGATTCTTTTCTTTGTTTTCAGGGAGATTGGATGGCCAGACCGCGAGCCATGACTAGAAGAGTCAGAAGTCTGCCGCAAGGCTTGAGAACACTTGAGGGAGGCCTGGATCTGGCACGAGACTCGAGAACACAAGATGAGCATCAGGTAGGACCCGGAAGTGAGGACAGCATGATCCTGAGCACCAGAATGCGAAGCTTCCTAGTACAGGATCGGAGAAGTTTCATACTCCTCTGCCGGTACCCGCGATTCCTTGCAGCGGGACCGGCATGCATGACATAGGCTACTTACACCTTCCTGATCATCAATTGTTTTTACTTGGGGTAACCTGGGTGTGATTGTGGAGAGAGTACAAATCAACCCTGCATGATCACTAATCAGACTAGGGTGCACTCGAAACTTGCTCACATGGTTGTAGTTGATTTGAAATCCAAAAATAATCAATTATTGACTAACTTGTCTGTGAGATGTATGTACATGCGGGCAGCTGGCCTAAAACATTCCTGCCTTTTAAAGTAATGTAGCCATACAGATTAAGTGTGATGACAAATATTTTTCCTGTAACATCCTTCTTGACTTTCCCTAAACATATCTCAGGGATATACCATGTGTTATCTTCCTGCTGCTGCCATTTTAACAGCTATTCTGTTATTAGAAGGAAAAATGTTAAAATCCCCTACTATCCATAAAGCTTCTTGATACTGTTTTACAGCAAGATCTTTACCTGCCTCGTCTCGGGACATATTTGTACTTGTTTGCAGCCAAAGATTCCCACCAGGGTCCACAGATTAACTCCTGCAACAACACTCACTTCCTCTGTGGTATAGAACACTATGAGGGGCATGCATTTGAACATTTCTTAATAATGATGTCATCATTTTGTTCCCAAAAAGAGACTTTTCCTATTAACGATTTCCTAACACCAGTGTGCATCATGAAAGGTTAGTCTGACGGTGTCAATTTACAAAAAAGGTCAGTGCATACAGGCAACTAATTACCAATCAATGGTATTTTAAGATGCTTCAGGGAAAACTTGCAACAAACTGTTTCAACATACACAGGAGTGGGTAAATAAAAGGCCTTTGATCACCCTACAATAAGTGTTTTTTAAGACTAGTTGTTGTACACCTGATACTGCTTTAGCATTTTAGCTAATTGTGCAAGCAGAAGATCTATATTGTCTTTTTCCATTTGTTAAGCGTATTTGATAAAGTAGACAGTTCTATACTATGGGCTTCACTTTCAGAATGGAAAATATATTTTACACTTTTAAAGTTGATTAAGAAATTACATTCCAATACTTGAGGTGAGTACTATTTCGTATAACAAAATGAGTATTCCTAAAAAAATCACACTAAATGGATTGAAGCACAGATGTTCACTCACCCGGTAATGTTTTCGCTAGATCTGTCAGATTTTCAAAAATATTTTATCTGATAGATGATATCATCCTCTAAAAGTGGGGGTGCTACTAGTCCACGCATTCTGTGTGATTATGATTTTGTGCTAATTGATAATACTCCAATGGGGGCTACAATATTTGCTTAAAGAAACAAATACTTTTATACAATCATGTAAGCTATAGATAAATTCTAAGAAAAGAAAGATAAGGATCTTTAGTAAATGGTGACCAAACCCCTTTAGGAAATGGAACACAGTTTATTCACATTTACAGGGAATTAAACCATATTCTTATGTTGGCATTATACTCCAGAACCTGGATAGTTACGTATGGCGTGCAAACATCGAATTGCTCATGCTAATTCTGTGGGAACAGTCTTGTTAGATATATTTTCTGGTGTGGCCAGACAGCAAGCAGAATGTAACAGCATTTATGGAAGCTTGCCCTGCTAATAGACCTACTACTACTGTACATGGCATTGAATGACCAACTCTAAAACACTTTGATTAACTGTAGAAAACTGAAGGCAGGCTATAGAGAGCACTGCTGACACTCAGAAAAATGCTGACACTCAGATTTACCTAGACATGGTAGGCCTACATTTTGGAACTGTGCCCAGGTTTTACTTTATTCATATGCAGTTCTCCATCCTTACCCTAATACAGTTGGTTGCCTGATCTTGAAAAAGCCTACTGGTGATTTACATATGTTATTTTTATTTTCTGAGTTGGAAAAGATCTGCAACATCCAAATTAGGTGAGGAATTGGGTGGAGTTCTTTCAAAGGATAGCTATCTAAATTTAAAGGCATGGCTGAGGGAAATTGTAAATCCACGTAGTCAATACAATATCTGTAATTGTTGTAAAAAGTTGAAAGGCCTGATTTAGATGTCGATGGATCTGGTCCCACCATCGCTTCGGCGGTCTGCCCCCTGTATGTAGATGTTGGGGAGTCTCTGGAGGGAGTCTCAATGCCTCCGCCGCAATCTTGCTTCCATGTCGACTGCATGAGAGGTAGAAGCAGCTGTTGGAGAGAGTCCCGCCAAGAATACCACCATACCAATGGTGATGTGTCTTTCCGTTGAGCCAGCTGTGGCAGGTAAACCTCCAAACTCAAGTTGGCGGAATCGAAGAACCTTTTTCTGGTTTCCCTCTTTTGTTTCCATCTTGAACCCCATTGTCCAGGTCCTTCCTGCGCTGCTGCTACTGTACCACCATGCTCTTCAACCCTGTTGTTGCTGGAATCTAAGGTAGACTTCTGTGTCACTTGTCTCCCTATAAATTGTGTGTTAACATTAGCTTTCGCCGCTTACATTTTTACATTGCTCTCACATGTCATTTTTTTTATGTGTCATGCATGAGTGTTCATCTTATGACTCATCATGGTAAACTGAACACACCTATATTGACACATAAAAAATCTTTTGTGGTGGTGGTGGTTGTGTGTGTTGTGCTTGTGGGTGTACATTCAATAGTGTGTGTATGTTGTTTGTGTACTATGCTCCCTGTAAAAAAAAAGCATTACACCTTACCTACATACACGTAATGACACATTCACATAAGATAATGATGCGTAGTACTTTCCTGTCACCACACCACCATGGCCTCACTTTGCTGAGACTTCACTGCCAGCACAACGGGAACATCTACATTGTCTGACACCGACAGACTACTGTTACCCAGCAGAGAAGACCACCACTGCAGAGTGCAACTGTTTATTGCCACAACATCTAACTACAGCGGGCGGACCGCCATCAACTCGACTGAGAACTTAGAACCACTGCCGCGGCGGGATGACGGTAGGTAGTACTGCCAAGATCTAAATCAGGCCTCAAAGATTTCCTTTTCTCTTGTTATTTGGTGACTTGCAGTGTTATAGTGTAGAAACCAAATTTAGGAAGATTTTATAAAACATTAGGACTGGTGGGGTTCCATTAGAAGGTTAGTGCTTAGCAGATCAGATGGTCAGTTTATCTTCTCATCTGAGTTTTTCTTTGTTGAGTGTTGAGTAGTGAAGGAGTGTTGGTTTTGTGTCATTTATTTTCCTGGTTTTTATCCATTCTTGTTTTGTTGCATTGGTACCTGGACTAATTTGTGCTTTTCATGCTATTATTTTAGCTGAAGTGGAGGAACCAAGACAGCTGTCGATTTGATGATGATGTTGTAGTTTCTAGTTAGCTTTGACGTCAGCCAAGAGGTTAAGCAGTTTACTCTTCAGAGGACTTCGGTTTTGAAAAATGTCTATTGTTCATGTTTTTAGTGGTTGGGTAATGTTTTTCCTGGTGACGGGCTTGCATAGGTTGGTTGCAATTGAACTAACAGGGGATGGGAAAATGGGATCACGAGCCGAGTACAGTAGGCAGAGAGCAAATGACCAATGAGCAGTTTGCAACTGAGGTCTAGTTTTCAGCCCTTGTTTTGTGGAGGCTGAAAAGAGTGCCAGAAGTGTTTGCGAAAGAGTGCTGAGTTCTTAAGAGTGTAATCTCATGTTTATTTTCCATTGCCTCAGCTGAGGTTGAAATCTTTGGGAAAAATATTATTGAAGGCCAAAATTTGGTAAGAGGCAACATATTCTGAGAACTGCTCAATGAAGTAAGGCCTAGATTTACTAAACCTGTGTGTTGTCTTTGCCTTACGCAAGGCAATGCAAGGCAATGCAAAGGCTTAAGTAAGATTTTCAAATCCATGCAAGATGCGATTTGCGCCACCTGGTGTGACTTTGTAAAGAAATGTAATGCAACGCTGAGGCTTGAGTTGCGTTGCATTACATTTCGTTGTGGTAGATGTTTCATTGGTAGAGCATGGCCATTCCCATGCATCCACCCATAGAAAATGACGCTATCCCAGATTTACTGAAACCTGGGATTGCACCAAAATGGAATGCTAACCCAACCATGGTGTTATGAGGAGAAATATGTTTATTTATCATCATTACTTCCTCATTCTCTGTGTGCTGCACTCTGCATCACACATAGAAAGAGGAAATCCCTTCCTGCACAAAAGCAAACGCAGGATGCACCATGGTGCAAGAGAGCCTGCGCCCGTGCTAGCAGCCTCACATGCGTCTGCACAGGTAGAAAGCTGAAGAGCATCATATCTTAGTACAAATAGTGCTGTTCAGCACTCTCCCGCTTATGCATCATAGAGCTTGCTGCTCTGCTTTGCGTCAACGTTTTGTAAATATGCCCCTTAGGGTTTAGTTTTGGTGAAGGATAGACAGTGTGTAGATAAATGGTATTGGAAGGTGTCAGTGAGATGGCAAATTTAAGGCGTTCAATAGTGCTGCTTTAGAGGTGAGCATGGATTTGAAGTTAAGTGTGTCCCTGTGAATAATGGCACAAGACATCCAACGTAGGGTTTTTTTTCATAGAAGAAGGACAGCGAGGAGGAGGAAGGAGAGCGGGCAGGCAGAGGAGGAGGCAGCCACTCAGGTAAGTGCCTTTTAAATAAAAAGTCACAGGCCCTCCGCCATCTGACAGCAATTTCCCCCCGCCAAATTGCGATTTGGCGGGGGGGAATCATCCTAGTTCCATGGCGGTTGCAAAGACCTCCCGCCACGGTTCTGCCACAGGCAATTGTACCGATTGCCTGGCGGAGAGGTTAGCATGGGTACAATGATGGCGGTGCCTATCAGGCACGGTCCGCCAAATTACAATGCTGGCTGCAGCCAGCCTTTCCATGGCGGGGAAACCGCCATGGAAAGGCTGGCGGGGATTGGATTCGGGGGCCTGTTGCGGTGCCCCCTTTTGTTGGTGGGGTGATGCACTAAGGGGTACATTTTCCTGCACTATGTGGCAGGCACTGTGTGGTGCCTGCCACATAGTGCAGGGAAATGCACAACATGGCTTTTTAGCATTGCGACGGGTGCTGCAGCCAGGAGCACCTACCGCAATTTTAAATGGCATTGATGCTACCGCCGCTAATTTTATTATATGCTGATGACATGGTATTATCACACACTTCAATCGGACTGCAGCAGCTTTTTAATACAGTTACAGACTATATGGAGGAGCGATATCTCAGGGTTAACCTAAAGAAAAATACATAATTATCTGTGGGAAGGGAAGGATGAAGATTTGACCCTGCTATATCAATCGCAGGTGCATTACCAATGTTCTTATCTTCTCTTACTTGGGGCTGCAATCCTCCTCACAAGATAATTGGTCCAGTCATAACAGAGTGAGTTGCTCAAAGCTGATGAGAACTAGGCCTGGGCTAAAATTCCGTTCCGATCGTGTAAATTGCGATAATTTGACATTTTTGTGTTCCGCGGAGAACGCGAAAATGTCAAAATTACCGCAATCCGCATTTTACCGGAAATTTTTTGCTTGCTCGCGCTGTAAAATAATACATTCTCGCGTGCGTGCGATCGCCTTACCTGAATCCCCGTGTTCGGCGACAAGTTTTCCCAGTCCGGTCGTGTTCTCCACGAGATGTTGGATTGTTGGTAGCCATTTGCACTGTCTCGCTACAGTTCGCGCCCGCAGTAACGTCATTCGTCGTGCGATCACGTCTTTCTTCTCGCGATCATGCACCGCGAGACAAGTGAAAACAATATGGCCGCGCTCGCGAGCAACCGCATGGGTAAGTTGGCGAGCCGCGGCCACGCAGAAAATACCGCAAACGAGCGGGAAAAAAACTTCCGCATCTTCGCGATAT
Source organism: Triturus cristatus (assembly GCF_964204655.1). Classification (NCBI taxonomy): domain Eukaryota; kingdom Metazoa; phylum Chordata; class Amphibia; order Caudata; family Salamandridae; genus Triturus; species Triturus cristatus. Next base: position 1,138,063,340 of record NC_140592.1, read on the forward strand.
TTCCGCGTGTTTGCGGAGATTTTTAACATTTTCGCAATAATTTGTGAAAGTGAATTTCGCAAATTCCGCCCACCCCTAATGAGAACTACCCAAGGATTGTTTAGATTCGCAGCTAAATTAGACCCTAAGCGTATCAAGGAAATGCTGGTTATTTATAGAAGCTAGTGTATTTGAACAGCCTGGTGTGTGGTTCTTTGATAGCTCTTCTTTATTACATAGGCATGAAAAGACATTTTTTAAATGTCTTCTTGCTGTCCTCCATTTAATCGCTGAGTCTGTAATCCATAAAAAGACTGGACTGCCCCATATTGAGGACTCTCTATATATTAAACTGGTGCTTTTTGGTATCCCATCTGGACCAAAATGGAGAACCCATTTTCAAAAGCCATTATTAAAGACTGTCTAGGACTGTATCAGACGTTCGATATCCCTTGGCTAGCAATACTTAGGCATGCTTTGAGTCAGATTAGCGGTTCTGACTGAGAATTTTTTGCCCTCACGAGGGCATCCCTAGCTTTTCAAAAAAGGAATTAAAGGGTTTGTAGTGGTATTATGGAAAACAACAGAGATTTAAAATACTCAGGCAAAGATATTGTAAAGAGGTATCTGTCCATTCATGATTAAGGGGAGATTTAATTTTATCTGCATCTGATTACTAATTTAATAACACAGATACATTTTAACTTGCTGTAGACTGGGAATAGTACGGCATTTGGTGGCTTTCCCCAAAATGGGTTTGTGGGGTACAGAATTGTTGCATTGTCCTTGTGACCGGAAGTCTACCCAGTCTACATTGCACTTGACACTTTTTGTAAATTTTATATTAATCAAAGGAAAAAATATTTAAAACTAATTTTTTTAAACATGAATTTAAATACCTACCTTATGCTGTGATATATTTGTGCAACTAAATGATGTTTGAGTATGCAACAAAGTTGTGACTTTTATTGTTCAAGTTATTCGTGAAACAAAAAGCTTAACATATTTAGAAACCTCTTATATGATGATGTGATGTAACCTGATTGGTATTAATTTTACTACAGGATTGTTTTAAATCATGTAATATTATTGTGATTGTACTTTTATGGTTTACTATGTTTATTGAGCTAATAAAACTATGATAATGATGACGTCTCTTACTACACTTACCCCACAGGGCTGAAAACGGGCCATAAAGGGTGCGCAGTGGGACCAGCTCTGTAGTCTTACTCTGCAGACATTATGGAGATAAAATGGTATTTGTTAGAAAATGCTATTCAAATGTGATTAATGAAGTGCCAAATAGGCAGCTCCCACATGGCGTATTGGAAGAAGCGGTGTAGGCTAGAAGACTGTGCACTGTTTGGGCTACATCCTTTAGCGAATAAACATAAACATATCAGGTTTTTACTGTTTTGCAGTTATTTGGGAGTTTAGGAGAGCTTACATCATTTATTGTAATTGTAATTGCATTTATATAGCGCTTACTACCCCTTATGAGGTGTTGAAGCGCTGTCCGTGAGTAGCTCGCTACTCCAGGAACCCAAAAAGGATTAGTGGTGAATTAGTATGGGGAAATATGAAATTAATTTGAGTGGTGGACATGTGAGTTTGTTATTTGGATTGAAAAAGGATAATGGATGGATAGAAGAGGGAAGGGTTTGTATTTATATAGCACTTGGTACCCCATATGATGCGTCAAAGCTCATTTTGGCAAGTACCATGCCACTCCAGAACCCAAACAGGATTAATGGTGAATTAGTATAGGGAAATATGAAATTAATTTTAGCAGTGGACATGTGAGTCTATTAGATACATTGAGAAGAATATTGGAGGGATAGAAGAGGGAGGGTCTAGAGAGTGTTAGTTTGGAGGTCACAGCACCAGAAGGAGTTTTGGGAAGAGTCTAGAAAAGGTTATTATGAGGAGCATAGTAGTAGAATGGGGTTTGGGTTAAGTCAGAGAGTGGAGGTAGAGGATATAGTGAGAGAGGTATAGGGTGAGAATTAGGGTTGTGCTTTGGAGAGCATAGTAAATTGAGGTTTGGGTGAGTCAGAGAGTGGAGGTAGAGTATATATTGAGAGAGGTATAGGGTGAGATATAGGGTAGTGCATTGGAGATGCTGAATTAGGTGTAAAATAATAAATGTAAAGATGCATAAGTACATGAAAGGTATATATGTATGGAAATATATCCAGATTCAAGTTGTATATAATAATTTCTGAGTTTTCAAGTGTTGCTGTACTTTCAGCTAATTTATTTATTTTTATATTTTTTATTTAATAGTGAAGCAATTGTAGATGAATAGTTATGATAAAATATACTTATATGTGAGGTGATCTATATACATGTTAAACATGGAATAATATAATCTTAAGTAATATGTACATTTGTTAGGCAGAACTAACGAATATCTATATATTTATAAGCATGATTATTATACACATTTATACAAGGAAAACACATATCTAGGTACACATACATATTCCAAATAACTGCTTATATACACAGCGATATGCTGTATATTTAGGTTTGAGTGTTGTGGTTATGTGGGGAAGAGCCAACTCTTGAGTAGTCTTCTGAAGATTAGATAGTTATCTGTGGATCTTATGTTTGGGGTAAAGAGTTCCATAGGTTGGCTGCTTGATTAGAGAAGGATATGCCACCTATGTTTTCTTTCTTGTATGGTGGGATTTTGAGCAGCCCTGGGCGTAGTGGGCGTAGTGAGGCTACGTGAAGCAATACGGAGTGGTGGTAAATCTACGCCCACCCGCACACTTCGCGTAGCCCCACTATGCGCCGACCGCCTCCCTCCCGCCATCATTTTACAATTATTAGAAACATTAGATAAAGAAAAATTACTTACCTGAGCTGCCGCGTCCCGGAGCTCCATCTTGCTGTTTCCTGGATATCTTCTTCCTCACGAATGCGCATACAACGTTTCTGCTGTGGTTGTGTAATAATTTGCCGTTTTGTCTGTGAATTCTTGAGTAATGGGATAAGTTCCTTGTAGGCCATTTGGTTTATGAAATTCTGTGAGAATTTTATAGAATTCTTTATTTGTACATTTAGCATTTTCAATTCTGTCTGAATAGTATCTTTTCTTTGCTTGTTTGATTGATGACTTATATAATCTGTTAAGTTTCTGTAGGCTAAATTTGTCTTGATTGGTGTTTGTTTTGAACCAAATGCGTTGCAGCTTTCTAATTTGCTGGTTTATTTATTTTGCCTTTTGTATCTCTCCAAGATGCCGGTTTTATTTTGCTCTGATGTGTTTTTCTTAGTGGTATTGGGATATCAAAAGCTTCCGCAGTCACTCATATCGTTTTTTAACAGAATTTATTGTGTCTGGATCTGTATTGGATGTTAGTTGTGTTACTAAGTGTTCAAAGTTGAGTTTGTTACACAGTCGATATGTAGATGCATGTAAGGTTGTTTTAGGTGTGTTGCTTTGTGGTGTTTTAATTTCAAAAGCAATCAAATTGTGGTCTGACCATGTGACTAGAACAATCGTTTGAAAGGTAACTATTACTAGATTTGCAAAGATGACATCTAGGGTGTGTCCAGCGAAATGTGAGGGTTTGTGGATGATCTGATGTTGGTTCAGTATGTCTATGCCAGTGATGATTGTTTTTGGATGTGGCATATTTTGTTTGTGAAACCAAATGTTTAGGTCCCCAAAAATGTATAGGTTGGAGTGTAGTGTTATCAGGTTTGAAACTGTGTCTAGAAGTGTGTCTGGGAATGCTGCATTGCTGGGTGGAGGTCTGTAAAGGAGTAGGAAGTTACAGGAGGCAGATGATATAGGGTTGCCTTTGGTGAAGAGGGCCGCACAACCTCACATGGAGACGTCAGCAATTTAGTAATATTTAACGTATGCTTGAACACAACAGTTAAGCCACCTCCTCTTAAGCCTATACAATTTTCTGTGATAGTTTGGTAGCCTAGAAGAATGGCGTCATGCAAAACTGGAGCCATGTAATCTGACAAACATTATTCAGTTATAAAGAAAAAGACAGGTTGTGCGTCAGTGAGACAGTTATAGATGTGATTCTTGTTTTTTGACAGTGATCGAGCATTTATTAGTAGGCAGTTTAGAGAATGTCTTTTTGGTGATGGTGTGACGTTGCTATGTAGAAGAGTGAGCAGTGTTTTGTGGACTTGGAGCAGGTATGCCCCTAGGTCTGGTATTGGCTGCATGAGTATAGCAATAGTGTACGAGTTGTTCTGTATCATATTCCTCGTCAAGCAGGCTAAGAAGGCATTTTGATGGGTCTGTGTGTTGTAGATGTGATGCTGATTTATTCACAGTGATCAAGCATTTATTAGTAGGCTGTTTAGAGAATGTCTTTTGGTGATGGTATAACTTTTTTTGTGGAAGAGTGAGCAGTATTTTGTGGACTTCTAGCAGGTATGTCCTTAGTGCTGTTATTAGCTGTATGAGGATAGCACTAGTGTAGTTGTTCTGTATCGTATTCCTCGTCTAGCAGGCTAAGAAGGCATTTTGATGGGTCTGCGTGTGTAGATGATGGAGAAGGTATTTGAGAGTGAGTTGGTAAGCTGTGTTGTTTTTTTAGAATAGCATTGTTGTGCAATAGACATGAAGATGCAAAGTTGTGAAGAGTGACATGTAGTTTATTTTGTTTGCGACTGTTAGGGGTGGTGGTGCAGCATGTGGGTCATGTTGTAAGGTTCTAAATTGTCCAATGGATGAGAGGCGGTTAAAAAGAGATTTGCTGTGTTGCTTGCTGTATATGTGTTAGGTGTGGGGATGAAAGAAAGCTTGGTAGTAGAGTTGGTTTAGGGTATGTATTATTTGTGTAGTCAGGAGGCTAGGAGTGGGTGTATGTTTTTTGTTTGCGACGGAAAGTATTATGAGATAGTGTGTGTGTGAGATTTTGTTGTGCTGATGTGTGTGTTATGTTTTTTTTGAGGAGTAGTGAGAGGAGGTGATGATGTATTTGTTTTCTGAGAAGTACTTATAAAGCATTGTTGGCGAGTGGAAGCTGCAAGGTAAAGTGGGTGTTGATGCACTTTGGAAAAGAGTGTATGTGATAAGTGAAAGGAAATGGCCCAGAGTTAGGTGAATTTGTGTTAGGTATGATTGCTGAAAGAGATAATATGTGTGGTGGAGTGTAGTGTAAGGATTGTGTGGTTGTGTTTTTTGGTAAAAAAGATGAGGAGGGTGTTGGTGGATGAAAAGATGGAAGGTTGAGTACAGGTTTGTTGGTGACAGAAAGGGGTCTGTTAGGATTAATTAGAGGGTAGAGCTGGTGCTTTGTATGAGCAGGGAGTGTGTGTCTGGATGGGATATAGTTAAGTATGGAGTGTATTTGGGTTGTGTTGGCAATGAATGGGATGATTAGTGGTATAGGATAAAGTAGTGTTTTGTGTGTGAGTGAAGGTGCCATTGCGTGGTAGTTGGGGTAAAAGGGTGTATAGGTGTGGTTGTGAAGTGGTTGTTGAGACATTGAAATGTGTGTAGGGTTTGTTTGTAGTAGATGCGTGGACTGCATTTGCAGTGAGTGTGTTAATATGTTTGTGGATGGAATAAGGTGGGTGATGCTGAATGGAATAAAAGGACAGCATTTCTGGCCCTAGGTCCGACCTGTCCCAAACAGGCCGATACAGGCAACTGCCCTTGTCCTTTCCGCCCTTAGCCTCTCCGCCCGGGCTGAGACACCCTGAGCCCTAGGTTTAAATAGTCTGTATGGTCAGGTGACTCCTTTGGCCAATGGAAACCCTAGCCCTAACCCTAGTCAATCACAACACTAGTCCTAAGCCTTAGGGCCAATAGGAGACAAGGCCCTTACAGCCAATCACAGCCCTAGTCCTAGCAGCCACTCAGAGACCAAACCCTGAGTCCTAGGCCCAATAGAAGCTCTAGCCCCAGGAACCAATCGAAACCCTAGACCTAGCTGCCAATCAGAACCCTAACCCTAAGCTCTAAGTCCAATAGAAACTCTATCCAGGGACCAATCAGAGCCCTAGACCTATCAGCCAATCAGAAACATAACCCTAAACCCGATAGAAACACCAGATACAGCAGTCAATCAGAGCATAGATGTAACAACCAATGGCAAACGTATCAATGGAGCTTGTGACCGTAAGCACAGGTTGATGGCCAGGTTGATGGCCAGGGGTCAGTGAGCCGAAAATCATGGCAGAAGACAAGGTTGTTTAGGCACTCCGTTTGTTGGAGGAAGCAGGGTGCCTGAATTTGATTGCCGCCGGCGCGTCCTCCGTGCTAGGCTGGCCATCAAGACGCACATCAGGTGTGACAGCTGCTGCCGTCACTGCGTGCTCCCTGCCCCTTGGATGCTGTATGTGGCACTTGCAGGTAGGTAGTAGTGGCCACTTGAATGTGCGTGGAGCAGCCCATCGATGTCTGAGAGGGGTGGAGGAGGAGGCCCCCATGCTAGGGTTCGCAGCCTGCAAGAAGTTGCTGATAAGGGAGGAAAGGCGAGAATGGGGCCCAGTTGGTGGTTTGAATGCCCGAGACCTGAATGCCCAAGGGAAAAGGGCATGATCTTGCTCATGCATGGTGCAAGTCTAGATCAGGCCGTTGGTGGAGGGGTGAGGGGAAGAAGGCCCAGGTTGTTGGCCTAGTGGGGGAGGGGCCGCATGACTTACATTGGGAGAGAGGCATGGCAGACATGGATTTGGGAGGCCCATGTGGTCAAGAGAGAGATCCCAACCAATTGGGGGATACCCTGGAGCTGGAGGGAGAGGAGCGAGGACAGTAGTTGGAGGTACCAGACCCCTCCAGAGCTGGCAGTGGGGAGCAGGCAGTGGTTGCAGTCAGGGAGGTTAGGGTGGCTGGGGCAGATCACAAGTATCCATGTAGCACTGGGTAGAGAGGGTGCCAAAGGGTCCTTAGGTAGAGTGGCAGAAGGTTTGCCTTGGAGGGGTGGATCCCTTGAGGAGCAGATTGCGAAAACAGAACGGGGCAAGAGGCGTCAGGGCACCTGAACATTAGTAAGGGAGCAGAAAGGGGTCCAGCATCGGCCCTGGTTGCTGCAATGCTGGAATGGAGTGAAGATGAAGGTCAGGAGGAAGATGTGGGAGTAGTTTGGATCTGTCCTGAGCGGGTGTATTTGATGGGGGTCAGAGAGGAGGGGTAGCGCAGGCGCAGGTAGTACAATGAATGGTCATACAGAGAGGAGTCAAGTGTTAGTGCTCAGGTAGAAGGGGCTCTTGGGTCTTGCACACTTGACATATCCACTTTCTTACATGTCTCAGGAAGTCAGCAGGCAGCAGACTTGGCAGAGCACAGTGCCACTCATCCACCTCCTAGGTGAAGTGAAGGTATGGTGCAGAGCGACCAGCTGGATGGCGTCATGGGACAGGGAATTAGCTGACACAAGAAGGTCCGGGGAGGCTTTGTCAGGGTGCATGGAGGACAAGTGTAGAGTGCCTTCAGGAGGACGGTCACATGAGTCATGACGGCCTACAATGACGGTGTTCCAGGGAGGGTTTGGTATGCCCCACCCAGTGGAAAGTAGATGGTTACCCCATGATGGGGCACGATATGCCACATCAGGTGGCAGCTTATAAATGCAATGAATAGTCGGATGATTTGGTGGACTGCGTAAAGTTGGATTATGAGGAGGACAGTGTCCAAGAGGGCAAGATTGTCAACAGTGATATGCTGGGTGCTGCTGAGCAGAGGTGGTGGCAGCACAGTGCGAGGCAGTCTGAAGGGGAGGTCTTGTTGATTAATGTCCGAGTGTTTTTCAGGTCACGCAAAAGGTATCGACAAGACCAATTAATACCCAGTTGGCACACGTGGGGGTTTCACTGGCAAGGCAACAGGTTTCAGAGCGGGCACCGACCTTAATGCCAGGTAAGAACGTGGGAGCCTCAGGGTAGGCTCCGGTGATGGTGTCAACCGGAGTAGATGCTTGCTGTGGGTGGGAGGAGTAGGATACCAGACTATAGAATGGCAAATAAGTGAAAGATATGGGGTTAGGCACAGAGAAATGAGAGACAGAGTGCACAGGTACTTACGGGATGAAAAAGAAGGATGCAGTTAAAGCAGATTGTGGGACAACACAGTAGGGGGATGTCTGCGGGGGAGCAGGTGGGTGACATGGTCAAGGCCATGGAAGCTAAGGATGGGGGACAGCTGGGGAGAAAGAGAAGGCAGATGGAGCAGAGGGCAAGGAGAGCAAGGAGCAGAAAATAGAGAAACTCACCTATATGGAGGTGACAAAGCCTCTGGGGCGCACCTTATGTTATCCACCAAGGAAAAGATTTGGAAAGGGAATTATTTTGAAATGTTTAAGCTGCTACATAGAAGGTTGAGAGCCAAGGAAGAGTCCAAGGAGGAGGAATATGAACTGGTAAAATGCCCGAGGGTGCCTATGACCATAGAAACAAGCATTGGCATAGCCAATAGGTCTCGCTTTTGGGACCTTATAAGTATTTAGTTATGCAGCACAATATACTTGGTGCAACAACATCAACTGTTGCATGGCTAAACACTTATAAGGTCGCAAAGGCGGGACCTATTGGCTATGCCAATGCTTGTTTTTTTGTTACACTCGTTCGTCTCTAGTCTGATGGTTTCCTTTCTGCGGGTGTGAGCCACCGGGAGTCATATAGGAGGGGTATCAGTCGTGATAGCTTGAACATCGCAGCACTGTCTGAAGCCTCCGCAGACCTAGTCATACATTTGCAACTTATGCAGATGTCCCCCTCCTTACACTCTATCCAGAATCCCCATGCACACGCCCAGTAAATGTGTGATTGTCACAGACTGCCTGTTAGATACACATAGTCCACAACACTGCTATCGTGAAACGTCATCAAGGAAAATCTATAGTGTAGCCTTAAGTTAAATCCCCTTTTTTCTTAAATAGAACACAATTTACATGGTGAGACTTATTTTTCTCAGACCTACTTACAACAGTTGTGAGATTTGTTCCTGCCCCACTTGTGATTGGAGTGAACTCAATAATGCGCAGGAGAGTGGGAAAGACATAGCACATATAGGTGAATACCAGCAAAAGTGCAGCTGGTAACCGGCACTTCTCGTGCGCTCAGTGTCACTACTGGCAGAATTTCAAACATGTAGTTAATACTGTGCAGCCGCAGAGTATATCTCTGTACCGAAACCTCTGCAGAATCGGACTTTGTGGCTAGGGATCCTGAGAGCACATTTTGCAATTTTCCCAGATTTGTGTGTGGAAAAGGTTTAAAGGAACGGAACCTGTGAATTTTGCCAAGTTTCTGATGAAAAATGCCACAACACATATGAGACACACGCAGAGCAAAAGAAAGTTCACGTCATCACACAAACAGAAGCACAAGAATGCACACAGACACAGAAACTGGCACACACAGAAACAAGGAAGCAAGCAGGGGGTAGTGGAACGTATAAATAAGCACACACAAGGACAGACACACAGGAATGGACACAAGAACACGTAGACACAAACGGGGAACGAACACAGGAAAATAAACTCACATTCATAAACAGGGACACATCCACACACAATCAGGAACAAAGTCATATTTTAATGCAGATTGCAACTGCTCAAAAGTGCATCATGGGTTGGTATATTTGTGTGCCCTTAGTGCATGTATTGGAGACACTGTAGCATGCAAAAGCCGCTCCTTGAGGACCGATACCTTTTGTATATATTACATCACTGAGTGAACACGTCTGAAGTAACATTAAGTGGTGTCTATTACAATTCATATCAAATAATCACATTCCACTTCTCAGGATTAGTCAGGTAAAAAAAAAACTCATTATTCTGTTCTTCACTGCTACTCTCACTCACATTTTCTTTGCATTGATAAGAGACGGTGGAAAATACCAAACTGCAACTTCCACATCTCTATCAATGGAATTGCTCAGTTTTGATGCCCAACTTTGGAATGTAGGTATTTACTAGTTCACTTAATTTGCTGTTTTTTGACTCTGTGATTTAAAAGCCCTGCAGCTGCAGGCCGGCAAAGGAGATCTGTTTATTCAAAGCACATCAGTATTTTATAAGCCATGTCCAGCTTTATTTTCGTAGCTTTCACCATTTGCTTTTCCGCATGTTATTTTAATTGCAGTCATTGTTTAACTCCCACCACTCAACACATGCAATATATTTAAAATTAATATGTCCTCACTAGCATTTATTTTACTTGCCAAAGAATGTTGAAATGCTATTATGTTAAAGAATACTCTCAATGTGGTGCGGCGGAATTCACCACTTCACATCGCCGTCCAATTCCCTTTATACTCCAGACAGTGGCTAAACATGCCCTGCACAACATCACCCCAAGGTCCAGGACCGCTTTATCTAGATAACCAGCAGATACTGCACAATATATTGCCTTTCCCAAAAAACAATTCATAACACTTTTACTGAGATTATTATATTGCACATCTCCTCACGAACTTAAAACCTACCAAAAGAAATGTTTATCACATAGGCAAAACCGAAGGCATTTACCAATACGTGTTGCCATTGCCAGCAAAGCATTTTTCGATTCCAAGAGTGTTGCGTCCCTTATTTATTACCTGTCCCTCAAGTCAACCTGCGAAGTCACTTCTCGTGTGGTGCTAGTCTCGCTCTGCGAGCCTCTGGCCCAACTTGTTAATACAGAGACACGCTTCACTCCTCTGTATCGAGGGGTGAAGGTGCTACCTCCTCTCTGCGAAAGCCACAGTAACATCCCAACACAGCAGCAACACTGCATGGGGGCCGCCATGACAGTCAGTGAAGCCGGTGTCAACGCCATGAAAACTGAAGAAAGACTAATTGCTGTTTTTGAAGCACGGTCTAGTTGTTTTGTCTTCTTTTGTACCTTGTCTCTGATTGGCTGAGAGCACTTGGCTACTGTGCAAGCAGTGTTCAACTTCCCCGATTAAGTGACTGACACAGCATGCTTTGCTTCTGTAGATGAAGACCTGATGGCTTCCGTTTTAAAGAAAGCCAGAATCACAAATAATGAAGCATAAAACGAACGAGGAGCCATTTGAAGTAAAGGAAAGGAGGGAAAAATGAGTGCAAGGGAAAGGGGGTAAAATACACACATTGGCGTAGCAAGCGTGTCATTGGTATTTTATTTATTTATGCATTTTTATATAACGCGAACTTTACCCAGAGGTGTGCGAGCGATTTACAAAAGAGCGAAGTAAGTTAAATAAGGGCGCGATGACGCACGAGTTTTCAAAGTGCTGCTGGCGGCGGGCTGCGCGCGTGCACGATCGCGTGAACGCAAGCGTTAGGCCAGCCAGCAGCACTTTGAAAATCACACTTACAAAATGTCTCTCCGAGCCAGCGCATGCGCTGGGCTCAGCGAGACCTAATTAGATGGCAGGCTTTCTAATTAACGCCAGTGTGCACCGTGAAAAATACCCCTAGCGGTGTGTGGCCCTGTTTACATACATGGACATCATACGCAAAGCGCAAATTGCATTTGGGGGTAATGCATGGCTGCAATATGATAATGAATTCCAAATGCACATGGCCCATGGCGCAGAGGCTAAGTGGGGTGAAATAGACTTAGACGCATGGCAGCGCATGATAGGTTTTGTACAATTTAGTAAGATATCATTCACAGCCAGTGGTTTGCCTATAGTGTATCGCTCCTTTCAGACCTGCCCCAGAGAGACAGGGGGAGAATGATCGGGCCTGTTGGGATTTTAATAAGGGACTGTACTCGAAGGAGTATTGCAGGTTCAGACACAAATGTTCAAAGTGCTCAGGGAGGAAAGCATTTGTGCACCATTAAAGCTATGCAGGGAGCCAGCAAGGGGGCCATTCAGGGGGATACTCAGACCAGTGGCAGCAGAATCAGGGATGCTCCAGTGCACTTCAGCCAGCATCAGGGACCTACAGCAGAAGAAGTGGAGCACAGGGAACTGGTGGTAAAAGTTCATACATCGGTTAAGTTGGATAGATTGAAATTTTGGCTACGGTCATATCTCGATAAGGAGGACTTAGCAATCTTGCAGGAGGGGTTTCAGTGGGGTTTCCTTTTGAGGTACAGGGGTCCTAGGCTTCGGCGATAGGCAGACAATCTCAAATCAGTAAAGGAACATCCACAGGTGGCGCAGGAGAAATTTCAGAAAGAAGTGCGAGAAGGTAGGAGGGCTGGTCTATTTGATGAATGCTCCATCTGCAACCACTTACGTGGCAGGTCTTTACTGAAGTGACTGGTGTTTTGCCAGAGGTTTGCATTTCAGAACAGGAATCTATCTTTGTTTTTTACTTTGATCACATGGATGTTTTCTGAAGCTTTCGGAGTGTTGAAATTGTTGGGGGGCAGGGGTAGTGCGGGACTCCTATGAGAGTAAGTAGGGATCCAGGATAAAGGGGTATAAAATGAAAATGCCGGTGTCATTCAATGAATGTTCTTCTGTTGGTGTACCCTGTGGAGGGTTTCTGCCCAGCAGCCTGGGGTAGGAAACTATGGGAGAGATGAGTGGCACCCTCAGGTGAGGTTTTCAGGCATGGACAAAGGGAGCCTGTGACCGCATTCCAGTTGTTGGCAATATTGAGGAAAGCGATTGATAAGTTGGGGTTGGTAGCTACAGACTGTAGCGTCCTCCTCAGCCTGGGAACATGCCAATTACTATTTCACACACAGAGCTTAGTATTACAAGTCTATATTCTTCTGCGTGTAACTGTGAACTCGAGATTCTAAATCAGCCTTCATTGCATTCAACTCTAACACTTATATCACAGCTCTCCGGAGTCCTTCAGGAGCCAAAAGGGTTCCGTCCATCCTACCCTTCAATCAATATTTTTGTGCTTTAATTGTTCAACCTGATCTTGTAATTGGAAACTGGGAACTGTCACCATCAATGTCCAGGATCTGGGTTGATGGTGGAGAGGCAACAGCAGTCACTGGTGTGGCAGAACCAGTCTCTACTTCAACTTGTAGATCTGATGAATGAGGAGTTAAATCCTGAAAGTGAGAGGAGTCTCTGGTGATAGACTTCCCAGGGTGCTGGGCAGTTACCATGTGTCCCTTGGTAGACACCACTTGAAAAGGTTCAGTATCAAATGGAGCATCAGATTTTCTTGTCCTCATCTGGTGTGTGAGCACTCTTTCTCCACTTTTGAAGAGGATGTTTCCCTCAAGTCGTCTTTTGTCAGCATACGCTTTCTTTTGTTTATGAACCAAGTCCTTCTCATGAGTTGTACTCTCGTCTTTCTCTAATTGTTCAACTGAGGGATCTTGGTTGTCGTTGCTCTCCCGAACAGGAGTGTCACAGACCTTTCACCTGTGGTTGAGTGTGGTGTTGAACGATAAGCTCCAATGGTAGAATTTATCACAGGTTTTAAATTGAGATTTTCAAGAGTAGCACGCTTCACTGCTTTCCTTAGTGTACCCATAAAGCTCTCAACAAGTCTGTTGGCCTGCGCCCAGAGATGTGTGCTCTTTTGGTGCTTTATATTCAGATGCTCTAAGAACTCTTTGAACTTATGACTGTTAAAGGGCAGCCCACTGTCAGATTTCAATATTGATGCCACACTCATGTCACAAAGATGTCATCTAGTCTCTCAATGACCTGGTCTTGAGTAGTAGACAAGAGATCCTCAATTGACCACAAATGTCAATGGCTACTCTCTCCCAGGTATGCTTCAGGAGTTCTGACATGTTTAAGTTGTGTTGAGTAGTAGAAATGCAGTTGCACAGATGACAAGCCTTTGATTCCTTTTTAACCCACTCATCGAGATAACGAAACCAAACTCGGTTTTGGAGAGCTCATTTTGTGGCAACGATTCCACAATGTCCTTTGTGGGCCACTTGTATCATTTTCTGCCGCAGACTTTCTGGAATCATTATTCACGACTCTCGCAATACAACTCCTTCCTGAGTTATGAACATTTCATCTTTGACATCTTTGTATTTTTATATTCACCATCACTGATGAGAGGGCGAAGTGTGTTGGTTCCATGACATATGTGTGATTATATCTTTCAAATTTAGCAAATCACTATCATGGTTTGTGGCAGTGATAATCTGGACTAATGAAATGGCAGCTGATGTGTTTGATTTTACAATTAAATTGATATAGGCTTTAGCCGTCTTGGATGGAGTACCATGACCGTTTATGGTCACTCTGGAAAAGTAGTCAGCAGGTTTCTGATCCTTCCCTGGGCAATGCACAATGTTAGAATTGTACTCTTGTAGTGATAGTCCCCATCGTTCAATGCACGGAGGCATCTTGGCCTTGGAATTTCCTAGTAGAGTTATTAAAGCTTGATGATCAGTGACCAGCGTAAAAGGCTTTTCATACAGAAATACATGGAAATGTTCACAAACCCATACAACGGCTAAACTTTCCTTTTCAGGCTGTGAATATGCATGTAATGTTTGGGACCAACTCCTAGTTGCATTTTCCAAAATATGTCTTTGAGTACTCGGGTGTCAGCTGTGCTGTTTGGGGATAGTGCCTATCCTGACTGGGCTAGGATCGACAACAACCTCTGTATGAAGCTTCAAATTGAAATATGCCATTTCAGTAGCATTCTTAATGGCTTGTTTGATTTTTTAAAAACTTTTCTTACATTCATGTGACCAATGACATTAATCATTCTTATTTGTCAACTCTCTCAATGGAGTACTTACTGTGGCAAAGTCTTGTATATATCTGGAACAGTTGCTGGCCATGCCAAGAAATGAATGCACCATAGAAACATATTGTGGGGGATCAGCATTTGAAAGAACTGGTACTTTAGCAGGATCAGGGGTCATACCCTCAGCAGAAAAGATATGGCCAAAGAATTTTAACTTTAACTTTTAAGCGTCAATGACATAAATTGCAGTAATGGAGAAAATTCATTATATTTCTCTTTAGGGATAATGTTTATCGAAGCACCAATGTTGATGAGGAAAGGTATTGAACAACCATATACTTTCAGTGGAATCTTCGGACAATGTTTGAATGACTTTGGTTTTAGCATGTCAGCTTTTCTTTGACTGACATTTTTCTTCACATGCAGCCAGTCCAACATGTTCACGCATTTCTGAGGTAAACGTCAACATGGCACAAACCTCATCTTCACTTTGACTTGATACTGACATAGAACAACTGTTTGATGATGATATAGATGACAATCAATTTTGCTCAGTGTCGATATGTCTTAACTGATGTCGACTTTTGGTCTTATGGGTGGTCGTCGAACGTTGCTTCTGGAACTTTCTGGGGGACATTTTGTGTTCGCGCCATGACGCATAGGCTTTTTCCTTTGCTTTGCAAAACATCACAAATGGTTCTTCTTCCCACAGCCTTTACACATCTGTCCAATGGCGGAACATTTCTCTTTGTGTGGAAACAAAAACCCACATCTAAAACACAACTTCTTTTCATGTGTAGACATCACATATTGCCCTTCAGTCTTTTGCTTTGACTTACTATTCACACTCATGACTGATTCATTATGGGCACCTCTGGCCTCCATGTCATCAGCTTGTCTATCGGCACGCTCTTCAGCTGTGGCAGCCACTAACACACACTCCAGACAAACAGTTTCGCTCAGCATTTATCATCTGAGACGAATAGCTTCTTCGTCATTAAATGTTTGATGAGTGTGTCGAGCCTCTCCACAAATATATTGAGTGTTTCCCTAACATTCTGTCATTCTTGACTGAAAAGGTATCTTTCATGACCTACATTGTGCATCAGATTGAACTTGAAATTCAAAGTTTCTTTAATCAGACCCTATGGGATTCCTTTGTCAGTTCGTGAATCTTCCATATGACTTCTTTAACACATCACCAGCAAGATTTTTTAGGTATTTGATAATCTTTTTGTTATCAGTCTCTTCAAGTGCATCAGTGAAATCATCAAATGTCTTTATCTGCACCAATATTTAGCTTTTTGGCAGTATCAAAAGGTGGTGGTAGTTTCAGGGATGTAGAAGCATTAAAGACCAGTTGAAACTTAATGACACTGTTGGTAGATCACTGTGACTTGGTTTAGGCAACTCATCTGTGAGACCCTGCGACGTGCTGACCTCTGGATCATCTTTCATGATAGCTGGAAACGTCACTTTCTTCGTTGCTTACTGAAAAATTCCACTATTCCGAGAGTAGCTCTTGGCTCTTTATTCTTCAAAGACCTGTAAAGTTGTTCTGAGCATCACTCGGTAGTTTTAGAGGCTGTTCACTTTGGGTATGGCCATCTCGGTAAGCACAACTTTGGGCACTTCTCCTTGAGCCACTTCACCAAGTGCAGCGGTACATGACTCCCTTTAATAATTTTGGTAAGTTAATTATTTCTTCTTTTTAAATTGCTTTCTGACACCTGGTTTATCTTCACCTTGCAGGGCTTCTGTTCGCAGCATTATTTTGTAATATTTGATTATCGATGACTGCTCTTTAAAACCTGGTTGTATCTGCTTGCAGCATTAACACTCTGTATAACTTTATCTTGCATGGCAGCACGGTACCTTTATGTATGGCCTGTACCGCAGGTTCTCGGCCAACAACGTGTAGATTCTCTGCAATTCTTTCATCATTCTTCAACTGCTTCACAGAGATGGAGGTGCGCTTTGACTCCACATGCATTAAGCATTGATTCCGTTCTTTGACAGTAGCACACGTGGAATGCACAAGCAGTTTGCTTGAACCACGGTAAACTCTCTGTCAAAGCACTGTTGATCTTCGGGTTACTTATCCCCTATCTAGTCATCATTTGTAGCGTCCTCCCCAGTCTGGGTACCCGCAAATGACTACTCTGCACATGGAACTCAACATTCTAAATCTGCCTTTATTGCATTCCACTCTGGCACTTATGTCACAGCTCTACTGAGTCCATCAGGAGTGAAAAGGGTTCCATCAGTGCTACCTCGCAAGACACTACACAAACTGCGGTATGCACTCATTTCGCATTGGGGAGGCTATGGAGGTGTTTTTTCAAATACGAAGACTCCCTATACTTGCAAACTTCAGGGACAAGTATGGGAAGTGTCTTCGCGCCTAGCCTGGCGAACTTATTTGTCCATACATTTGAACAGGAACACGTCTTAACTCCCACTAATCCCTTTTTTTCATCTATTCGCTTGTGGAAGCGACACATTGACGATGTGCTGGTCATTTGGCGGGGGGATCAAGACTCCATCTCTGCGTTCCATCATTGGCTGAATGCACAAAATGAATTTCTGAATTTCACAGTTGAATCGAGTCATACCAGATTGGCATTTCTCGACCTGTCTATCTTCGCTACACCACATGGCTTGGAGAGTGAGATCTATCGGAAACCTATGGCGAGGAATTCACTTCTCAGATATGACAGTCAGCATCCAAAAGCACTCAGAGACAATTTACCCTACGAACAATTCCTTCGCATTCGGAGGAATTGTTCCATCTCTGAGTGCTTCAAAACGCATACTAAGTTGCTGACCACCCATCTCCTAGAGAGGCATTATCCTCGCAGATTGGTAAGGCGTGCTCTAAAGAGAGCCACCAATAACCACCGTGAGGCCCTTCTTGAGCCACCTATGCAGAAACCACCTTTAGACAGACTGACTTTTGTACATACTTTTAGTACATTATCGAACCAGATACAGAAAAGTATCAGACATTATTGGCGCCTGCTAAATTCCAGCAAAGAGAAGATTGCTTTGCCCCTTTTTGCATTTAAAAGAGGCAGCAACATCAAGGACAAACTAGTACATATGCGCCCCAAGACACCGTTACCGAGACAACTGGGTACACTCTGGGGTTTACCAGCAGCCACAGGTCATCATCCCTGTGGGGAATGTTCTATTTGTCCACAGACTTCACACTCATCATCGGTTGATATAGCAACTAGCAAACCATGGGTTCAATACCAATTCACTAACTGCAATAGCAGTAACCTGATCTATTTGATCACCTGCCCGTGCCGGATAAACTATGTCGGGATGACTACTCGCAAAGTTAAGGCGCGGATGCTAGAACATAAGAGTACATTTAGATGCAAAAATCTAACCACAAGACTCATGAGACATTTCTCTGAAAACCATGGACCAGAGGATTTCAAATGGACAGTGTTGGAAAAACCTAACATACCCTTATCTGTTAGTGACATCTCCAGATACCTGTTTATTAAAGAGCAGAAATGGGTATATAAACTCCATAGTGACACTCTGGGTCTTAATGATGACATTCCTTGGGTGAGTCTCTAATTTGGCAAATCTCCACTCTTCAATTTGACCAGCAGCGTACTACTATACATTCTTTGGTTCCAACACCTGAAGTTATGGTCTGACTTCTGCAACTAGAGGGCCCCTGGGTTATATTTAGTGTTGTACCCTGGGCCTGAGAGTTTAGTGAGTACTATCCCTAGTACGCAGTGGTACCCCTGCGTGCATTACAAGCACATGATATTTACATACTATGCTCAATATTGTAAGACCTTGATAAAAGTGCGACCACTCAGTAACAAATAATGTGAGAATGATTTATGCACTCAGACTCTTTGAGTTTCTGCCGATGTAATGTGCAATTATCTGCGGTTGTGAGTCACAAACCCGAGAATATAACAGGATCCTTTGTTGTTGTTTTTTAGGAACCATACGCGGTAGGGCTCTCTGGGCACTCACCAACTGCATTCACTTAACTAGGGAGCTGTACTCCGCAGGTCGACAATGTTTGCCTTCGGAACTACAAAAGATTGACGCGTGACGTCATGTTGTAGTATCACGTTCCAACGGTGTCCCTGACAATGCGCGTGATGTGCGATTTCGACACCGGAAATACTCTTACGAGAACGAGATGGCCGAATGTATTTAAACTGAGGAAGTTGCTACTTCGGTGCCTCCCTCCCTGACTCGGTGACACACAGAGGTACCGATGGACAGGTTAGTTTGAGCGTGACGATCGTGTGTGAAAAGGGTGAAATTGTAGCACTTTGGCGTTAAGAATTACATAATGCCTTGTAAAGGCTAACGCTCCCCTAGACTCGGTCATTAAGATTGGTTCTATACTACTCGGGTACTGACACTCATAGTACATCTGAGTTGCATGTTACCTGTTGATTGCATTGTAGGAGCTCTGTAAAGCTGGCGCGACATCTTTTTCCTGCGATGATTCCACGCCGCATCCCTTGGTCCTCTTACGCTGGTTGTTTGCGGTATAATGGCCGTCTGAAATGGGGGTGGTATCCTTTCAACTTGATTCCATATACCATAGAACGCCATGTTCTTGTTTATGCACCTCCAGATCCAGCTATATTAGCCATGTGACCTGGTCACTAGTCTAGACAAATACTTTGAGCACATGCAAGCTGCCTATTACTCGATGATCTCATTCAGTAGGTTGTGAAGTGGTATGTTATATCCCTCTCTGCCACGACTGAAGACTGCGTCCTTGGTGACACTCATCCGAGTTGCATTTGCAATCTGTGCTCTGGAGTGAAAAGCGGCATTAACGCTTTTTGATTAGGTAGTCCTAGACATTTACATTTATAACTGTGCCCTGATAGTGGTATATCGAGGGTACATATATACAACACACCAGCCCTATGTTCCTATAAATTGAGAAGGGGACATGATGCACACAGTAATCTGTGTCTGCGCCATTGCCTCTACAGCAGTTAGGGGATTGAATCTCTTCTGCCACCAGCTATACATATTGTTAACCTTTTAGACTTTCCTGACCGATAACTGGTGTTTTCTTCTGCTTTAAGAGTTGAGGGGTAGGTCAGTGTGTATGTCATGGATACACACTGGGTATACCAATTGTTGACTAAAGATTCTGTACTTGGGGCAGGGTCGCTATTTCTTCTACATGATTGATGAAGTGCCCTTTTTCTCCCCTCCTTTTTCTGTAGAGCGGGGCCTCATCTCTACCAGAGGAAGGTTCCAGGGAGGTGAGGTTTGGGCCTTGATCATGCAGGGTAAGCAAAAGATTGCAGTCCTAATGGGCATATTTTTATGTCTGTTGGTCTCATTATGTTTTAAGCACGGAGTATGATAATTGATTTATATCTCCATAGGTGATGATTACACCCTGTAAATGAAGGTTTCGCACCAAGCGAGGTTGTATAGTTCTCCTTACTTTTGTGCTCTTATGTAAGAAGAGTTTGGCAAATGTGCAGTAGCTATTAATAGGTCCTGAAGAAAGCCTGGATCATTTCCGATTAGGCTGAAACATGTTGACCATGTAGTAGGAGTTACCGTGTTTACTGCTATGAATCAATAGCGGGGACTCAAGCTAACTCCCCTTGTTTTACTAGGTGTGAGGAGAGAGATACTGTCTAGATGCTCTAGTCTCTCCACATAATCTTTTTAATGTTTATTGCACTGCATCACACTAGTTTTTTCCATCATTTTGTAACACTTTTTGGCATTTATTGTTTGCCTTGGTTCGGAATGGCATTCACTGAGAGCGTATGAGCTTGCCACAGAGGGAATCCTTATGATCAAGAGGTTGCCCTCCTGGAGGTGGCGGATAACCACATGATAACACTGATCAACAGAGCTTGACACTTTAGCTCTACTATAAAGAAGTAATTTGATGGGAATCCTGCTCAGCTCTGTTTGCCAGGGATGATAGAATAGTTATCCTTCTACAGGTACACACATCACCCACTTTGCTTCCTTTTAGACCCCCAGTCCATTGTCGTAGTTTTATAAGTTTAGAGTAGGGGATTAGGACTTGGGCAGGTCTTTAAATATAATTTTCCCTTAGACCCTTCTTCTAACCTGTGTTGTTGATGAGGCTATGGAGGTGGGCAAGAAGGGCTGGTACACAGGGAGAATGATGGGCCTGGGTAGATGGTCTTCCACTTGTTTCAAGCAGTATGTCAGATCTGGCATGGGAGAGTGTTGAGTGAACATTTGCTGTATTTCCCCCTTACTGCTGTTTTCCAGTTTGGATTAGGTTTTGGGCCTGGACACTGCCAGCTTGATGGTATGGATTGTGGGCAATTCATTTGTGAAATGGGCTGGTCTGAATATTGCCGAGAGTAATCATGGACGAAATCTCGAGTTTGACCTGAGCGCTCTTTCTGTTGTTTGGCATGGTAAAGGGGGCATACGTTGGAGAAATATGCTTCCTACCATGAACAGGCTGATTCATGGGAAGAATGCCCCTGACATGTTGTTAGTTCATTTGGGTGAAAATTATATGGTCATGGAGAAGGGCTTGTTGTTACTGTAGGCAATGAAGAAGGATCTGAAGGAGGTTACAGCGCAGTGGTCAGGGTGTTTTGTGGTGTGGACGGAATTCATACCCAGGAGGAATTGGAGGGGTAGCAAGCTGGCAGGAATCGATAAGGCGAGAAGGAAAATTAATAGAGAAATGCGAAGGTTTAGCAGGGATGAAAGGCTAGGTCGGGTAGAGCATTCCTACTTGAGGTACGATACAGCAAATTTCTTTCATGGAGATGGCATCTTGTACAGTACCGAATAGAATTATATTTGTTGGAAGCAATGGAATTTTTGGCTACGGTCATTGAGAATAGAGAGGTAAGCTGGTCAGGCAGCAGGCAGGGGTGGGGGGCAGAAAAAGTAATGCTATTGCCTTTTTCTGGTGGCGGTTGGCCCAAACATTTTCAGGGGTTTAGATAAGGGTATTGTTGTTGTCATAGACGAACCAAGCTGAAAGGGAGGGTGTAAACAAGGTCACACCGGAATGAGGCAGGAAGTTAAAGGTTACGTTATAGGAAGTCAAGTTTAGTAGATGTTAATAGATTCACTGTTAAACGGTAGGGGAAGTTTAAATGTTACATTTGCAGGAGTGCAATATGTCATGATGTAGATAATTGCTGTATCGTAGTTCGTGGAGTTTCGCTATGCGGAACTCCGCAAGAGGACAAAACAACTCTGCAGAGTTCCGTAAGTGGCGGAGTGCAGTGCAAACTGCAGTTCATGCTGATCTTCCTGCCACTACGAAATTCTTCCCGAGCAGCAGCTTGTGCTCGCCAACTTACCGTTCGCAAGTGGGGAAAAAACTCTGCTGCACTACGCGGAGCAGAGTTTCCTGCACTCCGTGAGCTCTGCGGAGTGCAGAGTGCAGAAAACTCTGCAAACTCCGTGAACGGAGTGGAGTTCACCACCCAGGTCTAGTTACGTTATGTGGGGGTGGGGGAATTTAGGGGTGAGGGTAGGAATTGTAGGTGACACACTTGTAGAATGAGGTTTTAGTTTTGTAAGGTGGTATGCCCAGGAAGTTTTGTGAAGTGCACCTGTTTCGATAAAGTGGCCTTTTTCACACATATTAAAGTGGCAGTGGTTAGTGTTGTGCTCCTTTCACCCAATAAGTAGCGCTCGCTGTAGTGGCATGTCACATAAGGGGCGTCGACTGCATATGATCTCAGAAGTGCGTCAATGTCATTGAAGCCATGTATTGTGTAGGTGGTTGCCTTCATTATGTGTGACATTCTGTGGTATGTAAGTTAGAAACTGAGAAGTCTTGGAAGCCAAATATTTATATAGATGATGGGCTTGGTCATATTTACTCCGGTGTCGCCTCATATCTTATAGACCTGAAATATCTAGATGAACTTAGAAAAATTATTTAAAGCCACATATTTAATGGTTAGCATAGATGATGGGTTTCATGTAAACTAATGACACAAGAACGGGTGCTGTTACTACATGTCAAAAGGCGGAAAGAATGTCATGTCCAATATTACTATGCTTGCAAATACATATAACAATGTATGTAATCTGTTAATGGCACAACAGTGTGATGAACAGTCAGTTAAGCGCTTTTTTGGTTTTTCAAAACCAGATTAGTATTGCATGTATAGTGACAATGTTGAGACACTGTAATGAATAGGATTAATCACGGCTTATTATCCAATCTTAGGACTCATGATAAGATTTGACACAATATCTGTTGTATCAATTGTAACAGGAATATTGGTTGATGACATGAGCAAAACCATTTATACCATTAGGACCATAAAGAGCCACCCTGTGTGCATGTTACAGTGAACTCTAGTATGGATCCTCAAGGTGTTGCCTGGGTATGTCCCCAGATGATTACGTCCATGGGATATCATTCAAGCTATCTATGTGCATTTTTAGCCAAAAGACCTATCTTTGTTCCTTCTTAAAGAGTATTTTGGGTGCTGAGAGATGGAGGAAGACAACTGTTCCTGAATCACCCAAGATATACCATTCAAGGTGTGCTGAACTTTCAGAAAATGAGCTGTAAATTTTGTCATAGTTTTCTTACATCTGATGCTACTCCTATGCTCACATACCTGTAGTCCTATGCTCACATACCTATACTCTCCCTCATTCCAATATATAGCTCAGGACACAAATGCATCTAATCATGCAAACCACGTGTGAAGAGTTGCAATTCATATGCCTCCACAGTGACCAAGCGAAAATGCAGCCCTAATATAAGTTCTTTAGTGGTTACTGTGAATCAGCAAATGCTACATGGCCCACAAGGACAGTGACTTGTTATGAGTGATGCACCTCACAGAGTGACTTGTTTCATGGGAGTTTCACTCTTTCTTGGTCTGGTGTGATCTAAAATATTCTATGAAAACATATGTTTTTCTGAAAAAAGGGAGCCCAAATTTAAAATCTTCCTGTTTCTGTTGATGATCTTACTTACTTGGTTTGAGATAATGTTATTTGTAGTAAGCCATATTAATATATTGTTCTCATTTCAAGGTTATGCTATAAGTAAGGATTCTCAGTTATTGTTACCTGGCCTTTTATTCATTTTTGATGACAGTTAGTGGATTCTTTCTTCAGTTTCTTGCTCAATAATTTAGATTGTGTTTGTAATCAGATACTTCATTACAATTCAAATGGTAAATTCTCATGTAAGGAACATGGATGCAAACTATCAAATCTTAACAGGGTATTTTTGCCCGTGGGTTTGTGGAATGTTATTTTAAGTCAATTTGTAGAGCACTTTAATCACCTTTTAAGCTACCCAGGCACTGAGCAGGTCTTTGGGTGGGATGCCCTCGCAGAATTAATCAAAGAACCTGGTCTTCAGCTTCTTGCAAAACTCGAGTAGCAAGAACAGAGCTCTATTGTGTTGTGGGAGGTTGATACATTTTCTGGGTGCAATGTAGGAGAAGGAAAAACTTTGTTTTGCTTTTGTGGATGGGGTGTGTTCTAGTGCGAGTGAGGGTGATCTTAGGTGTCTGGACGGTTTGTTAAGGTGTATGCGGCTTTTGAGGTATGTGTGTCCAATGTCATGTAGGGCTTTGTAGGTATGCGTTAGGAGTTTGAACGGCTGTGTTTGTGGATGGGAAGCCAGTGGAGCTCCCTGAGGTGAGGTGAGATGTGGGTGCGGTGAGGTAGTTTAAGTATGAGTATGTGTCTGTGGCCAAATATATGTCACTAGGGAACACCTTGACATCCAAAAATGGCAATTCACGGTTACCAATGATGTGTGCGAACTTCAAATATGGGTTCCGGGATTTACACAGGGGATGAAATCTCCAGCTTCTGTACCATGCCAGATGATGAACATGTAATCTATGTATCTTTTCTGGGTCCGTAGCCTGGATCCGAAGGGATTGTCCTTACAAATCTTCTGTTCAAAGTGGTCGACATGTAATCCAGCTATAATCGGGGCAAAAGTGCTCCCTATCAAAGTGCTGTGGACTTGGAGGGAATGGGTGTCATCAAATTCAAAGACAAGTGCTGGAGTGCCATGTGCTCCCAGTCTTGTTCAAAGAGAATATCTTAAAACACCTTTGATGTCTTCTCTTGAATAATGCTATATACGGTGCTTCTATGTCCATACTCAGCAGAAAATCTATTCTTGAATCAGCGGGTATATCCTTGATTGTGTTCAGGAAGTCTTTGGTGTACTTTGGATTAGTAGGTATTCTTTTGACAGTGTGTTGCAGCAAATGGTTGCAGAAGACTGAAAGTGGCTCTAATATGAGCCTATCCCTGAAACAATAGGGTGTCCGTGGGCGATATTTATTCTTATGGACCTTAAGAATGATATATAAATTGAGACTTCTAGGATCTTACGCTCTCAAAAACTCAGCTCCCTTGCTTGCTATCCAATTAAAAGCATCTGCTTCTATTTTTATGTGTTCAGTCTCTTTCCTGATTGAACCAGTGGCGTCGGTAGCTGGTCTCTGATAGTTGATAGTATCAGCAAGTCAACAATAACATTCAGTGTTATGATGATGTTTCTTAAGGAAGGCAATAGCTCATCCGTTGGAGTGCTCAGTTCCTCAATAGCCATTTTGTGCAGTTTACTTACTTATATATATTTCAGTAGCGAGTTGATAGGTTTGCAATTTTGTTATGTTTTTAAGTATTTATTTGGTAAATAATTCTGTAGATTATTTAATTGATTATTAGTTATGTGATTTACACAATGTATTTAAATTGTTCATTTTTCTGATAAGTGTCAGTGATTATAAAGTTTGTGAAATATATTTATATTTATTATTGGATGAATTTGTATTTGGCTTATTTAATTATATATTACTGTCCTTATTGTTTCAATTAATTGTTCTTTATTTTTAGGGGATCTTTCATAGGAAGGGAAGTGTGATTATTTTAAATTAAATTTTTATGTCCAAAGTAAAATACTTTACCTACTATTGTTTAGATTGGAGTAGAAATAGTAAATCTATCCCCTCTAAAGTGCATCTCCTTACCTAACGTTGCTTAAAATGGAGTCACAATACTAAATCTAGCCCCTCCAAAGCTACTTTCGCTGCTGTTGCATATATTGGAGTGGGAATAGTAACTGTAACCTCTCCAAAAACCAACACTTCACCTATTGTTGCATAGATTGGAGGCAGAAAAGTGAACTTAACCCCTCCAAAGTCCAACACGGTCTCAGATTTTACTTAAGTTGGAATGGGAACAGTAAATCTAACCCCTCCAAAGTCAAACATGTTCCCTACAGTTGTGAATACTAAATAGTTGTGAATGTAAATCTAACACTTCCAAAGTCCAACACTTTCCCTACTGTTGCACATATTGGAGTAAGAATAGTAAATATAACCCTTCCAAAGTCCAACACTTTTTCTCATTTTGCGTATGGTGGAGAGGTAATAGTAAATCTTACCCCTCCAAAGTCAAACATTTTCCCTACTGTCGCATAGGCTGGAGTGGGAACAGTAAATTTAACTTCTCCCAAGTTCAAAATATTCCCTACTGTTGCTTAGGTTGAAGTGGGAATATTACATCTAACGTCTCCAAAATCCAACATTTCCCCAATTCTTCCAAAGTCTAACCCCATTCCTGATTTTGCTTACCTTAGAGTGTGAATAGTGAATCTAACCCCTGCACAGTCCAATTCCTTACCTACTGTTGCTTGTATTGGAGAACCAGTAGTAAATATTAACCCTGGGCGTAGTTTGCGTACGCGAAGTACACTTGGAACTACGCTCAGCTACTCAAACTGCGTAGCTGATAGCACTGTTTGCTTGTCTCATCTGAGCAATAATTGCATCTAGCAGAGTGTAAGTTATGATAAAATAAGTATTTCTGTCTTTATATACTAAAATGCATATAGTCATTTCACAAAAGTGAAAATGTTAAATTAGCAAGCAGTGAGAGAGGTGATGATTTTGGGATCCTCCCTAACCTAGGGGGAGAACCAAGCAGATGCCTTGAAAACACAAGCATTGGCATAGCCAATAGGTCTCGCCTTTGGGACCTTATAAGTGTTTAGTTATCTAGCACAATATCCTTGGTGCAACAACATCAAGTGTTGCATGGCTAAACACTTATAAGGTCCCAAAGGCGAGACCTATTGGCTATGCCAATGCTTGTTTTCTTTACGTAAGGCACTCACCTGCCACCTGCCGTGGACCAATCAATTATCAACAGAACTGTACCATTTACTCAGTTTATGTTTAGGCATAACTGATACATCTCTCATATCAGCACTCAATCAAGGATATGTTTTTGCTGCACTTTATTGGACAGTAAATATTTTATGGGTAGAGACATGAGGTGTGCCTGATG
Source organism: Triturus cristatus (assembly GCF_964204655.1). Taxonomy (NCBI): domain Eukaryota; kingdom Metazoa; phylum Chordata; class Amphibia; order Caudata; family Salamandridae; genus Triturus; species Triturus cristatus. Next base: position 1,138,090,198 of record NC_140592.1, read on the forward strand.
CATAACAAGTCCAAAGGAGAGAGAAAGTATTTAGGAAAGAATTAAAACTGGCAGCGATGAGTATCTGATGACAAATGACAGGAGGCAAACTGTAGTATTCTCAAAAACAAAATGGATCAAGTTGTAACCATTACTCTTGAATAAAGAATCCGCAGGAAGTTAAAATACATACTGTAATCGATGAAGAACAAAAACTTTCACAACTTATAGGGAAACATTTTTTAACTTGTAAATGACGAAGACTTCTGAATTAAAATATATGTAATTAGAGAAGTAAAGTAGCCTCCCCACCAGACGTAAAAATAGCCAATACAAACAAAAATCCTAAATATTTACAAAAATCATTTGGAAGTAACACAAATTCTTAGGAGGTACACTGGCTGTAGACCGGGTCCCTTCAATGCTCAATGCAATCTTGTGTTAAAACACTGCCAGTTAAGAGTACTTAAATAAACTATACTCATCAGTAAAGTAAAGGTCTACAACTCAAGAATAGACACAAGGGCATTCCAGGTATAGTGCCACTCCCAAAAGAGGGGAAAATTAAATTAATTTTAATTGTAAATTTAATATAGCATTTGTTTGAAATTAAACATGAATGTTCGCAAGAAACGTGCAAAAGGAATCCCAGCTGGTACAGAAAAAACTGTTTAGAACGTGGTTAGATAACTGATGTCGAGCAGAAATGAGGAAGTGTAGGAGTGCGTGGCATAAAGTACATAAATATCTCAGAACGTGATCCAGGGGTCATGCCAAGGATACCACAAATGCATATCAAGAAAATACTTTAATAAGTGGTCACTGCACAGGAGCAAATTCTTGAGAGCTTTGTGGCACAATTAGGCCATCTATACTCTCTGAATCCGAGGAAGAGCATTTCAGTGCAGACAGTCCTGAACAGAGAATGAAGGCTGAGAAGCTGGGCGCTGTGTCAGATGTGTAGGGTACTGGGAGAAAGCTCATCAGACTAGCATACATTTGGCATGATCATAGCTGTTACAATTAGGAGGCAATAAGAGTTTGTGAATTGTCTCATGAAAGTTGGGAACATAGAATGACTGCACCATTCTACTCGCAGATCCAAGGTGGTGGTAAGAGTAATTGGGGTCAGTACTGAATAAGCTGAAGAAGATCCATATGGCAATGCTAAGAAATTCTGATCACACTTATAAAGTGTTTTTGTGGCAGTGCAAGAACAATACTATTGCAGTGATTAAGCTCATTTAAGAACACGCTTTGGCTGCGTGCGCGAGACGCCATATGTGGTGGGGGAGGGGGAGAAGCGGGAGTTGTGTGCGCGCGCAGCCAAAGCTTGGAAAACAAGCATTGGCCATGCGACGTGGGTGGAAAAAGTGAAAGCTCCAGATGGCACCTCGGGCGCTGAAAGCTGCCGGCTGCGTGCGTGCACGCTCGTGTGAACGCAAGCGCTAGGCCGTGTGGCAGCACTTTCATAACCCGTCTACTAAATGTCTCGGCCAGACCAGCGCAAGAGCTGGATCAGGCGAGACCTAAAAAAACACATCTTCTTGAACGATTCGGTGGTGGTCCCATCTTCTTAGGACCACCCCAAGCACAGTTATTGGCAAAAATACAATCCCAACCAAAGGCCCTGCAAAGCATTATGGGGTGAGATTAGTATCCAATATCAAAATAATTCTACAAAGAGCTGCAGTTCAACTAGTCGTTACTAGATGTCCCTCACGAGTCAAATGCAAAAGCATTGAAATTATTATTACATCAAGCTGCAGTTCCACTCAACGTTACTAGATGTCCCTCACGAGTCAAATGCAAAAGCTTCATGAAAGGGTTTCAATGCTTTTGGACTGGAATGGGAATAGTAAATCTAACCATGTCCAAGTTTAACACTTTCCCTACTGGTACGTATATTGGCAAGGGACTAGTAAATATAACCCTCCAAAGGCAAACACATTCCCTACCTAATATTAGAGAGGAAATATTAAATTGAAACCTTCCAAAGTCCAACACTTTCCCTACTGTTGCATAGATTGGAGTAAGAATTGTAAATCTGACCCCTCCATTTCCCAACACGTTTTCTCATTTTGCATATGCTGAGGTGGGAATAGTAAATGTTACCCCTTCAAAGAGATTTGGGCAGCAGAGACATCCCCCGTATTTCGATGCCAATGTTAAGAAGCCCAGAGTATTTAAAGAAAAAGAATTTCCAAATGATTGACGGCAGAAGAAGGTTTGCAATTGTGCACTTAACTTCCAGAAAGCTTTCACATCGCATGGTCCATCCTCAAATCATGTGTGCCAAGTCGGTAACGGTGACAAAGGCCAGGAAACTGGCTTTAGGTTTCTGGTCAGATGGAGCAAGAAGAAGACTTCAACAAGATATTGGTAAACTTCCTTAATGGAACAGCTTGTAAAAAACAGGCACAGTTTTAAACTTTAGCCTTTGTTTGACTAGAATGTATTGCTATTGCAAACTAATGGTGTGAGAGGCTGGCCTGGTATATGATGTACACTTATGAAAGTGGACACCCTGCACCAGTCAAGACAACCCTTATGGTGATTTAGGATGTCTTAGACAACCTTAGAAAGCTCTCTAAGTGGTAACTGTGGAGAGCAGCATTCAGGCTTAGTCCAGAAGGAGTGTGAAGTGCCAAAGGCAAGCCCGTCTGCGCCCGTCCGCAGTCCGACCACGACCAGCACCAGGAACCCTGAATCACCGACCATCCACCGCTACGACTCAGCTGCCCTTCTCACACTCGACAATAGAAGGAGCAACAGCTGGCAGCTGTCCACGCTGAACACCACCCACGACAGTTCTCCTGCCGTCATACCTTCACCACCGTATGCACCCCCATGGCTACGGCCCCCACACGAAACGCCAACACCACTGTAGCCTTGAAGTGCATCCTCCTCAACGTGCGCTCCCTGCACAGACACGCCGTAGAGATCTGGGACCTCCTCGACACCCTGAATGAATGAATGAATGAATGAATATACATTTTATAGAGCGCCAACTTAGCCCAGGGGCATCAAGGCGCTGCGGAACAGGATCATAGTAGGAGATGTCTAACAAAGTCAACGCTTAAAGGTTAAGGTTGGAAAAAGAATTAGGACAGGTAAAAAGCCAGGTCTTCAAGGACTTTCGAAAAACTGAATGTGTTTCCAAAGTGGAGATAGGGGAAGGGAGGGAATTCCACAGATTGGCCCCTATCAAAGAGAAAGCCCTCCCCCCCCATCTGGCTTTCCTAGCCCTGGGAACTATAACCTGGTTCTTACTTGCAGATCTCAGGCCCTAACCAGGACAAAATCTTTGGAACATTTTATTGATGCCTTCTGACCCCTTATTGTGAACAGCCTTGTGAACCAGACACAAGGCTTTAAACACAATTCTCCTACCCGACGGGAGCCAATGCAAGCTTCTGATAGTGGCTGAGACTGAGTGAGATTTAGGAAGACCCATCACCAGCCTTGCGGCGGCATTCTGCACCAATTGAAGTTGATGAAGAAGTCCCTTGTTGACCCCCAGGTAGAGAGCATTGCAGTGGTCTAACCTTGACACCACAAGGGCCAGCACTGCCTGTTTGCGCGAGGACAGGGACAAAAAACGGAAAATCTTCCTGAGAGTCCGTATCATCTCAAAGCAGGTAGAGACTGTGCTATTTATTTGAGAGCCGAGGGAGAGCTCTGAGTCCACAATAATGCCTAAATTCCTGACAATAAGACAAGGGCTGAGGCAGGATCCAAGAGAATCGGGACACCAGGCCTCTGACCAGATATCAATCTTGCCTCCAAAAATTAGGACCTCCGTTTTATCCCCATTGAGTCTTAAATAGTTCTCAACCATCCATGCAGCCACCGCCCGCATGAAGTTTTTGAAATTAAGTGCTGAAGCGGAGACACTCTTAGTGATGGAAATCAAAATCTGAGTGTCGTCAGCATAGGAAAGCACTTCTAGGCCAAAAGACCTTACCACAATAGCGAGCGGGGCTACATAGATATTAAAAAGGGTGGGACTCAATGAGGATCCCTGAGGGACTCCACAAGACAATTGTTTAGGGGCAGAAATAAATTGGCCCATCTTAACTCTTTGTGATCGATTCAAGAGAAACGAGGAGAGCAAATTAAGTGCAGAATCCTCTATCCCAATTTCCCGCAGCCTGCCCAACAGTCTACAAGGAGAGATGGTATCAAAAGCTGCCGTCAGATCCAGGAGAATCAGTAGGGTGGAATCTCACCAGACGTTGCCTTCTTCACAGAAACCTGGACCAATGCCTCCTCCACCCCCGACATCGTCACCGCCATCCCTGACAGATACAAGGTCCAGAGGAAGGATCGCCCCAACCACCCAGGAGGAGGACTTGCCATCGCACACAAGAACTCCCTCCGACTTATCACCACCACCTTCTCCAACACTGAACACCTTGACTTCCAAATCCAGACCAGCCCTAGAACCATACTTTGTGGCACCCTCACCTACAGACTCCCCGGACCTCGCCTCGATTTGCCACTACCATCGCCGGCCTCATCGTACCCCACGCCATCGCCTCCATGGACTACACACTCATTGGAGACGTTAACCTTGCCAACCTCAGCGACCCAAACTCCACCGCCATCCTGGACAACCTCGCCAACATCGTACTGAAACAGCTTGTCACCACGCCTACCCACAAGGCAGGACACACCCTCCACCCCATCTTCACAGAAGGTAACAACATCCACTTCAGCCACACCGCGCAACACTCATGGACGGACTACCACTGCGTACACTTCCGGGTTGACAAAACCACACCGCCCAAACTTGCACTGCACCCTCCACGAAGGAACTGGAGCAAATTCACTGAGGAGCAGCTCAACTCCACCCTCAACCGTGACGCCTCCAACACCTCGACCGATGCCAACCTCGCAGCCAAAGAACTCCACAGATGGATCTCCAACTGTGCAGACGAGCTCGTACCCCTACGTAATAGACAATGCCCCAGGAAGGCCACCTGGTTCACCGCCAACCTCCAAGAATCCAGACACACCTGCAGACGTCTCGAGAAGAACTGGAGAAACAGCAAAACATCAAAAGATCGCACACCTACAAGAACTCCATGACAGAGCACCACCAACGCATCAGATCCACCAAAAGGACCTTCATCCAGTACAAGATCCTCGCCAACTCCAGCGACTCCAAGGAACTCTTCAGCGTCATCCAGGAATTTGCCAAGCCTCACAGCGAAACCGCGGACATCACCCTTCCAAGGACCTCTGCAACAAGCTCGGACACTTTTTCCTTCTGAAAATCAAGGGCCTCTACGACAACTGCAATGACAAAACACCCGACCCCGAAACCACATCCTTCTCCAGCAATGCCAGCCAGACCACTATCTCCTCCTGAACCCCAGTCATCACCGAAGACACCACATCGACCATGAAAGGTATACACTCAGGAGCCCCCACGGACCCCTGCCTGCCGCACATATTCCGCAGAGCCACAACCGCCATCGCTCCCGAACTGTGACGCACCATCAATGCCACCTTCAAGACCAGAATCTTTCCCGACTACTGGAAATGCGCAGAAGTCAGACCCCTGCTCAAGAAGCCCTCAGCAGAACCCACGGACCTCAAGAACTACCGACCCATCTCCCACCTCCCCTTCACGGCCAAAGTCACAGAGATGACCGTCAATGCCCAGCTAACAAGATTCATTGAAGAAAACTCCATTGAAGAAAACTCCATCCTCGACCCCGCCCAATCCGGTGCAGCATTCAACACCGTCTTCCACTGTCTCCCACCGCACACTCACCAACAGACTCCACAACGCCGGAATTCAGGGAACGACCCGCGACTGGATCTGATCCTCCTCACCAACATAACCCAAATAATCAGACTGCCAGCCTTCCTCTCCAAACCCACGGTAATCAACTGCAGAGTACCCCAAACACATAATTGTCAGAAGTGGGATTTGAACCCTCGCCTCCAGAGGAGACTGCATCCTGAACACAGCGCCTTAGACCACTCGACCATCCAGACTTCCCTTTGCAGCACCTTTCACAGGCCAGACAGCCATGCAGTTTGGATACTGAAAAGGAATGCCCTCAATTTATTTATCCTGTCATATGCACTTCCAACAAATCCTTGAACAATCTGTACAGAGCAGTACCTTTGGAGAACTCTTTAGACCTTTAAGGCGTACAAAGATAAAGTGTTATTCACCAGCCACTTGAACGGCCCAAAGCTGCTTTGAAATTGAGTCAACCGCCACCTCTTGGCTGGCTAATGCAATTTCAACAAGGGATCTCAAAGTCACAACATAGGGTGGAGTATGCAGATCTAAGCAGCCCCTGATCACAGCCATGAGCAAATTGCTGTACGTGTGCTGGAGTCCAGCTGTCTACCAAATGCTTAGCATTCTTCCAAATTTGCATGGCCTTCTGGCCAGGGCATACAAGAGCATGACTCTTCCAGATTACCTCTTACATGGGCCCTATGCTCATTTGGTAAGGATTGCTCTTTGTCAGCAAGACTTTATACAAGCAAAATATATGAGAAACCTCAGCTCTCTTGTCTAGTCGAGGACGGAATAACGTCCCAGGTGAAGACCAACAGATGCAACTTCCATCAGATGTTAACCTGATAAAGGAGATTATATCTCTAAAAGTCACATCAGAAGTGGGATTTGAACCCACGCCGCCAGAGGAGTCTGTGGCCTAAACACAGCACCTTATACCACTCCGCCATCCTGACAGAATAGAATTTTAAGAAATGTATAAAAGTCACTCGGAAATTTCTGAGTCCATGCAAGCCTGAAATAATTTAAACCTTCAAACACAAGGTGCAATTTTATGCACAGGACAATAAACACAGAAAATCACATACGAAAGCACTTAATTTCACAGGTACACTGTTTTCATGCTTTTAGAACAACACATACCTCTCACCAGCTATTTAGGGTCCTGTATCCGACTCACAAAATTGCCGTGCTTGCGACCTCTCTCTCCACACAAAACTACAGCACAGGTAGTAGGAAGGCAGAAGGTTGGGCAGTATATGCAAATTTATGCTCTCAATCTGCCTTGCAGATTCATGCAGGATTGCTAGAGCCCTGCTGGATACAAGAGAGTAGGCCTTGTTCCAGATCAACTGTCCCTAGCAGGGAACGTCTGAGCACAGGCAGTCTTTTGTTCTCTATCCTCTGGCCTGGGACTCACCCTCACTTGCTGAGGTGTGAAGTTCTACATACCAACGTTGCATAGAAGGTATGTTTGTCATCGTTTGGAGATGGGAGAAGGTCAAGAGCAGGAAATAGCAGATCTCCTTCACTATTAGTCTCCTCTTCTATGCCTACGTGCCATTCACTCACTCTGTCTTTGTTTCATTCTCTCCTTCCTCAACACCCCTTTTCACTCACTCGCTCTATCACTTGTGCTCTTTCCCCTTGCTCTACATTCCATAGTGGAAACATCTCTTGAATGAAGCATTTGAAAATGATGTGACATAACATTTATCATCTACTTATTGGAAACCAAAAATATCACAAGACTGAATGTAACCCAGTTCTTTAATAAAAGGGATTTTTTAAGTACCCGCCCAAATTACACCTAAAACACCACGAGTGCTAGAAGAATATTATACTAACGTTGAAGATAGAATTGGGCAAATGCATTTGCAGTTGAAACTGAAGTTTGGTACTTATTCAGATATTATATACATTGCCAATTTTTAGCTGAGATTCTAAAGGAACTCAGAGAGAAAAAGGACTTCAAGTTTTGTCAGAAGTGTGATTCAAACCCACGCCTCCAAGTGAGACTGCAGCCTTAACGCAGAGCCTTAGACCACTCAGCCATTCTGACCACAATATGATTGCTTATCTAAAGGGTGAGAAAGATATTGTGAAGAAAAAAAACACACAGAGCTTAGGTCATGAGCGGCTAGAGCAAGAAATTAAATCACTGAACTCTTCCAAGAAGACAATCATATAAGTCCCTGTGAGGGAAATGATCAGATGTCTCTCAAGAAAAAAGTAGACTAACACAGGATTGTCAGAAGGGAGATTTGAACCCACACCTCCAGAGGAGACTGCAACCTGAATGCAGCAACTTAGACCACTCAGCCATCCTGACTTGCCTCCACAGCACCTTCCACAGGCCAGACAGCCATGCAGGTGGGGTACTGAAGAGGAATGCCCTCAATTTATTTTTCCAATTATGAGCACTTGCAACAGATCTTTGAACAATCTGTAGAGAGCAGTACCTATGGAGAACTCTTTAAACCTTTAAGGCGGACAAAGAGAAAGTGCTGTTCACCAGCCACTTGAACGGCCCAAAGCTGCTTTGAAATTGAGTCAACAGCCTCTTCTTGGCTGGCTAAAACAATTTCAACAAGGGATCTCAAATTCCCAACATAGGGTGGAGTATGCAAATCTAAGCAGCCCCTAATCAGAGCTCTGAGGAAATTGCTGTAAATAAAATTTGCAGGGGTCGTCTGACCAGGGCATACAAGAGCATGACTCTTCCAGATGACCTCTTACTTGGGTCCTATGCTCATTTGGTAAGTATGCAAAAACCTATAGGGGTTAAGCCCAACGGACCGGGGCCAGGTAGGGCTATTCAAAATTCAGAACACAAAACAATGAACCTGGCTCCGTACTACTGTACACTCCTAGTACTCATGGAGTAACGAACAGTCAACTCTTTTATCTGTCCGAATGGAATTTTTATTAGACCATTCTTGTTTCTTATTAACTTAAAAATTGATAAAAACTATTTTTGGGACTGAAAAAGAAACACAGACTTATCAAATTCACACATAAACTTACACGTATATACAAATCACATTAACATACACTTAAAGACAAAAATGGACTTAGACACTGTGAAAAAATTATTGGCAACAGCTTGCAACATAACAAAAGCAGCAAATAAATTCATACATTAATCTGATGCAAAACACATTTTTAGGAACATTTACATCATATACAAAATTTTGTAATCAACATGAAAATAACCAATGTTATGAACCACATGTGTTATTCCAGCTCCAGTGTCAAAAGTGTGTCTGAATAGCATATCAATCCTTTATCCAATAATTTCCTTCAACGCTCGCCGCATTCAGAATTAACTAAATGGCTCCCAAAATGCCAACGCGTTTCAAGACCCAGGCGAATAGTACTGGAACTATCATCAGGGCTTCATATAAATGGACCGGATATTCTTCAAAAAACAAAATACAAAAATGATGCAAAAACAGCGTCAACCCAAACTAACTCTCTCTCTTGTATATGTAACTAACTTAGTGAGTACCTGTTTTTTAGAGATGGAGCGGCCGCTCCAGCTCGTTTGCTCCAAGAGTTTTTGGCTTTTCTGCCACTTGACTCGTTTATGTTACTGCCTACTAGGCTCCCTTAACACTTTGCCAGTATGAATTTCTGAAATGAAAGAACCAAAGTATTGAATATATCTACTTCTACTCTCGACTTGCACCCCCAGAGGGAAGTACCAAAAAGATATGTACCTTTACTGCAGAGTATGGGCAGGACTGAGTTCCTTGAAGACTCTTTATTCTACAAATGAAAAAAAAATATTGTCCTCATTTAACAATGTATCCAAACAGGCAAAATGCATGAATCACTTTAAAACACTATTAACAATCGGACTTACTTTACCGCATCTTCACCAATTCAAAACTCTGAATGTAATGGACTTTTCTTTTGCTCAAATGCTTTCCCTCACGGGTATTATCTATCAGAAGTACAAACGTAAGCACATTTAAGCATACGGTCGTATGTTTTTTAGAATTGTAATTTTTAACCAAACAAACACAGGGGCAAAACAGTGACTTACTTTTCACTCAAAAACGAGAAGGAATATTCAACTTGTGCACCATGCTGGTTGTGACTCAACTCGGCATCTCAAACCAGAGCACTTCCTGTTTGGAGAGCTATGATCCATGGGAAAAGGAAATTTGCCCAATCAAAACTCTCTAAAGTCCCTCTTTTTGCAAATGCTAATGCCTCGTAGGCAGTAACATAAACGAGTCCAGTGGCAGAAAAGCCTAAAACTCTTGGAGCAAACGAGCTGGAGCGGCCGCTCCATCTCTAGAAAACAGGTACTCACTAAGTTAGTTACATGTACAAGAGAGAGAGTTAGTTCGGGTTGACGCTGTTTTTGCATCATTTATTTATTTTGTTTTTTGTAGAATATCTGGTCCATTTATATGAAGCCCTGATGATAGTCCCAGTACTATTCGCCTGGGTCTTGAAATGCGTTGGCATTTTGGGAGGCATTTAGTTAATTCTGAATGCGGCGAGCGTTGAAGGAAACTATTGGATGAAGGATTGATATACTATTCAGACACTCTTTTGACGCTGGAGTTGGAATAACACATGTGGTTCATAACATTGGATATTTTCATGTTTATTACTAAATTTTGTATATGATGTAAATTTTCGTAAAAATGTGTTTTCATCAGATTAATGTATGAATTCATTGCTGCTTTTGTCATGTTGCAAGCTGTTGTCAATCATTTTTTCACAGTGTCTAAGTCCATTTTTGTCTTTAAGTGTATGTCAATGTGAATTGTATATACGTGTAAGTTCATGTGTGAATCTGATAAATCTATGTTTCTTTTTCAGTCCAAAAAATTGTTTTGATCAATTTTTAAATTAATAAGGAACAGGAACGGTCTAATAAAAATTCCATTCGGACAGATAAAAGAGTTGACTGTTCGTTACTCCATGAGTAGTAGGAGTGTACGGTAGTACGGAGCTGGGTTCATTGTTTTGTGTTCAGCATTTGGTAAGTATAGCACTTTGTCAGCAAGACTTTATACAACCGAAATATATGAGAAACCCCAGCTCTCTTGACTAGATGAGGACGAAATAACGTCCCACGTGAAGACCAATAGAAGCAACTTCCACCAGATGTTAACCTGATAAAGGAGATTATATCTCTAAAAGTCATGTCAGAAGTGGGATGCGAACCCACACCTCTAAATGAGACTGTGGCCTAAACACAGCACCTTAGACCACTGAGCCATCCTGACAGTGTAAAGTTTTAAGAAATGTATAAAAGTCACTCTGAAATTTCTACGTCCATGCAAACCTGAAATAATTTAAACCTTCAAACACAAGGTGCAACTTTATGCACAGGACAATAAACACAGATGATCACATACGAAAGCACTTAATTTCACCAATATACTGTTTTCATGCTTTTAGAACACCACATACCTCTCACCAGCTATTTAGGGTCCTGTATCCGACTCACAAATTTGCCTTGCCTGCGACCTCTCTCGCTACACTAACAACTAAAGCACAGGAATAAGGAAGGCAGAAGGTGGGGCAGTTTATGCAAATTTATGCTCTCAATCTGCCTTGCAGATTCATGCAGGATTTCTTGATCCTTGCTGGATACAAGAGAGTAGGCCTTGACCGTGATCAACTGTCCCTAGCAGGGAACATCTGAGCACAGGCAGTCTTTTGCTCTCTAGCCCCTGGCCTGGCACTCACCCTCACTTGCTGAGGCGTGAAGTTCTGCATACCAACGTTGTGGTCGTTTGGGGCTGGGAGGGAGGTCAAAAGCAGGGAAAAGCAGGTCGCCTTCACTTCTAGTCTCTTCTTCTATGCCTATGTGCTGTTCACTCACTATGTCTTTGTTTCATTCTCTCCTTCCTCAACACCCCTTCTCACTCACTCGCTCTATCACTTGTGCTTTTTCCCCTTGCTCTGCATTCAATAGTGGAAACATCTCTTGAATGAAGCATTTGAAAATGACGTGACATAAAATTTAAAATCTGCTTATTGGAAACCAAAAATATCACAAGACTGAATGTAACCCATTTCTTTAATAAAATGGTTTTTGTAAGTATCCACCCAAAAAAGACCTAAAACACCACGAGTGCTAGAAGAATATTATACTAGCGTTGAAGATAGAATTGGGCAAATGCATTTTCAGTTGAAAATGAAGTTTGGTACTTATTCAGATATTATATGCATTGCCAATTTTTAGCTGAGATTCTAAAGGAACTCAGAGAGAAGAAGCATTGGCATAGCCAATAGGTCTCTCAGTTGGGACCTTATAAGTGTTTAGTTATCCAGCACAATATCCTTGGTGCAACAACATCAACTGTTGCATGGCTAAACACTTATAAGGTCCCAATGGTGAGACCTATTGGCTATGCCAATGCTTGTTTAAATATTATAATTGCTCACCGACCTATCTTTGGAGAGATACATAAACACACTGCGGCCGGATTGAAAAAATGCATATGGTGATAAATGATCACAACAATGAAAAAGTGGCACCTACACAGAGAAAATATTTTCAAACATTGGTATGAGTAAAGCAACTATGTTGCAAGAAGAAATTCAACCCTGGGCACAGCAGGTAAGTTTAAAGAGAGTGATTGCCTCAAGAAATATCCGCTGCTTCACCCCAGCCTTTCAGAATCTCCCCCATAACTTTGTTAATGGGTGAAATATGACTCACTCGTGATTGTGTTGGTAAAGCTTTTGAATTCTTAGAGTGCTGCATGTCTATGCAATGACATTTACATATCTGCCAACTCACACAGTGCCACAGTGTGACACAAGATATTGGCTCCCATCACACGGTCTCCCGGTGAGGAGCCAATAACAGACATGGTGGCAGGGAAAATCAGCTGAAAATAACTGTAAATAGTGGTTTTCCATCTTGTTTTCCGAAGCTTTGAACTGCCGATGTGCATTAAGAAGTGTGAAAACACCCCAGGACATCGGCACTAGCCTTAGCAAGCTTTTTTCTGTCCTTGGAGGAGAAAGCTTGGGATTGGGTGGGGTTCAAAAGTGCCTTATAGGGACTTCTCGGCATGAGGCCATGCCTCTTTAGGGCCCGGCCCCTCCTCACACAGTGATATTGCTCTTCAAGTTGTCAGGTATGCATTTAAAGTACTACCAGGAGTTTGCTTTATTGCTGACTGTTCACACAAATGCAATCAGCTGCAGTCTTAAAGGTGAAATAGCAACGCTTAAACATTGTTCTCTGCTGGATTCTGCGATACAATCACTTTTGACTGTTGATTGTAATAAATAAAAGATAACGCTACATACAATACAACTTCTCAATCCCTGGTGTCTATTTGCAGGATATATTGTTAAGTAACCTCAAATAACATGACGCGTTTGGAGAGCACGAGGAGGTATCCCTTAATATTGGTTTTATACCACCAATGATCGAAACCTAAAAGAAAGCGTCAAAAGTCGAAAGCGCATGCATTCACTAGCATCTTGCAATAAATGGCATGCAGTCCAAAAACATTCATGTGTAACCCTTTCCAGGGCAGGGGGCTGAATAGACATTACAGAAATACCTGATTAACTGTGCCCAACGAGTGTGAAAGAACACTAACTAAACTATGAGGAATGTCCCATTTACTTTAGGCAAGTTATCAATTACTGTGTAACACTAAAGATGCAGTACTCTTGTGCCTTAATTCTATAGCAATGCATGCTGGTACTTGTAGTCTTGCTTCACATCAACGGATTGTAGTAGTCAATTCCACAAAAGTCATAGAAAGTCATGTTACCCTTAACTACATATTTAAATTGGACAGGTGAAGATTGTAGTCTACAACAAACACTTTGGTATACTTGCGATCTACTAAAAATGTAGTTATTTCCATGTTCATGACTCGATTAATTGATCGCGTATTAATAGCAGGCTAAGTCAGCTGTTGGCGTGAGCCAAACCAGTGATCAGCAGGTTACACGCAGGTCTCTATGAGGAGGCGCTTAACCCACTGCTAAAAGAAATACCTGTAGTTTGCCTTAGGTTAGATTATCTTATTCTAACGGAATTTACAACTTTGTTATGAGCTGCTCTGCACCTTTCTGGCCATTTAAGTTACTGGTTCCAACTTACAAACCAACCCTCCCTCAGACTACACATTGATCCCAAAAGAAACCTCCGATACTCTACGTGGGTTCAGAAACAATGACTTGCTGTCATTAGTCGATAACTCCGAGGTGAAATCAAATGCTTGGAAAAAACAAAGTGCAACCGACGAATGGGAGGGTGGGTGAAAGCAGTCACGGGGCAAGTAGCCGTCACGGGGCACTGTACCTGCATTAACTTAACTTATTCCTCTGGTATCTAATCTTAAATTGTAAAAACTGCTTACTTATTTAGACTTGCTTCCTTTTCTCTGCAACTGCTGTCCTTTACAGTACTCACACGCTGTGATGGTGAATGAGCAGGGTGGAGGAGGAGACAAAAACTGACACGGACAAAAAAAAGGTTTTTGGCCGCCATACTTAAAGATGAAGTGCGGTGGACAACATGCCGATTATATTTAATGTGTAACATGCGGGTGCGGGGTCTCCCGAAGCAACCACCATGGTTAAAGATGAATTGGGCAGCACGGTGATAAAGGGAAATGCACAAACGTGCGTGAAGCGCTAAGAATAGCTGTTTAGGATTTTTTTTAAAGTTCGCGAGCAGAAAGTAAAATAGAAAAATCTGGAAATGCACCTTATCTGGGCAGCAGGAAACAGAAACCCCTCAGTATGCGAAAGGAGTCTTGCAAACATCCCGTAGCAGTGTTAGGTGCCCATTTCCTGCTATCCATGCTCGCGGCGATGGGGAACAACATCGCGGCACAACAGTAAGGAAACAAACCCGCGAGCGCGCCACAGCGAGACAACTGGTTTCAATTATAGCGCCCGTGTCTGGGCACGATAACTGAAACCACATGGCGGCCGTGCGGATAACCATAACCAATAGGCCATGGGCGGAACAATGCTCCCGCCTTTGGCCAATTGCGTGCTGTCTTTGTTAACAAGACGCACGCAAAGGCCAATAGCGTCGGACAAAACAAAAAGCACACGCACAAGTGCGATTGTTAGCTCAGTTTTTGAAAGTCCTTACATGAAGTCTTCGCCAGAACAGCGCGCATGCGCGCTGTTTCAGGCTCGACCTAAAAAGGACTTGAAGTTTTATCAGAAGTGGGATTTGAACCTACACCTCCAGGAGAGACTGCAGCCTTAACGCAGCACCTTAGACCACTCAGCCATCCTGACCACATGGTTAATGGTTATCTAAAGGGTGAGAAAGATATTGTGAACCAAAAAATGCACAGAGCATAGGCCATGAGTGGCTAGAGCAAGAAATTAACTCACTGCACTCTTCCAAGAAGACAATCATATAAGCCCCTGTGAGGGAAATGATTAGATTTCTCTCAAGAAAAAAAGTAGACTAAACACAGGATCGTCAGAAATGAGATGTGAACCGACGCCTCCAGAGGAGACTGCAATCTGAACGCAGCACACTAGACCACTCAGCCATCCTGACTTGCCTTCACAGTACCTTCCACAGGCCAGACAGCCATGCAGGTGAGGTACTAACAAGGAATGCCCTCAATTTATTTATCCTATTATAAGCACTTGCAACAGATCTTTGAACAATCTGTACAGAGCAGTACCTATGGAGAACTCGTTAGACCTTTAAGGCATACAAAGAGAAAGTGCTGTTCACCAGCCACTTGAACGGCCCAAAGCTGCTTGGAAATGGACAATACTTTACAAGACGGATGGCTGGGTGACAATTGCGCAGAGTTGTGTAACAATCAAAGTACAAATTTGGGTAGCTCAAAGGATTTGGTAACGGCCATCCACCATATACCAGAAGGTATAGAATTCCTACACCATTTAAATTGAAAAAGAGAAATATATCATGAGCAATTTCCACAGTTAGTCAAAGTTCTTAATCAATCAAAACCAAGAGATCTTCGTAATCTTCTTTTATTTCTTAAAACTTCTCCAAAAACAGTCCTAGCCGCCAACAAGTGTTTCGACTTCTTGTGGTGTAAATCACAGACTTGCTCAGGGCTAATTTTAAACAGTGTTCGACCAATAGAGTCCAAATTTAAATAGCAACTTTATTGAAGTATATTAAGTTTCCAAGGATATAATATGGTCCTGTTCCATGAGACAGGATAAATAGTCTCTCAAGCTTTCTTCAATATTTCAAGAAAAACTTAACAGGTACCCGTATAAAGCAGCATTGCGAATTGCGAGGTGTGCAAAAACTTAATATACTTCAATATAGTTGCTATATTTCTCTTTTTCAATTTGCTTTGAAATTGAGTCAATAGCCACTTCTTGGCTGGCTAAAGCAATTTCAACAAGGGATCTCAAAGTCACAACATAGGGTGGAATATGCAAATCTAAGCAGCCCCTGATCACAGCCCTGTGGAAATTGCTGTAAATAAAATTTGCAGGGGCCGTCTGGCCAGGGCATACAAGAGCATGACTCTTCCAGATGACCTCTTACTTGGGTCCTATGCTCATTTGGTAAGGATAGCACTTTGTCAGCAAGACTTTATACAACCAAAATATATGAGAAACCCCAGTTTTCTTGACTAGACGAGGACGGAATAACATCCCACATGAAGATCTACAGATGCAACTTCCATCAGATGTTAAACTGATAAAGGAGATTCTATCTCTAAAAGAAGTGGGATTTGAACCCACATCTCCAGAGGAGACTGTGGCTTAAACACAGTGCCTTAAACCATTCGGCCATCCTGACAGTGTAGAGTTTTTAGAAATGTATAAAAGTCACTCAGAAACTTCTGCTTCCATGAAAGCCTGAAATAATTTAATCCTTCAAACACAAGGTGCAACGTTATGCACAGGACAATAAACACAGATCACATACGAAAGCACTTAATTTCACAGGTATACTGTTTTCATGCTTTTAGAACACCACATACCTCTCACCAGCTATTTAGGGTCCTGTATCCGACTCACAAAATTGCCTTGCCTGCGACCTCTTTCTCTATACAAACAACTACAGCACAGGAAGATGGAAGGCAGAAGGTGGGGCAGTTTCTGCAAATTTATGCCATCAATCTGCCTTGCAGAGTCATGCAGGATTTCTAGATCCTTGCTGGATACAAGAGAGTATGCCTTGATCCAGATCAACTGTCCCTAGCAGGGAACGTCTGAGCACAGGCAGTCTTTTGCTCTCTAGCCCCTGGCATGGTGTAGAAATGAAAAACCTTTTTAGGGGTTAACTGATGCACTCGTCCTTTAAACCAACAAAGAAGAGATTGGCACGGAAGCTGTAATATCAAAAGAATACGTTTATAAACCTCACATGAGGGAGACTGCGTCATACAGTACCCTCAGGCTACTGTAGGAGACAGTCAAAGGAGTACAGAGAACAGGGGCCTTTTATGGCCAGTTTATTGCTGAATTAGCATGAAGACTCAAAAAGAGGCAGTACAAGTGTGCACACAAATACATATAAGGATACATAAGAATCGCTTAGTCAACAGAGTAGACTAAGTAGGAGAGACTAAACTGCTTACATCAGTAAGAATAGCCTGACAGTTACATATTAGGACAATACAATAGATTTAGCCATTTGCCCCGACCCTGTTGAATTTTGCTGGGCATCCGCGTGTCTCGAATAAGGGTTCATCCTGAGCCGTGCACCAATCTACTCCTTGGCGCCATTTTCTTATTCTAGGGGGGTTGACCTGTGCCCGGGCCACCACAATATCTCGTTTGGCCGCCCCGACTGCCGTCCCAAGAAATTATTTATCTGCTCTAGAGCCATCCAGGCCATCCAACACGCCAAGGATGAGGCACAAGGGATCATGGGGGACCTGCCAACCCAGAGTCTGTGTGAGTTCAGACTCTATCCCTGACCAGAATGGGGCAAGACTGGGGCACGACCAATCCATGTGGTAGAAATCTGCCGGAGCGTGGCCACAGCGTGTGCAGTCTGGGGAAGGACGCAGCCCTGCTTTATGTAAACGCGCTGGGGTGAGATAAGCCATATGTGGATAACAGAGTTGAATGAGGCAAAGTTTGGATGAGGTCGTGAGGGTTTTGGGAGCCATAAGGGCTTCACACCAATCCTCCTCCTCCAGGGGACCCAGCCATCCCTCACATCGGGCCCGGAACGAGGCCAGAGTTGTCAGACCATTGTTTACCAGGGAGTGGCAAATCCGGGACACCCCCCCCCCCCTCCCCAAATTCCCCATCATGACTTCCACTTCCAACGGGCTAAATACGGGGAGCGACGTACCTATTGAGATGTGCACGGAGAGGGCGTGGTGGAGCTGCAAATATTTGTAGAATTGGGAGGTGTGGAGGGTGTAGCGCTTATGTAAACCAGGGAAGGCCCTAGTGTGATCCTCCACCCACACTTCCCCCATGAGGGATATCCCTAGATGGCCCACTGCTGAAAGCCCGTGAGGTCACCACCTCCCGCAACACTAGGCCTTGCCAGAAAGGTGTGTGCTGAATGAGTCGTTTGTCCCAATGCGTATGTTGCAAGGTCGTGCGCCAGGCCACCAGGACCGCTCTAGTGATTGGTGGTATCGCCAGGGGTATGCGGGTCCCGCATAAGTATGCTTGGATTTGGGGAAAGTCCAGGTCCCTGAGTTCAGTTTTGTAGGCTGGGTCAGACCACCCCCCAGTGAACCAGTCGTGGATGACGAGGAGTCTGGTGGCTGAATAGTATAGGTGGAGATCGGTCATACCCAAGCCTCCGTCAAAGGGTGGAATCCTGCATTGGACCAGGGCGATACGCGGCCTCCCTCCTCCCCACAGAAACCTTGTGATCACTCTCCCGAGGGGGTTAAGCGGTAGGGTTTGCCAGTGCTTAAGGTCGTCTTTGGCTTTTGTGACCAGGGGGGTAATGTTTAGCGCCCATTCCAGCTCTGGGAGCAGAGCCACCCAGATCCCGAGGTACTTGAAGGATTGTCTTCTGATGGGGATAGTCAATTGCCAATCAAAGCACGCCCCAGAGAGATGGAGGGGCACCAGGGTGGATTTACCCTGGTTAAGTCGCAGACCTGAATGTTTTCAAAGGCGTGGAGCACCTCAAGGCATCGAGGACCAGAGCTTTCTGGGTCTGCTGAGAAGAGCAAGACGTTGTCCGCGTATAGGGTGATTTTGTCCACATGATGAGCACCCCAAGTCCAGCCCCGGACCCGGGGGTCATTCTGAATGAGGCAGGCCAGGGGCTCCATCGCCAGCGCGAACAATAGCGGTGATAGGGGGCACCCCTGACGCTTACATCTCCGGATTGGGAATGCCTTCGAGAGGGCTTCATTGATAAGAACCCTGGCTCTAGGGTTGGAGTATAAGACTAGTACAAGGCATCGAAAGTGGTGATCGAAACCCATTGTCAAGAGGACGTCATTTAGGTACTTTCAGTCTAACATATCGAAGGCCTTCTCGAAGTTACAAGTAAGAGTGCCAGGTACCGTGTAAGAAGTTGGCGGTGGGGGAGGGCGAGGTGAAGACGCAGTATGCAATGTTTGGTTCCGCGCGCTGGCATGACACCGCACTAGTCCGGGTGGACCAGCTTGTGCAGAAGGGGGGGAGATGCTGGGCCAGGGCGGTGGTGAAAATCATCATTTCAGTATTGATTAAAGAGATCGGGCGGTAGTCCACGCAGGTGGCAGAGGGCGGCTGGGTCTTGGGGATCACAACGATAGTGGCCACGTCAGTCTTAGGGGGAAAAGGAACCCATCTCTGCGACGTGTTGGTAGAGCTCTACAAGCTGAGGACCCAATAGGTCTCCCTAGGCCGCACAGTACTCTTGCGGGAAGCCGTCCGGCCCGGGCGTTTTCCCAGGTTTCAACAAAGAAATGGCCCCGTGTATCTCCTCTGTGGTGAAGGGGTGATCTAGGTCTGCTGTTTCCGCCTCAGTAAGGCAGGGGAGCTGGGTCTCCGCCTGGCCCAGCATCTCTGAGAGAGTAGCCTCGGGAGCGTGAGCGGAGTACAACTGGGCGTAGCAATCCTCAAATTACTGCACGATTGCGTGAGAGGTGTGGTGGCTGGCCCCGGTGGCATCACGGGTTTCGGGGATTATCCTGTTAGCCAGGGGGTAGGAAAGCAAGTTATGCAACAACTTCCGGTTTTATGGCCCCAACCATATACTCGGGTAACGGAAGGAGCGCCACAGCATCTTGGCCGAGTCGAGAAAGATCTGTCTGATTTCTTCTCGAATGGCCGCAAGCTGCCTGCCGTGTCGGACTTCAGCAGTGTCAGAAAGGGCCGTTTCCAGCCGTGTTGCATGAGCCTCGAGCTGAGTCAGGCGATCGGACCGTGCCGCCCGTTTTGCATGCACTTGGCCTCTGGCCACTCTCTGGATAATGGCTTTACTGGCCTCACATAGTGTGCTCAGGAATGGGACCAACCCCTGATTAGTAAGAAAATAGTGACGCAATTCCACCTCTATCGCTTCTTGACCTCCTTGTCTTGTAAGAACCACGCATTCAACCTCCAACTCATCCGAGACCCGGCTGAGGTGCCACCCAGGTGCAATGACAGGGCAGAATGGTCTGAGATCCCCCGGGGGAGGATGGAAAAAGTAGAAACGCTTTGGCAATTGGGAGCAGGTAGAAAGAGCAGGTCAATGCGAGAGTGCATGTGGTGTGCCGCCGAGGTATGGGTATATTGAGTGCCCCGAAGATCCTCCAGAGGTCGCACAAGCCGAGGTCGGCTGACCAATCAGACAGCTTCTTGGCGTGGGTCAGTCTCATCAGGGAGGGCGCGCCGGTCACGTCAAGTGTTGGTTGCATAACCCCATTAAAGTTGCCTCTGATTATGGTCCGACCCAGGGGCAGGGCGGAGAATATGTCTGTGAGGTGGTGAAGGGTAGAGGTGAGTGTTGCAGGTGGGACATACACAGAGATCAAGTTCAGGGTGTTCCCTTCAAGCTTGCTGAACACGGTCACGTACCGACCCTGCTTGTCCGGCGCTACGTGGTCAGGGGTGAAAGGGAGCCCTCGTCCTATTAAGATAGCAGTCCCCCGGGAGCCCTGTGCAAAGCCAGGGTGCCATACCCTGTCAAACCCATATCTCGCAAGGAAGGGGCAGTGAGTTCCCAGGAGGTGGGTCTCCTGGAGCAGGAGAACATCAGGCGCATGGCGCTGGACGTATTTGAGGACTGCTGTACGTTTAATGCGATCTAGTAATCCGTTCACATCCCAGGACAGAACGTGGAGGGACCTACCATTGGCAGACATCTGGGTTATGAGTGGTGTGTACAAGGAGTGGGCCAAAGGGCACTGGGCCCCAAGAGGAACGATGCTCTGCAGCCTGAATGTGCATGTGTGGCTCGCGCAATGTGTGGTGCTGTCTGACGGTGGCGGTGTGGTGAGCATGTGTCAATATGCTGTGAACAACAAAGTGAAGTGGTTCGAACGGAGCCAGGTCGAAAACGTCCCTGAGGATAACTGTCCCCCTCCTTACCCACCCAACACCCCCCTATACTTCCAGAACCGAAGCATCTGTCTCCCTGAAACGAAAAGGTAAGTTAACAATAACAACGGGCTAATCTGGAACGCTTAACTGGGCACTGCATGTTAACGGTGGACTCCTCCACAATGGCGGTTATGATAGTGTCATCGGCATGCCTTTGAGTGAGCAATGTTCGCAGGGATTCTGTTCCTGCTCTAGTCGGTCAGAGTCTCTGCAATTCAGACACCAGCCTCCCCACTGAATGCTTGAAGCACAGAACTTCTGGAAAGGTCAGAGTCCGAAGCTGTGGAGCATAGAACACCGGAGGGATCCAGGCCACGATGGAGTTTGCCTGCGGAGCGGGCTCAGCTTTGGTCTCGGAGGGTTGGAGGGGCCCTGCCAGTGATGGGCCCCTGGGCTCCGGGTTTGGGCGATGCAGACGCCTCCCCGCCGCCGACCTCTTCTCCTGCGGGACTGCGTGCGCCTCCGCTGTTATTTGGGAGGCGGCAAGCCTTTTGCCTGAGAACCGAATGGGACGGTTGATGGGGCAGATTGGACCCGCAGGGGTCGCTCTTCAGTCAGCCAGGTCCAGGCAGCCTGAGGGGTGTCAAAAAAGATCGTCTTGCCCTGGAAAACAACCCACAGGTGGGCTGGGAAGAGGAGACCATATTCCAAGCCCAGGTTACAAAGCTCCCTTGTGTAGTCTGGGAAGAGCATGATGGCGTGGTTCTAGTACCTCAAGGGCCACTGAGCCAGGGCCATGTTTAGGATGACATCCCTGTCCCGGAAGTTGTGGATCCTCGCGATGATGGGACGGTGCGGGGCACTGGGAGGCGGCTTAGAGGCCAGGGAGCAGTGAGCACCCTCAATCTCGAACCAAGCTGAAAGCGTGTCTTTGGGCATCCAGGACTTCAGCCAAGTCTCCACGAAAGTGTATGCCTGGCCTTTTCTCGACCCCATCCGGGAAGCCCACCAGGCACAAGCTGTTGCGGCGCGAGCGGTTCTTGGCGTCTTCGGCCCTACGGTGCTGCTCCGAGGTGCGAGATTGCAGGTGAGCTACCTGGTTCTTCAGCTGACTAAGCTCACCCTCGTCCGTGGATATGTGGGACTCCGCTTCTGAGATCTGCACTGTGGCATTGCGCAGATCCTGGCCTATAAGGGCCACATCCACCCGGACTTCGCCAATCTTGCTCTCCCCCGAGGCTTGGAAGGTGCCGATGGACTGGAGAATAGTTGAGAGATCATTGCCGGGGAGGGAGGAGCCCCCCACCCATTCTGTCGGCTGGATTTCACGTAGCTGTGATGTACTGGTCCATATTGGTTTGGGTTTGTGTGGCGAGCGTCTTGGGGAAGCGGTCCTTTCCCATCATGGCGCCTGGGGGCCACAGCCGCCAGGGGCGATGAGACGTGTATAGGCTCCGGAGATAGGCGGTCCAGCGTGCAGGTTGTCACCACTCGGGTGTCTTAGTGGAGGGGGGTAGGAGAGGAACAGGGTGGCGGAAGCCTCCCCCACGCTGCTCAATCGGAGCACTACTCCGCTTCAGAGCGTTGCCGGCTCGGGCCCTGGTCCAGGACAGCCACGCGCATCTGCGTGCCACCGTTCTCCGCACTAAGTGGGGCCCTCCGGGATGACTTCCAGGCATCGGCTGGGTGGAGGGATGTGCCACCACAGCACCAAATACAACCGCGGCCCACCCACCGTTCTTGAGCCCAGCGGATCCGGCCTGGCTCCAGCCAGCGCCTGTGTGGGTGTGTCTTGATCCCAGACCTGGGGCCCAGTCCTTAGAAAAAGATTCAGGGAGGGTCAGGAGATGTAGGCTTGGGCCCCAGGGCCACCGGGAGCACCGGGCAGAAGGACAGGTCCAGTGAGCAGGTCGGCAGCACCCGGGCACCACACCAGAGGTAAGTCTAAGATTACTACTTCAGTCTAAGTTTACTACTTTTTGGTATTCACAAAGGTACTACTAGTAACTTTACTACTAGTAGACTTACTACAAGTGAACCCACTCCTAGTAAAATTACTAGTAGAAAGATTACTAGTAGTAACTTACCTTTGTGAATACCAAAAAATAGTAAACTTAGGTCTAAGTCTAAGTTTACTGCTTATTGGTATTCACAACAGTACGTTACTACAAGTAACTCTCCTAGTAGTAAAGTGACTACCAGTAAAATTATTACTAGTAAATTTACTACTAATAAAATTACTAGTAGCAAAGTTACTAGTCATCCTTATTGGTTCAATAGTTCTGGCCACAGCCTAAAACAACCACTCACTGTAATAGCACTTGATACCACGAAAGCCTTTGACAGAGTCAACTGGATGTATTCGATGAAGATACTGATATTTAGTTTAGTCTCCAATTACCAATTATCAAGGCCCTTTAAAATTAAACCCCAACCGTTAAGGCCACATACACATTTAGAAATCAAATGTTGCAATTACATTATTACACATTCAGAATCAGGTTATACATACAATTTGCTTCAGAGAAGATAGGCAGTTGGAACTGGGGAGTCAGATAGATACGATGAGAAACGTGGGAGAATTCTCTGCTATGCTTATCATTACAATGAAGAACAAGCTGTGTATTAACCAAGTCCGGATAGGTTGATGTAGTTCAGGATGATTTATTGAAGTTGGTTACAGGATATGTAGATCAGATAGATAAGTCCAGTACAGGTCCTGAACTAGCTCCACCAGGAAGAGCAGCCAGCATGCTGCTCAGCCCCTCTCAACTGTGACTTTCCTCACAGACATTCAACATTCCTAAGCGCATCATACCTGCAACATTCCACTGGCTGAACAGGAGGAGAAAATGGCATCCACATCCACACACATAGGATTCCAAGATACTACAAACTGCTCAACATAAAAGAGCCAGAAAATGCTTGTTAGCTAAGTAAACACATTAAAATCTAATGCTAACTGAAGGGTTAGCACAATGTGGAGTCCTGAATACCCATCAAGATGGTGCCTGAAACAAAGTAGGGAGGGACTCATTATTAGCTTTGAAGACAGAGAGCTTTTGAAGAAGCAGGGATGGGTTCAACAGCGTATGTGTATGGATAAGATGTGGTGTGCTAAAAGGGTAACAATTCTGGTAAAAAGAAACTCTGGGGTTGAGGTATTAAGCTCTAGATCAGATGGTGCAGGGTGATGGGAGGTTGAACAAATTACCATGAATTTGACTGTGCTTATTTATGCTGTGGTTTATTGCCCTAATATGGATGACCAAAAACCATTAAAAGGGTTGTTTTCTAATCTTTTAGTTTACATTTCCTCCATTAATGTAGGAAACAATTTTAACACCCTACTAGATCAGCCTTTAGTTAGATCTTAACGGCGAACATGCACAAACTCTCCTTGTCTTTATGCGTTTCTATTAATAAATGGTGAAAGACCTGTTGAATTTAACATGGAATCTGTTTGGGACTCCTACAAAGCATTCTTGAAAGGAAAGATCAGTAACATTTTCTGGCCAATGCAAAAAAAGAAAGAAAAGGGCTATTATAGAGGAGGAGATTTTGAATTATTGAAAAAGTTTAAAACACCAGATTTGGAGAGGGGTATGAGGCAAGCATTAGCATTTGTATTGAGGCACTTCAGTTCAAACTTAAAGTAGGTATAGAAGAAAAAATATGCAAATGTAGTAAGCTACATCACTTTGAGTATCAAGAGAAATGTGGCAAGTTATTGGCCTGGAAAAGTAAATCAGAGTTCAGTAAGGACTACATTACAATAATATCTGATTAATCCACAGACCTGGAGTTAAATCAAAATCTGGAAACAGAAGATGCCTTTTATAAATTATTTCAGGGACTCTACCTAGAAGATGGTGTTCCTGATACAAGCATTTTAAAAGAGTATGGTTAACTGAAAGGTATCTGTATAAAACGAATTTGAATCAACAGATGACATTGAATCAAGAAATTTCAGAGGAAGAAAAACAGAAAGTGATTAAGAATTTTAAGAAAGGCAAGATATTTAGACCTTTTGGTATACAAAATGAGGTTTACTTACGAAAGAGCAAGAAAATAAGTCCATTAGTGCCATGATGCTCCGCGGAGTGAAAGCTGCGTTTACAAATGCAGTATAACATAACATAACGGTATGTAAAATCTTATTTAATTCCATCTTTTTAAATGGTGTTCAGATGTCTCTGTCTTGGGATGAATCAATTCTAACTTTGAACTTGAAACTAAACCAAGTTTGAATTATAACAAAGCATATAATTTCTTAACTGCAATTTAAAAAAAATTCTCCAGTAGTTTAGTGAAAAGTTTAAGTTCATTTGCAAACAGCTAATTCATGTAGACCAAAACTTTTTTTTTTTATATGGAAGATATTTGCATGTGCTGACTCCCACCCTTATTGGTTCAAAGTTCAGGCAGGAGCCCATAACAACCACTGACTGTAATAGCACTTGATACCACGAAAGCCTTCAACAGAGACAGTAGGATGTTTTGGAGGTAAGTACTGATATTTAGTTATATTAAAGGTAGATTCTTAGTTAATGAGAGCTCAAATATTCACAATTCATCATAACATAGAGGTCTGGACATGGGTGTGTGCTTTCTTCTTTATTATTCGATCTCTCTATTGAACCTCTTGCACAGTTTCGTAGATCCAATATTTACATCATTCGATGTGTTTGTAAACGGTATGACACCAAAATAGGTCTTTATTCAGACGATCTGACTATGTACACTTTAGATGTAAGAAACTCTCTTCCACATATAGAATACACAGTTTTGGTCAACTGTCAGATTACTAGATTAATAACTCGAATTTAGAAGCTATGACCTGGAAATTGGACCAACACGTGATAAAATAAACTTTTCGGGATAACTGTGAATGTCATGTGCCGATAGGGACATTGTCGACATCGCTAAGTTAGCATAAGCCCAGCAACCATTATGCAGCTTTTGTGCATGTTACTATATGGCTTTATTTTTGCAAGACTCTGTTTATGCCTTTCACATGAGAACCATCTGCTTTGTTTGTTCTCTGCCAGTTCCTGGAGGTTAGTCTGAACACTGTGAGCAAGGTCGATAAACAATGCCCCTTGTTATTCTGTTCTGGTCAGTCCCTAGCACCTAGACCAAACACACTAATGCAGCTGCTGCTGGAAACTCGTACTTTGATATTATGGGGATGCATGTTTAGGTAACACACACTTGGAGATGGAGCTTTCTAGGGACAAGAGCAATGCCGATCTTATGATGTAGACATACCATCTAGACACTAAGGTATGGGGTCTGCTGACAAAACCAGAGATCTTCTATTATATAATAATACTTCTTCTTACCAAGGGGAGGGTGGTTAGGTCATATAGTGCTTTATCCACTTTCTTTATATGATGACATCTCTCTTTATGATATATGGCCTTGCTGCAATGCTAACTGTATTCGTTTTATGCATTTTACTTCTGGTTGTGGCTCGTATACTGCGTTTTAGAGAACGATAGTTAAAATAAACATTTTAAACTATATTCGTCTTTGGATCAGTTCTTATTGTGGACATGTACGAGAGAGTGAGCGAAAAGGTGTGTCTTGTTACCGCGATTCCTGAGAGATCCAGGAGTGTTGTGTTCCTGGGGTGTCCAATCAGTTGCTTCTTCATGAGTGTGTAGGAGAGCAAGTGAGACACTATAGCTAGTCGGTCCTGGGTTCGTGGGCCCTAGGTGGTGGGAAGGCTTAGCCCCTATACACTGATTTCCCATACTCCTGCGCATAGTTCTGTGTATGTGCAGAATCCCTGCAACATGGCGCCACCGAAGTTTGGTCTGGTACTTATATGCAAAACCCCTCAGTAGTGCTTGTGCTTGTCCACAATACCCTCTCACTAGTTGCGGGGACGTTCGTGGTGCGAGGAATTAACCTTCTATATATAAGAATTATAGGTTTTTTCAAGCTTGAATTTTTAAAAGGTTTTGTTTTCTTTGTTCTTCACCCACTATTTTACTACCGATTCTCTGATTTGATTTCCACTGTCTATAATGGCGCAACCAATTAACATTGCTGCGCCTAACTGCGCTGCAGGGCCAAATTGGAAAATGCCAAAAATCTAGAGTTAAATGTTTTTAAGGTGAGTCTGGAAAATTCATCAGATTACGTGAACAAAGAAATGCAAGCCGTTCCAAAAGGTCATCCCTGTCATTCACAGCAAAGATTGATTCCATCCAGTTGAGCAGTTTGAAGGTACATACGTGCTCCTCATAATCCGATGCCTCCAGGAGCATATCAGGGCATCTTGCGTGATACTCGATGAAACTCTGTTGCAAGAGGCGCTGTGCTGCCTCACAGGTATTCCAGTCTGCCAATACTCCACGTGCAGCCGCACGCATCAAACGGCTGTCTCCAGAACAGGCCTGGTCATGGGCCAATAAGGTTGTGGGAAGGCTTAATTCTTAGATTATTGCGCCCCAAAGATTTATATACTTTTGCAATAATCCTCGGTAGGTCACGTTGTTTATCCACGTCAGCTACTGCCTCTTGGCGCTGACTCACCTTCAAATCACTGCTTCCCCCTTGACGTTAGCAAGAATCATGTCGGAGACAATAGGGAACACGCCCACTAATCTCATCTCCAACTCCAGGGCGGCCTCCTCTCCATGTTCATCCTGAAATTTCTTAAGAACCGTCGGAAGCACGGTTATTGAGGGGGTGGCAAAACACAGCTCATAAACTGCCGTAAACACCTTCCCCCAAGTGGTGCAATCAGCCAGATTGGGAATAAAACATTTAGGTAAGCTCATGGTAAATATCCTGTGTTTATCCACAGGAGACGTATGTGAAAAAACAGCTCCGAGTTGCTCAAACTTCTCGGCCAACCAGAAGGGAAAATCATCCCTATTCTGTGGATGCTTCCCCATCACAGAGTTAATCATGATAGGACTATTAACCACGCCACTACCATGCCCTGGTGGCTGAGCGGCACCAACCGGTGCCCGGTATATTACGAGACATATATTGTATGACACTTCTTGGTATATGAATTAACGATGTGTGTAACACACGCAGATCTACAAGTGTAACACCAAGATAATTTGGATGAGGAGTAAAACCCGCCAAAATGGGCCACGTTGATGAACAATTGGCGGAAATCGCCAATAATTCTATATGTGTAAACTTAGAAAAAATGTCTATACAAATGTACCTTTCTAATTAAATGTATCCCTTGAACTTTGATAAAAAATGCTTTTGAAAGGATACAAGGTCAAATCAGTAGCTCTACATGGACCTCTAAGGGCATATGAATTTAATGGAAAGATTAGGAAGGCCAAAGAGGGCTTGGCTGTGCTGGTCTTTGAGGGTAATTGTGAGAATTTTCAAGCAATGGTGAGGGACATTTGCAGTTCTGTGCCCCTAAATACTTTAAAAGGGAATGGCTGAAGATATTAAAGGCATCATCTATAATATGCTTTGTAGTTAGGTCTAAGTTAGACATAGCATACTATAGCAAAGTGGCCACAATATGGGACACTCGTGGCAATCCTAAATATTAGAAAGATCAACTATCCCTTCTGCAAGGTGATGTTAACAAAAGGGGTCAGCTACTGGATGGAGACAATTTACATTGTTGTGGCCGTGTAGTATATAATAAAACAAGTGGAAGTTTTAAAGATTTTCAATTGACTTCTTGATTTATTACACTAGACCTCAAATGAACAATGTCACATGGAGTAAATAATTACAAAACATCTTACCATAGAAATGAAAAGTTTCAGCTTGGTACTGGGAGTAATGTGCTGTGGCCGATGGATTCAGAAGCCACCATGCAGGGTCTAGGAAGGATACTTGTCAACAGGGGATTCATCAGGCTTATGACAAGAACATCTTAGCACTATTTATTCTACCGTTAAATCTGCTGCTCTATCTATTGAACCCCATTGCAACTAGAAAAAGTTAGAAAACATGTTGAGACCACTGTTGCAAATGTGAGATGTTGAAAATAGATGGTGTGTATTTGTTGATCAATAGTCCGAATTTTAGAAATTATTGACAAGACATGGGTAAGAAGTTAACAATGATTCTCAAACACAAATAGAGGTATAGTCTAACTGTTGTTATTTATGGAATTCCCGAAAAGGAAGGGAATAAAAGTTTTTTTTTTATTAATCACATTTTTTTTTATTTGATACCCTTCTCAGGAATGAAAGTGTATAAAAATGAATTCAGACTCATGCACCTAAATACTTACATTTGTGAAATAAATCTGTGCTCTAGGCATGAAATGCTCTGCAGATCTGGCAACCTTTTGTGAATTGGTCAGCTGTTCTCATCAAGATATGATTCTGCATCTGATGATGGATTGTACACAGTGTTAAGGCATTGATACACTGTTGACTGCCTGCTTGCCTCCAGAGGTTCCGTTTTCATCTCAGGGAGGGTATTGCAGAGAATTAATGTTTAAGATCATAACTGATTTGTTAAGTAAAGATTTGAGAATGTCATTGTACAGACCGGAATGTAATGGCACGTTTGAAAGTTTTAATAGAAGGAATTCAAAGTGTATATAGAAATCGGGGGGATGGGGCAGAGGCTGTTAAAAAGTTGATGTGGACTTTCTGATCAAATCCACGTTGGTGCAAGCAAAACTCTGTTTGAATTAATGAGAGGCAGGAAAGCATCTTCTGAATTAAGTCCATTGTGGATGCTTTATATTATAGAGGAGGATGTGACAGTGCGTGACCTTTGGAGAAAGGCAAAGACACTTGCAGATTCAAATGCCAGTAGATACTGAAGAATTTTGTACAAAAGAAGTAATAAGGTACAGAGAGCTGGAGAATGGGAGAGGTTCAAGGAACCTATTCTTATGAAAAAAGCGTTGTCTGGGTTTCTTGGTAGTGTGTGTGCTACAGAGGTGGGAATGCAGTGTGAGCAGTGGTAGACAGCAGAAGCATGTTGATAGGTTAGCAAAAATTGAGAAGTATGTGTTAAGCAGGAATTGTTTGCAAGAGGAAATGAATTGGAAGGCAGTTGTTGGTAGACAGACAATTTACACTCGCACACCGCTCTCGAAGCAGTACCAATATATATCTAATGCTTTTTAATATTTTGCAATTTGTTCTGGAATATATTTACATTTCCTTGTTGGTGTTCAACACATTGGTGTCATTGTAAACTTTGAATCATTATACTGTGTTCAATTCTATATGTCTGTTTCACTAATGGAAGTTGGAGTCTTCTCTTTGTTGAGAGGAAAAGGTGTTGTGACAGTGAAATACACAAATCTGGGTTCCAAAATGCTATGTAACCAAATTATTGTGTCAAAGATATAATCCCTACAAAAATATCGTGGACCAGAATACCAAAGATAAGAATATCATTGTTTTATGTATATAATATGATTTTAAAAAAATATTGTCGTATGTAATATTGCTTATTTCAATGTAGCTGCAGTGAAAAGAAGTAACTTAATTTAATATATATTAGAACTGATATCAATTTTAGATTTTAGCATTATTAATATAATTGTTTTTTAAATGTAGTCTGTAATTTCTAAAGTGTCATTTAAATTTAAAAATATTATTAGTAATTTATAATGTAGTAGCTGGTTGTTACATTAGATGTGGAATAAGGTGGGGAGTTATTTAAAATATACATTTCAGTTTTTTAATTTTAATGTTTTTTTTCTTCTAGTTAATATGTTGATTAAAAATGTAGTTGGTAATTATTTCTGTAATTTTCTTTTATTGATTAATTAATATTTATTGTTTCACACCTATTTGCGATTTCTTTGTGAGGGAAGGGTATTTATTTTACATATGTTTTTATTTTTTTATCTTTACATAACATTTTTATTATTACATTTTTATTTTTTACATTATATTATATTTATTTATATTATCTATATATTTTTTATTTTTAATATATTTTAATTATTGTGTCTTGCTACGTATTTGAATTTTTTTGTTATAAAAAAATTAGGAGTTAAAATGGTATACATAACCAATCACCAGTCCAACAGTTTCCATATTTTTGCTTACTTTGGGTTGGTAATAGTTATTTCACCCCTCCAAGGTCCAACTCTTTCACTGATTTTTTTTACATTAAAGTGGGAATAGTAAATCTAAATGCTTGAAAGGTCAATACTTTCCCTACTGCTGGCTAGATTGGAGTGGGAATATTAAATCTACCCCCACCATTACAGGAAACTACAGCTGCTCAAATAGCTTTTCTAAATAAAACACTTTTTTGCTGTTAAAGTAAGCAGACCATTTTGTCATCAAAACAAAGAGCAAGCTTCTTCAAGGGTACAAATGGCACTGTAGTCAGTAACAATAACATCAGTTGTGCAATTAATTGTTTTACCTGTCTTTCCAGACAGTTACTGTTCCCTCTTTCTTCCAAAGTGAATAATGAATATTTTTCTCCTCCATATATTTTATGACATTATACTTTTTGTTTGTTTTTCAAATCTTCTGCTTTCCATTTTACACCTGAAAAGAGACAAGAAAACCATAAAATGTAAAGTTACATACTGATCAATAATTGATAACAGTGATACATCACTATACACTCTAAAGTTTTTTTCACATTTTCACCCACACTCACATAGTTAAATGTACTCTACCACTGTCTTCATATTCCTTTTTTTTTTTTTTAAGTTTGAGTTTATTCATCAAAGAACATATTCCTTTCTTTTGACGAATTCAGCATCCTCAATCAGTGCTTTTTTCTTAATTAAATTATAACATGCCATCCAACCTGGTTCCATAGGAAATTGTAAAGTACCACATTCTTCTTTACACACCTTTCCTAACAGTGAGCACAGTGTTTTGCTGTAGAAATGGCCATATCTCCACTCAAACATCTCATAGAGGTAAAATATGTGCACAGTAAGGTTCATAAGCACACTAGGCCTTATATTAACAGATTGCAGATGCTTTGTTGTATAATTTCAGAAACACTGCCCTATTACTTACTCCTACATCAGGAATGAACATTTCCTTTTTGAACACAATGTCCAATACTTGGTGATATCTCTCCACATTCTAAAGTCTACCTCTCAAAACCTACATTAATAAACATGCACCTCTACAAACAGCTTTTGATTCGCTAAACCTTGTATAGAATAGGTTTACTAATAGTAGTGCACTTACTGACAGTTCTCAACAAAGGTCATAAAATATCATTCTAATGACCTAAACTTAGAGCAGTTTCTTATATACAACTGAAGTCACCAGTCTGTCTCAGTTCCAAATTCAGTCACTTCTGCTGTGCAACAACTCCAAACGTTTCCTTTTCCTCCAAATCACCAAGAACAATCTGAGCAATCCTTGGTTCTGCACCCAATCACATCATAGCATTTCTTCAACCATACAAAAAGAATGGTAACTATTGGTTGAACATTAACCCTTTTTTTATTTCCCCATACAGTCTTGCGAGACTTTCATGGGATCGTAAAATACCTTGTGGCAGGCCCAGTCAATTTCCATGCAAGTCTCGTGAGATGCTCACAAGATCATAAAACACCTTGTGGCAAGCTCAGTAATTTTCCTTTGGGTCTCGCTAACCACTTGTGAAATCACACATGTCCATGAAGCAAGCTTCACTCCCTGAAGCTTGTGAGCTACTCTTGCGAGAGTCTCGTGGAATCACAACAAGATTGTAGTGAAATAGTAGCATGTGGGATGGACTATACTATTCACTGAGGCCTCTCTCTTATATGACAGGTGTGTAAAGTAGAGTGTGGGTAAAGACTGGCATCTCCACACATACCTCTGTCTCACATGATAGGTGTACATAGTAATGAGTAGAGAGCGACTGCCCTGTCCTCTCAGACCTCCTCTCTCTCAGATGGAGAGTGTGCGTAATAGTGAGTGGAAAGGGACTACCCTTTCTTCTCAGACCTCTGACTGAAATCAAAAGTGTGCATATTAGAGTGTGTAAATCTCCTTCCTGACCTCTCTCTCAGAGGACGGGTTTGCTTAGTAGAGTGTATGGAGAGAGGCTACCTCTCCACTAAGTCCTATCTCTCAGTTAATGGGTGTGCACATTAGGGTGTGTACATGGACTGCCCTCTTCTATCAAACCTCTTTCTCAGATGATAGCTGTGTGTAGGTTGTGTATATGGACTACCCTTTCCTTCATACCTCTCTCTCAGATGACGGGTGTACGTTGTAGGCTGTATGGAGAAAGACTGGCCTCTACAGTGAGACCGCTGTCTCAGATGATGCATGTGCTTAGTAGGGTATATACATGGACTAGCCTCTTCTGTCAGACCAATGTCTCAGGTGATGGCTGTGCATAGTAGATCGTGTACATAGACTAGCCTCTACTTTCAGACCTCTTTTTCACAGAGAAGGTATGCGTATTAGGCTGTGTACATGGACTTGCCTCTGTTGTCACTACTCTGTCTCAGATGACAGGTGTGCACAGTAGAGTGTGTGGAGGGAGACTGGCCTTTCCACTTAGACCTCTTTCTTGGATGACAGGTGTGCATAATATGCCCTGTCCAGGGACTTTCTTTCCTGCTAACACCGCTCTTTCAGATAATGAATGTTCATAGTAGGATCTGGGAAGAGACTTTATTCTACTCAGAACTCTTACAAAGCTGATGGGCATAGATAGTACACTCTGACAAACACCATCTCCAGTAATACTCCTTCCTACAGTAGCAAGTGTGCATACCACAGTCTATTCAAACATCTTCTACTCCTTTCTACTGTTCATGAACCCGCAAGAGTCTCACAAGATCATAAAGTTTTTTCTGGAAAATAGGAATTAACAATCTACTCATCACAGTACTTATCTCTTGCACACTTCCTCTCAAAAACAATGAGCATAGTATGCATCTCTACTAATGGAGTGTATTCAGAACTCATCTACCCCTTTTTACTATTCTTGATCTCGCGAGAATCCTGCTACATTGTAAAAATTCATACATTTATTTTCTTTACAGCAGTTACACCTTAGACACCTCATCTCTGAACTTAGGGGGGCAGCATGCCTTTGTGCTGCCCCGTTATATCACTTTTTTAATTTAATTTCCAAAACACCTCTAATTTTTCACAGTGAACAGCAATGGCGACCATTTAATTGCTAACATTCCAGCAGCCAGCCAATCAAAATGCTCGCTCCCATGACAGCATGAAGGCTCACAGGAAAATGGACCAATCACAGGCCTCCATTTTTCATTTTGCTCTCACGTGGGAGGCTCCTGGGACTCTTAAGTGTCCAACTTCCAAAATATACAATACATTTTTACCCTTAATTTCACTAAAACTACTGAATGGATTTACACCAAGTCATGAAAGGAACAATTTCCGTACCAAGATCTAGCTTCCTGCCAAATTTGGTTTAATTCTGTTCAGCAGTTTTTGCTAAAAACTGTCTTAAAGAAGTCGATGGAAAATGCATGTAGATTTTATGTTTTGAGACCCCCTTTTTTTAGGTCTCGCCTGGCAAACACAGCGCGAAAGCGCTGTAGCCAGCGAGATCTATTGTTGCTGACTTGCCTTGGAAGTGGAACAGGAGATGGGCACGCGCAAGGCTTTTGGCGGATTTGAGCCTGTGTACGCACACGTGAACGCACGTCCACACACGCGATGTGCACATCTCCTGTCCGCCTTCCGACCACATGCCAGCCCCGTTGGAGCGGCCCGCTGCAATACGGGGCCGCTCAGAATGCCAAAAGGACTCTGTGCCTCGATCAGGCACCAACAATAGCCCACACAGAGCCCCCCAGCCCTTCTTCACTCACCGGGCTGCTGTTCTGGGTGGGGCTCCTCCTCGCGGCTGCAGCACTTCTCTTGCGGGGGTTCCCTGCACTCCAGGGAGACCCACGCTGCCGTGGGCAGCCTCAGCCGCCGCAGTCTTCACCAGGGCCCCCTCCTGGGACCCGGGGTTTCTCTCCAGTCCGGCCGCCACCGCGGGGCTCTCCCTTCAGCATGGGAGCCCTGCGTTAGCACGGCACGGCGGTTTCTCTTTTTGCCGGAGCAGGCCCCGCCCACGTCCCCGGGCAACGGCACCTGACTTCCGGTTTGTTAGCGTCCGGGACTGAAGACTAGTTAACTTTTGGGACGTGTAGTCAGTCCTACTTGTGAACTACAGATCTCATAATGCAAAGAAAGCGACCTGGCCTTGCGAGCTTCTCATTCATGAAGCCGTGAAACTTGAGCGATCTGTTGACGCAGCGGCATTGGACAGCTCGGTCGCAGTTTTTCAATGTGCCTTGATATACGCTCAAAATATAAACACATTTTTTCGTATAAATGTTTGCGGACGTCTCCCCCTCACATAAGTATGAACTAACTGGCGTTCTGTGTGAATGGCAGGGGAGGCTCTGCGCCGATAGAAGTGAAATGTTCCTGAATTTTGAAACAGTAAGTACAGAGTCTTCAATCAGATGCTGCTTGTAGCCAGATGAACACATTTTTAACTATTCCGATCATGTTACTGAGCTTTGGGGTTACCTTAGCCCACACACCCCCTCCCCATCTTCACCTCAGTGGCCCCCCACTAAACGCATGCTAGTTTATCAGACCTTACTTGGAAATTACCCATGGGACACTTTTGGCTGGAGATTGCCCGGCAGATCATCTGAACTGTGTGCCGAATGTCATTAGTTAGTCAACAAGCATTGCCTTTTCAACGTCAGGAATGTCCAACATTCACATTGAACTCCACGTCCAGCCCACGTTTTAATTGCTGATTGGCTTATTTGACCTGACCTCGTGAACTTCCTTCTCTATACACTCTCCTGACCTTTGCCTTGACTTGTTCGGTTAACTGACCTACACGCTGTTGACTTTTCACCTCACGCTGATTGGCAGCTCATTTCCTGCTGTATTTCATTTCCTTAAGAGTCCTCCTTCACCGCTCTGTCAAACGGCAGACTTAAAAGCATCAATCCATCCCGTAGTGAGTGGCAGGCTCCTGCCTTCCTTTCTAAATCACCACCTATACTGTCTGCGACCGACTGGGCCTGAAATCGTCATTCTAAAAGTCGGAGCCTCCTTTTAATGTGTCTGTGTTGAAAGTTGACCTGCTGGCCCTGTTTTGCCTTGAGCTTATACATACATGATTGTTTAGCTGCCAAATGACTCAATGTTACAGACTATGCCTTCAATCATGACTTTTCAGACAGCATAACTTTACATACTTGAATTCATAGTCCTTGCCTAAAACAGGAAATGGAAACCGCATGGCCCAGAATGCAATGCACAGCAGACAATGGACGAATGAGTGTGTTACATATGACATGGAGTCAGCATTTATGAAGCAGAAAAGTATCTGATAATTTTGTGGAATTTTGCATTGATTAAAATTGCTTGCTTACTCTAGCCATATCTTTGATCATTACATTTAAATTAACGGTATACAAAAGATAGTGTATTACACTCAATATTGTTATTCTGCATAGCACTCTGCTGTCATCCTAGATGATGTAATTTAAATTAATGTTATGCAAAAATATTGTTTTCTACTCACAATGGGGACCCTGTACAGCACTAACAGCACTATGATGCCTTTTGGCAAGGTTTGCGCTATCCAAAGTTGGCTCGTGATCTATGGAAGTGATGAGAAGGAATTACACCTACTCCGTTGCCCCCAAAACTGCACTTTTATAGCCCTCATTTGTTTACATCTGCCCCGCCGGATGTGTGCTATGCGTTGACGCCCTAAAATGTCCCCTAATATTTCTAATCACTAAGTAATACAGAAAGTTTAGAATACACATTTTCGTATGGGCTTTCATTTTTCATAACCTCTTTGTTCATTTAACATCCTTTCATTTTTCCATCCTGCCTCTCCAAAGTAGATATTCTGTCATATCTTATTGATGAGAATCTACATGGTCAGGGCAGTATGGATGGACACATAAAATAAAACGACACACTCACACCTGAACAAAATAAACAAGCATTTGCAATGCAATAGGTCTCGCATTACTGAAAGTTTGAGCTAGTGGCAATGCTTTACTATTTGCAATACCAATAGCTCAAACTTTCAGTAATGCGAGACCTATTGCATTGCAAATGCTTGTCTTTTGCCCCACTGGACAGATCACCCTGACATTTCCCAGGAAGGAGCTGAGGTAGATGAGCTTAATTTTTTGGAAGGTTCTATGGAGATTTGTCAAATGGGGCTAAAGTTACTAGCCAACCAAAAAAACTAATATTTTATATATATATATATATATATATATATATATATATATATATATATATATATATTCACAGAAAAAACCATAGGTTTCAGGCACGTTATAGTTAGGAATTAGCATTTAAAAAACCTCAGAAATTCACTGAAAAAACCATAGGTTTCAGGGGTGTTATAGTTAGCTGGACTTTTCACTTGTACAAAACCATTGAAATTCCCCCGTTATAGTTAGTTCAGCTAACTATAACTCGCGCGCCCGCAATGCACTGCTGATGACGTCACATATTACATCACTCATGACATGGTCCGTGACATCACTCATGACATCACTGATGACATCTCAAATGACATCACTGATGACATCACTGATGACATCATCCAGTGAATGTGTGTTTTTCTGAAAATTAAATATGTTTTATATATGTATATCTCAAGATCAATGGAAGAATAAATGGGTATATAAGTGTCTAAATGGATGATTTGTTTTTGAAAAATTGATTGTGTAACTGACTGATTAAGTGTATCATAGTGAATACATGGCTTAGTGAGTAATGTTTAAATATGTAAATATCTGTATCAGTCTCTCACTTTGTGTATAAGTGGCTGCATGGGTTGGTGAGTAGCTACATGGGTGTCGATATAGGTTATTAGTTGGTTTTTTGAGTATCAGTCTGAGTGTCTGCATGGTTCGGTGGGGGGTATTACGTAGTGCATAGGTGCATGAATGAGTGACTCACTGTTTGTATGTGTTGAACACAGCATGTGTGCAGGACTGTATGGGTGGATGAGTGTGTGTATGGGTGTGTTAGTGAGTGAATGACTGTCTCAATAGTGTCTTTATGAGTAACTACATATGTTTTAAACTAGTATATGTGACTATTGGTGTATATATGTGAGTATATGTGAGAGTGAGAGATTGAAAGAGTTCCTGTATGAATAAGTATGTGTTTCTATAAGTGATTGTTTAAAAGACTAAGTATGTGTAAGTTTCCGTAGAAGTATGTGTGGTGGTGTGTGTATAACTGTATATGCAAGTAAATGTATGTTTGATTCTTTATTAGCATGAGTGACTATGTGTGTGAGTAACTCTATGGATGAGTGGCATTGTGTAACAGGATGTATAGGTATATGAGTACATATGATGAGTGAGTACATGTATGAGTGACTGTATAGGACTGTTGGTGAATGAGTGGATGTGTATGAGGATCTTAGAATTACTGAAGAGGTTGTTGTAACTGGTATTGGTATGTCCATTGTTTTGAAAATTTTAGTCTCTATTTTTGAATGTGTGTATCAAATGTTATATTAGGGTGAGAGGAGGTCTGACACTCTATCACAAGGATGATGTCATCAGTGATGTCATCAGTGATGTCATTTGAGATGTCATCAGTAATGTCATGAGTGATGTCACTGACCATGTCATGAGTGATGTAATATGTGACGTCATCAGCAGTGCATTGCGGGCGCACGAGTTATAGTTAGCTGAACTAACTATAACGGGGGAATTTCAATGGTTTTGTACAAGTGAAAAGTCCAGCTAACTATAACACCCCTGAAACCTATGGTTTTTTCAGTGAATTTCTGAGTTTTTTTAAATGCTAATTCCTAACTATAACGTGCCTAAAACCTATGGTTTTTTCTGTGAATTTCAAAGGTTTTTTAAATGCTAATTTATAACTATGCTTACAGAGATAGGACATGTGAAGAAAGAAGAAAAAATGCACAGAAAGAAACAAAAGAAGTGCAGAAAGAAGCATCAGAAGTCCTCAAATACGAAGATAAGTGCAGGAAGAAGGATAACGTGCAGAAAGAACAAAAAGAAGAGCAGAAAGGAGCCTTGTTGCAAAATCATCCTGTACCCTCAACTTTTTCAGACGGATACTGGTGGTAACTGAGTCTGACTAACCAGTCCTAGAGCCAGTGCTATGTTAAAAGACACTTAGAATACAGTGAAAACACCTACATACACTAGGGAACATTATGCGTTGGGGTCCCCCTGTGATTAGCATGACCTCCTCTGTAAGCCCCTAGTATATAATAGGGCATGGGGATTAAAACTACCTCTTAAAACAGGCCACAGGGCGTTTTTGCACACGTTAACTCAGGCCCCGTCCCCTCCCTTCACCACTGTGTAAACACGCCCTGTGTCCATTTTCTAGTTGGGAGATTCAGTTCATTTGAATCCTGAGGGTCCCTAGGGTCCAACTAGCCCACTAGGTACCTCCAGTAAGTGCCACAGAGCTGCGTTGCAGAGAGGTGTAAAAAGTGGCACGGCCTGGACCCCCTCTCTGCAATGCAGCTCAGTGGTGCTTACTGGAAGCACTTGGTGGGCTAGTTAGCCCCCAGGGGCCCTCAGTAATGAAGGGAAATTATATCCCCAATTTAAAACGTGCCATAGTGCGTGTTTGCACACGTCACCTCAGGCCCCGTCCCCTCCCTTCACCACTGTGTAAACGCGCCCTGTGGCTGTTCTAAGTTGAGAGATTAAGTCCCCTTGAATCCTAAGGGTCCCTAGGGTCAAACTAGACCACTAGGTACCTCCAGTAAGCGCCACAGAGCTGCGTTGCAGAGAGGTGTAAAAAGGGGCTTGGCCTCAGAACACCTGTCTGCAGCGCAGCTCCCTGGTGCATACTGGAGATGCCTGTTGGGGGTGCGTTTGCAGAGTGCTGCACGGAGGGGGCATGGCCTCCGGCACGATGCCAATCTTTTATTTATTTTAATATTTTATGAAGGGGGGCTGTGTGGTTCCCCTTCTTATTCTAATTTATTGGCCCTGATGACCCCATCCCCCAGGGCCTGTCTCCTTTTGACCCCAATCCCCAGGGCCGGCCACTGTTTTTTATTATTTTTAAAAAATATATATTTATAGACACACCTAGGACATGCTGGACAAACCGTACGTACCTATCACCATGACGATTTGCGTGATATTCATTAAAAGGCGACTATGCATGCAATGAATCCACGTGGAATGTATTTACACCACTAGTGAAGCTCTGACATGTCTGATGCCCTACCGTGCCTAATCCCGGTAGACACCCTTGTCATTTATTTATACAAACATGGGTAGCTATTGACGGGCACATTTAATACACATGCACACCAAGCCATTCAAAGGGGATTCGACAAAAATTCGACAAAAAACTATGCAAGAAACCCCCCTCACGGTTAATAAAACACACATCCACTGCCGGATGTGTAATACTTTTTATTTTACTCTCTGGAAAGGGGACGAACATCACTTGAGAGTCACAGCGCGCTCCTGACAGAGCCCAATGCTGTGGTACACCCACCATTGCCTGCCGAGTGCCACACACCTCTGTGTTGTATTCCACTAGCTAGTGCATATGCTATGACACTCTCTAGCCCATGTGCACTGTAACACCACCCTGTGAATATGTCATGCCACACTTGTCTTCGCACGGGTTATATTGCCCCATCTAACGTGCCTTCCTCGATGCCTATGTTATAACGCACAGTGCTATGCCATACATATTACAATCTGGGATCCATATCTTTGTCACAGTGCATATGCAACGTTACACTCCCCAGCACATATTTTATATTACATCTTTAGAGACTAGTTAGGTTACACAACACTGCCCTGTGCATATTACACTCCAAGGCGCATATCGCATAGCACGCGCTAGTGCCTGTGCTATCTCGCGCTCTCCAATAAATCTGTCATTGCGCACAATGTATTGCATATTATATTTCACGCCCGGTTCATCTTATATCACACTTTTTGGTGCATAGTTTATACCATACACTATATCTAGTTTTCATTTTCAATCGTGCTCTCAGGACTATGTTCTATATAACACTGTGTTCACCTACCCTTTTCACGGGCATTACATTTTGCGATAGGGGGTGGAGGGTCAGGGGGTGTTTCTGCCAAGTGAGCCCGGAGTCACAGTCACAAACGTCCTCTTCTTCCTGAATAAAAGTGAGATTATGCTGCATACTTGTTCATATTTTAAGTAGTTCGCACAGACACAATGTTTTAAAAACAATAAAGTTCCTAATACCTGCCTTCTCTGAACAGTTAGCCTGCTGCCCCATCCCCCTCCTCCCTATCCTCTGTTGTGTGAATCCATGGACTAGCCTCCTCCCTCCTGCCATGCATGGTCTGATGTGCTGCCACTGCCCTCAATTTAGTATGATGTACCAGTCCACTCCTCCTGCCCTTCATTGCCCAATTCTATGCCCCATCATTGACCTCCTGCTTAAACTCTGTGCTTAGATTGCTGCCCCTATTCTCCTTCCCCCTGCCCTCCGATGTCTTTGTGCATGCCCCTGCTCCATCCTTTTTGCCCACCATGTCCCATGGACCTGCCACTCCTATCTACTCTGAGTGTTCTGTTGAGCTGCCACTCCCCTCCCACCTGCCTAGCATTGTCAGATGACTGTAACCTGTCCCTGCCACCTCCACCCTGCCTGTCCACATGCCATGCCCCTATCCTCTTCCTCCTGTCCTACATGGTCCATTGTACTGCCACACCCTTCTGCCCTCCCTGGTCTGTTGTGCTGCAACTGC
Source organism: Triturus cristatus (assembly GCF_964204655.1). Classification (NCBI taxonomy): domain Eukaryota; kingdom Metazoa; phylum Chordata; class Amphibia; order Caudata; family Salamandridae; genus Triturus; species Triturus cristatus. The sequence continues at coordinate 1,138,132,050 of NC_140592.1, forward strand.
TCCTCCTGCCTGCCTGTGTGGTCTGTTGTGAGGCCCCTTCCCCTGAACTTTCTTGTCTGTGCACAGGTCCTGACCCTCCCTTCTATCCTCCATCGTCCTTTGTGCATGCCCCTGCACCCTCCTTCTTGCCCATCATAGCCATTGTGCTGCCACTAACCCTCCCACTTGCCATGCATGGTCTTCTGTGCTGCCATGGCCCCTCCCACCTTCCCTGTGTGGTCAGTTAGCTGCCCCTGACCCCCTCCCACCTTCCCTCCATGGTCTGTGTGTATGCCATCACAATCTCACTGTTGTTCTTCATGGTGTGTCTTGCTTCTAGTGCCCATCCTGCCTGACCTCCATGGCTATCTTGCTGCTCCTGCCCTGCCCCCTTGCCCCCAGCCCTCTGTTTACATGTGCAGACCCCTACTCCCTCCCTCCTGGCTTGTCTATTCCATTGTAATGCCCCTGATCCATCCCTCCTGCCCTTTATGGTCTGTTATGCTGCAGCTTTCTCTCCTGTCTGTCCATTATGGTCAGCTAGCTACCATTGTCTCTTGCCCCTCTGTTCTCTGTTGTCCATGTGCATGGTCCTGTCCCCTCCCTCTTGCTTTCTATGGATTGTTGTGCTGCACTCCCGTTTGCATGCCCTGTGTGGTGTATTGTGCTGCTGCAAACCCTGATGCCTGTCCTGCAGGGTCAGTTTGGTGCACCTCTCCATGTCCCTCCTGTCCTCTGTTATCCAAGTCCATGTCCCTATCCCATTTCCTTCCATGATCCAATGTACCATACTTGCGAACATTTTGAACTTGGTAAGAGGGAGATTTTGAAAAAAAACTGGGGTATTGATTTTCCCCTTTGAGTTACATTGAAAAAGAGGATATTGTAGACAGGAGACAGATAAAATAAAGCCCATTTGAGCTTAAAAACATTGGACGTTTCCTGGCTGAATCGGGTCTGTTGGCATGTATGGTTGTACTACCATTGCCTCTTCCTTCTGCCCACAATGGTCTATTACATTGCCACAGCCTCTCTTGCAAGTCCTGTATTGTTGGTTTGTTGCCCCTGCCCCCCTTTCCACTGCCCTCCATAGTCTGTTGTGCTTCCACGGCCCTTCCTGCCTGCTCAGTGTGGTTAAATTGTTGCCTTTGCACCCTCCTACCTGCCTTCAATTTTCAGAGTCCGTGCCCCTGGCCTCTGCCTCTCAACAGTATCCTAATGAACAACTAGATTGCTAACATTCTATATTTATTACAAAAGTGTGGAACGCCTGACATCATCTTGATGTAATCAAAACTGTAATACCTAGAGCATTTCCTTTAGAAATTACATATATGAGAGGGTCTTATTGGCATCAAAATTATGGTTAGTGCTCTAAAAGACTAAAATAAGGACATATTTTCTGAGTTTTCAAATAGCGACAAAGCACTTTTAAATTATTTGTTATCTTTATGTTTTTTTATCCAGTTGACCACTTGATTAAATGTTGCACTTAGGGGAGAGGATGTGGTGTTACTTCCAGAACTGCAGACTTTGCAACTGGGGAACCAGGTTGAAGTTTCTGCTTCAGCTTCTGGTCAAATCACTTAGTCTCCCCATGTCTACAACCAAAATGAATTTGTTCTTGTGTGATGTAACCAATGCTCATGTAAAGCACTCCAATACCTGACAAGTCTGCACTATATAACACTGCAAAAACACAAAATAATAAGTGTTTTGCACACATCTGTCATTGGGCTATATTTGGGCTACATCTGGGTGATTTTGGGCTACATTTGGGCTCTTTTGTCTCCGGTGGCCATCTTGGGAGATTTATTTGTTATGAAGTTTCCTAATTTCCTCATGTACTGCAGTCTCCTCAGTAGGAAATGCTTTCAGTTTTTTACTTTGATTCCATCATGAAGGTATTCAGATATGTCACACATTTGCCATAAATTCTGAAAGTTAGCACTCTAGTTGCTCATTAGATCACTGTAGTAAAACTACTGTTCACCATGGAAGTCTGCTCCTGGTATTAAAAGTGCATGTTTCAGTCTGCATGTCAGAATTTTTTAATGAAATAGAAGAGGATTTGAGAAGTCACTCAAAATGTGCCCTCATTTTCTTTCTTCAGCATTAATCATAATTTCTATGGCAAAATGAACCCCCTCATTGTGTTCCTTTTTAAATTAAATGTTTTAAGTGTTACCAGTTTATTCCAATCAAGATGGCTTCAGGTGTGCCATACTTTTGTCATAATGAAGACAGTAAGCGCTCTAGTTGTTTTTAAGAACACTCTGGGACATTCTGTCATTGGGCTAAACTTGGGCTACATCTGGGTGATATTTGGGCTACATTTGGGCTCTTTTGTCTCTGGTGGCCATCTTGGGAGACTTATTTGTTATGAAGTTTCCTAATTTCCTCATTTACTGCAGTCTCCTCAGTAGGAAATACTTTCAGTTTTTTACTTTGATTCCATCAAGAAGGCATTCAGATGTGTTATACATTTGCCATAAATTCAGAATGTTAGCACTCTTTTTGCTCATTAGATCACTGTAGTAAAGCTACTGCTCACCAGGGAAAACTGCTGCTGGTATTGAAAGTGCATGTTTCAGTCTGCATGTCAGAATTGTTTAATGAAATAAAAGAGGATTTCAGAAGTCAAAATGTGCCCTAGTTTTTCTTTCTGCAGCACTAATCATACTTGTTATGGAAAAATGAACCCCCTCATTTTGTTCCTTTTTAAATTAAATGTTTTAAGAGTTAACACTTTAATCCAAGCAAGATGGCTTCAGGTGTGCCATACGTTTATCATAAGTAGGACTGTTAGCGCTCTAGTTGTTCTCTGGAACACTCCGGGAAGCTGCAGTAGAACACAAAGGAATCAACTGACAGTCTCTGCCCTTGTTGGATGTACATGTTTTACTGAGAATGTCAGACTTCATTCTCACATGACTGAGAAAGATATTGTGAATTTACAGAAAATAAGCTCTCAGTTTAGCTTATAGATCACCTTCCAAACCTCTGTGGGAAAAGCATGAGAAAATATTTTTCTCTCAATCATGATATCCCAGCAGAAGGTTTTTTCACATGGTGAAATCACCTTAGAACATACCACAATTCCTAAAATGAGTATGGTACCATCAACAAATGATTTATAATGTAACTAAAGTCTTAAAACCTTCTATTAACTGCAATGCTTTTTAATGAGGTGCTATCATGTATATTGGTCCCAAGATGGCTGCCAACACTTCTTGGATGAAGTGCTGACAGCCAATCAGATCTCAGGATGAGATGTGTGGTTAGGCTCCGCCCACATATATATATGATTTTACTTTTGATTTTCTCAGGAACTACTGAACAGATTGACACCAGACCTACAAAAGGCACTTCCCTGAGCTGAGGACTACCTCTCTGCCAAATTTCAAGTAATTCTGTTCAGCCGTTCGGGCTGTACCTTGGACTAAAGGTCCCGATGGAAAATTGCATGGGGAAAACGCATTTTGGGACCCCCCTTTTTTCTCAGCCCCCGCTTGACGAATCCCCCTGAGACTTTCAGGGTAGGAGTGGAGCGGAGCGCCCCACCTATTTTGAAAATTTCGCGAGGATTCGTCATCCGGCGCCAAAGTATACCAAATAGAATGTTGCGGATTTCCTATGGAAACACGGTCCTAACTATAACTATCTACTACCGACCGCCAGTAGATAATATATATATATATATATATATATACTCACTTTCACGCCAGGACACTAGGAATCCCCTTATGCCACTCGAACAATGGACACGACCAAAAGGTAGTGCAAATTTAATTTATTCCTCGTTTGACGCCATCATAACGTTTCGGCTCGTCCGACCCTTGATCACATGACAATGCAATACTTGTGAGCTCCCAATTTAAGAGCTAATTCAAAAACGATCACGTGACAGGCATTAAAATAGACATAAACCAGTTACTGGCATTTGTTAGAATTAATAAAACCAATGCAGAAATTCATAGGTCTAAAATACCACATAGTAATCTATATAAAATAATAGTAACCATTTTTTAATTTCGTTTAAACACTGTTTATCATAATCATTGTTGTATCCAGCAGCAATTGAATATGGACATGTGCAAATTGGCAAACAACTAATATGTTGCTGTATTGGAGGACTCGACATGTGCAACACTTGCTCAAATGCCAACAGTTAAAGCGTAATTGCTTGGTAACTTAAATGCTGCCTCTCATATTTCAAGGGAATCTGCAAGTATATGTATCTACCTAGATGTAGCGTGACGATTTTATTTATATATATAACAGGGGCTTGTTGTTCGTATATACTGGGTTAAATCCCAAAAATTAAAATGTCAACTTTACAGATCGAAGATCTGGCCTTTTACTCCAAGCGGATTCAAAATAACTATTAACATTTCAAAGGAAACCATTATGGACTAACCTTGTGTCCGGCAGCTAAAATGAGTACCCGTAAACAAGCAAGTGTGATGCCTCTGTAAAAAAGGGGACGCATGATATGGAAACGATGTTTAGAAGGTCCTCCAATGCATGCCCATGGTCTCAATATCTGTCCCCCTTCCTGGGAGACATTCTGTGGAAATATGTTGTATCTTAAATATCAGATGTCTGGTTTTGCTGTGTTTAGACAGTAATTCATTGTCATAACATCCTAGGTTAAATCCCATAGTGTGGTGTAACCTTATCTGTAAATGCCTAGCTGGAATGTCTATATAACAACCTCTTGTGCATGTATAACAATACTGTTACGTGATGAAGTAAAACCCATGGTGACTGTTAAAAACTATTTTGACTTATTTGAGGACAGTTCCCTAAGGTTATATAAAACGTATTACTGATTGGTTTAGGTTTAATATCAAATGACAACGTAGTGAAAAAGGGGCTTACGTGGAGCGTAGATACAATGTAAGGACAGGGAATCCACCTAACTAGACTAGACCCTGGCTATTTGGACTAAGTCAAGTTACAGCAGATTCTCACTTGTTAACCATATATAAAGATGAATGCAAAGCAAAGAATAAAAATACATTATCTCTTGAGCATCGGCAGCTAAGAAGCAGAGAACAAAAATTGTATAGACTAAAAGGTATGAATGACCATGGTTCGTAGTGACTGTAATCCTCACAAAGAGGCCCATTGGTCACAACACTTAATAAATAAATATATAAATAGATAATAAATACCTTTTATATATTATCACATAAAATATATCTATAAATATAAAAAGTACTGAACCCCAAGTTATTTGTTAAAATCAAAACCAATTCATGTCTCTAGATCGCAAAGCCATAGCTTGCCGTAACTCAAAGTATCAGTTCTTGAGAAATGTAAATATCACTTCATATGAAGATTCAAAAAATGGAGAACAGTCAGTGTATCTCATGTTCAGTCAGATTAATAATAAAGTGCTGGTAATATGTCCTGAAACAGATTAACCTAAACAGGTGTGTAAATCTTCGGTGATGTTGAGGCCTCCTGGGGTCTTGGAATCGAGTTGAAGGATGTAGCGTGTTTCAAGTCAGGTAACTTTGATTCCCTATCCCCTCCCCTTCTGCTGGGTGTGAGAGCATCGATAACAAAATATTTGAGTCCACATTTGTTACTATTGTGGACCTCCCTAAAATGCCTCTTGTAAAATCCACTGTGAGTCTGTAACCAAGTGGCTTTGTCAATTAATTCCGGGCTTGTATTGACCAGTGAGTCCCTCATCTAGGGGGCCCTGCTGTGTGTGATGGATACTCTGTTTGGTAAAGTCGGTCCAATGACAGGGTCACTTAATACAATGGGTCAGTTTTTGTTAATGATTTTGTGAAGGCTAGAATGTTGCCTATTAAAGCCCATAATGATCCTGAAAGGATTAGGTATATTATCCTTCCTCACCATACCGATAGTGTTGTCTTGGGGATCATTGTCTTCTGACACAAGTTCTGGTACAAAGGAGATCACTTCTGCTGTGTCTCATAGACTTCATGATAGCACTGTCTATGGCATGCTCAGTGTAACCTCTCTCACGAAATCTACGCTTGCTCACTTGTTGTGCTTGTCTTAGATCAACATCATTACTACATATTCTTCTGAGGCCTAGCATTTCACCATAGGGGATGCTACTGATGAGGTGTGGAGGGGGAGCACTGCTTGCATGTAATGTTGAATTACCTGAAGTTATCTTCCTAAATAATCTGGTCTCGATCTTATTATTCTGTATGGATACCTCGGTGTCAAGGAATGTGATGAATGTTTGGTTCATAGTAACAGTGAAGTGGAGATTCAGATCATTGTTATTAATCCCTGTTATGAATGTCTCCGCCTGTTCTTTGGTACCTTTCCATAACTCAAACATGTCGTCAATATAACGCAGCCATACAATCACCTTATCATCAAAGATCTCGCTGTGCTGGTTTCTGAGGACCAGGTCCTCCCAGCTACCCATGTGCAAACAGGCGTAGCTAGGGGAGAAACTGGCCCCCATAGCTACGCCCCTTAGTTGCTGATACAGGAGATTATTAAACATAAAGTTATTGTTTCTGAGGCAATGTTCCAACATCTCCAAGAGCATATCATTATGATCCTTGAATTGTGGTGCTCCTTGGGATAAATAGTATTGGACTGCTTGTATACCATCTTCATGTCTGATGCTGGTATAGAGGGATGTCACGTCTCAGGCCAGCATCCAATATCCCTCTTTCCATGCCACATCCATGATTTTCTGAAGGAAATCTCCTGTGTCCTGAACATATGACTGTAGCGATCTTACATATTCCTGTAAAAAGAAGTCAGTGTTTACGGACGTCTTTTCTAGAATTCCATCCCTAGCCGAGATTATCGGTCTGCCAAGGAGCTTGCTGATGTTCTTGTGTATTTTGGGAATAAAATATATTGAGGGGGTGAACGGATGCTCATATCTTAAAAAATTGTATTCAGTGTCTGTTATGAGTTGTTTACTCTTCCATTTGCTCAATTTTTTATAATACTCATTGTGTGATATTTTCATTGCCGCTGGAGTATTGCGTGCGTAACAGTCTCTGTCGTTCAATTGTGAGTATGCCTCTTTATGATAATCCTCACGCGTTAAAAGAACAATGTTACCTCCTTTGTCACTCCCCCTTATAACAATGTTTTTTTCCATCTTCAGTTTAGACATCAGGGCCTCATACTGTAGGGTTTGCTTATTGCATCTGCGTCTTTTGTTTTGCGTTTCATTGTGTAGTTTTTTTATTTGTGATGTAACATTCTCATGAAAAACATCAAGCGAATCCCGGGGCATTATAGGATTAAAAGTAGATGGAGGTTTATAGGGTGTTAAGGGGGCCCTCTGACATTAGTCGTAAGTTCACCAGATATATTGCGTAGTCCAGTGGAAGTCACGTAACCTGCCCCCTCCGTTTCCCACAGTTCTAGCATTTCAGTCAGTACGGGTACATCAGATTGAGTCAATGCCCCGAATCCTTCATTGCTTGTTGGGCGTGAATGTTTCTCATTTAGTGTGTGGAACTTTCTAAGTTTTAGTTTTCTGACTGCCTTATAGATAACCAATCTTGTAAAGGCATAGTCAAAGTCAGATTGTGGTGCGAATGACAGACCCAATTTTAAGATTTTTTCTTCATCATCCGACAATTCTATATGTGTCAAGTTTAAAATAGTTTTGTTAGTCTCATTCTCCAGTATTATTTCGTGGTCCACTGACCCCTTCCCCTCTTTTTGTTTTGGTTTTGAGCGCCTCTTCCTTGCCCTGCTCCTCTGCCGCCGCTTGTAGTTGGCTGATTTTCGTTGTAATTCCTTTGCGCTCTCGGGAGAGTTTGTCTGCTCTCGCAGCATAAAAAATCAATCTGATCACCAGGCGACGGTTTAGGCATTTGGCCCGTCGCTTTGATGCTGCGGAATTCGGAATCAGATTCGCTGCCCCCATGGAGCTTAGATCGGACTGTGATGTTTCCGCCGCATTTTAGTTTTTTTGGGAAGTTCTGGGGTTGATATTGGGTCTAGATGTTGGACCTCGTAGGGCATCGTATTTTTTGGCAAACGTAAAGATTTGCCCCAGCTCGTAGTCATTACGATCCCTCTGGAACTTATAGGTTTTTCTCTCCATAATCTTAGTTTCTTATTTTTTGAATCTGAGTGTCATGTCATTGGCAAGTTTTGTTTTTTCCTCCGTCTGATCTATTTTGTCCAACTCATCATTAATTTCTGCAATCTCTTTAAGCAATTGTGCCCTGTCAATAGCAGCATACTTGATAAGTATCAATACTAATCTCCGTGAAGACTCCAAATTACTTTCGGCCCACTCCCGCATGAGGTCAGGGTTCGGATTCTCATAACTGGGGGCCGTCATAATTCTCAAACCTCTTGGGAAACGGTTAACGTCTATATAACTTTGAAGGGATTTGGATTCCCACCATTTGCTCTGTTCACTGCGTAGTTTTTTTTCTAATATTTTATACTTTTCTTTGAGGAAACCTTCACTCATTTTACTGTCCATATTGTTCTTGTTACGGATATTGGGTGGAACCGGGAGGCTGTCAGAAAACATGACCATGGCTGCAGCCTCCCTGTCTTTGTCAGCTGACATACTGTAAATAGGATAACACAATTGTTGGGCAGGCTAAGCGATATTCGAACAGTTTCCAATCGCTGCTGCCAGTGCACCAGACTCTCCACCCCTGAATACCTGCGTCTTTGTGGCCAGGACTCGTCTCTGCGTCCTCCGGGTCCTCCGACTCGGGTTCCTCAGATCTTCCTCCGTATCTGGCGTGCTGGGGGGTCAAGGTTCAGGGGGGTCAAGCGCCGCTTTTCCTTCCAGAAACAGATACTCCCAGGGAACACCCGGAAATAGTTTCACCTTCGGCGCTGTCCAAACAATGGAGAGGGTCCCATGTTGAAGCCGCGTGAAACCAATGGCCCAATATATCCTCACTTCCGCGCCAGGACACCAGGAATCCCCTTATGCCACTCGAACAACGGACACGGACCAAAAGGTAGTGCAAATTTAATTTATTCCTCGTATGCCGCCATCATAACGTTTCGGCTCGTCCGAGCCTTGATCACATGACAATGCAATACTTGTGAGCTTCCAATTTAAAGTGACAGTGCTAATTCAAAAACGATCACGTGACAGGCATTAAGATAGACATAAACGAGTTACTGGCATTTGTCAGAATTAATAAAACCAATGCAGAAATTCATAGGTCTAAAATACCACATAGTAATCTATATATTATAATAGTAACCATTTTTGAATTTCGTTTAAACACTGTTTATCATAATCATTGTTATATCCAGCTGCAATTGCATATGGACATGTGAAAATTGGCAAACAACTAATATGTTGATCTATGGGAGGACTCGACAAGGCCAACAGTTAAAGCGTAAATGCTTGGTAACTTAAATGCTGCCGCTCATATTTCAAGAGAATCTGCAAGTATATGTACCTACCTGGATGTAGCGTGATGATGTTATTTATTTATATATGTAACAGGGGCTTGTTGCTCGTATATACATATATAAAACAGTTTTTGCCATACGTCGTTTTTGAGCAATCAAACTCTTCATGGATGTGGATGGTGTGCCGCCTCATTCCTTTGCGGTCTGAACTTTCTGAATAATTACCAACTGGCAGTCGCCAGTAGGTAGTTATAGTTAGTACCAAGTTTCCATAGGAAGAGCATTTTTTGTTTTGCTTCTAACTTTGGCGTTGTTTGATGAATCTTCATGAAATTTTCCAAACTAATTATTTGTTCATATCTGATCCTAGTTTGGGGGTGATTCATCAAGAGGGGCCAAGAAAAAAGGGGGGTCCCAAAACGTGTTTTCTCCATGTTAATTCCCATAGGAAACTGCAGGGAGATGGGTCTTGGTCTAGAAAGCACGCTTTTGTTTATTTGGTGTAAATCCGTTTAGTAGTTTTTTGAGAAATATCGAAATTTACAGATATCGATATTTGGGAATTCTGCCATCTGATTGGCTAAGGCGTTACGAACATGAGCTTGCTGCTTATTGGTTGTGAGCGCTGCGAGCAGTTGCAACTAGGAAGTGTTGGCTGCCATTTTGTGATTCCGTTGAAGCTAGTAAGAGGAAAAAAGGGCAAAAAGAGTAGGAAAGATGAGGGTAGGAGCGCTGTGAGGTCTGTGGGGTGGTAAGGGTGTGCTACACAGGGAGTGTGATGCGATGTATTCACCCCTACCAGTATGAAAGTGCTGTTTTGCCCAGAGTGAGATGCTGCTGAGGTGAGGTGCCGGTACACTCGGGGATGAAACCGTGAGTTGGTTGCTGTAAACTGATGTGCTCCGGGTGCTGTAGGATACTGGCCGCTGTAGCATAGCTGTGCAAGTGGTGTTAGTATGGGTTTAGAGTATAGCGATGTGAACTCTGTGGGATGGTTAGGTTGTGCTATACAGGGAGTGTCAAGTAAAGTATTCACCCCTAGCGGTTTGAAAGTCCTGTTTTGCCCAGAGTGAGATGGTGCATAGGTGAGGTGCCGGTACACTCGGGGATGAAACCATGAGCTGATTGCTGTAGACTGATATGCTCTGGGCGCTGTAGCATACTGGCCGCTGCAGCATAGCTGTGCAAGTGGTGTTAGTATGGGTTTAGACTATAGCGGGAGTGGGAAGCAAACTACTCACCCCTACCGGTCTGATGACTCGATCGGAGTGTTTTAGCTAGCAGGAATAAAGAAATAATCGTGAAGAATATAATGCAGAATGTTGCAATGCCACAGAAGACAAATGGTGAAATCAGGTGTGTTTAAGAAAGTGGTGGTGTGGCATAAAGCGATGGAGTCTGCAAGTTATATAAAAAGTGTCTTTATGTAAGTGCCATAAATGGAACCACTGGTGCAAGAGCTAAGGCATCCAGCGGAGGCAAACTCCAACCGCTTCTGTTGTATTCAAACGTAAGCTCCTGCATCAATCAATTCCACATTACATGTTGCAGTTCTATGTGACATAATCAAAACCTATTAGACATGAATGACTGTAAATTGTAGAATGAAAATAAAGGTAGGATACGATTACCACACAGTGCCAACCAGTTCCTAAACAATGCCATTTTTTTTATCTTGAACGCCAGTTCGTGAGCAGAGGCTGAGGATGAGCTAATTTGTGTGAAAGGGCTTCGTGGATAAGAGGCAGGCAGAGAGACGTGTGTACAAAGAATAGATATGGTTTCAAAATGGATGTCGGGTTTAGGCTAATTTAGCAAGTAACTAGCGTATTTGCATAGGCCATACATCATCCATTCCTGGTTAGTGTGGAGAGGTAAGGGCCAATAATGAAAACAGAGTTCAAATGGCTAAGCATACTTACAAAGTTATTATATGAAAATAGTTCAATTGAAGTGTATTAAAAAATGTAATAGGAAAAAGTCAAAATAGTTGAAAAAAATAAATCCAAGAATAAAGTGAATTTCTTACAAGTCTTGGACATTGCAGTCTGGAAGTTCTTCAGCGGCTTGAGATGCGTAATGTTCCAAGAGGGGAGTGTTACCATCGTGTGAGAAAAGCGAAGCGATCCAATTCATATACTCGAAGGTACAGTAATGTTCCTCGAATGTTGGAGCGGCAATTTGAATTGGCAGGCAATCTGCGATGTTGTCAGAGGTCGCACATTGCAGGAGATCTTTCGCGGCTGGGCAGAAATCCCATTCCGTCAGGATACATTTTAGCGTTGCATCTGCCATTGCTCCACTGCCTGAATAATCAAGTTCATGGTTTTCAAGATACTCCATTACCTGCTGGATATCTGGAGCGTTTGCTGGGATGTTGGCAAGGCATAGATCCATTCGCCAGTTGGTTGGGCAAGTTTTGCAATAAAAAGATGGTTGCACGCAGATTGTATATGTGTAAATAAATGGCATGTTGTAGCTGGCTCTGATAATAGATAGAGGTAGGCAGCCGAAAAGTTGTTCCATTTTTTCACGGTATTGATGTAGCTTCGTTTAGAGGCGTATTCTGTTGGACATGCTTGTTACCACAGGGAGCGTAGCCATTTTTAACAAGCTAAAGTAGTAGTAGGATGGCCGCAAACAGAGAGAGAATTAAGGGCACTGTTGCTGTTATTCCAGAGATGATCGAATATATGAAGTCTGGTATTAGACTAAAAACTGTTTGAAAGCTTGTGAGAAGGCCGGAGGGGACAAGGTTAAAAAAGTGTGCCAGGCCTTAAATGTCAGATGTGTTGAAAATTGTGTATCAATTCACAAAGTGTAATGGGAGGTTCGTATTTAAAAGGGAGTGTATTTTACTTGAAATTCGTGCTATCTGCAGTCGATAAATTACTTTTGGAGAAGTGAGGGACACTTCTGCGTGAAACAAAATCGCTTTCAGTTTGCTCCGTTTAATAAAATTTGTTTTCAAAGTAGGTATTGAAGGCCAAGTTGAACTTTGGGAGTTACTTAGTGTGTGGGTGGGAATAGAGATTGCCAGAGGAAGTTATTCGGTTTGAAACAGTAAGGACATACGGTATGCCAGCTCACATTGCGTAGCAGTCCATGTTATAAAGAAGCAGATAACTGCCGTTAGAAAGCTGTGTGAATGTTGGTCTGATTGTGGGAGTTGGCGTGCTTTTAAGAAAGCACGCAAGATAGGGGGCTGTAAGCCTAGAAGCGTCGTGCAGTTGGACATTCTTGCATAGTGATGAATGACTGTCAATGTGGTCGCACTTTTCACCTGTGAGAAAAACATCTGTATTCTCTTTAAGACAGCGAAATCTAAATGGGAGAAACCACTGCTCATGAATAAACGCGCTACCTTATATAATCACATACAATATGACAAACAACATGTACACCTAGCAGACACTACATACTATGGGAACCGTGGCTAGCCATGTACACAAACCAAACATGGCATGGCACCTCTGCCACACAATGCAGAATGCGGGGAGGGATGGGAGCAAAGTATGTGCGAAGGTGGCAAGTGATTCTCGATTATAAAAGTATACAATGCAAAGTGTTGAGGGGATGTGCCGGAGAGACGTGAGTATGCAGAGCACAGACATTGATGGTCTATTGAGTGAAGTCGACGCAACCATCATAGTACAGTCAGTAGGGAAGATTCCGAAAATATTGCACGTATGTGCACCCTCCCCCCCAAAATCTTTAGCGTAGTGGGCTGGCTCAGTGTACACAAGGCTAGCGTAGGGGTATGAATAAAAGTCACGTTTCTCTGGGTGTGGTTCTCTTCCAGAATGGCGAACATATCTGTCAGGTCTGTGCAGCTTACACCCCCACGAGGCTGATGCCGTGAGCGAGGGTGGCTGCGGGAATAATGCTCTCAGCCTGCTGCTACCCAGAAACCGTCATGGCCGCTGCGACGCACCTATGCCCCACAGTTCACCTTTCGACACCGTCGTGTGTGAAAGATGGCCCACCACATGTCGGCAAAAGCTTTTGGGCCGAGGTCTGTGAGCTTGGAAGGCTCCTGAGATCAACGCTGGCTACCGCGACACAGGCAGACAGCACCCAGGCTGAGGCCCAGCACCGTGATGTGCTCTGTATACTACTAACACAGTAGTTGAAGGGGTACCTACAGTGGAACAGTGTCTAGATCCCACAATGGACGATGTTAGAACTTCATCTGAGAGTGCAGATGAAGGTACTCCTTTCGACCAGCTGTAACCAACTCTAGGTCCCAACAGTGGAACGGTGTCTTCTTGATCCCACAATGGACGATGTTAGAACTACATCTGAGAGTGGAGATGAAGGTACTCACTTCAACCAGGTGCAAGCAACTCTAGGTCCCAACAGTGGAACGGTGTCTTGATCCCACAATGGACAATGTCCGATATTAGCTGCTGCTTATGAATTTTCACTGATGTCCCTGCGTTGACGTGCATCAGACTCTGTGCTTCCGTAGATAATTGCTGCAAATGATTATTGGGGTTGGGTGACTGCAGTCGGTGGAGTACACTGCGGTACAGCAGGTCTGAACAGTGGAACGGGGTCTTGATCCCACAATGGACGATGTTAGAACTGTGTCTGAGAGTGGAGATGAAGGTACTCCCTTTGACCAGGTGCAAGCAACTCTAGGTCCCAACAGTGGAACGGTGTCTTGATCCCAAAATGGACGATGTCCATTATTACTTGCTGCTTGGTTTTGACAAAACTCCTCCATTGAGGTGCATCGGACTCTGTGCTTCCGTAGCTAACTGCTACACATGATTATTGGGCTTGGTTGACTGCAGTCGGTGGAGTACACCATGGTACAGCAGGTGGGAACAGTGAAACGGGGTGTTAATTCTGTGACTGAGGATGTCAGAAGTTAAAGTTTGTGATGATTTCTGTGTACCCACTCCGATCAGGTGCACCCAGCTGCGTGCTTCCGAATCCAACGGCACGTGGCTGTGAGGCGTTAATGACAACTGCCTCTGGCCTATAGTGCAGTCAGCAGGGCTCACAATTCAGATGGAGTGGTGATTGTTTAATTACAGAATCCAGATGGCAACGAACTACAACGTCTATTGAAATATACACAATAGCCTTTTAGTTTACTTGCTTGAAGAAGTTTTTTCAGATGACTTATAGGTCTAGTACAATGACCAAATTCTTCTTGGTAGTGGTAAAGAACACTGAATAACAGTGTACACAGTGGACAGCAGAGATCGCAATTCGAATTGTTTTGATTTATTTATTGCAGAGTTTTGTGCAATTTATGTTGTTGTATTTTGTGAAGAGGAAGTGAAAAAAAGTATTCATGGAAGATTGCTCACTACTGCCTTCAATTTATACTGCAGACAGCAGTGTTCACAATTCAGATCGAGTTGCTATTGTAGATGACGCAGTCCTGTCGGCAAAAGACTTTGCTCCAGTGCGCTCTGTCCGCACCACGCATACGCATCATCACAGGGTCCGCTCACGATTTTTGTTGCTTCGCGTACGGCAAACAGGACAGCTCAAGTGAACGCCACGTGGCTGTGGGCTCTTGCTGACCACTCTCTGGCCTACACTACAGACAGCAGTGTTTACAATTCAGATCGAGTTGCTATTGCAGATGATGTAGTGTTGTAGGCAACAGACATTACTCCTAGTACGGCCCGCCCGCAGCACGCATCATCACTGGCTATGCACATGCTGAACGTTTTTGATGTGGCTATCTAAGTGCACTAGACCTGATGGACCCTTTATGATACAATCTTTTTGTGTATTATTTCAGATCTACTGCCTGTATCTTAGTATGCCACAAGTTATGGTTGTTTACGATAGAATCTTTTCAGTATTATTTCACATCTAGTGTCCATACCTTACTGCAGCACAAACTATTGACCCTTTTATTATTGAATCTCTGTGTGTGATCCAATGATTACTGTTGCAGTTGATGCTAGCAGCAACCATTCCCTGAGGGCTGCTTTACACTCACCCCACACACATCCAGCACAGATATCACTGGATATGTAACCCTGGTAATAAAAAGGAGTCGAGCGCAAGTGCCCGTACCCACTTCCACTATGTATCTGTGTCCGTGTGTTCATTATGTATGCATGATACTGCCTCTGGGCCGAGCCACATTACATTGTGCTGTGGACAGCGTATGCAACCATGTTACCTCTGGCAGTGGGGAAAAGTTCTGTTATGTAGCTTTTAGATGCATGGCTATCACAGGTGGAAGGCTACTTTACAGAGTATGAATATTGATGAAGATGATGGTTGCATGTTGTGTGTACTGTCAGCAGATATGTGTACATAGCAAAAAGTTTTCAAAAAAGCTATGTAAGGAGAAGAGGAGTCTCTCATCAAACGCTGTAGAGAGAATGGCGAAAATGGGTGGGGTCCTCCAACTGTTACAATGGGAAATGTTATGAACCAATCAAATGCTTTTCTTTAAGGTCACATAGCAATCGCACAACGAGCACGCAAGGAGGCCGCACCTGAACACGATTTTGAGAAAATATTACCATAATATAAGTTTACTACAGTTAGAAATATATAAATGATTAAAATATTTTAGATTAATGCTTGTTCTCATATACACTTTAAACTTATTGAGATATAGTTTTGAGACAAAACAAAATGAGGGCATTGCATTCCCGGCGCGACACCATAAGTCTATGACGTACCACAGGGCCTGGCAGTGTGCACTCGTCGCATACGCAACGCGCAGCAGCGTGACCCCATACGTACATGACGTAAGGCGTGGCTTGGTACTGGGTACCCGTCGCATACCAAAGTAGCAGCTGGCGCGATCACATACGTATATGATGTGACGCGGGACGCGGTGCCATGAACCTGTTGGATACGAAATGCGCATCCTTTACGAGTTTAACAATATGGTGGATAGGATTGGCGTGCTAATGGAGCTTGGTACACTACTGGTACGGGACTCCAGTTTTAAAACCGATATACATACTTTTTTTGAAGATATAAAACATTACACATTTTTCAAATTAAAAACAAACAAGGTTTATAGAGTTCCAAAATATTACAAAAAATAGAAAAAAATATAGGTTTTTTAAAATATTAAAATATGATATTAACATTTAAAAAACCTTCGAAATTCACTGAAAAATACATAGGTTTTACAGACGTTATAGTTAGGAATTAGCATTTAAAAAACCTTAGAAATTCACTGAAAAACCATAGGTTTCAGGGACGTTATAGTTAGTTGGACATTTGACTCATATAAAACCAGAGAAATTCGCCTGTTATAGTTAGTTGAGCTAAATATAACTCGTGTGCCCGCAATGCACTGGTGATGATGTCACATATTACATAACTCATGACATGGTCAGTGACATCACTGATGACATCTCAAATGGGTGTATCAAAAGTTATATTAGGGTGAGAGAAGATGCATGGATGATGTCATCAGTGATGTCAATTGAGATGTCATCAGTGATGTCACTGACCATGTCATGAGTGATGTAATATTTGACGTCATCAGGAGTGCATTGCGGGCCGTGAGTTATATATAGCTGAACTAACTATAACGGGGGAATTTCTATGGTTTTGTATTGAGTGAAATGTCCAACTAACTATAACGCCCCTGAAACCTATGTTTTGTTCAGTTAATTTCTAAGGTTTTTTAAATGCTAATTTCTAATTATAACATGCCTGAAACCTATGTTTTTTTCAGTGAATTTCAAAGGTTTTTTAAATGCTAATTTCTAACTATAACATGCCTGAAACCTATGGTTTTTTAAGTGAATTTCTAAGGTTTTTTAAATACTAGTTTCTATCTATGCCTACAGAGGTAGGACATGTGAAGAAAGAAGAAAAAACGCACAGAAAGAAGCAAAAGAAATACAGAAAGAAGCAATAAAAGTCCACAAAGATGAAGAAAAGTGCCGGAAGAAGCAAGACATGTGCAGAAAGAACCAACAGAGGAGCAGAAAGAGGCCTTGTTGCAAAGTCATTCTGTGCCCACAACTTTTTCAGACGGGTACTGGTGGTAACTGACTCTGACTAACCAGGCCTAGAGCCAGTGCTATGCTAAAAGACACTTAGAATACAGTGAAAACACCTACATACACTACGGAACACTATGCGTTGGGGTACCCCTGTGATTAGCGTGACCTCCTCTGTAAGGCCCTAGTATATAATAGGGCAGGGGGATTAAAACAACCTCTAAGTCAGAGGTGCAGAAATATGCTACTTTAACTAGTAGTCGCGTTTGCAGAGTGGTGGAGAATGGGTGCTGGGCGTCCAACCAACGCTCAGGAATTCCAATACACAGGACGTACAGGAGGTACCAGGAGGGATTCTTGCCCCCCTAACTCCCTCAGGGCTAAATTGGACTTCATCCCCTATCCTGTAGTCTGCCACAAGGCACGTTTGCAGAGTGGTAGAGAAAGGGGGCAATGGCCTGCGAAGATGTCTTAGCAATCCCACTGTGTGAGACTTACTGGAGGTAACTAGAGGGGTAGTTGTTCCCCGAGGACATCCTTGGGGGCCAACTTCCCAAACTATTACCTCCAGTCAGTCCTACACAGCAGCATTGGTAAGTACTCGTACCAGGCCACGCCCACTTTTTCCACCATTCTACAAACGTGCTCCCTGGCACGCTCTTGGATGGGGATTGAAGTCCCCTTCACTGCTGGGGCCCTTTAGGGGCCAACTAGCCTACCTTTTACCTCCAGTAAGTCCCACACAGTGGGATTGGTGAGAGGTAGACAAAGGCCATGCCCCCTTTCTCCACCACTCTGCAAACGCGCCCCTTGTTGCATTGTAAGTTGGGGGGATTCAGTTTAAGCCTGGGCAAAGCACTACGCTACACGTGCGTAGTTTGCTCTACTTCGCACTACGCGAATTGCACGTAGCACAGTGCAAACATGCGTAGCGTTGCGTAGTGCAGCGGTCATTTTTTGCTTGCTCGCGGTCCTCAACATCAAGTTGGCGACCGCGAGCAAGCAAAATGACATCCCGGCGAGACTTTTTCCTTGTTCGCGATCAGCAACATCAAGTTGCCGATTGCGAGCGTAATAAACATCCCACCGAGATTCTCAACGCGGGGAGGTCAGGTTTCTCATTGCGAGTGGTCGCGTATGCTCGCGACCGCTCGCAATGAGAAACTACCAGTCCGCGTTGAGAAAGCTGCCGCTCGAGTAAAAATCTACTCGAGCGGCAGAAAACTACAGCTCGCACTGTGCAAGATGCCGTTTTCAATGATTGCACAGTGCCGGATGCTTGTCCGCACTGTGCAATCATTGAAAACGGCATCTTGCACAGGGCGAACAGGGTACTACGCAGTTCGCGAAGTGCTACGCGTAGTGCGAAGTGCACTTTGCGTAGCTTCGTGTAGTGCTACTTCACGAACTACGCCCAGGGTTAATTAAGTCCCCTTGAATCCTGAGGGTCCCTGGGGTCCAACTAGCCCACCAGGTACCTCCAGTAAGTGCCACGGAGCTGCAAGAGGTGTAAAAAGGGGTGTGGCCTGGACCACCTCTCTGCAACGCAGTGCAGTGGTGCTTACTGGAGGTACCTGGTGGGCTAGAGGGCCCCCAGGGATCCTCAGGATTGAAGAGGAATTAATTCCCCAACTTACAACGTGCCACAGGGCGTGTTTGCACACATGTCACCTCAGGCCCCGCCCCCTCCCTTCACCACTGTGCAAACATGCCCCGTGGCGTGTTTTAAGTTGGGCGATTAAGTCCCCTTGAATCCTGAGGGTCCCTGGGGTCCAACTAGCCCACCAGGTAGCTCCAGTAAGCACCACAGAGCTGCAATGCAGAGAGGTATAAAAAGGGGCATGGCCTGGACCACCTCTCTGCAGCGCAGCGCAGTGGCGCCTACTGGAGGTACCTGGTGGGCTAGTTGGACCCCAGAAACCCTCAGGATTCAAGAGGAATTAATTCCCCAACTAAAAATGTGCCACAGGGCGTGTTTGCACATATGTCACCTCAGGCCCCGCCCCCTCCCTTCACCACTGAGCAAATGCGCCCCGTGGTGCGTTTTAAGTTGGGAGATTATGTCCCCTTGAATCCTGAGGGTCCCTGGTGTCCAACTAGCCCACTAGGTACCTCCAGTAAGCACCACAGAGCTGCATTGCAGAGAGGTGTAAAAAGGGGCGTGGCCTGGACCTACTATTCCTACTGTCCACCGACCCTTTAATACAACTCCTGAAAAACTCAGCAAAGATAAAGGGTTTCTACTTTGGTACAACACCATATAAAATGGCAGCATATGCCGATGATATCCTTATCTTCTCTGATGATAAAACTGAAGTCATAGCAGGGATAATCAAAATTATCCACCAATTCTCTACAGTAGCTGGATATACCCTAAACAAAGACAACACACAGGCCCTCCCCCTTAACCCGTGCTGTCTGCCAACACATCTCGGAGACTTCAGGATTAAATGGCAACCCAAATTCATCAGATACCTGGCTGGCATTAGGTTTAGTAATGATCTATCTGAATCAATCAGACACAACAAATCTAAATCAATGGAGAAGGTCAAGGATATCCTCTTTTCCTGGACCCCTAAACATATATCATAGTGGGGCAGGATAGAAACTTTAAAAATTATGGTTACACCTCTCATAGACTTTATTGCATCCATGCTCCCTATTCGTCTCACCCCATCCTTTTCTGGCACTATGGATAAACTAGCTTTAGCTTTCCTATGGAATGGCAAAAGAACTAAAATCACTTACAAAACCCTTCGCCTAGATTTAGCCCAAGGCGGTTGTAATTTGCCAAACTGTTTGATACCAAACTGCCTTCCTTGCTACACAAGGTGCATATAAGTTACTAGATGACTTGATCACCCACCCTATATGGCTAGACATTGAATGCTCACTATGCTTTCCAGATTTCTTCTACCCTTCCTATGTCTCACTGCCTGGTCCATCATTCCCGACAGATTTTTTGGGACACAAAGTGTTGAAATTGCTTGATAAATGCATGTCAAACCCCATCAGCAAATCTCAATTTATTTTGCTTTAGAGCAACCCTAAAATCAAAATCGAAATGCTCTCTAACCTTAGACCAAAATGAGCTAGTAAAGAAAAATATGTTTTGTCAAAGGCTTATATAATATTGATTTCATCCCATTATCTTTTGCGGAATTCCAAGCATAGTTCTACTTAGATAATATCCAGTTCTATGACTTTCTTAAAATCAAAGTGAAACTATCTAAAATAGGCTGATTTGATTATTCGGATTTGCTTTTTCATCTCAAATGCTGGTACTCAACCAGCCATACTGCTTCAAAATATGGAAATGGATCAACATTCCCACACTAGTAAAAACCCAATCCCCAAACCAACAAAATTGGACAAAACAATCACTCTACAGTTAGACAATCCCTTCATCAGAAGTTTGGAATGTTATATGCGGCAAAGCACCATGCAATAAAATGATTCGCTCATTTGCACAATCTAATTTTGAAACTACACATCTTCTACACTGGTCACCAAATAAACTGTCCAAACTCAAATTAATAAACAGAGATATTTGTTAGAATTGCAAATCCTCTAATGGCACAGCAGAGCATATGTTTTTTAGCTGCACCCAACTTAGGTCATTCTGAGACAAAATTGCAGACTATCGACATATTCAAGACGATGATCTTGTTAAGCTTCCCATTGGTCAGTCATCCTCGGCCAATGGTCCCTTGGCACAAACTCTTAATGCATCTGATTTAGCATTTCTTGACCTGCTCCTATTAATAGCTGTAAAAAATCATCCTCACAGAATGGAAATCTTTCATGCACATTTCCTATCATACTTGGTGGGCATGGATCAATTATATAAGAAGTGCACACAAGGGAAATGGCAAACTCTGCACGATTTTACCTAATGGTTAATTTCTCTACATTCTTCTGATATGCGATAGATAAGACAACACATTTCATAACCAGTTCTGCACCAGTATTTAATGACATCCCCTGGATTCTCCAGTTTTCAGTTTATCTCCCTGTATTGTCCCCTATCATTCGATATGTTAATGACTATAATATGCATGATGAGCAAGGTAAAATGCCACTTCTGACAGGTTTCTCATTATTTATGATAAATATGAGATCTAATTATTGTTACACTCCATATCCATTTGTAATTGGGACATTTAGCTTAGTTTTTAAACTCAAACGTGATGATTAGCTTGCAGGGATGTTATTCTATGTCTTAGCAAAACCCATTTGTATTTGATCTATATTGTGTATATATGTTCATATGTTTTATATGAAGGGAGCCCACTCATTGTAGGAGAAACACCATTTTCTTAAAAGGAACTCACACTCACTGAAAGTTATCCAGTGACATGCTTCATCCTCAATTTTCTCACGATTCTCTGTGAATATGGCCATGCTATCATATTTCTCTCTACGAGGGAGCACTTTTTAAGGAAATGTGTGTGACATCTATATGAAGTGATTGTTAAAATTGCCTAGGGTGTGCCAATATCAATATTTATTTTGGGGTCCACCTGGCACAATTAAAAACTGGGGAAGACAGGTTAAATGTAGTTACCTTACCTTCACTCCTAAGCCCTAAATATGATCAACTAGTTTCTGCCACATACCCCAATACATTGGCTTTCTTAAGGATCTGTGAGTCCCTATTGAGAATGGGTGGCTGGTTATCTAGTGATCATTCATACCATGCCACACACACACACACAAACTACAATACCGTAACATAGTTCATAGAAGTGTGTTGTGTGTAGATTTAGATTCCGTATATAGGTTTCCTGATTTATGCCCTTATGTAGGTACAATTCATATTGCCCTTAATTAGGCATAGAAAATCCAGCCCTTATTTAGGCATTGTCCATGCTAACCAAATACAGGGATGGCCTCCTACATCCGTCCATCCACGTCACAACGAGTTCTTGGAAAACCAGACTCTTAAGCCTTTAGGTATTTCCCTTGCTTGGATATTGATTTCTCCAAGAACTCATTTAGTATGCATGAACATCTATTCCTTAAGGGTTCATTTATGACGTTCCGATGTCTGACTTTTGCGTCAATACAGGCTTTCCTAAACCCCTTCAAGGTATAAAGTTCCGGTACGGTCCAGCTCGACTGCCTACTTGCTGTTCGCCACGGCAAGTTCGAAAGGAGATCGAGTTCCAACCTAATGCACTGACCAGACGATGTCATCCTCCTCGCAGAGAATCCAGCTCCAGTGTTTCTGACTCCCCTTGCGGTGTGTTAGATATCGAGTCCAGGGAAAGAGATTCCAACCTCGCACATTCTAAGGTATGGTGCAGACTAGAACTTAGAGAAACTTTTGGCAACTCTTGGCAAAACTATAGCTATAGCTAGCTATACTTTAGACAACAGCACCTACTTCTTACCTCGTACTACACTTAGGTTAGGTACACTGGGGTAGAGCAATTTAGAAGCATCAGCTGAGTATTCACATTTTAGCCTATGTTATTTATGTATGCATTTTATGAATATATGTCATAACTATAAACCATGCTATTGCAGTATTATTTTATCTTACTGCTAACTCTGTACATATTGTACTGCGCAGCCTGTCTTACGATTGTAGCAGTTCATATCTCTTGCATGAGAAATAAGACTGTTCAATAAACCCTTCTTATTGAAACGCCCGTCTCTCTATTTCAGAGCAACTCTGTAGAAACGAAGCATACACGATTGACTGAGTGAAACTGTTATCTATTGTTTCCACGGTTCTGAGATTGTTCCGACTCTAAGGGAAACAAAGTTGTCATGTTTATGCGGTTGTCAGAAACTAATCCCTTCTTGTTTATTCGAGAAGTTTCTAGTGACCTCTGAGTTAGCTGGCACACACAAGTAATTAAGTTTAATGTACTCGATAGAGACATATTGACCTCAGTTCTATGTCAAATCTATAGTGTATATTATTCCAATGCGCAGAGCCTATCAGGGATATAGGAACTACACTACAAGTGGGCCCACCTAAGGATAATAAAAAAAGTTAGATGAGCAGTGGACTATTGGTATAGTCCATAAACACTTAGGTTCAACCTACAAATGTGGAAAAAGCATAAAGGTACTGTGTGTACCGTGAAACAATAACATTAACGCAGGTGCATGGGATGTATGACGTTACAACGCATACTTTTACAATGCATGCACTTACAACGCAATTTTTACAACGCAACATCCACTACAACGCATTCCATTACATCGCATGACACTACAACGCATTTTTAAAAACTACCTCTACAACGCATTCCATTACATCGCATACTACCTTTACAACGCATACCATTACAATGCATAATGTTAAATTGCATAGTATAGAGGTAAAAATTACTATTCTTACTCCATGGGGTGCAACAGTAGGGTAAGTGTTGGATAGTATAGGGGTAAAAATTACTATTCTTACTCCAGGGGGTGCAACAGTAGGGTAAGTGTTGGATAGTATAGGGGTAAAAATTACTATTCTAACCCCAGGGGGTGCAACAGTAGGGTAAGTGTTGGATAGTATAGGGATAAAAATTACTATTCTAACTCCAGGGGGTGCAACAGTAGGGTAAGTGTTGGATAGTATAGGGGTAAAAATTAGTATTCTAACTCCAGGGGGTGCAACAGTAGGGTAAGTGTTGGATAGTATAGGGGTAAAAATTACTATTCTAACTCCAGGGGGTGCAACAGTAGGGTAAGTGTTGGATAGTATAGGGGTAAAAATTACTATTCTAACTCCAGGGGGTGCAACAGTAGGGTAAGTGTTGGATAGTATAGGGGTAAAAATTACTATTCTAACTCCAGGGGGTGCAACAGTAGGGTAAGTGTTGGATAGTGTAGGGGTTAAAAATTACTATTCTAACTCCAATGGTATGCATTGTAATGGTATGCGTTGTAATGGTATGCGTTGTAATGCCTGCGTTGTAGTGACATGCGATGTAGTGTCTGCGTTGTAATGGTATGCGTTGTAATGGTATGCGTTGTAGTGCCATGCGTTGTAAAGGATGTTGCGTTGTAATGCCTGCGTTGTAAGTGTAGTGCGATGTAATAGTTGCGTTGTAAAGGTTGTTTCCCGGTGCATGTGTTAGTGTATCCTATGCTGGTACAAACATGCTGGTAACACTGGAAACACAAGCAATATGTGAAAGGTTCACTACACACGACAAACACACACATACCCCAATCTATTCAAGATGATATGAGGGATTAAATGCCTACTTTTAAGTAGTACGCATATCATATGCACCCTCTACCAATGACTCATCCACGCTATGGCTGCTGGGATTGCAATCAGATGCCCTACAGACCCCCAAACGTCCACCAACAAGGTCAGTCTTTTTTAGGGCGAGGCAGAGGACCACAAGAGAACGAGATGCAAGACAGGGGGGAACGCCCAATAGCAGGAATACCAGAACCCTTATAAAGCGTTTACCCGCAGTATATTGAGGGACTTAATCCCGGGGGCGAGCAACCAAATTTAGTATTCGTTCTAAAAATTGTGAGATTTCACCTACACAACAGATGGCTCTAGAGAAGGGGTAGACTTTTCCTGACACCTCATTTTGACAAGTTTAAACTGTTAAGCGAGGTGTGGGAGTTTATGCATAAGATAAAGCTACATGCTCTCTTCATGAACACTAACACACCTGATGAAAACATAGGAGACACTGGATTGTGCAATAAGTCCACGTTTTTACTCACAACCTCAACCACTCCAGTAGAGATCCTAACATTTGAGAAGAGTTGAAATAACAAACTCTGAAGCCAAAAGGTAAGGTGAGAAGAGCTTTGCTTTATTCACCAACATCAATAACCCACCCAGCTGACAGTTCAACTGTCACACCAACAGTCAGAACGCTCAATGGAACGTTCTACGAAAGGGCAATACCAGTATATGAAAGAAAGGGGGAAACAGAGGAAACCAATAGGGAATGGAGGAATGATAAAAGGATAAAACATTGTATAGATAATAATTACAACAAGGCTGCACTGAAGGACATTGAGAACCTTGACATGAAAAATAAAAGGATTTTCATAATCATGTCAAGACAGGAGAGACAAGCTCTTAATGAACTCAAACAGAACATACTATAACTACTAATCCCGCTGACAAAGGGGGAGGAATAATCCTCCACATATCAACAGATTACAGGACAGAGCGCATTCGATTTTAAAGACAATGGTAGAGGAAGCAAGTGGTAGCCAATGGGTGTCCAAGAAGGAGACAGATTTTTTGGTCAACACCAACTCCGTAACACCATACTTCTATACCCTCCCCAAGGTGTATAAGAACCTTACATTGCCCCCGGGATTACCAATTGTGTCGGGCACTGGTTCTGCACTAGAGCCACGATCAAAGCTTTGTGAGACGTTTTTGCATCCTCTTGTACAAAAAACACCTACACACCCTAAGGATGCCAATGATGTCCATTTACTGTTAAGAAACTTAGCTTTCAATCCAGAGAAAAAACTTTTTATCAGTCTTGATATTGAAAGCCATTACTAGTCTGCCCAAAACAAGGTACTAGAAGAAATCTTGTTTCAGAGTCCTTGGGAGTACATCACCCCACAAAACTTTGAGCTGTCTTGCGCAAAGCAAGCCCTGACCAAAAACTACTTTAAATTTGAGGACAACCTACATCTCGAGACACATGAGACCAGCACAGGTTGTACATTTGGACCAAGTGTGGCTGGCCTATATATACAAAATATGGAAACCAGTAAGTTCCTGACACCAAATAATCCTTTCGTCATCCATATTAAGACCTGAAAACATTTTATAAATTATGGGCCCGATTCACAACGGTAACTGAGATGAAAGTCTAACTTTACAAGTTTCAGTATTCACAAAGGGCATTACGAGTTGTAAAGTTAAACTTTTGTCTCAGGTAAACTTAAGTTTTGGTTTTAAGCTTAACTGAGTCCTGGACATTTGGTCTCAGTTACATTTAAGACCAAAACTTAAGTTTAACAGAGACCAAACTCTAACTTCATGACTCGTAAATGCAGATAGTTGTAAAGGTAGACTTTCAACTCAGTTTACCTTTGTGAATCGGGTCCCTCGTCTTTATCATATGGGAAGTTACACGTGATACAGCAGTGGATTTCCTTATCTGGCTGAACCATCAAAACCAATACCTAAAATGCATGCAATCTATCTCCACATGGTGTTCCTAGATCTCCACATCTATACAGATCAAGGTGGGCTGCATACTTAGCATACGGTTCCTATGAATTAAGTAGGACTGTGTATCCAAACAACATAATAGTCAGAATATGGAGACTGATTTCACACATATCATAAGAGTATGTTGACCTAATTTCTAGTTAGCTCACACTGCCACATCTGGACTCCTAACCTTACCAGGGTACAAGATAGTATCTGCTACTGCAGAACATGACCACTCTGATTCCTCAAGGAAATCGTAGAAGCAGATTTACCCTTTCGTTGTTACTCAGGCACACAAATTGACTTTTCAAACATTTATTGAAACAATTGTATTCTTGTGTGAAAAAACGTAAGCTGCAATTATTAGTAGGATGAAACAAAGCATTCTAACTAGCATTACAAGAATGGTGAAAAAGATGAACAGTTCAACCATTATAACATTGCAGAATGACTAAGATTATATGTATACTCCTATCCTACACTATCAAAAACATAGTGAGAGTACCCTCTGCCAGATCTATTGGACAACCCAACCCGATACCTGTTGATGATGTATCAGGAAGCCTATCAGGTGTAGAGCAGGCTACCGTCCTCAGCCGGATGAAGGCTAGAGTCAGCACTGCTGTATCTCAAGCAAGGCATTCCAAGATAATCTCTGCCGAAGTCAGAGCTTAAATTGTAGAAATAAGTGTCATGGCGTTCATCAGGAGGCCACTGCAGCATGCACCACACATTGCCCCTGTCATGCTGTCAATAATAGTAACAACACAACTATTAACCATTACACTCCTACAAGTGTGACAATTCAGATTAATTCATGCCAGCAAGCTTCAATATTGGCTTAGGCAGCAGGTAATGGTAATTTTTAATGTATATTGAATTAAAAATTAACTGTTGTTGTGGTTGTGACAGACTGTCACAAGTCCTGGTGCCGAGGACCGGAAACCCCCGGCTCAAATTAAGAACTGGCCAAAGTACCCCTCTATCCAATTTGACTAAGAGGCAGTTTATATAAGAAAAGTGAAGTCTGGGAAGTGAACTCCGCTCCACTCAAGGAGTTTGTGGAGTTTTCCACACTCCAAGTTACACGGAGCTCGCGAAGTTCCAATAAACTGTGATGCGGAGCGGAGTTTTTTTCCTCGTTCGCGTTCGTCACCGTCAAGATGGCGAGCGAGGAAAATCCACCTCCCGGTGGGATTCTCAATGCGGGGGGTCAGATTTTTCATTGCGAGTGGTCACGTATGCTCGCTACCACCCACTTGAGTAAAAATCTACTTGAGCGGCAGAAAGGAAGCAACGCCCTCTTGCACTTTGCATGGTGACGTTCGCGATGATTGCACAGTGCGGACAAGCACCTGGCACTGAAAATCACTGCGAACTTCATTTATCTAATGCACTCCGCTGCTCGTGGAGCTCCGCGTAGTGCGGTGGAGTTCTTTTTACACTTTGCGGCGTTCGCCTAGCGGAGCTCCGCGAACTCTGCCCAGGCTTTAAAAAAACACTGTTCCCAATCGCATTGTGTCAAAGGTGCAGCACTGATGTAATTGTGTGTCATCAAACAGAGCTACCTTCAGCTAGACAACTAAATGCAAGGGCATTGTGTTCAATGTTCCTTAGCCTTGGACAGAGTATATGAATGACATAATAAAATACTAAGAATTGTTCTACATGCATAATAATTTCTACGTAAGTTATTGGCTAAGTGCAAGGCATGTAAAAAGTCACAGTTTAGAAAAAGATGTCAAATTTTAAATGTTTAGCTGAAATGGAGACTTGTGCCCAGACCCTGTTGTACCTCACAACAACACCTACTTGGCTTCAAACTCAAACTTGAAAGCTAGTCTTAAAAAATCCAACTTAAACAAATATGAGCCTAATGATACAAAATATATATAAGATGCACTTTAATAATAAAAGTGAATGAAAGCCAAAACACATTAAAAATGCCAATAAAAAGCATGTTAATTTGAATGAAAACAAAGTGCCGAATTAAAATCTAAGAGGCTCCTGAAATGTTTTTCATGTTCAGGGAGTCAATAGTATCCAAGAAGGAACCCCCAATGGCAGAAGATGTTTCCACAGTGGCCTGGTCTGCAAGATCCAAAGAACAAACATGACCATATCCAGTCCAATCAGCAGCCGCTGTAATGTGTGCCAGCTGGCAGTTTAACTGTAGAGGAGGAGCCAGGATTCAGGAATTCAGGTGCCAAAGAACCGAGGAATGGCTCATAATACTCCTCCTGCAACAACGGTAGTCTCATAAGACAGCACTTATTAAGATGCGCCCTTAACGTATGCATTTGCAGATCCATATTCATAAATTGAACCAATTGCATTGCAAGACACAGATCCAGTGCACACTCGAAAGTGCACAATAGACAGCAGAACACAGGCTGTGCGCAGTGTATCCATATAGGTCAAAAGGACAAAGACCAGTTGTCCTTCAGTTCCTAAAGTAAAGACACTCTATTGTGCTGTCCCATGTGTCCACGAGACAACAGCACATGTGGTAGCTCCATCACTATTTGGTCTTGAGGTATAACATCCATTGGGGAGCAGTAAAAATAGGACCAACATTCCAACAATGAGGAAAAACACAAAACGTATCCCTCCAAATACACCGGAAACCAAAGAGTGTATAAAGGACGAAATCACTTCAAATACTGTCTGAAACATGCTGACAAAGCCAGACCCAATCGCTCTAAAAAAGTGTACCACTCCCGCAGTATTTGAAGTTTTAAATATGCGGTGCACAGTTCACCAAAATGTACTGGGAGATTTGTGCATAGCAACGATTCACGATTGTATTTCAGAGGAAGACCTTACAACTTGGAGATCAAGTGTTTCTCTTGTAGATGTTAACACAACGTCTTTTTGAAACAATGAGGCTTTCAGTCAACTTAAATTATCAAAGTTAACACTAATAATAGCAATTGAATGCCATATGGTAACTTCACTGACTGTGTGTGCAGGTGGGAACAACACATTATTATACCAGATCATGACCCTGAAAAACATCACCTCATATGGTACTCCTGGTTTTATCACACAACAACCTTGGTCAATCAGAATCAAGTAACTTCCATTTGAAAGTAATCTGAATACTGGCCACACTAAGGCAACAGGGATACCCTTCAGATAACACGCCAAATTGACCATGGATGCATGCACACACCATGAAGCGTGACATATTTACAGACTAATGAATGGCCAAATGAACTATCACATTCGTTTCCCCTGAGAAAGACTTCAGCTTTTCCATTCTGACACCTGTAATTGAAAGGTAAAACCCAGGTTTTATGAACAAATCTTTCCTCCAATGCCTCTTTTCTGCCTACTTGAAAGTGTTTCAAACAAGCTGTAGGACAATATTTCTAAATGCTCTATACTTAACATTGTGTAAGTAGTGTCTTTTTTGCAATTTTTTTGTGTGGGTGTTAAATTTTAACCCCTTCAGCGCGGCGGGAATTCCCCCGTGGTGCTGAAGGGTTCGAGCGCGGGCGGGGCCATGACGGAACGGTTCCGTCATGAGCACAGCGCAACCGATGCTCATGACGGAACCGTTCCGTCATGGGCATGGAAGGGGTTAAAGCAAAAATAAATCTGTTGCATTCAGGTATTTCCAGGGTACGCGATTCGATTTTAAAATCTGCAATGCCCAACTCAATTGCATAATCAAACTCAGTTGACTTTGTCCATGCTGGAGATGTGACATTTCCTTCTGTATTATATCAAATGCAAATGATATGATATTATTTCAAGAATAAATGCGAGTTTGCAATGTGGTCATGCCGTTATCCACAACAGATAAAGCATGTTGTTTATAAGAACTGTCAATTTCTCTCAGAATTTCAGCAGCTCCCTGCTGGGAAACCTTCTAAAAAATGTAAATGTTTATGGCTTTTAGGAAATGTTTAGAACATGGCGATTTAGGATATAACAAGACATCTTGTAGATCAGGTCAGCAGAAAGGAGAGATAAGTGATCCTTAACTGCAGATAAGGTCAAATGTTATAACCATTGATGACATAACTTCCCTACACCGTAGATAGTAAACACTCATGACTGTTGTGTCCGCACATATCAGTGGTCTGGTCTGCTTGCTATAAAACCCTTCATAGTGTTTTAAAATGTGCATGAATTCTAATAGTGTCGACTGGCCACACTAACCACCCGTCTAAACCTAAAAGTGAAGAATGATATGTGCCATTCTATAACATGTTATTGAGCTGTTCCTCAGTGAAATTTGCAGAGTGTTGCCAATTGTCAAAACGTGCAAAAGATGCCTTCATGTCTTTAATTTTAGCCGAACCCAGGAAGGCGGTTTGCTGTTCTCTTTTGTTCAGAAAAATAATATGTCTAGGGATTAGACAAGCTCCAAGGAGAGGTTCATTGCTCTGGACTAGCCAATTTCTTGTTCCCTAAATTAATTTTAACTCAATGTTTTCTTTCTAAAACTCATTCTCTTGTATGGATAGCTGAGAAATGAATGAATTTGAATAACTTATCTTTGTTTGGGTCACCGTATTTTTCTTTGCTGGGGAAAGGGTCAATTTAACATTAATAGACAGGGTCTAAAGTGTTGTGGCCAGAAGAATATGCAAACCTTTGCAGGTATGTTTTTGAACTACCGACTCCACTAGTGGTTTCTGACAATTTTCCATTGTGAGTAGTTGAAAACTGTACATGGAGTACTAGTTCTGTGTAAATAATGTTGTGCATAATGATGATACCAAACTATTTCACCATCATTTGCAGAATTAGGATATAAATCCTCAATTTCAAATACAGTATATTATTTTAGTTCAGAAAGCGTGTTTTTCATCGTGTTCACATCCCAGTCATGAGATGTACTACTAGGAGTGATAACATAGTCCATGGATACTATAAATACTTAAGGAATTTGTAATGTTTTTGTAGGTCCAAAAATATCAAATTGGACCTTTTCCCAAACAATGCCTTCTGGGACTGGAAATGCAGGAATGTTCACAAAGGACAGGTCTCTTCACACTGAACAAGAACATTGAGGCTTTAGTATATCGGCTACCAGCGCAACAGAAGAACATTCTGGGAGATAATGTCCATTTAGGAGCAAAAAGAATACAGGAAATGATAATCCATATATAGGACCATGGTAGAATCAAATACATCTGTTTCAGCCAGAAAGTAAATGCACATTTCCCATACAATGAACTGTGTGACAAATCACAGGAAAAGTCATCAATGTCGGTAAAAAATACACAGAGGCAGGGACCTCACGGGGTAGAGTAGAGCTAGTAGGCACCTCAAAAGGTGGTTGATAATAAACAACTTTGTTGTTTGGAATGCAAGTCAAAGACTGAATTCATATATAGAGTGTTTACTCTGTTAGTAACAATGGGAAGTATTAGAACTTCAATACCAAACATCCACAGCTAGGAAGTAGCAATATCTGTATTATTTAATGCTTATAGAGGTATTTCCTGTATGATAGTGAGAGGAAACAAGCAACTACCCAGGAGTCCTTGTGGCCTACTGAGTAGGACTGGCCACATGATGTGGTTTGATATGGTTGATGCACACAAATCCTTTGTTTCTATAGCCACCAAGGGGTGGCAAAGTCATAGTTCTGGTACCTTCAATTCCAAGGGCTGGCATCGGTGATCTGTATGATGGGCCAAACTCCATTATTTCGGTAATCTTTTCTTGACCTAGATCCCCAAGTTTAGGAATCCAGACAACAGATGCTGGTTGCTTCTTCTCTTCTTTAGTGACAGACCATTTAGTATTTTCATTTGAGTGCTCATCTCCAGACTCAAAGTGGGTTGGTAATGGCCTGGTGTGGGCTATTGCTTAGAAGATTCTACAGTAAGTTGGTGTTGCTTTTAACACATCTGCCCCACCAAGTGTATGAAGTTATCTGATATCTAAATGTTCTGTCTGTCTTCTAGGTTAGGGAGTGAACCTACACACCCACTTCTCTTAATATGATTGTTAAAAGAAAAATGATACTGTATGACAAAATTAGGTGGTGCATCTGCATTCTCCTCTGGAATGTCCACTCTTTGGTGCCAGTCTGGACTGTTCTTGTAGGTAAGCAGAAGTGTGTTGAGCTCATGTAGTTTTCGCCTTTCATTCATGCAGGAGACTAGAAGAAGGCATGCTGATAGTAAAAGAGAAGCTGTATTTTAGAGTCAAGGAGAAGGACAGAAGGAAGTTATGCTTGGTGAGGAGTGTATCCAGAATACTCAGAGGCAGAGCAAAAAAAACAAGAGAGGGACTCAGAGTTTCACTTTTGCCACAAGTCCAACACACACACACAAACACACACACACACATACACATCGAGCAGCATTTCACAAACACACCTCTCTCTATCCCACAGAGCTGAGTACTAGGCCTCAGACTCTTGGTTTATGTTATGAACTGAAGTCGATGCTCAATGACTTCTTGCTTCTAACTGTTCATGAGGCAGTCCTGCAGCTCCAACACTGAGTTCTTTCATGATCCTCCACCTGACTCCAAGTAACTTTGTCCCAGACCAGTCATCATCATGATGACCCGAGCAAGATAGACGTGGAGTGCACTGCTGTTGAAGAAAAAGTAGAGAAATGGAATTGCAGTATTTTGCATAGGTTTTTCTTTAATAACTTAAGTGACTGTTCTGTTCTCTGAACAACCAGAAAAAAGGAGAGCACCCTGCAATTAAATCTGGCTAAATGTGAAAGGGATGTTTACCTCCAGGTGAAAAAAATGATTGCCTATCACTCAACCCCAAACATTGTAAATCGATAATCATCTCAAGAAATTTCCTGTATTACAATTCAACACATTTCCTTCACAGTCAGCCTCCACATCAATCATCACTCAGTCAGTCGATAATCTAATCACTAATTGCTGCAATGGTTACCTGTTCTAATCCAAGCACGGTGGTAGGTAATGCAAGCGACAGATTGGAATTTGGCAGTCTTCTAAATCAAACGATTGACTGGGGCAGCCATCCTAGATGATGAAAAAAACTGAAGGATCACCGTAGTGGACCATACAGGTTAATTCATTTTTTCTAAGTAAGTTTGTGAAGGCCAATCACCTCCAAGGAAAAAAATATCACTCATCTCTCAGGCCCCAAACATTGCAAATGGTTCATCTCAGGCAAGTTCCCACATGATATTTTAGCACCCTCCCTCACTGTCTACCACGCAATTAGTCACTCACAGTTGAAATAGCTGAAGATACCTCTTCTAATTCAAACATGGGTAGTTTGGGTATTAGGTATGCAATCATCTTTAATGCAGGCAACACATTGGAATTTGGTATTGGCAGGCAGTCTTGTAGATAATAAATAATTTCATGGGGCAGACCTTCTAGTGCTAAGTGATGCAAAAAGGGATAGGCATTAGGCAATATGCACGTGAGGGGTTCAGATATTGTCCCCAATGTCATGAAGGAATTGTGGAGGCTTCTTCAATGCACACTGTTCCAACTGCAATCCGGCAATATATGTGACTAATAAAAAAGGTGGAGCAGCATAAATCTGACAAAAAAATAATAATGTTCTTCTTGCTATTTTTTTCTTTTGCGAATGCATACTTAGTCCAGGAAATAGAGTTTGTCCTCAAATTCAGGTGGTTCACCCAGAAGTTGGTCAGCTAACAAATTTTAATCAATTTTGGACCAATCATCCTCCTCCTCCTCCTGTGCTGCTGTTTCAGGAATGGTGTAATTGTGGGGTATAAAATGTTGGTTCATTTTGATCATAGTCAATATCTCCACGTTTTGAGGTTAGAGACTGGTCTGTCTTACTGTAACAACCGCACCAGCTGCACTGAACACACGTTCAGCAGTCACACTGGCGATAGGCGATTTTGATCCACATAAAACTCTTTTGGAATCATTAAGATACTCCTGGAACATCCGGTGGTTGCTCATTGGTGCTGCCACTTGTTCAACTTGTTTTGCCATCACCTCTGCACTGGACTTGAGCACTGCTAATTGAAACCAATACAATGCACTGATTGGGTCTGGTCCTGCTGTTGCTGTTAATCTGGTTTATGGCGTTGTTGGCTGCTGTCAGACAAGACTGCCCTCTGGAAGTTGAAGGGGGCACCCCAGAACTGCAGGGCAGGACTCAAAGTTCCAGCCGTTCTTCTTACAATTCTCTGGCTTGCTCTACAATTGACCTCTTGTATTTTAAAACATCCCCTTCTGAAAAAGGAATGAAAGTGGGCAGATTTTTTTGTACCATGGATCAAAGAGTGTTGCACAGATGCACTCTTTGGAGTCAATGATGTCATGTTTCAGCCTTGTATTTCAAGTCGCGCGAAGGATTAACCCCTTCGCTGCGGCGGAAATTCCGCTGCAGCGCTGGGGGGTGCGGGGGGGGGCAGCGCGGTGGCCCGGTGCTCATGACGGAGCCACGCCGTCATGAGCCACGGTTGGGCTGTGCTCATGACGGAGTGGTTCCGTCATGACTCCGCCCACAGCGCTAATCGCCCGCACAGGCGGGGAATTAGCGCCGCGTGGGCGGCGCGGCCGCCAATGGCCGCGGCATGACGGAAGCACTCCGTCATGAGCACACGGCAACCGTGGCTCATGACGGCGTGGTTCCGTCATAAGCACGGAAGGAGTTAATGTCTTAACCAAGGCATGCGCTTCTTTGTTTTCATTCACACCTGTGGGGTGAACCTTTGAGACATCTTCTTTACCTGGTCTTGTAGATAGTTTGTCCCATTGTACTGTCTTCCTTGCTAACTTCACATGTGAAAACCTCAAAATGGAGTAGCATCTTTGTCAGGCATTTGACTATGCCCCATTTGTCCGTATTCATGGTCATAGCTTTCCCAACTGCAACCCCTCTTTAAATTACATTGTCATTGATCTGTTTGTACTGCTCAAGCAGACGTTACGACATGTAAAAGGTCGAGTTCTAACGTGTTGACACCTCCTCTATCAGGGCTTTAACTGGTGCTCTATCATTATGCTGAATAATCCGCAACTGGGCTTTAAAAGAATGGCTGAAATGCAAATTATTCTGCAGGGGGTCTGTATGTTGCTGACTACGTCTTGCTTTTTTAGGAAGTCTTGCACTACCAGGTTGATGCATTGAGCCACACACAGGACCCTGAAATAACCTCCGTCTGACATGGCCTTGACTATGTTACTACCATTGTCCATGGCAACAAATCCAATTCTGCGACCTCTGAGTCGCAGCCATTCATACATCTTGCTGTTAAATTCCTCCAAGAACTTTACAGCTGAATGTGATTTCTCCATGGCAAACCATGGCCACTGTTGCATGCCGCCAAACACTCTTAAAACTTTCTTCAGGGCCAGGACCTGAAGTTATCTTTTGCTTTACTCCAAAAAGTGATCCAGTGTGCAGTGATACACATATAATTAGTTGCCTGACAACTGGTCCACATGTCTGTCATCAGGTGGATGGTGTGAACAACATTTTGCTGCAAAACGTGTTCAACCAACTGCAGCACATCGTGATGCTGCACTGGAACAGTAACTCTTGCAAAGTGCGTCCTACTTGGTACCTACCATTTTGGGCAGATGGCTGCCACAAATTCTACGAATCCCACTCCATCCACAAAAGAAAAAGGGAGGAGGTCCAGCGCTAACATTTTTGCCGGCTTCCCATTGTACAAATGTGCGGATGGGTGTTTTCGCTCGCAGTGTCCCTCCTCCCTAAACATGCCCATAACAGTAGCCTGGATGTTCTTATTTTCTTGGGACACTGACACAGGCATCTTTTGAGAAGTAGATGGTAGTGGTAGACTCAATGAACGTCGTAGTGGGGCAGTCACTGTATGCCATGGTGTCTTCATCTCACTCTGAGTCTACTTGCGCCATTGTGAAGTTGCTGAGGTGGACGAATCTGCTGGCACACTGCTGGGACAGGGCTGCTTTGCGTGAAGATGTCATCCTCTTTTTCCTCATCATCATCACCTTCCACTGGTAGTGAACTTGTAGCTAACCCTGGGCGGGTAACTCCGTTCCGCCATTGGAGTTTACGGATGCGCAAGACTTACAACGTAGGAGTTATTTCATAGAAGAGGAGGCAGCCACACAGGTAAGTGCCTTTTTTAAAAATGTTTTCATTAATTTGGAAGGGAGCGGAGTTCTACTGAGTTTTTTTCAAACTCTGTGGAACTCTATGTAGAGGCAATACGCCAACTCTGCCCGCCCTTACTTGTGGCTGATGTCCCCCCGCTCTCCTGACCAACACAACCACAGTCAACAATTTTTTTAAGGTGCTCCTCCCACTTGTTTGTGTAGTGTTTTTCATATGGATCATCTGGCCTCCAGTACCATAATGTGCACCAGGCTTACCTCAATGAACATTCGTGTGGCAAATAGTGCATACTGCAATGTGCTCTTTGCTAACTGTAAAAAAAGTTCCAAACCACGGAGGAGTACTTTTTTACTGTCCCATTCCAATGCCTGAAGAAGAACTGGAGGGAGGTGGGCTTGTCGTTGATTGCCTCTCTGCTTCTCCTGAGGAAGGGGTTGGTGCAGGTCTCAGCTGGGGCTTTGCAAATATAGGAGCTGGTGGCAGTGCTACCTGTGCCAAATTCGTCAGAGCAGGTTGAATAGTAATGTCAGACTCCTCTGTGTCACCTTCCACCATGACTACCTCGTAGTCATCCTCCTCATCTTCCTCTTCCATAAGTCTATGTAGGTAGCTACATACCGGCCGGTAACGGCCAAAAATCGGTAATTTTCCCGTTACCGACCGGTATTTAGCCCTTTCTAATGTAGGAGGCAGGTTTTAAGGATTCGGTAATTTACCGATTCCTTATTTTAAGGAATCGGTAAAATACCGAATCCTTAAAAGCTATGTAGGAGGCACTCAAGTGAGTGCATTTTTGCATTCAGGATTCGTTATTTACCACCAACTACAAGTTGGTGGTAAATACCGAATACCTTTAAGAAAGCAATAATTTGCTTTTCTCAAGGTGCCATGTGGCAGACATACATGCCCTTAGGGCATGTATGTGCGCCACATGTGCACACATGCACGATTCAGGAGTGCAACAGGGTGTCATAGGAATGAATGGGAAGATGATTGCTTATTACCGAATCGGTATTACCGATTCGGTAATAACGAATATTACCGATTCGGTATTTTTTACCGAATTATTATATACATATGAATTACCGATTCCTAAATACCGAATCGGTAAAATTCGGTATTTAGGAATCGGTATTTCATAATTACCTACATCGGGCCCCAAGTCTTTTGGGAACTTTTCTATTTCCTTGCCTCTCCTGTTGTCACCTGGTCTCTGCCTGGTTCCACTGCATGTCCCTTCTATCCATAACATTAG
Source organism: Triturus cristatus (assembly GCF_964204655.1). Taxonomy (NCBI): domain Eukaryota; kingdom Metazoa; phylum Chordata; class Amphibia; order Caudata; family Salamandridae; genus Triturus; species Triturus cristatus. The sequence continues at coordinate 1,138,169,843 of NC_140592.1, forward strand.
AAGTCGTGCTTGGAGAAGATGGTGCAGTGGTACCCTTGCTCAAGATCTAGGAGCCAATGATTCGAAAAGAGGAGGTTCAACTTCTTGCTTGGAAGGAAGATCAACCTCCTATTCTGCTCCAACATCAGGCAAAGGTACTATTGCTGGCTGTGGCTGCTGTCCACTTTGATCTGTTTCCAGAAATGATTGTGTACTACTTTGTGAAAGGGACAAATCCAATTTAACATCACTACCCGTCAGCATCGATGATTGCACTGGCTGCCTCACTGAAAAACATGGTCCTGGGATTAGATTGGGGGGGTGCTGTTGATGCAGGAGTGCTGCTCTCAGCTTGCTCGCCGGAGGCTGGTGCGACAAGCACTACTTTGCTTAAAAAGGTTCTGGTCAGCACACCAGAGTTGGGAATATGTTCCTTCTCCTCCCCACTAGCCCCTTTCTTGGCAGCACCTTTCTTTGGGGCCATCCTTAAGCTGTCAGTTGGCAGTGGCACTTAGCTTCACAAGCTGAAGCAATTTCTGTGTGCGTAGTCAGCCATGTGTTACATCGTGCACAGGCCTTCTGTTTGGGAGTACTGTGGGTGATGACTCTTGTATTGTGCACCTAAAAGCAAATAAGCAAGAAGAACATCAGTGAAAAGTGGCATTGTTGCAGTTCAATTAGTAGTACAAACAAACAATATCATTTAGTGTGGTTACTTAAGTTATTTTAAATAATTAGCAATACAGTCTAATTATCCATTCGTAAAACTACACCAACATAAACTTTCATTGCGTGCAGTACACTCAGTAAGAATCAGAAAGAGCAACAACAACAACATACAGATGTAACTTTTTGCTTTATGTGCATCATGTTGGGATGTGGCACTCAGGGAGGTGCAGGTGACAACGGAATAATCCTTAGACAATGAATACTGTTGGGCAGTACACCTATAGCAGTCATGGAGATGATGCCAGATATTAGAAAAATGGCAAAAAACTAAAATAAAACAATTTTTTTTTTAAATCTATCAATTTTTTAGATGTAAAAAATGTAAAAATGTAATTAAAAAAATAAAAATAATTACAATAAAAAAATAAACAAATTATTTTAAAATGAAAATACCCAAAATTTAAAAAAAGTAAATATTTTTTAAGATAAGTGAAATTATCCGCTAGCATAATATTTTATTAAAGTGCTATCATTCTCAACCATCCATGCAAGAACATGGCAAAGGGCCACACTGGCTGGATGCTTGGATGCACAAAATTGTTGCCAGCCTGTCCCACATGGTCATCAACAACAACTAACACTGAACAAGGAGGCATGGCCACAAACAAAGAAGACATGCAGGCCAATGGCAAAAGCACACTGGCTGCCTATACAAAATGACCACCAGCTACATGGTGAGAGTAACAACACTAACCAGCAAGAAGGCATGGCCACAAAAAAGAAGACATGCAGGCCTATGGCAAAAGCACACTGGCTGGCTACACAAAATGGCCACCAGCCACATGGTCACAATAACAAGCAGGAGGCCTGGAAAACAAAGAACGCAGGCAGGCCTATGGACACTGACTATACAAAATCAGAATGGTATGGGGAACAAAAACAAATGGTGGCCAATGGCACACACACTCACACATAAGCCAGACATAGCAGCCTGGTAACACAGGGAGCATCACATTAATTTAGCAATGCCAAAATAATTCACAGATCTAAAAATGTTTCCAACAACACACATCCTCAAAAGGCATTACCCCGGGGGGCGTGGTCTGGCCACGCATGAAGATGGCCGCTTGAATTCGGAGCTCCGCGCTGAGGGGAACTCCGGACGGCGGCGTATGCCCTTTGAAGATGTGGAGGCGGCATTACAAGTGTTTCACGGACGGCGGAGAGTCCGTGAATCAGGCAGGGCTGCTCTGTTTTTGGCAATGACTCTTGTTACGTGGGCTGAGCAGAGTGGCGGCTGCATGTGAAGATTACTTCACAGAGGAGGCGGCATTAACATAATGAGAGCCTGAGGGAGAAACAGCTGCCTTTTTCATTCCGACGCAGGACTCCAGCTGCCCTCTGCCCTTTGACTCTGCTACTTTGTTAGGAGGGGCTGCTCCTGCTCTGTCAACCGAAGAGAGTGATGACAGGGATATAAACATCACCTCACAGGCTGGGGGGGGGGGCAGTGTTACCACACGAAGAGGCTGAGGGAGAGCTGTTGGAGTCTTTCACTACCAGTTTGACTTCAGCTAAAAATAATTCAGGTCTGTAGAGTTCAAGTGGAGTTCATGCACTGTCTTAAACAAATACCTCATAAAGCGGGGGAAGGGCTTCAGCTACAATTACGACTGTGAAGTTCTTATCCTGTTTGCAAGGTCGTTCTATGTGGCTAATCTCCTGGGTTGCATTAGGCAGTTAAAATGGAACAAATGCTTTAACCCTTTTGAGGAAAAACGTGTCTAAGGTGTGCCCAATTTGAAACATTATATACCAAGGCTTATAATTTATGCAGTGAGGAGCCTGGTATGTTTGCAGGAGTTCCGTGCTGAGAGACTGAGGTGTTTTTCACTACCACGAATGAGCCCAGCTGAGGTATAACTGAAGTTGGAGAAATGTATGTACTGTTTAAAAAAAAAGCACCCTATGGAACATGGGAATAGATTCAACTAAACTACAAAAAAAGATTTGTGAATTCCCTATGCTTTTTTGAAAGACTGCCTGCCTTCTGAAATTGAGCTGTTGTGTTAATTAGCACACAGCATATGTGTTTCAACCACCTCTGAAGAAAATTTGTGGTAAATAGGTCTAGAACGCAACCCTATATAACAAGAATTGTTCTTTAATTTAATTTATGTACAGTAAGAAGCCTAGTATATTGAGGGAAGTTCTTTGTCAGCCTTTAATATACTCTACCAACAGTGGACAGTCTAGGAATGTAGTGGTGGCTTCCCTCATTCTAATTAACAACTGAAGTCTGCAACACAGGAATATCTGAGAACATATATGGATGGAACTTCCCCTCATAAAAACACGAGTACCACACTCCTGAGGTATATGAGGGGAACAATTTACAATACTTATCTCCTCATCACATTTTATCAGTAAGATAAACTCTGTAGTCTGTTTTGAACCCAGTTTTGACAGGTCTTATTGATATTGTGGTCAATGAAATTTTATAAATTGTGCGGTTTGACATATGGTCTTATACTCTTGCTCATAAATATTAGATTAACTTCTACCACATTATTTTTAAACAGTCCGTCTGACTTACTCCTTCCACATTCATACCTGCTGATTGATGCACAGTAGATGCACAGAGAATATAACTGTTCTATACCAAAGAAATAACGCAGTTAAATTTAAAATGCCTGCTGGCAAGACAAATGGAAAATCTACGAAACCACTCCTCTTTTCTGAGACCTTGCACAAAGCGCGTTCCACCACGGATGCAAGATGTAACACTCCTTCAACAGCAAATCACCCACACTCTACAGCCTCGTCATCTGACTCGACTATGGAGCGTATTCTACAAGAAATCTCTGCTGTGAGTCGCCGTTTGGAGGGCATGGAAATGTCCATATCAGCTTTAACGAACGAAACAAAATCTATTCGAGCAGATATTGCTGGGTTCCAGAGTTGTATGGATGGTCTAACAGCACGAATAGTAACAGTAGAGAATCGCCTTGATGCTATTCCAGATCGCGACCAGGAACTGCTCTTTCTCAGAAGTAAAATTGTAGATTTAGAAGACAGAAGTCGTCGAGATAATGTCCGCTTTCTTGGATTTCCTGAAAAAATAGAAGGATCAGATGCTAAATCCTTTCTCAGAGAAATTCTTCCAAAAATCACAGGTCTTACTTTTGAACCGTTGTTGGAGATGCAGAGAGCCCATCGTATTGGACCACCCAACAGCGGGAAAAATAGCCGACCTCGTCCACTCATCGCCTGCTTCTTGCGACATGACCAGGCCCGTCAACTCATTGCTTCAGCCCGGACCCATGGTCCATATACATTCGAAGGTCATGAGATAAGAATATCTGCAGACTTCTCAAAAGAAACTAACGAACGTCGCAAAGCTTTTCTGTCTCTCAGACCCCGCCTTCGTTTACTCAACATAAAGTATGGACTTTTTGAACCTGCACGTCTGCGGATCACCAAAGATGGGATTTCCAAAGACTTCTTTGATCCAGGCGACCTTTGTCATTTTCTAGACAATATTTCTCCTCAAAATATGGAGTGTTCAGAATTAATTCCAGATCCAATCTCTCACCCTATATCCTTGAAATCTTCGTTATCTTCCAGCGAAACTCGACATAATTTAGATCGTTCCCAAAGCAGAGGAAGAGACCTAGACCGACCTGTACGTTCCTTGGGGGGTCGAGCGCAAGCCCTTCAAGCAGTTGCCGCCCTTACGAAGGAAAGAGTCAGAGACAAATCTTGCTCCCCCTTGAAGTCTGCTTCAAAAGAAAAGGATGTTTCCTGAACCATAACCTGTGGGTTGTTTTCTCACATCCACGAAAGAATGGAAGTTCACCCATTCAACATTTACAGTAGTAATATTCATATGAATATTAGATGAATGCTTAGATTTTTTAGAATTAGTATTTATAAGTATTAAATTCTAAACTTTAAACTGTTCCCTTCTCTCTTAAACAAATGTCGGTAAGTATAACTGCTTAACTCTTTTTTTTTTTTTTTTACTTTTTCTACAAACAACAATTCTTTCTTTTCTTTTCTTTTCCTTTTCTTTACTCTTTATAATTCAGCTGACCTATATCTCCTACACATTTAAGGATTACAGTTCTCTTATCTCTAGGTCTCTCCTTTCTCTTTCTCTTTATTTCCCATATAGTACGAATATTATGAATTACATTAATATAAGATATTTCATTCTGATGTTTTCTCCTCTTCACATCTTTTCTTCTATTCCCTTGTTCCTCGACTCTCCATCTTCCTATCTATCTAATATTCTCTAAATGTATTCAATGGTTATATAGTATATTTGATGACACTATTTTTCCTTATTTCTCTTCTCTTTGATCATATTATTAATTTTCCTACTCTCTCTTCTCCAATTTCACTGCTATTTTCTATTTCAACCTTTTAAATCTTCTCAGTCTTTCCTCCTGTCATCAATCATAATTATCATCTATGTTTTTTCTCTTCTAATTTCTTCTATTCTTCTTCGTTAATTAATTAATCAATTGATAAGTTGTTAATTAGTTGTTTCAATGTTTAAATACTCAATTGTTCTGTTATTCACTTCTGATACCTTTTTTGAATATTCATGATATGCTGGTTCCTTGACATAGTAATACTTAGTTATTATGTGTATGTATGTATATATATATTTTCTCTCATATTCTTTTATTATAGACAATGGGATGACTGCTATATTAATATCGGACTATCAAATTTTTTTTTTTTTTTTACACAAACAAGTTACCCTATTATTGATTCATCTACTTATTTCCTACATTGTTTACATGTAAGATATTATAATTCAGACCTGCTTCTGCCTAGATGAGTTAACAATTTTCCAATATTATAGAACTTTGTCATGTTTACCTTATTATGTAATTCATATATCTTATACCTTATTTTCCTCTATACTGTATTTTCATGATACTTGTTTCCTTTTCTTTCTTCATTATGACCTCTAATTTCCAAAGCATGTTGAAATGCAATTTATGTTATCTCGTAGACGCCTCCCTTACTATTGTTGGTCCCAACGGATGGGGTTCCCCCGGCGCGAGTAGCCCACAAGTCTAGACTCGCAGCTAAAAGATCTATTTTGTTGACACTGTGTTAATTCTACACTGTATAGTACATTAATCTCCTTTTTTTTTTCTTTTATATTTCTTCTCTTATTTCTTCTTCTGACTTAATTTACTACATCACGTTCTGGCTTCCTTGTTAAATTTGTATCGCTAGTCCTTCCCTTTTTCTTTCTCATTTTTTTTTTTTTTTCTCTTCTCCCTCCCTTTTCTTCCCTATTCTTATCTGACATGGTCACTTCACACGACCTTCGAGTAATAACCTGGAATGTTCATGGATTGACACATTATATTAAAAGGAAAAAGACACTCTCTTATTTACAATCCAAGCATGTGGATATAGCTCTCCTTCAAGAAACTCACCTTGACGCTAAAGAGTCTGAAAAATTACGTAGAGACTGGGTGGGACGGGTTATACACAGCAGCATACAGAAGGGAACAGATCCAGATGCGACACCAACCCGCAAATGTGGAGTAGCGATTCTTATCCGTAAATCCTTACCAGTGACAGTCTTGAAATCCTGGATAGATCCGGATGGACGATATGTCTTTGCCAAACTTCGCATCGGTGAAACACACATATGCGTTGGCTCAATTTACTCTCCAACGGGAGCAAAACGATCATTTCTCCTTCAACTAAACCGCCTTTTAACTGAAATAGGTGCTTCCCAGTTTCTTATCGGTGGAGATTGGAACCTAGTGCGTGATCCAGTCCTAGACAAAACAGGCCCTTTAGATAAGGCAAATGCGGCAGATAGGGCTCTAATGGACGATGTGGTGGCAGATAATGGTTTGGTAGACCATTGGCGACTTTCTCACCCGATGGATAAGGACTATACCTTCACTTCCCCTACGCATGGCACGCTCTCTCGTTTGGACTACTTTTTAATCTCCCAAAATGTAGTTCAAATAACACAGGACTCTCATATACTGGAGGCAGCGATCTCTGACCATTCTCCAGTTCTACTTTCCTTACAAACTGGTTTATCTAAGCCAGGTCGCAAACCCTGGCGTATGAACATTCACCGTTATAGGACACCCAAAAACAAACATTTATTACAATCCCATTTTCAAGGCTTTATGTCAGTCAATCAAGGGTCCGTTGACTCCAACAGAACTCTCTGGGCGGCGGCAAAAGCCACTATCCGCGGGCAGCTTATGAGAGATGCAGCCCAGTTTAATAAACAAAATGCTAAAAGGCAAAAAGAATTGGAGCAAGATATTGTGTCTTACACTCGATTATATACACTTAATCCAACGATAACACATCGTAAGTCATTGGAAAAAGCTCGTATGGCCTTAAACAACCTTTTTACCTCTAAGGCAGAATATGCCCTACATAGAATGAAAGGGAGACATTATGAGCAGGGGGAAAAAGCGGGAAGATTATTAGCAGCCCAGCTACGTCAGCAGCAAGCAGCTATGGCTATACCAGCCATTAAGTCAATGAACGGTGTTACTCTAACTAAACCCCAAGATATTGTTAACGAATTTGCCCAGTATTATCAGTCTCTTTACACTGCTGAAACTCAACTTGACACTGACAAATTGGATTCTTTCCTTACAAATGTAAACCTACCCTGTTTGTCAGATGAAGGAAGAATCTTATTGGAAGGTAAAATTACCAGGGAAGAATTGGCGCGTGCAATTGCTGGCTTGCCATATCATAAGGCCCCAGGAGAGGATGGCTTTCCTGCAGAGTTTTATCTTTGGGCAGGAGTGGATGTGCTTGACTCTCTTTTACTCGCATTCCAAGAGGCAGAGCGTGAGGCCTCCTTGGGCCTTATATCCAATAAAGCTATTATTGCTGTGTTACCTAAACCTGGTAAAGATCCTTTATTATGTAGCAGCTATCGTCCCATATCTTTATTGAACTGCGACATCAAAATTCTAGCTAGCATTCTGGCCTCTCGCTTGCGTAAGGTTATCCCATCTCTCATACACTGTACCCAAGTAGGATTTGTTCCGGGACGTTCCTCTAGGAACCATCTTCGCACTCTTGCCCACACACTATGGTATGCCAAGAATCTTCCTGATGACGCTTTGGCCTTGTCGCTTGACGCGGAAAAGGCGTTCGATCGGATTGAATGGGATTATCTTTTTAGGGTGTTACAAAAATTCGGCCTGGGAGATCAATTCATAAACAAAATACACTTGTTGTACAAAAATCCTGTGGCACAGGTAAATTGCGGGGGCTTTATCTCAAATCCATTCTCTATCAACCGAGGTACTCGTCAGGGTTGCCCCCTTTCCCCGTTACTTTTTCTTCTAGCCATGGAACCGTTAGCTGCCTCCTTAAGACAATCTACTTCTATTAAGGGCATTTCTCTTCCGATAGGTGAATCCAAAATCTATCTCTACGCAGATGATATTCTTCTTACACTCACAGATCTCTCCACCTCTTTACCATGTGTGTTAAAAATAATAGATGACTTCTCCTCCCTTTCTGGATACAAAATTAATTGGAACAAAAGTGAAGCGTTGCCCATCTCGAACGGGACCACAATAGCAGCCATTCAAGGTTTTCCCTTTCAATGGAAATCTTCTCATCTCAAATATTTGGGCATACTAGTGAACAAAGGTCTAGAGGGTATGGTTACGGATAATCTTAATCCCCTCATTGCTCAAATGCAACGTGATTTCGAAAAATGGAAGGCATTAGGTCTCTCAATGTGGGGCAGGGTTCAAGCCGTGAAAATGGTTACTCTCTCTCGTTTTCTTTATGTCCTCGGCATGCTCCCTATTCAGATCCCTTTAACCACGTTGCGTTCAATTGACTCTAAGATAAAATCTTTTATATGGAACTCTGCCAAACCCCGTCTATCTGCTTCAAAACTGAAGGCTCATCGCTCCTATGGAGGAATAGGTCTGCCCTCAGTGGAGCATTATGCTTTGGCATTACAGCTCTCTCAAATGTCCTATATGCTTCCACATTCATCAGATTCGCCACAGTGGGTACATCTTGAACACTACCTTTCATTAACAAAAGCAGGTCTTTCTGTTTTATACGGCTCGGAATCTTATCCCCGAGACTCCACTAATCCTATTTTGTCAGCTATGCGTACTGCTGGGCAAAGGGCACACTACTTACTGGGCTCACATCCTCGTCTTCATAGGAAAGCACCATTATGGAATAATTCTGCAATTCGTATTAATAGAAAATCAATATTTTGGCCTATTTGGGAAACAGCAGGTGTTTCCACCCTAGATCAACTTTTTTCAAATGGTGATATTAAATCATTTGCCCAGCTGCAGGAAGAATTTCATTTGCCTGACATTCAACTTTTAAAATACAATCAGTTACGACAGTCCTTACGGAGAAGTCTAGGACCTCCACCATGGCTCTTACCCGACTCACCAATTGTGACATATCTCCACACTTGGGGTAAGATGAGAGGAGCTACATCTGGCTTCTATCAAGCTCTTACTTTGCATCTTTTTTCTCAACCCTTATCGCAAACTTTACGTACTAAATGGCAAACCTTATTTTCGGTCTCTTATACCGATGATGAATGGTCTGACATTCTTAGCAATCTTAATAAGGGTGCACGTGAAGCACGATTGAAATTTTGTTTATTCAAGATTTTACATGATTGGCACTGGTCACCAACAAAACTGCATAAAGCTGGCTTGCTTCCCCATTCAGATTGCTGGAGATGTGATAGTATGTCTTGTAACATTTCTCATATCATCTGTGGATGTCCTGTGGTCCAACCCTTTTGGAATTATGTAGGTAAAACCTTACGTTTCACGATGCCTATACAAATTCCACTTTCGCATGCTACCATTCTGCTGCATGATACACGTCAATTACAATCATTTTCTAAGCCACAAGCCCGACTTTTACACACAGCCTTAGCTACAGCTAAAATGTGTATATTACGGCAATGGAAATCGTCTCATCCACCATCACAAGAAACTTGGATGGTGGCCATGATCCAAACAGCTTCCTACGAACGTATTATATATAACATACAGGATCAATCTGATCTCTTTCTTCGTGTATGGTCACCTTTTCTAGCTCCAAATACCGATGCTAACATTAATGACCCATCTACGTAGTAATTTAATTTCTATTTCCTCTTACTTTCATTCATTCTTCATTATTGGTGATTATAAATCCTAATACATATTGTATGTATCTACTATTTGTTGTTGTTTTAATAGCTACTCACCACATGTAATTCTGTACCTTTTAATATTCATATTTATACATGTATGTTGCTCTGCTTACACTTTCATTCTGCACAATATACCTATTGTTTCCATTTACTGTTTCAAATTTCTTCATATTATCCATTTCATTATCTTTCTCTATTCTTCTCTGGTAATTCCTTTTCCTACTTCTTCTCCCTTGTCTTTGTAACAATATATCCATATACCTATAATATAATGTAATTTTTAATTTACTTTTGTCTCCATCAAGGAATGTGTATGTGTGTATATATATGTGTGTGTGTATGTATATATATGTATATTCACTGAAAAAACCATAGGTTTCACACACGTTATAGTTAGGAATTAGCATTTAAAAAACCTTGCAAATTCACTGAAAAAACCATAGGTTTCACACATGTTATAGTTAGCGGAAATTTTACTGATAAAAAACCAATGAAATTCCCCCGTTATAGTTAGTGCAGGCAACTATAACTCACGCGACCGCAATCTTCTGCTGATGACATATGTGTCTTTATGAAAAAAAAATATTTGTAATATATGTATAGCTAAAAATGTATGGAAGAAGACATGGGCAAATAAGTGTCTAAATACAGTATTAGCATCAGCAGAGGATTGCGGTCGCGTGAGTTATAGTTGCCTGCACTAACTATAACGGGGGAATTTCATTGGTTTTTTATCAGTAAAATTTCCGCTAACTATAACATGTGTGAAACCTATGGTTTTTTCAGTGAATTTGCAAGGTTTTTTAAATGCTAATTCCTAACTATAACGTGTGTGAAACCTATGGTTTTTTCAGTGAATTTGTACGGTTTTTTAAATGCTAAGTTACTTTACGCCATTCGTGGCGTGCGCGCCCACTTAACGCAGTTCGTTCCGTGCGCGCACGGTGCGCTTCGCGCACCGCGCGCCCACTTTACGCAGTTAGTGCCGTGCACTCACGGTGGGCACGCGGTGCGCTAGATGGGCCATGTACGCACGATGCGCTTCGTGCACCGTGCGCACATGGAGGACATATGATGCACTTCGTTTTGAAAGGTAATATTTTAATTTTTCGTAATTTTTATAAGCCATGCACAAATGGTGCCCTTCAGGCACCATTTGCACACGGGGTGGACAGAGTGTGGATAATTTTTTTTTAAATATTATAGTTTATCTCATTTGTTTTAAGCCATGCACAATTGGTGGCCTTCGGCCACCAATTGCAGACGGGGTGGGGAGAGTGTGGATAATTTTTTTTTTATATAATTTTTTACCGTACGCGTACGGTAAGCGTAATCGGCGAAATTAGCGAAAAAATAAAAATTCCGTTTTTGGCCTTGGGGGATCTTTGGGGACTCCCTCAACATGGCTATGTGTGTGGGAGCTGTCTAAACAGCCCCTTTACATGTTTTTGTGCTTTGTATTTTCATCATCACTCTCAGTGCGAGAGAGAAAATGGCGGCCGCCGCTTCCTGGTTTCGGCCGATTCGAATGTTTACTAAGATCTAAGAGCCAATCAGAATCGCGCTCGCGCACGCCACCGTACGCGTACGGTAAGCGTACCGTAAGTGCACCGTAAGCTGGCTCAGATATATATATTGATTTAAAGGCTATTTTCTCAGAATCTACTGAACAGATTTACACCAAACCTACAAAAGGCACTTCCTTGACCTGAGGACTACCTCTCTGCCAAATTTCAAGTAATTCTGTTCAGCCGTTCGGGCTGTAGCCCTGTCTAAAGGTCCTATGGAAAAATGCATGGGAAAAACGCGTTTTGGGACCCCCCTTTTATCTCAGCCCCCGCTTGACGAATCCCCCCGAGACTTTCAGGGTAGGAGCGGAGCGTAGCGCCCCACCTATCTTGAAAAATTCGCGAGGATTCGTCGACCGGCGCCAAAGTTATTCAAAATAGAATGTTGCGGATTTCCTATGGAAACGTGGTCCTAACTATAACTACCTACTGGCGACCGCCAGTAGGTAATATATATATATATATATATATATATTTTTTTATTTTTGTTATCCTTCCTGAATCAGCATAATTGCTTTATGTTATGAGTGTCTTCTTTTTCTTTTACTTGGAACATACTCATATTGCATTATGCTCCCTATTTGTAAATTTTTCACTTATCGCTTTCTATTGTGGTCCCTTCTTATTTCCCCTTTCTTCGCTCCCCCTCCCTTAATTCCATCTTTAAGGCCTCAATATAAATTCAATTATTTGTCCTTGCATTCATATGTTTATGTATTTATTAATTTATATAGTATGATTAATCATTCAGAAAGTTTTACTATATGCTTATATATAACAATGTTATTCTATATTTATTATATGACAATGCATACAGTTATTATAATATATGTATTTTGTTTTTTATGTATAAATTCTAATAAAAAATTGAATCACAAAAAAAAAAAGGCATTACCCCAACTATACATTGTTTGCAGGAAAAAAGAAAAAATGAATACCAATAAAAACTTTTTGGGTACTTTAATCCAATGCCATGATGTTTCAATTCAACAGACACTGCAGAAACAGTTGTTTCATGCGCCCATGGCTAGTACAGAGCCTACTGGTGGGAAGGTCCATTGGTAGACTAAGCAACATATTGAATTAAATCAATATTAAAAATCTCATTAAAAACATGGAGAACATGTAGTAAACTGTGCAACAATTTTCCTTTACAAAGAAGAAAAATGTAATGCAAAAAAACCACATCCAGCAAGGAGGCATGGGCACAAACAAAGAAGATGTGCAGGCCAATGGCAAAAGTGCACTGGCTGGCTAAACAAAATGGCCACCAGCACATAGTCAGAACAACAATAACCAGCTAGGAGGAATAGCCACAAACAAAGAAGACATGCAAGCCTATGGCAAAAGCACACAGGCTTGCTACAGAAAATGGGCACTTGCTACATGGTCAGAACAACAACAACCAGCAAGAGGGCATAGCCACAAACAAAGAAGACATGCAAGCCTATGGCCAAATCACACAGGCTTGCCACAGAAAATGGCCGCTAGCCACACGGTCAGAACACCAACAACCAGCAAGAAGGTACGGTCACAACAAAGAAGACATGCAGGCCTATGGCAAAATCACACTGGCTGGCTAAACAAAATGGCTGCCAACTAATTGGTCAGAAGACCAACAACAACCAGCAGGAAGGCATGGCCACAACAAAGAATACATGCAGGCCTATGGCAAAAGCACACTGGCTGGCTACACAAAATGGTCACAAAAATAAGCAGGAGGTCTGGAAAACAAAAAACACATGCAGGCCTATGGACACTGACTATACAAAATGGCCCCTAAAAAATGACCACTAAAAACACATTTTGTATTTTAATCCAATGCCATTCTTGGCCTAAATGATGTTTCGAATCATCAGACACCACAGAAACAGTTGTTTCATACAACCATGACTAGTACAGTGCCTACTGGCTAGAAGGCCCATTGGCAGACTAGGCCCGATAGTGAATTAAATTAAGATTGCTAATTTATTTAAAAATGTGTAGCAAATGTAGTACATAAGAAGAACAAATAAATACAAAAATAATAACTTGGCCCCTATGAAACTGCAGGTCACCCACCACAAGACATTTCAAAACTCAAATAAAACAAATAAATCCAGGTGCAGGTCCCCAATAAAAAAAAATACAACACCCTTATACACCAGTTTTTAAACTTACTTGTGAAATCTCAAATACAAAGTCCTTAAATCCAATGGTATATACGCAGCAGACAAAGAGAGTGATCCTTCTAGCTCCAAACCCCAATGAAAAGTGACTAGAAGAGAGACAAAGCACTGGGAGAAGTCTGCTGGACAGGAACAGGAAGTTGGAGTCTCTTGGGCCCTTCTTTCCTGATTAAAAAAAGAGGAGAAAAAAAGGGCTTCTCGTGTAAAAAAAACAACTCCAACGGCCAGTTTGAGAAGAAAATCCACTCCAAATGCCTCTCAGCTGCATCTGCAGCAGAAAAGATGCTTGAGCGCCCCATTTGCGATCGGCACCAAGAATACTATATTGATGCCATTGCGGGTGGAAGCCGTGCGAGTGAGCGCAAAGTCTTGCAGGAGATCACTAACGCGCATTTATGAGTAGCCAGAGACTCTTAGCACTCACAGTTGAGAGTCAAAAGAAAACATGAGCGTGCAAAAGGAATAAAAAGCTCTACTTCACACCTGAATGGCGGAATACAGGAACTCTGCGCTATCCGTGGAGTACTTGAATTCCGCAAACCCCGTAAGTGGAGTTTACCGCCCAGGTTTACTCTGAATACACATCTGGGGGGGTGGCAGCTGGGATTTTTGCATTCTCTCTAGACAGCCACACACAAAGGGAGCTTAGATGTGCCTGATGGGCCATTCACATCCTGATGGGCCATTAACATCCTGATGGGCCATCCTGCGCAGGATGGGAGGGAGGAGCTGACTCCCTTACCTGAATAGGGCTGTGCCTGTCCCACCACAAAGTAAACCAAAAAGTCTGACTTTAGATGGATAAATATATTTTAGTTTGTGTCTACACTAATGTCTGAATTAATATTGGACTTTACCTATTCTTTAACAACACATATTCAATTATATCAATTAATCCAAGCACTTCTGGAATGTTGCTATAGATAATTTTTTAAGCGAATCCCATGGTTATAACAAATACAAATACACAACGCAATCTACACTGTCCTCATTTATATAATCTTATTAGTCACAGGCGACCAACCAATATTCTTCTGTGCTGAGTCTGCCTTAATGTTGTCAACTAATAAATTCCATGCACCAATTGCCTAATGTCCATATATTACACCTTAATGTTATTAATGTTATTAGGTTGGTGATCCTTGTATCAGAATTCTTTTTCCGTTTGGTGTGGACTCCTTTTTCAGAAATAGTCGATGCATTTCGGCCAGGTAACTTCTGACCTCCCGGGGGTTGTGGCCAAGCTAAGCCTAAAATATCCTTTATTTATCCGGACAATTCTAACCAACCTGGCTTGAAACGGGATTGAGTGATTGCTGTTTAGCAGTGGGCACACACCCCTGTAAGTGGGAGATTGCGGAGCTGAGGATAAACTGCCTGCCCTTCCTCATGGTCCTGCGGCCGGTTCGTGGCCTGGGAGGCGCGACCCTGTTGCTGCCTGTCAGCACACCTAATGTTGTGGCTTACCCTGCGCCCCTGCTGATCTCTTTGGGCATAGCTGTGGAGCTGTCTGGCGCGAGCAATACGACCGTGACGGGCAGTAGGGATCGGCTTGCCAGCTGCCGCGACCGCCGTGGTTTGTCTGGCAGCTTGCGGAGGCTCATGTAGCTGCTGGCGGATGATCCCGTGGTTGCTTTGGGGCGGGCGCAGTCTGCGTTGCGCCCCCCGGTGCAGCCTCCCTCTGACTGGGGGCCCAGGGGGTCTTGTCACGTGGGCCCAGAGGTGACTAGGAGTGGCCTGAAAAATACTGCGCAGCACGCCGGCAGTTGAAGAACCTCACGGTACGCCTGTGGAGGTCTACGAACGGCCCACAAGGTGCCCGAGAGCTGCATTTAAGCAAAGCGCTGCACACAGCAAACACGGGGTGGTGCGGCAGCATGCACCAGTTCATAAGAATAGACAAGGGAATGCAATCTGCAGATGGGCAGGAAGAGTGTTGAGCGCCATCAATCCCCACTTGCACTAGACCTTTGAAAGTTGTGAGCTCTGCGCCCCAGCCCAGCAATTGTTCTACCTGTTCCCAAGAGTGTGGTGACGATGCGGTGGATCCCCAAAGTGCATGATTACAGCTGATCTGCAGTCACAACCAGGAGTAATTGCGTTGCTCCACCAGTAGCACGTGCAAAACACAGCCTGCATAGGACAGGGGTTGTGACTGCAGATCAGCTGTATCATGCACTTTGGGGATCCACCGCATCGCCACCACACTCCTGGGAACAGGTAGAACAACAGGGAATGTTAATGTTTACTGTTTTTACCGCAGAATGCACTGCTGTGGGGTTCATCACTCCCAGATCTAATAAAATGTCTGTGCAATTCACATGACTTAATCATCAGACATGGAGGGAACCCAGATACTGAGTCACAGACTTCCCTAGATAATATGGTACATAACGATAGATACTCTTGCACAAAAATGTATACTTGCATCTCACAGGCTTAGAGGTCATCATTAAAATGCATTAGCTGGAACGTACGCAGTCTGAATGACCATAAGAAAATCCAGATTGGTACAGTCTTACCTCATCAGATACGAAGCAGACATATGCCTTTTACAGGAAACTCACTTGCAAGATACTGACCTCAAACAGATGGGGGAAGGTGTTGATGGAGCAGGTAGAACAAAATGTTGTAGACCTCCTCTATTTTGCATGACAATACTAATTATATAACCTACTTATTATAATTTTACTAACGGTTTGCTGTGGTAAACTAAACCAACCATTTGCATACACCAATTACACGTGGGACTTATTGCTATTTGCATGGCAAAACAATTCTAATAACTAAAATATGTACGCATATTAATAGTAGTACATGTGGTAATAGGATATCGCATGATTTATGTTGCTTATGTGACGTTTGCGTTCCTGTTTGGATCCTAAAGGTGAGTATTATCGCTTTAAATGTCGCTATATGCTAGGAAAATACTAATACATAAAGGGATTAGTGAGGGTTTAACATTAGAATCTTCATTTCTTTGTATTAATTATTCTTTTGTGATTGTTTCGCTTAAGTTGACATTTGGGCCTACCAAAATATGGCGTCCGAAATGGAGTTCAGAAGTGGCCACCGTCTCGTGAGCGCGATGTCTACTGCGCAGACTCAAGTGGCTCCGTGAGCTTCCTGATGACCCCAATTCACTGTGTTACTGGTCAAGGATAGGAACATGGAAGACTGCCAAACTTCAGTCAGTAAAATCTGGTCTAAATGAACAAATGGGACATACAAGCAAATCTTCAACAATGTTGCATAAGGGCAACACTGACAGAGGAAATGAACCAGCAAAATCCATGAGAACCTCATAGAATAAAAATCGGATGTTCCCCAACCAGCCAATCACCGTCTTTTTTAGCCTAAAATGTTTCATGTTATCCCGAATTTTATTATAAAAAGGGTATTAGAATAGGGAGGGTGTTCATTATTTTTCCATTCTCATTTTTTTCCGACATCTATGCTGGCATTCTGCGGTTTCGATGACTGCACACACCTATCAACCCCACAGACGATGACAGATGCCTACACGATTTCTGGTTTTTTGGAGATCTTTCGGACTGTAACGTGCTGAGCAAAGAACTTTCTGACTTTGAGCTTTGGCCTGCTTTATTTGGACAATTTAACGGTTAAATTTGGTTATGCAGAGCCAAATGAATTAGAGAAAAATCCAGATAGCAAGAATAGGTAAATAAATGTCCTGCGATTTGTATTAATTGACTAAAATTCTAAACTTTGATTGATTATAAAATGTTGAAATTAATTGGAAATAATATTTAGATAAACAAATATGATTAACGGAAATTACGAGTTTGTGTTTTTTCAGTGAAAGAGTAAAGGATTCTGAGTCTTAAATGTGTTTTAGCTGGTACTAAATCACCATCAACCAATTCAACTAATTGGTCTGTCGACCAAGTGGTGGAGTGCCTTGATGCTTAGGATTAGGAATCTATAGGTGGCGAATGCTAATGTATATTCTGTAAAATAACTTTTCTTCACTATAGGTAATAAGGTACCCCCCCCCCCACATGTCCAGCCCGAAATCATCATCCCTCCTGTGTGTGGAGACGTGGAAGTGTTGGTGTTATGGGCCACACCAATGAATGCTTGTGTGAATGAGTTAGTGTGACGACGGGATAGCTGTAAATTTGCCTTCCTTTCCTCTCTCTTTATATTCCTCCCGGGTCTCGAGCTGGATCAGTGTATAAGTCCAACTACTCAAGCTCCTCACGTGGGGTGGCGATTCCGATAAGGCGAGGTATCCCTTGGAAAATGCAGCAAGTTGTCAAGGACCCTGATGGTCATTTTAGAATAAGTAGTTTATGGAGAGCAGATCATTATCACTAACACATATGGACCCAACACCGACAACCCTTATTTTTTTTCTCATGTATGGCACAAGGTACAGACAATGGGAGACTATACTGTGGGGAGGCAACTTTAATGTAGTATTATCACCGATTGCCGATAGATCAGGATCCTCCTGCATGCACCACCCGCAGGCAGCCGCTGCCCTGAAAAGAATAATGTTAGACCATCAACTGCTGGACATATGGAGTATATTTAATCCCACAGCCCAGAAGGGTATATGAATAATACAACACCAAGCTTGGTCCAGGCTAGATTTCTGGTTAACTTCCAAGGACCTACACTCCTGGGCAACTGATGTCACACACCACCCTGCACGCTATCGGATCATGCTCATGTCATGATAAAATTCTCAGTACCGAAACCCTACATTCAGCCATTCACTTGGCGGCTTCCCCCAAATGCGTTGCTCGATTCAGTGTTTAGAAAAGAGATTAGGAAACACATAACAGAATACTTTGAACACAATGTGGGCTCAGTACACTACATGGGGACAACATGGGAGGCCTTTAAAGTGGTGATTTGGGGTTCTTGCATAGCCCTGCAATCAGGAGTACTCAGAGATATCCGAAATAGCTTGTGCAGGTTGGAAGCAGAGATCTGCATTCTGGAATTACAATACTTTCACTCCCCATCGTCTTCGTCACTAGGGCAAATCCGGGGTAAACTCACTGCTTTTCAGGAAGAGACTGAAAGAGAGACATCGCAGGGAAATTCCAGTGTGTATTATATGCCAGTAACATGCACAAAGCATAGAGCGGTATAGCATGAGTGACTGAGAATGTAGTTCAAGTGGGACTTTGCAAACCAATCATTTCCTTTGATACTGATGGTGCACCGCGTCGAGGACATCACAATGCTGGCTGCATGGCTCGATGATGACGCATTGCCTGCCTCACAAGGGGCTCAATTGCAACGCATCTTCCAACTGCGCGACTCTGAACCGTCGCATCGCCTATCATCCTAAGAACCAACACCGATGGATCATCTCCGACCACTCCTCGCCGTCAACGCTTTCTCTCTGACGGTACTGTTGGCAGTGGGCCCAGTGTGGCTCCTGAATCTAACCCGCACTCCATCACGGTTGGCCTTACGTTTCATATTATGCCGGGTCGAGTGCGACCAGATAGCCCCGATTGGCGCTTTAGTTTCTAAGTGCTATATTTCAAGATATTCTTTAAAAAATCATAACTGCAGTTCTACTTTTTGTCATTTTAGTTGTGTTTTGTTCATTAAATTAAACTCAATTTTTCTAACATTGTTTGGATTATTTTTGTGCGGTGCTTTCACTATTTTACTGTTTTAAGTGTTGCATAAACACTTTACACATTGCCTCTTCCAGTAAGCCTGCCTGCTCTATGCCAAGCTACAAGAGGGTTAGCATTAGCGAGTGTATCTGACTTACCCCGACTAGGATTGTGGTACCTACTTGGACAGGGTGCATACCTCTGCCAACTAGAGACCCAATTTCTAACATCCTGTATCTATCCTTAGAAGCCAGCAGTCTCAAAATGAATTGCTCCAGAGGTGAGAATTACATCTTGAGGAATGAAAAATCTGCTAAACCGAAAAAACACATAGCTGCAAGTTCTTGCCGTAGTCAAAGGCATATCAGTAAAACGTCATTCACTGAAGTGAGCTCTAGCTGTGAGTCAAACCTTAAGGACGCTCAACCAATGGAGGCGTAGCGTTGCGTAGTGCAGCGGTCATTAGGTCTCGCTGAGCCCCAGCGCTTGCGCTGGCTCGGAGAGACATTTTATAGTTGGTATTTTCAAAGTGCTGCCGTGGCCTAAAGCCTCAGTGCACGTGAACGTGCACGCCCGCAGCGCCATGTGTCTTTCCTCGGCAGCACGCGATCGCAATCGCGATCACTTTCACTTTCGTGGCCGAGGAAAGTGGCGAAAGCTTGTTCTATTTCTTTGTCTTCTTGTTCTTGTTCTTTTTCTTCTTCTTTTTAGTCTTCGTCTTCTAGTCCTCTCTTAAAACGTATTACTAACCATGTTAATGATACTCATTTTATCAGCCTCGAAAGATGAAAGGCTTAACATACATTTACAAGTATATGTGAGTGCATAATTTGTGCACGTTTCATGTTTAAACCATGTAGCTGCTTTTGATATATGTTTGTGTATAAATATATATTTTAGTTTTATAACGTATATGTTCTTGTACAGTGTGTGCGCTATCGATTAACGTATTTACAACCTTCTGGATTTTATCCAACAGGCACCTTGCAAGCCGGAAATATTATCTCAATGCTGCTGGAAACATTACAAGTCTTAGAAGGCAAGGTGCTGCGGGACAAAAAGTTGTGTTATTGTGTGACACCTGGCATGAAGGGTTCTAGCATTTAAGTCTTAGGGTGGCTGTTTTTTTGTTTTGTTTTTACTTGCATAAGGTGTGCTCCTGGGAGTACTGACACTGCAGTTCATCGGTCTTTAGGGAGATCCTTAGACCTGGCACTTAGTTTTGGCACTTCTTCTTTTCTGTACAATATACAGAATTAGATTGAATTTTATTTTGACAATACCCCAGCTTGCCACAACAAAGGAGTGGACTGTGTTTGCCCTGGACTGTTTGACATGAACCGCATCCACTTACATACCCCTTTTCAGTTACATAAAACATATTATTACCAAATCCTGAGTTTTTAAAAAACCAATCATATAGATTAATCCCAATATCAACATGTGACGTACAGACAATGCTCACTCACACCAACGTAGCAGGTGCAGTGGCCAATGAGCTGCCTTGCGGGTTATATCGCGAGTATACGACGATATAACTAGTGCTGAGCGATTCGAGACAAGGGCACAGGAAGTACTTTGGAACTGCCCACATGGACGGAAGCAAGGGCCAAAGAAGGGTTGAACCATTTCGGAGCATTGTAAGTTTTAAACACTTGCATCTGCTGTTAATACCAGCAGGAAGTGTTGTCAGAAGTTCTATGAAACTGTTTCCTCAGCTCCTGTAAGTGCCGCTGCTTATGAAGGCTTGGCAGAGCTTGACCCTTGTGTGCCTCTCCTGTTGGCGCCTGAAATATTCCTTCCCGTGCTTCGACTTGAGGTGTCTTCTCAAAGTCAAAGTGCTGATGGGGTAAAGTGCTCACCCTCCCTGCCCAGCTGCCGCATTAGGATTAGGGCACGCCTCCTGGCATTCAGCTTTTTCCCACTCCTGCGATGGCTGAAGGTCTTCTAGGGATCCAGCCTCTCCCAGCAGCAGATTCAGAGGAAGGCCCCGCAGTGCCTTGATGCGCGCTGTCTGCCACTGCAGAGCTGGGAAACGGAAACAGCAGCCATGCGAACTCCTAACTGCTCAGGTCTTCTGCTCCAGGTAGACGTGCCGCTTGCCGCTATGACACAGCCACTATGTGAGGTGGTGGGGGGCTACCTGAACTCTTAGCTAATCTGAAGCTCTGAATGCTTTAATGTGGAGAGCAATGGGACCCTCACTACGAATGCCACACCAAAAATCAGCTTCAGGCCAGGCTTTTTATTTAAGAGTGCGATTTTATTTTGTTTTTGGGCCATATAGACTGTGGCTATGTCCTCTAATGGTGGCTATGTCCTCTAATGGTGTCCTCAAGAGACATTTGAGATGCCATCAGTAATGTCATCAATGATGTCATTTAACATGTCATGCATGATGTAACGTGTGAAGTCATAAGCAGTGCACCAATGGCAGTGGCACACGTTATAGTTAGCTCAATAAACTGTAACTGATGAATTTCATTGTTTTTTTTTAGTTTTTAAATGTTAGTTTTTGTATTATTTTAACCCCTACTATGACACAACTTTAACCTTTGGTTTTTCATTGATTTTCAACTTTTGTTTAACATAAGCTAAAATCTTATTACCTTACCAAACTATAGCGTCACCTTAACCATAATTAATTATGTTATACAATTAAGACATAAATAATTAATAATTTAGAGAAAAACGTAATTTTAGGCAAAATAGTGTGCAGGCACATACCAGTTGAAACAGTGCCAATCCAAAATAATTGATCCTAAAATTGTCATCCTGCATTATGGAAGTTGAAATTGTAACACACACCTTGGGAAGTCACATCAAAGTACAATGGAATACTTGCGAAGCGTTTAACACTAGACCCCGGGTCATATTTACAAGGGCATTGCGCCATTGGAGCATGAATTTTTAGGATGCTCTGGTGGTACTACGCCCTGCTCCATAGTTACAAAGCTGCGTCAAGCCACTTGCCATGGCTTAACGCTGCTTTGTAAATATCATGCCCTTTCACACAGATATCTATGTTCCACCACAACACCATTGCTTTATGGCACTGCCGCAGATTTACAAGGATGTGTAAATCTGAGAAAGCGTGAAAAAAGAATGCCACTGAATAGCAGGCATTAGATGCACACAGTGAGGAGAAATATTTTTATTTCTCCTCATTTTTAGGTCTCGCCTAGCTATTGCGTTTGCGCAATTGCTAGGCGAGACTCTAGTAAGGGGCATTTAAAAGTGCTCCCAAAAGTGGATTGCATGGCGAGCATGCGCACAATCACGTGCATCGTGCCGCCATGCAATCTGTTTGGCATCGTACTTCAAAGGGATGGCTCCCCCGCCTGGAATGCGCTCCCCCGCCCCCGCCAAGCACGCACACAAATTTGCTTTCACTTTGCAGCAGTCTATTGCCTCCTGTCACACACGTCCTCCTTTCTCAGTTACAATCATCTGGAGCATCAGCAGCCTTCGTCTAACTAAACTCACTTAGGGCCACGCATTTGGTGCTCCGAGTTTCTCGGTGTGCACTTAAACTGCAACTAAAACCCACGCAAGTCTCATGATATAATTAACAAAAACTAATTTATTCATACATAAAAGGCCATTGCCGTAAAATTGACTACTTAAAAAGACATCTGGTTATCCCAAAGGCGATTTACTAAAGATTTTTTGTCAAATGAGCTCTTTTAAACAAACTCACTTCCTTCCCAAAGTGAGAGGCATATCCCCGTGAAGTTTCAATTGCAATTTTTTAATGTACTGGAATTTATTTGCTCGGTTCTTTCCACCTAAGCAATTCGTTTTAAAGCCTCAAGGTGTTGTTATAAAATATGAACAAGGCAGAATGTATTTTAAATGTTTATTCCCTTCATGTCTTCTGTTGCGGTTGCAAAGCATCATCTGTTGTTGGACTTTGCTGTTTGAAATACGCAGACTGATTGCAGATCTGTCCAGGAGGGACCCCTTAACCAGTCTTTGGATTTCTGATATTTGGCTTCACTTTATTGGGGTGAATGCTTCCTGCAGCTCACTCCACAGCCCCGCCAGCAATTAACCCCGGCAAATAACGTGTGTTTCTACAGCATTCTCACAGAAATGAGGGCGAGAGAAACTTGCCCAGCTACGTTCTCCCAGAATCACTACTTGCACAAAAGAGCAACTGGACGTAAACAGGAACAAGCATTTGCAATGCAATAGGTCTCGCATTATAAAAGTGTGAGCAGTTGGCATTGCTAAAAATAATGCAACACTAGCTATTGGCTTTGTAAATGATAATGGCATTTATTTATGTGTTTGTTTTATAAAATAGATTAAAAACGGCATTGTCATGAACAATGCCAATAGCTTAAACTTTTGCAAATGCGAGACCTATTGCATTGCAAATGCTTGTTTTTTGCTTGCTCGCGGTCCTCAACGTCAAGTTGGCAACCACGAGCAAGCAAAATGACATCCCGGCGAGACTTTTTCCTCGTTCACGATCAGCAACATCAAGTTGGCGATCGCGACCATGGAAAATAAACCTCCCGGCGAGATTCTCAACGCGGGAGGTCAGGTTTCTCATTGCGAGTGGTCGCGTATAGTCGCGACCGCTCGCGATGAGAAACTACCAGTCCGCATTGAGAAAGCTGCCGCTCGAGTAAAAATCTACTCGAGCGGTAGAAAACTACAGCTCGCACTGTGCAAGATGCCGTTTTCAATGATTGCACAGTGCCGGATGCTTGTCCGCACTGTGCAATCATTGAAAACGGCATCTTGCACAGTGTGCGAACAGGGTACTACGCAGTTCGCGAAGTGCTACGCGTAGCTCGCGTAGTGCAAAGTGCACTTTGCTTAGGTACGCGTAGCGCTACTTCGCGAACTACGCCCAGGGTTAAAAATAACCTGTCATGGATTCCTACGTGAATAAATATGTGACTGTAAGCAGGGCCAAAGTGTACGCCCGCGTCCCAATTAAGTGTCCCTCATTAGCAATTCAGTTAGCTAAAAAAAGCGTCACACATTTGTAAATCAGGGCAGTTCTAAAATCATAAAGGCCCACTACATGTTGTAATGGACGAGAGACTACACACATTTGTGCTTGCTGCAGGCAATGTTAGTTGCAGTTTCCGATTGATCAACCGGAAAAACAGCGCCGATCATAACAGGGCCACAAACAGCCAAAAAATACAAACTTAAAAAGCAGCCTTGACACTGATCACCCCTTCAGACATTGCCAGATTGTCCTAAAGGCCAATACGTCGCTGTCTGTAAGTTGTGTATTTAACTGTCTGGTTACGTAAAAAACAGCGTATTGTCCGTGTTGCTATTCGCTCATGGTTTATGGGGAAGATTCGCTTTGACTTGTTGATTGTTCCTGCTATAGTTTATGTTCAACGTGTTACGAATATTTGTTCGAGTAGCTTGATTATGTCTTGAACAAATAAAACAATGAGGCGTTTTTACTTGCTATGACCTGAATTTATTTCAGTTGCGACACAGTTGTTAAACAGACTTTTAAATTCTGCACAAAATACCATTGTTGCCCCTTCATTTTCTTCATAGTTTAAACCGCTTGTAAGTTTGGTTTCTGAAGGGTAATTTTCTAGCAGTATGTGAGCCCTGGCAATGAGATAAAATCTCACTCCCCAAATATGCCCAGTCATCAGCAGTGTCTATTTACGCAGTTTTCCAATTTCGATTGACAAATAATCTGTACACAGGGGTGAAGTAAGTAGACGCTTTATATTTTCTTATAGTTATCTTTTATTAAGACGTAGAGTAACTGCATCCTCTGCTTACTGGCCAGACCATCAAGTGAAGGCAACCTCGTCAACATTCCAAGGCTGCCTTCCTGTCAACATTCTGAACGTTACAACTATACAGTAGAATGTGGGGGTGGCCGGAATGTACCATGTGATAAGTTATAACACATCTCCCTCCTCAAAGGAGATATATACTAACACCTAGACTAATAATGATAAAGCTACGGGCCACGGTGTGGCAAATGATGTTCAGGGAACTCCCCACATAACATAAACAACAACTTGTGATACTGCGTCTTTACCCCATTTGAAATTCCTTGTGCCACCTTGGGGGATTGCGGTCCCTGAGTTCCCTACCCCCTTGTGCCCCTTCTGCTCGGGAACTCTGGGCATGATCCCTGCCATTTCCCTCTTGGTCCGTTTCCCTCGGACCTACGGCCACCCGGTCCATGCTCCATTTTTTGCCATCTTCCATGATGACCACATTTCTTTTAACCTCTCTTATTTTCCCGGGGTCGTAGTACCTCTCCTCTTTGCCCCCTAGGTTAATTGGTTTCCTGATCACCACCTTTTGTCCCTCTCTGAAAGATCTTTCCTGCACCCCCCCATTTTCTGTCGTACCACTCTTTATACTTCTTTTGTCTATTGTCAATTCTCTTACTGATCCCCTCTCAATCAATCACCACCGGTTCCTTGGGGATCATCCAGTTGGGGGAGAGTTTTGAACCTGCCTTCCTCCCCCTCAATAGTTCAAACGGCGTATGTCCTGTGGAGAGGCTAGGTGTGGTGTGGTAGGACCAAAGCATGTCTCTCAACGCCCCCTCAATAGGAGTCCCCGCTTTCACTGCTAGTTGTATGCACTCTTTTAACATACGGTTAGCCCTCTCCACTTTCCCGTTTGCTTTAGGGCAGTACAATGGGGTGCGTATGTGTGTTATTGACATGTCCTTCAGATACTCCCTCATTTCCTCCGATACCAATGGGACCCCATTGTCCGTGATTAAGGTGGAGGGAATGCCCTCCTTTGAGAACACTTCGTTCAAAAATTCAATCAACGATCTTGTGTTGATGTTACTCACAAACTTGTGTGTTATCCAGTTGGAATAGTAGTCTATGAGTACTAGAATGTACCATTGCTGTGGCCCCTTAGCCCTTATGGGGCCAGTGATGTCAAATGGCAATTTGTCCCATGGAGACCGTGGGACCTCCACAGGACTAAGTGGAGATCGCCTGATACATCTTGCTTTATCGCTTTCGCCACATGCGTAGCACTCCTTCACCTTGTCCTCCATGTGCGTATCCATCCCAGGGAACCAATATTCCGACCTCAGTCTCGCCTTGCATAGGCTCCTTCCCAGGTGCCCCTCATGTGCGAGGTCCATGATCTGTTCTCTTAATCCCGCTGGTGGAACTATTCTGCCCGACTTGAGGAGATATCCACCCTCTATGGACAGTTCATTTCGTACATTCCAGTACGGCTGAATGTCTTCTGGTAGAGTTTTGCATTTCATGGGCCATCCTTTGATTACCCATTTTTTTACCTTGTTGAGAGTGCTATCCTGTTCCGTGTGGTAGTCCCACTGATATTTTGTCATTGCTGGAAGTTTGACCTCAAGAACCCCTTCACTGTTCCTGACCTCCTCCTCATGGCTTCCCACTGGTGACCTGGATAAAAAGTCCGCAACTTTGTTCTGTTGGCCTGGGACATACACTGTCTTGAAGTTGTAGCCTTGCAATCCTAGGACCCATTTTGCAATGCGGGGGGTCATGTTTTCCAATACCTTGTTGCCGAACAAGAAGATTAATGGTTTATGGTCCGTGCACACTTCAAATGGCAAACCCCACACATAGAAGCTAAAATGTCTAATTGCCCAATACACCGCCAATGCCTCCTTCTCTATCGTAGAGTAATTAGACTCAGCCCCAGATAACGACCTTGATGCTGACGCTACCACTTTAAGCTCGCTGCCCCTCCTTTGCGAGAGCATGGCACCTATGCCCTTACCACTTGCATCCGTAGTGATTATGGTATCTTTTGTAACATCAAAGTTGCCTATGTATGGTGCTGTCATAATTGCTTCCTTTATGTTTTCAAACGCCTGTTCCTGACTTTTCTCCCACGCAAATGGCATGTCTTTCCTTAAGATCTCTCTTAGGGGATTTGCTAACATTGCAAAGTTCTTAATGAATTTGGCCATGTATTCCGCTAGGCCCAAGAACGATAGCACTTCCTCTTTGCTTGATGGCGTTGGTGCTCTTCGAACTGCTTCTACTAGATCGATTTTGGGTTTTATCCCCTCCTCCGAAATGGTATGCCCTAGGTAATCTACAGCAGTTACACCCACTTTGCATTTGCTCTCTTTCGTGGTAAACCCTACCTCCTTTAATTTGTTGAGTACTCTTTCGGCATTTAGATTATGTTCTTTCTCATTTGCTCCGTAAATAAGAATGTCTTCCTGAAAGCAAATCGACTTAGGACAATCCTTCAATACGTGTTGCATCACCCTTTGGAATGCCGATGCTGCTGATGCCAGCCCAAAGGGCATTCTTAAGAATTTGTAGTTGCCAAATGGGGTGGTGAACGCTGTCAATGGTTGTGATTCAGTATGGAGTTTGATTTGGTGGTAGGCCGATGAGAGGTCCAGAACACTGAAAAATTTTGCCCCTTGCAGTGTGCTCAACATTTCATGTATCCTGGGTAAAGGGTGTCTGTCCACCACAATGTTGCCATTCAGTGTCCTGAGATCCACACATAGACGGATGCTCTTTCCGCCCTCCTTGCTCATGATAACAATGGGCGCCAACCATGCCGCACATTCGATCTCCTGTATAACCCCCTGCTCCACCAACTTCCTCAATTCCAGTCTCAAGGGTTCCCTCATCAATAAAGGGATCAACCGTGTTTTGTGCACCACCGGTATCGCTCCCTCCTTCAATTCAATCTTATGCATGTAATTTTTTAGTACCCCTAACTTGTCACTGAACACTTCAGGGAATTCTTTCACTAAATTGGATCCCACCACTGGGGGGTCAATCAACAACACCTGCTCCTGGTTGTTTGGGTCGAGTTTTATTCCCAATTCCTTTTGGTGTTTCCACCCCAATAAACTTGACCCCTCCTTTGTCACGTAAACCTTCCCTACTGTGTGCCTGTCTTTGAATGAAATTCTCATCCTTATCATCCCCTCCAGTGGTATGGGTACGCTATTGTAGCCCATGGGAGCAATGTCAGCTGCTTCTAGTATTAAATTGTGTTTAGCAAACTTCTCATTGAACCTGTCTTTATCAACAAGGGTGAATGGGGAGCATGAGTCAGCATACACCTTAAACCTTTCCCCATCCAGTCCTATTTCACATGTGGGATACTGTGTTTGTTCATCCTTGGTTTCATCATCCACCTGAAAAATGACATTTTTCTCATCTTCTTCATCCCTCTCTCTGTTTTCTACTACATGGACCTTATTTGAACTCACAATGCACACTTTTGAAAAATGTCCTCTCCTATTGCACTTCCTGCATATTACATTGCGGGCTGGACAGCGCCAATTGTTTGCTAAGTGATTGTGATTTCCGCACCTAAAACACTTCAGGCCTTCCCCTCTATTACCTAAGTTCTCTTTATTCCTATTCTCAACTTTACATACTGCCTCCCCATTTGCATTGTCTTTCCCTGCTCCTTTTTCTGTTGCTCCCTCCGAAACTTTCATTTCTCTCATGCACTGTGCAGTATGTTCCAGCCCCTTACCTATGCTAATGGCTTCCTCCAAGTCTGGATTTCTAGTAAGTAGTTCTTCCTGAACCTTCTCCTCATTGGTGCATCTCACCAATTGGTCTCTAATAAGCGAGTCTGTAAGCGGCCCAAACTCACATGTTGCTGCCATGCCCCTCAATACCGCTATGTAAGATGACACCTTTTCTTCCTTCCTTTGTACTCTTTTAAAGAATTTGTGTCTTTCCAACACCACATTTATTTTTACCTTAAAATGTGCTTCTAGTTTCCTTAATGTATATTCATACACATCCACCCCTTCATCTTCTCCGCTCCCTTCATCATCCACCTGTCTACCTGTTATATCCTCAAAAACTTTCCTTCCTTGTATACCCAGATTATGCAAAAGAATGTGTTGCTTCCTTAGGTTAGAAAAATTCCCACCTCCTATAGCTATCAGATAGGACTTGAAAATACCTTCCCATCTTTTCCAAGGTATTTCTGGCTCCCCCAGCTCATTTAGAAATGGAGGCGGCTGACTCATCCCTGCACCTGCCATGATGTTGGATGCGTAGCTCCAGTCATCCTCGTCGCCATCTGAAGTAAGTAGACGCTTTATATTTTCTTATAGTTATCTTTTATTAAGACGTAGAGTAACTGCATCCTCTGCTTACTGGCCAGACCATCAAGTGAAGGCAAACTCGTCAACATTCCAAGGCTGCCTTCCTGTCAACATTCTGAACGTTACAACTATACAGTAGAATGTGGGGGTGGCCGGAATGTACCATGTGATAAGTTATAACAAGGGGCCTAACGCAGGTTCCTTTAACGCTGATGGGCCCCCAACCTTTCAGGGGCCCCATTCAGTCTAAAGCCAATGAATATCTGTGAGATGTGAGAGACTGAGGACCCTTCTTCGGACAGTAGCAATGTATATAAAATATGCATAGACAGGCCGGAGGTGGTAAAGAGCAGGATTGTCATAAACAGCGTACAGATCAGTTAAGTAGATGGTTCAGCAGCAAGGGCACTTACTATATGTTCAAGCTCATCCACTCTCCAGACATCCTACATTTTTGTTATTTTTATAAAGGATACCTTGTCTGATCCCTGTTGGGAGCCTGGAACACACTGTATCACCTACAGTGTAAAACCTTTGACCAAACTTGTTTTTGCGGAAGCTGGGGTGTGCATGAGGGAGCAAACAGTGATTTGCAAGTGGCCTTTTGGGCAGGTAAGACAAAAAGATAATCACAAGACTGCATCAAGAAAACAATGGGTAGGCCTTACAGACCTCCATGGGTCAAACATACTTGTTTAAGTTGAAGCCATGTTGCACATCAGCTCCTGCGGCTGTGCAACGTGTAAAAAAATAAATAAATGACAAAGGCGAAACCTACTGGCTTTGCCAAAGCTGTTTGAGAATGAATTTGCATTTTTACTCGCCTGTAGTGCTGGTGTCAGGGTACTCTGAGTGGGAAGTCTGCTTCTGTGCTGGCCATGGCCAGAATAGTACAGCAAGTTAGAGTCTCAGCATCGGCTCAACATCCTGTGATTCTGGGCAAATCATGTAATCTCCCCAGTGTAATGGGTCTCGCATTTGCAAAAGATTGAGCTATTGGCATTGTAAATTACAATACCTTTTATTTATATGTTGTTTTACAAAAAAGATAAATAAAAGGCATTGTCATTTACAATGCCAATAGCTTAAACTCTCGCAAATGCAAGACCTATTGCATTGCAAATGCTTGTTCCTTCTGTTAATGCCCTAAAACGTTCAATAGAGACGTATATAAAATATTTAAAAAGACCTAGTGGTCCACCATGCCTGTGACTCTAACCCATCATAGTACATATCAATTTGCGACCTACCTCATGCACAATAATGACGTAGGTTGAATGGAGACCCACTACATATTGGTATTTTGTAAATCAACCTATTATTAATATGTTGGTTCACACAAAAAAACAATGCATTCGGTAGAAGTTGGGTTGTAGGTTGCACCCACTTCTACTGAATCCATTTTAGTATATGTCTAATAACAAGGCCTGAATTGCAAATCGTTATTTGCTGCAATTTACAATTACTTATTAGTAATGTTTGTACATCAGGACCATAACGGAGAGTTTGACATAGTTTGATTCCAATCGTAGGTGGACGTGCCTGTCTTGGCTTTGATATGGTGCACCACATCTCTGGGAAGGTAGAGGTGGCCTTGTTGATCTATGTTTATGGTTTACACAGATTTACTGGCTGTCAACAAATGTGGCCTCCTGTGGCTTTGTTTATAGCTTGAAGCAGATTCTTAGTGTGCTGACATCCTCTATCACTCCCTTTGTTGAGAACCGACCTTGTTATGTTATGTTAGATTTATTCTTATATAGCGCCTAATCACCGACAGGTCTCTTAGCGCTTTTCTTGAGAGTGGGCCAGGGAGCATTTGGGCGGTCACATAACATCGCAGGCAGGGGAGGTTAGACGGAGTACAAGGCCTCCCTAAACAAGATCATTTTAAGCTGTTTCCTGAATGGTAGGAGTGTAGGTTCCTTGCGTAGATGATCCGGCAGTAGGTTCCATAGTTGCGAGAGTAGGACGGAGAATGCTCTACCTCCTTTGGACACACTGTTGTATCGTGGGGAGACCAGGCGGCAGGCCTCGGAAGATAGTAAAGTGCGACCCGGGATGTAAGTCTCAAGGCGTTCTTTGATGTATAATGGGGCTTGGCCATAGATTGCTTTATGTGCAATGCAGAGGCCCTTGAAATTAGCTCTTTGCTTGATCGGGAGCCAGTGTATCTTACACAGCAGGGGGGTGGCATGTGTCCTTCTCGGCAGCCTAAAAATCAATCTGGCTGTGTCGTTCAGTACCACCTGCAGTTTATTGGTAAGATACTGGGGGAGGCCAATATATAGGGCGTTGCCATAGTCTAGTCTGGAGACAATTGTTGCTGATACAATCGTCTGTAGTGATGCAGTTGAAAGAAGGGGAAAGAGTTTCCACAGTTGTCTCAGGAGGCCTATGCATGTTCCAACCACTGTGGTGACCTGATTGGCCATTGAGAGCTCAGATTCAATCTTAATGCCCAAACGTTTCTCAACTGGTACTGGTGTGGGGGAAGTACCCAGTTCTTGGGGCCAGAAACGATTGCTCCAAGGATTGTTTTTTGTGGGTATGACGAGGACTTCTGTGTTATCTGGGTTTATTTTTAGTGAGTTGGCAGTCATCCAGTTTACCGTGAATCTGAGGATGTTTTTGCCAGGTCTTGGGCGTGTGTGGAGTTATCAATCCAAAGGATGAGTTGGGTGTCATCCGCGTAATTGAAAACTCGGCAGTCCATACGGGCTAGAGCCGCCACCAGAGGTTGTAGGTATATGTTAAAGAGGAGCGGTGACAGTGCTGAGCCCTGGGGACGCAACAGGTGAGGGTGCCCCTGTCCGACACCTGCTCACCCAACTGGATCCTCTGGGACCGGTCAGTCAGGAAGGATGAGAGCCACTGGTGTGCCTGTCCGCAAATGCCCAGGTCAGTTATTCGGGCCAGTAGTTGTGTATGGCTGACCGTGTCAAACGACGCTGATAGGTCTAATAAAATCAGGGCGCTCATTTTTTTTATTGTCAGCCGAAGTTCTGAGCTCATCTAGAACAGACAACATTACCAGCTTGGTACTGTGGTGAGCTCTAAAACCCGCCTGTCGAGCTTGGAGTAGCTGGTGTTCCTCCAGGAAGGCCGATAGTGTCTTAAGGTCATGTTGTTCGATCACTTTTGCTTGGAAGGGGAGCTGTGAGATGGGCCTAATTTTTGGGGATAGTTGCGTCAGGTCCAGGTTTCTTTAGCAGGGAAGTTACTCTGGCCTCCTTCAGGTTGGAGGGTAAGTAGCCAATCTCCAAGGAGTTATTCATGAGGGCGAGGATCTGCCTTTCCAGCCCAGGAAGGGCCATTCGGGAGATACTCGGGGGCAGGGGGCAGCGGGGGAGCCCGATTTGGTGCGTTGCATCAGTAATGTCAGGGATGCGGAATCTAGATAAGGGAAGGTGGTGAGTTGTTTGCACGTGGGAGAAGGGACCAGATTTTGGACTAGGGAGCCCTGGTTGATCGGGGTGTTTTGAATCTCAGAGACGATGTCCCTGACTTTCTGGAGAATGAAGGTCTGGAACATATTACATTCAATGGGTGCGGCTGTGGATTTTAATTCCGCCTTTTGACTGAGTTCTTTCAGTATTCTGAAGGTCTCTTTCTGTTTGTTCGGCGCGTTTATAATTCGTCCCTTGTAGGCTTTCCTGGTCATAATGGATTTTTTGTATGAGGTAAGTAGGATTTTATAGAATGTCAACTCCATGGGATCGTATGATTTACGCCATCGCCTTTCGGCTTGGCGGAGACTTTGCTTCTGTTCCCTCAATGTCTCATTAAACCAGGGGGCCCTCTTTTCCTTGTCTCTAATTCTTTCCCTCCTTTCTGGTGCCACTAAATCTATGGCACTATGTAAGGTGTTAGTGAGGGCTACACTCTCTTGGTCAATATCCCCTTCCATGGGAGGAGCCTAGCGCGCAACCAAGATGGCCGCGTAGGTGCGAGGCTCCCGAGGACCTCCGCAACCTCCTACGTTTATCCTGACTTCATCCTGCATCGGTTGAGGGAACTGTGTCGGTGAGCCTGAGCCGAGGTGGTACCCGTTTCCCGTTTTTGAATCGGACCTCGGGTGCCGGAGTGAGCACCGATTGAAGTTTGCGGCCTACTTCTCTCCTGACCCCGGATTCGCGTTTGGGGGCGACCCGGTGGCAAAGTGAACAACAACGGCGGGCTGGGCCTGGCGAGTCGCGTACCCCGCACTTTCACTTTCACTTTCGCGCCCCTTTGCTGTCTTTGCAAGTGGGATCGCGGCGCTCTTGGTGTTGGGGTGGCCTCGCTGGGAGACCCTGCCTGCCTGCCTGCTGTGGCCCGCTCCGCCGTCCTGGGGTGGCCCCCCGGAGCTCGTGGCCTTGATTGCTCGCTTTTTACTGCGTGGCTGGTGAGGGTGTGAGACCCGCGACGATGGCCACTAAACAAGATGGAGATCGGTTGAAGGCCAAGTCGACCCGGCGTGGCGCCGCACATCAGGCCAACATCATGGACCGCTACACCCTCCCGAAGGGATCTCCCGGTTGACCGCACAAGTCCTCTGAGTGCCCCCCGGATGCCCCGGATTTGCCCACAGATCTGACTCTGCAAGACGTCATGGGCGCCATTGCGGAGATGAAGGCCTCGGTGGGCCAGCGGTTTGACACGTTAGCGTATAAAATCGACGCGGTCCTTGTTGATGTCAACCTGGTGAGAGCTGATCTCTCGAAGACCAACGACCGGGTCGATTCTTTGGCCCACACCGCGTCGGGCCTCACGACTGAGGTGGCGGCCCTTCAGACGGAGGTACACCGGCTTCGTCAGGCGAGTGCGCTCATGGATCGGCGCCTGGAGGATTCCGAGAGCCGGGCCCGGAGGAATAATATCCGCATCATCGGAGTACCTGAGGGACGGGAGGAGTCGGCGGCGGATCTTTTTGTGGAGGACCTGATCACTACCCATCTCCAGCCTCGGGGACTGAGTAAATTTTTTGCGGTGGAGAGGGCTCATAGAGTTCCCGGGGGAAGGCCGAAGGTCGGAGCCCCTCCGCGGCCTCTTATTGCCCGTATCTTAAATTTTCATGACAGGGATGCAATTCTGCAAGCCTCCAGACTGCAAGGGCCGATTAAGTTGGAGAACATGGAGGTGAACTTTTATCCTGACTTCACCCAAGCGGTCCAGAAGCAGAGACTGAGCTTCTTGGGCGTCAAGCGGCGGCTTCGGGACATGAACTTAAAATACGCCATGCTCTTCCCGGCCAGGCTGCGGGTGGAGGTGGATGGTCGCACTCACTTTTTTGACCGTCCTGAAGCGGCCGGGGACTGGCTGGACACTTTGTCTGGGGGTCGGGATCAGGATGGCGGGGTGGGGCTGCGGGAGGAGAAGGCCCACTGGACCCGGACTGAGGTGCTGATACTGGGACTCACTCTGGACGAAGATGCTGCTGCTTTCGGCCAAGCTTAGGGTCTCTCGTTTTTTGTACTCGTTCTCCCTCCTTTGTAGGTGGTGCGGGGTCTCGAAGGGGTACTCTTTCCTCCTCTAGGGGGTTTACCTAGTTTCAACTATATAGGGGCGACAGGCACACTGCAAGTTGGGGGGGCTGTTTGGGCTCATGCAGGGGTGCAGGGAGGGGGGAGTTTTGTTGGGGCGGTTGCGTTGGGGTGGGGTGTTGTTCATTTGTACCACAAGGCAAAAGTATTGTCGTGCTATTCTCAAAGTACTCTCGGGGGGACGAGTGATTGCTTTCGTTTATGATGGGGGGTAGGGGACTGAGTCTTTTGTCCTGGAACGTTAATGGACTGGGGGACAGGATAAAACGAGGTGTGGTCCTGCAGTTCCTGAAACGAATTTCACCTGACAGTTTTTCTGCAGGAGACGCACCTCATTGGCAACTCCTTTCGTGCTATGAACCGGCGGGGCTACCGCCTTCTGGCCCAGTCGGGCTTCACGTCGGGTTCAAGGGGTGTGGGCATCATGGCCAAGACCTCGCTCCCGTTGGAAGTTGATGAGGTACTCCATGATGACAGGGGACGTTACACGGTTCTGGTGGGTAGACTGGAGGGCAGAGTGATTATTTTTGTTTCTGTCTATGTCCCGCCAGGGTTGCAGACGACCACCTTTGCGGATCTGGGGCGCCTCCTCCTTGGCCTTCCGGAGGGGATTCTGGTGGTTGGGGGGGATTTTAACGCTGTGGTTTCTGGAATTGAGGACCGTCACCCCCCTAGAGATCTCCCCCGTGCCCAAGCGTGGTTGTCTGGCCTATTGGATGCCTTGGGGCTGGTGGATTGTTGGCGTTTGAAACATCCTACGCAGAAACAGTACACTTTTCATTCCAGGGCCCATGGCAGTCTATCAAGACTAGACTATGTCCTGGTGCCGGCGGCGCATGCGGGGAGGATCGGGGAGGTGCGCCATTTGACGTGGGGTATTTCAGACCACTCCCCGCTCTTATTGCACTTCGATATTCTCCCGAGGGGAGAGGGTAGGGTGGCCCCGATTAATCCCTGGTACCTGCGTGACCCCACCATTCGCGCAGAGTTGGTTAAGTCCCTTAAGCGATATTTTGATGATAATGTGGGGTCGGTGTCATCTGCGGTCTCGCTATGGGAGGCATTTAAGACGGTGATTCGGGGGGATGCCCTGTCCCTTATTTCCCATTCCCGGAGGCGCGAGCGGGAGGAGGTGATCCGTGTTGAAACTGAAATAACTGAGTTGGAGGGCGACCTTGAATGTGGGGTGACGGATGACAAATTACATGTCCTCCGACTCAAGCAGGCGGCCTATAAGGCCCTCGTCACGGAGGCGGCCAGGGGCCTCAGTAGAGAGCAACAGGGGAGACTGTATGATGTGGGTGATAAGGCTGGGAAATTGATTGCGTGGCTGGATAAAAAGGAGAGGGCGAGTCGAGCTGTCCCGTCGATTGAGAAACTGGATGGTGTGTGTGTCACGGAACCGGAAGAAATAGTCGATTGCTTTGCAGAATATTTCCGTGGGGTGTATTCCCCGGTGTCCTCCCGCTCGGAAGAGGATTCCCATGCCATGCTTAGGGATATCGCGCTGCCTTCCCTTTCGGAGGAGGACAGAGTGTCGTTGGACGCCGCCCCAACCTCTGAAGAAATTGCTCTCGCCATACGCTCGGTCGCTTCCGGCAAGGCCATGGGTCCTAATGGTCTTCCCATCGAATTGTACAAGCTGCGACCGGATACGCTGGCGCCGCATCTCCGTGCGATGTTCCTCGCGGCCCGTTCTGCGGGTTCCCTCCCGCTAGACCAGCGTCTGGCTACTATCGTGGTCATTCACAAGGAGGGGAGGCCGCGGGACCGGGTCACGTCCTACCGGCCTATTTCGCTGCTGAATGCGGAGCCCAAAATTCTCGCCAAGGTGTTGGCCAATCGGCTGGTTGGCGTGGTGTGCGATTTGATTCACCAGGATCAGTCCGGCTTTATCCCCCATCGCAACACTGCGCTTAACCTGCGGCGCTTGCATGGGGTGCTTGCGCGTGTCCCGTTTATACGGGAACCGGCCATTTTGGCATCCCTGGACGCCACTATGGCGTTTGACACACTTGAGTGGCCATATATTTGGACGACACTGGCGAAGTTTGGGTTTGGCCCGGGATTCATCGGTTGGGTGAAATTGTTGTACTCGGGACCGCTGGCGCAGGTGGTTGTGAACGGTAGAGTGTCGGCTCCGTTTGAGCTGGGCAGGGGCACGCGGCAGGGCTGCCCATTATCACCGCTCCTCTTCGCGCTTGCCCTGGAGCCCCTGGCGGAGTGGCTGCGGTGGGAACCTTCTATTCGTGGTCTCCGATGGACCCCCGAGTATGAGGACCGCGTATCTCTTTACGCTGATGATATTCTTCTGTACCTGGCTTCCCCACGTAAATCACTGATAGTACTGGTTGATGTATTGCACTCATTTGGCCTCAACTCCGGCCTGGTCATCAACTGGGCTAAATCGTGTGTGTATGTCCTCTCTGGGGAGGACCCTATCCTTCCGCGGGGTTGTCCTATCCAGATCGCCCCGCGGGGATTTAGGTACCTGGGTGTCTTCATTACCCTGGACGCGGGGGCCCGATATAGCCAGAACTTGCTTCCCCCCCTCCAGCGCCTGAAGGAGGACGTCGCGCGTTGGAAGCGCTTGCCGCTCTCGCCGCTCGGCCGGGCGGCATTGTTTAAGATGATGTCGCTGCCACGTTTCCTGTATGCTTTGCAGAATACAATGGACGTTGTCCCGGTGCGCTACTTTCGCGAGGTGGAGAGTTTGCAGCGCCGACTGTTCTGGGAGGGTAGGCCGCGTATCGCCCTGGCGAAGCTGACGCTCCCGTGGTACGATGGGGGGGTTGCCCTCCCAGATATCAAGCGATATTACTGGGCCTCCCAGCTGGCTGCGATCAATCACGGCCTTTACGGGGGAGGAGCCTAGCGCTTGACCAAGATGGCCGCGTGAGCTCTGAGCTCCCGAGACCCTCGCGCCCTCCGTCGACTATCCTGTCTCTAATCCTGTCTGTATGCATGGCATCGTGTAGATGACCTGCCAGGGAGGCGATTGATGCTACCCGCGGTCGGATCGCCCACCGGGAACCGGAGTTATGCATGGCGGAAGATTGCGGCCTATCTCCGAGGAATGCCAGGGGCTAGAGTTGGCAGGACGCCCGACTTCTAGTTGAACAACAACGGCCAGGCGAGGTGTGAACTGTCGGATGGAGGTCCCCGTCCTTTCGCTTTCGCTTTCTCTCCCTTTGTCTGCCCTGCCCCTGGAGAGCTCTTGGTGGCCTCATTCTCCTTTGGACGCTCTACATGCTACTCTGGCGGCCCATTGCAGAACTGATCACTCCTGATTCCTCTCGCTGAGGGAGGGCCGTCTTATCTGAACCGACCTGCTTGGTACCAACCATGTCGGGCAAAGCAGAGGTGGATCGGCTGAAGCCTAAATCTACCAGGCGGGGTGCCTATGCTCAGGTCAATAATATGGACCGCTATGCTCTGCAGAAGGGATCACCGAGTGGGTCGAGCCAGTCGCCAGATACCCAGAAGGAGGCCTTGCCCTTGGCCCCGGAGCTCTCGCTGCAGGATGTCATGGGCGCGCTTGAAGGGATGCAGACTTCGATTGGGAGGCAGTTTGATGCCCTGGCGCATAAGGTGGATGCCATCTTGGTGGATGTCAACCTGATCCGTGCGGACTTGGGCAAAACGAATGAACGGGTTAAAACCCTGGACCTCAAGACCACGGGCCTCGCCGATGATGTCGCGGAACTGCAGACCGAGGTTCGTAAGCTGAGGACCGAGTGTGATCTCGCCGCCCGCAGGCTGGAGGACTTTGAGAGCCGGGCCAGGCGCAACAACGTGCGCGTTATCGGGGTCCCGGAGTCCTCGGATGAGGCTTCGGTTGACCTGCTCGTCGAGGACTTGGTGCTTAACCATCTGCAGCCTAAGGGTCTTGGGAAGTTTTTTGCGGTTGAAAGGGCCCATAGAGTGCCGGGTGGGAGGCCCAAGGTGGGAGCCCCACCGAGGCCGATTGTCGCCCGGCTCTTTCATTTTCGAGATCGGGACGCTATCCTGCAAGCATCGAGGGTGACGGGCCCGGTCCCCTTCCAGAACGCGTCGGTGAATTTCTATCCGGACTTCACCCAGCAGGTGCAGAGGCAGAGACAGGGCTTTCTGGGGGTGAAGAGGCGACTTCGGGAGAGGGATCTGAAGTATGCCATGCTCTTCCCTGCCAGACTACGTGTGGTGTACGAAGATCGGACATTCTTCTTTGAGTCTCCTGTTATGGCCGATGAATGGCTGGACGCTTTGCCCCGGCGGCGGACGGGAGAGGATACTGCCGCGGATGGGGACAGTGGCCGGGATGGGCAAGGCTGATTTCTCGGAGCCGGTCTGACTCGATTTGACTTTACTTGATGACTTGATTAGAGTGCAGTAAATGCGGAGGGTTGCGGGAGGACGAGGGGAGCTCTTTCCTCCCTTAGGGTGCTTTTTGTAGATGTTGGGGTTTGTAGGGCGACAGGCACACTGCAAGTTGGGGGGGCTTTGTAAGCTGCAGCAGGGGTGCAGGGTGGGGGGGATGGTTGGGATTTTGGGGTTGTTGTTGGGGGGTCTGTTTCTGCAAGGCATAGTGATCATCTTCGGTATTGTCCTATGGTGGCTCTTCGGAGGGGGGGGTGGGCCTCTTTGTGTTTGGGGATGAGGGGTAGAGGTTTAAGTGTTATTAGCTGGAATGTTAATGGTTTGGGGGATCGCATTAAGCGCGGGATAGTTTTGCAACACTTGAAACGGTCAATGCCAGATGTTGCCCTACTGCAGGAGACACACCTTATAGGTAACACGTGCTATGCTCTTAATAGGAAGGGTTATAAATTCATAGCTCATTCGGGATTCTCCTCCGGGTCTAGGGGTGTGGGCATCCTTGTCAGGGCCTCGCTGCCATTTGAGGTGGACTCCACCGTTGTTGACGATAGGGGGAGGTTTGTGGCGGTGGCGGGGAGGTGGGAAGGTAGAACTTTGGTTTTAGTTTCGGTTTATGTCCCTCCAGCCCTGCAGGCCTCCACGTTTGTGGATCTGGGTAGGGCCTTGCTGGATCTCCCGGGGGGTATGTTAGTGGTAGGGGGGGACTTCAATGCTGTCGGCTCTGGGCTGCTGGATAGGCACCCGCCCAGAGACACAGGGGGGGCTCAGAAGTGGCTTCCAGACTTCCTAGACACACTCGGCCTGATAGACTGCTGGAGGCTCCGACACCCCACACAGCGTCAATACACCTTCCACTCCGGGGCGCATGGTAGCCTCTCTAGGATTGACTATCTGCTCACTTTGGCTGTGCACGCCCCTTTGGTTTCTGAGGCCAGGCACATGGCGCGTGGCATATCGGACCATTCGCCAGTGTGGGTCAGGTTGGATGTCGGCCGAGAGGGAGGGGGAAGGGTGGCTCCTATTAACCCCTGGTACTTTCGAGATTCCAAGATGCGCAGCGCACTGGTGAAGACAGTTGATAATTTTTTCAAGGATAATCAGGGGTCCGTGGACTCGGCAGTGTCGCTCTGGGAAGCATTTAAGACCGTTCTGCGAGGGGAGGCCCTCTCACTTGTAGTGGCTGCCAAGCGGCGGAGAGATGGCGAGGCTATGCAGGTGGAGGAGGAGATCATGGCTTTGGAAGGAGCGCTAGAGGAGGAGGTAACAGCGGCCTCACTGCATGAGCTGAGCTTGAAGCAAGCCGAGTATAAGGACCTTGTGACAAATGCCGCTAAGACCCTCAGTAGGGAGCAGCAGGGCCGCCTGTATGATGTTGGTGACAAGGCCGGGAAGCTCCTAGCTTGGCTGGATAAAAAAGAACGGGTTAATAGAGTAGTGCCGGAGCTGACGGGTGAGGGGGGAGAGGTGATTGTGGAACCTGAGGGGATTGTCCAGTGTTTCTCGGACTATTTCCGTAAGGTTTATGCCTCAGTGTCGGATAGGCCGCCCGGGGACTCGCGTGACCTCTTGCGGGATATCACTTTGCCCTGTCTTTCTGATGTAGATAGAGCTGATCTTGATGGAGACTTAACGGTCGATGAGGTGGCGGGAGCTATTCGCGCGCTGAACTCGGGCAAGGCCTCGGGCCCGAATGGCTTGCCGATTGACCTGTATAAATTGTTCCCGGATAGGGTAGCCCCTCACCTGCGCGCCATGTTTGTGGAGGCGCGGGGGAGTGGGACCCTCCCGTTGGACCAGAGGCTGGCGGCAATTGTTGTGATACATAAAGATGGTAAACCCCGAGATAAGTGTGCCTCATATAGGCCCATATCACTCCTCAACGCCGAGCCGAAGATCCTGGCTAAAATCCTGGCGGGCAGATTGGTCAGGGTACTTGGAGACTTGATTCACCCGGATCAATCCGGTTTTATTCCGCATCGCAACACCGCGTTGAACCTTCGGCGCCTTCATGGGGTGATCGCCAGGGCTGGCACGCTGCGAGAACCGGCTATTGTGGCGTCTCTTGATGCCACGATGGCCTTCGATACGGTGGAATGGGAGTATTTGTGGGCTGTGCTAGCCAAGTTCGGCTTTGGCCCTGGTTTTGTGAGCTGGGTGAGGTTGCTGTACGAGGGACCCCTTGCGAGCGTGGTGGTAAATGGCCGGGCATCGACTCCGTTCCGACTTGGGAGGGGGACTCGGCAGGGCTGCCCCCTGTCGCCTCTGTTGTTCGCCCTTGCTCTTGAACCTCTGGCGGCGTAGATACACTGGCACCCGGATATACGTGGCCTTCGGTGGTCGCCCGAACACGAGGACCGCATTTCGCTATACGCTGATGACATCTTGTTGTATCTTGCCTCGCCCAAGAACTCACTCATAGTGGTCTGTGATGTTCTTACATCCTTCGGTAGGAATTCGGGTCTCGTCATCAACTGGAGTAAATCGTATTTATACGTCCTGAGTGGAGAGGTTCCGCCGGTCCCGCGAACTTGCTCGATCCAGATTGCTCAGCAGGGCTTCGTGTACCTGGGGATCTTTATCTCCATGGACCCCGCTTTGCGGTATGAGAGAAACCTGCTCCCCCCCCTGGCGCGCCTGCGGCGGGATGTTGAGGGCTGGCGGAGGCTGCCGCTCTCCCTCGTCGGGCGCGCTGCCTTGTTCAAAATGATGTCCCTTCCTCGGTTCCTCTACGCATTGCAAAACACTCTAGATTGGGTGCCGGCCAAGTACTTTCGGGAGGTCGAAAGCCTCCAACGGACGCTGTTGTGGGATGGGAGGCCGCGGATAGCGATTGCTAAATTGACGCTTCCATGGTATGACGGGGGTATCGCGCTTCCAGACATCCGACGCTATTACTGGGCCACCCAGTTGTCCGCGATTAACCACGGTTTCTATGGCCCGGCCCTCAGCCCAGGTTATGCCATGGACAGATGGTTGTTGCGCGGCGGGAACTATCTTAGGGCGTTGTACTCGCGGTCCCTCGACTCATCCCTCACGGGGCCCACTGGGGTGGCGGTGCGTGTATGGAAGATGGCGACTGACTCTCTGGGCTGGAAGGATAGGCTCACCCTAGCTGCCCCGTTGTTTGAATCTGAAAGGTTGGGTAGGCTTTGGCATACGAAAGGGTTTGATAAATGGGATTTGATCGGCATTTCCAGGGTTGGAGATATGCTGATTAAGGGTAAGGTGAAGTCCTTTGAAGAGTTGCAGAAGGAGTATGAGTTGGGGGCGTCTGAGTTTTTCCGATATGTTCAGGTGCGTCCTGCCCTGCGGTCAGTCCTTGTGGAGGGTGAGAGGGTGCCTGAGTCCTCTCCTTTGGAGGACCGGATCCTTGATGGCCATATGCCGGAGAGCACGATCTCGCTCATCTACAAGAAACTGATAAATGTTCGGGCTGATGTGCTACTGGGGCTGCGGGACCAGTGGACTAGGGACGGACTCGAGTTGGACGATGAGGACTGGCAGTCTGCTGTTTCCTCTCCTAAGGAGGTTGCGATCCCGTCGCGTCTGAGGCTGGTGCAGCTTAAGATCCTGCATCGAGTGTATGTGACGGGGCCGCGACTGGTTCATATGGGATTCTCTGAGGAAGGCCTATGTAGGAGGGGATGCGGTATGGTGGGTACTTTCCTACATATCATCTGGAAATGTGGTGTCATCACGGAATTTTGGAGGCGAGTTCATGCGGTGATGGGGGAGGTGACGGGCATTGCCATGCAGCCGGAGGCGCGGTGTTGTCTCCTGAATGCCTGGGGGCCCACTGACCATGATGAGGCACAG
The DNA here is from genome assembly GCF_964204655.1 of Triturus cristatus. NCBI lineage: Eukaryota > Metazoa > Chordata > Amphibia > Caudata > Salamandridae > Triturus > Triturus cristatus. Next base: position 1,138,212,831 of record NC_140592.1, read on the forward strand.
ACCCAGTGGGTGACCCTGGGTAACATGGTTGCTAAGAGGGACATCGCGCGCTTGTGGGGTTCCGGGGGGGCCCCCACGTTAACTGCGTGGAAAGAAAATATGGACTGGAGTATGCTCAGGGAGAAGACAGTATATTGCGCCAGAGGCCGCCCTCGGAGGTGGCATGCCATCTGGGGGCGGTGGAACCAATACAGGGGGGGAATATGTCTTGCCCCTGATCTGGATCCCCCCGAGGAACAGCTTTCTTCTTGACCTTCTTTCCAGCTCCGTATGTAGATGTGATGGTTAATTGACCTCTTGGGCCTCTGCTTTTCCCCCTTTTTCCTCTTATCATAGTACTGTGACCGTTAGATGATTGGGGTCCGGCTCCCCCTGAGGGGCTACCACCGTGGGCATTCAGTGTTGTTGCCTTGCTGGGGTTTGTTGTGTGTTTGTAATTATTAAAAATGGAACCTTCTCACTGCTCCTTCAATGTACTGTGGACGATTCTCTATACTCTCCTAATGAAGCTGCCGAACCTCCGGGTTGTCGGCTGAATAGCTGTGTCCAGATTCTTGAAGAAATAAAGGTTTTTATAAAAAAAAAAAAAAAAAAAAAAAAATCACGCCCTTTACGGGCCCGCCCTAAACCCGGCCTTTGAGATGGATAAAATGTTACTGCCGGGCGGTGACTATAATCGTGCGCTTTATTCTAGCTCGCATGACGCGCGGCTGACGGGCCCCACGAGGGTCATGGTACGGGTGTGGCATACGGCTAACGTGGCGATGGGGTGGAAGGATCGCTTGACCCGGGCGACGCCACTATACGCATCTGAGCGGCTGGGCTCCCTGTGGACCTCGAAGGGCTTTGAGAAGTGGGACATGATAGGCATCAGCAGGGTGGGCGATCTCTGGACGAGGGGGGGATTCAAAACGTTCGATGTGCTGCAGACAGAATTCCAGCTGCAGGACAGGGAGTACTTTCGTTATATGCAGATCCGTCATGCATTGTGCTCCGTATTTCCGGACGTTGCCTCCATCCCGGAGTACTCCCCTCTGGAGGATAGAGTGCTAGCTGGGCATGTCCCGGACGGCACGATTTCATTAATTTACAAAAAGCTCATCAATGACCGTTCGGGACTGCTGACCGGCCTTCGTGAGGCGTGGGGGGCTGATGGATTGGAGCTGGATGACGAGGACTGGGTGTCTGCGGTGGCCTCCCCGAAAGAGGTGGCCATACCGGCCCGCCTTCGCTTCGTCCAGCTCAAGATACTCCATAGGGTCTATGTTACGGGGCCGAGGCTGATGCGTATGGGCTATGCTGTGGACGGGTTGTGTAAGCGTGGGTGTGGTTCTTTGGGGACCTTTCTCCATATTCTGTGGGAATGCCCGGAGGTGGTGCGATTCTGGCGTGGTGTGCATGAGGTTTTGCAGGTAGTTACGCATGTGCCGCTGTTGCCTGAGGCGAGGAGATGTCTTTTGAATGTATGGGAGCCAACCGACTACTCAGTGCCGCAGACGTGGTGGGCGACTCTGGGATATATGGTGGCCAAACGTGACATTGCGCAACTGTGGGGCTCCCAGAGGTCGCCGACTGCCTCGGCGTGGAAGGACAACATGGATTGGTGTATGTTTCGGGAAAAGGTGGTGTATGTTGCGAGAGGTAAGCCTGGGACATGGGTGAAAGTATGGGGCCCCTGGAACGCTTACCGTGGGGGAATCTGTACCCCGCCGCTACTGCCTGATCCGTCACCGGCCCGTCTCCTTAGCCTGTTTGTCTTCCCGGTTCTGGGCAATGAGTTAACTTAGTCCCCGTCCTGACCTATTCCCCCCCTCGATATTCCTATGAACCAGTGGGGTCCCCCCCCCTAGGGGAGCACATGCTGTTGTTTCCGACTGTGGGTTGCCTTGTGGACTTGCTTTTTTGTTGTTATTTATATAAAAATGAAACCGTCGTGTGGGGTCCGGATGGTGTGGCTGCCAACGTCTCTTTCAACTCCTGTGCATTCCCTTTTGCCGCAGCGTGCGTTCTATTGTCTGTATTACACGCTCCTTCTGTTTGCTAGCGGCTGGCCTGAAGGTTGTAGGCCCATCTTTGTATATTTTTTGGATTCTGTAATAAACGGTTTAAAAAAATAAATAAATAAATAAATAAATATCCCCTTCCTTAAAGATCGGCGGGGGAGTCTACGAAGGGTGTCTACTAGGTTGTCCGCCTCGATTTCTTTCCAGCTTCGCAATCTTCTCCACCATCGGGGTGGTTGCGATAGTTGGCTCTCCAGCGGGACCCAGCAGATAATTAGCGAGTGGTCTGACCAGGCACAGGGACTGATGTCTAGTAGACTGGCCCGTGGTTGTGAGGTTTAGATGAGGTCCAGGGTGTGCCCTTTAATATGGGTCGGGCCTTCCACCAGTTGATGGAGTCCCATCGAGCTCATTGCTATCTCAAAATGGCTAGTGAGCATATAAGACCTTTTGGACTTAGATGTGGTCTCAAAGAATGTAAAAACTCTTTCTGAGGTAGGTGCTTTCTGGTAAAAAGTAAGAGTTGTGGTCTTGTTTCAATGAACGGCATGCATGATTTGTGAGTTTTCTTTTGTCTATCTTTCCATTTTCTGCCTTGGAAATCCAAACAAAAGGAAAGTTAAGTTCTGAATATCTTGTGTACAGAACATTTATGTATAATATATTTAGTTATATACATATTTATTGCAGCTTAGTGTAACTTCCTAATTTCATGAAGCAGGAGGAAGCAAACAGAACAGAACACTGGTCATTTTGAGTAGTCCAGTCCAGCACGATGTGAGTTTTGAAAGAGGGTGCTGGAATCCTTGAGAGAAAGGATCACTTGAAATTGGATTCTTGATAAAATTATAGAATCTCAGAGGGGTCGGTAAGCAATCTGGTTTTGCGGGTGGGAGGAAAGAACACGAAAAGCTAGAGAGGGGGAAGCAGACCGAAAGAGAGGAACATAGTGGGGAGTAAAGGTACGAGAGAGAGCGCAACATGGAGCTGGGGCTGAGAAGCACTTGGGGAAAGCAGCAACACAGAGGGATAAGCACACAAGGGAGGGTGTCAGGAGGAGGGTGGAGAAAGGCACACGGTCAGCGTAAGGGCAACACAAGCGAGCGCAATGGAGAAGTAGAAGTACATGAGGGAGAGAGCTGGAAAACACAATCATTCTGGTAGAGCGTTTAAAAAAACAGAAGAAAGTAGCACTTGAAAAAGAAATAATTGAAGGACACAAGTAATGTGTCCATGCTCCGTGGGAGGGACAAACACAAGAAGAGGAAAGAAAGCACACACACGCTAATGAATAAGATGCAAGGACGTGGGAGTGACAATGAAACGAAACAAGCAATGGGCAAAGCTAACCAATTTTAAGCAAAGGTGGCTTTATGCCCACTGTAAGCTAACATTATGTATCGCCCTTCAATCGGAATTCATTATGCACAGTGCATGTAGCCTGGATAAACCTAATTAAGCAAATGCCAAAATGTAGTCCTGTGTTCTGATGACATTAGACGTGCACACAACAACTGAAGTGCTGCCTATTCTAGTGCATCCCCACAGCGCATATGAATCACCTGGGTAAATATATATACTCTAAGCATCAACATGAGCAAGCACAGGGCAAGACATCTGGGATTGGATGTCTATTGGACAGGCCCATACCCTAGCGCCCCAATCTGTTGTGAATGTGCAAAAGTATACCAAGGAACCTCTTTACTCCAGCCAGATAGTCCTTGGTTAATTACACTGCACAGGTTTGTGACTGACAGCAGTTTCATAGCTCATCTTTGTAATGCAACGACTTAAACAGAGACATAACTCACATACGAGCTATTAATTAAATAGAGACATACCTCACATAGGAGCAATAGTTATCAAGTGATTGGTGGTAATTTCAGAGCTCGTGGGTGGTTTGCTCATTCATTACAGTGATAATAATGATTCCTTGTTTTTTTATATAGCACTTCATATGCATTTCTGCTACTTGCAAGTCCTGTAAATAAAAATTTACTGATACCCAATTTTTAAAAAGTACTCAATTTACAGGCCTCATAATGAATCGAACTTGTAAACTGCAAATTAGAGCACAACTAAGTGGAAAACGTTTAACTCACTGAGCCAACTTGCCAGTCATTTTCAAAGCAAATTTGGGCAATTTCACCACACTAGTTCCTTGCCTTCCAGGTGCCCTTTCTCCACTAAACAGTACCAGATGAAGGGCAAGCCCAATACACCCTTGAGGGCTTAGGCGGATAAATTGAGAAAGTAAAACTGCCAACAAGGGATTTTGTTTGTGAATAAAGTAATTGCTTGATTCTATTTCTTACTGAATAATTTTGGGGGTGTATTTAAGCAAATTATACACCAACAGTGAATGTTATCAACAAGAACAATCTTCAGATAAAGAGAGCACACACGGGATTTCTTTTGTGAATAAAACACAAATCTTTTTATATATCAATCAGAGTAAAAAGGAGTACAAAAGGACCATTGGTTCGAGCAATAGATTATGAAAAGCGGGTTAGTTCAGAACCACATTTCATCAGAAGACATCTATTTCAATATAGTTATGACAGAGACCAATCTCATCATTGAGAAAATAATCAACTGCATTTATCTAATATCGTGAAATTAGATGATGGATATCTGATTGATATATAAAAAGATTTGTGTTTTATTCACAAAAGAAATCCCGTGTGTGCTCTCTTTATCTGAAGATTGTTCTTGTTGATAACATTCACTGTTGGTGTATAATTTGCTTAAATACACCCCCAAAATTATTCAGTAAGAAATAGAATCAAGCAATTACTTTATTCACAAACAAAATCCCTTGTTGGCAGTTTTACTTTCTCACTTTCTCCGCTAAAGCGCCAAGATACTCTTTGGAGTGAACGTTGCGCTATATAAAAATCACACATTCATTCATTCATTCACATATGTAAGGACTGAATTTATTTATGGCATCCAGGGAGACATTTGGTGCCTCATGTTGGAGCAAGTTCATTACTCATGTGGAGGTAATCTAGGATGGATACATTCATCGTTCACGCGGAGGCAGTTTCCCTGGGTATTAATGGCACCACTCTGGTGGGTAATGTCGTGGTTCATATAAAGACATTTATTAAGCGCTTGTGGATATTTAATGAGACACGGGCAGGTCCATAATTCTTATAGTATATGAAATGACTCAGGTGGTAATCACTCATTGCTAGTGGAGGCTATGCAATGGGTCACGTGCAGAACTAATAGCAAACAGAACAAGGGAACTGGCTATGAGGCAGCAACCAGGGAACTGCTTGGGATCAGGATTCAAACTCTATGGGGGAAACAGGCCAATGGGAGAGTAAGCCCGCGGAATGCATTGCGGGACCAACAAGTTTAGTTTCTCACTTAAATATGTCCATCTAGAAATTAAATGATTCTTTTGTATAATTTTCAGCAGTTATTCATCTTTTTTAAGTATTCTCAACATTGATTAAGAGTGGGTGATCTAAGAGTCTTGGAAGGTGATACTTGGGCTTGAACTTGGCACAGCTGTCAGGTTCCAAGTAGTCACACCCACGTGAACACCTGATGTCCCAAAATCCTTGCATGTAGGCATGTGGTGGATGAAACGCCAGTCGCAGGAACTGGGGGAAAACAGGGGTAAGAGAAATTCAGACTGGATTCGCCCTGTAGGTGTATGTATCAATGGAGACCTCTGAGGACTTCTACCAGGAAACCTCTGAGACATCAAGGGTTTATGAATTGACTAAAAGGTAAATAGAATACAGGAGTTAGGAATGTGGAATATGGACGTCGAGAAAGAAAAGGCTATGCAGGTGGTTCGAATGAGGCTTACATGGCATAAGATGAATGAGCTGTAACAGGGTTTGTTAGGGCTGCCAGGTGTGAACCCCAGGACGGGAGAAGACGGTCACTTCGAAAGCTGAATCCAAAAACTGTCAATTCTTCTATGTTTCCCAAATTTTTATGGAAAATACACTACCAGACTTTAGGGTTGATTTTGAACATCCCATAAAAAATACTGCTCCAATGGGGGAACAAGGATGCATCAGTTTCTCCTGCAAATGGTGACATTACGTGAGGGAGTTTCAACTGAGGTGCTGTTGTATATGCAGTCTTTCTTTTTCATTTTTAGTAAGCCTGAACCTGTTTGTCTTTCCAGTGGCATGGTACCCCTTTTAAGATGATAATTGGCTTCTATAATCCATCCAAGGTTGTGCAGGCTGACTCACGGCTTCCCTTCTTACACATCATCCTTCCTGCATCACTGAATGAACTTTGGCCGCTCAGCATCCTCAGACCGAACCAATCCAGGAGCATATGAACATCCAAACCAATTCTACATATTGTGTTCCATGTTAGCTGTAGAGCTGCTGTTGAAACAGGTGCAGCCAAAGGATGCGACAAAGACACAGGTGTTAGTGTTAAGGTTATGTTAGCTGGATGAACTCCTCCAGTTAGTGAAGTTGAATAAATGTAGAAAATGTTGACAGTTGAAGTAGTTGAAACGATGAAGATGCTAGCGTGCCTTTTTACACGCTAAGTAAAGATCAGATGACCTCAGCATTTCTGGAGATGCAGTGGGTATATCTGGCCCGGAATTAGATGATAAAACAAAGTTAAAATAGTCAAAGATGGGGTTCCCACCATCTGGTTGAATAGGGCACTGAGTGTGACCTGAAGAGAGTAAGTGCATGATGCTAAAGTTGAGATTGATAGGACTGTCCTATCTTTTTATGTGCGGAGACTCTGCAGTCACAAAGATACTACTAGTTAAATTCCTGTGTGAATAGCAAACAATTGTAAATTTACACAAAAGTGTACATTTACCTTTGTGAATCAGGCCCTGGGAGTTTATAAGGTCACACTTAATTTGCTCCAGGTGTTCAGATGGGGTGGATATGCAAAGAGAAACAGTCTCCTGAGAAATATCTTCAGTAGATAGTGCTGGGCCATCAATCCCCATTATGTTTTCAGATATTTCTTTTTTCATATGTGTGATCAGAATCTTATCCTGAAAATTATAGTCCATAAAATGTCCCAAGGCCCTGAAATCCACTAAGGCGAAGATCGAGAGAGGACCTCAAGGCGGGGAGATTAACACTTGTTTTTTCCTGCTGTATACTGTCTATGAACGAGGGGTCCAGTTTGCGATAGTTGGGGACAAGACTGTGGGTAATATCCCATCTTGCCGTAGTATAAACAAAACCCAGCATTTCTCTCCTTCTCTTTTCCAGTGAGAGGTTTTTACACTCCTCATCTGCATGGGCTCATTCAGCATAGCTGGACTTTCAGGAGGTTCTGCTACATTTGATATCCAAGGGTGTCAAAAATAACACCTCCATTCGTCATGGCGGGATTTCTGATGAGCATATTGTTGCTTTCTAAAGCAACAAGAAGCTTTTCAAGGTATATACATTATGTACAGTTTAAGGTGCTTTTAGTGAGCCCCAGTGGAGTGACAATAACCTAACAGTGGTTCAAGAAGTGTTTCTAAGGTGACTTTGGAAAAGGAGACGGTTATTGGAAGTAACAAAAAGAGGAACTTGACATTTGTAATATAGTGGATAGTATTTGTGTAATTCTCAGGCTCTCTCTTTATGAAGTCGACGACGTTTTGACCCTCTCTCGCTACAGGGTCTCTTCAGGACAGGAGTGCTGGAGTCTAATGGAAGAAAAGTAGTGTAAGGCTTTGTAGTACTGTAAGAGAATTTAACGAATGATGCTAGGGGCAATGGTGAGCAGCAGCTTACCATATGTTAAACACGGATGGAGAACGGTGAGGGTCTTCCGGAAGTTGGTATCAATTTCCATGTAGTCCGGGGGAAGGGGGTATACCTATTAAAAATAATTATATTGAGGATGGCCAATCTGAGGATTCGTGACTGTACTTCTACATCGGTGTGCGAACGCCTATGCTTACCTGGAGAACCAACTAAGGCATGCCAATGGGCGCGAATCCCATTGTGTGGAGCAGAGAAGTATGCAATAATAAGAGAGTCTAGGCTGGTCCGCTCTGCTCAATTGACAGGACCACCGGACTGCTTAGGCATGTGAATTGCACTAAAGCTCCCTCCGGGATCTAAATTAAAAAGGCAGTGTCAGTATTATCAAGACTATCACCCCAAAACAAATATACAGGGCGGAGGAGGAAAAAGTAATTGACTCACCCGAGGTGGGCTCACGGCAGTCCGTGAATCAATTACGAGGTATTTGGCCAACACGAGCTGGGAAGGATAAGTGGGAAGCGATGTAAATGAATGGGTATATCCTGGCATCGTACACAAGTCATGGACATACACATTGTATTACTTACTCGATACTCGTGTGACGGGTCGTTGTCTGTCCGGGTCCTGTTTCGCGGACGCCTAGCGCGAACTACGTTAAGTAACGTTGGCCGAGGTCTGCATATGCGCAGAATGGGCTATATCAAGTTGCGAGGCCACAATCGTGGTGGCCATTACTTAGAGGGTTTAGGTGAATGTATCCTATAGGTGGATAAATGTGATGAACATAACTGGAATCATTTAATGAATATTGAGTCCAAAGGGCGGTGATTAGTACCGTTATGCTGTGCTGCCAATGCGCTATATGCGGTGTAGAGACTCTAATGATAAGATAGAATATTCATGGAGTATCCTCCAGATATGTATGCATACATAATATTGAGCCTATGGTATTTGTAAGGGCTATACATGTAAAAAACATAAACGGAGAAAAGCTAGACAGTGGAACCCTATAGGTCACAGCACCCGATGTGCTATCCCTATCTATTATACATAGATTCTGGAGCTACCCAGAGTGGCGTGTGCACACCGAAATAACACCCACTGTCACAATGTTGTTCCAATACTGGAATATTCTAGTTTAAACAAAAAAGCACAGGTGCACCACAAATGTACTCAGACACAAGAGAGAAACAGATCTTCAGATTTGTGTCCACGTGTATTCTTCAAATATCTTCTTTATTTTGATAATGTTTAAAATCACACTCAGGATGATCACAACACAGCCGACACGTTTCGTCCTTTACACAAGGACTTCTTCAGGGCGTAATAAATCCGTCTAGTTGTAAACTTCAAAAACCAGCCTAGTGCAATATACTTCAAAATGATTCAGATATTTGGCTTGCATATAAGCATCGCCTAGTCTACCAAGTAAGGTGTTTTTGAGATGATAACATAATCTCTCCCGGGCGAATCGATCTTTAGTCCCGGGTTAAGTAGAGATGTAAAAGGAATGAATTCTCGCAGAATACCAACACCGGCCCGGATCCCTCGGTGTACGCGTGTCTTGTCGATGGATTCAGGATGTACAAAACATAAATACAGGTGCAAATTAGTGCTCTCAGTAGTGAATGGTGTCAACCAATCATTGTTTGAAATGGGGAATAATTCCACTTTGGCTTAGTACAATAAAAATTATGGTCAGTATTAGCGTACATTTTCTCTGGAGAGTACGGTGTTTATAAGATATATAGGATGGAGTTTTATTTTCAGGATATGGTATAATTACACTTCGGAGGTCTACAGTAATAAGAACACTTCAGGTTTATACATATATGGTAAAATATTAAATGGAGATATCTATCTATTCATCTATATCCAAAAGGGATCATGGTGATGGAAGGTCTTCCTTTATTGATATTAAAACATTACGAGCATGTTACAGGAAGGCAGTGTTGGCAATTCAAGATCTTCATCTATTCAACTTTTGTAACAGAACGTGTAAGTACAGGGGTCCCCCAATATCCAATTAGAAGGGTCGGCGAGTCGCAGTGCACTGAGGTAGGGGCACCAAAGCTGATAGTACTCATGTGAAGAAAGTGTCCAAGATTGTGTCCTTTCGGGATATTCCTGCTGCAGCTGCAATAGGGTGTTTTATGCCTGCCACATCTTCCCCATCATTGTCCCAGGTCTTTCCCACTGCCTGAGGTGACATAGTTGCGTCCACAGCACAAACCTCATCCATAGCTCCTGGTGTGTAGCTGGACTACCACCTCCAGTCTGCATTGCTGCCTTCTTGTTGTTGCCTCCTGCCCTCCCACTGTCCATGCCTTCACCCCTCCGCACACCGGCCACATCTTCCCCATCATTGTCCCAGGTCTTCCCCACTGCCTGAGGTGACATTGTTGCGTGAGCTGTCCACATCAAATAAGATCTATTGGAAAGTGTCCATGAGTTGTGGTGCACTGAGTTGGTGGCACCTGAAGAGCTGAGCAGTGTACCGAGCTGATGATGGCATCCAAGACATGTGTGAGCAACTCGGATAGTCTGGCTGTAAGACTCTTATGACTCTGGCAGTTGTTGGTTGGAGATGGTCCTGGCGGTGGTGGCGTGTGCATCCTGCGGTGATACATGGTACAGGTAGGTCAGGACTCGATTTGATGTGTGAGCCCTGGTGGACCACAGTTGAGGCCGGAGGCAGCAGTCAGCATGGGCCCACAGCCACGTGTCATTGACTTATGATGCACAAAGTTAGTGGCACCAGAGCAGTTGTTGGTAGTGTTCGATCACCTTCGTAACGAGGATCCTTTTTTCCTCCAGGCTGAACCACGTCTTGCTCTTACTCATCTCCTTGCGTACAATGATATGAACTCTGCCATACACAAATCAAGACTCAGTTCCAAGTGTGACCTACTCGACCGCAGTATAGGCCGAAGGCAGTAGTCAGCAAGGGACCACAGACAGGTGTCGTTCACGGTGTCGGACTCGTGGCATGCTGGGAGGCGCCACCCTGGCAGACACGTTGGCCATTTCGGAAGAGATCCACGCCCAAAGCAACAGGCTTTTTATTCACAACCCTACGCTGGCCTGGCGTATGCCGGGCCAGCCCACTCCACTCATGCTTACAGGGGGGGACGTAATGAGCTATTTTCCACGCTCTTCCCCACTGCCTGGGGTAACATGGTTGCGTCCACTGTTAACTACACTCCAAACACCTGCAGAATATGTCGACATGGGCATGTCTGTGGTCTGCATACTGCAGTCTGGCCAGCACATGCACACCACACTTGGCATTGTGTACATTCTCATTCATGGGTCACTTGCCTCCTTTGCACATGCATGGTTCCCACCTCTCCCCACATTCTGCTATTGTGTGGCTGAGGTGCCATGCCGTTGATGACTCGTGTACATGGCTTGCCCAGGTCACCACAGTAAGTTGTGCTGTCGTGTCTGGCAGGTGGGCATGTTGTTTGGCATGTTGTGTGTTAGTTTCTAACATGTGCATTCCCAGAGTTGTGAGTTGCATGATTGTGAAGTTGAGGTATGTGGTGTGTCCATTTGCTACTTACCAATGAGCAATGCATTCCTATAGGTAGCAGCCTCAAAGCGCTGGTTGATGATGGTCTGTCGGAAGATGAAGGAATAATGCACACTGCCTGGGTAGTTGGTGACGACATTGGTGAAGAGTCCCCGGTGGTCCACTATTGCCTGCACATTGATGGAATGCGTGTGCTTCCTGTTGCGGTAATTGTGTGCAGTGGCGGCAGGGGGTACGAGGAGTACATGTGTGCAGTCGATTGACCCCAACACTTGTGGGAAGGCAGCTATGGCATAGAAGTCTTGCTTGGTTTCCAGCTGTTCCTGAGCAGTGTGTGGAAGTGAACGTCCTGGGGTACCAAGCTGATGATGGCATCCAAGACAGGTGTGAGGAACTTTGATGGGACTGGCTGTGAGACTCCTACGACTCTGGCAGTTGTTGGTTGGAAGGTCCCAGAGGCCAACATGTGCAGCACAGCCAGCAGCTTTGTATGCGGAGGGATGTTGGTTCTCCGCTGTGTTGATACCGTCAGCCTGTGGGCAATGATGATCAGGATGTGTAGGATGGTTGTCCGTTTAAGCCTGTAGTGGGCAATGACATCCTCTGGTGTTGAGTCTGTGAGGCTGTTGCGTTTTCTGAAGGTCCGTTGTCTTTGTCTGCGCTGCCTCTGTGATGGTCCGGGGGGAGTCTGGGGGGAACCGAGGGGGTGTTGCGGGTCTGGGTGTGGTGGCCATGGGTGTTGGGGCTCCGAGCTGCATGATGAGTAGCTCCATGTCATCTGTTGTTCTTCAGGTGTGGCTCTGGGCTGAGCTCCCTTTATGGTGCAGGGTGTCGTTCGACTTAACATGAGGTCGGAGCAGGTGTTAAATCCCTGCTGCTAACGTGCCTTATCGCATGTTTTGTGAACTTATCTACGATCTGGCTGGTCGTTGAGAATGTTGCGTAGTGGTGTTGTCGCGGCTTTTTGCACTGGAAAGCCTACTCTGCATCTCATTAGCGTTAGTTGCTGGTGTCATCTGTGGAGATGTTATTTGCGGCTGCTATTGCAGGAAAAGTGGTGATATGGGCTGTTAGCACCAGCTTGTGAATAGTGCAATGAATTTGGCAACGATAAAGTGCCACTAACCTGGAGATAGGTCCTTGAGAATATGCTCCTTAGTTTATGTTGCTTCAAAAAAAGGCTTGAATATAAGGGGATTAACCCCCAAATGTCTCTGGGGTTTGCTAAAGGGAAAGAGCGAGCATGAAATACATTTCCTGTTTCCATGTTTTTCCACCAATTCGCAGTTCTCAAGCAGGTCATCAGTGCCTGCAGAAGCAGTGTTCGTGGTTCTAGTAGGGCTAGTGGTGGTAGTCTTGTCTCAATATCTGACTTATATGAGTTAACAGAAAAGCCCTTTCCTGGAGGGCTGTATCAAACTCTGTGTAGATTTTATTGATGGCTTGTACCCATGCCTAAACCGGGATTTTGGACAGATCCAAGGGCTGACAAACTGCCAGGTTCCAGGTAGTCAAACCTGCCAAGAACAACTGGTTTCCTACAACCCTGCACAGAGCTAACTAGTAGAATGAACGCTCATTAGAGAAACTGGGGGAAACAGGAAAAAATGGCTATGCTAAATCCATCCAGGACTAGCGGGAACCCTATGAAGCTCAGAAGACAGTCAAGGTGCAAGCAAAGAACTAAAATGGTAATTAGGAAAACTTTACAATACAATAAAGAATCAAGCATAAGGAAAAAAATCAAAGTTAACTAAGGCAGGCTATAATCATGGTGAACCAGAAAGGGAGCAAACAACAAAAGGGGCAAGAATGTATAAATGGGCGCTGAACTAAAGCAAAGCAGATAACTACAACTAGACGATATGCTGCTAGGTGTCAGTTTGATTTTGAAAGAACATTGAATACTGACTCTCCCACTACAATCCTGGACCCCCAGCTAAGCAGGAAGTTATGTGAAAGTGTGTTGAGTGGCCTAGTGTTTGTATAAGACCAATATCTACTCCCTGCTTTCCATACTTTGCAGGCCTATCCAGTCCTGAGAGTGACTAAAAGTCTAAAATGCTTCAGAATCCTGACATTTGGCAATGGTGGGTGGAAGAAGATGATGTCTCCTAGAACTCTCAGTTCTGGCAAGGTGAGAGTGGTGAGGTGTTTGCTCTTTAGTGAGTCCTCCAAGATGGGGAGTACCTTGTTGACTATTCACCACTCTTCATCTGCTTCCTAATCCTAGTATGTTGGTCTGCTTCATAAGCCCCCACCTCTTGCCCTTGCCCTACACCCTCTCTGTACCCAACACTGCCCAGTCATGGGAGGGAGTGACCAGGCTTATGGCTGCAGCTACAGGTCTCCAAGCTCCACTTGAACCAAGATGGCATATCCTGGGACTAACGTCTGAGGAGTGGTGGCACAAACACTTGGAAATCTAGCTAATGATGGCTTAGGCAATAGCGAAGCCAAATAATGCTCAGGCGTGACGAGCAGGGGCCACACCAAGGGTGAGGGACTTGGAATCCGATATGGACTGGTGCCAACTGGCAGAAAAGGTGGTTACCAAAGCAGGGTATGCCCCAAAAAATGGGGAAAGATCTGGGCCCATTGGGACAAGCATAGACACAGCCAAGCGGTGTCTGGACATGGGCGGTACGAAGGGACTTCTCTGCGGGGGTGGGAGGTTGGCAATAGGTAAAGAATTGTTTCATAGGGAAAGTACCTTCACAATGTAGTGTATCCATGAACTTTACTAACGTTTCATACCTCTGTATCTGTATCAAATGGTTTTGGTGATCCAAGCGACTGCTTAATAAAAATAGTTTGAAAAAAAAGAAAAAAACACTGCCCAGTCATAGCATGTCAGGATGTTGTCCGTGGAGCTGTTAGAGCTGTGTTCTAATTTTCTTGATAGAAACCTCCAAGCCGCCTGCATCTGATAGGTTCCTTCTCCTGGCATTTGACTGGCAGAAGGCTACAGAACTTGAGCTTTGCCTTAACCCCCTTAGAGCTTCTGCTGTGTCATGGTGGACTTGAAAATTGGTGTTCTTTGACACCTCCTCATGTCATGAAATGGCATGATCTGGTTGACTTGGAAATGTGGAAGGTATAGGAGACTACAAAGATCAATCTTAATGGTATGTGGGCAAAAGAGGATTTTACCAGAATGTCCAAAAGCAAAAATGTACATATCTCAAAGAGACCTGTTCATCCATGATGTTAAACATTCCCTGCAATCAAGAATACCATATTGCAGGCCATATATACCCACAATTGGATCATAGTAACTCTCTGCCAAATAAAATAAACACCAAAAACCAATGAGAAGGCAAGCCTTCTGAAAGAAAAATAGGGAAGTGACAAATTACGCTGTTAGTACCAAAGAATGATGAAAGCTTCGGTCAAAGCACCAAATCTTTCATAAGCGCCAGGATGCCCGTAGGGCGATAGCTGCGCTATACAAGTTTCTCATCAATCAATCGGGGCACAGCACTTACTAAGCAGAATATTGAAAAGCTTTTACGTTGGAGGTCATAATTTTAGGTCTCTAAAATTAGCAAATGTCTGCTGTATAAAATCAATTAACAAAAAGAAGAAAAATGGAAGAGCCAGCATTGAAAACAGTTTCTAATTTCAAACCCTGCAAAGGACACACCATAATCTAAACGCACCTCCTTTGAGAATGACCAACTAGAGATGTAGTGGGAAGACCTGTACTCCACTGTAAAGAGAAGCAGAAACTGGAATTGATTGTTAAACAACGGAGAGATGGAGCCACAAACATCACACCTCAGATTTCTAGCTATATGGAATGACAGCCATTGTCCACCTGGAGTTTAGGAGTGTCACCCAAATGATCTGTGCAGCTCCTGGACTCTGAACTCTGAAAGTATTGGGCTAGCCCACGGTTGGATGAATCCAATCTTGCAGAGCGCAATGAGACGTTTTTCTTCAACAACTTTTCTTGGACTCTCAGAAATCTCCCTTAAAAAGGAAGAAGTCAACCAATTCTTGGTGACACTGCAGTGAGCATACATGTGAAAACCTTTAGTGCTTCAACATTAAAGAAGGAGTTATTTCACCTGTGTCAGCCTATTTTTTGGGTCCCTATTGGAACATGATAAATGTCACAAGGCAACAGAAAATACAAAAGCTAAGGAAGATGGCAACATGTTGGAGTGCTAGAGCTTGATGAGGTTTCCTTTAGTCCTAAGATTGTGGGGAACAACAAAGCGTTGGTATTCAAGGTGGACATTGCAGAATTATTTGTGGACCTTCTTGACCAGTAACACGAGGAAAGCTTGGTGATTTCATGGACAAAATGCTTATCTGTTGCTGTTTCAAATGTTTAGACGAATAGAGGACTAACCTTCTTTCAAGAATATAGTGCTTGAGAAAATACACGTCCACTGAACTTACCTCTCTTGAAAGGGGGTGTAGACTTGCCCTCACAATGGGTAAGCAATTATTCTCCTGCCTCCCCCAACCCACCATCCCTCAGCTGAGCTGTGTTACTTTCGCATTGTAGAGTGAATTATAAGCATCTCAAAAATCACAAACACCCTCTTCCACCTCCCTTCCCCTACCTTCCCGCATAAACACCTGCTACCACGGACCACTTTTACCTCTTGTTTCACACACATTTGTATATGCTACCCCCACAAGGAACTATATTCTCTTCTTTCCCCATTCTCTTAATTATTTAATATTTTTCCACTCTCACATAATGTTTGTGTCCCTTGTTCAGGTTGGAGTCTCCTGAGGATGAGGGAGATGTTAGGTCTTACCTACAAGTATACAAGCCCCCCTCAGATGGACTACTGGACTTGTACTACTTATAGTAGAGGTTGCGGTAACCTACACTTCTGTTTCTTTTCCTCTCTTTCAGTGAGAACTGTACAAGGGTCTTTAATCTTTTTACAGCTTATGGTATTGTGAACCATGAATTCTTGTTAAAAATGCCTGTGGAGTGGGCAGGAATTTCTATATCCATAAGGTAGTGGATCCAACCCTTCCTTTGCAAGCACTCGAAATGTTTGAATACGTTCACTGGGATTGTCATCCATTTCTCCTTAACCTACATGTTTGACCCCAAGCCCAACTTCTAGAGCACTACAACCAAATATATCCCCTCTATACGTAAATCCTTTTCCACTTAGAAAGCAGGTCAAGAAACCATGCAGCATAACCTCCAGCTGGCATCATGACTTTCCTATGTTTGAACGGAACCAAGACTGAGATCCCTGCGCTGGGATGAACAGAAACCAATGCTGCACCCTTCAAATCACTATTGAGCCTAGGTAAACCGCCACCCACCTAGCTAAAAATAAGAATCGTGGGAGTCATTTTTGATGTGGAGCTATCCTTAGTAGACCAGATGAATGCAGCGATCAAAGGCATCAACTTGAAGCTCCCGCACTTTTGGAGAACCATCCCAGAAATTTCATCTGGCCTCAGGGTGGAGGTGACAAAAGCTTAGGTTTGAGCGCAATTAGACTACATCTACATTGTGACCGTGAACACCCAAAGACACTAACTGCCAAGCTGGAAAAACCAGATTGCTATCTGAACTTGAGGATTCACAACTGCGGAAATAAGCACTGAAAGCACCTTATTGCCTTCCAATAAATGTTAGCATTGAGTTTAAATCACTTTACGGCATCCAAAAGGCAAAGAGAAAAGACACATACAAAGACGTACTCCCCAACACCCCTGAAAGTATCCTGTGTTCTTTTTTAGCTCACCTAATTACTAAAAAATCATTCAATCAGATCGAAAATGTAGGCAGGATCTTTAAAGTCCACGGTTCCAGACTGTGGAATCCATTTGATGCAAGATTGAGAGAAGAGTCGTACTGACTGCATGCCGTGGGACTAAATAATGAACTGTTCTGGGTGCCTCCATCTGAACCTCATGCACATGAGGACTGCAATACATTTACCATTTTGCGAAAGGTAATATGCCTTTTACCATGTACAAACCCTATTTTGCGAGTCGACAACCTATTACCGATTTGCAGAATAGGGTTTGCGAGGCGCTATTAGGAAGGGGCATGTCAAGGGTGTTCAATCCTAGTAAAGAGTCGCATGAGGATGTACGATTGTTTTGTGATCAGAATACGGTTGCAAAACAAACACAGTTTATCAGCTAGTAGTTTGTAAGCCAGTTGCAAACAGGAAGGGGTCCCCAGGGGACACCTTTGTGACTGACAGTGAAAACATTTTTTGAGTGCAGGCAGCGGTCCCACGGACCACTGCCGAGCCTTTATAAATTAAACATAAACAGTTTATTTTAATTTTTTTAACACATCCCGCTTTAAGGAAAACTTGCTGCATTTAAAAAAAAAGTTGCTTTATTTAAAAGCAAACACAGACATGGTGGTCTGCTGTGCCTGGCAGGCCAAAATCCCTGTGTCATTGCTCATGCCCAGTGGTTCGCAAATTGACACCTGCCTCATGAATATTGATGAGGCAGGTCCATTGCGACCCCATTGCGAATTGCCAATCTGTCTGATACACGTTTGTTCATTTCTTTTTGAAAGTCTCTAATTGCGGGTCGCAAAAAATTGCAATGAGAGACTCTCAAAATGAAATGGTCATAAATGTGGCCCTTACTCTTCCCTGTTTTCCATCATAGAGACTAAGGGCTGATATACAAACAATAGTAATAGCGATTGCCAAATAGAGATTTTTTGCGACTCACTATTTGGTAATAGCAATAACTAATGTATAAAAGGGTCATTTAGAACCTATTCTTTAAATAGCAATTCATAGTGGGTCGCACTTGCAAATAGACCTACCTCATGAATCTTAATGAGGTAGGTCGCAATTTTTGACCCACTATGATTCGCTACCATCACAGGGATGGTGGCCTGCTGGGGTCAGCAGACCACCATTTCTGTGATTGCTTTAAAATAAAGCAATCTTTTTTGTGAACACAGTCTGTTTTCCTTAAAGGACGAAGTACGAAGTGGTATGAAGTGGTCCCTTGGACCACTCCCTGCTCTTAAAAAATATTTTTTCAACCATTCTCAATGCGAATTGGTTACCACCAACTTTGAGTTGGTGATAAACTGCCAATGTTTTGCAACTGCATTTTGGTTGCAAAACATTCGTACATACCTATGCGAATCGGTATTTGGAAGGTACGCCCTAAACACGCCTCTTTAAAATACCAATTTGCAAACCCAAATTGGGATTTGGTAACAGGTTACTGAATCACTATTAGGGCTTTGCACATTTAGAAATGCCTTTTTGCATTCGCAAACGGCCGGATTCTGCATATCGGGTCATTTGCGACGACATAAATTACTTTGTACATCTAGCCATAAGCAACATCTACAGTACTTTAAAGCAGCATACAAGCACTGTGCAGCCTTTCACAAAGCTTCTTAATTACCAATTAAACAGCTCTTATAAGACACTAACACAAATGACTTGTGACGAATATTTAGTTTGTGGTAATTATCACATGGGGCAATTCCATTGGTCACTTAAGAAATGTAAGGGTTAACAGACCTATTTTTGCGTCTCAAGATGGGGAATTGTATTTTAATCATGGTACCTGTGTTCCCCTTCCTCCATTATGCAATCATTGCATGACGAGCTCTCCCAGGGTGAAGTGGTTAAGTAACCTATGCTCAGGCATGCAGTACCTCATTCATGGCAATTTTACAGTCACTTAACACAGCACTGATGCATAATTAATGCAACCTTCAGGTTGATGGCTGTCAGTGCTGGAACTTAATGAAGTGAGCAAAATCAAAGCTGTTCACTTGAGTGAAGCTGGGATTTATCATCTCAAGCTTTTTAAATTGGCTGCTCGTGCCCTGAAATGCTGAAGTGCTGCAGGAGCAGATTCCCTCAAAGGCTAGCACAGCCCCAGTTACCGAGAAAAACGCCTCCCATCCGCTGGACTGCCAGTTAGCAAAGCACGCTGCTGGCCTTCTAGGCACAAGGTTCAATAACAGAAGCAGCCATGTCGCCTTCACGTGTATAGGGGCCAGTAGATATATTACATTAGTTTAAAGGGGCGATGTGATGAATTACATCAATATACCTCTCCAAACCACAGCTGACATCATCAAACAAAACCTTCTAGAACACCTGTTGTTGGTGAGTGATTGATATGCACAACAAGGGAAAAGGAATTATTAATACAGGCCACATAAATGCAAGGATGGCTCCTTGCATTTATGTGGCCTGTATTATAGACAGGTCACACTGTCCCTGTTTGAGCCACGGCGCACCTTTAAACAGGTGCGCTGGGCTCAAAACAGGGACCATGCACTCTATTGCAATTCATGCACTGTCACCAGGGCAGCTGCAAACCCACGCCCGGCCTGGGGCCAGAAAATTCAGTGAAATACGAAGGGACTGCTTACAAGCTGATCCATCTTTCGCAGTTCAGGTGGCAGCCGACTGCACTTTAAAGAGGGGATAGAGATCCCCCTGCAGGCGAGTGCAGTGAGTGACTGCACCCATCAGCAGAGGGAGGTCTGTAGGGTTCCATGAGGGCTCTTTACCAACTTCCACAGGACTGCATTAAGGAGGCGTACTGACAGTGCTGCACTTTTTTTGTGGCACACTGTCAGTGCACCTCCTAAGGGCCTGCTCACCTCTGCGCCCTTGTCCATAATACAGCACGGGCACAAAGGCAAAGGCAAACTCTCATTTGTATCGGACCATGCCCTCAGGCAAACTGGTTTGTGGAATGTTAATACATTGTGATATAGAGTTCTTCAAAGAGGTGCCTTTTCAACTCTTTCCTATACTGAAGCAGCGTTGGGGCCGTCCTAATGGATATAGGAATGCTGTTCTAGATCCTGGGTGCATAATGGTAAAAGATCTACTGCATTGCTTTTTCTTTTTTACTCTTCTTAGTCTGCAGTCTGAGGGTGTTCTGGCTGTAGCACACCAGAGATGGTAAGCCAGTCTGCGACCCCTCTTTCAGGATAAGAGCCAATAAACAGCCTATAATGGCAAGAGGTGGTACAAATAAGAAAGATGCACTTGACATTTCTGGTGTTTTTACTCCGTACTAATTCACAACGGGAAATGCCCGCATGGCATACAATTATATGCCTGACATAGTGGTGAAAGGGCAGGGCCCATAAGTTTTAGATCTGTTGTAGACTCTCAGTCCAATGGTTCTTTTTAGCAGCATGAAAGTGTGGAGGGGAGAAAGATTGCCATTATTATCTAATCATTTATACAGGAGACTCCTTAGACTCATAGTAACCACAGACAGTTTATTACAAAGCCAGGAATACCTGAACATAAAGACAGCTCAAGATGAGAGTGTAAAAATACACAGGAATCAGCATAAAGCCAAATCTGCGCACCCAGCGAAATCTATGCAGCATAAACAGAATGATTAGTTCAAGAAATATGCAACGAACTAAAGAGCAAGAGTCCAAATTCCCCGGCATCAGGGGTTAACGAAAATAAAACATTAGTCTATCCCTACACCAGCACTGACATGGCATCCCTAATTTGGCATTCTCAGAAGAGGAGTGAAATAAAAGGAGTCAGCATGTGGAGTCTTCCTAAGAAGTCTCTCCACATCAATGGGTCAGGTAGCATGAAGCTACAGAGTTCATTCTACGGGGCTCCCTCTCCTCAAACAGAGAAAGAAGAAGTGGTCACTTTCCTTACTTGCATCACATTATTACAGGTACATTTCCCAAGAAGCCTTGCGATGAGTCAATCCATCTTCTCCGTATGCGATCCCATAGGTAGGTTTCAAGTAGACAGCGATTCTCCTGAACTGCAACATTGCTGACCTTGATTCCCAGGCCTTCTCTGCTCAAAAACACAACAATGACTCTTATCAACTTAAGCTCAAGCTCATGATGTATCCCCTTCTCTCCTCGCCTGACTAAGAAAACAAAGAGATTATTATAGCTAACAAGGACGCTTCTTCCACGAGGAAGAACAAAATCCACAGTGCACATGATACTCAACTGTTAATTCTAAAATGAGAGCTCCCAGGGAGAAAAGCATTTCAGGCCTAAAATTTCAGCTAACATAAGAGAAATGTCACATGAGCTTACGAGTTTGCATAAGATATAAACACATTCAATTAATATTACCACCTACATTTAAAATAACATGTTCCATAAGCATATTAGATACAGGAATAATTGTCAGCTGCACAACACAAATTCTTCATGTTAATGTTTTCATTTGCCTTCTACATTATTTACTCCATGTTACATTCAAAGGGCCTAGAATACATCACGTTTCACGTTCTTACATCTCAAATTCTAAAACTCCATGTTATGATGACAAAGGATTATATGTGGAAGCAGACTACACGTGTGATTATAATGCACCCCAACAAATAAAAATGTGTTTCCGCTACATCAGTGGAAAAGTGATTGGGACAAGTTGAACAAATGTAAATGCCCAAAGGGTGCAAATTCTACACAAAACAAGAACACAGTTGTTAGATCTGTCAGCCTTATGGTAGCCTTTCCCCAAACCTTCTGCCTACTCACCTCCTGTTTACTGAAATAGTTTTTGTTGGCTATAGGACTCTGTGAACCTTACCACTGCTAATCAATGCTAAAGTGCTTGTGCTCACACCTTAAAACATGGTAAAACGGTCCCACCCCTGATTGGCAAATTTAATGTGGTACAACAAGTACCCAGGGCCTGTAAGTTAAATACTACAAGTGGGCCTCCAGTGCTTGTTGAGCCACCTTCTTAAGTAGCCTTTTAACCCCTTTGGTGCAAGTGTCAGCACTCCCTCCCTAGAGCATCTGTTGGCCATTGACTGACACTGGGGCGGGCTTGAAAGCATTTTCAGGTGCCTGCATCAGAGGATTCCTTTTCTTTTTTGCAAAGGGGGAGATGATGCGGAATAGCTTTAACATCTTCCCCCACCCCGACCAACTGTGATGTGAGTGCACCGCACTAGCGTCACAGATTCCACATCAGTGGCAAAGGAGACAACAGGTCAGTTCTTTTGCTACCATCTGCTGGGGTTTAAGGGGACTGTGATGCCTCCCCAGATTTCAGTGAGTCATCATTGGAAAGGAGAGACTCTCCCCTTTTCAACCATGCCTTCCTGAAATGGTTGGCCATTGTTGTGAATGGACTGACTCTCCATGGGGGCATTTTTTTGTTTTTGAAAAAAGTGTTTTTGTCCCTGGTGTGCGCAATCATGGCCCCAGGGGAAGTTGGAAAAAAATGAAACTATTAGGGGGCGTATGAGATGTCATCAGTGATGTCACTGACCATGTAATGAGTGATGTAATATGTGACGTCATCATCAGTGCATTTCGGGGGTGTGAGTTATAGTTAGCTCTACTAACTATAACAGTCGAATTTCTCTGGTTTTATGCAAGTGAAATGTTCAACTAACTATAACGACCCTAAAACCTGTGTTCTTTTCAGTGAATATATGTATATATATACAGAGTGGCAATAGGAGTTGTTTGGAGAATGTGCGTGAACGTTTGCAGACCTGATGTCTCTGTTCATTTTGCAGGGACTGAAAGTTTTGCTGCATTTTGTCAAGGGGGTGCAAAGAAAAAATGGTAATCCCAAAACGGTCTTGAAATCCAATGCAATTTTCATAGACTTTTGTATTTCACGTGGCGTGAAAATCATCAGCTAGATATTCTTGAAATTTTGCAGTATTACATACCAAGGTGCACAGATGATTCTGCAGGGTAGTGGAGATAATTCGAGTAAATAAATATTAAGTTATAACTTTTTTTTAGCGATGTCTGTGGCTGCGGTTGTACCGCTGTACTATTGTGGTACATAGCAATGACAAGGGATTATATGATTGGCTAATCTGTTCCTTTAAAAAAACGAAGATATTCACAAAATCCTCTGCACACGTCTGTAGTGTAATATTAAATACCAATGCAAGTATGCACAAATTATAAACACAGTTTCAGAAATCTCCTCTTTCTTTTATTCTCTTCTTTCTGATCAGCCAACACGTGTTTCGTCGCACAAACTGGGAAATCATCCTGCGACTTTCTCAAGGCTTCAATGTCAATAGTAGCAACTTTTCATGTGGTGATAATTCCATCCCACATGCTTTAGACTGCGAGTGAATCTAGTATCCTTGCTTCAAAGTGAGCAAATCCATAATTTTCGGTAAAAGCACCCCGATCCGCGCCATAGTACAGCCACAACTAGATCACTCTGTCCGAGTACTGATCTAGTTGTGGGTGTACTACGGCACGGAGCGTGGTACTTTTACTGAAAATTACGGATTTGCTCACTTCGAAATAAGAATACTAGACTCACTCGCAAACATCTATATGATAGTGCCTCAGTTATCCATGCCACATACCAGTGCTTAGCTGCATAGAACACAGATTGAATTCATGCAACATACATTGAATATGGGGCACTGATCTGTGTCAGACACCCTAGCTGACACTCATAAGGGGTGACTGGTCCGTGCATCATACTCTGGCTTCACATACAGAATTGGCTTATGCTACATACTAATGATCGGGAGGACAAAAGAACAATAAACAGTGCCACTTTTTTGGGTTTACGGTCACAAAAGCAACCTTGATATCTGGAGAAGGGGCTAGTGGCGTTACAGCAAGCCAGCATCACAATACGAAATTTTAGTTTTGCCTTTCATACACGCTTCTTCCAATATAAAAATCATTATTTGGGCCGCCACCATGAAGGGTCCCAACAATATTAGCACGGACGCTGGCCAAGCAGCAATATTTAAACACCACAGCACATCAAATGTATTTGTAACATCCCCAAGATACCGGACACAAAACAATCTGCACTGACCTGCGATGCCTCTACTCTGGTTCACACGGAAGAAGAGGCAAAGGGCCATAGGAGTTAACGATAACAAAAGGGTAAGTGAAATCATTTTATAACATGCTGTAGGCTATGGGGCTCTGGTATCTGCAGCGAGTGCCCCCTCTGTCTCCTGCACGTATTTCACAGGCCATCGCAATCCTGCCAGCGTCATTCTCAGATCTTCTGGGCCCAGACCAGAGTGAAATCTGATCAGAACCAAGTTCAAAACACGGCGAGCCTTATGGATGTCAGACGGTGCCGCAGCATACATTAACTCCATCAAAGGAGAGTGCATGTAATGTGCACAGTCTCTGTGCGCCAGGAGACATCTGAACCAATGATGACAAGGACAGTGTTCAAACAGGGCAGGGCAAATGAAGACACGAGAGCCGAAGGGGGGATAAAAACTTTGGTGTGTATTAGAGGGGCCCACAGAGGTTCTCCATAAATTTCATGCATCCGGAGGCACCTTGATGCTGCACAGCAGTGCAGAACCAACAGTTAATTACTACCTGAACAAAGGAAAATAAAAGATGATTTATTTTGTACAAAACATTGTGTTTCCCCATTTGCTTGCATTTTATGAACACATTTAATAATGGAATAAACTACTAAAGGTGTGCGAAATCTTGCTTTCTTGGGGTGCTGAGGAGAGGACAACTTCAGTCACTTCTTCCAGTTACGGTGGTTTTCCTTCAGCCTTCTTTCTATAAGGCACAGGGAATTACCATGCAGGAGCTCTACATATCGAGACTGAGGGTGTATTGTTACCGTGCAACCCCTCCAGCAGAGGGCGGGGGAGGTCCCTATCAGACATGCAGTTACAGCAGTATTTCGATACAGAGGAAAAGTGCGAAAGCATGAGCATGCATAGAAATGTGAAAAGAACACTTTTATTTCAACATTAACTTTTGAAAATCACTTTATTATTTTTGGGCTATCGAGGCAACCATGCAATTGCTTTTTGAAAAGTGAAATGCAAAAAACATTTATTTTCACATTTCTGTGTGCCAAAATGCTTACCAAAGGTTCTTTAAACAATAAGGTTAATGGACACATGGAACTCTAATCACACAGCTGGGTTTTAAGTCCCTATTGGCTCAGGGAGAGGAAGAGATTGACTTCAGCCTCAATTTAAAGGCGCAGCCAAACATTAAAGGCACAGCCAAACATTTAAGGGGCAGGCAAACATTAAAGGCGTAGGCAAAGATAGGCAGGTCACGGAGAGGAAGAAATCAACACAATATTCAAACGAGGTCTCCATTCAAACAAAAGAGTTCTCATGAACAACAGATAAAGGTTGTAAGCGGAACTAAACTGTGCATGGCCGGTGCTCCACAGCCTTTAACGGAAGTCGCCTATCGGCTGAGTGAAAAAGTAAGGAAACAACAAAGAAGAATGATGCCAGAGGGAGCCTATGGTAAGCAGCGGGTGCGAATAAAGTGGTTTTACAGATTACATAAGGTCTTGCAGACAGCGCATGCATGCTGATGCTTGACCTAAAAAACATTGGCAAGTTTTAATAGGCATTTCCAAAATACAAGAGACTATTTCATCAAGTTAGTAAAGAATGAATATATGAACACTTGTTTGAAAACACAAGTGCATCAGAATCAGCAAGAGGAGACCAATCCCCTCCTGTCTCCCTTTCTCACTTGGTGCCAGGAAAATCCTTTATGCTGCACGTGGGTGAGAGGACATGCCCTTCTTCTAGCACCAACAACATGGAGGGGAGAAAGGAAGACAGATGGTTAAGAGTCTACTCTTGCCGATTGTGATCCATTTGTGTTTTCAAACAAGACATGGACTTGATTTTGCAAGCAAGTATTATGAGCAAAGACTGCAATAATGAAATTAGGCATAACTTTGAAATACACATGGCTATTTTATTTTTTGAATATATGCACTTGGACAAAATGTTTTACAATGAAACTGTGGTGTTTCTTTCTGCTATTAAGTATGATTATATAAACATTACAATTGGACAATTTGAATTCACACAACAGGTGCATTGCGGGAACTGCATGATTCTATCATAGTCCCATGTCAAGTTGGATTTAAGGCATGTAATGTGTGAATTATGATCTAGCTCACCTGTGAACAAGGCTGAATTGTAACAGCCAAAACGCATCAGGAAAGGAGATGCTGACATTCTTCATACAGTAATCACTGGTGCTTCATAAAATTGGGCTTTGATACACTTTTCTTTGGTGTAATTGGAATACGGGAATGCTCCATGACCTTTAATCAGAGCTGCTCTGCAGCGACAGGGGCACCATCATTGGAGATTGGTGCTTTGGATATAACCAAAGGTTACAGGGATGTTATAGTTAGGCTCAGATGTCACTCATGCAACACCAGAGAAATTCAGCTGTTATAGTTACAAGAGCTAACTATAACTTACTCCCCTGCAATGCACTGCCTATGACCTCACATATTACAGCATACATGACATGGTCAGTGAAATCACTGTTGACATTTCAAATGACATCACTGAAGGCATCACATCATCCCTTATGTGTGAGTGTTTTATAAATGTTTATGGGCCAATGTACGACCATTTTTTGCAGTTGCAACCGGGAAATCGGCCCGATTATGACAGCAAAATAGGTTTGCCCTATTTACAAACCCTTTTTTGGGAGTTGGTAATCTATTACTGACTTGAAAAATAGGGTTTATGACTCACTATGAGGAAGGGGTGTGCCAAGGGCGTCTCTTCCTAATAGCGACTCGCACTTCAATGTAAGATTGTTTTGCGGCTGCAAAACACTCGCAGTTTACCACTGATTTCAAATGGGTGGCAAGCCACTCACAAATGGAAAGGGGTCCCCAGGAGACCCCTTCCCTTTTGTGACTGGCATTGAAAATATTTTGTAAGAGCCGGCAGTGGTCCCATGGACCACTGCCTACTCCTAAAAAATGAAACTGTAATGTTTCATTTTTCTTTTTTAAATGCATCCTGTTTTTCTTTAAGAAAAACGGGCTGCATATTGTTTTTTTTAAAACTGCTTTATTGTAAAAGCAGTCACAGACCTGGTGGTCTGCTGACCCCAGCCGGCCACCATCCCTGGGATTGCTAGCCATTCCAAATGGGGTAACAAATTGCACCTGCCTCATGAATATTTATGAGGCAGGTAATTTGTGACCCCATTAGGAATCGCAAACAGTGTCTGAAACAATGTTGTGCATTCCAATTTGCGAGTCGTAAATTGCAAGTTGCAAAACAATGCAATTTGCGACTCATATATTGGAAGGGTTGTACATCTGGACCCCATGAGTGTTAAGTATATATAGTAAACTACAACATTACTTAAATTAGTATTGTTTGTGTACTTCCAATGAGTGATCCTATTTCTAATATATTATGTGAGTGGCTGTGTGAGCAGCTGTATAAGTGAGTGAGGGGATGTGTGAGTGGCTGTATGGATAATTGAGTGGGTGTAAGTGACTGTATCAGTGTGTTAGTGTGTGTGTGAGTGGCTGTATGGCTGAATGAGTGGGTGTGTCAGTAGTGTTTTGGTGAGTAAGTGGGTATCTGAGAGGCATGTGAGGGTTAGTAATGGGGTTTGTGAGTGGCTATATGGATAAGTGACTGGGTGCATATGTGTTGTATGGGTGAGTGAGTGGGTGTGAGTGATTGTATGAGTGAGTGAATGTGAGAGTGCTGTACGGGTGAGTGTGTGCATGTGTCAATGATTGGATAGGAGAGTGAGTACATGTGCTAGCATCTGTATGAGTAAGTAGCTGGGTGTGTGAGTGAATGTATGGGGGAGTGAGTGGCTGTATGAGCGACTGTATGGGTGAATGAGTAGGTGTGTGAGTGGCTGTATGGGTGTATGAGTGGGTGTGTAAGTGTCTGTATATCTAAAATGTTGGATGTGTCAGTGACTGTATTGGTGAGTGAGTGAGTCCTTGAGTGGCCATATGGGTGAGTAAGTGGCTATGTAAGTGAGAGGATCTGTAAGTGGCTCTATTGATCAGTAAGTGAGTGTGTGAGTACTTGTATGGGTATGTAAGTGGTTGTGTGGCTGTGTGTGTGGATGTATAAAGATGTATGGGTGTGTGAGTGGGAGTGGTTTAATGTATAATGTCATGTGTGATGTCCTTTGAGATGTCATCAGTGATGTCACTGACCATATCATCAGTGATGTAAGATGTGAGGTCATAAGCAGTGCATTCCGAGGTCATAAGCAATAGTTAGTTCTGGTAACTATAACTGCTGAATTTCTCTGGGTTTGTGCAAGTGAAATCTGAGCCTAACTATAACGTCCCTTTAACCTTTGTTTTTTCAGAGAATTTCTAAATTTGTAAAAAATTATTTTTCCTACCTATAACTTCCCTGTAACCTTTGTTTTTTTCAGAGAATTTCTATGTTTTTAAAACAATTCTATTTCCTAACTATAATGCCCCTGTATCCTTTTGTTTTTTCAGTGGATTTCTAGAATTTATTTAAACTCTATTTCCTGATTAAAATGTCCCTCTAACCTGTGTCAATTTCTACGTTTTCTATTACCTAACTGTAACCTGTTGAGATCTAATTTCTGTGAAATGAGCGTCATGTCACAATTTAATCCTGCCTTGCATATTTATCCAAGGAGAGACCAAAGCTTTGTGCAAAATCTATACCAAACCGGAGTGCTTTCTACTGGGCAAATAATAAGTGCTACCCCTTTGGGTAAATGTATAGTTCATCTCCTACACTACAGCAGTGTAAAAGAAAGTGAAGAATCTTCTCCAGTGACCTTGTTTATTTAGTATCTTTGCTAATATGGTTGTTGCTTCACCGACTTCAAGAGATAACTTTACAAGGTGGAACTGCAGAGAAAACACACTGGGATGATTTGTACTTTACAGAAGTAAGTGCTTCTTTGTTTGATGGAGAAGTGAACGTATTCCTGGGTATCAAGACCCCGTCTCCAAAATCGCCAGGAAATGCACTCAGTTCCCTTTTAGTAAGTTGTCCATCATCCTGGGAAAAGGATGGGAAGACGTTGCATAATACTAATGTATATGAGGCAGGAGCAAATGGACTGAGATTTTAGGCAACTTTACATACTGCTAGTTTTTAAAATATGACAGCAGCAGATGACAAGAAAGAACCCTGTCATCACAGACACTATGTGAAATATTGCGCTCAAGAAAAGCAAGGGAGAAAACACCTCCATCATGGATTACAGATAACATTTTGGTGGAAATGCTGAGAAAACACACTTGCTTTGCCTCGGCCGTGCCCACAAAGCTAGGATGATTAGTACATTACAAAAGTGCAGCTTCAATGTGGACACCTGCTTTGTTTATATCTGCAAATGCTTCCCATTGAGGTTTCATTTCTGTGAAATGAGCATCATCTCAGAATGATTCCTGTCCTGCATATTTATCCAAGAAGAGGGCACCATTTTGTGCAACACTTCTACACAACTGGAGTACTGTCTACTGCCTAATTAGTAAGAGCTACCTCATTTGGTAAATATATAGTGCATGTCCTACACTTCAACTTCATAAAGGACTCCAAGGAAATATCTCCAGTTACCTTGTCTGTCTGTAAATTGACCAATGTTATTGTTCCTCAAGTGTCTTCATCAGCTAACTTTAGAAGGAGGAAATGGACAGAAAAGACACTTGGATTATTTGTAGATTGTAGAAGTAAGTGTGTCTTCATTTGGTGGAGATACAATTAATAATCCTAGGCATGAAGATCCCGTCAACAAAATTGATGGGAAAGGCACCCGGGAGCCTTTTAGTTAGCTGTCCATTATCCTGGGAAAAGAGCGGGAAAACGTTGCATACTGTTAACGTATATGTAATGGGGCCAAACAGTCAGGGATTCTAGGCAAGTTTGCATACTTCTAGTTTTTATAATTTTAGAACAGGGTCTCTGGTCTCAGCAACAGATGACAAGAAAGAACCCCATCATCACCGACACTACGTGGGATATTGCACTCAAGAAAAGCAAGGGTGCAAACACATACATCACATATTACACATAACTATTCGGTGGACATGCAGAGTAAACACACTAGCTGTGCCTTAGCCATGTGCACAAAGTTTACTTTGATTAGTACTTTATAGGAATGCAGCTTCAACGTGTGCACCTGCTTTTCTATTTGTAAGTGATTCCCGTTGAGGTTTCATTTCTGTGAAATGAGCATCATGCTAGAATTAATCCTGTCAGCTTCTTGTGAGGCCCTTTCTAATAGACTGGGTGAGGTCACTTTAAGAACTGATGCAATAGAGACAGAAATTCCAAAAATAAAGGACACTATTAATTCTACTGTTGGGGAGCTTGCCAGGATATCAGCCCAGAATAAGGACCTCAGGGAAGATATAGAACGCCTGGAAAATTACTCTCGCCGGAACAACTTAAGACTCCTGAACATTCCAGAAGCCCTGGAGGGCGCCGATTTAAAGGGATTTGTTATCTCTCTTTTAAAAGAAACAGTCCTGATAGGTGCTCCAGAGATTGACCTTGTTCAATATATCCAGAGAATCCATCGAGATCCTTTTAGGAGGAACCTGGCTAAATCAAAGCCGAGGAAAATACTGGTTAACTTTCTAACTTACTCAGTAAAAGAATTGATTCTGTCCTCTGCTCTTAAAGAAGGTTCCATTAATTTCAGGGGGTCTACTCCTTTCTCCTTCCAAATAAGATCCGATATCTCCCAAGTGACTGCTTCAAGGCAGTGGGAATTGGGGAAAAGAATGGAGGAGCTGAAGAGTATTGGAGCTACGGTCCAGCTGATGTTTCCCGCTCTTCTTCGAGTAATGTG
Organism: Triturus cristatus; assembly: GCF_964204655.1. Taxonomy (NCBI): domain Eukaryota; kingdom Metazoa; phylum Chordata; class Amphibia; order Caudata; family Salamandridae; genus Triturus; species Triturus cristatus. The sequence continues at coordinate 1,138,243,650 of NC_140592.1, forward strand.
GAACAACCAAATGCACCAAATAAAAACAGGAGAGGAAGCGGATGCCCTAATAGAGAGGATCAAAAGTAGCATAGGGAGGTAGGTGAGGAGCTATATGTAAAGTAATTCTAGCAGTATGGAAGTTAATAACAATCACTGATGAGAATTTAAGTTAGAATAGATTAGTAGACTTAAGCTTCTGATTTTTCAGTCTGGGGGGGGGGGGGAGGGTAGGGGCAGAATAGGCTCACCTATTGGAAGGGAGGGTTCCTCATGGTAGAGGGGGGCGCAGGGGAGGTAGGGGAGAGGTTGGGTGGGAGGGCACGGGTGGGGAGCAGTGGGTAAGAAATGAAAAAAAAAATGAACCTCATCTCACATTAAGTACATGTATTGGGAGCCTATGGCTTAAGGGGTGGATACACCGAAAATGGCTTTAAACTGTAGCACAGGGGTAGAAAGATCACCTTCACCTCCTGGAATGTCAATGGGTTAAGGTGCCCCCGCAGATAAAGGCTGATTTTAAAGCACCTTGAACTTTCCTCGGCTCAGGTCTGCATTCTACAGGAGACTCACCTGAGTCAAATCGAGAGCTCCCTCCTTTTCTCTAGGGTCCCCTGGATAGACTGCTTTTGTACATCTCAGAAGTCATCCCACAACAGAGGGGTGGCGATTTTGGTAAAACAAGGCTTACGTTGCTCTATAGAAAACCCGCAGTCAGACGCATCTGGGAGGTGGTTGGTGGCGAACTTGATGGTTGATAACACTAACTTAACATGTGTGTCATTCTATGGCCCAAACATAGATGATCTGTAAACTCCAGTCGATCCTAACATTAGTAACTCCTCCGTTTGCTATTGGGGGTGACTTTTATCTCCTCCTTGACCCGGTTAGAGATAGATCTAACTTGAGTTATTATACTGGCGCTCCAAAATCCCGTCGAGCTCTTATTAATATGTTACAGGATTTAGACTTGGCAGACGTTTGGAGGGCAAAGAAAGGAGATTTACAGGGATTTACGTTTTATAGTAAGAAGTATGGACATTCCTCCCGGATCGATTATGTTTTGTCAGATACACCATCCCTGAATGATATCGAGGAGATAATAGTTAAGCCTAGCCACCTCTCAGACCATGCGCAAATTCAGTTTGCTAATAGAGCTAAGGGGACGTCATTACAGTCAAGATGGACGCTAACCAGAGCTATGTTGTCTGACCCCGAGATTATTAAGGCTGTTAAGCTTTCCTCTATTGATTTTTTTGAGTTAAATAGGGGATCTACGTCAATGGATTTTATATGGGACGTCTACAAGGCCAACTTGAGAGGTAGTCTCCACAGCCTCTTCTGTTTTAAAAACAGATCTGAAGCTAGTGTCTTAAAATCTGCTGAGGAGAAAATAAGTCAGTTAGAGAGGGAAAGGAACAGATTACCCCTCGGGGATTTAGATAATTTACCCTAAGTCCTAAAAGACTTAGAAGATGTAAGGTGGGAGTATAGAGGTAAGTTAGAAGCAAAGTGCAGGGCACAGTGGCATGCAAGGAATATGCAGAACTTTGAGTACGGGGAGAAAGCAGGAGCCCTTCTTGCTTGGAAGTCCAGAATAGACCGGGCAAAAAACAACATCAGTAGACTGATAATCAACACCACGGGGGAGACATCAAGTAGATTTGAAGATCTGCATTCTTGTCTACTTTCCCTCTTTTCAGATCTATATATAGAGGATCTGGACCCCTCCCCTAGCTTAGTCCAAGCTTGGCTAAGTACAAAGTCTCTCCCCTCTATAACAGAGGACAGCAGAAATAAATTAGAAGCCCCTATTACCTTGGAAGAGATAAGTGGGCAAATTAACAAATGTAAGAACAAAAAGGCTGCTGGTATGGACTCTCTCCCAAATGAAGGCTATAATCTTTTGGCTGAAGAACTGACCCCCACCTTAGCTTCTTTGTTTAACTCGGTTTATAGTCCTTTTGATAAGGTTCCCGAGTCTTGGAAAGAGGCAACTATAGTGTTGATCCCTAAACTCGGTAAAGACCCATTAAGAGCTGATTCGTACCGTCTAATCTCCCTGCTTAATGCCGATTACACGATCTTTGTGGGCATATTGGCAGGGAGATTGGCGAAGTTCGTCCCCATGTTGGTCCATTCGGACCAAAAGGGTTTTGTAGAAGGTAGGCAGATACAAGAGCAAACTCAATGAATGATAGGTAACATCGACCTGGCTACTACAAGATCTGTTCAATTGGCTATAATAGCCTTGGACGTGGCCAAAGCATTTGATAGAGTTTGCTGGGTCTATCTATGGGAGGTCTTGGCAGCATTAGGGTTTGGCCCAATCTTTATCCAAACCCTGAGGAATTGTTACCAAGGTGCATCTGCCCGTATCCTTCTGAATTGGATACTCACCTCAAGCTTTAACATCCAGAGAGGGACTCAGCAGGGTTGCCCGATTTCCCCACTTTTGTTCAATATCTATATCGAACCGCTAGCACAAGCCATCAGACTAGACAATGACATCTATCCCTTTAAATCCCAACTCTACAGCTGCAAATTAGCCCTTTACGCTGACGACCTGACAGTATATACAAACAATCCTGGAGTGGCTATTTCCCGTTTAGAGTCAATCACGGAGGAATTTGGGGCACTGTCATGTTACCTGGTTAATAAATCTAAGACGGAGGTGATGGGCTGGAATGTTGATCATTGGGGAGGAGTCGACTCCTCAGAATTAAGATACTTGGGCATCTATATAGTTAAAGATTTGGAAAAAATCCCCTTTGTAAATTTGACCTGAGCAATTAAGGAAATCGATCGCCTTTTCTCTAGATGGAGGAACCTCCCTTTGACTATATCCGGGAAAGTCAATCTGGTGAAGATGGTGATTCTCCCTAAGCTCACCTATGATTTTTCTGCTATCCTTCTCCCATTTCCACAAAATTTAATAAATAAAGTTCAGAGCAAGATCGGGAGTTTCATCTGGGGTGATAAGGGCACCAGATTGGCTTGGAAAAAGTTGAGGCGTAGACTTGCTAAGGGGGGTTTGGCACTCCCGGATATAAGCTGGTATGCAATTGCTTTCCAGTTTAAAGCTATCCGTATGCTACTTATGAGACCTGAAGAGTCAGCGTGGGGAAGGCTGTTGGGTGAAATGGCAAGAGTGGAAGGAGGGGGAGGAAGAGAAGAGGCCTTTTTGTATAAGTTCGGCGCCCCAAAGTACTTCAAAAAAGTTTGCCTAAAGGTCCTAAGGGCAGCCCTAGGTCTTTGGTATAAAGTAAGAACTACATGGGGGATAGGGTATTATTCACACTATGCCCCCATCTGGGATTCCCCCGGGACACCTCATTGTTTAAAGGATGGTTTGGCTTTATCCATTAAGAGAGCTGGAATCACAATTTGGTCGGAACTGGCAGATTCAGAGGGGATTCACCCCTGGGAGGTTTTAAGGTCCAGGATAGGCACCGGTCTCTCTAGATTCAAGTTTCTACAGTTGGCTTCGTGGTTCGAGGCAGAGAAAGAGGAAGTAAGAGGAAACTGGGAGATAGAAAGGCTATGTCACTCTGCCCATGTTATAAAAAAAGAGATATCGGTGTGGTATAATCTAGCCCTAGAAGCTGTAGACCCGAAGACTTCCCCTTCGATTAAAATATGGGAGCAGTCCCCTCTCGAGCCAACAATAGAAGAACTGTTTGAGCCATCATTGAAGCTGCTGTATAAATATATTAAACCAGCGGCTTTAAAAGGAACCACTTTTTTTGTCATTAATAGACTTTACTACACCCCAGCTAGAATAGCGAAATTTGCCCCAGCGCCAACCCCAAAATGTCAAAGGTGCAAGCTTCCCTTAGCCAATGATCTCCACATATTTTTCGAGTGCTCAGAAATAAAGACCTTCTGGAGGGAAATCGGAGACACTCTTAAAGATGTTTTTAAGTCCAACATCGAGATTAATTTGTCACTGATTTTCTTTGGTGATGATGGCTCATTCTGCATAAAGGCATCACAACAGCAAAGAGGATTACTGTTATATTTGGTATTATTGGCACGAAGAGAAATATGTAAGAGTCGGAAGGATCCCCAACCACCCAATAGAGAAGACTGGCTTAAAGTCACCTTTGCTATGGCCCGACTGGAGTACGATGGAGTAGAGGAAAAATCTACCAATCTATGGCATCCTCTTATGAGCTGGGGTCACAATCTATGACTAAATACAATGGTCCAATGATTACACCAGATACCCATACTAAATAAGGGCCTGGTCGACCAATGGAAACATATGTGGTAAGCCGGGTGCCTCCTTCCTCACAGAATGCATTAACGGCTTCAAAAGACCCACATATGTTTACTGGTGAGATGAGGACAAAAAAAAAAAAAGAATTAATCCTTTCATGAGTATTTATCCAACAATAAAGCAATGTTTTGTGCAACAGCTCTACCCAAGTGAAGTATTTTCTACTGACTAATTAGTAAGTGTTACCTCATTGAGTTAATGTATAGTGCATCTCCTACACTTTTTTTAGTTGCCGCAACCTTGTAGAGAATGTGCTGATAGCATCATGAATTATGGTGATACATATTTTCCATTTCTGCGTAAAAGTCACGAAGACCGTGTGTTTTAAAAAAAAGTGCAAAACACATGTAAAGAGATATCTTAAATTATGTTTGACAATACCTCTTTATTATGATTGCATTTAAACTGAGGTGTCTGTACTAATTTTCAAACAAAACCACTTTGAAGTTGTATTTCCTGGTGACGTCGAAATTTGTGATGATGTCATGATCATGAATATTGCATGTTTGGAAATAAAAGAGGAAGTGCTCACCCATTTATCATTCTTGAATCTTCTATTGACTCCACCACTATTCTGAATAGGTGCCTGTTATTTCTCTGCAGCACTTTGTGAAGACTTTGTTACCTACTATTTTTTTAAAGAAAAATGGCAACAGGAGGTAGCCAGGAAGATGATATAATACAGCAGGCAGAGCAGGAGGAGCAGGAGATAGAAAAGGATGATGTTAATAATGCAGAGCCACTGTCAAAGAAGGCCAGTTCTGCATGAGACTTCTTTTCAATACCATCAGGAGAGTCCAAGATGGTGGCAAAACTGGTAAAATGTTATCTCTGCAGGAAGACCCTCTCGAGAGGATCTGATAAAAAATTCTCCTGTGGTACTACATCCATGATGTACCATCTCAAAACATATCATTCAACCCAGTTGAAGAGCGCAAACAAGCAGAGAGGAGGTGCAGGTCCTTCAACATCATCATCAACACAACCTGTTCCAGGACAGAGAGTCCCAGCAGATGTGAAAGGTATTGTACTGGCATCACCCGTGAATTAAAATCGATGAGCTTCTACTGTCGGAGTGTAATACACCATTCCAGTTGGAAAGTAGTCCTTTGCTGCCATCCTTCAAGTTGCAAAGTAACACAAATGCAATTTTTCATTTTTCCTAGTTTTTGCCTTATTGTTGTTCTGCTTGTTCTATATTTTCTACACCATGTTGCCATTGTGTTTCAATAAAAATACCCAAAAATAATCACAAACAAAGTTCTATAAAAACAAAAAAAAAGGTTCTTCTTGGAACTGCCTTTTACGGTTAAAAAAAGATAGAGTATGCTGTATGAGCTATTGAGTATCTGTATGAATGGCCATATGGGTAGCTGAGTGATTCACTGAGTGATTGTGTGAATGACTGAATGATTAATGGTATAGCAAAGTGAATAGGTGTGAGGGTGACTGTATGAGTGAATGAGCAGCTATTTAAGTGGTTGTAAGTGAGGTTGTAAGTTTGGAGTGACTGCTAGTAAGAGTGACTCTATGGGTGACTGACTGCTATTGTGACACAATGTATGTGTGACACAGTGGCTGTGTGATTAGCCATATGGGTTTCTGAAGGGTTTCTGAGGGGCTGAATGAGTAAGAGAGTATCTTTAAAAGTGTGTGTACGGGTGAGTGAGTGACTCCATGAGTATGTATATGAGTGAATGAGTGAATGAGTGCATCAGTAGTGTAAGGGTGATTGATTTAGTGCATGAGTGTGTGTATGCATGAGTGAGTGGATGGGTGCCTATATGGGTGACTGAGTGAGTACATGAGTGGTATATGGGTGATTCACTGAGTACATGTGTGGTATGTGAGTGACTGACTAAATATATGAGTGACTGTATGGGCAAGTGAATGGCTGTATTACTGCCTGTCTGGGTGAGTATGTGTCTGTGGTAGGAGCTGTATGGATGAGTAAGTGGGTGTGTTAGTATGTGCATGGGTGACTGAGTGGCTGTGTGAGTGGCCATATGGGAGAGTGAGTGTTTGTGGTAGTAGAAGTATAGGTGAGTGAATGGTTGTGTAAGTGGCTGTATAGGTGAATTTCTGCCTGTATCAGCAGCTGTATGGGTGACCGAATGTGAGTGTGCGTTGTTGTATGAGTGACTGAGTGGGTATGTGAGTGGCTGGATGGATGGCTGAGTAAATGAGTGTTAGGTACCTGTGTGGGTGTGGGACTGCCTGTGTGAGTAGCTCTATGTAAGAGTGTCTGCTTGAGTGGGTGTATGGGTGGCTAACTACTAGTCCCAGTGGCTACATGAGTGAGTGAATTGGTTTGTGAGTGGCTGTAAAAGTGTGTGACTGTGTGTATAAGTAGCTATATGGGTGGGTGCATGCTAGTATCAGTGGGTGTATGGATCAGTCAGTAGCTGTGTGAGTAGTTGTATGGGTGTGTGACCTCTATTGCGAGTGAGTATATAGGGCAGTGAATGCTAGTGTGGGTGGCTGTTTGAGTTAGTGACAGGGTGTATGACTACCTATATGGATAACTGAGTGGTAGTGTTAGTAGTTGTTTGGGTGACTGAATGGGTGTATGAGTGGTGTATGTATAAATAGGTGGCTCAGTGAATAGTTGTATGGGGAAGTAAGGGGTTGTATGAGTGACTGTATGGCCGAGTGAGTTGCTCTGAGACTATGTTTTATTTTTAAGTAGGGCAAACTAACAAATAGGAGATTAACGGAAGATCAGTTTACATTTAAAACATTTTCAATGGTTATCTATCAGCAAAATGTCATTGATAGGAAAAATGTTTTGAGACATTTAACGACATTCAACAGAACCTGGTATGGAAAAGGAAAAAGAACATAAAGATATGTTAGTATTTGATCTTCGTTATTATAGAATCACACCAACATATATTACTTGTACTGTAACATTATATTAAAATTATAGTTAAAATACAATTTTCCCTTTTTTGCTGTTCTCAGCTTTCATAGTTCTTCACCATAAACAGTGGCCTGTATGGAGCATCATCTAGATTGTGAAAAAAAATCATGTATGCACAATGCAACACTATGATTAAGAGAAGCTGTGCATTGTACACACTATAATTCTTTCTTTAATTGCTTTTTCTACACGTACTTCAATAATGTAAACAAACCTAAGCTAAAAATATTTTTTAAATAATTATTTCTAGTACAATATTGCAAATAAATACAATGTACTGTTCCATTTTAGAGATCATTTTGAGAATATAACTCCTGATAGGGTAAATTTTGTTTAAGTTATAGTAATCAATGTAGACAACATCTATAGTATAGTTTGAATTCCACAAATAGTACGTAGAAGTTTGGTTGAAGAAACCAAAGGGTCATTTTTTTAGTTATGAAGGCAGTTTTTACTTTCAACTTAAAGCTGCTGTAACTGGATTTTGTGATTCAGTTTTTGACTTTAATTACACAGTGTAGTGTTTAGATGTGGTATTAACTCCTCTGTGGAAGATCAATCAATCAATCAATCAAAAATACTTGTAAAGCGCTCTACTTACCCGTGAGGGTCTCAAGGCGCTGAGGGAAGGGGGTGCCGCTGCTGCTCGAAGAGCCAGGTCTTGAGGAATCTTCTGAAGGTAAGCAGGTCTTGGGTAAGCCGCAGGTGGGTGGGGAGGGAGTTCCAGGTCTTGGGGGCGAGGAAGGAGAAGGATCTGCTGCCGGAGGTCATTCGTTGGATGTGGGGGATAGCGGCAAGGGCGAGGCCGGCGGAGCTGGCGGGTGGCGGTGTAAAAGCTGAGTCTGCTGTTCAGGTAGGCTGGTCCGGTGTTGTGGAGTGCTTTGTGTGCGTGGGTGAGGAGCTTGAAGGTGATCCTCTTGTCGACGGGGAGCCAGTGTAGGTCTCTCAGGTGGCGGGGTGATATGGTTGCGGCGGGGGACGGTAAGGATCAGTTGGGCGGAGTCGTTTTGGATGCGTTGAAGTGGTCGTAGGTGTTTGGCCGGGATTCCTGCATAGAGTGCGTTGCCGTAGTCCAGCCAGCTACTGACGAGGGCCTGTGTCACTGTTTTTCTTGTTTCGGTTGGGATCCACTTGTAGATCCTGCGAAGCATGCGGAGGGTATTGTCGCAGGAGGAGGAGATGGCGTTGGCCTGCTTCGACATGGAGAGGGAGGAGTCCAGGATGAAACCTAGGTTTCGTGCGTGGTCCGTGGGTGTCAGTGCTGCTCCCAGCGTGGTCAGCCACCCGGAGTCGTCCCAGGCAGAGGGGGTGGGTCCGAGGATGAGGACCTCCGTCTTGTCCGAGTTCAGCTTCAGACGGCTGCTCCTCATCCAATCGGCGATGGCCTTCATTCCCTCGTGGAGGTTGGTTTTGGCGGTGTGCGGGTCCTTGGTGAGGGAGAGGATGAGCTGGTTGTCAGTGTCATAGGAGATGATGTTGAGGTCATGCAGGTGGGCCACTTGTGCGAGGGGGGCCATGTAGATGTTGAACAGCGTCAGACTGAGGGATGATCCATGGGGTACGCCGCAGATGATGTCGGTGGCTTCGGACCGGAAGGGCGGGAGGCGGATGCTCTGGGTTCTGCCGGAGAGGAAGGACGTGGTCCAGTCGAGGGCCTTCTCTTGGATTCCGGTTTCTTGGAGATGTGTCATTAGTGTGCGGTGGCAGACCGTGTCGAAAGCGGCTGACGGATCCAGGAGGATGAGGGCTGATGTTTCGCCATTGTCTAACTGGTGCATGATGTCGTCTGTGGCGGCGATGAGGGCTGTCTCAGTGCTGTGGTTTTGTCTGAATCCGGACTGGGAAGGGTCTAAGATGTTGTTGTCTTCGAGGTGGCGGGCCAGTTGTGTGTTGACGATTTTCTCGATAACCTTCGCCGGGAACGGGAGCAGGAAGATGGGCCGGAAGTTTTTGAGGTCCGTGGGGTCTGTCTTGGGCTTCTTGAGGAGGGCGCTGGTCTCGGCGTGCTTCCAGCTTTTCGGGAATGTCGCTGTCTCGAAGGAGATGTTGATGACCTTCCGTAGTTGGGGTGCGATGGCTGGGTTGGCTTTTTTGAATACGTGGTGTGGGCAGGGGTCTGACGGTGATCCAGAGTGGATGGAGTTCATGATCTTGCGTGTCTCGTCGTCGTTGACGATGGACCAGGAGGTCAGGTGGTTGGTGCGGGTGGTGTTCGCAGGGGGGGGTGGTGTCTGGCGTAGTCGGGGCGGTCGTGGTGTTGAGGCTGTTGTGGATGTCAGCGATCTTGCGGTGGAAGAAGGTGGCCAGTGAGTCGCTCAGTTCTTGTGAGGGCGGGATGTCGTTGGCGCTGGGGTTGGAGAGTTCCTTCACGATGCTGAAGAGCTCTTTGCTGTCGTGTGCGTTGTTGTCCAGGCGGTCTTTGAAGGGAGATCCCTTGGCTAATCTGATGAGGTGGTGATGTCTGTGGGTGGCGTCCTTGTGGGCTGCGAGGCTGTTCGGTGTGGTTCGTGGAGCCAGTTCTTCTCCAGTTTCCGGCATTCACGTTTGGAGGTCTGGAGCTCTTCGGTGAACCAGATGTCTTTCTTGCTGGTGTGGTTGTTGGAGGGTTGCTTGAGTAGGGCGAGGGTGTTGGCGCAGTCATTGATCCACTGTCTGAGGTTGAGGGTGGCGGCGTCTGGGTTGGTGGGGTCAGTGGGCGGGCTCTGCATGAGGGTGGCAGTCAGCTGGTCTTCAGTGGCTTTGCTCCAGCAGCGACGGGGCAGCTGTTGGGTGCGGTGGTGCCTGGTAGGTTTTTTGAAGGTGAAATGGATGCAGTGGTGGTCGGTCCAGTGGAGTTCGGTGGTGTGGTTGAAGGTGACGTGGGTGCTTGTGGAGAAGACGGGGTCGAGCTTGTGGCCGGCAGCATGGGTTGGAGCGGTGACGAGTTGTCTGAGGCTGAGGTTGGCGAGGTTGTCAATCAGGGTGGCGGAGTCGGCATCATTGTTGTTCTCGAGGTGGAAGTTCAGGTCCCCGAGGAGGATGTAGTCCGTGGAGGCGAGTGCGTGGGTGCTGGCGAGGTCAGCGATGGAGTCGGTGAACTGTGCCCAGGGTCCGGGGGGTCTGTAGACGAGAGTTCCTCTGAGGGTGGTGTGGGGGTCGGTGTGGATCTGGAAGTGCAGGTGTTCGGCGGTGTTGAGGGTGTCGTCTGCGTGGGTGGAGACCTTGAGGGTGGACTTGTGGGCAATGGCTATTCCTCATCCAACTCCGTTGGTGCGATCCCTGCGAGTGATCTTGTAGCCATCCGCAATGGCTATGGTGATGTCGGGCACCGAGGAGTCGTTCCACTAGGTCTCGGTCAGGAAGGCAACGTCTGGGGCGGAGGTGTCGAGCAGGTCCCAGAGCTCAACGGCGTGTTTGCAAGCGGAACGGGTGTTGAGGAGTATGCAACGAAGGTGGTTGGGTCCAGTCCTTGGATGTTTGGTAGCTCTGCCGCAGGTGAAGCTGCAGGTGTGGCAGGAAAAAGGTCCGTGGGTGCGTTTCGGGGCGGCCTGGAAGCAGCTGTGGTCTCGTCCAGCGTTGAGTGCGAGGAGGGCGCAGGCGTCGTATCGGAGTCTGGCGTCGTGGCGTTCGCGGGGTCCAGGGGTTCTGGCGCTGGGCACGGTCCAGGCGCGGATAGGCGCAGCGGCCGCCATAAAAGGCGGGGAGAGAGGGAGGATCAGCTGGGAGGCGGGAGCGGGGTGGCGAATGGACAGCGAGGGGGCGGGGCCACAGGGGAGCAGCAGCGGGAACGGCAGAGGGATTACAGAAGAGAAGGGGGAGGGGGTGAGACGCGCTGGACGCAAAGGGAAAAACCACTAAAACACAATTAAAAAATACAGAAGGCACAAAAGCACAGCAGCACAAAAATGGGGCAACAGTGAATCACAAACCAGGGGCATAGTACAGCAGTCAGGCAGCAATGAGCAGGGGGCACAGCAGGCTCGAACTCACAGCGGAGTGACAGCGAGAGGGGAGAGGTACTGGCACACAGGTGTAGCTGTGCGGCAGGAGGGGAGCGACCTGGCCTGCAGGCAGGGTCAGGGGTCGCTCTCACTGCCGCGCAGCGGCTGCCATATAAGGCGGGGAGGGTGGGAGGATCAGCTGGGAGGTGGGAGAGGCACGGCGAATGGACGGCGAGGGGGCGGGGCCGCAGGGGAGCAGCGGCGGGAACGGCAGAGGGATTACAGAAGAGAAGGGGGATGGGGGTACAAGATAAAAGGACTGTTGAATTTTGAAGAACACTATACAGACATGTAAGACTTGGCATCTTTTGGCAAGTTTACCCTATCTTTTTGATTTCTGACCTCATGGATTTGACTCTATTTTTGCTGGTTTAGTGTGACTGCGCACTTTCTCACTGCTGTTCACCGTTAAAGTGCAAGTTCTCCTGTTGCAAATTGTTATTATAGATTGGTGTTTCCATGATTGGCATATTTTATTTACTGGTGAGCCCCTAGTAAAGTGCATTGAGTGTGCCAGGGCCTGTAAATCAAATGCTACTAGTGGGCCTGCATCACTGATTGTGCCACCCACATGAGTAGCCCTGAAAAGGTATCTCAAACCTGCCACTGCAGGGTCTGCGCGCAGTTTGCAACTGCCATGTTGACCTGGCAAGTGCACCCACTTGCCAGGCCCTAACCTTCCCTTTTCTTACATATAAGTCACCCTGAAGGTAGGCCCAAGGTACCCCTGTGGGCAGGGTGCTGTGTATGTTAAAGGTAGGGCATGTACTGGTGTTAGTGACATGTCCTGGTGGTAAATACATTGTATTTTGTTTTTCACCATTGCAAGGCTATCTGTCCCATAGGAAAGAATGGAAGTTTTACTTATAACATCTTATAAGCATAACTTCCTATTGGGATGAGATAGGGGAATGGATTTAGTATGCCTGGACTCAGAATGTAAAAATGCATCTTTTAGTAAAGATGATTTTATGTTCTTTGTTTGAAAATACCACTTTTAGAAAGTAGATATGTTCTTGCTTAGCCATCCTGTGTGCTTCTGCTGAGTTTGTGGATTGACTGTTTGCCTTTGAAGTGACAGGGACGGGGGATGTGCATTCTCTTCAGACAGCCACTGGGGGGGGGGGTCAAGGTGCGTCCTGCCTTTCCTGGATGAGTCAGGGCTGGGCTGAATAGACCTAGGTTGCATTTAGAGTAGAGGGAGGAGATTTTCTTGCACCTGAATGGGCCTGGTCTGCATTGAACAATGCTCGCTCCACCTCCAGCAAGGAAGATGAGTCAGAGAGGACAGAACTGGTTTGGACCAAGCACAGACACTCTCTGCCTGAGAGAACAAAAGGGATTTTGAGTATAAATATTGGGGCCCAGACCCCAGAACTTTAGAACTTGCTGGAATCAATGAACCTGCCAAGAAGAAGAGCTGGAAGAGCTGCCAGGAGGGGTACTACCCCTTTGCTGTGTTGTTGCTTTGTTGGGTTGGCCTGCTGTTGCTGCTTCTGGCTTGGGCAGTGAAAGGACTGGACTGAGCTTTCTTTACTTGTGCTGAGTATCTCCAAAGGCCTGAAGTAGAGCTTGCTACTGTTCTGCAGTCTCAGGGACTGTAAAGACTTCGCAAACACAAGGAGATGATGGACGGAGCGCTGAAACTTTTCAGACACTCACCCTCAGTCACAGATCTGGGTTTAATCCATCATCATTCTTTAGCTCACTTCACCACCTCAGTTCACTGCAAAGACTTCACCAACCTCTGGTTACCACTTCTGGAATCGCTGTTTAAGTTGCCACAGAGAAGGGAAATGCAACCGACTCCGTCACCGACTACGTTGCTGGCTCTGTGTCCTGGCAGCATCGCAGAAGGTACCGTCCACATCTCGCACTGTAACCCTGGTCTCACCAAATGACGACGACCGATGCCGTTGCCACCAAGCTGCTGCTTGCACCGTGACCTGTGGGCACTGCATTCCGTACCGCCTCGCTTCACTTCGCCATCCTGGTCTAACCAACGCTGTCGCTGCTGCTGACTTTGACACCCGTGACCGCATCGTTGCTGGGGGCGCCGCGCTTAAGTTTCACAATTCACCACCTTATCCCACACAGCTGTCTGGGCTGACCGACGGCAGCTCCCGCTAACCGGCTCTGTTGTTTGCACCGCAACCTGCCAGCACCGCATTAAGCACCGCCTCGCCCTGCACCGTACGCCTTGGTCTCACTGATGCCATCTGTACGATCATCACCGAGCCGCTGCCTGCACCGCATCTAGAGGGCACCGCACTTACATTTTGCAATGCAACCGTGACGGTTGCCAAAACCAGCTCGCAGCAACATGCCAGTCGCAATGAGAAAGGTACTTTCACCGAGTTTGTCCACGCTTTTGCTGGCCCGTACCGACGTGGTTGGCTGAATTTGTTAGACTCTGTTGTTTTCAGCATCGAGGTATCCCCGGATATAGTTATTGATTCGTATGAACTGCGTTTTTGAGGTATTACTGCAATTTAAAGGATATCTTGAAAAGTATATTTTTAAGTACAGTTATATTGTATTCTTATTGTTTTGTTCTTGTTTTGGATATATAAAAATATCGTATATTTTTCTAAACTGGTGTGGTGCCCTTTTGTAGTGTGTTCACTGTATTACTGTTGGTTATGTGCAAATGCTTTACACACTGCCTCTAAGATAAGCCTGACTGCTCATGCCAAGCTACCAAGAGGGTGAGCAGGGGTTATTTTAGGAGTATAACTTCCTTACCCTGACTAGGAGGAAGGGTCCCGACTTGGACAAAAGGTACTTACCTCTGCAAACTAGAGACCCACATTTCTAACAAGACATTACCCCCAAAAGGCCAAATAATGTTCAAAAGACTGATGAACCACGTAGAAAAGAGACCAAAAACCACTTTTATATCTAGAACTCCTCATTAGAACTTTAGTTGAAGAAACAGAAGATAAGAGTTTAGTAATTTGGAAGAAAGTCTTGATTTGAATTTCAGATTGATTTCTTTACATTCTGTCCATCCAGTTTCACTCTTTAATTAGACAATATAGTGTCCAGAGGTTGTATTAATACCTTCATGAAAGATGGTGGCTGATGTAGTAAAATGTCTTCCTGAAATTGATAGTTGCACAGCTTTAAAGTTTGTCATTTGAGTTTCCAATTTGGAACTATCTTCGCTGCATCATTGTAGCACTACTATAAGGTATCTTGCACTTCTTGTTAGGAATAAAACAGTGAAAAATTCTATTCTACAGTTTTGGCAGGTCATATTTTGATTAGCATTCTTCAACCATTTCTCAGAAGGCACAGTTTTGGAATCTGGTCATTTTAAATACAAAAAACGCTGAGAATTTATTTTAGTAGTTAATAAGTAATGACAATCTTCATAGACATGGTTCCATGTGTAACTCAGTCCAATTAAATCATCAATATTTACATCTTCTTCTTCTAAAGCTCCAAACATAACCATAATAAATTATTTTGTATCTTGTTGACTGTTGAGGGTAAACATTACTGATCCGCTACATACTTCTAAAAGGTCTTGAGTAACTGAAGCAGAATGTGTCATAGTTTGGTCACTCGTTAAGCATTGGAGTAAGTGATACTGTGCAGCACCCGATTTCATATCTGTTTTTGATGAATTCGGTTCACTAGTTGTGATAAATGAAACACTACATTGAGAACAACATTTGTATAGCAGTTGACACCTGAACTGTTTTCAAACTGGCTACCTACAATATCTCCGTCATTTTGTACTTTTTTCTTCTTATCAGCTACTTCTTTCACCTCCTGTCCTTTCTTTTCTCTAGTATCTATACACTCTTTTGTAATTTTCTATTTTGGACAGATTGTCCATCTCTCATAAATAGGGTACTGGCCTAAATGAGAAGCATATACACTTCTTAACCAATTGTACTCTCTTACACAATTTGCATCACCACTAACCTTCTTATCATCAAATCAATTAACAAACAAACCAGACAATGTTCTAACTCATGACAATGCTACATATGACATTTCTTCTTTAAATACAGCATTTCAGATAATAATAACAGCTGCATCTACACTTAAACCTCTTGATTTATGGACGGTAACAGCTTATGCTGGAGAGAGTGAGAACAGTGGGCGGTGCACATATAGGTCTTTCACTAGCAAAAAACATACAACACAAAGGCCAATCTGCTTCACGCCATCTATCTGATCAGATTTTATGGCCTAGTATTCAGCCTCATCTCTGTTTGGGAAATTAATGAAATCAATTACTTTACCTTTTACACCATTTACTAAACCTCCCTCTACATTTAAATTACGGCATAAAATTACTCAACATTTTCAGCTGACATGTAATATCTTTTCTGACCCTGCAGTTTTGGATACAGACTTCTCCACAGCATTCAATTTTGCTTGTAGTTTATCTGTGAGTAGTATTGTGACTCCCTGATGTTCCATTTTATCAAAAGCTTTAATTTCCTAAATATCTTTTTTCTCCAGTTGTAGTAATACTAAAGTTGGAACACTCTTGAAGTGTTGACATTAAACAAACTATAGACTTCTGTTCTTCTGTGAAATTGAGCATTAGTTCAGCTGCTGTAATATTAGATGGAAATAGTTTCTTGCTAAGGCAACTTCCAAATCACGATTCCCCTCTTTTGTTAAAACTCCTATTCTAATGTCCTTCAGTATATCTGCATAAGTTTCATTGGATGCTTGACACACATTTTTCACTAGTTTCTTGTATTCAAAGTTAACCAAATATTAACATTGCCAATACTCCCCAGAGAATTTCTTGTTTCATTATGCAAAAGTATTTTTAAAAAAGGTTGTCCTTTTATAGGGGTAAGTTGCAATAGGTTAATTAAATGCTTTCCTCCAAAAAGTACATCATAATTTGGTCTCAAAATCTGCTGGATTCTTAAGTGTATGAAAGCAAGCATTGATTTGGATACCATGCTGACCTCATCAATGATTAAAAGCTTAAGTTTCTTTAATAGTCATGATACTTCATGGCAAGCGTCAGCAGGTAGTTTCTGATATTCCAGTTTATTGTGAATTTCAACAGGTAGCATTAATAGGTGGTGGAAAGTCATATCGTTGTGCAGCTAATCCTGTTGGTGCTATTACTACACATGACACCATTGTTTCTGTAGTCTTCTGTCGGTAACTAGTGAGAACTTTATTTAGTGAGCTTTTTCCAGTCCCTGCTTGACCATTAATGTATAGTAATATTGGTTTGAATAAAGAAAAAATACACTGTTTCCTCTCATAGAGAAATCCATGCTCTATTTTACCTTTAACTTTGTTGTAAATTTACTTTTTCTCATTGTTGAGTTGTTCTACTAACTTTTTGAAATCTAGCGCCAAGATGCCTTTGGGTATATGCTGCGCTTTATAAATTTAATTTCAATTCAATTCAATCTACAGTTTCCTCTCTTGTTTGCTGCATTGCATTGCAGTGAGTCAAGAGGATCTTGACTCACTGGTGCAAAACTTTGGCTGCTTTGTATCATCTCCTTCACTGTCTCAGCAGCGATCGTTTCTTCCTGTTCAATCTCATCTTTCAACATTTGCAGGTAGGTTGCAAAGGTTGAGCCCTCAATTGTGTCTTTCACAGCATCGAAAGAATCTCCGTAACACGTATAGTGTCCAAGTAGTTCTGATTCTGCAGGCCATGGCTTGAACAACTGCAAATGTGCCAAGTAGAACAACTGTCTTCTCCCTGGGGTTTACCAACTAACCTTTCGGTGGTTAACTAGATTTCTTTTATTGTGTCTGACCAAACAACCATCACATCCAAGTACTCCATATCTTCCTTCTTCTATATTTTCTGTTACATTTCTTCTATATGTATAATGTTGAACTTCTTCATAGAGACACAAGTTGTTTTGAAGATGATGACCTCTTCTTGGATAGTATGTTTCCAGCATGTTAGTTTGTAGAATGTCTCTACTTTCAGGTTCAAATTCGGCAAGATGCTTTATTTCTCGGAAAAACTTTAGTACTCTAATTCAACTTCTTGCAAGGCCTAGGCTCATCCATACAATTTCTCTTGACGTGGAGAATAAACTAGCAGAGCTCAACCTGTCAGAGCATTCATAAGAACCTATTTCTCTGTGAGAAAGCCTTTTCAAGCTGAAGCTATACACTTTCTTGGTAGGAACTCTTTTCTGCAGAAATCTAAGATTCTCATGTAGCAAGCAACAGCAGCAATTGTAGATCCATAATGCATTTCACATCTTCAGAATCACAAGGTTGCAGTCACTAATGTACTTTGAAGCATCTGTTCTTCTCACATTGTATGTATTTTTGGGTGATTTTGATAATCAGGGTATGTCTAACTGCAGACAAAAGCTGCCAACTCTTCTTTCTTAGATAACTGTTTGTAGGACTCCAAAACTACATCTTGTGTAAAGTTTCCCTTTGATCTCTATTTTCGACAACAGCACTTCCCACATCTTGGGTTCTTGAAACTGTACAACTTGGTGTCTCAAGCCCTTGTCTGCACTGTCTTTTGGGATCGCTCTTGTTACATACTTCTAAATGAAAAGACAACACAGACTCATCAGTGCCTGTTCTAAATTTAGGGCATCTTTTACCCATAGTAACATGTGATAATGTGGTGCACCTCCAGCTTGGTATTCTTTGTGTCAAATCCGTTACTTCACTGAGAGGAGGATTAGTTTTGTTGTAAATCAAAGCCATCATCGCTTGAAACCTGTGATTAAAATATCTGCAATGGTTTGCAGGATCCAGTGAGAAAGGTTCTCCTGGTGTCTTCAGATTGATATCTTTTATGTTTGAGTTTGCTTTTTGCAGGAACTCAAGGAGGTCATCCCATGCATACTCAGCACAACTGAGTGTTAGGAACCAAGTCGGTGCTCCTAAGTTTCTCAACATGCATTTTAGGTCACTGTGACAACGATACCAATATTCAGTGGTGCAACGTTGGCATGCCATCAATTGAATCAAATTGTATTTAAGTTTGCCATCTTCTCAATCTTGTCTACGAATTCCCTTGCAGTGATATTTTGCAGATTCAATCCCATCTTCAGAATTTGGTATTCTGCAGAAGATAGGCCTGATTAGTTGCTCTTAAATAAAAGGTGAAATATAGAGGGAATACACTGGCGAAATCAAGGATCTTCTGAATAAAGTCTAGCTGATCTGTACTCAGCTGCTGGTATCTGTACAGGCCGGTCATCATATCTACCACCCATTCCTGTGGGGAAGAGATGCAGAAAACAGAGAGCTCCTACCCACACACTTAAGGGAGCTTCTTTTTCTCCTTTCATTTGAAAGAGAACAATTGCATCACCAATAATCTCTATAGAATGCAGAGGGTGGATACTGTAGTGTTCATAAATTTCTTCTGATCGCGATCGATCCACCTTTTTAATCTGACCTCCTGATGATGATGGGACATCTTCTATATGTCGGACATGTAGATTGACAAATATATCTTTATAATAAATATTTTGTACCAGATATAATGTGGCTTTTTGTACCTAACTAACATCTACTAGCTCTTGCCATATTTTTTTGCTCTTCTTAAGGACACCATTCACTAAAATAATAAGCGACTCTTCCAAATCTCTCTCCACTCCTAGAGTGTCAATTGTGCTTGGAATTGAATGGCAATGACACAACTCTAACTTTAAGACCTTTATGGAACTTTGGATGTAACTTCCCTGTCTTTGGTTCCATATGAACTATAGCTTGGAATGGATACCCTGTATCAGAATTGATTCATAAACATTTAAGTCTCCTGATTTTTGAGGGATTGGAACTAACTCAAATTTGTTGTGGACTGCTCTAGCTGGCGTTTTTTTTGTCCTCCAACTGAATATAACAGTATTTAAATATGATTTGTCATGTGGAATAACCAAACCATTCTTCTACAAATAAATAAAATATAAATTCTCACCACTTTTCTGTGTTATCTTTTCAGTTTTTGTTGACACAGTAACCTAACGAGTTTGAGTTTTGTAGTGAGTGCATTGACAACATATACAAACACAGTGTGGTTTCTCTGAACACAATCTGTGAAACTTTCTAATCTCTTCTTGAAAGTTATCAACAGTAATACCTGTGTCCTGTTCTACTACACCTGTAGTCCTCATTTTCTCTACATTGCTCTACAGGTCGAAAGAAACAAAACTAAACACTATCACAAACTTTTGCTACCTCTTCTACTGTCCCATGCAAAAGAGCTCTATTAATTTCTCCTAAATATATGGCAGGAGTTTTGACAACTTTGGCAACTATGGCAACTTTCATAGAAATGGTTTCAATATATTAAGAGATTCTTTTGAACACTACAAATACTTCTACATTCCATTTCTATACAGGGGCCTGTCTACACCTTCCCTGTACCTCTCCAAATATCACTTCCTCTACATTTCTAGGTACCATCACTATTTTTGGAATGCAACTACTATCCTTCATCTCATAACATTGTCTAGATTCTTCAACTGCATGCACTAATGTGTTCTCTTGGAAGTAGCTTTCTCGTTAAAGAAAGCCTCATTACTGGAAAAATGTCTCCATTCACTGATCTTTGAGAAAGTTACTTCTATTCACAAGTCTTTTCTTTTTGCTTCTTTTCCTCATAGTCAACACTATTTTTCCAGTGTCTTCATTCTGTTTAGAATCAAAATAAAAAACTTCCTCTTCAGAGAAAATGCTTTATGAACTACACCCTTAATACGCTCCTTTCGTCTTACAGCTGCTCTTCTTCTTTTATATTTTATCATAGTTGTGATTAGGTTGTGAATTACTCCAGTACTGAACATTCTAACTCTGAACTTAAACTGAGCCTGTCTTCTAATTTAAATCTGTGCCTTTTTGTACAGTGTTTTACTCTTTAAATCATTGACATTTTCGCCTTTTTTAGTTAGTAAACTTTTATTTATTTATTTGATTTTCCACTCTTTCTAGTTGTGCAGATACAATTTTAATACATGTCTTTGTCCTCTCACCAGCCACATTCTGCCCCTTTCGATTTCTCAGTTGTGAGGAGATAGAATCTTTGCTTCTGTTTCTTTCTTATCTAATTTTTTGATGGCATTGTAACTGTTTGCGGTTAAGTAGGAATGAATGCCTGAGAAGTGGGGACAATAAGCAGATTTCGCTTTTCATTATCTAGTATTAGATTATATCGCTTCAAATGACTGTGCACTAACATACTCTGCATTAGTAGGCATCACCCATGTTTCAAGGACTATTTCCCTGCATGGACCAAAAAAGATTTGTTACTTTTTCCAACATAGCTAAGTGAGTGTAGGAGTACACTTGTAGCAGTGCCATGAGATGTTTAAGTAAATGTGTCAGTATGTTACTCTCTGTTTTACTACTTCTATAGCTTGCTAAACATGTAAGCCAGTGGGTTTGACACTTGACAAACACCTATTTTGTTAACATGATTATCAGTTGCTTTAGGGGTGGGATACTGTGTTTGGTACTTGGGATAGGGTCCTGCATGTGCACAGGTAACTTAATAAACTCAAAATAACTTCTTTCATCTGTTATTGCACTTGCCTACATATCTGAGTGAGTCTAGGAGTACACTTGTAGCAGGGGCATGACATTTAAATGTAAATCTGCCAGTGTATGGCTGTCTATATTAAAACCTTTACTGTTCCCTAAATGTATATGTAAGTGGCTAAACAAATACCTTAGTGCCTGTTTTAGAGAATAGAGGGCTATATATTATTATTATTAAATTAAATTTATAATTATTATTATTAAATTAAATTTATAAGGCGCAACAGCTACCCAAAAAGGGTTTCCCGGCTGTATGTGCCATTGAGTCTCCTGCATACATACTTTTTTTAAACACTTTATTTAGTAATTTCGCATTAAGTATCACAATACATTCGATTATAGACAGTTAGGGAAGAGTATTAGCAAAGGCGGTACATGCTACGTTTGATAATTTAGGATGAACACAAGAAATCAATTGAAGTCAATATATTATCGATTATCTCTCGTGAGAACCCTCGGGGGGGGGGCAAGTTGGCCTAGTTACACAGTTATAGTCTCTCCAGGGGTTTGTTATAAAAACATTGAGAGTTGAAGCAGGAGATAAATGCAACAGGGAGTCAGAGTGTTTAGTACAAGATGTAGCGATGAAGGTGCCTCCAACCCATCCCGGTGGGAACCAGACCCTGTTCCGTTTGCGAGGGTGGGGCGCGCTGCAGTGATGACAGGTAGGTTCTGTATGGGCCCCATATGTCTTTGGGTCTCGAGGCAGAGGGAGTTGTGCCCGCATATATTTCGATTCGCATGGAACAGGAGGCTAAACTTTCCATCCAGTGCTTGACCTTGGGAGCGGCTTTCTTACCTCAGTGAATAGCAACTTCTCTTTTGGCCAATAGCAGACCTATGGCTGCAAAATCCCGAACTTTTTGGGAAATTGGGCCACTAACCTAGGAGGGCAATCTCGGGCAGTGCGTTTATGGGAATGTGGATTATATTGCTCAGAATTTGGTGTACATCTGTCCAAAATGAGTAGATACGTGGGCAAGTCCATGCAACGTGGGCAAAGTCAGTGTGTGCTGCATCACATTTATGGCACGTGTGTGGTTTAGAGGGGTCTATTCGGTGAAGTCTGGCTGGAGTGATGTACATCCTGCAAAGGAATTTATAATGGATCAGTTTGTGTCGACTGTTAAGCGATACGTTTTTCGTGGCTGCACAGCATGCCATTCACTGCTTATCCGTGATAGGATTGCCTAGATCTCCCTCCCAATCCCTGCGGATTTTGTCATCATTTAATGGGAGGAGAGCAGCACAAGATTTATAGAGCTTTGAGATAAGATGGACACCTTTGATGTTGTCAATGACAATTGATAGCGGGGAGAAGGATTGAGGTTCCAGGGGGAAGTCTGGAAAGGTGGCTCACAGGGCGGAGTGCACCCGCAGTAGCACAAATTTATCCATGTAGGTTATGTCGGGGAAACGGGATGTATCAGTAATGTCAAAGACGTGCCCGTCAGGGAAGAGGTCACCCAGTTTAGTTATTTTAAACTTAGCAAACTTGCGTTGTAGGAGTCGCTCCTCTGTGATTGGCAGAAGTCTAGCATTTGGGAGTGGCAGGGAGGAGGAATAGAGGGCAGGCGTGTGCGTGACTCGTCTGAGTTTTTGCCATGCCCAGCTAGTGGTGGAGACCGTTTGAATGTCTTTAGGGTCTCGAGGGAGACCCTTGGGTAGAATGGAGGCTAGTGTCTCCGGAAGGACCAGATCTGATTCCGGACGAAGGTAAGGGATTCTAGCTCCTGCATACATACTTAGGGGTCTATTACGATGGCGGCCCCGCAACGGCAAAAAGGACCGCCCGCCATAGGTGCGGCGGTCCCGCCATTCAAGTTAGGATGCACCCGCCACACTGGGGGGCGCATCCCTCATTGATTTCATTGCGGCGGGCGGTGCTGTAAGCAGCACCCGCCGCAATGTAAAAAATGCATGTCGTGCATTTGCATGCACAACGTGACAGGCACCGCGCGGTGCCTGCCACCTTGTGCATGCAACTGCAGGGGGGGGTACCATAGGTACCCCCATGTACCCCCCACACCCCAACACCCTGGGGGCCTGCAACAGGCCCCTAAATGCAGAAACAGCATGCCTTTCCATGGCGGCAACTGATCTCCGCCATCATCATAATATGGATGCCGGTGTCTTGCAGACACCACCACCATATTATACACGTTATACGCCCCGTTGGCGAGTCGACCGACGGAAAAGCAGCGGACCGTCATCCCGTCCACCGCGGACCCCCCAGCCATCCTAATGTGGCAGGGGGTCATTCTTGGCAGGATGGTGGGAAGATCGCCCCCGCCGAGCTGGCGGGGGTGATCCGCACACCATCCTAATGGGCCCCTTAGTGTCTGCTGAGTCACTAATTGTGTATTTACTTCTGGAGCTGCCTGACCAGGTGAAATAATGGCCATGCTTTTATTAACATGTATGTGAGTTGGTTTAGCGGTCAATCAATCAATCAAGCATTTGTAGAGCGCACTACTCACCCGCGAGGGTCTCAAGGCGCTGGAGAGGGAAACTGCTACTGCTCGAACATCCAGGTGTTGAGAAGTCTCCTGAAGGTCAGCAGGTCCTGGGTCTGTCGCAGGTGGATGGGATGGTATTCCATGTCTTGGCTGCGAGGTGGGAGAAAGATCTGCCGCCGGTGGTCATTTGGTGGATGCGTGGGACGGTGGCAAGGGAGAGGTCAGTGGAGCGAAGCTGGTGGTTGGGAGTGTAGAAGGTGAGTCATTTGTTAAGGTATGCTGGTCTGGCGTCGTGGAGTGCTTTGTGAGCATGGGTGAGGAGTTTGAAGGTGATCCTCTTGTTGATGGGGAGCCAGTGCAGGTTTCTCAGGTGGGCAGAGATGTGGCTGTGGTGGGGGATGTCGAGGACGAGGCGTGCAGAGGTGTTCTGTATGCGTTGAAGTCTTTTCTTGAGTTTGCCCGTGATTCCCGCGTATAGGGCGTTGCCGTAGTCCAGCCTGCTGGTGACGAGTGCCTGGGTGACCGTCCTTCTGGTTTCGGTGGGGATCCATCTGTAAATCTTGCGGAGCATTCGGAGGGTGTTGAAGCAGGAGGAGGAGACGGCATTGACTCGCTGGGTCATTGACATTGATGAGTCCAGGATGAACCCCAGGTTGCGTGCATGGTCAGTGGGTGTCGGTGCAGCTCCTAGCGAGGCCAGCCACCAGGAGTCGTCCCAGGCAGAGTGGGTGGAGCCGAGGTTGCGGACCTCTGTCATGTTCGAGTTCAGCTTCAGGCAGCTGTTCTTCATCCAATCGGCGATGGCCTTCATTCCTTTGTGGAAGTGTGCCTTGGCGGTGGTGGGGTTCTTGGTGAGGGAGAGGATCAGCTGGGTGTCGTCATCATATGAGACGATGTTGAGGTCGTGCGATAGGACGATGTTGGCGAGCGGTGTCATGTAGACTTTGAAAAGGGTCGGGCTAAGGGATGATCCTTGGGGTACGCCGCAGGTGATCTTGGTGGCTTCGGATCGGAAGGGAGGGAGGAGGATTCTCTGGGTTCTGTCAGTGAGGAAGGAGGTGATCCAGTCCAGTGCTTTGTCGCGGATACCCGTATTGTGGAGGCGTGTGCGTAGTGTGTGGTGGCAGATGGTGTCGAGAGGTCTAGGAGGATGTGGGCCACGGTTTTGCTGTTGTCCAGCGGGGTCCTGATGTTGTGGGTGGCGGCGATGAGGGTGGTTTCAGTGCTGTGGTTGCTGCAGAATCCGGATTGGGACGAGTCCAGGGTGTTGTTCTCTTCGAGGAAGTGAGTCAGTTGTGGCATACTCTATGTAGTACTTAGG
The DNA here is from genome assembly GCF_964204655.1 of Triturus cristatus. NCBI lineage: Eukaryota > Metazoa > Chordata > Amphibia > Caudata > Salamandridae > Triturus > Triturus cristatus. The sequence continues at coordinate 1,138,268,125 of NC_140592.1, forward strand.
ATAGGAGTCTGCAAGTGCACAAGTTACGTAAACTTAATACACTCAAAAGATCTCTCATCTTTTGAACACAAAGCAGAAGGCTTTATGGCCTACCTACAGCATACGTCACAGGTGTGTTATCTGTACTAAAACATGTGTTTGACACTTGAGAAACACCTATCACATGCCAACTGAAACTTACAGTGAGAATGCACAAACAAGGTGTGCACTACAAGGCATCACTCATATTTGAATGACTATCTGTCTCCATGGATGAGAAGGTTTTGTCAGCACTAGCCTATATACTTGAATGAGTGTAGGAGTACACTTGTAGCAGGACCATGAGACATTTAATTAAATGTCCCAGTATGTGACTCTCTCTATTCGTATCTTTACAGTGCTCTAAATGGATATGTACGGGGTTGAACAAATACCTCACTGCCTGTGTTAGGTAATAAAGGGCTGTATAGGTGTGTGTGCAGGTGCCTTTCAGACTTCTTCATACATACCTAGTATCTGCTAAGTGACTTAATGTATATGTGCTTCTGTAGCTGCATGACCAGGTCACAAAGAGAGTCTATGTTTTTATGAACAAGTATGTGAGTTGCTTTCGTGGTGGCATACTCTATGTAGTACTTGGGTTGGGGGCCTGCAAGTGCACAAATAACTTTAAAAAAAAACAAAAGACATATTTCATCTTTTATGTTTAGATTTGTTTTTATTTGTTGCAACACAAAGCAGTAATAAAAGCAATACAAATTCTGACGCAGCATCAACATTCAGCTATCACAAGTTCTGTGAGCAACTTAGAACTCCATAACTTTAAAAAAGGAAAAATTCCCCCAACTCCCCATCCCAACCTTACCCACCCACCCCTAGGTGCTTTTGCCTGCACTATTCATTGGGGATCTTCCGATGAATCAAGGTAGTGGTTCGGACAATCACAGCAGCTTTAAATATCTAGGGCAAGTGAGATCTTTGAATTCCTGTGAAAGGAGGGAAAGAAACGGCTTCCAGACATCCCTAAATGTGTTCTCTTGTTGTTTAATTGTCACTGTAAGTCTCTCCATCCACAAAAGGTGCCAAATATAATGAAGCCGTCCTAGTCTAGTTGGTATTTTTTCAGTTCCTCAAAGGTCCAAGATCGTTTGGTGAGCCGCCCCCAGAGCCAGTGCGATGTGTCTACCACTACGGGATTTAAGGGGAAAAGTCAATGGATTAGGGAGACCCAGCAGAATGTATGTAGGGAACCGGGGGAGTTGAGTACCAAAGTGATGATCAATCTCTGTCAGGACTTCGTCCCAAAATTGAGCCAATTTAGGGCAGTCCCATAGTATATGCAGGAGTATCCCCAAAGCGTCATCACATCTCCAGCACTTTTGATCCCGCTGCAGGCTCCCTCTATGTAAGCAGACCAGCGTCAAGTACCAGTAAGTAGTTATCTTTACCGCCGTTTCTATGCTAGCTGTATTGGATGCTATGTGTCTTGCGCGATAAAAGATATCTTGCCACTCCTGAAGGGAGAGCTCCTGGTCCAGCTCGTGCTCCTATTTCAATAGTTATTTAGGTCAGGTCACATTCAATCTGACCTCTCATATCACTTTCAGCCATTTGATTTCAGGCACCAGGACTGCTCAGATGGCATAAAATGGTGGCCACAACTCTATGAACAGCTTACAGCCATCCAATCTCGACATTTCTGATGACGCATGCATTCACGATTACTCGGGAAAATGTTGCAAATTAGCTGAGGCAACAGTTATCCTTTTTCCCACTTAAATTTCTCAACAACTACTGAACAGATTTACACCAGGTTACTGAAAGCGTGATCTGCGAACCGAAGTCTACCTTTCTACCAAGTTTGGTGTAATTCCATCCAACAGTTCAGGCTGCAGGTGGGTCTAAAGGTCCTATGGGAATTCATGGGAACCAGTTTTTTTTACCCCCTTTTTTCTCAGCCTCCACTTCATGGATCACCCCGAAACTTTCTTTACAGAACATGATACAGAGGGCACTTTATTGGGAAAACTTTGTAAAGATACATCAAATGACACCAAAGATATAGTCTAGTAAAAAAGTGTTTTTCCTATGGAAACATGGGCCTAACGATAACTACCTACTGGCAAGCACCAGTAGGTGATATATATGTATATGTTCGTGTATATATATATATATGTGTGTATATATGTGAATATGAAGTAAGCCTTGCCGTCACAAAGCCAGTAGCTCACACTCAAGTCTGATTTAAATTACTTTATTTAATTTCATCACCCTTGATGACAGCAAGGGTAATGAGATGAACTATAGTGATTTGAATCGGACTCAACTGTGTGCTACTGGTTTTGTGGTGGCAAGGAATACTTCATTTATGGTCTACAGTTTTGCCACCGTGAAGTAGCAGCAACCACGCACTAGAGAGGGGCAGCACAGGCAAACAATAGGAAACAGATATATGTGTGTGTCTATATATATATATATATATATATATATATATAGTTTGAAGTGTTGGCAGCCAATCAGAGGCAAGCTCGGGACGGCTCAGCCACAGATCTCACAATTTTCAAATATCGATATATGTAAATCTTTCAATATCTCAAAAGTTACTGAACGGGTTTTTACCATTTAAAGAAAAGTGTGCTTTCTGGACCAAGAGCTATCTCTCTAAATTTGGTGTAATTCCGTTCAGCAGTTCGGGCTGTAGCCGTGTCTAAAGTTGCCTATGGAAATTAACATGGAGAAAACATTTTTTGGGACCCCCCTTTTTCCTTGGCCTCCGCTTGACGAATCACCCTGAAACTTTCAAGACAGGAGCTGATCTGAGTGAACAATTAGTTTTGAAAATTTCGCAGAGATTTGTCAAACGACGCCAAAGATATCGGCAAAAGAAAAAACACTTTTCCTATGGAAACTAGATCCTAACTATAACAACCTACTGGCGACCGTAAGTGATCAAGATCGCTTATACGATCGAAACGCGTCCGGAGCGGACACCTGTCTGCACTAACTCTGGTGATGCTAATAAAACGAAAATGAAGCAGTAACCTTTCGTTCTTGGATACTTATTGAAACTCAAAGACATTGGTGGTCCGTACCTGTTCGTTTCTGGATTGATATCCAGCAACTCAGGCATAATCCATATATATATATATATATATATATTCACTGAAAAAACCATAGGTTTCACACATGTTATAGTTAGCTGTACATTTTACTGATAAAAAACCAATGAAATTCCCCCGTTATAGTTACTGTAGGCAACTATAACTCACGCGACCGTAATCCTCTGCTGATGCTAATACTGTATTTAGACACTTATTTGCCCATGTCTTCTTCCATTAAATTTTAGCTATACATATATTACAAATATTTTTTTTTCATAAAGACACATATGTCATCAGCAGAGGATTACGGTCGCGTGAGTTATAGTTGCCTACAGTAACTATAACGGGGGAATTTCATTGGTTTTTTATCAGTAAAATGTACAGCTAACTATAACATGTGTGAAACCTATGGTTTTTTCAGTGAATTTGCAAGGTTTTTTAAATGCTAATTCCTAACTATAACGTGTGTGAAACCTATGGTTTTTTCAGTGAATTTGTACGGTTTTTTAAATGCTAACTTACTTTACGCCATTCGTGGCGTGCGCGCCCAGTTAACGCAGTTCGTTCCGTGCGCGCACGGTGCGCTTCGAGCACCGTGCGCGCACAGTGAGCACGCGGTGCGCTTTGCGCACCGCGCGCCCACTTTACGCAGTTAGTGCCATGCACGCACGTTGGTCACGCGGTGCGCTGCGCGCACCGCGTGCCCACATTATGCGGGATGGGCCATGTACGCACGACGCGCTTCGCGCACCGTGCGCACATGGGGGACATATTATGCGCATCGTTGTGAAATGTTTTGTTTATTATTTTCATTTGTTTGATATGCCATGCACAAATGGTGCCCTTAGGGCACCATTTGCACTTGGGGTGGGGAGAGTGTGGATAATTTTTTTTTTTTCAACCAATTTTTACCGTACGCGTACGGTAAGCGTAATCGGCGATTTTTCGAAAAAAATAATAATTTTTTTTTTGGCCTTGGGGGTTGTTTGGGGGCCCGTATATCACTGCTGGGTGAATATTATCTCAATAAACTGCCCCTTTACACATTTTTGGGCTTCATTTATGCTGCCCCACTCAGAGTGCGAGAGAGAAAATGGCGGCCGCCGCTTCCTGGTTTCGGCCGAATCGAATGTTTACTAAGATCTAAGAGCCAATCAGAATCGCGCTCGCGCACGTCACCGTACGCGTACGGTAAGCGCACCGTAAGCTGGCTCAGATATATATATTGATTTAAAGGCTATTTTCTCAGAATCTACTGAACAGATTTACACCAAACCTACAAAAGGCACTTCCTTGACCTGAGGACTACCTCTCTGCCAAATTTCAAGTAATTCTGTTCAGCCGTTCGGGCTGTAGCTGTGTCTAAAGGTCCTATGGAAAAATGCATGGGAAAAACGCGTTTTGGGACCCCCCTTTTATCTCAGCCCCCGCTTGACGAATCCCCCCGAGACTTTCAGGGTAGGAGCGGAGCGGAGCGCCCCACCTATTTTGAAAAATTCGCGAGGATTCGTCGACCGGCGCAAAAGTGATTCAAAATAGAATGTTGCGGATTTCCTATGGAAACGTGGTCCTAACTATAACTACCTACTGGCGACCGCCAGTAGGTAATATATATATATATATATATATATATATATATATATATATATATATATATATATTAATATATAAATATAAATATATATATATATTATCTACTGGAGGTCGCCAGTAGATAGTTATAGTTAGGACCGAGTTTCCATAGGAAATCTGAAAATTCTATTTTGAATAACTCTGGCACCGGTTGACGAATCCTCGCGAAATTTTCAAAATAGGTGGGGTGCTCCGTTCAGCTCCTACCCTGAAAGTCTCGGGGTGATTCGTCAAGCGGGGGCCGAGAAAAAAGGGGGGCCCCAAAACACGTTTTCCCCATGCATTTTTCCATAGGATCTTTAGTTGAAGGTACAGCCCGAACGGCTGAACAGAATTACTTGAAATTTGGCAGAGAAGTAGTCCTCAGGTCAGGGAAGTGCCTTTTGCAGGTCTGGTGTCAATCTGTTCAGTAGTTCCTGAGAAAATAGCATTTAAAAGCATATACATATCTATAAGCGCGCACCGTGCGCGCACCGTGCGAGCACCCTAACGTGCGCGAGCGTAATTCTGATTGGTGGTTACATGTTAGTCAACGTTCGAATCGGTCGAAATCAGGAAGTGTCGGCCGCCATTTTGTTTGTTTTCAGTGCGAGAGTGAAAAAGGAAGGTGGCGAACATGAAAAGGGGGCAGGGTTGAGAGTTCCTGACCCCCTAGCCTTTGTCAGGGGGTCCCTGAAGGACTCCGAAGGCAGAACATTTTTTTGGAAAAAAAAAATTGTAAAAATCGCGGGGGTGCGCGCACCATGCGCGCCGGTGAAAACCCCCCCCCCAAAAAAATGTAATACGTAGTTTATTGTAAAATAAATATATAAAAAAAATAATAATACATAAATAAATTAGCATTTAAAAAACCGTACAAATTCACTGAAAAAACCATAGGTTTCACACACGTTATAGTTAGGAATTAGCATTTAAAAAACCTTGCAAATTCACTTAAAAAACCATAGGTTTCACACATGTTATAGTTAGGTGGATATTTCACTCGTAAAAAACCAATAAAATTCCCCCGTTATAGTTAGTTCAGACAACTATAATTCGCGCGACCGCCACTCTATCACAAGGATGATGTCATCAGTGATGTCATGAGTGATGCCACTGACCATGTCATGAGTGATGTAATATGTGACGTCATGAGCAGTGGATTGCGGGCGCACGAGTTATAGTTATCTGAACTAACTATAACGGGGGAATTTCATTGGTTTTTTACGAGTGAAATATCCACCTAACACATGTGTGAAACCTATGGTTTTTTAAGTGAATATATATATATATATATATATATATATATATATATATATATATATATATATATATCTCCGTGCTTTAGCTACTGCCGCCGCTGCTCCAAAACAGAGGGTGCGTCGTCAGAAACGGACCACCCAAGCAAGGTCCGGTACAAAATGTGATTACCTCGTAATCCAAGGAATGACGATGCCGTGTTCTGGCCAAATTCAATTTATTAGTCGGCTGTCCCACAGGCTTGCTCACGAACAGCGAGATGCTGGCTTCTCTTTCATTTATTTTTTTAGAAGGGGAGCTGTGTGGCCCTCCTTCTCTTAGTCATTTTTGGGCACTTGGAACCCCATCCCACAGGGCCTTAGCCTTTTAAAAAATAAAAAATATAACGGGAAAGGGAGGCCAATTTCAGCCCCGGGGACCCCCATCCCTCGGGGCATGGCCTTGTTTTTTATTATTAAAACGGGAGAGATGGGCCCTGTGGCCCCTGTTTCCTGGGCCACTTTTGGCCCCAGGCATATATATATATACCAGACGTCTCTGCACACCCGGTGGTGAGTACGAGCAGCAGCACAGCTGAAGTCAGGTCAGAAGAGGAGCAATCTTGTGCCCCCAAATATACCACTGCACTTTGGTTAAATCTGGGGGATTGACATATATAGACTGTCTTTAATTCATCATGTCCAACGAAGAGCTGCATGAGAGGGAAGCAGCCGCTGAAGCATTTTTTGATAATCTACCAAATGTACCGAGCCATGCCAGAAGTGCGGAAATAAACGCATGTACACTTGACGACAGTTACAAGGCTAAGTTAAAAACACTTGAAAAACTTATGCGCACAGAAATCACCAAGTGGTGGGAGGCAAAATCGTTGCAAAAATAGGCAGGAAAACAACTCCTCACGTTGGGCCTCACTTTCTGCCCTGAAAGCACATTTGACTACAGTAATACCTGGATTGATGTTTTCAAGTTCATTAGGAAACTAAGGTTGATTAAGTTTTTCAAATTAAAACAAAATAATGCCACTACTACTAACATTGTACATGCCGTTCCTCCAATCACTCACGGTGGCTGTCATCCCAACGCTGCGCATCCTGGGTGATCCAGCAGTACCTTGCACACAAGGCCTACACAACAAGTTCAATTAGATGAAGGTATCGAGAGTTCATGCCGAATTCCAAGCCCTTTCAAGCCTCACTCTACATTTACCCCTATGAAGCCAAGGGATGCGGTTGACATATACAGTGATGTCATCACTGAGGAGCTAAAAGCCCTGCATCTCAAAACCAAGAGGCAGACGGCCGCAAAACATATGCAGAGCCTCAGATATAACAAACCCATGAAAAAACTGCACAATAACAACAAAGTCATCATTAATAAGGCAGATAAAGGGGAAAATATTGTGCTGTGGTCCCGAAATTTGTATCTGGAGGAAGCCAACAGACATCTGATTGACAACATCTGTTAAAGGCTCTCCAACCACAAGGAAATTGCAAACAGCAACAAGGAACTCAGGAAACACCTCAATGATTTCAGATCACAAGGCCAGCTGAGTAAAGATGAATGTGCATTTCTCAACATTGAATCACCAGTCCTCCCTATCCTTTACTTTCTGCCTAAAGTGCACAAAAATGTGACACCATCCCTGGTCGGCCTATCATCTCAGCTAGGAAAAGTGTCTGTGAAAACATTTCCAAGTATGTGGATTTCTTCCTCCAAGATCTTGAATTCAACCAGAAAACGTACCTCAGAGATACCAGTGATTTCTTGCTCAAAGTTAAAGACATACCCTGGCACGAGGACTATCTGCTAATATCCATGGACATTACATCGCTTTATACAAGCATACGTCACCATGATGGTCTTGCTGCATGCAAATATTTCCTTGGCAAAAGACCCATCAATTGCCATAAACATAACAATCTCATTTTGTTTCTAATTGATTGGTGTCTTACACACAATTTTTTCATGTTTAACAGCAAGATATACCAGCAACTCAGAGGTGTGGCCATGGGAGCTTGCTTCTCGCCCAGCTCCGCATGTTTACATGTTGGGTGGTGGGAGTAGCGGGTTTTCATGGTCAAGCACCAGTTAGCATTTTGCAACAATATAGGTGCCGATTCTGATCCTGTAAAACCCGGGTACGAACCGTCGGACGGAGCGTTTTCTCCGTCCGACTCGTACCCGGGAAAAACACCTTACAAACCCGCAAGTACGATTCATACAGAAACACCATTTCCGTACGAATCGTAAAAAACACCGACCGGCAAAAAAACACATACAAATCGGATCCGGGACACCGCTTACGCGACATTCGCATGGAGTCAGGCAGCGTTTTACGGATCAGCAAGTACGATTCGTACCCACAGCACTTCGGACGAAAAATTTTTTACGGGACCCAAAAAGTGCCAGAAAAGCTAAGTATGCCGCGATGCACGACGAAAAGGGGGCCCGGTACGCACCGTACCCCCATTCCTACACGTCCGCACCGTACCCCAGCATCCCCCCATGTCTGCTCCGTACCCCCAGCCCCCCCATGTCCGCACCGTACCCCCAGCCCCCCCATGTCTGCACCGTACCCCCAGCCCCCCCATGTACGCGCCGTACCCCCACCCCCGTAGGCACTGAGCGTACCCCCACCCCCGGTATGTACGGTGCGTACCACCACCCCCTGTATGTACGGTGCGTACCACCACCCCCAGTATGTACGGTGCGTACCGCCACCCCCCCGTATGTACGGTGCGTACCACTGCTGGGGGTACGCACCGTACATACGGGGGGTACGCACCGTACATACGGGGGGGGAGGTGGTATGCACCGAACATACAGGGGGGTGGTGGTACGCACCGTACATACGGGGGTGGTGGTACGCATCGTCCATACGGGGGGGTGGTGGTATGCACCGTACATATGGGGGGTACGCACCGTACATACGGGGGGGTGGTGGTACGCACCGTACATACAGGGGGGGTGGTGGTACACACCGTACATACGGGGGGTGGTGGTACGCACCGTACATACGGGGGTGGTGGTACGCACCGTACATACGGGGGGTACACACCGTACATACGGGGGGTGGTGGTACACACTGTACATACGGGGGGTGGTGGTACGCACCGTACATACGGGGGGTGGTACGCACCGTACATACGGGGGGTGGTGGTTCGCACCATACATACGGGGGTGGTGGTACGCATCGTACATACGGGGGGGTCGTGGTACGCACCGTACATACGGGGGGTGGTGGTACGCACCGTACATACGGGGGTGGTGGTACGCACCGTACATACGGGGGTGGTGGTGGTACGCACCGTACATCCGGGGGGGTGGTACACACCATACATCCGGGGGGGTGGTGGTACGCACCGTACATACGGGGGGTGGTACGCACCGTACATACGGGGGGGTGGTCGTACGCTCCGTGCCTACAGGGGTGGGGGTACAGCACGTACTTGGGGGGGTGGGTTGGGGGGGTGTTCAGTGCGTATGCGGGCACATGTTTGGACGTCTCCATGCTGGCCATGGGAGTTCGCTCCGTACTGTGTTTTTTCCATACGGTTGTGCATTCGGACGGACGGGACGGATCGTACTTGCGCGCTCGGACTTCAGTTTCCCGATTCGTACGTAAAAGTGTCCGGGGACGTGTCGGACACTTTTTCCGACCCGAGGACGTGTCGGGGAATTTTCCCAATGCGAATCGTATGGATTTTTTAACATACGAATCATACTTGCCAGTTTGTATGGGACTTGTATGATTCGTACGTAAAAAAATCCGGATACGATTCGTACGGGGAATATTTTTAACGGATCAGAATCGGCACCTTAGTGTCTTGGCTACACTACATAGACAACGTCTTTTTGATTTGGCGAGCGGATGTTAACAGTGCTAGAATTTTCATTGATGAGATTAATGCCAATGATCTCAACTTAGAATTTAATGCCAACATTAGTGCCAACTCTATTGAATTTTTGGACGTCAGTCTATACATCGCCAATGGTACTCTGCATTCTAAACTCCATCGTAAGTCAACTGCAGGAAATTCCACGCTGCACGCATCCAGCTTTCACCCTAGACACCTCATATCCAGCATTCCCTATGGAGAAATGTTACAAATGGCTAGAATCTGCAGTACCCATGAGGATCTCCTATCGTGCCAGGCTGAAGCAGCAAAAAGATTTAAGGCGTGAGGATACTCAGCAGCTATCATACGCAAAGCCACTAACAGAGCCAATGCCATCCCCAGGGAGGAATTACTAGTGGCGCCTGCCAGCCTTGAGGTCACCAGCGCTACCAGCTCACTGGCTGAGCCCAACAGCCTACTCACCCCCAGACTCATCATAACACACAACATGGAAGAAAGAGCCATCAGATCATCTATTAACAAACACTGGGGGATAATCAGATCAGACCCTATACTAGGACTTGCTGTAGCACGAAACCAGACATCACGTATAGGAGAGCTTTCTCCATGAGGGATGCACTAGTCAGAAACAGTCCTGAGATTGTTACTACACAAAATTGACTAGCAAACAGAAATGGTTTTGTTTAAATGCCAGAGTTGCAGGGCATGTAAGTTCGGCAAGAACATCACGAAGATAGACTCCGCTTTCAGGCACGCGCCACTTACCATCAGACAAAGATTAACCTGTAGAACGGAGTTTGCGGTGTACATACTCGAATGTAACTGTGGGCTACGTTATAATTTGGGAGCACTAAATTACAAGTACACTTGCGTATACTTCAGCACCTGAGAGCAATAGTAAACAACGACCCAGCCTACCCTGTAGCCAGGTATTTCAAGGAGATGCACAACAATAATCTAGAGCACTTCCAATATTCAGTCATCGACTGCGTTCCACCACTTAGACGTGGTGGTAATAGGGAGAGGTTGTTGAGGCAGCTTGAGAGTAGGTATATCCTTCAATTCAATACCAAGGCGCCCGCAGGTCTGAACACTATGGAGGATCTGCACCATTTCCTGTGACACAAATTTAGTCACACAAACTTTAAGAACTTGCTTTTTCTCTGTAGCTTTGTACCTCTGTCGTCATTAGTGTACATATTTTATTACTGTTAGCACATAGCCCTACTTTCACACTTCTAGTATTCACATGGAATTGAGCATCCTGTCAATATAGCCATGTTCGACCACTGAGATTATGCCCAGTATTTATACTGTTATTTTATTTGTCTTCATGCGGGATTGCGAGCACTTGCAGTATCATAAATTATCCCATGCTCCGAAAGGATGGTCAATACATGTATACATGCCATGCAGACGTATGAACATGAATCAGTTAGTAACTTTTTCAGAATACGTCATGTTACATACCTATGAATTCTATGTGAACTATGCAATGTACAATTTTGGTAGGCAACGTAAAGTTCTTTTTTCTGCACATATATGCAACACATATCACACTTTGCATTTATATGTCAAACAAATGCTTATGAGGAGGTACAATCACCACTGTAAAACGCACTGTGTATGTTTTAACTGCACATGCATACCTTCCACATTTTGTATATACACACCTACAAGCACTATCCACCCTCTCTCACACCCCTAATCAATGTTATTTTAGTGGCAGATAGCTTTGCATTTATGCTGTTATGTAGCCTGTTTTGCAACATGCATTATCTCGCAGTAGGACACGCACAACTCACAACTAGCCATTGTCTTTTCATGTAAATGATTGTACTTTGATTTAAGTGATGCCCTGCCATCAAGGGTAATTCTAAGTTGCAGTCTTTTCATTTTAATCATATACTTCTTAGAGCGACATAGCAGTTAACATCGAGTACAGCAGCTCGCACTACACACACTGGTACTCACGTGTGACAATGTGTCCGTAACAGCAGTAACACACAAGAATTTTTGTTTGGTAGCTGTAGATACCGGTAGCTCCCACATAGGCAGCCGTGTTGTATTTGCAGTATGACTCAGGCAATCACCGGCTTGGTTAGACAGATGGCATTATGTAGTCTGTTTACACTGGCTTTACTCACTGTAGTAAAATTCTGTGATGCAATACAGTTGGTTTACTGCGCTTACCCATAGTCACCACACGTTGCAAAACAGTGCAGTCATTATGATGAACATAGTAAAAATACACTGGCTTTACTCACTGTAGTAAAATTTTGTGATGCAATACAGTTGACTTACTGCGTTTACCCATAGTCACCACACATTGCAAAACACTGCAGTCATTACGATGAACATAGTGAAAATACTGCCACCACCACTTGTATATATTGCACTCACTCACCATTACAGCGCTCTGTGATCAAGGCCGCATGTCTGGCGGCCGAAACGCGTCATTTGGACATTTGGGTGCCGATTCCGATCCTGTAAAACCCGGGTACAAATGGTCGTACGGAGCGTTTTCTCCATACGACTCGTACCCGGGAATTCCACCGTACAAACCAGCAAGTAGGATTCGTACAGAAACACCATTTCTGTACGAATCGTAAAAAACACCGTACAGCTAAAAAATACATACAATTCCGATCCTGGACAGCGCGTATGTGACGTCCGCACAGAGTCAGGCAGCATTTTACGGACCAGCAAGTACGATTCGTACCCACAGCACTCCGCACGGCTATATTTTTACGGGAGCCAAAAAGTGCCGAAAAAACTAAGTACGCCGTGATGCACGAGGAAAAGGGGGCCCGCTACGCAACATACACGCCATCACCCACATTGTACGTGTCATCATATACGGTGCGTACCCCAACATTGCATATGTACGGCCCATACCCCCCACCCCCCCTATGTACGGCCCGTACCCCCCACCCCCCTATGTATGGCCCGTACCCCCCACCCCCGTATGTAAGGCCCGTACCCACCACCCCCCGTATGTACGGCCCATACCCCCCACCCCCGTATGTACGGACCGTACCCCCACCCCATATGTACGGCCCGTTCCCCCCCACCCCCCCATATGTACGGACCATCATCAGTGATGTCATCAGTGATGTCACTGACCATGTCATGAATGATGTAATATGTGACGTCATCAGCAGTGCATTGCAGGGGCACGAAAGGGAATTTCTATGGTTTTCTATGAGGGAAATGTCCAACTAACTATAACATCCCTGAAACCTATGTTTTTTTCAGTGAATTTCAAAGGTTTTTAAATGCTAATTCCTAACTATAACGTCACTGAAACCTATGGTTTTTTCTGAGAATTTCTAAAGTTTTTTAAATGCTCATTTCTAACTATAACGTGCCTGAAACCTATGGTTTTTTCTGTGAATTTCTAAGGTTTTTTAAATGCTAATTTCTAACTATAACGTGCCTGAAACCTATGGTTTTTTTCTGTGAATTTCAAAGGTTTTTTAAATGCTAATTTCAAATTATAATGTTCATTAAACCTATCTTTTTTTCTGTGTTTTTTAATTATCAACCCATTCTCTTGGTGAAAACTGCAAATCTCACCACTCTTCCATCGATACCTTATGCCAACAAAATCGCCACAAACGAGAGCCACAACTAACGCTAATGAAGTGCAATGTAGGCGCAAAAAAAACACGAAAACACCACTTCCCCATATTTTCAACGACCAGCCAAATCTGCAATGCGATCCAAAGAGCAGGTGATAAGCCGAGTTAGCAGTAACAAATTAACATCAACCTTTAACTGGTGTAAGGAGGCCGACTATCTACTCCGTGAATTGGACCCAACTCACAGCCACATCTAAAGACCAACATGTGATAGAGCTACTGATCATGCAGGTCCGGCACGCAACAAGACCACAACACCCAGCGCCACCACCACCAGAACCTCCCCCGTACCACCCCCCCTACTACCGCCAAGGCAGCGCAAAACAGGACAACGGCCCTTCCCAAAACACCAGACCACGCATCATCGCACGGTGCACACACGCTGTGTGCTTCAGGTGCTACTAACTCACTGCATCATAAATCATCGCCACGTAGCTGTGCACCAATCCTGACTGCTGCCTCCACCCTACACTGGGGTTACACGGTTCACAATTGAAGATTAGTAGCGACGCAAATTGTCTAAGACTCTATAATGGGTTAAGAAGACCAAATGCTCCCAATCTGTGCAGCTCCAGTCAATGTCACCTGCCTGTGGGCCTTTGCTGACCGCTGCCTCCGGCCTACATTGTGGAAGATAGGTGACACGTGGTGCCAACCAACCCTGTTCTACACAAGCCGATCCCACATGTGTATCTGTGTCCTGAGTCCTCAATGGCAGCGACCACAGCACCACACTCCCTTCGATCACTGAGTGGTATTTCCACTTGGAAGACCGGCGACACGTGGTGCCACTGAACCTGTACTATGCAAGGTTTGTTTGGGTCACCAACGTACGCACGTGGCTGTGGACCCTAGCTCACCGCTACCACTGCCCTACACTGTCAGCGACCGGCAACAAATGGTACCACTAACTGTCTTCAACACAAGCCGATCCCACATGTGTAAGTGTGTCCTGAGTCCTGAATTGCAGCGACCACAGCACCAGATTACCTTTGATCAGTGAGGGGTATTTCCATATGGAAGGCCGGCGACACGTGGTGCCACTGAACCTGCACTACGCAGGCTGGTGGGGCCACCAACGTATGCACGTGGCTGTGGGCCCTTGCTCACCGCTACCTCAGGCCTACACTGTGGAAGACCGGTGACAAATGGTGCCACTAACCGTCTTCAACACAAGTCGATCCCACATGTGGAACTGTGTCCTAAGTCCTGAATGGTAGTGACCCTAACTCCATGAGACAACCACAGCACCAGACTCCCTTCAATCAGTGAGGCATATTTCCATATGCAACGGCGGCGACACGTGGCGCCAATAACTCTGTTCAACACAAGCCAAACAATCCCACATGTGGAACTGTGTCTTGAGTCCTGAATGGCAGTGACCCCAAGTCCATGGCAGTGACCACAGCAGCATACTCCCTCTGATTAGTTAGGCATATTTCCATATGCAACGGTGGCGACACGTGGTGCCAATAACTCTGTTCAACACAAGCCGAACAATCCCACATGTGGAACTGTGTCCTGAGTCCTGAATGGCAGTGACCCCAAGACCATGGCAGCCACCACAGCAGCAAACTCTCTTTGATCAGTTAGACATATTTCCATATGCAGTGACCCAAAACTTCATGACCGCGACCACACCACCGCACTCCCTTCGATTAGTGAGGAGTATTTTCATTTTGAAGGCTGGCGACAAGTGGTGCCACTGAACCTGCACTACGCAGGCCGGTGATGCCACCAACGTATGCACATGGCTGTGGGCCCTTGCTCACCTCTACTTCTGGCCTACACTACAATCAGCAGGCCTCACAATTCAGATAGAGTCGTGATTGCACATGAGGCGGTCCTATAGCCAAAACACATTGCTCCCAGTGCGGCCCATCCACACCATAAATCATCACAGGCTCATACACACTCAATACTTCTGGTGCCACTAACCCTCTTTAACAGAAGCCGATCCCACATGTGTAACTGTGTCCTGAGTCCTGAATGGCAGTGAGCCCAAGTCCATGGCAGCGAGCACAGCACCAGACTCCCTTCGATCAGTGAGGCATATTTCGTTATGCAAGGCTGGCGACACGTAGTCCCACTAACCCTCTTTAAGACAAGCCGATCCCACATGTGTAACTGTGTCCTGAGTCCTGAATGACAGTGACCCCAAGTCCGTGGCAGCGACCACAGCAGCATACTCTTTGATCAGTTAGACATATTTCCATATGCAAGGCCGGCGACACGTAGTCCCACTAACCCTCTTTAACACAAGCCAATCCCACATGTGTAACTGTGTCCTGAGTCCTGAATGGCAGTGACGCCAAGTCTGTGTCAGTGACCACAGCACCAGACTCCCTCTCATCAGTGAGGCATACTTCCATATGCAAGGACAACAGCACGTGGTGCCACTAACCCTGTTCAACACAAACCGATCCCACATGTGTAACTGTGTCCTGAGTCCTGAACGTCAGTGACCCGAACTTCGAAACAGTGACCACAGCACCACACTCCCTTCGTTTAGTAAGGGGTATTTGCATATGGAAGGCCGACGACACGTGGTGCCACTGAACCTCCACTACGCAGGCCGGTGGGGCCACCAACGTATGCACGTGGCTGTGAGCCCTTGCTCACCGCTACCTCTGGCCTACACTGTGGAAGACCGGCGACAAATGGTGCCACTAACCATCTTCAACACAAGCCGATCCCACATGTGGAACTGTGTCCTAAGTCTTGAATGGAAGTGACCCTAACTCCATGAGACAACCACAGCACCAGACTTCCTTCGATCGGTGAGGCATATTTCCATATGCAACGGCGGCGACACGTGGTGCCAATAACTCTGTTCAACACAAGCCGAACAATGCCACATGTGGAACTGTGTCCTGAATGGCAGTGACCCCAAGTCCATGGTAGCGACCAACCAGCAATCAATCAATCAATCAATCAATCAATCAATCAATCAATCAATCAATCAATCAATCAATCAATCATATCATTTGTAAAGCGCACTACATACCCGTGAGGGTCTCAAGGCGCTAGGGGAGGGGATGCTGCTACTGTTCAAAGAGCCAGGTCTTGAGGAGTCTCCTGAAGGTTAGGAGGTTTTCGGTCTGCCGTAGGAGGATAGGGAGGGTAGGGAGGGTGTTCCACGTCTTGGCGGCGAGGTGGGAGAATGATCTGCCGCCGGCGGTCGCTCTTCGTGAGCGGGGACGGTGGCAAGGGCGTGGTCTGCGGAGCGGAGCTGGCGGACGGGGGTGTAGAGACCAACTCGACTGTTGAGGTACGCTGGTCCGGTGTCGTGGAGTGCTTTGTGTGCGTGGGAGAGGACCTTGAAGGTTATCCTCTTGTTGATGGGGAGCCAGTGCAGATCTTTCAGGTGGGGGGTGATGTGGCTGCGGCGGGGGATGTCGAGGATCAGGCGTGTGGAGGCGTTCTGAATGTGTTGGAGTCGTTTCAGGAGTTTGGCCGGGGCCCCTGCATAGAGTGCTTTGCCGTAGTCCAGTCTGCTGCTGACGAGGGCCTGGGGGATCGTCCTTCTAGTTTCGTGGGGATCCACTTGAAGATCCTGCAAAACATGCGAAGGGTGTTGAAGCAGGAGGAGGAGACGGAGTTGACCTGCTTTGTCATGGAGAGTGTTGAGTCGAGGATGACCCCCAGGTTTTGTGCATGGTTGGAGGGTGTAGGGGGTGCTCCTAGTGCCGTTGGCCAACAGGAGTCGTCCCAGGCCGAGGGGGTGGAACCGAGGATGAGGACCTCCGTCTTGTCCGAGTTCAGCTTCAGACGGCTGTTCCTCATCCAGTCGGCGATGGCCTTCATTCCTTCATGGAGGTTGGTTTTGGCGGTGTGGGAGTCCTTGGTGAGCGAGAGGATCAGCTGGGTGTCGTCGGCATAGGAGATAATGTTGAGGTTGTGCTGTCGGGCGACGTGGGCGAGTGGTGCCATGTAGGCGTTGAACAGCGTTGGGCTGAGGGATGAGCCTTGGGGTGCGCCGCAGATGATCTCGGTGGCTTCGGAGCGGAAGGGGGGTAGGCGGACGCTCTGGGTTCTCCCGGAGAGGAAGGAGGTGGTCCAGTCAAGGGCCTTCTCTTGGATTCCGGCATCGTGGAGGCGTGCTTTTAGTGTGCGGTGGCAGACTGTGTCGAAGACGGCTGACCGGTCCAGGAGGATGAGGGCCGCGGTTTCTCCGTTGCCGAGCAGGATCCTGGTCTTGTCAGTGGCGGCGATGAAGGCAGTTTTGGTGCTGTGGTTGCTGCGGAAGCCGGACTGGGACGGATCCAGGATGTTGTTCTCTTCGAGGAAGCTGGTCAGTTGTTTGTTGACGGCCTTTTCGATGACCTTCGCTGGGAACAAGAGCAGGGAGATGGGCCGGAAGTTCTTGAGATCCCTGGGGTCAGCCTTGGGTTTCTTAAGTAATGCGTTGATCTCTGCGTGCTTCCAGCTCTCCGGGAAGGTCACTGTCTCGAAGGTGATGTTGATGGTTTTCCAGAGGTGGGGTGCAATGATGCTGCTGGCTTTGTTGAAGATGTGGTGTGGGCAGGGGTCTTCCGGGGATCTGGAGTGGACGGTGTTCATGATCTTGATGGTGTCGTCGTCACTGATGTTGGTCCAGGCGAGCAGGCGGTTGGTGCAGGTGGTGGTCGTAGGGGCGTGGGTGTCGGTGGTTGCCGGGGTGGTGTCGGCGTCGAAGCTGTCGTGGATGTCTGCGATCTTGCGATGGAAGAAGGTGGCCAGCGAGTCGCACAGGTCTTGTGACGGTGGGATGTCGTTAGTGTTGGAGCTGGGGTTGGAGAGTTCCTTCACGATCCTGAAGAGCTCTTTGCTGTTGTGTGCGTTGTTGTCTATGCGGTCTCTGAAGGCAGTCCTTTTGGCGGATCTGATGAGTTGGTGGTGTTGGCGGGTGGCATTCTTGTGGGCTAAGTAGCTTTCCGGTGTTCTTTTCGCGGGTCCCGTTTTTTTCTAGTTTTCGGCAGGTTCTCTTGGAGGCCTGGAGGTCTTCGGTGAACCAGCTGGCTCTCTTGCTGGTGTGGGTGTTGGGGGGCTTCTTGAGTGGGGCAAGGGTGTTGGAGCAGTTGTTGATCCATTGTCTGAGGCTGCGGGCTGCGGCGTCGGGGTCGGTCGGGTCCGCGGGTGAGCTCTGTGAGAGGGTGGCGGTTATCTGGTCCTCGGTGATCTTGCCCCAGCTGTGACGAGGCCTCTGCTGGGTGTGGTGGTGTGTGGTGGGTTTCCGGAAGGTGAAGTGGATGCATCAGTGGTCGATCCAGTGGAGTTCGGTGGGGCGGTCGAAGAAGACGTGAGTGCTCTCTAAGAAGATGGGGTCAAGTGTGTGGCCGGCGGAGTGAGTGGGTTTTGTGACGAGTTGTCTGAGTCCGAGGTTGCCGAGGTTGTCGATCAGGGTGGAGGAGTTAGCGTTGTTGTTGTTCTCGAGGTGGAAGTTCAGGTCCCCGAGGAGGATGTAGTCCGTGGAGGCGAGGGCATGTGTGCTGATGAAGTAGGTGATGGAGTCGCTGAACTGCGGTCGGGGTCTGGGAGGTCTGCCAATGGCAGTGACCCCAAGTCCATGGCACCGACCACAGCACCACACTCCCTTCGATCAGTGATGCATATTTCGATATGAAAGGCCGGCGACACGTAGTCCCACTAACCCTCTTTAACACAAGCCGATCCGTATGTGTAACTGTGTCCTGAGTCCTGAATGGAAGTGACCCCAACTTCGTGGCAGCGACCACAAATCACTGACAGAATATAGAATGCCAAAATATCGTACGGTCAAAATAATGTGGACAAAATATAGAATGCAAAAATATCGAATTCCTATCCACAAACAGGTAAGGACAAAAATATTGAATCCAAAATATTGTTGTAAATAATAGTTTGTTAAAATATCGTATTTTTTAAATGTCTTAAAAGTAATGTAAAATTAATGAAATAATAAATATAATTAACTAAAACATACTTAAAAATACTTAAATAACCATAAAACTTAATAAATGATTAATGCAAGTTATAAAAAAATAAACATAAGTTTTTATTTTTTAATACATATATATATATATGATTAATAAATAATTATAGTGAAGGATAGTGGGAGGGTAAAATGTACTATTCCCACTCCAGTGAGTGCAACAGTAGGGAAAGCGTTGGATAGCTTAGGGGAAAAAATTACTATTCCCACTCCAGAGAGTGCAACAGTAAGGAAAGCGTTGGATAGCGTAAGGGTAAAAATCACTATTCCCAATCCAGTGAGTGCAACAGTAGGGAAAGCGTTGGATAGCGGGAGGGTAAAAATTACTTTTCCCACTCCAGTGAGTACAACAGTAGGGAAAGCGTTGAATATCGGAAGGGTAAAAATTACTATTCCCACTCCAATGAGTGCAATAGTAGGGAAAGTGTTGGATAGCGGGAGGGTAAAAATTACTATTCCCACTCCAGTAAGTGCAACAGTAGGGAAAGCATTGGATAGCGTATGGGCAAAAATTAATATTCCCACTCCAGAGAGTGCAATTGTAGGGAAAGCGTTGGATAGCGTAGGGGAAAAAATTACTATTCCCACTCCAGAGAGTGCAACAGTAAGGAAAGCGTTGGATAGGGTAGGGGTACAAATTACTATTTCCACTCCAGTGAGTGTAACAGTAAGGAAAGCGTTCAATAGCGTAGGGGTAAAAATTACTCTTCCCACTCCAGTGAGTGCAACAGTAGGGAAAGCATTGGATAGCGGGAGGGTAAAAATTACTATTCCCACTCCAGAGAGTGCAACAGTAGTGAAAGTGTTGGATAGCGGGAGGGTGAAAATTACTATTCCCACTCCAGTGAGTGTAACAGTAGGGAAAGCGTTCAATAGCGTAGGGGTAAAAATTACTTTTCCCACTCCAGAGAGTGCAACAGTAAGGAAAGCGTTGGATAGCGGGAGGGTAAAAATTACTATTCCCACTCCAGTGAGTGCAACAGTAGGGAAAGTGTTGGATAGCAGGAGGGTAAAAATTACTATTCCCACTCCAGTAAGTGCAACAGTAGGGAAAGCATTGGATAGCGCAGGGGTAAAAATTACTGTTCCAACTCCAGAGAGTGCAACAGTAGGGAAAGCGTTGGATAGCGTACGGGTAAAAATTACTATTCCTACTCTAGAGAGTGCAACAATAGGGAAAGCGTTTGACAGCGGGAGGGTAAAAATTACTATTCCCACTCCAGAGAGTGCAACAGTAGGGAAAGCATTGGATAGCATAGGGGTAAAAATTACTATTCCCACTCCAGTGAGTGCAACAGTAGGGAAAGTAATGATTTAATATTTAAATAAAAATAAATTAATTATCAATACCAATAAAAAATAATTAAAATTAATTACCAATTACAAAATATTTAATAATTAATTAATTATATATACCAATAAATATTATTTATTACAAATTAATTACCTATTAATAATTCATTAACAACCAATTAATGTGCAATACCAAAAATGTAACAAGTAATACAAAAAATACCAATTAATAATTAATTAACAATACATTAATTATCAGTACACAAAAATATTTTCAATAATTACCTAATTACAATTAAATTACTTCCCACCCTATTCCCCTATAAACCCACAGCCCGCAGCGAATAATAAATTAATACAATTAACATAATACAATTAACATAATTATCAATTTGTTAACAAAAATGAATTACCAATTAATAACAATGAATTACCAATTAATAATTAATTAATAATAAATTAACTATCAATACAAATAAATTAAAGTAAATATTTACTTAATTACAATTAAAATACTTCCCACCCTATTCCCCTATAAACCCACAACCCGCTACAGAACTAAAACGCAAAATTAAATTAAAAATAATTATTAATTCCTAAAAAATTATATTTAATTTACTATCATTAAATTACTTCCCACCCTGTTCCCCTATAAACCCACAACCCACTAGGGAATTAAATTACGCAAAAACATACATTACAAAAATAATATACACTTTGAACACATATACTAACATAGAAAACACTTTAAAAAATTCAATATTATTAAAAATTTGATATATTTTATCTGCCTATATTATGTACTTCGATATTTTGACAGTCGATATTACTTACCTGCATTTCGATATTTTTTACCACTATATTATGTTCATTCGATATTATGTCCATTCTATATTTTGATTTCGATATGTTGCTCATTCTGTATATTTTTTTCTTTATTTTGTCTAGTTACCAGCGACCATAGCACCAGACTCCCTTCAGTCTTATTTGTTGTTCTTTTCTTTAAATAATTTTTTTATATGTAAATCTATACATGACTAAGATTCTTCTTTGTCCAACCGCACAGGGACACTTCCAGGCCCAAGAAGGTTGTTGAGGGTATGATGGTAATGTGGGAAGAGGGTGCATTACCTGCCGATGTGGGGAGAGGCAGCGTCAAAGGGGTATCCATCACAGAAAGAACTCCAATATGTTTTCACAAATGCCTCGGACAAATGCCAGCTGACAGACTGAATCACAAAATGGTTTTTCAATGCTTATGTAGTGTGAGTTATAAACAGTTCGCACCCAGGCTCGCAGAGGGCCAGCTGCGGCCGGTCCGCTCGACTCACAGACGCAGTACTACGAGCCGTCCGCGTTATTGTAGCCATCCCAGCCCTGTTCCGTCGTACGCCACACCACGCCACTGCGATTACGTTCCGACGTTGGCCCCACATAGCTACCTGTCGCAGGCGTACTCGCTGTTGGTGTGCAGGTCAGTGGTCTTGTTCTCAACATCTCACGGCCACTCCCTCAGGGCAGGTTTGCACACATGCCACACCCATCCGGCACATGCATCACAGGCCATGTGACCACGCAAATATAATAGATCGACAACGTCACATCCTTTATTGCTGGTGCTGAATAGATGGCGGACGCTCCACGTGTCTCAACCATAAAGAGTCTTTGAAAAGTTGCGCAGAAGGTTAGTCGCACCCTGATCTGTATAGCCATCAGGGGCCTACCACCCCCTTGGCACGGACTTCAGATGCACAGGGTTAGTGGCACCCGAAGCTCATATGGCCATCAGGGGCCTACCACCACGTGGCACGAACTTAACTTCCACAGGCTTAGCAGCCCCAAAAGCTGATGTGGTCTCCGCCATTGATGACTCAGGACTCAGCGACATATGTGAAATCTGCTAGGCCGTGGAGAAGATGATGTGGTCTCCGCCATTCATGTCTCAGGACTCAGCGACATCTATGCGATCCGCCAAGCACCTGATGTGGTCTCAGCCATTCATTACTCAGGACTCTGAGACATATCTGGGATGACTTTTGACGGGCACGTGGAGTGCCCACTGCTGCACACTCCGGTGGCACCAGGTAATTATTTGCTCCTATCTCTCTAACTCTCTCTCTTCCTTCTCCCTTTCTCACTCCCTTTCTTTCTTTCCCTCTTTTTCCCTCTGGCTTTTTTTTCTTCCCTGTTTCTCTGTGCCGCTCTCCTTAGATATGCCCATTACACACGTCCTTATTTTGTGCTTTATTTTCCAGGCTCTGTCGTCGACATCCATGGTCTCGACAGGAGTGTTCCGCCTTCTTGTTTTCTATTATTTTTGCTACATTTTGTTTATTAGTTTATCATTTATATAAATATATGTTAAGAAAAAAATAAATTTTGCAGATAGTTTTTCGTTTATCGTTATATATATATTTATAAAAAAAAAGTAAAAAAAAAAAATTTAACAACGTTTTTGGTTGTTCTCTTCACTGCTGTGTGACTCTTTCTTGTTCTTATTACTGTTATTTAATGGAGTCCACCATGGTGTTAAATTCTGGGGCACTTATCATGGGAATACTGGTGATGTCTGCAGTTTACACCAACTTCTGAATAGTGTTTTAGATTTATCTCAACTTTACTTCCATTAAAGTGCTGATACTGAAATGCAGACTAGCCGTTCCCGTGCAAAAAGACACAAGGTGCACCTTTTGCGATTTATTCTAAATACTAAAATCCTGTATTGAATTGCACTGCGGTAGTGGCTGCACTTACAGTGCACACACAAAATCAATTAAGAACTCTCATTGTATTTATATTGATTGGGAATAGTGCGTCAAGTGCTGGATCTTGACGAGATACACTGCTCAGTTCGTATATTGTTCTGCACACGAAAAAAATCCCATCACAACTTTCACACCAACTGCAATGCGAAACAAATTCCAGCGATAAGCCACATTAGCACCAGGTATTTTACACCTGCTTTCTGCTGGTGTTAAGCAGGACGACTGCCTGCACCATGAAACGGAACACAGCCAAGACCCACACCAGAACACCCACAGGTGCCATAGAATCAATGAGCATGATGTAGGGATACCCATGAGGGCCACAAGACACATCGCAACAACTCCAGGACCGCCAATGCCCCCCAAACCCACATCTGAGCAAGTGTGTCTCTGTGGTCATTGTCTTAGCATGATAGGCACGAGCCCTGCAACATCACAGTGTGCTGTCACCTCAGCATTGGCAGTGAGCCTGGACATGTAGCTACGCACGCATCCTCCTGCATGCACAACCGGCATGTGCTGGTCCGGAGTACACAGGTCAGCGCAGGGGTATGCCTATCCTTCAAGGGGAACAGGATGTCTTGGAGATGTCCGTGTACAGGAAGTGCGTAAGTGTGTCTGTGTTCTGGTGTGGCCTGCCACAAAGGCCGCAGCACTCGATGTTGTGAAGTGCCATGCACCACCTCCAAACGGCACTGTGATGGTGTAGTTTGAATGTAGCAGGACATGCGCGAATAGGCATTACAGTGGTGTGCCGTATGAGTGCACGAGATACAAAGTCCCTTTCCAGCCGCTGGCGACACTGGTGGACCCGGAGGGCAGGTTTGTAGCAGTGCAGGGGAGACTAGATGGGAGGGACATGGCCTTATGTAGTGTGTATGCCCCTAATGTAGACCAGGCCACCTTCTTTTCCAGACTGTCGGGGCAGCTTGCGGCCTATTTGACGGGGACGGTGGTGTTGGGGGGGGATTTTAACTCAGTGGTAGATGTTGAGCTGGATAGGTCCCACCCGCCCCTGGCACAATCGGTGGTTCGTAGGGTGGCTAATAGCAGGCGCGCTTGGCAGGACACATGGGGGTTGGTAGACACATGGCGGACGCATCATCCGAGGGATAGGGATTACTCCTTCTACTCAGCCCCCCACGAGTTGTATGCCCGCTTGGACAGCATATTGTGTTCCCCGGATGCCCAGACTCTGATGCGACACAGTGAGTACTTGGCTAAAACCATCTCGGACCATAACCTTTGCATGGGGGTGCTGCAGTGGTCTAGACAGCGGCAGGCGATACCCACTTGGCGCTTAAACCCCTTGTTGCTGGAGGACCCGGTTTTCCGGGCTGAGGTTAGTGGCTGCATAGAGCAGTACTTTAGGAGTAACGCGGATACGGCGTCGACCCGGGCGGCGGAGTGGGACGCGTTCAAGGCAGTGGTCCGGGGAGTTTGTATATCATCCACTGCTGGCGTGCGGAAGACTTTGTTGAAGGAGGTAGCGGGGGCGGAGGCCCAACTGCGGGCGGCTGAGCGCGCACATCAGGCGGGGGAGGGCGAGCTACCTGCGGTCGTGGAGGCACGGGAGGGCGTGGCGGTGTGTGTAGAGAAGCTTCGCTGCTTTGATCATAAGGAATACCTTACCCGGGCACATGCGGAACGGGACAAGGTGGGGTCTCTTTTGGCATGGTTGGCGTCCCCGACGGCCCGCGGTACACCTATACTGTCGCTGGTCGAGGCAGGGGGGGTCCCGGTCTATTCTCAGGAGGAGATTAATAGGCAGTTCGCCAGTTATTACGCAAGGCTGTATGACAGCACCATGCGGGGAGAACCTGAAGGTTTAGCTGAGTTTCTGGTGGCGGCTCGCCTGCCCCGGCTGGACCCGGAGAGCGAGAAGGACCTCGGGGGTGCTATCACCCTGGGCGAGATTCGTGCAGCAATTAAGCAAATGGCCAGGCGAAAGACCCCGGGGGTAGACGGACTGCCCATCGAGTTCTATGCGGCTTGCCCAGATTTGCTTGCGCCGCAGCTGCAAGTCCTTTACGGAGAGGCTTGGCGTCTTGAGCGCTTACCAGCCTCCGCTCGAGAGGCTATTGTGGTGCCTCTGCTGAAACCAGGAGGGGAGGCTGGCGCGCGCACGGCATACCGCCCGCTCTCCATGTTGACGGTGGACTACAAAATCCTGAGCAAAATCCTGGCGTCGCGCCTGTTGACTCATATGACCGCCTTGATCCATCCAGATCAGGCGGGCTTTATCCCACGACGTAACACGGCCACGTCGGTGCGACGTTTGCTACGGGTGATGGAGCTGGACCGGGACATATATCCGGAAGCCTGCACTCTGTCGGTCGATATTGAAAAGGCCTTCGATAGTGTGGAGTGGCCCTATTTATACCGAGTGCTACGGGCTTTTGGCCTGGGGGACGGCTTTGTACGCTGGACCACCTTGCTCTATAATGAGGCCACGGCCCGGGTGAAGACGGGGGTTACTATCTCGGCCTCCTACCCGGTGCGGAGGGGAACGAGGCAGGGTTGCTCGCTCTCCCCCTTATTGTTCGCCCTGGCTATTGAGCCGTTGGCGGCGCATGCCCGGCTGGGGCGTTCCTATGCTGGAGTTCACCTAAGGGGGGATGCTCACTATATCTCCCTGTATGCTGACGATCTGCTGATGTTTCTGGCGGATGCCGAGGGAGCGCTGAGTGGGGCGACTGCCTTGTTGGAGGCCTTTGGACGCCTCTCAGGGCTCAAGGTCAACTGGGGCAAGACATGCTTGTTCCCGCTGGGACCGGGCGGCCGGGCCCCCCAGTCACTGGGACTGGTCCGATGGGAGGGGGACTGCCTGCGGTATCTGGGGGTTAATATCTACCACACCCAGCAGGACTTGCTGGAGGGGAACGTTGGCAGAGCCATTCGCGGATTGCGGGGCAGCATGAGTTTCTGGAGTACACTCCCGCTTTCGTGTGCCGGGAGGGTTGCGCTGTTGAAGATGGTGGCGTTGCCACGACTCCTCTATTACTTTCGCACCCTACCTATATGGGTGCCGGCGTCGTACTTCCAACGGCTTAGGGCGATGTCCACGGGCTTCATTTGGGGCTCCGGGAGAAGGCGGGTGGCGTTGACCACCCTGCGGCGGCCGAGGGCGGAAGGGGGCCTGGCAGTCCCGGACTTCGAGTGGTACTATCTGGCGGCCCAACTCCAGTGGCTTACGCAGGCGGTTGCCAGAGAATACCGGGGCCCGGAGGGCCTACAGGGCAGGTTGATTCCGCGACATGTGCTAGCCTTCATAGTCTTACAGCAGAGGCTGGACCTTGACCTGCTCACGTTGGAAGAGCGTACACTCCGGCTGTGTTGGAACCGATGCCAGAGGAGGGCGGCGATAACTCGCCCCTATGCCCCGGAGATTCCTTTGGGGATGTGTACGGCGTTCCCGCATGGAGGCGATTGGTCTGGGCTGGCTGTATGGGAGGAGTTGGGTGTGCAGATGGTGGGTGACTTATTCCGGGAGGGGGTGCTGCTGCCGTTCCAAGAGTTGCAGGACTCCTATGGGCTCCCACGTGGGGACTTCTTGCTTCACGCGGCCCTGGTGGCGAGCTTTCAGCAGCACTGGAATGCGGGGCTCTCGGAGCCGCCGGTCGCTGCGGGTTGCCAATATGTAGTGATGGCAGCGGGGACGTCCAAGGCCATTACTTGCCTATACCGCAGGCTGGCGATGGAAGGCTTGCCGCCTCTTGCCACCTTGAGGGGCAAGTGGGAGTTGGACCTTGAGAAACCGATCCCCGAGACTACCTGGTCCACGCTGGTGCGGCGGGCCTGGAAGGGAACGCGCAATGCCCGGTTCCAGTTGGTGCAATTTTTCACGTTGCACCGGGCGTATTTGACACCGGTGAAAATATTGCAATTTTTTGGGGGGGCGCACTCGCAGTGCCCGCGGTGCGGAAGAGAGGGCGCTGATTTTCGCCACATGTTTTGGTCCTGCGTCCAGCTGGGTGATTATTGGGCAGAGGTCATGGATTGCCTTAATCAGGTGACGGACCGAGCTATTGACCCGGACCTGGGGGCCTGTTTGCTGCTTTGGTTCCCGCACACCCGCCGGACGAAGGTCACTAGCAAGTTTTACGACTTAGGATTGATAATGGCCAAGAGGGAACTGACTATGCACTGGAAGTCCAGGACGGGGCTAGCTTCTTGCGATGGAGGGCGGCCTTTGTGCGTTGGGCGGGGGCTGAGGGTGCGCTCCGGTTGCAATTAGCTCTTCGGCGTGATGACGAAAAGGCGTTGGCGACGGCCCGGGCGTGGGAGGCGCTGGTGGTGGAACTTCAGGGGCTGATGGCTGACAATGGGGTAGAGGAGGACACATCTGGCGGGCAGGAGGAGGTGGCGAATGGGGAGTAGAAGGGGAGTAGTAGTGATCGCTGGCAACGAGGCTGTGGCTGAGTGTAAGGGAAAGACAGGGATTCCTAGTGGAGGGCGAGTACCCATGTCTGATTTATGGCAGGGAAGGGGCACATCGGGAGCGAGGTGAAAGACAGGAGGCACACTGACATGGGGTGGGGAGGGAGGGGGGAGGGCCGGTAGGGGCCGGAAGCTCATTCTCCCGGTTGTTGGCTGGTAACTTTATGTGTACTAAACATTCTTTGGGCGTGGAGGAAGCGGGTTTGTACTGTGTTGTTGCTATGAAAACAATAAAAAATGTTTCAACAAAAAAAAAATGAGTGCACGAGATACAACAGCGCACCGTAGAAAAGTGTGGGGGCTTGTGGGAGGGAGAAGCAGCTGTTTGGCAATGTAACACACAGTGAACTCGCCCATGTGCCACGTGCTGGGCATCTCATCCATGATAACCACGGTTGCAGACATCCCACAACACCAACGACCGGCCTTTGTACACATCCTGTATGAATGCAGTGTGGTTTTCACTTCTATGCTCGTTCAGTGGTGTGATGTTGGCAGGTTGTGTGACTTGTACTCCTTGTTGGTGTGTTTAATTTTGGCCATTGTTTGTCTATACTTGTGCTGTACTTAATTGTGCATGTGTGCCATTCTGCCCATCTCCCCCCGTCCCCTCACTCCCTGCTTCTTCCTCTTTCTGGTGCTGTTGTGTCTATAATTTTGTTGCTCCACACATAAACACATGTAAAGAACAAATTTGAATAGTTCCTTGATTCTTTTAGGTTTCAAAACTTTTCTCTATTGGTTTCTTTTTAATTTTCCATATAAACCGTTTTTTTAATATTCAACAACACATAGAAGTCAGAAGTGCAACGTATTCTATCAACACACTTTCTAGAACATTCTACAACACGTGCAGGTTACAATTTCATCAATATTTTTAAACTTAACGATATTTTTTTGCAACATTTTCTCGAACATTTAACGGCACGTGCAGGTTAAAAGTTCACGATTGTTTTAAGTTCGAACAGTGCCTTCCAAATGCAAGTTTAACAAAACAACAATGTCTCAACTGGATGTCATTAAAAAGGCAAATTTCAAGACAATGATGAAATCACAAGGGGAAGGAAGGGAGACCACAAAGAAATTCATGAAAAGAGTATATTGTAAGTAGTTAGAACAGCACTACGGTACAATAAAGGTACAAAATGACCAAAACACATAAGTGAGCACTGGGCGTGCTAGTGATGGTGAACGGCGCAGTGAACACAATAGGTGAAAAACAGCGTGAACGGCGATGAAATAATAATGACAATGTGGTCGTAAGAATATAATTATATACAGTCTGATTTGAACAAATTTACAAGTGACCACAGAAAAGCCAAAGTTCTTTGCTGAGGATTGTCGACGGCGTTTCAGCCTGATTGATTTCAGGCCATCATCAGGACAATGGTCATAAATAAACGTGTGCTGTGAGGGAAGGGAAAAGAAAAGGGAGGGTTTTGAGTAATCTCAAAGAGAAAGGCCCAAATAGAGAAGTAAAACCAAGGAAGAGGGAAAAAGGCGAAAAATACCTGGACGTAATACAGGTAAGTATGGAGAATCCAATAGAGGTAATTCTAACTGGATGCAAGACAGCATATAATCTAAGGGGAAACAGAAGGGCAAAGGGAGCGGGATTAGTAACCAAATTCGTAAGTATGGGGGGAAGGAGGGGCGGGGGGAAGGGGGGAAAAAAACGCCGGGGGGCGGCAGTGGGATTGTCCTTGTAGTTACCAGTAGTAATCAGGGGTCAACATCACTGGGGTCTGCAACCGGGAACCACTTGAAGTCCGGGAGTCAGGTATAGGCGTTCAAAAGTACGTGCCTAAAGGAATGGAAGGGGAGAAGGAATAATGTGGAAATGTCTACGGTAAAAAGAGCGGAAATCTGGACGGTTCCTACATTGTGTAATCTTACCTCGGGAGAAGAATCAGATCTGGCTAAATCGAAGGGCAGGAACAAATCCTCAAGAAATGCGGGACGGGACGGGCGAATCAAGCGTCCATGTCGGTGGCAGCAGAACCGTTCGTAACTCCATTAAGAATAAGTAACAGCGAGTCACATGATCGGGACGAATCGGGGAAAAGACTAGAACTATGACTGGCGTGAACTGAATAGTGCCCCGGGGGGATAGTTTAAGAAGAGAAGAGGAGTTGGAACAAGAATCGGGCAAACGGGGAAAACACCGAGGGTGAGCGGTTCGAGGCTGGTGTTAACCGCATTGAGAAAAAATAATAAATAATAATAATAGTAATGATTATTTACTTATAAGTCACAGTAAAAAATAAAATTAAAAATTAAATTACATTTGTGAGAGAAGGAGGGGAGGGGAGAGAAAAGGAATGGGGGTGGGGTTTGGATGTGCTGGAAGGGGTACAGGGATCCCAATTAATATGAGAGTGGACAGCAAGGGGATGGGGGGGGGAGGGAATGGAGACTGTGGTGGGGTAGGTAGTAAAGAAGGGGGGGGGGAAAGGGGGGAGAAGGGGAGGGGGAGGGAAGGGGAAGGAGGGGAGATGGGGGGGGGAAGGGGAAGAGGGAAGGGAAACAAGGTCAAAATCAATTGATAGAAAAAAGAGATTGGATAACAAATTCAACCATAGTGACATGTATAACAATCATGTTTTTCAATAAATCACATGCACATTAACAATCGAGACACAATAACGTCATATCCACAGTAGTCAAAACCAATTCTATATATGATAGAGAGACAGGAAACGGGAGCATAAAAAACAGATGGATAAAACATTAGGAAGTGGACCTAATTGTAAAAGATAGTGGGCAACAAAATTATATGTGTTGCCAAGACAAATCAAAATTGTATCCAATAGATAAAGAAAAAAGGGGAGAGGGGGGGGGGGAAGGGAAAGAAGGAAAATGTCAACGTGAGTAAACCAGCGGGTTATTCAGAAGGCAAGGGGTATATGTTGAAAAACATGTCAGAACAAATAAACAAACGGGGAAGTTAGGATGTGTTGGTGACTGTATTCCATTCATCCAAAGTGTTCAATCCCTGATTGACTGAGTCACAGCGTGCGATCCATCGGCACTCGCATTTGTTCAGCAAGAGTTGAAGATTACCCCCTCGTAGTGGGAGTGTTGGGCGATCAATTACTTGCCAGGTCAAGTCAGTTTCTGAATGTTTTTTTTCTTTGTAATGTGCAACAAGAGGTGCTGTTTCGACATTGCATCGTATGCGGCTTTGATGTTGAAAAATCCGTTGTTTTACCATCTGTGTGGTTTGGCCGATGTAAAGAAGATTGCACGGACAACGGATGGCATAGATAACATTGTTGGTTCGACAATTGGAGAAAGTTTTCAGTTGGTATGTGTGATCTGATGTAACAAAGTCCTTGGTGTTATGCGTAAAATTACAGGCAGCACATGTTTGGCATTTGTAATGGCCTATAACTGGAGGAAGGCCCCAAAGGGTAGTTACAGATTGGTTCATCTTTTCTTTTATGGGCCATGTGATGGCATAGACCAATTTGTCTGACAGATTGATACCCCTTTTGTATGAAAACAGAGGGGGTTCTGGTACTACATGAAGTTAAGGAAATACAGGCCAAACGTGAATTTGTTCCTTATAACATACCTATCTGTGAGAAACACGCTCTAAAAAACCTTAGCGAAAACTCACAAATAGTTATAAAACCAGCAGATAAGGGTGGAGGCATCGTAATTATGGACATAGATAAATATGACACCGAGATTTTACGTCAGCTCAATAACACTGCCCATTACCGCCCTTTGCCAGCAGATCCCCTCTCAGATATCCGTAAAAAAATACAGACAGTAACTACCCAAGCTTTACACTTAGATATCATTTCCAAAAAAGAATTTCTTTTCCTAAATAACACACATCCTCGCACCCCAGTCATTTATGTACTACCCAAAGTCCATAAAGACTCTGCCAATCCCCCTGGACGTCCAATAGTGTCTGGTTGTGGCTCCATACTGGAACCATTAGGAAAATATGTTGACTCTTTTTTAAAAACCTTTGTTCCCTTGACAGATACTTTTGTCAAGGACAGTACACACTTAATCAACATTATTGAGAATCTTTCTTTTGACAGTGATCATGACCTCATGGTAGGTCTAGATATTGAATCTTTATACACCAACATACCCCACCTAGAGGGCCTCACTGTCATAAGGTCACTTTTAGACACCCGTCCCAGACCTACCCGCATCCCGTCAGACTTTCTCATGGACTTGCTACATATTGCACTTACCAACAATTATTTTTTGTACAAAGAAACCTTTTTTTTACAGATTAAAGGTGTAGCAATGGGAGCTTGCTTTGCTCCAAATTTTGCTATACTATATGTTCATCATTTGGAAACCACTATCTTTCTCACTCCCTTGAATCCTTTCCTCAGTAGGATTAATCTATGGCGTCGTTACATAGACGACATTCTCCTACTTTGGCGGGGTACATATGAACATCTTGTATCCTTTATGACTTGGCTGAATAATTCTCAAAAACATCTCACGTTCACCAGTGATGTTAGGACTAATGACCTTCCCTTCCTTGACCTTACGTTGCATGCTGAAGAAGGATCCATAGGTACTAATCTCTATCGCAAGCCTACAGAACGTAACACCCTTTTGATGTATTCCAGCTATCACCCAAGAGGCCTAAGAGATGGCCTACCTTATGGCCAGTTCCTTCGAATTCGAAGAAATTGCAAATGGCGAAAGGACTATTTCAGGGAAGCTGCGATTCTATCTGAAAAATTGGTTTCAAGAGGTTATCCGAAACGCATCGTCTCTCGTGCCCAAAAACGAGCGTGGTATTGCCACAGGGATATCCTCCTCGCTCCCTCAGAGAAAAAAACCAATTTGCGCATCCCTTTTGTTTCTAACTATAGCCCTTCAAGCAATCTGGTCAGCAAAGTGATAAGAAAAAACTGGTTGACCCTACGTACTCATGCTCAATTCAAAGAACCCCCTCTGTTTTCATACAAAAGGGGTATCAATCTGTCAGACAAATTGGTCCATGCCATCACATGGCCCATAAAAGAAAAGATGAACCAATCTGTAACTACCCTTTGGGGCCTTCCTCCAGTTATAGGCCATTACAAATGCCAAACATGTGCTGCCTGTAATTTTACGCATAACACCAAGGACTTTGTTACATCAGATCACACATACCAACTGAAAACTTTCTCCAATTGTCGAACCAACAATGTTATCTATGCCATCCGTGCAATCTTCTTTACATCGGCCAAACCACACAGATGGTAAAACAACGGATTTTTCAACATCAAAGCCGCATACGATGCAATGTCGAAACAGCACCTCTTGTTGCACATTACAAAGAAAAAAACCATTCAGAAACTGACTTGACCTGGCAAGTAATTGATCGCCCAACACTCCCACTACGAGGGGGTAATCTTCAACTCTTGCTGAACAAATGCGAGTGCCGATGGATCGCACGCTGTGACTCAGTCAATCAGGGATTGAACACTTTGGATGAATGGAATACAGTCACCAACACATCCTAACTTCCCCGTTTGTTTATTTGTTCTGACATGTTTTTCAACATATAACCCATTGCCTTCTGAATAACCCGCTGGTTTACTCCCGTTGACATTTTCCTTCTTTCCCTTTCCCCCCCCCCCCTCTCCCCTTTTTTCTTTATCTATTGGATACAATTTTGATTTGTCTTGGCAACACATATAATTTTGTTGCCCACTATCTTTTACAATTAGGTCCACTTCCTAATGTTTTATCCATCTGTTTTTTATGCTCCCGTTTCCTGTCTCTCTATCATATATAGAATTGGTTTTGACTACTGTGGATATGACGTTATTGTGTCTCGATTGTTAATGTGCATGTGATTTATTGAAAAACATGATTGTTATACATGTCACTATGGTTGAATTTGTTATCCAATCTCTTTTTTCTATCAATTGATTTTGACCTTGTTTCCCTTCCCTCTTCCCCTTCCCCCCCCCATCTCCCCTCCTTCCCCTTCCCTCCCCTTCTCCCCCCTTTCCCCCCCCCTTCTTTACTACCTACCCCACCACAGTCTCCATTCCCTCCCCCCCCCCATCCCCTTGCTGTCCACTCTCATATTAATTGGGATCCCTGTACCCCTTCCAGCACATCCAAACCCCACCCCCATTCCTTTTCTCTCCCCTCCCCTCCTTCTCTCACAAATGTAATTTAATTTTTAATTTTATTTTTTACTGTGACTTATAAGTAAATAATCATTACTATTATTATTATTTATTATTTTTTCTCAATGCGGTTAACACCAGCCTCGAACCGCTCACCCTCGGTGTTTTCCCCGTTTGCCCGATTCTTGTTCCAACTCCTCTTCTCTTCTTAAACTATCCCCCCGGGGCACTATTCAGTTCACGCCAGTCATAGTTCTAGTCTTTTCCCCGATTCGTCCCGATCATGTGACTCGCTGTTACTTATTCTTAATGGAGTTACGAACGGTTCTGCTGCCACCGACATGGACGCTTGATTCGCCCGTCCCGTCCCGCATTTCTTGAGGATTTGTTCCTGCCCTTCGATTTAGCCAGATCTGATTCTTCTCCCGAGGTAAGATTACACAATGTAGGAACCGTCCAGATTTCCGCTCTTTTTACCGTAGACATTTCCACATTATTCCTTCTCCCCTTCCATTCCTTTAGGCACGTACTTTTGAACGCCTATACCTGACTCCCGGACTTCAAGTGGTTCCCGGTTGCAGACCCCAGTGATGTTGACCCCTGATTACTACTGGTAACTACAAGGACAATCCCACTGCGGCCCCCCGGCGTTTTTTTCCCCCCTTCCCCCCGCCCCTCCTTCCCCCCATACTTACGAATTTGGTTACTAATCCCGCTCCCTTTGCCCTTCTGTTTCCCCTTAGATTATATGCTGTCTTGCATCCAGTTAGAATTACCTCTATTGGATTCTCCATACTTACCTGTATTACGTCCAGGTATTTTTCGCCTTTTTCCCTCTTCCTTGGTTTTACTTCTCTATTTGGGCCTTTCTCTTTGAGATTACTCAAAACCCTCCCTTTTCTTTTCCCTTCCCTCACAGCACACGTTTATTTATGACCATTGTCCTGATGATGGCCTGAAATCAATCAGGCTGAAACGCCGTCGACAATCCTCAGCAAAGAACTTTGGCTTTTCTGTGGTCACTTGTAAATTTGTTCAAATCAGACTGTATATAATTATATTCTTACGACCACATTGTCATTATTATTTCATCGCCGTTCACGCTGTTTTTCACCTATTGTGTTCACTGCGCCGTTCACCATCACTAGCACGCCCAGTGCTCACTTATGTGTTTTGGTCATTTTGTACCTTTATTGTACCGTAGTGCTGTTCTAACTACTTACAATATACTCTTTTCATGAATTTCTTTGTGGTCTCCCTTCCTTCCCCTTGTGATTTCATCATTGTCTTGAAATTTGCCTTTTTAATGACATCCAGTTGAGACATTGTTGTTTTGTTAAACATTATTGCCCGGTCTCTGCTGGGATAACGGGCTTACTCCTGTTTTCTGTTTCTCAGTTATTGAGCAACCGCTAGGTTGCGAGAGTATTATACTCATATTCATACATATTTATGTGTAACATAATGTGCAACTAATCTACACGATTATGTCATTCAGGGAGACCCCTACATACACGGACGACTATATCCAACGTATTCTCAGTGGCCCTTCTCTCCTTTCGCACACTTCTACTCCCTTCACAACAGCACCCAACACTTCGAGGGTCCTGTTAGAGAAACTTGAGAACCTCAAAAAGAAACAGATACGCACAGATTTGCATGCGCGAATGTTAACTGAGTATCTCAAATCAGACACCATACCAGTGGGCCTCCAGATACGCAATATTCCTGCCATCTTTACACAAGATCCCAAATTCCGTAACGGTTTTAGCCACCTTGCCACAACCTGCTCCCAACATTGGATGGTTTTAGGCATTGAAACAGCTATTGAGCACAGCAAAAAAGAACTTGAGGAAATCGCAGAATTGGAAAAACTTATTCTATCCGATACCTCCATCGCTGATGCAAAAGCGTTATTAGACAAAATAAATAACACCATTTCCACATTCCATACTTTTGAACAAAATAAGAAAATTAACAAAATACAAAGAGATATCAAGAACTACCACAAGGATAATACCTACCCATATCTTTTGGAGACATTTTTCAATACACCTTACCAACCTCCTAGAAGTCGAAATTGGGGCAGGTACAGAAACAGTCAGGCCATTACCTTCTCGGACTCATCTAACACCTCCATTGAAGACTCAGACCCTGGTGAAGGCTCCAGTAGTGAACGTCCTCAAAACAGAGCCTTACTCCACCCTCCACCACCTTTACTACCTCCCCTTTTTTTAGGGACACGCCGCGGCCGCGGACGAGGACAATCAAGACCGAACTACCAATACCAGTACGCAGGCGAGAGACAAACACGCCGAAAATTCTACCAATGGGGCCCACAATGATGACACTCACGAATACTAAACAAAATACTGAGATATACTCTTTTACCCAGTCTTTAGATCCCCAAGCAGGTCTACCAATAGGATCGCTGAATTATACAACTTCAATGGGGCTCTCTACATTACCTATCCTACCTCTTATTCAAGAGGGTATTACATCATGTGAACCTGCAACTGTTTTGGAACCTGCCATTGGACATCTCACAGATACAATTATTTCTCCTACTATTGTACCTGAAGTGGAACAAACTCTCCCACTCTCTATGGTTTCCTCTATCCCTATTTTCAATTTATCCAAGCACATTCTGTCCACTGAAGAGATTTCTATTCTCAGTAAGGGCCTTTCTTTTGTCCCAACTGATCGTAGTAATTTCTTCAAATTACAGGAAGATCTACTACTGTTCTTTAGACGTATTTGTCTAAAGTATTTTTTCAGGGATGAAATTGATCAACCCCGCTCTCATGAAAAACTTTTTCATCCCCCATCAACCTTCCTTCCCCCTGCTTCCACCATGCCACCAGAAATTTTGACCTTTGAGAGATTGGTACTACATGAAGTTAAGGAAATACAGGCCAAACGTGAATTTGTTCCTTATAACATACCTATCTGTGAGAAACACGCTCTAAAAAACCTTAGCGAAAACTCACAAATAGTTATAAAACCAGCAGATAAGGGTGGAGGCATCGTAATTATGGACATAGATAAATATGACACCGAGATTTTACGTCAGCTCAATAACACTGCCCATTACCGCCCTTTGCCAGCAGATCCCCTCTCAGATATCCGTAAAAAAATACAGACAGTAACTACCCAAGCTTTACACTTAGATATCATTTCCAAAAAAGAATTTCTTTTCCTAAATAACACACATCCTCGCACCCCAGTCATTTATGTACTACCCAAAGTCCATAAAGACTCTGCCAATCCCCCTGGACGTCCAATAGTGTCTGGTTGTGGCTCCATACTGGAACCATTAGGAAAATATGTTGACTCTTTTTTAAAAACCTTTGTTCCCTTGACAGATACTTTTGTCAAGGACAGTACACACTTAATCAACATTATTGAGAATCTTTCTTTTGACAGTGATCATGACCTCATGGTAGGTCTAGATATTGAATCTTTATACACCAACATACCCCACCTCGAGGGCCTCACTGTCATAAGGTCACTTTTAGACACCCGTCCCAGACCTACCCGCATCCCGTCAGACTTTCTCATGGACTTGCTACATATTGCACTTACCAACAATTATTTTTTGTACAAAGAAACCTTTTTTTTACAGATTAAAGGTGTAGCAATGGGAGCTTGCTTTGCTCCAAATTTTGCTATACTATATGTTCATCATTTGGAAACCACTATCTTTCTCACTCCCTTGAATCCTTTCCTCAGTAGGATTAATCTATGGCGTCGTTACATAGACGACATTCTCCTACTTTGGCGGGGTACATATGAACATCTTGTATCCTTTATGACTTGGCTGAATAATTCTCAAAAACATCTCACGTTCACCAGTGATGTTAGGACTAATGACCTTCCCTTCCTTGACCTTACGTTGCATGCTGAAGAAGGATCCATAGGTACTAATCTCTATCGCAAGCCTACAGAACGTAACACCCTTTTGATGTATTCCAGCTATCACCCAAGAGGCCTAAGAGATGGCCTACCTTATGGCCAGTTCCTTCGAATTCGAAGAAATTGCAAATGGCGAAAGGACTATTTCAGGGAAGCTGCGATTCTATCTGAAAAATTGGTTTCAAGAGGTTATCCGAAACGCATCGTCTCTCGTGCCCAAAAACGAGCGTGGTATTGCCACAGGGATATCCTCCTCGCTCCCTCAGAGAAAAAAACCAATTTGCGCATCCCTTTTGTTTCTAGCTATAGCCCTTCAAGCAATCTGGTCAGCAAAGTGATAAGAAAAAACTGGTTGACCCTACGTACTCATGCTCAATTCAAAGAACCCCCTCTGTTTTCATACAAAAGGGGTATCAATCTGTCAGACAAATTGGTCCATTCCATCACATGGCCCATAAAAGAAAAGATGAACCAATCTGTAACTACCCTTTGGGGCCTTCCTCCAGTTATAGGCCATTACAAATGCCAAACATGTGCTGCCTGTAATTTTACGCATAACACCAAGGACTTTGTTACATCAGATCACACATACCAACTGAAAACTTTCTCCAATTGTCGAACCAACAATGTTATCTATGCCATCCGTTGTCCGTGCAATCTTCTTTACATCGGCCAAACCACACAGATGGTAAAACAACGGATTTTTCAACGTCAAAGCCGCATACGATGCAATGTCGAAACAGCACCTCTTGTTGCACATTACAAAGAAAAAAACCATTCAGAAACTGACTTGACCTGGCAAGTAATTGATCGCCCAACACTCCCACTACGAGGGGGTAATCTTCAACTCTTGCTGAACAAATGCGAGTGCCGATGGATCGCACGCTGTGACTCAGTCAATCAGGGATTGAACACTTTGGATGAATGGAATACAGTCACCAACACATCCTAACTTCCCCGTTTGTTTATTTGTTCTGACATGTTTTTCAACATATAACCCATTGCCTTCTGAATAACCCGCTGGTTTACTCACGTTGACATTTTCCTTCTTTCCCTTTCCCCCCCCCCCCCTCTCCCCTTTTTTCTTTATCTATTGGATACAATTTTGATTTGTCTTGGCAACACATATAATTTTGTTGCCCACTATCTTTTACAATTAGGTCCGCTTCCTAATGTTTTATCCATCTGTTTTTTATGCTCCCGTTTCCTGTCTCTCTATCATATATAGAATTGGTTTTGACTACTGTGGATATGACGTTATTGTGTCTCGATTGTTAATGTGCATGTGATTTATTGAAAAACATGATTGTTATACATGTCACTATGGTTGAATTTGTTATCCAATCTCTTTTTTCTATCAATTGATTTTGACCTTGTTTCCCTTCCCTCTTCCCCTTCCCCCCCCCATCTCCCCTCCTTCCCCTTCCCTCCCCCTCCCCTTCTCCCCCCTTTCCCCCCCCCTTCTTTACTACCTACCCCACCACAGTCTCCATTCCCTCCCCCCCCCCATCCCCTTGCTGTACACTCTCATATTAATTGGGATCCCTGTACCCCTTCCAGCACATCCAAACCCCACCCCCATTCCTTTTCTCTCCCCTCCCCTCCTTCTCTCACAAATGTAATTTAATTTTTAATTTTATTTTTTACTGTGACTTATAAGTAAATAATCATTACTATTATTATTATTTATTATTTTTTCTCAATGCGGTTAACACCAGCCTCGAACCGCTCACCCTCGGTGTTTTCCCCGTTTGCCCGATTCTTGTTCCAACTCCTCTTCTCTTCTTAAACTATCCCCCCGGGGCACTATTCAGTTCACGCCAGTCATAGTTCTAGTCTTTTCCCCGATTCGTCCCGATCATGTGACTCGCTGTTACTTATTCTTAATGGAGTTACGAACGGTTCTGCTGCCACCGACATGGACGCTTGATTCGCCCGTCCCGTCCCGCATTTCTTGAGGATTTGTTCCTGCCCTTCGATTTAGCCAGATCTGATTCTTCTCCCGAGGTAAGATTACACAATGTAGGAACCGTCCAGATTTCCGCTCTTTTTACCGTAGACATTTCCACATTATTCCTTCTCCCCTTCCATTCCTTTAGGCACGTACTTTTGAACGCCTATACCTGACTCCCGGACTTCAAGTGGTTCCCGGTTGCAGACCCCAGTGATGTTGACCCCTGATTACTACTGGTAACTACAAGGACAATCCCACTGCCGCCCCCCGGCGTTTTTTTCCCCCCTTCCCCCCGCCCCTCCTTCCCCCCATACTTACGAATTTGGTTACTAATCCCGCTCCCTTTGCCCTTCTGTTTCCCCTTAGATTATATGCTGTCTTGCATCCAGTTAGAATTACCTCTATTGGATTCTCCATACTTACCTGTATTACGTCCAGGTATTTTTCGCCTTTTTCCCTCTTCCTTGGTTTTACTTCTCTATTTGGGCCTTTCTCTTTGAGATTACTCAAAACCCTCCCTTTTCTTTTCCCTTCCCTCACAGCACACGTTTATTTATGACCATTGTCCTGATGATGGCCTGAAATCAATCAGGCTGAAACGCCGTCGACAATCCTCAGCAAAGAACTTTGGCTTTTCTGTGGTCACTTGTAAATTTGTTCAAATCAGACTGTATATAATTATATTCTTACGACCACATTGTCATTATTATTTCATCGCCGTTCACGCTGTTTTTCACCTATTGTGTTCACTGCGCTGTTCACCATCACTAGCACGCCCAGTGCTCACTTATGTGTTTTGGTCATTTTGTACCTTTATTGTACCGTAGTGCTGTTCTAACTACTTACAATATACTCTTTTCATGAATTTCTTTGTGGTCTCCCTTCCTTTCCCTTGTGATTTCATCATTGTCTTGAAATTTGCCTTTTTAATGACATCCAGTTGAGACATTGTTGTTTTGTTAAACATTATTGCCCGGTCTCTGCTGGGATAACGGGCTTACTCCTGTTTTCTGTTTCTCTTCCAAATGCAAGTAGCAGCTGTGTTTTAGTTGATCAAATGTTATCCTATGATATGTACTCCACGTTGAAACTGCTTTTTCTTAACCAATCACAAAGATGCTTTTCCACAAAATGAATGTGCACCCTACTTTTAAAAAAGAATGATTTTCAACTCCCAATCACGTATCGTTTTGTATGGCAAAAAAAAGTACTTCCCCATCTTTAAACATATCTCTTATTCTACCAAGGAACTGCATGAGCTACAGACATCTTTCTATACCTTCCAACCATACCTTCAAAATGCTAGTATGAATCATAGGACATAGCTATATTTTCAGGTGCAAGAGGTATGCAGAACACAAACGTATTGACTTAGACCTAGGTTTACAAAATGTGGACATTAAATGGTTTACACAGAGAAGATTGAAGTTGCACCAATTGCTACCTTTGGTTAAAACCTCTTTGCATCTTCCACACTCTGACCTTATGATTGTGCATTGTGGTGGAAATGACCTAGGCACATTGACTGGGGTAGGTTTGGAAATGCTTATGAAGGACACCTTTGCACACCTCAGCTCAGAACCATGTGACTCTGGGCAATAGCTCACTTAATAGCTCACATAATTTCCATGCCGGCCTCGAGGGCCTTCAGACCCATAGGGGTGAGTAGTTTGTGCTTTACAAATACCGTATTTTACGCGCAAATGTACTTTTGCACTCCCTGTATAACACCCCCTAAGCACCATACACAAGTTACAATGTTCAAAACAAAAGTTCCTCCGAGTAGGTATAACTACATGCAGACACTACTTGACAGATGTGGCACAGCGGCCAGAGCACATGACTTCACAGCATATGACCCACAGTTTGGAATCACGCTTTCATCCCCGACTCTGGAAGCACCTCAGCTTAGCACCATGAGACTCTAGACAATACCTCACATATTTTCCGTACCCCAAGACTTTCAAACCAGTAGGAGTCAGTAGTTCATCCTAGTAGGTATAAACACATGCTGACACTACTTCCACTGGTGTGCAGCAGCGGCCAGGGCACATGACTACACACCATAAGACACACAGTTTAGGCTCACGCTTTCATCCCCGACTCCCTCAGCAGCTCACCTTAGCAGCATCAGACTGCGCAATACCTCACTTAATTTCCGTACCCAGCACTTTCAGACCGGTAAGTATGAGTAGTTCGCTTCACACCCACTCTATAGCACACCCTAAACACCCCACAGAGGTAACAGTGCTCCTACCCTTCTCTTACCCACAATTTTCACCCTTTTTCCCCCTTACTCGCTTCAACGGAATCACAAAATGGCGGCCAACACTTCCTCCTTCCATGAGACTCTAGACAATATCTCACATATTTTCCGTACCCAGGACTTTCACACCACTACGGGTCAGTAGTTCCTCATAGTAGGTATAAACACATGCTGACACTACTTCCACAACTGTACTGCAGCGGCCAGGGCACATGACTTCGCACAATAAGACACACAGTTTAGGCTCACGCTTTCATCCCCGACTCCCGCAGCAGCTCACCTTAGCAGCATCAGACTACGCAATACCTCACTTAATTTCCGTACCCAGCACTTTCAGACCGGTAGGTATGAGTAGTTTGCTTCGCACCCCCTCTATAGCGCACCCTAAACACCCCACAGAGGTTACAGTGCTCCTACCCTCCTCTTTCCCCGATTTTTTGCCCTTTTTTCCCCTTACTCGCTTCAACGGTATCACAAAATGGCGGCCAACACTTCCTAGTTGCAAACGCTTGCAGCGCTCGCAGCCAATCAGCATCAGGCTCGTGCTCATAACGCCTCACCCAATCAGATGGCAGAATTCCCAAATATCGATATCTGTAAATTTCGATATTTCTCAAAAACTACTTACCGGATATACACCAAATAAACAAAAGCGTGCTTTCTAGACCAATACCCTTCTCCCTGCCAAATTTGGGGTAATTCTGTTCACCCGTTCGACCTGTAGCCTTGTCTAAAGTTTCCTATGGAAATTAACATTGAAAAAACACGTTTTGGGACCCCCCTTTTTTTCTCAGCCCCCCTTGACGAATCACCCCCAAACTTTCAACATAGGAGCTGATCTCAACAAAGAATTTGTTTAGAAAATTTCACGAAGATTCATCAATCGGCGCCAAAGTTATTGTGAATAGAATGTTGCCATTTTCCTATAGTAACTAGGTCCTAACTATAACTACCTACTGGCGACCGCTAGTAGGTAATATCTCTCTCTCTCTCTCTCTCTCTCTCTCTCTCTCTCTCTCTCTCTCTCTCTCTATATATATATATATATATATATATATATATATATATATATATTATCTACTGGCGGTCGCCAGTAGATAGTTATAGTTAGGACCGTGTTTCCATAGGAAATCCGCAACATTCTATTTGGAATAACTTTGGCACCGGTTGACGAATCCTCGTGAAATTTTCAAAATAGGTGGGTCGCTCCGCTCCTACCCTGAAAGTCTCGGGGGGATTCGTCAAGCGGGGGCTGAGAAAAAAGGGGGGTCCCAAAACGCATTTTCCCCATGCAATTTTCCATAGGGACCTTTAGTCCAAGGTACAGCCCGAACGGCTGAACAGAATTACTTGAAATGTGGCAGAGAGGTAGTCCTCAGCTCAGGGATGTGCCTTTTGCATATATGGAGTCAATCTGTTTAGTAGTTCCTGAGAAAATCAAAAGTAAAATCATATATATATATGTGGGCGGAGCCTAACCACACATCTCATCCTGAGATCTGATTGGCTGTCAGCACTTCATCCAAGACGTGTTGGCAGCCATCTTGGGACCAATATACATGATAGCACCTCATTAAAAAGCATTGCAGTTAATTGAAGGTTTTAAGACTTTAGTTACATTATAAATTATTTGTTGACGGTACCATACTCATTTTAGGAATTGTGGTATGTTCTAAGGTGATTTCACCATGTGAAAAAGCCTTCTGCTGGGATATCATGATTGAGAGAAAAATATTTTCTCATGCTTTTCCCACAGAGGTTTGGAAGGTGATCTATAAGCTAAACTGAGAGCTTATTTTCTGTAAATTCACATTATCTTTCTCAGTCATGTGAGAATGAAGTCTGACATTCTCAGTAAAACATGTACATCCAACAAGGGCAGAGACTGTCAGTTGATTCCTTTGTGTTCTACTGCAGCTTCCCAGAGTGTTCCAAAGAACAACTAGAGCGCTAACAGTCCTACTTATGATAAACGTATGGCACACCTGAAGCCATCTTGCTTGGATTAAAGTGGTAACTCTTAAAACATTTAATTTAAAAAGGAACGAAATGAGGGGGTTCATTTTTCTATAAAAAGTATGATTAGTGCTGCAGAAAGAAAAATTAGGGCACATTTTGAGTGACTTCTCAAATCCTCTTCTATTTCATTAAAAAATTCTGACATGCAGACTGAAACATGCACTTTCAATACCAGCAGCAGTTTTCCCTGGTGAGCAGTAGCTTTACTACAGTGATCTAATGAGCAAAAAGAGTGCTAACATTCTGAATTTATGGCAAATGTGTGACACATCTGAATGCCT
This sequence comes from Triturus cristatus, assembly GCF_964204655.1. NCBI lineage: Eukaryota > Metazoa > Chordata > Amphibia > Caudata > Salamandridae > Triturus > Triturus cristatus. Next base: position 1,138,312,576 of record NC_140592.1, read on the forward strand.
TCTTGATGGAATCAAAGTAAAAAACTGAAAGTATTTCCTACTGAGGAGACTGCAGTAAATGAGGAAATTAGGAAACTTCATAACAAATAAGTCTCCCAAGATGGCCACCAGAGACAAAAGAGCCCAAATGTAGCCCAAATATCACCCAGATGTAGCCCAAGTATAGCCCAATGACAGAATATCCCAGAGTGTTCTTAAAAACAACTAGAGCGCTTACTGTCTTCATTATGACAAAAGTATGGCACACCTGAAGCCATCTTGATTGGAATAAACTGGTAACACTTAAAACATTTAATTTAAAAAGGAACACAATGAGGGGGTTCATTTTGCCATAGAAATTATGATTAATGCTGAAGAAAGAAAATGAGGGCACATTTTGAGTGACTTCTCAAATCCTCTTCTATTTCATTAAAAAATTCTGACATGCAGACTGAAACATGCACTTTTAATACCAGGAGCAGACTTCCATGGTGAACAGTAGTTTTACTACAGTGATCTAATGAGCAACTAGAGTGCTAACATTCAGAATTTATGGCAAATGTGTGACATATCTGAATACCTTCATGATGGAATCAAAGTAAAAAACTGAAAGCATTTCCTACCGAGGAGACTGCAGTACATGAGGAAATTAGGAAACTTCATAACAAATAAATCTCCCAAGATGGCCACCGGAGACAAAAGAGCCCAAATGTAGCCCAAAATCACCCAGATGTAGCCCAGATAAAGCCCAATGACAGAAGTGTGCAAAACACTTATTATTTTGTGTTTTTGCAGTGTTATATAGTGCAGACTTGTCAGGTATTGGAGTGCTTCACATGAGCATTGGTTACATCACACAAGAACAAATTCATTTTGGTTGTAGTCATGGGGAGACTAAGTGATTTGACCAGAATCACAGAATGTCGAGCTGAAGCAGAAACTCCAACCTGGTTCCCCAGTTGCAAAGTCTGCAGTTCTGGAAGTAACACCACATCCTCTCCCCTAAGTGCAACATTTAATCAAGTGGTCAACTGGATAAAAAAACATAAAGATAACAAATAATTTAAACGTGCTTTGTCGCTATTTGAAAACTCAGAAAATATGTCCTTATTTTAGTCTTTTAGAGCACTAACCATAATTTTGATGCCAATAAGACCCTCTCATATATGTAATTTCTAAAGGAAATGCTCTAGGTATTACAGTTTTGATTACATCAAGATGACGTCAGGCGTTCCACACTTTTGTAATAAATATAGAATGTTAGCAATCTAGTTGTTCATTAGGATACTGTTGAGAGGCAGAGGCCAGGGGCATGGACTCAGAAAATTGAAGGCAGGTAGGAGGGTGCAAAGGCAACAATTTAACCACACTGAGCAGGCAGGAAGGGCCGTGGCAGCACAACAGACTATGGAGGGCAGTGGAAAGGGGGGCAGGGGCAACAAACCAACAATACAGGACTTGCAAGAGAGGCTGTGGCAATGTAATAGACCATTGTGGGCAGAAGGAAGAGGCAATGGTAGTACAACCATACATGCCAACAGACCCGATTCAGCCAGGAAACGTCCAATGTTTTTAAGCTCAAATGGGCTTTATTTGATCTGTCTCCTGTCTACAATCTCCTCTTTTTCAATGTAACTCAAAGGGGAGAATCAATACCCCAGTTTTTTTTCAAAATCTCCCTCTTACCAAGTTCAAAATGTTCGCAAGTATGGTACATTGCATCATGGAAGGAAATGGGGTAGGGACATGGACTTGGATAACAGAGGACAGGAGGGACATGTAGAGGTGCACCAAACTGACCCTGCAGGGCAGGCATCAGGGTTTGCAGCAGCACAATACACCACACAGGGCATGCGGGACGGGAGTGCAGCACAACAATCCATAGAAAGCAAGAGGGAGGGGACAGGACCATGCACATGGACAACAGAGAACAGAGGGGCAAGAGGCAATGGTAGCTAGCTGACCATAATGGACAGACAGGAGAGAAAGCTGCAGCATAACAGACCATAAAGGGCGGGAGGGACGGATCAGGGGCATTACAATGGAACAGACAAGCCAGGAGGGAGGGAGTAGGGGTCTGCACATGTAAACAGAGGGCTGGGGGCAAGGGGGCAGGGCAGGAGCAGCAAGATAGCCATGGAGGTCAGGCAGGATGGGCACTAGAAGCAAGACACACCATGAAGAGCCACAGTGAGACTGTGATGGCATACACACAGACCATGGAGGGAAGGTGGGAGGGGGTCAGAGGCAGCTAACTGACCACACAGGGAAGGTGGGAGGGGCCATGGCAGCACAGAAGACCATGCATGGCAAGTGGGAGGGTTAGTGGCAGCACAATGGCTATGGCAAGAAGGAGGGTGCAGGGGCATGCACAAAGGCCGATGGAGGATAGAAAGGAGGGTCAGGACCTGTGCACAGACAAGAAAGTTCAGGGGAAGGGGCCTCACAACAGACCGCACGGGGCAGGCAGGAGGAGCAGTTGCAGCACAACAGACCAGGGAGGGCAGAAGGGTATGGCAGTACAATGGACCATGTAGGACAGGAGGAAGAGGATAGGGGCATGGCATGTGGACAGGCAGGGTGGAGGTGGCAGGGACAGGTTACAGTCATCTGACAATGCTAGGCAGGTGGGAGGGGAGTGGCAGCTCAACAGAACACTCAGAGTAGATAGGAGTGGCAGGTCCATGGAACATGGTGGGCAAAAAGGATGGAGCAGGGACATGCACAAAGACATCGGAGGGCAGGGGGAAGGAGAATAGGGGCAGCAAGCTAAGCACAGAGTTTAAGCAGGAGGTCTATGATGGGGCATAGAATTGGGCAATGGAGGGCAGGAGGAGTGGACTGGTACATCATACTAAATTGAGGGCAGTGGCAGCACATCAGACCATGCATGGCAGGAGGGAGGAGGCTAGTCCATGGATTCACACAACAGAGGATAGGGAGGAGGGGGATGGGGCAGCAAGCTAACTGTTCAGAGAAGGCCGGTATTAGGAACTTTATTGTTTTTAAAACGTGTGTCTGTGCGAACTACTTAAAATATGAACAAGTATGCAGCATAATCTCACTTTTATTCAGCAAGAAGAGGAAGTTTGTGACTGTGACTCCGGGCTCACTTGGCAGAAACACCCCCTGACCCTCCACCCCCTATCTCAAAATGTAATGCCCATGAAAAGGGTAGGTGAACACAGTGTTATATAGAACATAGTCCTGAGAGCACGATTGAAAATGAAAACTAGATATAGTGTATGGTATAAACTATGCACCAAAAAGTGTGATATAAGATGAACCGGGCGTGAAATATAATATGCAATACATTGTGCGCAATGACAGATTCATTGGAGAGCGCGAGATAGCACAGGCACTAGCACGTGCTATGCGATATGCGCCTTAGAGTGTAATATGCACAGGGCAGTGTTGTGTAACCTAACTAGTCTCTAAAGTTGTAATATAAAATATGTGCTGGGGAGTGTAACGTTGCATATGCACTGTGACAAAGATATGGATCCCAGATTGTAATATGTATGGCATAGCACTGTGCGTTATAACATAGGCATCGAGGAAGGCACGTTGGATGGGACAATATAACCCGTGCGAAGACAAGTGTGGCATGACATATTCACGGGGTGGTGTTACAGTGCACATGGGCTAGAGAGTGTCATAGCATATGCACTACCTAGTGGAAGACAACACAGAGGTGTGTGGCACTCAGCAGGCAATGGTGGGTGTAACACAGCATTGGGCTCTGCCAGGAGCGCGCTGTGACTCTCAAGTGATGTTCGTCCCCTTTCCAGAGAGTAAAATAAAAAGTATGACACATCCGGCAGTGGATGTGTGTTTTATTAACCATGAGGGGGGTTTCTTGCATAATTTGTCGAATTTTTGTCGAATCCCCTTTGAATGGCTTGGTGTGCATGTGTATTAAATGTGCCCGTCAATAGCTACCCATGTTTGTATAAATAAACGACAAGGGTGTCTACCGGGATTAGGCACGGTAGGGCATCAGACATGTCAGAGCTTCACTAGTGGTGTAAATACATTCCACGTGGATTCATTGTATGCATAGTCGCCTTTTAATGAATATCACGCAAATCGTCATGGTGATAGGTACGTACGGTTTGTCCAGCATGTCCTAGGTGTTTCTATAAATATATATTTTTTAAAAATAATAAAAAACAGTGGCCGGCCCTGGGGATTGGGGTCAAAAAAATATAATCAGGAGACAGGCCCTGGGGGATGGGGTCATCAGGGCCAATAAATTAGAATAAGAAGGGGAACCATACAGCCCCCCTTCTTAAAAAACTTAAAATAAATAAAAGACTGGCATCGCGCCGGAGGCCATGCCCCCTCCTTGCAGCACTCTGCAAACACGCCCCCTGGCGAGTTGTAAGTTGGGGAATTAATTCCTCTTCAATACTGAGGGTCCCTGAGGGCCAACTAGCCCAACAGGCATCTCCAGTATGCGCCAGGGAGCTGCGCTGCAGACAGGTGTTCTGAGGCCAAGCCCCTTTTTACACCTCTCTGCAACGCAACTCTGTGGCGCTTACTGGAGGTACCTAGTGGTCTAGTTTGACCCTTAGGATTCAAGGGGACTTAATCTCTCAACTTAGAACAGCCACAGGGCGCGTTTACACAGTGGTGAAGGGAGGGGACGGGGCCTGAGGTGACGTGTGCAAACACGCACTATGGCACGTTTTAAATTGGGGATATAATTTCCCTTCAATACTGAGGCCCCTGGGGGCTAACTAGCCCACCAAGTGCTTCCAGTAAGCGCCACTGAGCTTCATTGCATAGAGGTGGTCCAGGCCGTGCCACTTTTTACACCTCTCTGCAACGCAGCTCTGTGGCACTTACTGGAGGTACCTAGTGGGCTAGTTGGACCCTAGGGACCCTCAGGATTCAAATGAACTTAATATCCCAACTAAAAACGGACACAGGGCGTGTTTACACAGTGGTGAAGGGAGGGGACGGGGCCTGAGTTAACGTGTGCAAAAACGCCCTGTGGCCTGTTTTAAGAGGTAGTTTTAATCCCCCTGCCCTATTATATACTAGGGGCTTACAGAGGAGGTCATGCTAATCACAGGGGGACCCCAACGCATAATGTTCCCTAGTGTATGTAGGTGTTTTCACTGTATTGTCAGTGATGTCATGAGTGATGTCACTGACCATGTCATGAGTGATATAATATGTGACGTCATCAGCAGTGCATTGCGGGCGCGCGAGTTATAGTTAGCTGAACTAACTATAACGGGGGAATTTCAATGGTTTTGTACAAGTGAAAAGTCCAGCTAACTATAACACCCCTGAAACCTATGTTTTTTTCAGTGAATATATATATATATATATATTCACAGCATTTTTCCGGTTCTGGAGCCCCCGACCATTCAGGGTGGCCTCAATGCATGGGCCCGGAACAGCCCACAAACCCCCATCAAGAATGAAAGAAAATTTGAGGCCCAATACTGGTAACGGAGCTTTTATTCAGCTTCAGGCAACACAGAAAACTTCCTTTCACCTAACGTTTCTGCCGGAAATGGCCTTGCTCACAGGTGGAAGTCCAGCGCTTTAATTGCCAAGTGCGTTCATGCCAGTTTAAAATTCAAAAGTCACATGTCTGCACCTTCAAAAATACAAATCCCATAGTGCACTGCTTGAGAAATATGTAATCTGGAAGTCCACATTAATCTTTCATCAAATTGCAAAGTACTTACATTGCTGGCAGTTACACTTGTGTTGGTGTGGAATCTTGCACAAACGACAGACAGGTGAGTTCAAATCTGTAGCACAATGCTGTATGTTTCAAAAAAAGTCTGAAAAAGAACTTCAATTACTCAGCACGATATATATTGTTTATTTATTATTTATTATTCATATCCACAGGTGTGTTTCCTAACAGCAGCCTAAACGCCGGTGGTGCTTGGAATGAAATTGTCAAACCGGCTTCTCAATGGATAAAGAAGAAACCTCCAGCACGCCAAAGCAGTTAAGTGACTTTTATTGTTACTTGGGCAAAAGCATTAGCTCCAACGCGTTTCGGTACGCGCTCACACCTTGGTCACGGCGCTGAAATACTAACAAACACCACCATATTTCTTATATGCTTTACTCATCACTTCCTCAATTGCAAACAACTTAAAAGTAGGGCTTACGCGCTGGGGGTACGGCACGTACATACGGGGCTGGGGATGGGGTACGGTGCGTACATACGGGGCTGGGGGTATGGCACGTACATACGGGGCTGGGGTGGGGGTATGGCGCGTACATACGGGGCTGGGGGTACGGCGCATACATACGCGGGTGGGGGGTACGGTTTGTACATACAGGGCTGGGGTGGGGGGGCCGTACGACTCGTACCCCGGGCACAAGTGTACCCGGGGTAGGGGTCGTACACAGTATGCTTCGTACGGGATGTTTTCCATACGCTTGTGCATTCGTAACGCCGGTACGGATCGTACTTGTGCGCTCGGACTTTAGTTTTACGACTCGTACGTAAAACTGTCCGGGGACGTCTCGTAGACATTTCCCGAGGCGATTCGTATGTATTTTTCCCATACAAATCGTACTTCACCGTTTGTACGGTACTTGTACGATTCGAATGTAAAAAAATACGGATACGAGTCGCACGGAAAAAAAAAATACAGGATCGAAATCGGCCCCTAATTGTTGGTTCTTTGGGCCAAGGGCTGGTTTCTTTATGAAAGGCTTTGAGTGTTTGTCAGCCACTGGATTTTGTCCACAATAATCAGCTGTTCTGTTTCCTTGGGCACATGCGTTACCACGTGCTCCAGCCTTCAACTACCACTGGATATTAAATATATAGGGGCTAATTACTAGGGTTTTAAACATACGCTCGTGTTGGTGCAAAGCAAGAAGCAAGGCATACATTTGCTCAACATTATAAAAGCCTACAGAACTAGTACATAATTGTGCAGGGCCACAGGAGCACACACATAACCATTAGTAAATAACCCCGATGTGTCACTACACCAGCTAAACAGCATGGTGTTTTCATGTTGGATGTAAATATTGCCATCTGTAATCACTTAAGGTGTTAGGTCACAGGATGTTATGTCTTGACACACGAACGTTGGGGCACCAGAGTGTCAATCGATACGTTGCCAATTGGAGACCTGGGTTTTAATCTTATCTTCATCACTTCAACAAAATATGCGAAAAGAGATACACTAATAAGAGCAGATATGATAGAACCTTCCAGATGATTGCACGGATCAATGAAAGACTAAGAGTGAGTATAGTGAAGATCTTGATTTACTCCTGGTCTATGTCCAACCTTCTCCCTCTTCCCATCTGTTCCCTCTCAAATGTGCTTGTCCTGCACCCCGTGTCGAATTTTCTTCCTTGTGTTGATCACTTTTAATAGTCTTAGTTCAAACTATCTGAATTAGCATTATCTCGTTGTCACATATATGCTATCATTTTTCCATCTTTATTTTAGGTCCTTTTACGCACCACCTTTTTTTCGACAAAACGAGTCCTGGTGCACCTGTTCTGTGCATTACTTTCCTCAGTCACTTTTTCTTTGGTGTTATCCAGAACAAGCTCTTCCACACCATTTGATGGCACAGAGCTTACCTACGCAAACCTAGTGATGTGCCATCAACCTCATCACCATTGACATATACCAGAAGTTCCATTAATCACTAATGTCTGGTTAAACCACTAAGATTCCACAATGAAAATATGGCTATGTGACAGAACCACAAAGATGCTTCTAGTCTATGATTACATTCTCTATTCAAGGAAACTACGGGTCTGTGCCAGTTACACCTAATACTAACTGGTATATGAAGAAAGCATTCTGTAAAACAAGTTGCCTATTTCCAGCTCCTAGCATCTCATTACACCATGTCCAGTGATCTAAGATCCAGTCATTCATGATCAACTGCCTAAGGGAGGTAAACTCAAATTAATCAAACATGGATGTAGGGTCGTTAAGTAAAAATAGTTTACAATTAAATTGGCTTTAAAATGTGCTTTGGTATGTGTAAACTCTGGAAGGTGTTTATAGTTATTGAAATCCAACAACAATTCACTGCCTTGACAAGTGAAAAAAACTTTTATTTCCGAAATTTAAAAGCATTCCTCTTTGCTAATTACATAATTCTGCAGAACTACTTAGAACTGCAAAAACGCATTGTCCCTTAAAAGCATGAAAGTGTAAAATATATTTTGTCTGCAGCTAAATAGGCAGATGTGGGTCAAAGCTAACACAAATGTTATAATAAATTAAATAATAAAGGTAATTTGTCTGTGTGACTTTCCGCATAATGCTTTGCTTAAGTGGCAAATAAACGTTGGAAGCAGATGAAACTGCACATTGTATTAATTAAAGTTTGCTCTGTTTGAAGCACTTAACTTACCCGTCAAGTGATGGTGACCAGAACATCAGTGTGACACAACAAAGTGATCGTGACCACAGCACCAATGTGTCACAACAAAGTGATCTTGACCAGAACACCAATGTGACACAACAAAGTGATCTTGACCAGAACACCAATGTGACACAACAAAGATTTTCAGAGTCTACATCTACTTTTAAAATGTTGAGGATTGCCAAAGAGTTGGAAAATATTGAAGATGCTGTCCTGGCTTACCAAGCTATCTTTGTCAACTTTCAGAGGACATTCACCACCCACATTTTTCAGCAAAAGCTGCCCATTTACAGAGATTTGTTTTTTGTTCATACTTCCTGAAAAGAAGGCTTTGTCAAAATATAGTTATGTAAGGAGGGCCCGATTCACAGAACTAACTTAAGACAAAATCCTAAACTTACTACCATTTTGGTATTCACAGAAGGCACGTAGGGGCATATGTATCAACATCACCATTTGCGATTCTTAAATAGCGATTTTTAAAGAATCGCTATTTGAGAATTGTAAAACGGGATGTATTAAAAAAATTGCAAACTTTTTGCGATTTCTTAAAATTCCTTAATTGCGATTAGCAAATTGCGAAATCGCAATTAAGGAATACCTGCCCATTCATTTCTATGGGCCAGGAGACCCATAGAAATGAATGGGAAGTAATTCTCAAATAGCGAATCGCAATTTGCTAATCGCAATTTGAGAATAATTTCAACGGTGCAAGGGTGTCATGATGACACCCTGATGCACCCCTGAAATGAGCATGTGTGTGCATATGGCGCACATACATGCCCTAAGGGCATGTATGAGCGCCACGTGGCACTTTGTAAAATTCAAAAAAGTGCTTTTTGAAAGGAAATCGCAAATTACCACCAACTGGAAGTTGGTGGTAATTTGCGATTTCTTAAGGATAATTCGCACAATTTGGGTGCTGTTTACATATCATTTAAGAAATCGCAATTTGCGATTTCTTAAATGCTTACGCAAAATTACGCAAAATTAAGAAATTGCTAAATTAGCAATTCCTTAATTTTGCGATGGGATTTGGCTCATACATCCCGATTACCGATTTTTTAATCGCAAACGCTGTTATTTTGCGAATCGTAGCGTTTGCGATTAAAAAATTGTTTGATACATATGCCCCTTGCTCATTTTGGTATTCACAGAAGGCACTTACTTATGTCGGTATTCACAGAAGTTAGGAGTCCTAAAGTTAGGACTCCTAACTTCTGTGAATACCGACATAAGTAAGAATACCAAAAGTCTTAAAGTTAGGATTCTTCTCAGTTTAGGAGTAGTAAAGTTTGGAGTCCTAACTTCAGGACTCCTAAATGCCTTATGTGAATACTGAAAGTCTTAAAGTTAGGATTCTTCTCAGTTTAGGAGTAGTAAAGTAAGGACTCCTAACTTTAGGACACCTAAATGCCTTCTGTGAATGCCGAAAGTCTTAAAGTTAGGATTTTTCTCAGTTTAGGAGTAGTAAAGTTAGGACTCCTAACTTTAGGACTCCTAAATGCCTTCTATGAATGCCGAAAGTCTTAAAGTTAGGATTTTTCTCAGTTTAGGAGTAGTAAAGTAAGACTCCTAACTTTCATGCTGTTTGATGCATCACTTTTTTTACAAAAAATAATGGGGTGACCCGGTGTCCCTCAGAACCTGGGTATACGTATTATATGAATACAATGGTTCTGTCGGCAAAGTTTGATGCATCACGCCAAGCGATATTGCAAGTACGGGGCAAAAGTAATCAGATTTTGGAATATATCACTTTTTATTTAGGACATTATGCAATCTTCAGTTGTGAAGCATATTCCTCAACTTGGTAGCAACAACAGATGGCTAGTCGAGCCAGGCATGACATTGAGACATAACAGTCAGAAAGGATAATCTGAAACTGCAATTGTTAATAATGTTAGTGAGAGCAACAGTCACCAGCTACCAACATGTCCCATAATAGAGCAAATACTAGAACACTAATGTTTCAGAGCAATAGTGTGTAGAGTTTATCTGTAGATGTCAAGAAGGATATGTGTGAAGGGGAGGCAAGCTCTTGCCACCTCTAAAAATCCTGCATAATCCTGTCATTGTAGGGGCTCATCTGGCACCGGACGGTGGTCCGGACAAGTTCGGTTGCTCCAAGATGGCAGCCAGGACCTGCAGCTTAGAAGTTGAGATGCCCGTGCTGCAAGGTGTGGCCTAATCTGGTGGGGTGGGTGACTCTTTAAGATGGCAAGGCACACCCTGAGGTTCCAAAAAGCCAGGAGACTTCTGGCAGCTGAGTTTGGATGTCCCCAGCTGCTTCACTGGACATGAGAAGGTAGTGTCTCAATGCGATTCTTCTGGCCCTAGAGTACTGCTTGAAGCCTGTAGCGTTGACACAGATGGTGTGGTGTGTGGCCCCCGAAGTGGAGAGGGGTGCTTGGCCATTCGTGCATGGTTCAGCTGAACCCCTTGTGCTGCAGGTTACATTGAAGTTCTCCACAAGGTGAGCGGGGAAGGTCTAACGGGACTTGCAGCTCCTGGAGGTCAGAGATTGGCTGATATCTGCTTGGTCTGTGATAGGGGCAGCTGCCCAAAAAAGGATTGGTGGGAGCATTGCCGCTCCCCCCAAGCCAATTGCAATCTCTGCTCTACTTCTAGTAAGTGAGAGCATAAAAAGGGCTCTTGTTTACTAGAAGCCGAGCAGAATTGCTTTTGGACAGAGGTAGCTGCATTTTCAGCATCTCCCACTGTCCAAAAGCAATGCCAGCTCCCGCAGGATAAGGGGAGCCAGCAGGGACAGCGGGGGCCTTGAGGTTCCCCCCACGGTCCACAACAAAATGCCTGGGTGCCCTGGGTGAAATCGTCCCATATATACACTGAAAAAAACTGTTTTGTACAAGTCAAAAGTCAAACCTGAGCCTAACTATACGTTACGGTAACCTTTGTTTTTTTCAGTGAATTTCTAAGATTATTTACATTTTATTTCCTAACTATAACGTCCCTGTAACCTTTGTGTTTTTTCAGTGAATATCTACGATTTTGTAAATGTTATTTCCTTACTATAATGAACCCTGTAATCTTTGGATTTGAATGGGTCTGTGAGAGGCTTTGACAGTGTCTCAGTGGTTCTGTGAATTGGTGCCTGAGTGGGTTTGTGAGTGGGTGAGAGAGTCTCTGATTGCATCTGAAAGAGGGTGAATGAGTGCGTAGTGTCTGAGTAGATCTGTGAAAGTGTGTGTGAGTGGGTCTGTGAGTGGATGTGTAAGTATCTGAGTGGGTCTGTGAGTGTGTGCATCAGTGTCTGAGTGGGTCTGTCAGTGGGTATGTTATGTTATGTTATCTGAATTTATATAGCGCGCAGCTGCTTCAGCAAAGAGGCGTCCTGGCGCTGCCAGCATCAGAAGATCGGCGCTATGAACCAGAACAGGAAGGTGCATAGAACAGGTAAGAGGATAAAAAATGACTAGGCAGAGGGAAAGAGAAAAGTTTTGATAGCTTTCCTAAACTCCAACAAACGTTCCATCCTGAGGATCTGGAGAGGCAAAGAATTCCATAACTTGGCTGCCAAGCAGCGAAAGGAACGACCCCCGCCCCGAAGGCGCTTCACACAGGGAACTCTAACCAGATGCTGCCCCGAGGAGCGCAGCTGGCAAGTAGGAACATACAGGGCGAGCAAGTTAGTTAACAGGCTGGGTGAGGCAAGCGTCAAGATCTTAAAAGATAGACAAAGAGTCTTAAATTGGATTCGCTTAGCCATAGGTAGCCAGTGGAGCCTCTGGATGGCACCAGCAGAGGGGCACCTACGCGGGAGTCCCAACAAGGCTCTAACGGCAGCATTCTGAACACGTTGCAACCGCATAACCTCCGCCTGATTAGCCCCCAACAGGAGAGAACTAGCGTAGTCTAGTCTACATAGAATGGCAGATTGAACAATCAGCTGACCCGTAGGTGGATTAGAGAACTTCAAAAGGGGCTTAAGTCCCCGGAGGAGGCCAAAGCAAGTGCTGGCAACTTATTTAGTATGGTCTTGAAAACTAAGGGTGGAATCCATCCATACCCCCTCGTTCTTAACCACCGACTTAGGGGTGGGGGTACTACCAAGAGCGTTCGGCCACCATTGCTCACTCCACAAGCTCGTGTTCTTCCCCACCAACAGGACCTCTGTTTTATTAGCGTTCAACTGGAGGCAATTTATAGTCATCCACTCTGCAACGGCAGCCAGGCCACTCTTAAACCTAGAAGCATCCAATGTGAAAGCGTCTGAGAGGGCCACCACAAGCTGCGTATCACCTGCATACGAGACCATGGTGAGGCCCATGTGTCTGGCCACCATTGCAAGAGGCTGAACATACAAGTTAAACAGTATGTGGCTCAATGCAGAGCCCTGAGGAACCCCCTGATCGATGGGATAAACCTGAGAAAGAAATGGGGGGGCAGACACTCGGAAGGATCTTTCGGTCAGAAACTATCTGAACCATTCCAGTGCCAAGCCCACCACACCAGCTTTGTCCAAACGCTGTAACAGAATCCCATGCGAAACCGTATCAAATGTGGCACTCAGGTCAAGCAAGATCAGTGGCGCCGTATGATCGGAGTTGAGAATGGTCCGCAGATGTTCTGTCACAGCCAGGAGAGCAGTCTCTGTGCTGTGACCAGGGCTGAAACCATTTTGAGATGGATCCACGATGTTATTGGTGCTCAGGAATCTCATTACTATGTTATTAACATGCACCTCTGCAATCTTAGCCACCCAAGGGAGGAGAGATATTGGTCAAAAGAGTTTTTCGTTACCCTAAGGTCTTTAAGGACCTTGAAAATGCATTTGGCCGGATTTGGGCTAAGCTTTATTTCGTTGGCATAATAAGCCGCTCGAACAATACAAATGGTTCTATGATAGTGTTTGATCGCGGCCAAATAGCATTTATTTTTCGTTGTGTGGTGCCTGAGTATGTGATTGGGTGTCTAATTGTCTGTGTGGGTGTGTTAGTAGCTGTGTGGGTGACTGGGCCACAAAGGAAACACATCTGCCCCTTTATCCAACAAGAGTCTACAGTTTTGCACAAAATATCTACCCAGGTGGAGTACTTTTTACTGGGTAATTATTAAGTGCTACCTCCTTGGGTAAATGTGCATAATGTATTCTAAACTACATAATGGAGCACAGGGAACTGTCACCAGTGACATTGCGTGCATTTTGGCAATGTGTTTCCTGGTGCATCTTTATCCAAACATTTATCATAATATGAATCTTCCTATAAAGAAGACAACAGTACAAAGGGGTAAATCTCCACAAAACAAGGGTCTTTCTTCTTAACTATATCAGTGCTTCTTTGTTTGGTGCAAATGTCCACATTTCCTCATATTCCTCAGCATTAATAATGCCTCACCAAAATCGTCGTGAAACCCATTGGGGGGCCGATTGTTAAGCTGTTCATCATCCTGGCAATAAGGCAGGAAGTTCTTTGCACACTACGAAAGTGGGCGGGGCCAAATGGTGATCCTTTTTTGCAAGTGATTTGTACATTTGAATAATCTTTGCAATTTAAAAGCAGAACCATGCACTTTGCTCTCACCAGGTAAGGACAAGAAAGGACCCACTCTTCACAGTCAGCACAGATTGTGCTCCAATAGATCAATGATGCATTCAATTCCACAAAGCATTTCAGATCGTCTTTCAATATGGAATTGCCGAGAAAGCACACTCTCTTTGCCTTTGCCATGCCCAAGAGTTAGGATCATTTGTCCTTTACAAAAGAGGAACTTCTTCTGGGGCACCTGCAATGTTTATAATTGTAAGTGCTTACTATTTAAGTTTCATTTCTGTCAAATGAGCATCGGGATCAGAACGGACCCAGGGACCCCATCCCCTGGGGCCCAGCCAAAACTTAATAGGGGAGAAAAGCCATGCGGTCCCCTCCCTGGGCCAATTTTGGCTCCGGGGACACTGTCCCTTGGAGCCCAGTGGAATTCAATGGTCAGAGGCCTGCACAACACCCCTCCCTGGTCTGATGACACCCAATCCCCTGGTGCTCAGCCACATCTACCTGGGCATCCTGTCCCCAACTGGGCTACCCAGGGTGCATTTTGGCACACACAGGGGGAGTCTCATGGCCCACACAGTCCTAGCTAGCTTTCCCCCTCCTGCGGGAGCTGACATTACTCCTGCATGCAAGGAGCTGCTGGAAATGCAGCTCCCTGCATGCAGGGGCAATACTGTCATCTCTTTCCCTGCCTGCATGTCTGTGGTAAGGGAAATAGATGAAAACTCCACTTCGAGCAAGCAAGAGCATTTTGACAGCTCCCGGTTCCTGGAAGCAGAGTGTTTGCTTTTGTAATTTTTTTTATTTTGTCCTCATTCACCTCAGGTTCCAATATCTAATAACTTAATTCAGTAATGCGAAAAATAAACTGACCTAAGGCGGGCATCAAAAATAGACATTTCCTCCCTGCAGGTACCTCTCTCTCAGAATGTCCGATTATCCGATTAACGGCGGCTGCATCAAATGAGGTGGGAGGAAACATAGCAGCAAAAATAGAGAGTTATACAGTTGAAATAATTGGGCAAGTCTGTAATCCATTGCATTCACAATAACCATTTCACCCCACTACACCCTAGCCCAGTTCTGTAACATAGACCAGAATTTTTTTCTTTTTAGAATCTTTCCATAATCAGTCCATTCTAGACATTTAAAAAAGGGAATCTAACCACTCCGAATGTTGAGGGGGGTACCTCCCACCCAATTCCGACAGATTTTTCTTCTGCCCAGTAAAATAGAGTAGAACAGGAAATCTCTAGCAATTTCTGAAACACCTTCCATTACTCCAAAAATGTAGCCCCAAAATACCTGAAACTGTCTTTCCTACTTCATCCTAAAACATCATGATTCTAGCTGATTGCTGAAACACGTGGATGTCCATCACCTTTTCTAGACCACACTTTGCGTATATATATCTTTGACAGCTTCTCAGGTGTTATATGTGCTACGGTGGAGAGAAAAGAGGTGGTTTCTCTTTAAAAAAAAGCAGGCTTGACAATGGAATACAATGTGCGCATCGATACTGACAACATATTTTGTAACTGCTCCCTCGATTCCCCACAATTCTTCTGCTAGGCTGAATTCTCCTTCCATGGTGTCTTGTAATTCCCAAAATGAAAATGAAACTTCTTTGTTTCCTGGGGGGTTTCCGACAATTGCTCTTCCAAGCCGTTTCCAATCCCAAGGACAACTTCTGGCTTTGCTCCCAACTTTTCAATTGCATATGTTTAAAATTTCGAGAGTTAGCCCCAAACAGCTCATTTAACTTGTTCCATGGTATAAGGTTACCATCTTGAGTAAGGTCTCCACAGTCAGGTACACCTGCATTTCATATCGGTAGCACCAGTTTGTCTTTAAGACACTCCGTGGTCTCTGGAGATTCCCAGATTGCTAAGGGGGTCAAATGGGTAGTTGCAAGATTAACCCATGTGTTAACTCATGTAGATATCTTCCTTAAATAAACCGCTTCTGATCCTTGTGTGTCACATCTCCGGCAATCTTACTTAATCTCACTGCCAGGATTCTTGTGAAGATTTTATAATCAGTATTCAGGTGTGATATCGGTCTCTACGATGCACAGCTTGCGGGGTCCTTACCTGGATTAAAAATAAGTGTGATTATCACCTCATCCCATGATTTTGGTAGCTGTGCCCCTTGTTCTAAAATCTCCCTGATCATTACTGTTATATATGGGTTTAACACCTCCCAGAATTTTATATAGCTCCGCTGGTATGCCATTGGGCCCTGCAGCTTTGCCACCCTTACTTGACTGTACAGCCATTGTGACCTCCTCCTCTGTGATGTACTGGTTTATAACATTTTGTTGAGTTGAGTTCAGGGGTTTTATAGAGCCTGCTAACCAACAATTAACCTCCTATTTTACAGCTGTTCCCTTTTCTGATTATAGATCTCGGAAGTAGTCTTTAAAAGCCTCTTCTATCTCTGTCTCACTAGTTGGCATAGCATTTTGACTGCCCCTCCTTGATTTCCTTATTCCAATTTCTATTTTGGTCTGCCTTAACCGTTATAGCTAATTGCTACCCTGCTCCCTTCCCATACTCAAAATAGGCTAACTTACTAGCGTCCCATCTATTTTTAATTGGAGGATGGAGAATTTCTTCCATTTGTTTTTTCAATAAATGCAATTTTTTCTCTGCCAAAATCCTACTATCAACTGCTAGATTTATTTTTATTTCAGTCTCTAACTTTTCCATTTCGTCCTCTAACCGAGACACCTTACTTCTGTATTATTTATTTCTATAGCAAACTGGACTCATGATCTTGCTCTGATAAAGACTTTGAGCATGTCCCAAATTATCTCAGTGGGAGCCGAGCCACCATGACCTTAAGGAATTCTCCTACTTCTATTTTCAGAGCATCCATTACTTCCATGTCCACTGGTTTGGTACAATCTAGTGTCATTTTCCTTTCCGTGAACCTGCTAGTACCCCTGATTGTTAGTGTTGCTGATGAATGGTCTGACAGATGGTCCATCTTATCGTGGAGTGGAGTTTTTTTGTGTTGTTGCACCTGAAATGCGTTTGCGCGCGCGAGAGCGACTTACTGGGTGCTCACGATCACCTACGAGCTTTCCAAGCTGTTTGCGAGCACCATGAGATTTGTCAGGCGGCTGCATGCTCCCGCGAGAGTTTGCGGTCACCAATACATCATTTGCGCACGCCAGCAGAGTTCCATTGGGGGTTTTGTGACGAACGCGATCCCGAACGCACATGATCTACTGTGACTGCAATCTGGAGAAGGTTCTCTACCCGAGCAGCATCAAAACCTTCTCGAAATAACGAGTTGGAGTAAAAGAAATTCCTCAAATTGACATTTGGCTATAGATTTTTTGTGCAAGGAGTGCTTTTTCTATTTTTTTTTTTCAAGAGGAAGGAAGTGCCATAGAATCTTCAACTTCCTGTTCCTGTCACTCTTTGTGTCTGCTGCATAATGTATCATTGGATTTGAGGACTTTGAATTTGAGAGTTCACAAGTAAGCTGGAAAACTGGTGGTGTTTGTTCGATTGGAGGCATGCACCTATATTTATTTGTACTTTTCATCTATTTTTTAAATGTATTGTGGTGGATGGCCTGTAGTTTCAGTAGGGGCCTAGTTGTTTCTTTGCAAGTAATTTATCTTCTCTTATAAAGGAAACATGTTGCACAGTTCACTACTCACTACATTTTCTACATGTTTTGAAATCAATTTGCAATATTGATTTAATTCACTATGTAGCCCAGTAGTCTGTCAATAGGCCTTTCAGCCAGTAGGCTCAGAGTCACTCATGGTTGCATGAAACTACTGTTTCTGTGGTGCCTGGTCAATTTAAACATCATTTAGGCCATAGATGGCATTGGATTGAAATACAAAATGTGTGTTTTTTTCTGGTATTTCACTTTTTCTATGTGTTAATGCCTTTGTTGGAGGTGTGTGGTTGTACCTTGCAAACATTTTTGGCCCTGTGAATTTTCGTTTTTGGCGTTGTTGCATTAAAGATGTGTTGTTTAGCATGCCTCCTTTGTCTGGCCAGTGTGTGAGTGTGTTTGCAATAGTTGGCCAGCATTTGCCTTGGTTCCCTATGTGGCCAGAGGCCATTTTGTAAAGTCTGTGACTGTGTCCATAGGCCTGCTTGTGTTAATTGTTTTCCAGGCCCTCTGCTGGTTGTTGTGACCATGTGGCTTTTGGACATTTTCTGGAGGCAGTCAGTGTGCTTTTGCCTAGGCCTGCGTATCTTCCCTTTGTTCCTCTTGGCTTATTGCTTCTTGTTGTGGCCTGGCCATGCGGCTGGTGGCCATTTTGTGAAGGCAGCCAGTGTACTTTTGCCATAGGCATGCATGTCTTTCCTTTGTAGGCTTATTGCTTCTTGTTTTGGCTTGGCCATGTGGCTGGTGGCCATTTTGTGAAGGCAGCCAGTGTGCATCTGCCATAGGCCTGCATGCCTTCTTTGTTGTAGTCATGCCGTCTTGCTGGTTGCAGTTTTGCATGCAATTTGTACATCTTTTCTTCAGCAAAAATAAACGTAGCACAGTTCAATACATTTTCTCCATGTATTTATAATAAATTTGCAATATTGATTGAATTGATTCACTCACTATGCGGTGCTATGTGGCCTAGTCTGCCAATGGGTTTTCCAGCCAATAGGCCCAGAGCTGCTCATGGGTGCATGAAACAACTGTTTATGTGGTGTCTGTTGAATTTAAACATCATTTAGGCTATGGATGGCATTGGATTGAAAATACAAAATGTGTTTTTTGTGGTATTTTTTTATGTGTGTTAATGCCTTAGTTGGATGTGTGTGGTTGTAACTTGCAAACCTTTTAGCCCTGTGGTTTTTTGGGGCATTGTTGCATTAAAGATGTGTTGTTTAGCATGCCTCCTTTGGTTGTGTGTGCTTTCCAGGCCTCCTGCTTGTTGTTTATCTTTTAACATTATTTTACATTTTCTTTTCAGTAACATGATTTTGCATCAATGAACCTTAGCCCCACGTCTGCTATATGATGTGCACAACAGTATTCATTGTCTGGAGATTGTTCCATTGTCATTTGTCAGCTGCAGCTCCCTGAGTGCTGCATCCACACGTGATGCACAAAGCACATAAAGCAACCTGTTACATTTGTATTTTGTTGTTCTTCTTCTTCTTTTCTATCCTTCCTGAGTGTATGAAAGCTTATGCTGTTATCAAAGTCTCACAAATGGTTACACTATATAGTTCATTTTTTTAATAACTGAGGTAACAAGTGTGACCACACACTAAATTATATTATATTTGTTTGTACTAGTAATTGAACTACAACAATGTCGCATTTCAATAATGTTCTTTTTGCTTTTAAACGTGTAAGAGGAGGAGACAATATCACCCATAGAACTGCCAGACAGAGGACCTGCATACAACGTGACGTGTGAGCACAGACAACTTGTGAATCTAAGACAAGTGCTGCTGCTAACTGACAGATTCAAGATGGCCCCACAGAAAGGTACCGATACCAAGAAAGAGGAGAGGATGTAGCCTAACGGCTAGGGTGATCGCTCTCTAACCTGGGAACCGGGTTTGAGTCTCGGCAATGACGCTCAACATCCTATGATTCTGGACAAATAACTTAATCTCCCAGTGCCTAACAAAAAAATGTATGTGTCGTTGTGTAAGCAACTGGTGCTCATGTAAAATGCTTTGATACCCAATACCTTTGGGTCAAGTTTGTGCTATATAAAACTCAGGAAAAAAAAAAGGAAGGCAAAGTTGCCATTGAGAAGAAGAAGGCACTGCCACTTACCAGCACTGGTATGACACCCAAGACCTTTTTTAGGAAACCAAAAATTGCGCCTGCAGCAGCGGTGTCCGGGGAGCAAGCAGGGAGCAGCACCCCCGCATCAGCAAACCCACCCCACCAACCTAGGCCCAAGCCCATGTCTGGCTCAGAGGTAGTCAGTCTAATTACGGCAATGCAGACGAGCATTGACATTGAAATTAACTTATTGTTATCGCAAATTAGTACCCAATCAATGCAGAAAACTCAGATGAGTGGGCAACAACAGCCACAAATACACCAATAGTAGTTGCTCCCGAAGTAGGGGCCGTTCAGGAGATTGAGCTTTCTGCTGAGGAAGAAGAGCAAGCCACTCTTTCAGAAGATACATTGTCTTCCAGAACTCCAGCAAGAAAAAGAAGGGTTAGTCCATCAACTTCTTCTCCAAGCTCCCCTTCTGATGATCTAGATACCACTTGGATCCCGTCTCAGTCTGAGAGTGAGACACACCATGAAACAAGGCTAGGGAAAAGGAATGTTCCTGAAAGCCTTAGAGTTATGGAGGTAGATGTAGAAGAGGAGGATGATGACGAGCCAGTCATCATGGATGTTAGCCGTGCTCAAGTAGAGACCAATGCCCTATCCCAAATTGCTGTGAGGGATGTGGAAACAGTGGCACCACAGATACCACCAACACAGATACCACCAACACCACATCCAACTGCCATATTTACAAAGTCCAGGCAGCGACCTACATCCACCACAACCACTCAGTAGAAGTAGGTACTGCAGAGAGTCAAATGTCATGTCTACCTACCAGTTCATCCAACATTGCAAGTGGCAAAAGCAGCATCAGAAAGTTGACCTCCACATTTTGAGACTTTTTTCGGTTAGCCAGAAGGAGGTGAACATTGCTATATGCTCCATTTGTGGAGCAAGTGTTAGTTGGGGTAAGCTTGGTACAAACTTTGGTACCAGAAGCCAAACGACCCATCTGAGGAAACACCATTTCATCCAGTGAGAGGCGTACCTTAGTGGTCAAAAAACTTCAAGTGTTGTTGGTGAAGGGGTGAAAGGCTGAGCAGGGAATCAGATCTGATCATGTAGAAGGTGGAGAAGAGGAAGACATTTTCTCCGATACACAAAGAAGCCTAGACCCCAGCCGTGCAGTGGTATCGCCCACTTCATCATCAGCAACATCACAATGGCACAAGAGTCAGGTCGAGACACCAAGGGTTCCAAGGCAAGAGAGTACAGTGACTGCCGCAATTAAATGTGCATTGAGCCTACCAATGTCTGCTCTCAAGAAGACACCTGCTTCAGTGGCACCAGAAAAGAAAAAAATCCAGGCTATGATTCTCGGCATGCTTAGGGACAGTACGAACGCAACCACCCAACGGCATGTTTGTACAACGCGAAGCTGGCTAAAATGTTAGCACTGGACTTCCTCCCTTTTTCTTTTGTGGAAGGGGTGGGTTTTCTTTCATTTGTGGCAGCCATCTGCCCAAAATGGAAGGTTTTCAGCCGGTCCTATTTCGCCAGAGTTGCGGTTCCGGTGCTCATCATGTCGTGCTGGAATTGCTTGGACAAGCTTTGCAGCAGAGTGCTGTTCACACTATCCACCTGACAACAGACATGTGGACCATTTGCCAAGCCACTGATTATATGTGCACCACTAAACACTGGATCTCTTTTGTGGGGGTTAGAGAAAAGATATCTGCATGTGTTGACATTGCTGAGATTTTTACTTACTTTCTGTCCATCTGCAGAAGAATCTGCACACATTTCAGTCATTGATTTAAATCCCGGACGCAGCTGAGGATCAATAAACGTGATAATAGAATGGCAGTTAAAGCCCTCATACAGAAGGTGCCAAAATGTTGGAACTCGACTTATTAGATGCTTGAGCATCTGTTTGAGCAATACAGACCAATCAATGAATATGTCATGCAAAGAGGGGATGCAACTATGAAAGGCATGATCATTGAGCTGGACCAATGGGGCCCAGTTAAATGCCTGACAGAGATGCTGCTTCCTTCGAGCTGTTCACACGTGAAGTCAGCAAGGAGGACAGTACCATGGGCTAAGCTATCCCATTGTTGCACATGCTATAGAAACAGTTAAAGGAGGTGTGTGCATGGTACGCAGGTGTGGAGGAAAAAAGAAGCATATGAGTTTGTGGAGAGCTTAATCCTTCGCTTTTCTGCAAAATACAAGGGTGCAAAGAGACATTGTGTCATCCAACCATTACATTTGTGCCACAATTCTTGATCCACGGTACAAACCATTACTGGCCACTATAATTCCTTTTTCAGATGTGGATGTTGCTAACTGCAAATCTTGGATAGCTGTGCAAACCAGTCAGCTAGAAAAAGAACATTGGGAAATTAGAAGCTAGCTCCTCCAGGGCACAACAAGTACTGAAGGGCAGCCGTTAAGTTCGGAGCCTGAAAGCACTGAGGTTAGCTCATAGCAGCCAAAACCACCAACTGCAAGAGCAACATTAACAACAAGAACAGGAGCATCATACCCTAAATCAACAAAGGAATGGTTTCTACTGGCAGGGCTTACGTCCAGTGCTGAGGAAAAGGCAAAAGAGGCCAAGCAAGGTGTAGCACCCATGACCATTGAGCAGATGGTCCAGGCCTATGTAGATGACCCAACAGAGGTCTACTTTGACCAAAACCCATTGCTGTGTTGGTATGGGAAGAGGCCCCAATAGCAGGTGCTCAGCAGGCTGGCCATCAGCTATCTGGCTTGCTCCATAGCCAGTGTCTCCGCTGAACGTGTTTTTAGTGCTGCTGGTGCTGTTCTGGCAGTGAGAATGACCAGTCTCTCGCCCCAAAACATGGAGAGATTAACCATGATCAAAATGAATCAGCACTTTATACCAACGGATTACACCATACTTGAAGTTCCACAGGAGGACAATGAGGGAGACTCAGGACACAGAAGTAATGTGTTATATGACCTACTTCTTGGCAATCCACCAGAGTTAAAGGATGAGCTCTACTTCCCTGGCTACTAGACTTTTGTAGTTTCTTTCTTTCTTTGATGCCCAAACCCCCCCAAAAAAAAGATATAGCTAAGGAACATTATTTACTTTATTATATTTGTGTGTGTCTGGTTGACCAATGCATCCCCCCACAGTCTTACTCATCAGCACATTTTATTGCTGGATTGGAGTTGCGACTGTGTGCAGTGAAGAAGTCCCGACTCGCCCAAACCATTTCCCTCAAGCCAGACATTGAATGGAGAATACAAACAAATGTGTGCCTGCCTCTGCATCCAACACTGAGCCCTGACTATCTATCTATCCTTTCCTCCTAGCCTAGAGGGACTGCCCCACATGTGACATTATCATATAATTCGATTTACAGTGAAGAAATGAATGATCGGCATTCTGCAATATGCCACCAATCGATCACGGTGAGCAAACCAGAAAAACAGGTAAATGATGATGGCATGCATTGCACTCTGAGTTATTGTTGTTTGTTGTGATGTGAACTTGTTGTGAATGATATGTCATCATCATGTGTCAACTTGAGTTGAGACTTGAGAAGCAGAGATGATTCATATGGTTGCATGCAGTGCGAGACTGGGCATTTGTTTGTTACGCTTAATGTGTTAGTGATAATGATTGAGGTTCACAATGTTGGTGGCCTACCGATAGCTAATCATTAATTTTCCCCTGAAGGTTATTTTAATTCCTTCCCCTTTAAGAAATCGGATAGCAAGATTCCTTCACCGGGTCCACTCACACTGTCCACACTGCTTTGTTTTATGGTTTTATGCTTACTTTATACTCATCAAAGACTCAGACCCGACCAGTCACTTAGTTAATGCAAAGCTTGCAAACACAAATCTTGTCTACTCTACACACAAAACAGGACTCAGTGAAGTCAATCTTTCCATTCTGTTGTTCAATAACAAAATTGTCCTACTCCACACCGATCCATTGAATTTTGGGTTGGGTTGAGTCAGGACTCACTTGGGACACTGTTGGTACGGACTCGGAATTGGACACCAGAGTCGGAGTCGAAGTCAGACTCAGGAAGATCAGAGCTGATGTAATGATTCAGGGAATAAGCATGACTAGTTGGAGAACTGCCACCAGAGGAAGAGAGAAGTTTTCAAATTTATGGAAACCAACCGATTATGATGATGATGACTATGAAGTGGCCAAAAGGTAAACAACAACATCCGACCCACACATGTCTGTGTAGTGGTGGTGGTGAGCGTACTGTGACTGACTGATAGTGGAGCATAGATATTTTACTTAATTATGAAAATGCTATGTTGCTGTGTGTGTGTGTGTGTGCTCAGTGCTCTCTGACTCAAATTCAAAGCTAACTGCAGGTTGGATGGGGGGGCCTGTTGTTGGAGGTAACTGCCGTAAACAGACATTTAGACATGCTGCCTCTGAAAGTCTTCTTTATGCACTCCTTTATGCAGTTTACCTTTTGTCCTTGATTCTTCAAAATTATTGTTGTTTTTCCATCAACAGGACCTTTACCCTGCACCATACCGGAAAAACAACTCACACTTACCTTACCAAACCGCATCCGCCAGGCACCCACGATTAACGGACAGTCCGAGAGGAATGCAGAGATGCAACTCCCAATTTTGTAATACAGTATCATTTTTTCTCTTCAATCATTACAACTGTGTGTGATATTTATGTTTATTTACTTGATTCCTACAGATATTTTAATTTTATTTGCTATTTTCAAAGCCCGGTACAATAGAACATTATGTAACTTGGGTCACTCTGAGGGCAGACAGACAATTTGATTTACCTGTACTAGTCTAGTACTAATCATCATGCATGCATTTCCCATAACAGATTTATGATAGTCGGCTGCCAAGATGAATGTGTTGCCCTTGTGTAGTAGTGCTTGTCTTTGTCAAACCTTCCCCTCAAATCCCCCTTCCCATACATTCATCGGACCCCTAACCCTCTTCCCCCAAGCTTTGTGATGTATTGCTTATCACTTTTTTTCATTTGGCAGTCTTCTTCTTGTGCACTACTACTAGTCATGCTCTAGTCTCCCTTAGGTGACTGTCACATTTTTTCAACGCTTGCATATAAAACGGCATAAACTCAGTTTTTCAATTTAAATAGTTCCCTGCGATGAATATTCCTCATCCTACAGTTTGAGTTCGGTTAGGAGGGAATGGAACCTCGCTGCAGAATCTGATGCTTTCACTAGTATTTGACTAGTCCGTTAGCATGCTGCTACTGTCTACTACTGTTACCACCACCATGGCACCTTGGGAAACCATCGCCATGCAGCCATCACTTCGCCTAATTACAGGTAAGAGAAGAACTGTGGGGAGTTGATTCATGATGTAATAATCAATCTACTATGAACATTAATTCACACATCCACACCCCTACTGAGTCCATAGGGGTTAATATAGTTGCAGACTGTATAGACTAGGAGGAGAGACTGAGAGTAGTAGGACAAGTGAGGGTATCACATCTATCAGTTGGTGTGTTAAACTATCAGCAGATTTCAAAAACTGGGTGCGGCCGTGCAGCAAAGGCAACAGTGAGAAGTAAAAGAGTAACCCCTCCAAAAAAGATTTACATCATATGTAAAACTATAAATGTATTCCCCTAACAAATATAAACGAGAATGAAAGAAACCCACAGCACCTGACCCACCCCTCTCCCTAACCCCAACCAATGTCCAGTAAAGCAAGTCCAAAAGTAAAATTGTCCATATTAATCAAATGTCCATAAAAAAATACTATCCACCCCATTTTTACCCAACCCCCATATTCCCACTCTCTCCCCAACAAGTCCCACCCACCGAATGAAAGATTAAAAAAGGGGCAACAGAGATCTCTCTAGCGGTGGTCTCGGATCTTCCTCTCCAGCTGGTCAAAATGCTCCTCCATCCTAGCCTCCAGGTAGGTCATCCTCAGGAGCATGCAACACTGAAAGGTTCGAAGTGTACAAGGGTGGGCAGTAGCAGTTGAAGAATGGCAGTGGGCGGCTGTCGGAATTCGGCACCATACTACCGGAACCACTGGAGGTGCCTGGTTGGGACCCGGGGCTTTGAAGCCTGCAGCTGCTGTTGCCTCCTCCTCCTCAAAGGCCACGAGCTGCGGATATTCTGCCTTGAGGGCCTCCAGCTTCCATTGCTGGGTATTGGTGAATCTGACTTTTTTTAAAAGAGAAAGAGTGGCCAACTGGGCAGACAATCGGACATAAGGTCTTCTTGGTCGGAAAATGTAATGGTGCCGTCCTCCTCCTCCTTATACTTCATTCCAGCCATGGTGCAATCAGTTCACCATCAACTCCTGCCTGGTGGGTTGGTAAGGAGTAGCTATATCGAGAAAGAAAAAATACAATTGTAACCAATACTGTTAGCAAAACAGTTTCACATAAAATTATATAGTGGCACAGTAGCATTAGCAGTACATAACATTTGTGGTATCCTCAATTCCTCGGCCCCTAAGATTTGGATGTGATTAGAGTTTAAGGCATTAGGCACTATGGAGTAGACAAGGATTCTTCATCTCTTTCTTGACCCTTGACCCTGCCTTCAGGTAGGCCGCTCCCCATGCCGCACACCACCACCTGTGTGTCCGTGCCACAAGTCCCGCTGCTGCCGCTGCTGGCAGTTCGAGGCCCGTGAGCTCTCTGCGCTTGTTTCTGCCTGACCGTATTTTGCCTCTGTCCCAATTTGTATGTAATTGTATTTCGCCTTCTGTTCAGTTTTTAAGGTTAGCACTGTGATTTTGTTGCTTTTGTCCCCTTTTGTCCCCTTTGCCTTCTGTATCCCGCTCTTCCCTCCGTTCCCGCCATTGTGTCCCCTGCGGCCCGGCCCCCTGCTTGCCCATTCGCTGCCCGCTCCCGCCTCCCAGCTGCTCCTCCCTCCCACCTTCCCTTACATGACGGCCGATGCGTGGCCACACCGCTGGCGCGTCGAAGGCGTGCCTAAGGCAAGCCCATCTGTGCCCGTCCGTGCCTGGACCGCGCCCAGTGCCAGAACCCCTGGCCCCCACGAATGCCATGACGCCCGCCTCCGCTAGGACGCCAACTCCCTCCACGCACTCAACACCGGACGACCGCACGCCTGCTTCCTGGCCGCCCCGAAGCGCACCAAAGGACCCTTCTGCTGCCGGAGCTGCAGCTTCACCAGTCTCCAAGCCGCCAAGCCGCCAACCAGGACAGGACGCAACCACCTCAGATGCATACTACTGAACACCCGCGCCGCACGCAAACACGCCGTCGAACTCTGGGACCTGCTCGACACATCCTCCCCGGACGTCGCCTTCCTGACAGAGACCTGGATGAATGACTCCTCAGCACCGGACATCGCCATAGCCATCCCGGACGGCTACAAGATCACCTGCAGAGACCGCACCAATGGAGTAGGAGGAGGAATCGCCATCATCCACAAGTCCACCCTCAAGGTCTCGACCAACTCCGACGACACCCTCAGCACCACCGAACACCTGCACTTCCAGATCCACACTGATCCCAACACGACCCTCAGAAGAACTCTGATCTACAGACCCCCCGGATCCCAGCCTCAGTTCAGCGACTCCATCGCCGACTTCGTCAGCACACATGCCCTCGCCTCCAAGGACTACATCCTCCTCTCAGACCTGAACTTCCACCTCGAGAACAACAACTCCACCAACTCCACCACCCTGATCGACAACCTGGCCAACCTCGGACTCAGACAGCTCGTCACAACACCCACTCACTCCACCGGCCGCAAGCTTGACCCCATCTTCTCTGCAAGCTCCCACGTATCCTTCAGCCACACAACCAAACTCCACTGGACCTACCATCGCTGCATCCACTTCAGCTTCCGGAAACCCACCACGCACCACCCCACCCAACTGATCCCCCACCGTTGCCGGAGCAAAATTACCAAAGACCATCTAAACACCGCCCTCACCCAAAGCCCACCCGCCGACCCCATCAACCCCCGACGCCGCCGCCAGCAACCTCAGGTGCTGGATCGATGACTGCACCAACACTCACCCCAATCAAGAAACACTCCAACAGACGCACCAACAAGAATGCCAGCTGATTCTCCGCGGACCTCCATACTTCCAAACCAACCTGCTGAAAAGTAGAGAAGAAATGGCACCGCAAACAGACACCGGAGAACCACGCAGCCCACAAGAACGCCATGCACCAACACCATCACCTCATCAGATCCACCAAAAGGACCTCCTTCAAGGACCGCCTCAACAACAACGCACACAACAGGAAAGAGCTCTTCAACATCGTGAAGGAACTCTCCAACCCCAGCTTCAACACCAACGGCATCCCACCATCGCAAGACCTGTGCAACTACCTGGCCACCTCCTTCCATCGCAAGATCGCAGACATCCATGACAGTTTCGACAACCAGACCACCACGACAGCCAACGACACCTCATACTCCACGACCACCACACACAGCGACCCCCTGCTCACCTGGACTAACATCACCAACACCATGAAAATCATGAACACCATCTACTCTGGCTCCCCGTCAGACCGGTGCACACATCACATCTTCAACAAAGCCAGCGCCACCATCGCACCCCATCTCCGCAAGGCCATCAACATCTCCTTCGAGACCGCGACCTTCGCGGATAGCTGGAAGCACGCCGAGATCAACGCCTTGCTCAGGAAACCCAAGGCAGATCCGAGGGGCCTCAAGAACTTCTGGGCCATCTCCCTGCTCCCGTTCCCGGCAAAGGTCATCGAGAAAACCGTCAACAAACATCTGACCCGCTACCTCGAGGAGAACAACATCCTGGACCCGTCCCAGTCCGGGGTCCACAGCAACCACAGCACCGAAACTGCCCTCATCGCCGCCACCGATTACATCAGGTCCCTGCTGGACAACGGCGAAACCGCGGCCCTCATCCTCCTGGACCTTTCAGCTGCCTTCGACATGGTCTGCCACAGCACCCTATGCACACGCCTCCACAACGCAGGAATCCGAGACAAGGCTTCAGAATGGACCACCTCTTTCCTCTCCGGCAGAACCCAGAGCGTCCGCCTCCCCCCTTTCCGTTCCGAAGCCTCCAAGATCATCTACAGCATACCTTAAGGATTATCCCTCAGTCCGATGTTGTTCAACATCTACATGGCCCCGCTCGCCCACGTCGCCGGACTGCACGACCTCAACATCATCTCCTATGCTGATGACACACAGCTGATCCTCTCCCTCACTAAGGACCCCCTCACCGCCAAAACCAACCTCCATGAAGGAATGAAAGCCGTCGCCGAATGGATGAAGAACAGCCATCTGAAGCTGAACTCGGACAAGATGGAGGTCATCATCCTTGGCTCCACCCCCTCAGCCTGGGACAACTCCTGGTGGCCGACCACCTTGGGAGCAGCACCGACACCCACCGACCACGCACGCAACCTGATGTTCATACTCGACTCAAAGCTCTCCATGACCAAGCAAGTCAACGCCGTCTCATCCTCCTGCTTCAACACTCTACGCATACTCCGCAAGATCTACAGGTGGATCCCCACCGACACAAGAAGAAAGGTCACCCAGGCCCTCGTCAGCAGCAGGCTGGACTACGGAAATGCCCTCTACGCGGGAGCCCCGGCCAAACTGTTGAAACGACTGCAATGCATACAGAATCCCTCTGCCCGCCTGATCCTCGACATCCCTTGACACAGCCACATCACACCCCACCTGAGAGACCTGCCCTGGCTGCCCATCAACAAGAGGATCACCTTCAAGCTCCTCACACACGCACACAAGGCACTCCACGACACCGGGCCAGCATGCCTCAACAGACGACTCACCTTCTACACCCCGAACCGCCAGCTCCGCTCCAGCGACTGTGCCCTCGCTACCGTCCCCCGCATCCGAAAAGCAACCTCCGGCGGCAGATCGTTCTCCTACCTCGCCGCCAAGACCTGGAACACCCTCCCCATCTTCCTACGGCAGACCCAAGACCTACTAACCTTCAGGAGGCTACTCAAGACCTGGCTATTCGAGCATTAGCAGCACCCCCCCTCTAGTGCCTTGAGACCCTCACGGGTGAGTAGTGCGCTCTACAAATTTCCTGATTGATTGATTGTTGTTGGACAGGCCACACGAAGGGCTTGCTCCCTCCCCGCACGACAGGGCCCGAGCTCCGGCCCACCAGGCATAACCCACGAAAAGCACCTGTACCCCGTCTCCAGACGGATCTTCTGCCCTCGGACCTCTACTCATCACGGGGCCCAGCCCCACCGGCTCCCCCGGCCGGTTCAAGCCGCCATCTTGGGCCCTGCACCACGAGGCCGCGTGGCCTCGCCCCGACCCTAACCCCGGGCCTGACCGGCCCCGACATCCCGGCACCACCATCCACCCGGGAGGTGAGCGGACCACTTGGCAGGTCAATGGGAGGACGAAGTGTCAAGAGCTCTTCCCCCGCCAGGTGCCGATCGCCTCCAGCTCCCCCCAGGCGCTGGCTCCACCCCCTGCTGGGTGTCTGGACACCTTCATCCCGGGCCCTCCGACCTCCAAGTGCGAGGGTCCGGACATCAAAGAGCGCCTGCCCTATAACTGGGGCAACTCCGGAGCAGGAAGGCAGTTGTATCCTGGAGTCGAGAGACACCGAGAGAACTCAGCCTTGACGGACTACTGGCGCTGCCGTAGCCCGCTCTTGTGAACCATCGTCCTGCCTGCTGGCGCTGCCGCGGCCTTCTGCAACATCCATCCTCGTCGGGACCTGCTGGCGCAGCCGCGGCCCGTTGTAACGACCATCCTCACCGGGACCTGCTGGCGCTGCCGCGGACCGTACATCGTCCATCTTTCCGGGACCTGCTGGCGCTGCCGCGGACCGTGTACCGACCATCTCGACCGGGACCTGCTGGCGCTGCCGCGGCCCGTACCAACTAAACCACCAAGCTCGAGGATTGTGAGCTAGTCATCATCTCATCCGAACTACCTGACTGGTAAACAGACTGTCCCGCTCCCCCTTACCCTGCATTGAGAGACTTGAATCGAGGGGACCCCTGAGTCCAGACCTCCTTGTACCATTCAACCGTACCTTAAGAAGTGCTTATAAAGAACACTGAACCTTATCCGTGTGTGGTATCTGTCTGTGGGGGGGAAGTTACTTGTCTGTACGATCGCTGGAGACGGCTCTCCCCGGAGACCTCTCCTCCTGACCCCGGCCGACCCTCCCGGTCCGTCTACCCTTTCTAACATTGGTGGCCAGCGGCGCGATCCGAATCAACGCGTAATCGTACAGAGAGTAGCTCACCCCACGACAAAAACACGATGTCAGCCAAAGATAGCAGCTCCACCGAGAAATTCCAAATGGATAAGTTAGAAGAATACAACCACCGCGAACTGAGACAATTCTGCATAGAACTTGGCATTGCTACCACCGGCCTGAGTACC
This sequence comes from Triturus cristatus, assembly GCF_964204655.1. Classification (NCBI taxonomy): domain Eukaryota; kingdom Metazoa; phylum Chordata; class Amphibia; order Caudata; family Salamandridae; genus Triturus; species Triturus cristatus. The sequence continues at coordinate 1,138,343,584 of NC_140592.1, forward strand.
AAGGATGATCTAAAGCACGCCCTAGAGTCGTGGACAGAAACTGGGGTCGCCGGACCCTCCGACCAAAGCAGCATCACACCAGAGGGGAACGCCACGGCTCCCGAGGAGCGGGGAACGGGCCTCTCACAGGAGGAGATCCGAGAAAGAGAAAGAACCAGATTGCACGAGTTGGAAATGGCACGACTCAAGATGGATGGGGAACTCAAGTTAGCTGAACAGAAACTCAACCTCGAGCATATGCGGCTCCGAGAAGAACGAGAAGAGAAGCAGAGACAGAGAGAGCTGGAGGAGAAAAAAATAACGCTCGAGCACGAGCGCCAACTAGCGGAGATAGAACTTCGGAAACAGAATAAAGAACTGGGGGTGCCTGAGCGACCACACACCCCGGGGCCAATCGAGAAAAAAGTCCACATCCCCAAGGATGTTGTCCGCGAGTATGTCCGAGAAGACGACATACAACAGTGGTTTAAAGCCTACGAGATCGCCATGACCTCCCACCGGATCGACCGGAGTGATTGGGGAGCCGGACTTTGGGGGAGGTTTGTCAACGAGGGTCGCGATGCCCTACTGCAGCTCCCAGATCACCAAATGTCGTCCTACGACCACATGAAGGCTGCCCTCCTCACCCGCTACGGCCTCACACCCGAGATGTACCGCCAGAGGTTCAGAGATTGCACCCGGATCCCAGGTACAACTTGGGTAGAATACGTGAACTATTTTAGCCGTGCCTTCGAGGGTTGGATCAAGGGGAGCCATGTCACCACCTACGAACAACTCTTTAACCTTATGGTATGGGAGCACCTGTCGAACAACTGCTTCGTCGAGCTCAGGCAGCACCTCCTCGACAGTAAGCTAACTGACCCCCGGCAGCTCGCCGCCGAAGCTGACCGATGGGAAAGCACCCGGGTGGGCCGGAGGGGGCCACACGAACAGAACAGAAGCAACCCAGGCCAGCACCGTCCTCGGGGAGGAGGAGGGGGCCAGGGGCGAGGGAGAGACGCCTTGCCAGCAACACCCGTGGCCAGCACCCCGCCTCCGGCCGGCCGGGGCAACCCCCCGTGGCGTCCTGGGTTCCGAGCCAACGTCACGTGCCACCGATGCCAGCGAGTCGGCCACTACGCCAATGACCCGAGCTGCCCGCAGAACCAAACACCCAAGCCCCGCCAGGTAGCTGCCGCCGCCCTGGGGGAAGAGCAATTATCGGGGGAACCAGAAGAGTATGAGCCGGCCCAGCAAGAGTGGGAACCGGCCGCCATGGTCCTGGCGTGCTTAGGGGGAAGAGACATGGTCCCACGGGCTCCCCTACCCGCTAACACCAGGAAATACGGTCAGTGGGTGACCATTAATGGACAGCGAGCCGAGGCCTTGCGTGACACAGGCGCCAGTGTGACGGCCGTCCGCTGTCACCTGGTGAAGCCCGAGCAGATCCTGCCGAACATTCTCTGCCCCGTCCGCTCGGCAGACAACTCTGAGAGTATGTGTCAAATGGCCTGCGTCCCGTTCGAATGGGGAGGGGTCTCCGGCCTGTTGAAGGTGACGGTCCGGGACGATGCCCCCGTGGACTGCCTCCTGGGGAATGACCTCGAGAGTTCCCCGTGGGCCACCGTTGAGAGAAGAGAGCACCTGGGGATGCTGGGCCTCCCGGACTGGGCCTGCGTAACCACCCGGTCCATGGCCGCCCGTGCCGTCCCCCGATCAGAAGAACCGGAATGGCCAGCACCTCCGCCCCCGGTCGCCCCAGTAGAAGACAACGACGAGGCCAGCCTCCCAGACCCGACGACCGAAGGGGACGCGCAACCCCAGAACCTTCCTGACCTGGCTCAGTGGCGTCAAGAAGGGGGGCCCACCCAAGAACAGTTCCGCCAGGAACAAAAGACCTGTCCTTCCCTCGAGGGACTCCGCCAACAAGCCAGCGCCCAGAACGCAGGGGACTCCACCGGAACTCACTGGGTCTACTGGGATAACGACCTGCTATACAGCGAGCAAAGAATCGCCGAGCTGGGGGCCGGTCGAGTACTGGTGGTACCTCTCCGCTTCAGAGACTTTCTGCTCAACCTGGCCCACGATGTCCCCCTGGCTGGACACCTGGGCCAGGACAAAACGTACAGCCGCCTAGTGACCCACTTTTTCTGGCCGAAAATGAGGAACGACGTCCTGAACCACTGCCGATCTTGCCCCACATGCCAAGCCAGCGGGAAGAGTGGTCGGAAGCTGAAAGCCCCTCTGCAACCCTTCCCTGTGGTCACCACCCCGTTCGAGAGGGTGGGGATAGACATTGTGGGGCCTCTGGACCCCCGCACGGCACAAGGACACAGGTTCATCTTAGTACTGGTGGACCATGCCACCCGCTACCCCGAGGCAGTGCCCCTACGGACCGTGACAGCTCCGGTGGTTGGCCGGGCCCTAATGGGGATCTTCTCCCGGGTAGGCTTCCCCCGAGAAGTCGTCAGCGACCGAGGCACGAACTTTATATCCAAATACATGAAGTCCCTCTGGCAACAATGCGGGGTCACCTACAGATTCACGACCCCCTATCACCCCCAAGGGAACGGACTAGTGGAGCGTTTTAACCGCACTCTCAAGGGGATGATTGGGGGATTGGAAGAGCCCCTCCGTCGCCAGTGGGATGTACTACTCCCGTGCCTCCTCTTCGCCTACCGAGAAGTTCCCCAGAAGTCCCTCGGTTTTAGCCCTTTCGAACTCCTGTACGGGCACCCTGTGCGAGGGCCCCTCAGCCTAGTAAAAGAAGATTGGGAGATGGCCCCCCTAAAGACCCCTCCAGACGTCTTCAAATACCTCCTGGCCCTACGCAATCAGACCCGGCGCTTCAGAGAGATGGCCAAGGCGAACCTCGAGGCCAGCCAGGAGGACATGAAGAGGTGGTATGATCACAATGCCTCCTCCGTTGAGTTCGAGCCTGGACAACAAGTATGGGTGATGTCCCCCACCGAACCATGTGCCTTGCAAGATAAGTGGACGGGGCCCTTCAAAGTGGTCGAGCGCAAAAGCCCCGTCACTTACCTCATCGACCTGGGGACCTCCCGGAACCCCCTTCGGGTCCTCCACACCAACCGACTCAAACCACACTTTGTGCGCTCAGAACTCAGCCTCCTGATGGCTACGGACAGTGGGGCAGAGGAAGACTCTGAACCCCTCCCGGATCTTCTGAAGACTCAGGAGAATGACGGCTCCGTGGACGGGGTCCGGCTCTCTGATGCCCTCACTTCGGAGCAACGCCAGGGCTGCCGGAACCTCCTGCTGCAGTTCGCCCCCCTGTTCTCCCTCACCCCCGGGGTCACCCCTTGGTGTTTGCACGACGTGGACACCGGGGACAGTCACCCTGTCCGACACCGGGCCTACCGCGTACCAGATCGGGTACGGGCCTGCATACAGGAGGAAGTGGCCAAGATGCTCACAATCGGGGTCATCGAGCCCTCGGACAGTCCCTGGGCCAGTCCAGTTGTATTGGTCCCCAAAGCCGCTGCCCCCGGCACCGCACCTGAACTGAGATTCTGCGTCGACTACCGGGGCTTGAACGCTGTCACCCGGACCGACGCTCATCCGATCCCCCGAGCAGACGAGCTGATCGACCGGCTGGGGGCCGCCCGCTACCTCAGTATCTTCGACCTAACAGCGGGCTACTGGCAGATCGGCCTCACACCCAGGGCTCAGGAACGGTCAGCCTTCTCTACCCCCGATGGCCACTACCAATTCAAGGTCATGCCCTTCGGCATGAAGAATGCCCCCGCCACGTTTCAACGCCTCGTGAACCAGGTCTTGGCGGGGCTCGAAGAGTTCAGCGCTGCCTACCTGGACGATATCGCTGTATACAGCCGCCACTGGCCCGACCACCTCCGTCACCTCCAAGAGGTCCTACAGGCCCGCCAGCGGGCCGGCCTCACAATTAAGGCCGGCAAGTGCCAAATTGGCCAAGGGTCTGTGACCTACCTTGGGCACCAAGTGGGAAGCGGGCTGGTGGCCCCGCTACAACTTAAGATTGCTGCCATCCAGTCCTGGCGGCCCCCCGTCACCCAGACCGAGGTCCGAGCCTTCTTGGGGCTCACCGGCTACTACCGGCGGTTCGTGAAGGACTACGGCAGCATCGTGGGGCCCCTCACGGGTCTCACGTCCAAGAACCAACCGAAGCGGATTAACTGGACCCCCGATTGTCAAGCGGCCTTCGAGAAGCTGAAGGCCGCTCTATGCACCGCCCCTGTGCTCCAGGCCCCCGATTACAGTCGGGAATTCGTGGTACAGACCGACGCCTCCGACCACGGCATCGGAGCCGTCCTTTCTCAGTTAAACCCCGAAGGTCATGACCAGCCGGTGGCCTTCATCAGTCGACGTCTCCTGGCCCGAGAACAGCGCTGGAGCACCATCGAGAGGGAGGCCTTCGCAGTGGTGTGGGCCCTCAAAAAGCTCCGGCCCTATCTCTTCGGTACCCACTTCCGGGTACAAACCGACCATCGACCCCTGCAGTGGCTGATGCAGATGCGGGGGGAGAACCCAAAACTCTTGCGCTGGTCCATTTCCCTGCAGGGAATGGACTTCACTGTGGAGCACCGACCAGGCCAAGACCACGCCAACGCGGATGGCCTGTCCCGCTTTTTCCGCCTCGACGAAGAGAGTCCCCAAGGAGATGGGTGACTCTCCCCGCCTTCAGCTGGGGGGGACGCATGTTGGACAGGCCACACGAAGGGCTTGCTCCCTCCCCGCACGACAGGGCCCGAGCTCCGGCCCACCAGGCATAACCCACGAAAAGCACCTGTACCCCGTCTCCCGACGGATCTTCTGCCCTCGGACCTCTACTCATCACGGGGCCCAGCCCCACCGGCTCCCCCGGCCGGTTCAAGCCGCCATCTTGGGCCCTGCACCACGAGGCCGCGTGGCCTCGCCCCGACCCTAACCCCGGGCCTGACCGGCCCCGACATCCCGGCACCACCATCCACCCGGGAGGTGAGCGGACCACTTGGCAGGTCAATGGGAGGACGAAGTGTCAAGAGCTCTTCCCCCGCCAGGTGCCGATCGCCTCCAGCTCCCCCCAGGCGCTGGCTCCACCCCCTGCTGGGTGTCTGGACACCTTCATCCCGGGCCCTCCGACCTCCAAGTGCGAGGGTCCGGACATCAAAGAGCGCCTGCCCTATAACTGGGGCAACTCCGGAGCAGGAAGGCAGTTGTATCCTGGAGTCGAGAGACACCGAGAGAACTCAGCCTTGACGGACTACTGGCGCTGCCGTAGCCCGCTCTTGTGAACCATCGTCCTGCCTGCTGGCGCTGCCGCGGCCTTCTGCAACATCCATCCTCGTCGGGACCTGCTGGCGCTGCCGCGGCCCGTTGTAACGACCATCCTCACCGGGACCTGCTGGCGCTGCCGCGGACCGTACATCGTCCATCTTTCCGGGACCTGCTGGCGCTGCCGCGGACCGTGTACCGACCATCTCGACCGGGACCTGCTGGCGCTGTCGCGGCCCGTACCAACTAAACCACCAAGCTCGAGGATTGTGAGCTAGTCATCATCTCATCCGAACTACCTGACTGGTAAACAGACTGTCCCGCTCCCCCTTACCCTGCATTGAGAGACTTGAATCGAGGGGACCCCTGAGTCCAGACCTCCTTGTACCATTCAACCGTACCTTAAGAAGTGCTTATAAAGAACACTGAACCTTATCCGTGTGTGGTATCTGTCTGTGGGGGGGAAGTTACTTGTCTGTACGATCGCAGGAGACGGCTCTCCCCGGAGACCTCTCCTCCTGACCCCGGCCGACCCTCCCGGTCCGTCTACCCTTTCTAACAATTGTTTAGCTAAATTAATCTTGTAGGCATCCCAGCACAGCTTGCGCTCTAGACAGGCATACTCGTGTTGGAGACTCGCGTTACTTTACTACTGTCTGCAGGTGGGGTAGCTATACTACACAATTATCTCTTTTTCTATTATGGCCATGCTCTGTTAAATAGCAAATGCTCAATTTCACTTTCACCCTGACTACAACACAGCAGATATTGTGAATAGTTACTAATATGAATGATGATATACGACACAAAGTCACGTGAGGTACTACAATTGTAACCATGCAGCCGATAGTCCACCCATGGCTGACACTGTCGAAATGCCATGGGTAGGGAGTGGGCCTCGGAGGTAGGCGGTTGATGATGGGTGGGTACATACCATATTTGTTTTGCTTGAATACTACTGTGAGTCAAGGGAGTAGTCTGAAATACAACCTCAAACTTGTGAATCAAAAACCTTGATAAAAGAAAACATTCCTTGTTTATTCTTTTTCCCAGGGATTTTTAGATTTCTCATTGCATTGTTCTTCTAGCATTATTTTTATTCTTCACCCTTGGCTTTGCTACTCAGGCACGGTTTAATTTTCTTGTACATTCTCTCTATCCAGTCTTCACCTATGATTGAATACCATCAATCCATCCAAACATGACTATCATTCTCAACAAACCTTTTACCAACATTTAACCACACATGAGTCCTTGCTTGCCTTTGACCCATCAACCCACCCAGAGTGTTCCTTTCACCCATAAACTTTCACCCATCCAGGCAGGGATCCTTTCTTTCACCTTTCACCCATCCTTCAACCACCCATGCATCCTATCAGCCACCTATATATGCATCCCGGGCCTTCACCCATGCATCCTTCTCTTCCAGTCAAATTACCTTTCACCCATCCTTCCTCCTTCCATCCTTTCGTCCCTTTTCCGTCAACCCATCAAGGTCTGACTCTTCTTCATAAAACTTTCTCTCCTGAGTTGAAGATAGCAGAGGCCATTAGTTATATCCGGTTGGGCATTTTCCTGGTGGCAATTTTTGAAAAGCTTCTCAAGAAGAGAACCTGTAAAGGACTGGACTCAGTGGCTAGAGCTATTGGTGAATCTGGGCGGACAATCGGACATAAGGTCTTCTTGGTTGGAAAATGTAATGGTGCCGTCCTCTTCGTATTTTGTTCCAGCCATTGTGCATGGTAATCAGTTTACCATCAACTGCTGCTAATAATAATGCTATTTCTAGATGAGAAGAAGACACAACTTTGGGGTGACCAATGTGACCATCATTTACTGATTGAGCATGAGAAAGTAAAAGAAAGCCTTCTCATCTCAACAAACATGCGTAGAATACCTTATTTGGGCATGCAATCTGCACAGCAGAGAAGCAGTACTAGTACTAGTAGTGGTAATGACCAATAGGTTCTTTGAATCTTACAGTACCACCATTAGGCAGTCCACAAAGTATATAAGGGGAGAGGGAAAGCTGACTAAAAAACCAGACGAAAAAAAGCTACAGATAGACTAGTACAGAGTCAGACAGAGGCAGTGTAGTAAAGTAGGATCTGCTTCTTTGGTTACCCCCACTTTTTGCCTGGTGCTAAGCTGTGACTGACTAGTCTGACTGGGATCCTGCTAATCAGGACCCCAGTCTATCTGCTTTCTCCCTTAAATTGTTGTGTTCAGTACTTAGGTACATCCCAGATTGGATACTGGGATACCCTTATAAGTCCCTAGTATATGGTACTAAGGTACCCAGGGTATAGGTACCCCAGAGGTCCCCCATTGGCTGAATCATGCATTATGCCACCCTTGGGAGACCATTCACAATGGAACTACAGGCCTGCGATTGCAGCCTATGTAAGCTGGTGCTAGCACCACTTACTAAAGATATAGGTTTCCTTTATCTAGGGACACTGCACTTAAAACCTATAAGTTACCCCCTATAGCAGGTCTTTACAATCCTGAAGGTAGAGTGCTTGGTTCTAAATGATAGGGTGCCCCTGCATGAGCAGGACACCCCTACAGCCTACGGAGTCTATTCTCCCGGGTTGTCAGTGTAGCAGCCATATATAATATAGAGGGGCACCGCTTAATTACGCGATGACCATCTCGAAAACGGCTGTAACGAATTCTATCGTGTTTGGTATCAAACATGTTGGAATCATATTCCCCACACCGGGAATCATACCCCCACACTGTAAACGGTGTGGAAGGTATAATTCCAAGCACTGGAAGAGCCCTCCGTTAGGCTCACAGTGTTCCAGGTGCCAACCTTCTAGACCCGGACAGCACAAAATGGTTGCTGCTGACCAGAGACACATTTCTGCCCTCCTGCTGCTGAGCCAAGCTCGAACAGGAGAAGTCAGAATAATAGGCATCCTGTCACAGGGAGGTGTGACCACCTCCCAGGCATGATTTAGTGTATTGGGACAGGGTGGGTGTGCTTGCCAGTGCCACTAAGTCTGCATGAGGGGCACATTTGGTGTCCCCATGCATAGTCCAGTTCAAACCAGTTCTGGGAACTGTTGGCTCCTGCTCTGGTGCGAAACTGGACAAAGGACATGGGAGTAACCTCCCCCCTGTCCAGACCCTTCCCTGGGAGGGTGCCCTGAATCATCCCAACCCTTTCCCTGGGGTATTTAAGGGCTTCCCGGGGTGTAGGTATCTAGATTCGTCTTGGGATGAGATTCAAATCAGACACCACTTCTTCTTCTACCAACTGAGCACCCTGGACTTTGCAGGACTTAGTTTGGGCTCGACTTCATTTCCCTTCCAGTCTGCTGCATCGTCTGTGCCTGTGCACCAGACATAAACCTTCCAAGGCCTGTGGGTATCAAAGACAACTGATGGAATCTTTCTTGGAGTGAAGGAGTCACTCCCTTGCATTCACAGGCACCTAAACTAAGTCAACATGTCTGCTGACCCTGAGCTCCTCCGGATTCCGTAAGGTTCTGCAGCACAGGTGGTGGTTTTCCACAGCTCCAGAGGCCTGCCCTCCCACCAAGCTTGAGGCCAGTATCCCTCGTGGGGTTTGCAATAACCGAACCCCTGTGCACTGTGTCAACTTGCAGTTGCAAAGGCTTGTTGGCTTCCTTCCAAGAAGATCTTCGGGGTCAAAGTAGCCCCAACCTCAAACACCTCCAGTGACCAGAATCTTCAGCCACATCACATTGTGTGCACTGTGGCCTGCATCTTTTGGTGAGCTGCTTGAGGTCCTCTCCGGACTCCAGTGCCTCTGGCCTGTGGGTCCCTTTGAGGGTTACTGTTGTTTAATTTGGGCTCCCCTGATTGCTCGGGCCTGCGCTGACTCTCCTTTGCTGCTTCTTCAATTCCTGCATTGGTTGCATATGCCAAGGCTTGTTGGTGCTCCCGCCGGACACCGACCCCATAGCACTCGACATCCTTCGTGGGACAGCTTGTGCACAGCTCCTGGTCTTCCTCAGTGTCGCCTTGTCCTCACAGCTGCAAAGTCAATTTCATTGTCACCCATCCTGCAACACCCAACATAGGAGGGCATTCGTCTTCCAAGTCTCCTGGTCACCCCTGAGTGACATAGACTCTGTCCCCTCTGCTTGCATGTACCTCTCATCTAGAATCCACCTTCGGATTCCACTGGACACTTTCTCCTTCTTCAGCAGCTGTACTTTTCTGAAGTCCTCCATTGGGTTAGACAGAGGTTTCCGACACCACTTCACATGTATGCACCCGATTTCCCTGGTGTAGGTAACATGGGTGATAGGGTATCCATGGGTGGGGTGGCTCTCCAACCTTCTGTCTTCCACTGGGTTTCTTCAAGGTCTACTGGGAAGGGTCCTTAATCTTTAAAAACCCAACCACGACTTACACGTACGCAGCGGACGCTCACAGCGGACGCTCGCTGCGGGCGTGCTGCTGGAGCACCAAATGTGCTCCTAAGGGAAGCCCGTCTGCGTCCGTCTGCGACCCGACCGCGGCCAGCGCCAGGAACCCTGGTTGTCCTAGGTCCCATCACTACAATTCCACCATCCTCCACGCACTCAATCCTGGAAGACACACCAACTGCAAAAGATCCTCGCCGAACACCACCCACGGACAGTTCTCGTGTAGACTGTGCTGGAGATCCTTCACCATCGACAAAGCCCCCACTACCGCCGAAGGCCCACCTGACGCGCACACTGCCGTAACCCTGACATGCATCCTCCTCGATGTGCGCTCCCTGCACTGACATGCCTTAGAGATCTGGGACCTGATTGACACCCTCTGGCCTGACGTCGCCTTCTTCACGGAAACCTGGACCAACGCCACCTCCAGCCCCGACATCGCCACTGCCATCCCTGACGCCTAAAAGATCCATAGACTGGACCACCCCCACCGCCCATGAGGACTCGCCATTGCACACAAGACCCCCCCTACAACTCTCCACATCCAGCACGAATAACCCCCACTCCAACACGGAGCACCTCCACTTCCTGATCCGGACCAGCCCCAGGACCACGCTACGTGGCACCCTCATCTACAGACCACCGGGACCTCACACCCAGTCTGCAACTGCCATCACCAAGCTTGCCACTCCCCACGCCATCACCTCCACGGACTACATTCTACTCGGGACCTGAACTTCCACCTCGACAACTGCAACGACCCTGACTCCACCACTCTCCTCGACAACCTCGCCAACCTCGGACTGAAACAGCTGGTCAACACGCCCACTCACAGAGCTGAACACACTCTCGACCCCATCTTCGCAGGAGGGACAAACATCTGCTTCAGCCACACCACCCAGCCCCCCTGGATGGACCACCACTGCATCCACTTCACCTTCAACACTACCACCGCACCCAAGCCCGCCCCACGCCCGCCACAAAGGAACTGGAGCAAGGTCACAGATGAACACCTCAACACCACCCTCCTCCAAGTCCCCCCAGCACCACGACCAACACCAACTCTGCAGCCAAAGAATTTCACCGCTGGATCACCTGCTGCGCCAACAAGCTCGCACCCCTCCGCCACCCCACCAAACAATGCTCTCTGAAGGCCGCCTGGTTCACCACGGAACTGCAAGAAGCCAGGCACTCCTGCAGATGCCTAGAGAAAACCTGGCGAAACCTGAACACCTCGGAAGCATGGAACAACCACCGGAACGCCCTGAAGGAATACCACTAGCGCATAAGAGACACCAAACGGACCTTCATAAGAGACAAAGTCCAGTCCAACGCGACCAATGCCAAGGAACTGTTCAACGTCATACAGCAATTCACCAAACCCCCCAGCGAAGCCACAGATGTCACACCTTCCCAGGAACTCCTACTTCCATCTAAAGATTAAAGTACTCTACGACAACTTCAGCCAAACAGATGCCGGACACAGCCCCCCACGCCGCCGATAAGCCAACCACCATGACCTGGAATCCCACCTCCATCGAACACATCTCCAGGACCATGAAGAAACCCAACTCAGGAGCCCCAACGGACCCCTGCTCACCGCACATATTCCACAGGGCCGCCACCGCCATCGCACCAGAACTAGGATGGACCATCCACGCCTCCTTCAGTTCAGGCATCTTCTCAGATGACTGGAAGTGGGCCGAGGTTAAACCCCTCCTCAAGAAACCTACGGCCGACTTAACGGACCTGAAAAACTACTGACCCATCTCTCTCCTCCCCTTCAGGGCCAAAGTCACCGAGAGACTCGTAAATGCCCAGTTGACCGCCTTCATCAAAGAGAACGCCATCCTAGACGCCTCCCAGTCTGGATTCCGCAGCAACCACAGCACCGAGACCGCCCTACTCGCCGCCACTGACGACATCCGCATGCTACTCGACCAGGGACACACTGAGGCCCTCATCTTTCTAGACCTCTCCGCAGCCTTCGACACCGTCTCACATCGCACGCTCGCAGCCAGACTTCACGACGCGGGATACAAGGAGACACCCACAACTGGATCCAATCTTTTCTCTCCGGCAGAACCCAGAGGATCAGACTCCCTCCCTTCATCTACGGACCCACTGATATCAACTGCTGAGTACCCCAAGGATCATCGCTCAGCCCCACGCTCTTCAACATCTACACGGCCCCCCTCGCCACCATCGTCAGACAGCATGGGCTCAGCAGAGTATCCTACGCAGATAACACCCAGCTCATCCTCTCACTCACGAAGAATCCAGAAGACACCAGACTCTGCTTCTATGAAGGAAGGAAGAACTTCGCAACCTGGATGAAAGACAGCTGCTTGTAGCTCAACTCAGAGAAAGCCGAGGTCCTCATCCTCGAACCCTGCGTCTCTGCCTGGGACAACACCTGGTGGCCCTCGGGAACCCACCCACACCTACAGACCACGCACAAAACCTCGGCATCATCCTCGACTCCTCCCTCTCCATGAACCGCCAGATCAACGCCGTCGCTTCCACCAGTTTCAACTGCCTGTGCATTCTCCACGAGACCTTCCAATGGCTCCCCCCCGACTGCAGAAGAACCGTCACTCACACGCTCATAACCAGCAGACTGGACTACGGAAACACCCTATATGCCGGAATCAACAGAACCCTTCTGCACAAACTCCAAACCATCCAGAACGCCACAGCCAGACTTGTACTTGGGACACCACCTCACGAACACATGACTCAACACCTACGAGACCTCCACTGGCTCCCTGTCGAGAAGAGGGTCACCTTCAAATTCCTCACCCACACCTTTAAATCCCTCAACAACATCGAACCCGAATACCTCAACGAGAGAGTCTCTTTCCACATACTCAAGAGGAACCTCCGCTACGCTGACCTCGCCCTGGCAGTGGTCCCCCGCATCCACAGAAACAGAGCAGGAGGGAGAGCTTTCTCCTACAGCACAGCCAAGACCTGGAACGAGCTCCCTGTGAACATCAGACGCGCCCGACCCTGCACACCTTCAGGAAGGACCTCGAAGTCGAAACCTGGCTCTTCGACTGATCCGGAGCTGTTCCACCCTCCTCTCCCCAGCACCTTGAGACCCTCACGGGTGAGTAGTGAGCTTTATAAACCCTTGATTGATTGATTGGATGCTGATGATCATGTAAGACATAATTAAGGAGACAAAAAATGATTCGGAGTTAAGGAAATATTAATTAATCGCTCCAAAATTATTTTTTGACAGGAAATGGCAATTGCAATAACTTTGACATTTCCTAATTCAGATCGACTACTAGTAGACTAGTATCATGGTTACGAACCGTCCTGTCTTTATTATTCCACAGTTCCAATACGATTCCTGAATCCTAAACCCAACTAACCTGCCTGTTCCAAAGACAATGGAATGAATTGCAAAAAAATATTTTCTTCAAATTTTAACTAAGTTTCAATCCCCTTTGACGGGCCAGCTCACTAAGTCTGCATTGAGTCTTTAAAATGCATAGATGGACGCATGCATAGTGCATACGCCAAATTGGTTGGTTGCTAGTCACTAACTATACGAACTACAAAAAGGTTCTACTAAGTACTTAAAGGAGAGGATGCGGGTCGCTAAATTACTAATACTATGTAACTAACTAACTACCACTATCTGAGTGACAGGACAAAAGAAAGGAGTCTCTCTAACCTGCATTACCTAACTTACGTTTTCTTACATAATCAGCACAAGCGACGCAAAGTTGCAAACTTGTACGATTAGGTAGCACCTGTCTAGAATAAAGATCACATAATATAAGATTTTTAAACATAACTTGTTACCTGCATGTGAGCAGCAGCATGCTTGCTATTTGGGAAAAAATATTAGCAATAACATAGAACACATAATAATAATAATAATTAGCTACTCATCAAGCCCCACAAACTCAACCCCTAGCAGGTCCAGCAGGTCCTGCTCTCGGTGCAGGATGTCGGACCACCGGTGCGTCAGCTGGTTGTGGGTGTGCATGACCCCAGAGATACACTGCCCAGCGTACCCTTGCCCACGGCTGCTGCCACTCCTGGAGTCCATACCCAGACCCAGGCCTGCCGCTTGCTGCCAGGGTGGAGGGAAGATGGCGCTGCACAAAAAAACAAGGGCTGTCACCTCCATCTCGGAAAACAAGGCCCTGGGCTGCACCCCTTCGGGCGCCGCCTTCCGCAAAGAAAGGCGGCTCTTCTTTGCTCAGGACACATTCTCTGCCTTGATGCTGGGGGCGGGGAGTGGAAAAGAAAATGTAGAAAGTAAAAAACTGAGGGTGAAGAAGCAAGGAAGTGAAAAAATTTAAAAGCAAGTAGTGTAGAAAAACAGTACAAAACTCACTAAAAACACATAAAAGTAGAAAAAAACACAAAATATACAATTAAGAAGACCGAGGGCAAGATAATAAATAAAAAAGATCGTAAAAAAGTTTTGTGAAAGAAGGATTGAAGAGATTAAGGCAGGATTGAAAAGTACGCCACAGCACCATAACAGGGAAGAAAACAAGATGGTCGTACCCATGTGCGAATGCATGGTGCACTTCGCGCGATATTTCCCCCGAACACGCAATCCACATTGCCGTTTGGTGGGAAATGTCACGCGACTGGTGAGAGAAGCAACTCCGCTTGCTCGTGGAACTCTGCGTAGAGCAGTGGAGTTTTTTAACAACTTTGCGGAGTTCTGCATAGCGCCGCAATGTGAACCCCACCCAGGCTTAATACTCATGCAGTGTATCACCAGGAGGACAAAGTTCCTACGGGCAGGTGCAAAAAGTCACCCGAGCCCTTAAAAAAGAGAAATAGAAAGTGAAAGGATTTCTAGTTTGGAGACCCACTCAGGTAAGTGGAAGACCACTCTGTGTCCTCTGTTGCCCTCACACACCCCGAAGGGTGTCATGCTTCATCATCGGGCGGTTGCTCCTCGTAGGGCCGGCGCTGCAATTCCCTACGGGCCCCCGAAGGGTCACTTCGATGGAGATCTTTTGAGGACCGCCGGATGGTGCATGTGGGTGTGTGGGGAGTGGGTTCCATGAAGAGGGTAAAAAGGGTGCGGGCAAGTTAGTGAAAACATGGAGGGTCATCATGCAGCAAATTATATAGATGTACCCTGAGCAGAATTAGACTGCTAAAAAAGTTGTAACCCTGAAGGCACACTGTGCCCAGGGGTCAGGGATCAAAGGCCTAATACTCATGCACCCTCTCACATACCCATTTAGGTATTATTGTATCCACTTACAGACTCACTCGGAGAGTTACACACGCATGTACATACCCACTCAGACACTTGTGCACATACTTAGCGACCCACTCACAGACTTTTGCGCATAGTCTCATACCCACTTAGAGACTCTTATACCTACTCACAGACCCTCCTGGGCACTCATGCAGACACTCACAGACCCACATAGATAATTATGCACCACTTACAGACTCACTCAGAGAGTCATGAACCCATGTACAGAGCCACTCAGAGATTCACACACCCACTTACAGACCCACTCACACACTCATGTATGTACTCACAGACCCAGGGAGACCTTTACACACCCACTGACAGGCCCAGTGAGACACTCATACAGCCACTCATAGATCCACTCATACACCCACTCACACACACATACAGACACTCACACAGTCAGTCATAGACCCTCTCAGAGACTTGTGCACTCAGTCACTCAGAGACTCAAGGACTCACTCACAGTCCCGCTGAGAGACCCATGCACTTAGTTACAGAAACACTCATGCTCCTAGTCATTGACCCACTGAAAGACTCATGCAGTCGCTCACAGACCCACTCAGACTGATGAATTCAGGCCCCAGCTAGGCCCGCAAGACACAAGGGTTCGCTCTCCTGTAACGGAATCTATAAGGATGTTGGCACGGAAACTGCAAAGTACAAAAACAGCATTTATTAACCCTTAAGGGTGGTCCTACAATCCACACAACACTCTTCAGTATTGCATAGAGTAGCACAAAGAACTTGCGTACATGGTCCCCTTTTATACACATTAGAGGGGCTCATAAGTGGGTGGATACAACATGAGGCCGAAGAACATTACCATTTATGGTCATTCTCGATACTGAATCAATACATGGGCGGAGCCAACACACTCCTTGAGCCCGCGAACACATGGTCAAGCAAGGCTAACTAATAACAGATGTGGTCAAGTCTGGGCATGCGCCAGATGGACAGAAGGGCTATTTATAGACTGTTACTGGGCAGATTACAAGAGCAACTAACACAGAGGTCGGACTCTCCTCGTGGCGAACACGTGGCAGCATGACAACACAAAATGGAGTCCAAACTTCGGTCAACATAACGGAGAAAACATGATCGTAAGGGAAAGCATTAATGTCTTTGGTAAATGCTTAATCACATTGCTGTTTCAAGTTACAACAGACGACCCTTTCAGCATTTACTGAAGACATCCGGTTTACCAGAATAATCATCATATATGTCAATGGTCATCATTCCTTCAACCTCTTTAGCCAGACGCTTCTGATGAGCAACATCGGCAATAGCTTTCTTATCTGGGATGCAGAATGAAATGCATACAGAACAGAACAATGGTCCACATTGAACACACATACAAAAAAGGAACAGAACTGCTATAATAATACAGAGACCAGTTAAGACCTTCCATCCCCAGGCAGTAACCAATGCCCAAAACCATCCAGAAAAGGACCAAGTGCCGTTTTCTGTGTGGATTTCAGCTGCTATTTTATGCAGCTTATTAATGGCGTTATAAACTGATGGCGTATGATCAGGAATGAACACACAGCAGCTACTTCCAATAATTTTACAAGCTCCACCTCGATCAGCTAACATTACATCTAATACCATACGATTCTGCAATGCAACAATCCTAGTGATTTGTAACTCTTCCGTAAGATTCCCAAGAGCAGCAGCAGTCTGATTTGTTACAGCTTCTACCACTCTTGTTAATCTTCGGATCTTCCTACTATTCAAAGCGGCTCCAACAAAGAAAAACAGTCCTAAGTTAAAATCAATATACTGCTGCAAGCTGGTATCAGTCTGATCCACATCATCAATCGATAGAGTACGTTTATACCTATTTACAGTCACATTATTCAACAATTTCAAATCTTTATGATAAGATGCGGGTGCTAGGAATACAGGAGGTAATAGGAATGATACATAGCATACCCCAGACCACCCAGCCGGCAAACGGTAATAACCTTTATTTCCACACACAAAGTAGGTATTATGGGACGCTAGGAAGGTACTATTATTCAATCCATCAATGTTCAAGACAGTGATACAATCACTGACACCAACAGGGATAAAACCCACACTCTGGACACACAGGTCCGCTTGAGCTTGTGCCACTTGGATCACAAATTTGTCCTTCCCCACAGTGTCTCTGGTGTTCGTGAAGATATAGGGAATGGATTCATTGTCTGGTCGGTACTCTTCCCATTCCCAAATTGTCCCATTCGCTTGCGGATATCCATTTTTATCCTGATGACATTCTTTATTGAGTCTGAAAAGCAATCGTCCCACTGTCGGTTTCCGAGTGGCAAACAGCAAAGTGTACCATGCTCTACAAGAGCCATTATGAGAGAAAGGAAGTGGTATGAATGGCGTACCTCCTTTCTTCTGATGGGCTGGCATCATCCCACATATCCAACAGTTCGTAGCGTTCGTAGCAACGTGGGTATGATGCAGCATCTGAATGAAAGTGTTATTCAAATAGGACTGTCGATGCTTCAACTCTTGATATGGTAATGTATAAAAGTAGTGCTCCGCAGGCACTGGAGTCGTCAACACAAGTGTTTTCCGAGCAGGAGTTACCTCCTCCACAAACCATGTGGCTATCCCAACAATAGCTACTGTCAGCATGAACCCCGATGCACAAAGGATTTTCTTCTTCTCCATGTCAAAAAGAACAATACCCTGATATCTTCCTGAAACTAATAGGTCTGTCAGAACTCTTCCCCTTGGGCAGCGGTTGATTTCTTCACCAGCGGGCCAAGACGGGTGTCACTACACTAATGCAGGGCTGATCCCCCCCCCTTGCCTCATCGGCTCTCCGTTTCACTAACCCAAGGGCCGTTCTGACAGCATGTCCCGGTACTGGAAACTCACTTCCTTGGTCGAAGATGATATCGCCTTCCTCCTGGAGTCGCGTGGTCCGGAAAGAGCTCCTCAGTGACGTTCGGCTCCGCAGCACGGCCTGTCTCTGCTGCCAGGATTTCTCGTTGATCGGTCAGCACGGCAGGCTCCACCAATCCGGGCGGTACCTTTCGACAGTGCAAGGAGTGGATCCAATTCTTTCTGTTGGAGACTCGCACAGCCGTCCTCGTTGCGAGGAGGACCTGCTCAGGGCCCACCCATCTCGGTTCCAAGCTGTTCGTCCTGTCGAAAACTTTCACCATCACGTGGTCCCCAGGCCGGAGACCATGTCCTTCACCGGTAGACCGATCAGGGAGCGCCTCTCGGACCTGTTGATGAATAGAAACCAAGTTATCCGTTAACTGTGCCAGATAATCGCTCATCATTACACAAGGTACATCATACACAGCCTTAGGCCTTGGTGGACCCCAAATGTTCATTGGGCGTCCGAATACGATTTCGTATGGCGTAAGGCCAGTTCGGGAGTGCGGTACTGATCTAATTGACAGTAACGCCAGTGGCAGGGCGTCTGGCCAAGTCAAAGACGTCGAAGCTTGAATTTTAGCGATCTTAAGCTTCAGTGTACCATTATACTTCTCGACTAGTCCTGCAGACTGAGGGTGAAACACGGCGTGGAACTTCTGAGTGATGCCTAGGCCCTTCAAGACATACTTTATAACATCCGCTACAAAGTGAGGCCCATTATCACTCCACAGAAGTCTACAGACGCCGTATCGAGGGAAAAACTCTTTCAGCAGCAGCTTCGCTGTAGTCATTGCAGTATTGTCTTTCGTAGGGTACGCCTCAACCCATTTACTGAAGGCGCAAACCACTACTAGGACATACTTCAAATTGTTACAGCGCTCAAGCTGGATGTAATCCATCTGCAGAACCTCGAAGGGTGCAGTGGGTGTCGCAAATCCTCCTGCTGGAGTTCGAGTACCCTTTCCTGGGTTATACCTCAGGCAGATCATACAGGTCTGTACCACCCTCTTTGCCGTGCTAGCAATCTCTGGATGCTCCCAGACTTGGGTAAGCAATTTCACAATTGCGGAAGCTCCAACATGTGCTAGCCCATGTGCCATCTGAACCATAGGTTGTACAAAGGCCGTGGGTAATTTCCATCTATCCATCTGCTTATTTCTCCAGCAACCCTCGTCATCCAGTTCTCCCTCGCTAGCCCATTGTTCCCGCTCTTTGTCAGAAGCGGTCCTCTGCATTTCTCGCACTTCCTCCTTCGCATCATGCCATCTCTCCACCTGTGACTTCACTACATACATGGCAGTAGTACCGGGCTGCATCGCAGTCTCCCGTGCTACTCGATCCGCTAACGCATTCCCTTCTCCAACTTTATCAACCACTTTCCTATGGGCGCTACACTTAACAATGGCAATTTTCTTTGGGTACGTCAATGCAGTTAAAAGATTATGAACTAACTCTCCATGCATTATCTGTACTCCATGTGACGTTAAAAACCCTCTCTCCTTCCAGAGTAGGCCGAAGTCGTGCGCTACTCCGAAGGCATAGCGGCTATCTGTGTAAACATTCACACACAATCCTGTACTGAGCTCACACGCTCGTGTTAATGCTATCAGTTCCGCTGCTTGAGCTGACTTCTGTGGTATGCGTGCTGTCTCCACTATCGTTTGCAACGTGGTTATTGCATACGCCGCTGAAGTCGTACCATCTGGTAGCTTCAGGCATGATCCGTCTACCCACAGTTCTCCATCTACATCTGGAAAGGGCGTATCCTGGAGATCAATACGACCCTTTGTTTGTTCCTCGGTCACGAGAATACAATCATGCGCTTTCCGCGCCTCAGGCTGGGTCTCGGGGTATGGCAATAATGTGGCCGGGTTTAACGTTACGCACCTTTTCAACGTAATATGAGGAGCCAAGAGCGTCAACTCATATCCCGTTAAACGGGCACTGGTCAAATGCTGTGTCTTTGTTTGATTAAGCAGGGCATCAACAGCATGGGGAACTAACACCAACAGCTTATGGGATAACACAATTCCTTCACTTTGGCGCATTGACACAGCTGTCGCCGCAACCGAGCGAAAACACCCTGGTAATGCTCGGGCGACAGGATCAAGTACGGCCGAAAAGTATGCACAAGGGCGTTGCTTATCGCCATGCATCTGCACTAAAACAGATAATGCACATCCATCTTTCTCATGCACATACAGCGAAAAGGGTTTTGCATAATCAGGGGTCCCTAACACTGGTGCTGAACAAAGGGCCTGTCGCAGTTGCTGAAAAGCAGCATCACACTCATCTGACCAAGGGATTGGGATAGGCGTGTCTTTTGTCAAGAGAGCTAGCAATGGCTTAGCTATGTGTGAAAACCCCAATATCCACTGTCTACAAAAAGAAACAAGGCCCAAAAATGCACGCACATCCTTCTGTGTGGATGGTCTCGGTGTGTCCAAAATTACTTGAATACGATCCGGTGTGAGTGCACGCCCCTCCTTAGACAAAAGGTGACCCAAATACGTCACCTTTGGTCTACAGAATTGCAATTTCTTCCTAGATACCTTATGATTGTGGGATGCTAAAAAGGAAAGTAAGGATAACGTGCTTTTCTCACACAACTCCAGGGTGTCAGCCGCCAGCAAGATGTCATCGACATATTGAATGAGGGCGACCCCCTCGAGCAGAACAAAGGAATCCAACTGTCGTTTCAAAGCCTGACTGTAAATACTAGGGCTTTCTGTGTAGCCCTGGGGGATCCTACAAAAACGATAAGATCTATTATTTAAAGTGAACCCAAAAAGATATCGACTATCGGGGTGAATGGGAATGGAAAAGAAGGCATTTTTCAAATCAATCACTGAGAACATGGTCGCCGTAGGTGGGACCAAGGTAAGCAACGTCGTGATATCGGAAACCACTGGGTACTGAGGTATCACGATCTTGTTTACCTCTCTCAAATCAATTATAAACCGATAGACCTTAGCATCCGTGTCCTTTTTCAGAATGGGGAGAATCGGGCTGTTACAGATATTATAGGGAACTTCTTCCACTACTCCCACTGCGATCAAATCTTGCACAATCTGTATGAGAGCCTCCTCGCCCTCCTGGGAAATACGATACTGCGGGAGGCGTGGTAACACCGCCCCCTCCTGGACACTAATGTGGACCGGAGGAATCACCATTTGTCCCACATCTGTGTCCGAAGTCGCCCATAAAGCGCGAGGGAGGGTAGCTAGCAACTCATCCTCTGATATCGCACACATCCGCTCAGACCGGGGGTAGTTGTCATTTAAGATCACCCTCACACCCTCAGGGGAGCAGCGGATCGTAGCCCTAAAATGCTTTAACATATCAAGGCCCATAATGTTATCCGGTGTGTACGGAGCAAGCAGAAACGGACAGGGCGCAGAAAAAGAATCAACCTTAAATGTAAGGGGCTGTGAAAGAGGGCTTCGGGAGAGTGTACCGTCAAACCCTACCGATGTAACCATTAAGCCGGATGGGGGAGCCCCCGGAACCAAGTGCCTAGACAATGCACTACGTGTCGCTCCTGTGTCCACTAGGAACTGATCAGTAGAGCCTAAAACCTCAGCCGATACATAAGGACCCGTCTGATCGACCGGCACCTCAACTGATTCGTACCCCCATCCAACGCATTCCTATGCATGCTGAGAATCACGATATCCCGATCGGTCAATCTCCGACACGTGATACTGATGCTGGCGATCGAAAACATTTGATCTATCTCGGTGCTGCCCAGCAGTGTCAAAACGGACATTATCGTTAGAATTCCCTCTAGAACTCGAGAAACCCCCTCTACCTCTCGGGCCACCCGGAGTATGCCCCTGACGCGAAGCACGCAACACTGGGCAATCCCTGGCCCAATGGCCCGATTGCTTACAATACGCACACTGGTTCCTATTCAAATCAGATCGGCCCGAGGGGGGACCATAAGATCCTCCCCTTCCTCTATTATTACCCCGTCGGGGCGGGCCATATACTTGCGCCAACATCACCTTTGTTTTTAAATCCTTTGACTTCTTCTCCTCCTGGCCCTTCGCTTCGTGCTCCTGACGCTCATAATACTGAGCGATAGTCAGGAGCGCCGTCGGGGTCGCGGAGGACCAAGAACTCTCGCTCGCTTTTAGACGGGCCGCAACCGCCGGTAGCAGATTGGCCACATATTTGTCCGCGAAAAGGTGGCGGCCCGTTTCGTCAGTAAGCGACTGGCCACTAAAGTCATGAAACGTTTCTTCGAAGCGCGTGAAAAAATCTGCAACTGACTCGTCAGCTGTCTGTTTACATGCAGTTAACATATTCCAGTCAATCTTTTTAGGGGGGATAATTGTTTTCAACTTAGCCACAATAGCAGCAGGGAGGTCTAAAATATTCTGGGGTGGTTTCTGTGCGGGCTTCCTCTCCCTGTCCTCATCCTCAAGCTCAGACCACCGGGCTTTGAAGGCAACTGTATCATCTACCCTTCGGACAGATCGCCACGTATCCGGCGGTAGGATAAGGCCAAAGAACAGGTCTATATCCGCTAAGGTCATGATGCAAGAATTCAGGGCCCCCTCGACTTCTTCGTAGAAGGCCGCTGGATTCTTGCGGGGGTCAGGCAATGCATTCTTTAATGCCATAACATCAGCCCTATGCCACGGAGTATAAACCCAATTATACACGAAATATCCCTTAGCATCGGCGGAGTTAATGTCCGAGCTAGTCCCCGCTCCTTTAGGAGGAACATACAAAGGCGCCGCCTCTCGCATTGGTTTAACATGCACTACGTCATCCTTATCTGACAGGGAGGTGGATGGGTGGCCCCCTGCTGCAAACAAATCCGACTGCTTCTCCTCCTCTGTTTGTTGGCGCGCTTTTTCTCTGAGGGCCAGCACCTCGTCCCGCAAGGCGAACAGCCGCCGAGCCGCATCAGGAGCCTTAGGGGGAGAAAAAACACCATTACGCAATGCTTTGGCATCCGAAGACACTTCGTCAGGCTCAAAGACACCGGAACGTTTCCGGAAAGCATCAATCACTTCATCCGCGAAATGACCCAGAAAATACACTTTATCTCTCTCCTGCCACGACCCCCAAGTTTGGAATAATTCCTCTATGGATACCTTGCCCTTAAGTGCACGGAAGGAAATTTGCCGAAGCTCAGCCATCTGCTCGGCCGACAGCATGGACCGTGTATCTACCTTACCCGAAGCCGGGTCAGAATCTTGCGGCCGCGGAGCGGATGCGCCAACATAAGGGGGCGGAGAGCGATCTAGCAAATAAAAATCATCATCAGCATTATTAAGGACAGGATAAAGTGGCTGCCGAACAACATATTGACCCGAAACTTGTAGCCTACGCTCTTTCTCTTGTCTGTCCGTCTGCTCTCTGTCCTCCCGACGCTTCGCTTCCTGCGCTCGCACATGATCATTCTTCCGCTGTTCTTTATCAAACAGCGCTTTCTCACGCTTCTCTCGCTCACGCACTTCCTTCACCCATAATCGCACACACTCAAACATATCCTGACGAGCACGTCGCTTACACATACACTGTTCCACATACTCAATCTTACGTATATCAAACGATCCATACAAAGGCCATCGCAACTCAGGATCCTTTTTTGTGTATTTCCTCCATACTGTGCTGTACATTATGGAAGAAAGACCATGCTTCACATACATATCCCTATTAGGAGTCCCCTCTGGGGGAGCTGGAGCAGATTCCTCGAGGTTCAACCGGTTTCCGAAACAGCAGCACCACTTACGAAGTGCGCTGAAAGCAGGCATGCTCAGAAATAATGCAAAATATGCAATATTATAAAAAATGGCACTTAATCGTTGCGCCGTTCAAAGTTTACACAGTTCCGGAGAAATCTCTCCACATTACCTGCCTATATGTGTTGCAACGCATATATTTTCACAAAGACAAACCCAAAATATGACTAGTCATCACAAATCAAACTCAAATAGCCAGATCAGGCTTCAAAAACTCGGAGCAAGTACCGTACAACGGTTCTTACCAATCAAGAGTCCAGATTCCAACTGCCAAGCTCCACAATCGCCCAAACGGCTCTCACGGCAGGACCGACAGAAGAGGTCTCAGTCGATGACCGGCGCCACCCAGACGGTCAGCTCGGAAGGGAAGGAAGAAAAACCTCGGGATGCCAGGGCTAAGACGCCGCTGGCAGTGATCACGTCCCCGGCCAAACTCCTCACCTTCGTCGCGACCAGTCCTTCGAGCATCCGAGTCGCCGATGAGCCCCACGTGACGGGCGCCAATTGATGAATTCAGGCCCCAGCTAGGCCCGCAAGACACAAGGGTTCGCTCTCCTGTAACGGAATCTATAAGGAAGTTGGCACGGAAACTGCAAAGTACAAAAACAGCATTTATTAACCCTTAAGGGTGGTCCTACAATCCACACAACACTCTTCAGTATTGCATAGAGTAGCACAAAGAACTTGCGTACATGGTCCCCTTTTATACACATTAGAGGGGCTCATAAGTGGGTGGATACAACATGAGGCCGAAGAACATTACCATTTATGGTCATTCTCGATACTGAATCAATACATGGGCGGAGCCAACACACTCCTTGAGCCCGCGAACACATGGTCAAGCAAGGCTAACTAATAACAGATGTGGTCAAGTCTGGGCATGCGCCAGATGGACAGAAGGGCTATTTATAGACTGTTACTGGGCAGATTACAAGAGCAACTAACACAGAGGTCGGACTCTCCTCGTGGCGAACACGTGGCAGCATGACAACACAAAATGGAGTCCAAACTTCGGTCAACATAACGGAGAAAACATGATCGTAAGGGAAAGCATTAATGTCTTTGGTAAATGCTTAATCACATTGCTGTTTCAAGTTACAACAAGACAGTCATTCATCCACTCACTCACCCACTCAGACACCCACGTAGACACTCATGTATCCACTCACAGATCCAATCAGACAGTCACATACTTACTCTCAAATGCACAAAGGCACTCATTCACGTACTCACAGATGGACCGAAAGACTAATGCAACCAATCACAGACCCACTAAGACACTGATGCACCCAGTCATAGATGCACTGAGACAGTCACGCAGTTTGTTACAGAACCATTGTTAGACTGATGTACCGTCTCACAGATCCACTGAAATTTTTATACAGTGAATTAATGACTTACTGATACAGTGATGTATGCAGGCACAGGTTCCACTGAAAGAGCTATACACTGTGTTATCGAGGTATTAAGAGAGCTATACATGCTATATAGAGTCTTTTAGATAGTAATGTGTTTAGTGTGTTGGTTATATGTATTTTGTAGTTACAAGTTTTGTATGTGTTAGTGGCTATTGAATGTCTGGTTTTGTTTTGTCATTTCACAACATATTCACAGTGATCGTGACTACAAATATGAGTGCGGAGCCCAGCATTTTCGTGGAAACGTAAAATCGGTTTTAAAGATTGTTTTTATAAAACTCCTTTTAAAAATATGACTTTAAACAGTTCTGTAATAAACCCCTAGTGTCTAAAATACTGTAAAATGTTTGCACATATGTGTTTCATACCGCTTGAAAAAGGCGCAATCATCGCACTTACCGACGTCATTGCATCTCTCTGTGTCATTGCGAAGATGGAAAGTAGGGTTCAAACACAGTTTTTTCAAAAAACTTACTTGAAAAATATGGGTACAAGCATTTTTTAAGCAGTGACGTAGTTAGTAGTGTGTGTACTGTAATAGAGTGAAATATTTAAGTTAAAATGTTTTAATGTGGTGGTGGTCATTGACTGCCTGCCTTTGTTTTACGATTTCACGACGTGATAGCGATCATCGTGAAGTTGTCGTGAATTTCAAAAATTCTAAAAATAAAAGATCTAACAAGAAAAAAAAACATTTTGGGAACTTGGGTGGCTCTGACAAGAGCCTTTGTGTTGAGAGTGTGTATAAGACAGCTACGGATAAGACAGTATGCTGAGTTTCAGATTGTTTAGAAACACCTTGTTCCCTTCGTCTGTAAAGTGAACTCTTTCACTTCTATAAATTCCATACATGTTAAAACACAGGTTGTTGTTGTAGATAGAGCTCATGTTATGGTCTCTGAGGAAAGCATGCTAATAAAACTGGTTCCTGGCTTTGTCAATCAGTAGACAGAATTGATTAGACCACTTCCATTTCTGTCTTTGGCATATGTTTGAGTACACCAAAACAGTGTGAGGGAAAAGCATCATCAAGTCAGCAAAGGTATCCTTCATTAGGAACCCCAGTCCTGCTACAGTTAATGTGCCTAGGTAATTGCCACCACAGTGCACAATCATGAGGTCAGGGGCTGGCGAATCCACAATGCTTTTAAGCAAAGATACTAATTGATAAAACTTTATTCCTCTCTGCCTAATCCAAGTAATGTGCATATTAGCCAAACGCAGGTCCCTGTTAATACTTTTCGTTCTTGCATTCTCAGCAGCCCAATAGAGATAGTTGTGGCCTATAATGCACACTCTAAGCATTTTGTAGGAAGGAGGAGTAGCACAAAGGACAGATCTTTAGCTGAATATCACAGTTGGCACTATGAAAGATAGTGAAAATGCATGTGTGCTTGTGATTTGAAAAAAACAAATCATTTGATTGGGAGCAGAGCAGGGAACATGCAGGTGAAAAAAGTAGGTAGCATTTTGGAAATGATTAATAAATAAATGTTTGATTGTGTCTGGTAAATAGAAAAAATATAATAGAGAGTTGGATATGATTTATAGTATGTGCACAAAACCACACCTACTGTAGTTCATGTTGTAACTAGTATATCCCTTCTGGAACATGTTGGGAACTTGTGACCTACTGGTTCTAGTGGGTTTTTATGGAGAATCTCCAGAGGGTGTATTGGGGGAATGGTGTTAAAGAGACAGGTATTAATTTTTTCAAATTGCAGAGGTTTAAGTTCATTGTTTTATAAGGTAAGTAAGATTACTTAGTGAGGATTTTGCACAAAAGTGTAGTATAGTGTTCAAAATATAAAACTATAAAGGAGAGTAGGCTTTCCGACGCCCATTTTTTTCACAAACTCATTGCGATCATCTCAATTACTTTGCGAGTATTGACACAAATGCATGCATTTTGGGGTACCTCTAAAAAGGAATAAAAAGGGTTAACAGAGAATTACCATTCTGAAATGCAGGTAAAACAATGAAATATGAAAGGAATGTTTTTATTCGCTGACTTTTCCAGTATCGGGCACTGCAAAGTTCAGAAGGTTGGCATTTATGGTTGCTTTGTATGAGAGTGGTATGCCATTCTTGTACTAAGTTTTTACAAATCCTGAGAATATTGCATCTATCTAATAAGAGAAAAAAAGCAATTTTTATCAACAAACTCAATATTCTGGTACGTTAATTACATTTCTTTGTAAGAAAAAAATAATTGATCAATAAGGTAGATAATAATATCATATTGTGATAAAAGATTTTGAAATATTTATAAGTATTTAAAAAAGAAAAGATGATATTAAAATTGGAAGTGTTTTTATATATCTATTAATAGGTAAGTAAGATATAGTTTGCTCAGGTGCAGACTAGGTGTTCGTCAAATTAGTTTAAAATGTATTTCCATGGAGGTGTATATTGTACTTATATTCCCTTACTCTATTCTGTAAGTGGTTAAAGGAAAGAGTGTTCAGTAATGGTTAAACTTTTATGTACTAATGAAGTATAAGATGTCAAAGTTTTAAATGTGTATTTATGACGTGCAGCTGTTCTAAGATCTAAGAGGTCTTCGGAGGCCATGCCTCCTTTCTCCACCACTCTGCTAACGTGGCTCGTGGTGCACTGATAGTTTAGGGATGAAGTCCACTTTACTTCTGCGGGATCTGGGGGCCAAGAAGCCCTCCTGATACCTTCTGTAAGTCCTACACAGCGAGATTCCTGGGAGCTGGTAGGAGGCCCACCCCTCTTTCGCCACCACTTTGCAAACATGACTATTACTTAAAAAACCATAGAAACTCACGGAAAAAAAAGGTTACAGGGACATTATAGCTCGGAATTAGCATTTAAAAAAACCTTCGAAATTCACTGGAAAAAATCAAAGGTTACAGGTACGTTATAGTTAGGAAATTGATTTTTTTAAATGTAGAAGTTCACTAAAAAAAGAAAGTATACAGAGATGTTATAGTTAGGCTCAGGTTTGACTCGTAAAAAAACAGATTAATTCATCAGTTATAGTTAGATGAGCTAACTACAACTCTCGCCCCCGCAATGCACTGCTTATAACCTCACATATTACCTCATTCATGACGTGGCCGGTGACATCACTAATTACATCTCAAATGCCTGATGAAAAGTTTTTATTGTTTTCACAATAATTTTCAATTTATTTGAAGAATCATATTTATCTTGGGAACATTTTTAAGTTTGCAAGGAAACAAAATTACAGAATACTATCTTTTTAAAAAAGAACAAATTCCTATTAATTTAATAAATACAATATTTAGTCGAAACACTTTAAAATATTTTAAATATATTTTGTATATTATATTTTTGCACACAATATTTTTGTACTGGATAGTTTGTATATATTCTGTGGTCAATAATTTTCTAGTCAATAATTTATATTTAAGGTGTGTAAAGTTGTTATTTTATTTATTAGCAATATTTTTACATTGATAATAAAATGTCAACAATTGCATAGTCAATATAGTGACATACAAACACAGTAATTGACTCAAACACACCCTCGCACACCCACACACACTACACATACACATCATTATTGTGACTACAGGTCCTGTCATCAAAAGCGTTTTGAACAGATTTTTGGATTAAAATGAGTTCTGACTAAAACAATTAAAAATACAAGAAGCTACCTACTTTATCCTTTTATGATAGTGAGACATCTCCAGATTTCAGAAGGAAATACTAAGGGGTCCATTAGGATGGAGGGCGGATGTCCTCCGCCGGGTGGGCGGTAGCAACCGCCAGACCGCTGGTGGACATCCGCCCGCCATCGAAGCCCTGGACACCGCCGGTCCGATTAGCATTGCGGTCGTGACCGCAGCAGTGTGATTTTCCGCCCGCCACTTTTCCGCCAGTTGCAGTCCGCCCGCTTGCCTGGTGTGCGGAGCTGGACCACTACAATTGTGGCGGATCAGGGCCAAGCACCGCCGACACGATTATGATGCCGGCGGTAGCCAGCTTTCCGCTGCAGTGGAACCGCCATGGAAAGGCATGCGGAGAATGTCTCCGGGGGTCCATTGCGGACCCCCAATGGGTTGGGGGTGTGTGTGGGTGCACTGGGGGGGTACCCATGGTACTCCCCCAGTGCACCAGGTTGTACCAGGTGGCTGTAACACAATGCAGGGACATGCAGGACATGCTTGTTTGGAAATCGCGGTGGTGCTGCTGGCAGCACCGCCCGCCACAATGTTAACCGCCACTATCCGAACGCCGCGGTCGGATATCCACTGCGGAGCATAATAATTGGACCGGCGGTTTTCCCGTGGTCCTGGCGGGTGGTGTTTTTCCGCTACCATGGCGGTCAGAGTGATTTTCCAACCGCCATGCTAATAGACCCCTAAATGTTGAGAAAAAACCATAGAGGTATTTTCTTAGCTATCGTGGAAGATATAAATTAGAGAATCTTGTTACAACTCAATTCGGTCCCGAATTCAAGCCCACAAAACTGAATAATAGTGCCATTCATGCATTGAAAACCTTTTTTGAAAAGTAAAATCAAATTTTCTGCCTGGCAGTATTCCATGTGAATGTCAGTTTCTGGGTACCAGCTGGAACGACTTGTCCTTTGGCACGCGTCTTTTTCTTTTTTCCCCCGGAGTTTTATATAGTGCAAACTTAACCCAAAGGTATCAGATCGCTTTACATGAGCACCAGTTGCTTTCACAAGGACACATTCATTTTTGTTAGACACGGGAAGATTATGTGATTTGCTCAGAATCACAGGATGTTGAGCGTCATTGCCAAGACTCGAGCCCGGCTCCCCAGATTTGAGATCGACCGCCCTAGCTGTTAGGCTACATCCTTTTCTAATGCTGGTCTCATGAAGACAGCAACAGATACCGACAATAAACAGAGCTTTATGAATCCATAGTCTTGTCTGTAGTTCCGGGTCCTTGCCCTTGTCGTAGCCTCTCAGCAGCAATTCAAAAGATGGTCAGGGGCTAAAGGCAGGACAAGGTGTAATTAGAGTTAAAAGGGTGCTTGATGAAACTATGTTACTCTTGGCATTTTAGCGAATTGATACGTAAGTGTGTCAGACTAATCACTTATATAAATCTTTTTCTCTCCGTCAGGCCTCTAATTGGCTTGTTCTTGCACCCTCCCCTCTTGCTCCTCTTTGGCTCTCTATTGAACGCTCACTCCTCTCTCCTTTCTCTCTATCTGAAATTGTACATTTCTCTGCTAAGAACTTAACCACTCCTCTACCCCTGTTCAAGCACACTTCTTCTCTTTTACATGCTCTGGTCCGTCCTGACCCGGTCTCTCGTGAATCCTTTTTGGCCTCCCCTATCTGGTACAATTCGCTTATTCTCCTCAATAATCGTCCTATTTGTTGGACTGTGTGGAGATCAAAGGGTCTGATGTGGGTTAACCAACTTTTCGATGGTCTTCTTCCATGTTCTTTTCCTCGATTCCGACTTCTGTTTCACTGCCCCCAGTCTTTTTTCCGCAGATTCACTGTCCTCATGGCCATCATACTTGATGTTTATTATTCACTTCCCTTGTCATCCTCTTCCGTATCCCATTCCCCACTTCTTCAGATCTTGTCTACTCTCCCTAAAGCCTCTCTTATTTATAAATTCTTCTCCTCCCCCAATCCGACCCGCCCGAAATCTAAATTGGAATTTGCTTGGGAGCTAGATTTGGGCTGTGACTGGTCTATAGCTGTTTGGGACAAAGTTTGGGCCAGGTCTTTAAAAATTTCCCGTTCCGCCTCACTAACTCAATCTATGTTCTTTCTATATCATAGACTTTATCTCTCTCCTGTTTCTATTTCTCGCTTTTCTCCTGATAAGGACTCTACCTGTTGGACCTGCTCTGCCCCTAATGCTGATCTTTTTCATTTACTTTTTCTGTGCCCTTCTGTTCTCGCACTTTGGGATCAGGTGTGGTCTTATGTCTCTCGTCTATTTTCTATCTCTATTCCATACTCTATCCCTCTTCTTTTTTTAGGTAGTATCTCTGACACTCTTCATATTCCTTCTCACTCCTCTGGTCTATTAGATCTCATGTTGGCTCTGGCTTTCCAACACATTTCTTCTAACTGGAAGGATCTCTCTAAGCTCTCTATACAATGTTGGTGGAATTCTCTCTGTCACTATCACAGGCTTGATGTTCGTTTCGCTGCTGCCTCCACTCCTACCCTCAATAGAGATTTATTCTGGTTGCCTCTCACAGCATATCTTGACCGCATGGCTCTGAAATCGAAATCTATCTCTCCTTTATCCTCTGAGAATTTCAAACCCCCATAAGTGACTCTTTCTCTGTCCTTCTTCTTCCTCTACCCCTCTTGTATCTTTTACATTTGCATTTCTCTTTCCTGCCATTCAACTATTCCTTATCCTTGGCTTATTTGCTCTTTCTATTCTGCCTAGTTTTTCTCTGATCTCTTTATCTATTCTTCTCCTAACTCCTTATATTTACCTTTCTCTTTCTCCTTTCCCTTCCTTCCCTTCTCCTCCTTTTTTCTCCTCTTTCCCCCTTTTCTTCCTGGTTGCCTTTAAAATTTTACAAAATGCTTTTTAATTTTCCCTCAGGTTTCTTATGTTAACACATGATGATCCTTTATTTTTTCTCTTTTTGATTCTGTATGACAATGTTCTTTATATGATCTGTAATTTGTTGTTCACTATACTTTTCTTCAATAAAGCATTTCAAACTTAAAAAAGACTAATCACTTATGCAGAAAGGCTAAAGAGCCAAGTCTGAGACATATCAAAGAGGTGCACTCGCCCAGCAAATGAATGGCCGCTCCTGTAACGAAGCGATAGATGACTGAGCCATCTTGGGATGTCCACATTCAAATAACAAAGAAGAAATTCAAAAGTGTTCAGGCTATGCAAATTCCTCACAAGGGCGAGTCTGCAGAAATGTAAACAGTGGTGTTCTAATTAATCCACACTACGTGAAAGAGGAAAAAGGATTAAGAATGCACAGATCACATCATAACTGATGATGTCCCCAGGTTTTGTACTATCTCAAAAGGGGTCGACACATGTCTGCAATCACTAAAGAGGGGACCGAGAGAGTTAAAAAAGCAAAATAGAAAGAAAATGATTCCCTTATTTCGCACAGAGGAGTGAGCGCCATCAGCCTTTCTGTAGGTGGACACAAATGAAGATAGAGTGAAAACACAAAAACTGGACTTTACCTTGAGCTCTTTTGTGTCTTTAGGTGGTCTCCCATTATAGAAAAAAAACTACCAAAATAATTTAGGATTTTTTCAAAAGCCTTGTATAGAATTATTTGACTGTTTTATCTTATTTATAATACACGTAAAAAATACACGAGACTTGTTTAAACACACAGGTGGTTGGAGCACCAATCACAGGACAGACAATAGTAATTTATCAAAAAAGTATGTGTACCATGTCAATAAAAGAATGAACTCATAAGTTTTTCAAATTTGAACCTTAATATATAACAGTTAAGATGGAAGCCACAGTGCAAGTGAGAGTCGAAATAAAAATTAAACACTTTAAAAAGGAAATGTGCTTCTCGTGCTTAATAAATGTATAATATACATTTGAGTGCTTTGAAATCCAAATAACAAAATATAATTGAACCAGGATGGGTTGGTCATCAGATAATTGATGCACATGACATGGTGACGCTTGGCAGCAAATGTTAACCAGTTCCAATTTACCTTATTGCGGAGCAGAAAATGTACCATTCTTATGAACTTCTGCTTTCCCTATTCTATATCTCTTAAAATCATTTGGGCCTCAATAAAAGTCATGGGACGTTCTTTGTTACACAAACCCTTTGATTTTGTACCACATCATACCGTTTGTGCGCATTTGGACATTAGTTACTCACCTCATAGTCTGTAAGATCTCAGCCATGTAAATAGCCTGTCACCAAACTATGTGGCTGTAGAAAACTTTTCAAGCACGACTTTCGCAGCGAAATTGTTCTTTTCGATTGATTCACTTGTCCTCCTGTATTCTACAATTTATTTGACATTGATACTCTTTCGTTTCATACATTTTGTTTTGACATTGTGTAAATGGTAGGTGTGGACGTTCACTGATGGGCTGCGGCGATAGGGGGCTGCGGGATCACCTCCTCTAAGACAGTGCTGGTCTTCCTGAACCTGATATTCTGGGCAGAGGCAGGCATCAGGGGCGGCCTTAGGCATGTGCAAGCTGTGCACCTGCACAGGGCCGCCAAACCAGAGGGGTTGCCTGGCCACGAGGAATCGGATACAATACATATTCGTGGCGGCCCCTGGCAGAGATTTGACGGCCTCCGGCGTCCGCCCCGCCCGGACCCCCTCTTCCGGGGCCCCCTACCTAAGCTCCCTGCACAGGGCCACCATGAGCCTAGAGCCGCCCCTGCAGGCAATCCTGTGCTATGTGGGCGCCTATGTATTCATCACATACGATGAATATGACCACTTCTTTGAAGACATTTATACTTTGATTCCTGCAGTTATTATTATAGCCGTGGGGACGCTTCTGTTCATCATTGGACTTATTGGATGCTGTGCCACGATCCGAGAGAGCCGCTGCGGGCTTGCTACATTTGTCATCATCCTCCTTCTAGTTTTTGTTACAGAGGTTGTGGTGGTTGTTCTGGGTTACATCTACAGGGCTAAGGTGGAAAGTGAAGTGGATAAGAGCATTGCAAATGTGTACAATGAGTACAATGGTACCTATCCTGATGCAACAAGCCGTGCTATTGATTATGTACAGAGACAGCTGCACTGCTGTGGAATCCATAACTACTCAGTCTTGGTGAAAACGCGCAGGTATGTGGAAGCAAAAAACAACAGCGTGCCCCTCAGCTGCTGCCGGGCCAGCATCGGCAACTGCACAGGCAGCATGACTCGCCCCTCAGATCTTTACTCTGAGGGATGTGAAGCTCTGGTTGTGAAAAAGCTGCAGGAAATCATGATGTATGTCATCTGGGCGGCGTTGGCTTTTGCTGCTATTCAGCTTTTAGACATGCTCTTTGCCTGCATAGTGTTGTGCAGGCAGAGTCGCGATCCAGCCTTATTATGGCCATACGCCTACATGCTACATACTAACCCTAATACTGTGATAATGATCATAAATATCTATGCAAGGGGTCTCACTTGGGGAAGACAATCTAGCACAGTTGGTTGTCTAGGGGACTTTCTGGGTGGACTGGTCCCCCAAAATAGTTATTGCAGGGGATTTCAATACCACCTTTGACCCCTTGGTAATGAGGATTCGAAACTGACGGAAGAAGAAGATGCACTATGGAGCATCCCTAGCTTAGAATTACCCCCCATTAAGAGATGGTCAGAGGCAGCCCTTCAACTTAAGGCATTGTGTATGGAGGGGGGGCTTAGCGCAGTAAATGGTTGTTCACCCTCCGACAAGCATGGAGTCAATACTTTCAATAATGGTGTGAGTACAAGTCGGATTGATTACATACTTATTGATTTAGAATACTGGTCCGAATTTCTTGATATGGAGGTTTTGGAGCGAGTGGAAAGAGACCATAACCCTCTTTCACTAAAGATGGAAAATATGGGTCCAACACAGCTATTAAATTCTCCACCGCTTTCTTTAACCAGTGAAGTCCAGCTTTGTAGCAGTATGTGGAGGGTAAAATGGGACAAGGTGGTGTTCAGCGAACAAACACTTACAGATATAAGGGCAGCAGTCTCTGAGACCCTGGAAGAGCTACAAGCAATTACACTACAATCCAAGATAAATGGTAGAATAACGAAGTTTCACGAGGGTCTGTTCTGTAAAATTACTACCTTCTTTTTAAAACCAGTTGGTAGTTCATTCAGGCAAAAAAGCAAAGACCTTAATTGGTACAATAAGGAATGTAGGATAACCTATAAGTAATTGTCTGCAGCCATTAAGCTGAACGATTATACTGCAGTCAAGCTTACCCTGCAAAAATACAAAGCTAAAAAGGATTGAGACGAACAGAGGTGGGCAGACCTTTATCAGGCCAGCAAGGACAGCAACTCCCAGCTTTTTTGGCAGCAGATAAAATGAGGGATAGAGGGGCAAGCTCC
This sequence comes from Triturus cristatus, assembly GCF_964204655.1. Taxonomy (NCBI): domain Eukaryota; kingdom Metazoa; phylum Chordata; class Amphibia; order Caudata; family Salamandridae; genus Triturus; species Triturus cristatus. The sequence goes on from NC_140592.1 coordinate 1,138,378,563, forward strand.
TGCATCCCACAAGGATGTATGACGTTACAACGCATACTATTACAACACATGCCATGACAACGCATTTTTTACAACGCAAACACTGTTACAATGCATTATTTTACAACGAATACTGTTACAACGCAAAAGTGAGTAAATTGCTTAAAAGTGCAATTACAACGAAAACAATTACAACGCATACCATTACAACGCAAAAATATATATATATTTTTTAAGTAAAATAAAATCTGGCACGGGATGCAGGGAAATTTGGGGTTTTTGGGTGGGGAAGTGTATTAAAATGTGGAGAAAAACTGAACATAAATTAACTGAAATGCATAACAAAATGAATACTCGAGTATTAAAATTAATACGCGAGTATTAAAATTAATACTCTTATTTACAAAAAAAAATCCGATGTAACAAATTTAAAAGTTTAACACAAATAACAAATAATTAAAGATCAGATCATATACATGTAAATTATGATTATATCACAAAATAAGTAAACGGATTAAAAAACAAAACACATACACATAGTCGCCATTTTAACCATCCCACTTCTAAAACTTGTCCTACAACACTTTCTATGAAAAGAATACCAAAATACAAGTTCCAAAATGGATGCCAAAACGGAGCGAAAAAGTGAAAACAACACATCTTTAAATGCTTTTTTAAATTATCATTTTCCACAGCAATTAAAAGTATAATAAAAACACAACAAACGCTGTTTTTGTTAAAATTAATAATGACACTGACTAAAACTCATAAATACGAGCAAGACACCATTTTAAAAGCAGTTGATTAGCAACTCCCAGAGAGACCAGACGTTAAAACCTAACCCTCTGACTCCTACACTGAGAGAACACTACAATCCATTGGAGAAGCATTCTTTCTTTCCTACTACAAGTAAGTTACTAATAAATTTAAACACCATGTTTTGTCTTAATTCATGTTTCATTTCCATCCAAACAGTGCAGCAAATATATTTTAAATATTTTTCAAAATGTACCATAAACAATATTATTTTGTTAAGAAAAATTAATGTATACGAACTTATATGAACTGGTTTTTTTTTTCCTAAAACAGGAATTTGTTTTTCTGTGACAAACAACATATCGTTTTAAAAATATTTTTTCTACACAAGCTACACGACTCACCTTTATTAATGTGAAGGTAAATTACTAAAAACTTCTAATAATATTAATAAAGAAAATAAAAACATTAACTTTACCAGTAGGGAAAGTGTTGGATGGTGTAGGGGTAACACTTACTATTCTTACTCCAGGAAGGTGCAGCAGTAGGGAAACTGTGGGATGGTGTAGGGGTAACAATTACTATTCTAACTCCAGGTAGGTGCAGCAGTAGGGAAAGTGTGGGATGGTGTAGGGGTAACAATTACTATTCTAACTCCAGGTAGGTGCAGGAGTAGGGAAAGTGTGGGATGGTGTAGGGGTAACAATTACTAATCTTACTCCAGGAAGGTGCAGCAGTAGGGAAAGTGGGGGATGGTGTAGGGGTAACAATTAATATCCTAACTCCATGTAGGTGCAGCTGTAGAGAAAGTGTAGGATCTGATGTAGATAGACTAAAATAAAATGTCAAATACACACATAAGTATTCACACGTTGCAATTTTGGCAAACGTTGTCAAAGTTTTTCATATCTAATATTTTTTTTTTTTCAGATACTCACATAAATATTTGCAACTTTAATTAAAATTTTGAAAAGCAGAAGACCAGACACCCAAAAACTCCAGCCAGCAGCCCAAAACAATACCAGAAGCAAAACCAAGAAAAAAAAACAAAAACCAAAGGTATTTTAATTTAACACTGTTAAGTATTCAACAATATATTAGTCAAACCTTTAATTAAATATTTCAAATAAGCTGCAACAATACATAAACTGTGGGATGTAGTAGAAGAAACAATTACTAATCTAACTCCAGTTAGGGAAAGCAGTAGGGAAAGTGTGGGATGGTGTACGGGTAACAATTACTATTCTAACTCCAGGTAGGTGCAGCAGAAGGGAAAGTGTGGGATGGTGTAGGGGCAACAATTACTATTCTAACTCCAAGAAGGTGCAGCAGCAGAGAAAGTGTGGGATGGTGTAGGGGTAACAATTACTAATCTAACTCAAGATAGGTGCAGCAGCAGGGAATGTGTGATATGTGATGTAGTTAGACTTACATAAAATGTCAAATATACACAGAAGTTTTCACATTTTGCAATTTTCTCAAACGTTGTCAAACTTTTTCATTTCTAAATTGTTTTTTCTTTCTGTTACTCACATAAATCTTTGCAACTTTATTTAAAAAGTCGAAAAACAGAAGACCAGACACCCAAAAACTCCATCCAGCAGGCAAAAACCATACCAGAAGAAAAACCAAGAAAAAAACACAAAAAGCAAAAGGTATTTTAAATAAACACTCTTATAAATCCAACAATATAATAGTCAAACCTTTTATTTAATAATTAAAATAAGCTGCAACAATACAGAAACTATGGGTTGTAGTAGGAATAACAATTACTATTCTAACTCCAGGTAGGTGCAGCAGTAGGGAAAGTGAGGGATGGTGTAGGGGTAAAAATTACTATTCTAACTCCAGGAAGGTGCAGCAGTAGGGAAAGTGTGGGATGGTGTAGGGGTAACAATTACTATTCTAACTCCAGGTAGGTGCAGCAGAAGGGAAAGTGTGGGATGGTGTAGGGATAACAATTACTATTCTTACTCCAGGAAGGTGCAGAAGAAGGGAAAGTGTGTGATGGTGTAGGGGTAACAATTACTATTCTAACTCCAGAAAGGTGCGGCTGTAGGGAAAGTGTGTGATGGTGTAGGGGTAACAATTACTATTCTAACTCCAGGAAGGTGCAGCAGTAGGGAACGTGTGGGATGGTGTAGGGGTAACAATTACTATTCTAACTCCAGGAAGGTGCAGCAGTAGGGATAGTGTGGGATGGTGTAGGGGTAACAATTACTATTCTAACTCCAGGAAGGTGCAGCAGTAGGGAAAGTGTGGGATGGTGTAGGGGTAAAAATTACTATTCTAACTCCAGGAAGGTGCAGCAGCTGGGAAAGTGTGGGATGGTGTAGGGGTAACAATTACTATTCTAACTCCAGGTAGGTGCAGCAGAAGGGAAAGTGTGGGATGGTGTAGGGATAACAATTACTATTCTTACTCCAGGAAGGTGCAGCAGAAGGGAAAGTGTGTGATGGTGTAGGGGTAACAATTACTATTCTAACTCCAGATAGGTGCAGCAGTAGGGAAAGTGTGTGATGGTGTAGGGGTAACAATTACTATTCTAACTCCAGGAAGGTGCAGCAGTAGGGAAACTGTGGGATGGTGTAGGGGTAACAATTACTATTCTAACTCCAGGAAGGTGCAGCAGCTGGGAAAGTGTGGGATGGTGTAGGGGTAACAATTACTATTCTTACTCCAGGAAGGTGCAGCAGCAGGGAAAGTGTGGGATGGTGTAGGGGTAAGAATTACTAATCTAACTCAAGGTAGGTGCAGCAGCAGGGAATGTGTGATATGTGATGTAGTTAGACTTAAATAAAATGTCAAATATACACAGAAGTTTTCACATTTTGCAATTTTCTCAAACGTTGTCAACGTTTTTCATTTCTAAATTGTTTTTTCTTTCTGTTACTCACATAAATCTTTGCAACTTTATTTAAAAAGTCGAAAAACAGAAGACCAGACACCCAAAAACTCCAGCCAGCAGGCAAAAACCATACCAGAAGCAAAACCAAGAAAAAAACACAAAAAGCAAAAGGTATTTTAAATAAACACTCTTATAAATCCAACAATATAATAGTCAAACATTTTATTTAATAATTAAAATAAGCTGCAACAATACAGAAACTATGGGTTGTAGTAGGAATAACAATTACTATTCTAACTCCAGGTAGGTGCAGCAGTAGGGAAAGTGAGGGATGGTGTAGGGGTAAAAATTACTATTCTAACTCCAGGAAGGTGCAGCAGTAGGGAAAGTGTGGGATGGTGTAGGGGTAACAATTACTATTCTAACTCCAGGTAGGTGCAGCAGAAGGAAAAGTGTGGGATGGTGTAGGGATAACAATTACTATTCTTAGTCCAGGAAGGTGCAGCAGAAGGGAAAGTGTGTGATGGTGTAGGGGTAACAATTACTATTCTAACTCCAGAAAGGTGCGGCAGTAGGGAAAGTGTGTGATGGTGTAGGGGTAACAATTACTATTCTAACTCCAGGAAGGTGCAGCAGTAGGGAACGTGTGGGATGGTGTAGGGGTAACAATTACTATTCTAACTCCAGGAAGGTGCAGCAGTAGGGAAACTGTGGGATGGTGTAGGGGTAACAATTACTATTCTAACTCCAGGAAGGTGCAGCAGTAGGGAAAGTGTGGGATGGTGTAGGGGTAAAAATTACTATTCTAACTCCAGGAAGGTGCAGCAGCTGGGAAAGTGTGGGATGGTGTAGGGGTAACAATTACTATTCTAACTCCAGGTAGGTGCAGCAGAAGGGAAAGTGTGGGATGGTGTAGGGATAACAATTACTATTCTTACTCCAGGAAGGTGCAGCAGAAGGGAAAGTGTGTGATGGTGTAGGGGTAACAATTACTATTCTAACTCCAGAAAGGTGCAGCAGTAGGGAAAGTGTGTGATGGTGTAGGGGTAACAATTACTATTCTAACTCCAGGAAGGTGCAGCAGTAGGGAACGTGTGGGATGGTGTAGGGGTAACAATTACTATTCTAACTCCAGGAAGGTGCAGCAGCTGGGAAAGTGTGGGATGGTGTAGGGGTAACAATTACTATTCTAACTCCAGGTAGGTGCAGCAGAAGGGAAAGTGTGGGATGGTGTAGGGATAACAATTACTATTCTTACTCCAGGAAGGTGCAGCAGTAGGGAAACTGTGGGATGGTGTAGGGGTAACAATTACTATTCTAACTCCAGGAAGGTGCAGCAGTAGGGAAAGTGTGGGATGGTGTAGGGGTAACAATTACTGTTGTAACTCCAGGAAGGTGCAGCAGTAGGGAAAGTGTGGGATGGTGTAGGGGTAACAATTACTATTCTAACTCCAGGAAGGTGCAGCAGCTGGGAAAGTGTGGGATGGTGTAGGGGTAACAATTACTATTCTTACTCCAGGAAGGTGCAGCAGCAGGGAAAGTGTGGGATGGTGTAGGGGTAAGAATTACTAATCTAACTCAAGATAGGTGCAGCAGCAGGGAATGTGTGATATGTGATGTAGTTAGACTTAAATAAAATGTCAAATATACACAGAAGTTTTCACATTTTGCAATTTTCTCAAACGTTGTCAACGTTTTTCATTTCTAAATTGTTTTTTCTTTCTGTTACTCACATAAATCTTTGCAACTTTATTTAAAAAGTCGAAAAACAGAAGACCAGACACCCAAAAACTCCAGCCAGCAGGCAAAAACCATACCAGAAGCAAAACCAAGAAAAAAAACCAAAAAGCAAAAGGTATTTTAAATAAACACTCTTATAAATCCAACAATATAATAGTCAAACCTTTTATTTAAAAATTAAAATAAGCTGCAACAATACAGAAACTATGGGTTGTAGTAGGAATAACAATTACTATTCTAACTCCAGGTAGATGCAGCAGAAGGGAAAGTGTGTGATGGTGTAGGGGTAACAATTACTATTCTAACTCCAGGAAGGTGCAGCAGCAGGGAAAGTGTGGGATGGTGTAGGGCTAACAATTACTATTCTAACTCCAGGAAGGTGCAGCAGTAGGGAAAGTGTGGGATGGTGTAGGGGTAACGATTACTATTCTAACTCCAGGAAGGTGCAGCAGTGGGGAAATTGTGGGATGGTGTAGGGGTAACAATTACTATTCTAACTCCAGGTAGGTGCAGCAGAAGGGAAAGTGTGGGATGGTGTAGGGTTTACAATTACTATTCTAACTCCAGGAAGGTGCAGCAGTAGGGAAAGTGTGGGATGGTGTAGGGGTAACAATTACTATTCTAACTCCAGGAAGGTGCAGCAGAAGGGAAAGTGGGGGATGGTGTAGGGATAACAATTACTATTCTTACTCCAGGAAGGTGCAGCATTAGGGAAAGTGTATTTATTTTTATAGACTAATTTATTTTGCTTCTCTTCTCTTCACAGATAATGTCTACTCTAGAAGCTGCAAAGTATATTAAATCTAGAAAAGGGAAAAATTTACTGAACCATGCAGGATACATATATAGTAAAGAAAGAATAAGTTTTCCTAGAAATCATTGGAGGTGTGTGCAATACTACTCTTCCCATTGCAGTGGCAGAGCGGTTACACTTGATAATTTCGTTGGAAAGACAACAGAACATAACCACTCTGCCTCTGCAATGGAGGTAGAAATAAGAGAAACATTAAGGTGCCGATTACGATCCGGCAAAAACCGGGTACGAACCGTCGGACGGAGGCTTTTTTCTGTCCTACTCGTACCCGGTCGTAAAACTTTACAAACATGCAAGTACGATTCGCACGGAAACACCATTTCCGTACGAGTCGTACAAAACACCGACCGACGAAAGGATACATACAAATGGGATCCGGGGAATGCGCCGACGTGACGTCGGGACGCTCTCAGGCCGCGTTTCACGACCCAGGAATTACGATTCGAACCGACAGCAGTCCGGACGGCAATATTTTTACGGCACCCAAAAAGTGCCAGAAAAGCGAAGTACGGCGCGAAACGACCAGAGTAGGTGGCCCGCTAAGCGCCGTACCCCCCCCAGCCCCCGCATGTATGCGCCGTACCCCCCCCAGCCCCCGCATGTACGCGCCGTACCCCCCCCAGCCCCCGCATGTACGCGCCGTACACCCCCCAGCCCCCGCATGTACACGCCGTACCCCCCCAGCCCTCGCATGTACGCGCCGTACCCCCCCAGCCCCCGCATGTACGCGCCGTACCCCCCCCCAGCCCCCGCATGTATGCGCCGTACCCCCCCAGCCCCCGCATGTACGCGCCATACCCCCGTGTTTTTTACACCCGAGTACGTGTCGAACCCCCCCGTGTATGTACACCCGAGTACGTGTCGAACCCCCCGTGTATGTACACCCGAGTACGTGTCGAACCCCCCGTGTATGTACACCCGAGTATGTGTCGAACCCCCCGTGTATGTACACCCGAGTATGTGTCGAACCCCCCCGTGTATGTACACCCGAGTATGTGTCAAACCCCTCCGTGTATGTACACCCGAGTACGTGTCGAACCCCCCTGTGTATGTACACCCGTGTACGTTCGAGTCGTACCCCCACCCGTGTATGTACGGTGCATACCCCCAGCGCGAGGGTACGCACCGTACATACACGGGTGGGGGTACGACTCGAACGTACACGGGTGTACATACACAGGGGGTTCGACATGTACTCGGGTGTACATACACGGGGGGTTCGACACGTACTCGGGTGTACATACACGGGGGTACGGCGCGTACATGCGGGGGCTGGGGGGGGTACGGCGCGTACATGCGGGGGCTGGGGGGGTACGGCGCGTACATGCGGGGGCTGGGGGGGGTACGGCGCGTACCGGGCACCTGTTTGGACGTCTCCATGGTTGCTATTGGAGTTCGGTGCGGACTGTCTTTTAACCATACGGTTGTACATTCGGACGCCCGGGGACGGATCGTGATTCCCCGGTCGGACTTCGCTTTTCACGTTTGTACGGTAAATCGTCCGAGGACGTGTCGGACACATTCTCCGACCCGAGGACGTGTGGGGAATAATTCCCAAGGCGGTTCGTATGGACTTTTTACCATGCGAATCGTGATTGCCAGTTTGTACGGCACTTGTACGATTCGTACGGTAAAAAGACCGGATACGAGTCGTACGGGAATTTTTTTTAATTGGCACCCAAATGAAATGAAAGCCATTGCAAGCACCTCCAATGATTCTACAGGATCCATTTTAAGAGAGGTTGCACAGCATGTCTCCAGTCATGTTGCTAGTAATATGCCTATAATTCCTAATTTGAGACGAATTATTCAAAGACAAAAGCAGGCAAGTAACATCCAATTAACTACACCACATACATTTTCTGACATTAGAATTCCACATGATCTTTCTATTTCTTTTGCTGATGAACCTTTCCTTCTGCATGATAACGAAAACCCTCAAAAACGTATTCTTATTTTTAGTACCCCACGTAACCTTGCTAAGTTAGAAAATAGTGAAATTTGGATGATGGATGGGACGTTTAAAAGAACACCCCATCCTTTCACTCAAATTTACACTATACATGCAAAAATTAACACTAATGTAATACCCTTAGTATATAGTTTGCTACCTGATAAGACTTCTGCAACGTACTCTGAACTTTTATCAGTTATTAAAAATAAAACTTCCAAAAGTCCTAGGAAAATAATAGTAGATTTTGAATTGAGCATGATCAATGTGATCAGTAAAACGTACATGGATACCCAAATTCAGGGATGTTTTTTCCATTTTTCCCAGGCATTCTGGCGTAAGTTACAAACAACATCCCTGGTTGCAGAATACTGTCGAGATAGCAAACTACAGTTTGAATTAAAAAAATTAACAGCACTTTGTTTTGTTCCTCCCGATAGTGTGGGCGAGTACTACACTGCTATTACAGAATCTGATTATTTTACAAGTAATGAAGAAAAATTGGCACCCATTTTAAATTATTTTGAAGACACATGGATTGGGCACCTAAGCAGATCGGGTCGCAGGAGGAAGCCACGATTCCATGTGGAGTGGTGGAACTGTTACACAAGCTGTTTAGAGGGAGAAGCAAAAACAAATAATGCCATTGAGGGATGGCATAACTCCTTCAACCATACAATTGGCAAACCACATCCTAATTTCTACTCTTTCTTGGAAACTTTGAAGAAGGAGCAAAGTTTTCAAGAAATGAGACTTTCCCAAACACTAGCTGGTAGTCTAAACCCACGAGTAACTCAAAAAACAAAGGAAATGTCTGAGAGACTATTGGGTATTTTACAACAGTTTACGTTGTGTGTGGCTCTAGACTACCTAGAAAATCTTGCTAACATTCTTTCTTTTTAAATATAGATATCTACATACTTTCCTGCTTTGCATAAAATTAAAATTAGCATTAATTACAATTGGCATACAAATTTTTCTAAAACATTTTTTCCAAATTATTAGTCGGGTCTACTTTTTTTTACTTTTTCATTTTTCATCTCCTTGTTCTATGTGTATTCTAACTTTTTTCCAAACAACCAAAGTATCAAAAACAAATACCGTAGAATATGTTTCCCATTTTCCAATAATCAAATTCAAGATATTAATTACTACCACCAAAAAAGCCAAAATGTCTCTGCCTCTTCAAATATCCCTATGTCAAACCAGGAAAACAAATGCTCAATGATGCTTTATCAATAGTAATAATACATTCATTGTTTCACACAAGCCGAAAAGGCAAAACGTGTTTTTTTTCTAAACAAAGTTTTAAATCTTGTCCTTTTAAACCGAAATGATTTAGTGAACATTTTTTAACAAACTTTATTTAATGTAACACAAAATCCAGACTTTTTTTTTTTACAATTAACTTTCATCGACCCGACATAGGCATACACTAATAACATGAACGTGGACATGCTTTTTTACATTTAATACATCAATTAGTTATACCGCAACCTCTCCTTATTCTTTCTTTACTATATATGTATCCTTTTTTATCTTTATATCAATCAATAAATGTAAAAAAGTTTCCTACCTGGACGCAGATCAGCTTCCTGCTGCTTCCTCCTCCGATGCTCTCCAAAATGGCACCTTACGTTTACGTTCACGTCATGACGTCATCGCGTGCTGCAATGAAAAAAAGGGACTATTTTATTTATTTTTTTATTCAATATATGTTTATTATTATTAATAAATAATGTGTTTTTTAAAAAAAATATGTACATTATGTTAAAAAAAATAATAAAACCTTAATGTTATTCCTATGCTTTTTTCAATAAATACTTATATGTTACACCTTCTTTGTTTATGTTTATTTACTATAAATTTGTTATTTAAACATGTTATATATATATTAATTTTTCTAAATTTACTAAATTTCATCCTTACCTCGACACTACTTCCTTTTATCTTCCAAACTTTCCTTTTCGTCTTTTTTCACTCCTTCCTTTCTTGTTCCGCGGGTTGTATCTGCTTCAGCTGCCAAAATAAATGAGGGACAATTATTCACATAGACTTCAATACAAAACCGTGGGAATTTTTTGCAAATATGTTCAAATTTCCTTTTTCAATATTTTTTAAATTTTTTTAAAAGTATTCTTTATTTTTTAATACTCAAGTAATAATGTTTTAATTTTTTCTATTTTACATTCCTTAAATTTATAAAAAAAATGTTTTTTAAATATTTAATTATATTTATTTTTTTACATAATATTTATAATAATAATAGCTTGTATTAATACTACATTATTTTAATTATTTATTTATTTATTTATTCTCCTAAAAATTGTTTTGATTCAAATTATTAATACTACAGTAAATCAAAAAAAAGGTTTCTCTTTTATTTAACACCTTTAAAAATACAAATAATAATTTTAATTTTAATAAAAACTCTAATATTAATAAATACTCATGTATTATTACCTGTGTGCTATTACTTTACTATTTTTTTTGGGGTTTATTTATTCACCTATTGTTTTTTTTAATAATTAATAATACTACAGTAAATCCACAATTTTATTGACTTTTATTATACACCTAACATAATACATATAATAAATATATATTTAATAAATACTCTAGTATTAATAAATACTACAGTATTAATAGCTGTGTGCTCTTTGTTTTCTATTATATATTTTTAAATTACATCAAATTTAAATTTAATAATTTTTTTGGGAGCTAATACTCAAGTATTAAACATTTTATTTAATTATTTTTATGTTTTAATACTCAAATAATAGTCAATCATATTTTTACATTATTAATATTATAAATAATATTTTAAATAAATACTCATTTATTAATCATCATTCTTTTTTTTATTATTCTATTTTCATTATTTACAATAAATACTCAAGTATTAATCATTATTTATTTTAAAAATTCTTTAAGTATTTTTTTTGTTTTCACTATTTATTATAAAAATTGCTTGCGTTGTAAAGGCATGCGTTGTAAAAGCATTTGCGTTGTAAAAAATGCGTTGTAATAGCATTGCGTTGTAAAAGTTGCGTTGTGAAGGTTGTTTACCGTCCCACAACCATGTAGATCCGGAGAAGTGGGTCTCCCTTTTGTAACACAATTTGCCTTGAAGGCAGGGGGCGAAAATGAGGAAGTACATACTACCTCGTTTTCTGACACAGTATTGAATTTTGACATAGGGGAATTAGAAATAGCGCTGGATTCAGTTGTCAAAGGTATAGCACCTGGGCCTGACGGTGTAAAGGCCAATCTGTTCAAGAAGGACAAAGTAAGCTGGCAAGAGTATATACTCTTGCTAGTGAATGCTATAGCCAGTGGGGCAGCCATTCCAGATTCATGGAAGGGTGCAGAGATGTTGCCAATATTCAAAAAAGGGGATCTCTCGTGCTCAGGCAACTACAGACCAATCAGTCTCATAGACGCCATTCAACAAATCATGGGTAGAATGGTACTAAACAGGATATGGGATTGGATTGTAGACAAGAATATACTAACTCCACTACAGGCAGGATTTCGCACCAATGTGAGCACGATAGACCAGGTCTTTCAGTTTGTTCTGATTTGTTGGCGTGTCATTGTGCTGGCTGGTGGTACCATTTATGCAGCCTTTGTGGACTTAAAATCCGCCTTCGACCTGGTTTCGCGAAGCAAACTTTGGAGGGTATGCAAGGATTTGGGTATGCCGACAGAATTGCTATCTATTGTAGAGCATTTACATGTAGGAAATTTTCCCCAAGTACGTTGGAACACCCAGGGTAATAAAACCAACTAATTCCCTGTGTCTATAGGGGTGCGTCAAGGGTGCGTCTTGGCGCAACACCATTTTTATTGTTTATTAATGGGTTTGTAGATTATTTCTCTGCTTTTCCAACAGATGCACCATCACTTGCTGGTGTTAAAATTCCCATACTTATGTTTGCAGACGATACTCTGATTATTTCTAAGACCCAGAGTGGCCTGCAGAGGGCCTTATTAAGATTTGAGGGGTTTTGTAAAGATTGTGGGTTGGTGATAAACGCAGACAAAACAACGTTTATGGTCTTGCATAAGCACAGAGCAATAAAGGGAAGGGTATCCCTTAATAGTGAATTACTGGAGCAAACTGATGTTTTCAATTATCTGGGGATTACGTTTGGGAATAGACTTAACCGGAGCCCCCAGGTAAATACCTTGGCCCTAAAGCATAGTCATCTAGCTGGTATTTTGCTGAAAGAGTATAAGACCTCACATACCCAACTCATGTACCCTTTACTTAAGATTTATAATACTAACGTTATAGCCTCTGTAATATATGGCGCAGAACTTTGGGGCTTCAGTGAACTAAAGCCACTAATCTTAGCACAGAATAAATTTGTGAGAAGTGTTATTGGCCTACCACAGAGCACTCCATTAAAACCAGTCTTCTACGACTTAGGCTGTAACAGACTGGAAGAGGTTGCTAAGTTTCACCCAATAGCTTACTGGCGGAGACTATGGACTTCCCCAGAGTTGCTACAGTACGCAGCTGCTCTAAAAGATGTATGGGATTTAGATACTTCTTGTAAGATCAAGTGGCTGCAAAATATAAAAAATACATTGGTTAGTATGGGACTGCGACACTTGTGGGATGAGCCAGAGAGCCAACAATTTCCCCCAATAAAAGAGATGAAAAGACTCTATTGGTCTATGGTGGAAAATAATAATATAATTACCTCAGAGTCAACATCATTGACGGGCAAGATAGATGTCTATACTGCTGATTCCGGGTAGGCTCATTACCTATAAATGTATTCACACGCAAATGGCACAGTGAAAACGACAGTGTGTGCAAGCTGTGTTTGAAATACGAGGAAACTTAACAGCATATTTAATTTGTTTGTCCGGCGTACAAGGCTCCACGAAAAAAATGGTTGCGCCCACTATGTAAGAATATGAGCGTTAGAAGCAGTGCTGTCGCCTTGAGAATTCTGCTGACCGACACTGGTGCACAATGTGTAATAGCTGTTGGCAAATTTTTGAGTTGGATGTGGTCAATCCAGGAAAGAAATACGGCAAAGGTTGGTATGACCACGCACGTATATCCTAACCATAGTTTGTAAAAGGAAAAAAAGGAAAAGAAAATGAAGCAATACAGAGATGGGTATGCGGGTATTATACAGGAAAGTGGTTACATTCCAACATAAGGTGGTATTTCCTTTTGCTACCTTTAAGCCCTCTCTCTGTATGAAATGCCAATTGTATCTATGAGTCATTTATGCCTTTTTTATTAATATGAATTTTAAGGTATTTTATCAAATTAACTGAAACTTTTTAATGTTTGGATTTTTAACATGATGGCATTTTAATACGCATATACTATAATAAGATTTGTATCTTTTAATGGAGGGAAAAGCACCTACCTTTTGTAAATTGTCTTTTATGATCTTAATTGATCAAAATAAAGATTGATGATGATAATAGGTGTGCATTGCGCATGTGTAACATTTAGAATAGGCATTCAAATATGGGTGCTTTTGCACAAAGGCATTTATGAGTACTGGAAGCAGTACTACAGCAGTTACTCTTACAGGTTTGGTGAATCAGCCAAATAGGCCCAACTCCCTCTTAGTAAAGCTGTAATGAGGTAAGTACTTTCTATTTGTACTGATTGTATAGGAATATTATATAAACCATATTTTCCCATTTGTTCCAGATGTAGCCTGTTGATTCACAGAAGCGTTTATGAATACTAGAAACAGTGCTACAAGAGTTACTCTTACTGGACTTTATGAATCGACCGAAACGTCAAACTCCTTTTAGTAAAGGTGTAATTAGACAAAAAAACTTTCTATTGCATGGGAAAATGACACAAATGTTCCATTTTTTTCAAAACTTAGGGTGTTGATTCACAAAAGCATTTTGGAGTAAAGGAAGCAATACTATAGGACTAATGTTTTACAGACTCTTACAATCCACCCCATGGTTTTGTGGGATATTGATTCAACCGAGTGAAAGAAGTACAAGACATGCAGAAGAATTCAAAAGTGGAAATGCGTGCACTCAACACGAGCTGGACGCATGACTTTGCAGGGTCCAGATGAATGCAACTGAAACAGCTAAACATGTTTACTTGACTTTCTCCGAACCAAAGAGAAACATAAGTCATGCCTTCCAAAACATGTGGCATGGAATTATAACCGTCACATGACTATGCATTAGATCCATTTGTATTGTACCACTGTAAGCTCCTTGTTTCCGTCCTCATTTCATGGTACACTGGCGCCTAAAGTAGCTTTTATTGCACATTCTCTCAGTTTCAGAGACATTCCGGTAAAACCTTTTTACTCTCAGAACTATAACTATTTGAAATTAATAAATAGCTACGGTCAGGGGAGAGGCTGTATGTAGCCTGACGGCTAGAGTGGTCAATCGCGAAGCTGGCAGTGACGCTCAATATCCTGTGATTCTGGGCAGATCACTTAATCTCCCCGTGCCTAACAAAAAACAATTATATTTCGATCTCTAACGAAGCTGGTGCTCGTTTAAAGCGCTCTGATATCTTCTGGTCTAGTTCGCGCTATAATTATCTTTAATAAAAAATACTTTACTGTCTCCCTAGTCTGTATGACGTGTGAGTGAATGAATTAGTGTCAGTAAATGCATGCAAGGAATTCCATCTCTCCTATGCATAGATGCTGTGGACTTTCGGAGTCTGTCTTCCTCTCCCCTGAATGCTCTCTAAGGGCCTCATGTAGGTAGCCAAATACCGGTCGGTAACGGCCGATTTTCGGTAAATATGCCGTTACCGACCGGTATTCAGACAAGTGAGATGTAGGAGTCCAAAAACCACTTTTCGGTAAATATGAGGCGGTAAATACCGATTCATAGTTACCGAATTCTAAAATACCGATTCATATTTACCGAATACATTATTAACGAATCGGTAAATATGAAGTGGTAAATATGAAGTGGTAAAAATTTAAAATGACATGTAGGAGCAGTCGGTAATTAAGAAATCCAGGAAAATCGGTAAATAAGAGTCGGTAATTAACACGGATGGAAAGCAGGTGGTAACCATCAACAATGCACATAAGCAATCCCAAAATGCAACAGCGTGGACAACATGGCCGCCATGTACGTCATTGCAAGGCGCCTACGTCTACAGGCAGCAGGACTGAGGGTTTGGCGACGGGAGGAACAAATCTACAGACAGCGCATCACACTATTCCAGCTGACTGATGCAGAGATACATGAGAGGTACAGGCTACACCCCGAGACCATCATGGACTTAATCAGGGACCTTCACCCACTCCTGGACCAGCCAATAAGAAGGGCGCACGCCATACCCCCACATGTGCAGGTGCTCTGCAGCCTACATCTGTTGGCATCCGGCAGTTATCAGGTGGTGATAGCTGCGGTGGGTGGGGTATCCCAGAGTTGCCTGTCACGTTTCTTCAGGAAGTTCCTGGATGCCATGATGCAGAGAATGCACCACTACATCAGCTTCCCAAACACACAGGCTGCACTGCAGAAAACAAAAACAGACTTTTATCACATGGCACAGTTCCCCCATGTCATCGGCTGTATTGATGGTACACACATCCCAATCTGTCCTCCAGCTGACACAGAGCACATCTACAGGAACAGGAAGTCCACCCACTCCATCAATGTGCAGGTGATCTGTGATGCAGGGAATATCATCACAGATATTGTTGCAAAGTTTCCTGGGAGCACCCACGACTCTTACATCTTCCAGAATAGTGGGATCTACACACGACTGAGAGCCGGAGAATTCGGAGAGGGATACCTGCTGGGTAAGTAACAGTGACGCCCCTTGAAACCTGCAAATCAGAGTGTATAGAGGCATGTAACTGATGGTTCCCTTTTACTCATCCAGGCGACAGTGCATATGCATGCCGGTCATTCATCCTCACTCCCTACCTACACCCAGCAACCCAGAGTGAGAGACGATACAACGTGGCCCACAAATCTACACGCAATGTGGTGGAGCGCACGTTTGGACTGCTGAAGAGCAGGTTCCGCTGCCTCCACAAGAGCGGAGGCGCACACCAGTACAAACCCATCACCTGCTGCAAGATAATTGCCACTTGTGCAATGCTGCACAACCTTGCCACGAAAAAAGGTACAGATGTGGAACTAACATATTTTGAGGACAACGAGGATGAGTCAGGCCAGCCAGAGGGCAGCGCAGCTAGAGTGCCAACTGCAATCGATGGGAGAGAGAGACGGGCAGAGATCACATGCAACTATTTCTGAGTAAGTGAGGGGACACAGCGAGTTGTGAGAAGTCATGACGTAGTTTAATGTGGCACCACGCCATGAACACATGAACAGGCCAATCTGGCAATATGCCATCTATACAATGAGTATGTCCAGGGTTACGTCACCCAATGGCAAGTGGATAAGCAGGGCCACATCAATGTTTGCGCATACGCGCTGCAGTGGTGGATTGCACGGCCTGTGCATCCTCACTAGAGCCAACCCCAAGCCGCCTGCTGCTCCTGCGTGCTTCTGGGACGGGGGGTGTGATGCTGCTGCTGGTGTCGATGCTCTCCGCAGCATCCCCTGCAGCAGTTGTCGACGCCTGACTTGTCAATAGCACCCCTAGTGCACTTGTCACCTGCACCATCCCCCGTGACAGGTCGCTGCAGCACTGTGTTAGGCCCTCCTGCATCGTCACAGAGCGCCGGCAAAGTAGGGAAGTCGCAGTTGCCAGACGGTTGAGTGCCCTGCTGGTAGTGTCCCTTCTCTGGCGTTCCCGGCGCCGTGCTTCGATGTCAGCATCTAATTTGCTGCACAACTGCTGGATTGACTGGGACATGTCCCGAATGCCCGCAGCCATGCCGCCAATGTTTGTGTCCATGTTGACTAAGCTTGTCCTCATCACCCGCATGTGCCTCTGGACTGACATTACTGCCTTTGATTGCAGGCGCTGTTGCTTCAACATTTGGCCCTCGAGCCCCAAGAAGACACCATGGCCGTCAGTGGGTGCTGGTGGACTCTGGACACGCGACCTGCGGCGCCCTCTTGCTCCCGTCTGTGCTGCCTGTGAGGTGTGGGGCACAGTGGGATGGCTCCCTTCCTGGGGCCCGGTGCGGTCTTCTGGGCCCATGCTGTCGTCTGACGAGGTGTCTAAGGCTCGTAGCCTGGCTGCTGGACGCCTCCTCATTCTCACACCTGCAAGCGGAGATGTGGCCGGTGAATCGAACATGAGTGGCGATGCTGGCTCTGGTGGTGGTGATGCTGGCTCTCGGTGAGGTGATGCTGGCTCTGTGTGCGGCGAGGCTGGCTGCGTAGGTGGTGCGGCTGCAAGTGGGCCTGCTCCCTGGTCTGCACTCGTGCTGGCTAGCGGTGATTTTTGTGGCCGGTGTGCCGTCTCCCCTGCAGCATGCCCTGTACTGCATGATGTCACATCTGTGGACAGAAAAACAACATTGGCTCAGTGTCCCCGAAGGGCTGCATTGCAAGCGTCACAATAAATCATTTCACATTCCAATCTGTCCTCTGTCTCCTTGTGCCTCGAGTGCGTGACATGCCTTGTTGCCCTGTGACATTTACGTCATGGTTAGTGTTGCCCTGACTACATCTCCCGGAATGCATTGCCTGTCTGCACTGACACGTGTGGACTGCAGTGTGATTCTCGTTTCACAATGGGGGATGTGGGATAGGGGTAGGGGCGGCTACATTGCTGTGCTTTCGTCTTACCTTGGTGTGTTGCGGCTCTGGCAGAGCTGTCGGCGTCCCCAAGACCCACGACGCTCTCTTGCTCGAGTGTGGCCGCCACCAGCTCCTCCAGTTCGGTGAGGGCAGGTGCCCTGTTGGTTCCACCTCCGGTCTGGCTGGCCTCCTTCTGGATGTCGCCCATCTTCCTCTTGGTCACAATCCTCAGGTCATACCAGCGCTTTTTGAGGACCTCAATTTCCCTGTGGGTCACTCCCACAGCATTGACCTGCGCCTGGATGGCCAGCCATATGTTGCGCTTTTCGGCCTCAGGCACTTGCAGGGATTGCCTCCCAAACAGCTTCTGGTGCTGCTTCACCACCTCCTCCACCAGCACCTGGAGTTCCTTGGGGCTGAATTTGAGCTTCCTCCTCCTTTCCCCTCCGTCTTTCTGTGTGCTCTGGCTGGACATGCTGTTCGTTTCCCGCTCGCACATGCAACTGCTCCCTGCCTCTCCTCTGCACTCCAAGCCTCTCCAGGGTCGGCTAATTATGTACACCTGCCTGGGTGTGGCCACCTCGGCTAATTGTGTACACCTGCCTGGGTGTGGGCAGTTCCTGGTTGGGTGGGCTGTCGTTGCACAGGATTAGCTGTTTCGTCAAGTCATGTGATGTTATTTACCGAATCCGTACGTACCGATTCGGTATTTTCCGATTCGGTAGATACCACCTCGGTATTTTCCGATTCGGTAGATACCACCTCGGTATTTTCCGATTCGGTAATTATCACCTCGGTATTTACCGAATCGGTGAATTCCGATTCGTATTTACCGACTGTTACCGAATCGGTAACTGTTACCGAATTTTTACCTACATATAACTTACCGGTTCTAATTTACCGATTCGGTACGGCTCGGTATTTTAGAACCGGTAAAATTTATTTACCTACATGAGGCCCTAAAAGTGGTATTTTTTTCTTTCGCGCCGCTTCCCTTGTCAACATTGGACGAAAACCTCAAAAGCTTCTCTCAGACCGCTTTGTTGTTTGGACGCAGCTGAAGTGCCTTATTATGTGATTATGTATGTATTGCCAAACACAATTTCACAATTTTAAGTCACGAAAGATATGTAGGAAGAAGCAGAATCCTAGCTTACTCCTGCTAACAAGAACTTATAAGTATGTAAGGGCTAGATACACGAAGCATTTGTGCAGTCGCAAACGGCCCGATTCGCAGAATCGGGGCATTTCCGACCACAAACATGCATTTTGATATGTATTAATTCCAAATTGCGAAAGACATGTTCAGGGATGTATGAATGGTTTGCAACCGAAATGCGGTTGCAAAACATTCACATTTTATCACCAACCCAAAGTTGGTGGTAACACATTTCCTTGGGATCCCCTTCTCCTTTGAGAATGTTTACAAAACTTTTCATTTTTTATTTTTAAATACATCCCCTTTTAAGGAAAACAGACTGCATTTAAAAAAAATATGCAGCTTTTTTTTAAAGCAAACACAGATGCGACAGCTACCGATCGATAATGGGCCAGATATTACTTTTGTACATTTTACCCCTTTGCAATCCAACACGTTCCCTACTGTTGCACTCATTGGAGTGGGAATAGTAAATTTTACCTCTCCAGAATCTAAAACTTTTCCTTCTGTTGTAGTGACTGAAGTGGGAATAGTAAATTGTATTTTTCTGCAGTCCCACACTTTCCCTACTGTTGTTCTGATTTGAGTGGGAGTAGTAGATTTTACCCCTCCATAGTCCAACAGTTTCCCTACTTTTGTACTGGCTGGAATGGTTATAGCAAATATTACCTATCCTCAATCAAACACTTTTACTACTGTTGCATTTACCAGAGGGAGATTTGTAAATTTTACCAAGTTTTATTATTTTTGTGTTGCATGAAGTGGGAGTTGTACGTTTTTAGTATAATAATTTGTGCAGTGTTGTATAAATTGTAGTGGGAATATTGCATGTATTTTATATTTTATTTTATATTGTTATAATTTATATTACTATAGCCCGTTCCAGCAGTTAGCCAGCCAGTTCCAGCAGTTAGCCATCCACTGTTGCTGCCGTGGGGGGGCACGAACATCCACCACCCACCACCCACCAGCTGCCTTCGCTGTTCTTCTGGCGGGGGGCAGGAACTACAGCCCCCAGCCTGACCTGCGGCGAGGATGCCACCAACACTTTCTGTTTGCGCCAGAAGGCACTTATTAGCCTGCCGGGGCTCCCGCAGCGCAGGAGCCTGTTCCAGCAGTTAGCCAGCCACTGTTGCTGCCGCGGGGGCTCAAGCACATCCACCACCCACCAGCCGCCTTCGCTGTTCTTTTTGCGGGCGGGCAGGAACTACAGCCCTCAGCTTGATCTGTGGCGAGGATGCCACCGACACTTCCTGTTTGCGACAGGAGGCGCTCATTAGCCAGCCGGTGCTCCCACAGCACGGGCGCCCGTTCCAGCAGTTAGCCAGCCACTCTTGCTGCTGCGGGGGGACCACGAACATCCACCACCCACCATCTGCCTTCGCTGTTCTTGCGGGGGGGGGGGGGCAGGAACTACAGCCCCCAGCCTGACCTGCGGCGAGGATGCCGCGGACACTTCCTGTTTGCACCAGGAGGTGCCTACTAACTGACCGGGGCTCCCGCAGAGGGGGACGTGCACGGGCGTGCCCAGGCCACGCCCTGGCAAAGCCCAGGCCACGCCCTGGCAAAGCCCCGGCCAAGGGCAGGCCAGTCTGCGCCCGTCCGCGGCCTGGGGGAGGCCGGGCCACCCCTCTTGGCCCCATCAGTTGACGCATCAGAGAATACCCAAGTAAGGAGAGGTGATGGTTCAGTAAGAAAATAATCTCTCCCGCTCCTGCTCACCGCTAAACTTTGTTCATTGTGGATCCACATATTTCTTGGAGGAGGGGAGAAAGAAACCTACGCCCGCTGTTAAAAGCACAGATGCCACCTTAGATGGCTTCCTACAGAAGGCCGTGGTGGCGATCAATAAGGAAATTGAACTGGCCGTACATAGACTTTCGTTGGCCCCAATAACCCCACTTGTTGTTATCAATATGCAGTCTGTTCAGCCTGGCACTTCACATCCATAGAGGTTCCCAACTTAACAACATCTGTAACGCCGCCTGTCCTGTTGGCACAACCCCCAACCCCACTTTCACCTACCATCGTTATCTTGAGCAAGGCCCTCCCAGTTGGAGAGCCAAAGGGTGTGGAGCCGCAATATGTACATCTACGGGGGACCACAGTATGGCCGGGGGAAAAAGGAAGCGCATTGACCCGTTTGGGACTGACCATCGTGCAGTGGGCCATCTGCCAAGGGTCAAGATAACAAAGCAAAATCCCCCTGGAACCATGGGGAGACCCCATGGGGGAGGAGGGCCCTCCAAGTCCCAGACTGAAGTGGACACGGTGACAGCCCGATTGGGCAAAATAGTGTTGGACTCACTGGAGACTATTTTGTCCTGTCTGGCTCGTGTAGAAGAGCAGCTTGGTCAATTATTGTTGATCTCAGGGAATTTAGCGGAGCAAAGTGAGCATAAGGTAAGATGTGTTTTAGCTATTGGCTCTGGAAAGAGAGGAGAAAATGCTATCTTTAGTGCTCCCAAGGGCGGGAGGGCCGTAACAGATGGGTCAATAGTTACACGTGTTGCGGCCAATCCACCAGATCCTCACCTGGATAGGGATAACCCCACTGACCTTCAAACTGTGGCGGCAATTCGGGCACGCGGCCATGATGGGACCCTTAACGGTGATCAAGGGGCCACTAATTCCTTAAAATCTGACAGGCATAGTGGGGTGAGAAGTGAATGGGAATAAGCCCATAACTGGTTCCGCGCCTGGCATGCCAAGCAGGCAGGATGATAATACCATACTAAACCTTCCCCAGGAGTGCACACCCTACACTATGGTTTTTACAGGGGTCCCACATCCTCCTCCAGGACATCACGAAAGTTGCAAGAGCCTTATTAATAAATCTGCCCATAGGTGTACCAGTAAAATCCAGTCCCAGATAATATGGCACAATCACATTATCATGGCAAGGCAGGTGAGCTGGCTGGGGAAAACACCAAAAAATAGAGAAGATAATTGTGTGGTACTGAATTTTAATGATAGGATGTGTGCGGATCTTGCTCTGTGTCATCTCAGAGACTCCCCTTTGGAGCAGATACAGGCCCGCACATTGGGTTTCTTTTATCCTTACCACCAAGGGGCCCATATGAGCCTACAGCTTCACCTGCGATTTCAGAATAGACACCCCTTCCCCCAGCCTCCCACATGGCTACACTCTAACCGTTTTGAGGTACTCTCTGGCCTTACAGAAATTGATTGACTACTTTTGACCCTAAGTAGTACAGAAAAGATGATAACAAAAGGAAGGCTAACCGGGGGAGATCCTCACACAGAGGATAGAACAATAGGGAATGGGCCTGTAGAAAATTGCTCGGGCCACTCTAACCATAAACCATCCAACACCTATATTAACACACATGAATTTGAGATTGGGATCGATCCACCTAGCCCACCTTCTACACCCAAATCTGGAGTGGGGGGCTCTGATTTGGACACTGCTATTATTAGTTATATGGAGGATCCAGTGACAAGGACCCACAAAGCCCGTCCTTTCAGAATTCTTTCCAGCAATATTGCAGATATCCGTTCGAAATTAGAGGACGAGGCATGGTTAAGGTATGTAAAGGCCTTTGACATTATTTGTATCCAGGAAACATGGTATAGGGAGAATATTGAGTTGGACAGTTACTGTTCTTCTAATGTCCATGCAACCTCTTCACCAGCAGGGAGAGCAAAAGGAGGGTTGGCGACACTTATCTCTGTCAAATACGGGTCTATTAAAGCAGAGACCATTATTGATTCACCTTGGTATCAACTTGTTTTGATTTTTAACTTGCTCCAGGCCAAGATCTTATTGATTAATTGGTATTACAACATCTTTGATCAAAATAGCTGTGATATCATTGTAACTCTTAAGGATGAAATTGATAAGATCGCGGGAAAGTGGCAGCCCCTGTGTATTTATTGGGTGGGGGACTTTAACTGCACCTTATGTCAGCACAGCCCACACCGAGAGTGTGGGCTAATGGACACTGAGGGCCAACCACTGACACATTTCATACATACCCCACAGGGTGACGCCTTAAATGACATCATTATTGTTAACGATTTGCTTTTTGTTGATACCCTGGTCAGCAACCCTCAAACGCAATATTCTACTTATTTGGACAGAGGAAGAGAAAGTGTCATTGACTTCATGCTAATTATCTAGAAAATCTACCTTTTTGGTCAATAGTTTTGAGGTGGAGCCCAATAATGCCAGCGACCATAATCCCCTCACTGCCTCCCTACATGTAACCGCCCAGGAGGAGGAAGGTGATGGTCGCCACCTCCAGTATAAATCCCTCCCAATTTGAAGAGAATGTTGTTAAAGTTAATTTAAGCTCCATAGTGAAATGTTTAGATCAAGATTCTCTCCCAGATATGGTCATACAGGGATTCCAGGGAATTTGTAGGGTCGTATCCAAAAACTTGACAAATTCAATAGGTAGAAGAGAAGCTCAGTAGACTAAATGGTTTAACGCCGAGTGTACAAGGGCTCAAAAGGACCTCAAGAAGGCACTGCATGTAACCCCTCGAGATAAAACTCTTATTAAAAACACAAGGCAGGCTTATAAAAGCACAATCAATCAGAGGAAGGAAGAACTGAGAAGGTTAGCCTGGGCAGATCTAGAGAGAGCAAGCGCACTCAAAGACTCTAAGAGTTTTTGGGAGGTAATAAATCGCCCCCCATTCTTAAAGGACTCAAGGGGAACGGACTCAATGATATCAGGGAAAGTCTGGGAATCTCATTTTACAAACATATTTAACCCAAATGGTATCATTAACCAGAAAACATTACAAGACGTCCCATTAGATCCAATTACTGCACATCAATTGAGCTCTTCTTTGTCAGTGAGCGAGGTTGAGGACGCCCTTGCGAAGGGGATAAACCATAAAGCCCCAGGGCCTGATGTGGTACCCCTCGATTTATTTAAAAGCAATCCCCAAATCTGGGCACCCCTCCTGACAAATGTCTTTACAGCAGCAATAACCGGCCCCATCTCACCATCGTGGAAAGAGGCCATAGTGGTACCTGTGTACAAAGAGGGAAATAAGGACGACCCGGCCTGTTATAGGCCTATTTCCCTAATTGACGTTACAGTCAAGGTACTGGGGAGGGCCATTTTAGCGCGCCTCGAGACCTGGGCTCATGTCCCAAACACAATATGGTTTCAGGAGGGGTATGGGGACAAACGAACAGTGCCTCAACTTGGCATTGGTCATGGGCAAGTACTTGAAGGCAAGGATGGGGTCAATCCACCTTGCTTTCATGGACTTGTCCAGTGCTTTTGATACGGTCAATAGGGAGAAATTATGGTCCCAGATGGGGAAAATGGGTTTTGAGGAATCTCTCATAACCCTTCTGCGTAGGCTACATGCGTCTACCACTGTCACCATACGATTTGGCCCCGGGGGAGAGAGGACTGGGCCCATTGTCTCTACAGAGGGAGTTTGCCAGGGGTGCATATTGGCCCCTTTTATTTTCCTTTTGTACACAAATGGCCTAGAATCTTCTCTAATAGAGCAGGAATTAGACTTTCCTAGAACTGGAGGCAAACCGGTCCCTTTGTTGTTTTATGCGGACGACACGGCGTTAATGACCTTAACTGCAAATAGCTTACAGAAGTCCTTGAATGTTTTTACTGATTTTATGTTAGCTTTGGAACTAAAAGTAAATTTTACTAAATCTTATATCATGATATGTGGCCCAAGTCGAACTAAATCAAGAAAATGTACTGTAAAGGGCAAGACCATTGACAAGGTCTCCAATTTTACATACTGGGGGAACGTTTTTAACTATAAATTGAATTGGAGCCATCTTATTACAACTAGGGTTCAGAATACTAGTCGCGCAGTAGAAGGTCTTTTCTGCTTCGCTTGTAAGCTGGACCACGAGCCGGTAGCGGAATTAATCACTCTATACAAATCAAAATGCTTGTCTGTTGCAACCTACGGGGCAGGAGTGTTAGGTTTAAAATTCCCTTTCGTACAGTGCACTTGTTATGCTATGTTAGGTTAGCAATGTGTGGCTAAAATAGACTCCATTTGTATTCACGTTATGTAACCCACTGAATTATTATTGCCGCATGCAGGCCTTAGTTAGCCCGTGTCACTCCATTTTGTTGTTCGCAACCACTAAAAGACTGCTTAGGCTGTGCTCACATTAGGCCTTACTTCCCTAACACGCTTGCCTCAGCAGAAAACTGTAGTTCATTATAATTCTCTTCTATCCAAGGCTGTAACACGACTTGCTAATGAACTGTTACTCTGTTTCCACATTCCAATCTCTTCATGTAGTTCTGCTCCCACGTTAAAGGACGCTGAGACTTGGCACAGTGGTCTTGAAATACTGATAGTGCACCCCTCTGGCAGGTGCTAGCACATCTCTTTGTACCTCCTTTGTTCATGCCCGGCTCAAGCTGGTAGTTTTCCACCAGAGGCATGGCCGAAGTCTCCAGAAAGGTTTATTATGTATTAGCGTACCCTGGGGAGTCAGTCCCCTCGACAGACATCTTAGGGGGAAGGTCTGGCTGGGCTCCTCTGCAGAGTACACACCTGAATAAATGTAAGTTTTTATTCTCTTCATTTCGGAAGGCATATTAGGTGGTTGTATATAACCCACGTGGCCCTAGAGGGCCTCGTTCTTCAGTTGTTGCCCGAACAGGGACCCCACGAAGTGTAGCCCCCTCGCCCGTAATCAGGTCGAAGGGGCCGGGTTGGTGTCTGCTGGTCAGTCAGGTGGATAGAGGCCCCACATTCATAAGACCGAGCTTGGTTCTCACAAGTGCCCCGCCCGTCCGATCGGGAAGATCCACGGCTAGTGGTCACCGGCTGGGGTCCTGAGAAGGCGAAACCTTGGAGCTGACTGTTTGGTCTGAAGAGTCGGCAGTGGAGAATAATTTGACTCAACCTGTGTGCACCAGGTGAGTGACTTGGTTTGTGGGAAAATTGTGCCATTCTTGGTCTACACGAGTCTTTGGGCTGTGTCCTGATGCAGTCTTTGTTCTGTCTTGTCTGCAGTGTTGCGGGGTCTGTAGACTAACACTGGTGACAATATTGGTAGAATGGTGTGTTTGAGAGGGAAGCTACCGTGCTTTCCGGATGGTTGGTTTGGCTCTTGAGCGACTTTGTTACCTTACCTTTTTTATTACCGTTGTGGGTGTTGTTTGTCTGTTAGGGACAGTGCATGTGTCTTATATTAAGATGTCTTGTTTAAGTAAGTTAGGATGTTTTGGATGTTGATGCTGTTCCACTGATGCTAGGTTGGAAGAGAGCCAGCCCGCACCTCCGGAGGGTACCCCGAATTTTGAAATATATGTCAAGCATGGTATTGGCCTATTATGTTTAGCACATTGTGGAATAAATATACGAGGGACAATGTTGAGCTGCAATGGCCACTTACTGGCTTGTTTGATGAGCAGAAAGTAAATTTCCTGCAGGACAAATTGTTTTCTAAAAGGAATAGGCAGTCCATGTTTGATTCTTTGAGAGTATGGCAGAAAGAAGCTAAGCAGCGACGCATGCGAGCGGAGAAAGAGGTTCGAAGAAAGCAGGCACAAACTATTACACAGAAGGCAGTAGCCTATGAAAGGGAAAGACCGAGAAAGGCATAGAGTGCGCAGATAGGAAGTTTCGCTTGCAGACTGTCCAAAGTTATGTTGCTAGGGAGGAGAAAGATGAGCTTGTCGAAGAGCTCTTGGATTCTCGTCCCCCGCCACCTTATGCCCCGCAGCGGATATATCCTACGGTCACCATATCCTTGTCCTCAACCTCTTGGACGTCTCCCTCTGATGCTTCTGGTACTGCTGCTTCAGCCCCAGCCCCTCTTTGCTTCTGCGGCCTCAGCCCCAGCCCCACTTGCCTACTCCCGCCGGCCACAGGAGTGGACACTGCCACTTCCCCTGCCCTGTCTCTTCCCTCTCCTGCCCCGTCCCTTGGCTCCACCTCATCCACAATGCTCACTTTTACGCCTACAACTCTGTCCCCCTACATGATGGTGCCTGTCTCTGCATCTGCCCTCTCCCCTATGTGTGTAGCACCACAAACACAGTTGAATATTGAGACACCAGCATGTGGAATTCCTGGAGCTAATTGGGCAGCAGCGCGAGACCGCATGGAGAAAGTGTTGGTGCGCTCTGCTGTGGGTATTGAGGAGAAACAGATGGTGGCGAATCAGGTAGCTCAAAAGGCCCGACACCCTATCTATAGTGTGAAGGATGTGTGGAGTGTGATGAAAGATTATGAGCCCTTTATACAGCAGCATGCCCTTAAACACATGTCGGCCACGCTTATAGAATTGTGGGAACAGTGTTTCCATGGTACCGCACCGCAGATTATCTATGACATACGAGACCGAGTATATGTTACAGTTATAGCCCCGAATTAGGTTTTTAGCAATGTGTCTACACTGATGGGTTACCGAGGTAGGTTACTCCAAAAGGTCCCGATGCTAGGAACTCAGCACCCCATGAGGGAAGTCCACCCTATTTACCATCCAAAATACCAGAATTGCGCGACTCCACGAATGCTGTAATAAGACAGCGAGTCAACGCTCGGTTTCAAGAGCAATGGATCTATACTCCTTGGAAAAGAGTGAGGTCCTTTCCCTAAAGAGTCAGTTACCAGACCCAAGCGAAAACTCCACTGCCTATTATAAAGAATTGACAGAAGCGGCCTCCTCTATAGTGATGACGTTAGCTGACATAGACTTCTTTTTCCGCTTGTTGGTACCGGTAGATAGAAGGAGACAGGTCCACATGCAGGACCATGCCCTGGAGTTGGGCGGCACATGGGACGAGATCAGAGCATGGGATAAGGAACACAAGCCCTTTGAGAAGCCAAAGGCAGAGCTATTGGCTTTACCGGGGCGTATTATCGCCGATATGCACTCCCTTATTCCACCGAACATAGTAGATTGGGATAAGTTGACAGCGTGTCGTCGGAAGAAGGATGAGAGTGTGTCGGATTTCTTAACCAGATTTGAAGGGGTGTTCCTCGATTTTAGCGGCCAAGATTTGTCACAGGAGGGTGGTGTCAGTTTTTGTGTGAACAGATTTGTCACTAACTTACTCCCTGAGGTTGCCACTAGGTTGCAGGCTTCGGAAAGCACTTGGACGACCTCCTCTCCATCAGTAATATTGAGTATGGCACAGTATTATGAGCATAGAGAGAATGAGGACAAGGAAAAGGTAGAGAAGAAGTCGAAGGATTTGAAGACGAAGGTGTTGATGCAGCAAGTTGTGGGATTAAGAGGTAGAGGACGAAGTTCGGGTCCACAGCCACCCCGATCTAACAGGGGTGATGCTTCAGGAGTCCCCGTGGGACCCAACCAATGTGTGTACTGTAAAAAGGAGGGACATTGGCAGAACGAGTGTCCAGAATTGTTGCAGGGAGGTGGGGTCCCGAGGGATGTAATGTAATGTAATGTAATGTAAACCAGACTTATAAAGCGCAACATCACCCAACGGGTATCCTGGCGCAGAGATTCCTGAGCATTCCACCATATACACACATAACATAACTATACCAGACGGAAGTAGACAGAACTATGGCACAGCTTCGCTATACCCAAGGAATAGCCACTTTTTGAGCCTTTTTCTAAAGTACAACAGATCCTTTATTTGTCTAAGCTCAGCCGGGAGATCATTCCACAGCCGCACAGCAGCAGAACTGAAAGCTCTGCCTCCAATCCTGCTCTTTCTAAATCTAGGGATACTTACCAACTTTGCTGAAGATGAGCGTAGGTTTCTGGATGGGGCATACCATGGAAATTTACTTTGTAATGGCCTAGGTCCCATACCATGTGCTGCCTTAAAGACAATGTAGAGTGCTTTAAAATGAATTATTTGCCTAATCGGTAGCCAATGGAGATCTTTCAGGTACAGGTGGGCAGAGGACCTGCGTTGTCTCTTTAAAGCTAACTTGGCTGCTATTGTTTGAATTAGCTGAAGCTTCTGTATCAGAGAACTCGGTGCTCCAAGTGGCAAAGCATTGCAGTAGTCTAGCCGACTCATGATGACACCTCTCACCACCTGCTTCCTGGCGGAGTTTGGCAATAACGGAAGTATTTTCCGTAAAGCTCTGATGAAAGATAGACAAGTGCCAACTGTTTTATTCACTTGGGAGTCTAACTGTAGGCTATCGTCAAACATCACCTCCAGGTTGCACACCATTTTAGATGGAATTAGAGGTTTTTCTGTAGGGGTGGGCCAAAAATTGGCTGGGAGAGGACGAGGTATTTTGCGCGCTGTACAATATACAATTTCCGTCTTGTCTCCATTGAATTGTAAGGAATTATCCTTTAGCCATCTAGCAGCTGTTTGCATACATTCATGGAATCGGTCAAGTGATACCGCTTGTTTCCTTACATCGAGAAGACAAGTTGTGTGTCATCTGCATAGTTCACTAATTCTATTACATAGGATTTTATAATCGGAATAGGTGGGTGTAGGTATATGTTGAACAGAATCCGACTAATTGTAGATTCCTGGGGAACACCATGCTCAATGAAACCGTATTTAGATAAGAAGGGGGTATGGCCACAGCTTGTTGTCTGCCTGATAAATACGATGTAAACCAATTCAGTGCCGTTCCCTTAACTCCAACATCCCTAAGTCTGCTTAGGAGGATTTTGTGGTTGACCGTATCAAATGTGGCTGACATATCTAGTAGCACTAGTATAATCGATTGTCCCGTGTCAGCTCGCATTCTAAGTTCGTCTAAGACAGCCACTAATGCCGTTTCCGTTCCTTGAGTTGGAAGAAACCCGAATTATACCTCATCTAGTACACAGTTGTCTAAAAATTGCGAAAGGGTCTTACTAACTGACTGCTCCAAGAATTTTACCGTATAGGGCAGCAGGGAGATGGAT
The DNA here is from genome assembly GCF_964204655.1 of Triturus cristatus. Taxonomy (NCBI): domain Eukaryota; kingdom Metazoa; phylum Chordata; class Amphibia; order Caudata; family Salamandridae; genus Triturus; species Triturus cristatus. The sequence continues at coordinate 1,138,408,313 of NC_140592.1, forward strand.
CTGTAGTTGGATGGGCATGAGGGGTCGAGTGTGGGTTTCTTCAATAAAGGTGTCACCCTTGCCTGCTTCCAACAATCTGGAACTATGCCATTGCTCAATGATTGACAACAGATTAGGTGGAGCTGAGGAAATAGCTTTTCCTTAAATTCTCTCCATATCTTCTGCGGGAGGGGATCCAATGGCGATCCGGAGGAGACACTCAGAGCTAATTTATTAAAATCCTCCTCTGTAGGGATCTAGAAATGGTCCACGGAGGCCAGTTCATCTCTGTCTACTCCCTCTTCTTGCTTCCCTAACTTCATAGGTACAGGTGACACATCTCCGCCCTCCATTCCGATCTTCCTATGTACCTCCAGCCCATCAATAATTTTTGTGATCTTCTCTTCAAAGAATGCTGCTAAACCATCACATAAATCTTGGGTAGCACCAGTTTTGTTTTTAGCACAGTCCGGTTTAGAAAGATTGTATATTATTTTAAATATAGTTCTGGCACTATTAGAGGCTTTCAGAATAACTTCTGTGTAGTACTCAGCTTTTGCCTTTGTAATTGCCCCTCTGTACAAGCCTAGCACTATTTTCAAAGCTATCTTATCCTTTTAATCGTAGAGTTTCCTCCACTTTCTTTCTGCCTGTTTACAAACTTTCTTATGCATCTTTAACTCCTCGTTATACCAAGGGGCTGATGGCTTAGCCCTCTTTTTTAACTCTTTCATTGGCACCATTTGGTCAAGAGTGAGATTTATCTGCCCACACAGATTCAAATAGTTTTCTTCCCCTGATTTACTAGCGTCAAAAGAGTACTTCTCTATAAATGATGGAGTATAGTTCATTTTCAACAATTTGGCCCATTCCCTTCCCTGTCGATTGTTACCAGCATGAGTTGTCTTGTTTTTTACTCTGGGGATCGTTAGTAGGAATTGGATTAAGAAATCCAGTCCAGGCTGTGTGGCCATCTGCCGACGGGAATGGCCGCTCGGTAGCTTTGCGCTGCCTTATTTGAGATCCCCCTGGCCGAATCGTCGCCCCGAGGGTCCGATGCCTCGCTGTGACGGCGGTGGGAGTTGCGGGCTAACTTTGAGTAATATCGGGCTGCTGTCGACGGAAGGCTCCGAGCACCGGATTCTCCAGGGGCGTCCCTGCAGCCGGAAGTGACACTGGGAGGCATGAGCGCACAACGCAAGACCGGTGCGGAGGCCTGGAAAGAGCGAGGGCCGGAAAAACCATTAGAGCTGTGTTGATCGCCCTGACGGCAGTCTACTGCCCCGCGCCCTGACAAAAGTGACGGATACAGCACCCGGGCGCGATCGCAGAAGGGGACACAGCTCGGAGGGGCCTCCTGCTGCTGTTGCGGGGCTGAGTCATCCCGAAAGCCCACACTTGAGCGAGGACCCCCCGCGGTCCCGGCGCCCGGCGGACTTGACTTCACGTGAGTGCCATATCAGGTCAGGGGCCTAGGTGGGGGCTTGTTGGGGAATCGGCCTTATATAACAAGAGGGGCAGAGCTGATGGAGGTCTGATGCCCAATGGTGTTCCCTGCAGAGGCCTAGCAGACCCAGTGGCCCATCTGGGAAATCAAAACTACGCGACTGGAAGGAGTGTGCTGCTACAGTAGTGAATGGATCTGGGCCTGCTGTGTTCGGGAGGCCCAGTGACTCTGTTGTGCGATCGGCCCCCCACGCCTGGCAGTCAGATTGGGCGAGGCACTGGTGCATAGGAGTGCTGTGGGACTATCCTGAACACTGGAAAGAGCAGAGATACCCCCCTGCACAGATTGAGCTGCTAACAGTGGACACGCCTAATGATTGCCCAGCCCAGGACGGTTTGGTCACAGCAGTGAGTCGGTGGTCGCAGTGAGATGGTTCACTTGTTGGGCAGACGGGGTGGCACTCGCCAAAGCCGACAGTCCGAGTGGTATTATCCACAGCAGGCAGCGGGTAGTAACGATAGCACCCCCAAAGTGAGTGGCGACCACCGAGACAGACACGCCATGGCGTCGGGGCGCAGTAATCGTGCGGTTGAGCAGGCCAAGTTGGACGAATTTGCTTGGCAAAAGCAACAGGGCGAGGAGCGAGGAGAGTCGGCAGCCTCAAGCGACAATACGGCACCCACGAAGAAAGATATCCTGGAAGCCATCATGTCTGTAAGGACCTCCCTCGAGACCCGTATAGACCCAGTTGCGATGGAGGTGGCTCTGATTCATGAAGATATGAAAAAAATGGCGGAGAGAGTGGGCCCAGTAGAGACCACTACCAAAGAACTAGTTACGTATACTGCTCTCCTTAAAGGGCAGGTGACTGAGCTGCGCACTTTTCATGAGGCAATGGCGCTGCAACTGGACGATTATGAAGGCAGAATGCGGCGTAACAACGTTCTTCCCAGATTTTACCTTGAGAGTGCAGAAACAACGCCTCATTTTTCCGGAGGTTAAACGTGCCCTCAGGGACCAGGAGATAAAATATGCTATGATGTTCCCGGCCTAACTCAGAGTCGAAGCTAACGGTAAATTATGGTTCTGCACGAGGCCGGAGAATGCCTGGGACTGGCTTGAGGACTGGCGCACTGTTGGGCAGAAGTCACCCAAGGCCCCCTCCGCAGCCGATGGCGCGGAGGATTGGCGGCACCAAAGAGGTTCCCCTCCGCATTCTGACTCAGACTCTCAGAGCCACACAGGAGGACGCTGAATCAGTGTTCTGACAGTGGTCTGACTCTGATTTGTTTGACAAGTCCAGGACGAAGTGTGCCCTTATGGGTAATCTGACGGTAGGGTGATTGTTGTGCTCTATACTGGAACCTGATTTGGAGCTTATATTTCATCTGGGAGGGCCAGAAGTTTCAGGTGAATGTTTAGGAAAAGGCTGTAGGTTTTATGAGTGGGCCTAGATTGTTCCTTGATTCGTGTTCACCACGGGGGCGGCGGGGCCGGGGTGGAGTCTGTGTTATATTTACAATTGTTTAAAGGGGTGGAGTTGCTCACATTCCCTGAAGTTGTTTAACGGTGGGCGACAGGCACTCTGCATGTTGGGGGTGGCGGGCGGTTTTAGTCCCGTTGTGCAGGGAGGCAGGAAGGGGGTGGGGAGTTCGATTGGAGTTGGGGGGGTTGGGGTGGAATTGTTGGGGTTTTTTTTGGTTTCTTGCATCGGGCAGAGATAATCTTTGGATAGTTAATATCTCACATGGCACTACTATTGTTGACATTGGTATTGTGTTTCGTGACACTGTCAGGCATTTTGATTGTGGTGCCTCCGCTCTGACCAACAACTTTGGGGAGACATGCAGGGACAACCGATTCACCATATTAGTCGCACATTTGCTGTATTCTGATGGTGCCAGGACAGGGACTTAGAGTATCCACTTGGAATGTAAACGGTCTGGGGGACAAAATTTAAAGGGGTATTGTCCTGCAATATATGCACCGGCATGCACTTGACATAGTATTGTTACAGGAGACTCACTAGATAAGGAACTCATGCATGGCACTGAATAGGAAGGGGTACTGCATGATTGTACACTCTAGGTTTACCACGGGCTCCAGAGGGTTTGGGATACTCCTGCGCAAGGGCTGTCCTTACGTGGTGCAGGACACCTGGACAGACGTACAGGGTAGATATGCAGCAAGCACGGGTACGTGGGAAGGGAGGGTGATCAATGTGGTTTCAGTGTACACCACACCTGGACTGCAGCGCCTAACATTGCAAGACGTGGGTGTGTTGATGTTGGCATCACCAGTAGGATCCCTAGTACTGGGGGGCGACTTTAATTTTACTATGGACGGCCTACGTGACCGACTTCCGCCTAGACCTGACCCAACACACGGCTCACAACTCCAGGGATTCACAGATGCTCTGGGGTGGTGGATGTCTGGAGGTGGTCACACCCTCACCACACACATTATACACATCAGTCGGGTGTCCATGGCAGTCAATCACGGATTGATTATCTCTTTACTCATGCCCAAGACATAAACGATTTCACTGAATCCACAAATCTGGCACAAGGTATATCAGACCACTCCCCAGTTTTGGCAGTCTTTGGCGTCCAATCCACTAGGCGTCCCAGCCCAATTAGGATACAGCTGTGGGCACTAAAGATACCCCACCTTAAGGAAAGCCTCCGGCAAGATACAGATTACTATTTCGACGAGAACAAGGGATTGGTCACATCGGCGGTTACACTTTGGCGGGCATATGGGGTGGTAATCAAGGGAAGAGCATTGTCCCTGATGATAGGCCACAGAATTGAACGTAACAGGAGGGTGGTCAAACTGGAAAGGGGCATTTTGCAACTGGAGGGGGCCTTCTCTCAGGATCCTAATCCCGGCACGCAACACAGGATCAAAATAAAAAGACAGGATTATAGACAACTTCTGCTGGAGGAGGCTACTATGCGCTCCCTAGACACGCGTCTTCGGATTTACGAACAGGGCGAGCGTACGGGTAAACTCCTGGCGTGGCTGGAACGTAAGGAACAGGCAGGAAGATGGTTGCGAGCAATAACTGACCTTGACGGCGTACTGATAACGGACCCACAGGTGATCGCAGAAGCTTTTGCATCTTACTTTGAGGAGGTGTATTGGGTCCCGCAGACCTCGGAAGCCTCAATGGCTGCAGACCTCCTTGCCACCATAGATGTAGTGTGCCTCTCATATCAGGATAGAGAGGTACTGGAAGCGGATTTATCTGTGGGTGAGGTCCAAAAGCAATACTGGATGTTCAGTCGGGTAAAGCGATGGGTCCTAACGGACTACCCATCGAGCTTCTTAAACCGATGGCTACGAAGCTAGCGCCCCACTTGTTAAACTTATATAATAAATGCTATGACTCGGGCTGCTACCGGCTGACATTCGCAACGCTGTCATTGTAGTTATCCATAAGTCTGGTAAATCAGCGGAGGATTGCAAATCGTACCGCTCTATCTCACTGCTCACAGTGGAAGCCAAAATTCTGGCCAAACTCCTGGCCAATCGTCTATTCCCGTATCTTAATGATTTTTAATCCATCCAGACCAATCGGGCTTTATGCCAGGAAGAAATACGGCTAGAAATCTGCGAAGCGTACACGGGGTAATGGGGCGACTAGACACTCTAGAGGAGGAGGCGATCTTGCTATCACTTGATGCCACCATGGCATTCGATACTATCGAATGGGAGTATCTTTTTGCTGTCCTAGCTCGCATGGGGTTTGGACCCAAACTAATTGGATGGATCAGGTTATTATATACGCAGCCCACGGCGTACGTCACGGTTAACAATCATCACTCCGCCTCTTTCCCCTCCATCGGGGCATGAGGCAAGGCTGCCCACTGTCACCGCTCCTCTTTGCCATGGTGTTGGAGCCACTGACCATTTGGATCAGGGTGGATCCGGGTATATGGGGCATGAAACGGACCAGCGAACATGAGGACCGAATATCGCTCTACGCGGACGATATTTTGCTATATCTGGCCTCTCCAGCACGCTCGCTGCGACGGGTGTCACACATCTTTCACATCTTTGGTGCGCACTCGGGATATCAGATAAATTGGTCCAAATCCCAGATGTACGCACTCTGGGGAGAACCCCCATATAGCCCTAGAGGTTATGACATACCAGTGGCAGCACAAGGTTTTCGATATCTGGGCATCTTTATCACATCCGATGTTAATCTTTTTTATGAGCGGAGTTTGAAGGTGCCCCTACAGTGCTTGAAGTCGGATGTTACTCATTGGAGGTCGTTGCCCCTTACTCTTTTGGGACGCGCCTCCCTGTTTAAAATGCTCGCCCTCCCGTGCTTTCTTTACGCTTTGGAAAATGCTCCTAATCCGGTCCCTGATTCCTATTTTTTGCAAATTGAGGGGGTGGTGCGGAGGTTGCTTTGAGAGGGTCGACCTCCACGAATTGCAATAAACAAACTCACCATGGCGTGGTGTGACGGAGGTATAGGGCTGCGGGATCTGCACCTCTATTAGCAGGCATCGCAGTTGACGGCCATTAACAGATGGGTGTTTGGACCACACGATGATCCTAATTTCAGAACGGACCATTGGCTTATGGGGAGGGGGGGTTACAACAGGGTACTTTACACGAATCACCGGAAGTTACTGTTGACTGGCCCCATGGCTCATACGGTGGAAGTGTGGCACAGATTCCAACGTAAGCTAGGGTGGCAGAACCGTCTAACTAAGCCAACTCCGTTGTGGGAACCGGATATATTAGGTCACCTCAGCACATATCCAGGGTTTGATAAATGGAACATGATCGGGATTTCTAGGGTAGGGGACATGTGGGTGAAAGGGAAAAAGGCCACATTTGCTGATCTTCAAGCTAAATACCACCTTGCACCGTCAAAGTCTTTTCGGTATCTCTAAATTAGCCATGCCATTGACTCAGCCCTCCCTAGAGGTGCCCCCCTTCCGGACTCCTCAACGCTGGAGGACTGATTATTGTTAGATCCAATGGACCGTAAAGCCATCTCCCTAACATATAAAAAGTTAGTGAATAACGAGCTGACCCAATGTTGAAACTACGGTCGAGCTGGGAAAATGACCTGGGGAGATAGAAGACGAGGACTGTAGAGAGGCGCTCGCATCTCCTAGAGAGTTGGCGATTCCTATGCGACTCCGACTGGTCCAACTCAAAGTGCTCCATAGGGTCTATTTTTATGCCAAATTATTGTTTAGGTTGGGTAGGGGACCGGACCCGCTCTGCCTCCAACGATGTAACCAGACTGGCACATTCACACATATCATCTGGGACTGCCCTTGCTGGAGCGGGTAGTACAACATTTTGTATACCCCCCCCCATTCTGCATGTTTATATTAATCTGAATAATTAACTAATAGTAATATTATTAATTCATTTGAAGTGGAAACTTACCAATTATATTAACAAAAGAATTACACTTGGGATTTGCATTTTGCATGGCTAAATTAATTGTATACTAATATATGTACGCATACTAATGGTAGAAAATTAGAATATTGCATGATATATGTTGCTTTGTGATGTAAATTGTAAGTTGCACCAGATGACATCACTGGGTGAATATAAACGCTTTGAATGTTGCTATTCTGCTAGATAATTACTTACACATAGGGGAATTAGTGAGGGTTTAACATTTGATTAGCCATTTCTATGTTTTAATTATATTTTTGTGTTTGTTTTGCTTAAGTTGACCATTTGGGCCTTCATTAAGATGGCTGACTGAGACGTACAACGTGACTGCTGCTGTCTCACTAGGTTCTGGGTGAAGTGCGCATGTGCCACCGCCAGCAACAATGGCCTCGTCCTGACCCCAGGAGAAGATGTTCTCACCAAGGACACCCTGGGAGCTTCGCCAGGACCACAACAATAGACTGTCTTTAAAAACTGGAACCAGCAAGTGCGATGACTTAATCTTGCGGACTATGTGAGAACTTTACAGAGTGACCCCAAATCCACCAATGAGAACTGTCTAAAAACTCAATCTTGATACATTTTGACATTAGTTTCATTAGAAATGTAAGTAGACAAAGCAAATTAAAAATCTCCTTCTTTGATCGAACTTTCATTTCCTGACGTTATGCTGACGGAGAGGACGGTGACACTGCTGGACAGCTGTTATCCTGATTCTTTGAGAGACTGAATTGCGGCCTGACTTTGATGAATTTAAAGATTTTCAACGACTTGACTGACTTAGAGGACAACTATTAGCCAGATTAGGTAAATATGATGTTCTGCGGTTTGGATGATGATTTCTAACAATATGCATATTTAATTAGATAAACGATGTTCAATTAATTGATAAATGTGTTGTCTAGATTATTTGAAGAAATTAGAATAAGGAATGAGTATAGATAAATGAAGTGAATCACTAAATCATGTATACAACTAACTGATTCATCACCCAATGAGGGGAATATCACAAGGTTGGAGTTAATAAAAGTACTCAATGCGCATTAGGGTTTAGGTGAAAAGATATTCCTTTCATGTCAGCGTTTGGAAACTTATCCCTCTAGGGAAGCAGATCAATGAAGTATGAGTGTTGGTGTTATGGGCCCCACCAATGAATGTATTGAGTGAATGTGTTATTGCGGTATTTGGTCTGTGACAAAGGGGGAATTAGACTTTCCACGCTGCAACAGTTTTTCTGGTAGCAGAGTTATGGTTGCTATTGTTTTGGTTTGGTGATTATTGCTTGTAAATTGCTTATTGATTATTGGTTATTGATATTGGTTTATGTATTAACACTCTATGTTGAGTCGCGTCGAGTTTTATGTTATTTGCACGGCTTCTGGGACGTAGGAAGTTGGAAGTTTGTAACGGTTCCGTAGTAGAGCAGAGGTAAGCGCTGCTCTCGGGAAAGACGGAATTGTTGTTGCCTTGTAGGTACACAGGGAGAAACATGTAACGATTGAAGTTGTACGACGCATTGTCTGGGTTCGATTCTGTGACATCATCGTGTGTTGCCATTAGAGACATTTTCTGTGTGAGAGAAGTGTGTATGATAGCGAAGGTCACCTGTGAAATTTTGGTCTTAGGTACCAGGAGTCCAAATGGCATTCCGATAACGCTTACCACTGAAAAGGTAGCAGGTGTTCTCTGAGCTTGCTAGAAGGATAAAGTAGAGGGAAGTGCTATTTTGTTTACATATGTCATAATTCTTAGGCCTGGGCGTAGTTCGCGAAGTAGCACTTCGCGAAGCTACGCAAAGTGAAGTTTGCACTTCGCCAGCTACGCGTAGCACTTCACGAACTGCGTAGTACCTTGTTCGCACTGTGCCAGATGTCGTTTTCAATGATTGCACAGTGCGGACAAGCAACCGGCACTGTGCAACCATTGAAAATGGCATCTTGCACAGTGCGAGCTGTAGTTGTCTGCTGCTCGAGTAGATTTTTACTCGAGCTTCAGCTTTCTCAACGCGAACTGGTAGTTTCTCATCGCGAGCGGTCGTGAGCATACACGACCATTCGCAATGAGAAACCTGACCTTCTCGCGTTGGGAATCTCGCCGGGAGGTTTATTTTCCATGCTCGCGATCGCCAACTTGAAGTTGCTGATCGCGAACAAGGAAAAAGTCTCGCCGGGATGTCATTTTGCTTGCTCGCGGTCGCCAACTTGACGTTGAGGACCGCGAGCAAGCAAAAAATGACCGCAGCACTACGCAACACTACGCTACGCGTGTTCGCACTGTGCTACGTGCAGTTCGTGTAGTGCGAAGTAGCGCAAACTTCGCAAACTACGCGAGCGTAGCGTAGTGCTTTGCCCATGCTTAGTTATTATTTCACCTGTTACTTACACGGCAGCTTCAGAAAAAGAAACTCTCTCGCTGGAAGCATTTGTCTGCTATCTTTATTTTTTGCAGTTGCAGTTCAAACGCCCAACACGTTTCGGTCTGGTACTCGGACTTTGATCATGGATTACACACCATCCAACCCACACCACCATTTATTTCCTTTACCAATGATATCACTTCCTTAATTCCCACCGCATTGTGGAAATTTAGTTTAATTCTATTGTTCGCAAGGAAAAAGTTTTAAAGTGTCCTCGTGCTCTTGTGCAAAACTCTGCTCACAACATTACTATTCATAAGGTGCTTGTGATAATGTGACATTTGGAAACCACCCTCATCCACACAGGCACCAATGACCACCTCCGGTACAGGTACACGTTGTGGTAATCAGCAGTCAGGCACATCCCTCTCCACCCCCGGACCCTCAGAAGCCCAGCAGTAAGCCACTGGTCAGGGCCAAGTTGGAAGTTCAGCACGGGACAAATGTATTGTTTTTCTAGTGAGGAGCATGAGAAAAGTGGAGAAAAGGATTTCAAACTTGTAGAAGGATCAGAAGCAGCAGGGTGAGATTTTGGGGAAGTGCCATGAGACACTGGAGCGGATTGTGGCGCAGATTTAGCCTCTACCATGGACATCTCCTTCCTTTTTTATTTTACATTTTATATAGGTATTTTTAGTGGATATAGTTATAAATATAGTGTAGGTTTAGGAATAGTTTAGGTTAGTTTTAGATAAGCAAGAAGGTTTCATGTAGTAGTTTTTTTCTGTAATTCTTAATTATGGTTTTGGTTTTTAAATGGGTGGGGTTGGTTGATATTTTGTGTTGAGAAAATAAAATAAAATAACAAATAAAAAAAATATATATATTATTTGTTCAAGCTTCTATGTGTAGTTAGTATATGTTTAGGGTGCAGTTGATGTTTGTATTGTACTGAGCTATGTGTACTAACGGGGTTGGGAGTTTGATTTTTAACTTGTCATGTTTCAATAGTGGTTACGATAGTTTTTTTTTGATTTTCAAAAACCTTTACTGAAGGCGAGAGTTGTTGACCACAGCATGGTGCGTACCTCCCTGGGCGGGCCGGCAACGCAAAGTATTGTCCTGCATAGCAATATAGGCGGGGGAAAGGTACACAGCAAGCCGCCTACTACCACAACGGGCCGGCTTCCTCAAGTGGGACAAGTTTGGCATGTAGCATTAAGGGGTCATAAGCATTTTGATTAAAAAAAACATGAGAAAAACAACATTACCACTTAAGCATAGTTAATAGTAGAAGTTGCCCATTCATAATGACGTAAGCTAACTGTTGAGCTCATAAGTGATTTTACCATATACTCTGTCACCTCTTTGGAAGTTGTGCCCTGGCCTAAGTGAAATCCAACATGCATCAGTTCACATCTCTGTCGTGTACCCCATCGTCGCTAGTGCGAGGTTCAGCGGCTGTGTCTGTAGCGGTGGTTTGCTCCAGAAGATAGGTTTGAAGGGGAGCCCATATATCGCGTGGACGGGAGGAAGGCGGTAAGAGCTCGGCATAAATGTGTAATTGCTCTTGACAATAGATAAGATCTTGCAGCCAATCCTTGAATTTGGGAGCTCTCCCTCTTCCCCACCTGCAGGCGATCTGTCTCTTGGCGAGAAGGAGTGCTAGGGAAACATAACTCCGCACCTTGGCGACCAGAGTATCTGTGTAGCCTAGAAGCGTAGTTAGGGAGTCATCGGGAACATGTAGCCCAGTCATTCGGTCAAGCACTGTCAACACCTCTGTCCAGTAGCTTCGTATGGGTGGGCAGTCCCAAGCTAAGTGCCTGAAGTCTGCTCCTTCACTACCGCAGCGGTCACAACGGTCGTTGTCGCGAAGATGACGGTGTTGCAAGCAGGCAAGTGTGTAATAAAGGAGGTGAATGTATTTGTAGTGAATGATGTGCAGCCTGCTGCTTGCGGAGTTGTTTCCTGTTTGGCGACCGCAGAAGGACCATTGGTCATCAGTATGGGGGAGCCCCGTTCTTCCTCCCACCGACCCTTGGCTGAGGAAGGGTCATATGTGCAGTCCCTTTGGATGGTGCGATATAGTAGTGACACAACGTGTGTAGGGGTAGTTTGCTGCAGAAGGGTGTGTAGGGGGGACATGATCAGGGCTCCTGCGGAAAGCACAGTGTGAGGGCTCTCACATCCTGTCGCAATCTGACATAGAAAAACTGTTCCAGGGGGGTAGGAGGTGAAGTGCCGAAGAATTCCTCACTGGTGCAAAATGTGCCCTTGTTATAGAGTTTCCCTCAGGTCTGGATGGAGAGTTTTTGAAGGAGTCAACGGCAACCTCCTTCCTGTGTGACTGAGAGGTCATGCTTACCATGGAGGGGCAGTAGGGGGGAGTATAGTATGGTGCAGTGCAGTCGGCTAGCTAGGTCGCGCCGGGTGCTGGTGGTGCATTGTACAGTGGTGGCGCCTAAGTGCCTCGGGATGGCAGGGGTGCTCAAGTAGGCAGAGCTCGGGGTTGGAGCCATGTACCCGTCCTCTATCGCCAGGTGGGGCATGTAAGGGGGGATTTATCCACTATGCAGCGAAGTGAGCCTGAGCTCAGCTGAAGTATAACTCCAGGTCTGGAACTTCAAATCCTCCGGCACTAAAGGGTCGAGTGAGAGTGTCCCAGCGCAGTCTGGCTTGTTTCCCACCCCATATAAGGCTAATGAGTTGAGTTTTAAGGGCTTTAAAAAAATGTCAGCTCGTGGTGTAGGGGATATTAATGAAGAGGTAGAGCAGTTTGGGTAGGACCACCATTTTTATTAGGGAGATTCTCCCAGCCAGGTGGTTACGATAGGTTACGTTTTAGATTAGGTAGTGTAGGCTAGCTTTAATAAATGTTAGTGTAGGTTAGTTAGGGTAAGGTGGTGTTTTTAGATATTAGGTTTCAAATAAATTAATCATTGTTCTCTAATTGGATAATATTTATTTGTCATGAGTTGGTACGATTGTGTTAGGTCAGTACATGTTGTTCAACTTGTCATGAGTACATTGCAGAGAAATGTTACATTGTCAGAGTCCTCTGGACAACTATAGGGCTTCCTCACATTAGAGTTATGTAATGAACCATTTCCATACTTTGAACACAGTAAGTGGGGCTCAGTATTTACATTTACATTTCCATACTTTGAACACAGTAAGTGGGGCTTAGTATTTGCATTAACACACAGCACAACACATGTATTATCCTTACTGTAGGGTCCAGTGTGAAAGAGAGAGGGCAGTTAAGTGTAGGATTTGACATTTTACTACAGTGTTCTGCTCCCTGGCTGCACTGGAACACAAACTACTGACTAGTAATAACAAAGACACCCTTGCACCATTGTGCAAGGGGGTCTGTGTTGTTGGCTGGTATATAAATTTGCAGGAAGTCACACCTGCCTGGACAACATCCATCATCATTGGCATTTGATACTTGCTAAGTGTGGCACATCATGCAGCTTACTTAGAAAAAGCTTACAAGGATTTGTATCCAAATAGCTCCCATTTCCCCCTCTCCTAGGGAGGTGTAACATTGTCAGAGGTTTCCTGGTCTGCCACTTATGCAAAATTACATGTACAAATGATGTAATGTGTGGATGCACTCGCACTCAACACAAATAAGGCCTCTCTGGGTCAGAGTAACATGAGTGGGCAATATTTTCAGGTATTGCATTACTTAACATGTATCAGTAATCACTGGACCAGACAAGATGCTCCTGCATGTCTTGGGTACTGTCATTCAAGGTATTGGTTTGCCCTTGTGCATCCTTGGGTGTCACAAGTACAATGCAATTCCATTAAGAATATGGGCATGAGTATCCAGCTAGTATTGGTACAATCCGTCTAGATTTATGGTATTTTTTGTGTGAGCACTGAGGTTTTCACATTAGGTGATGATGTTGTTATATTTACTGCAATATATATGTGGATGAGTGGAACAGTGTTTTGGCCTAACATTCCTCACACATACCATTTATGGGTGGTAAGTAATTTTGTACTTTGCTACAAATCTCACTGTGTGTCTATCAAGAAAATACAGCTTGTTGATACACTCTAAAGTTACATTGGCAAACTACACATTGCCCATCATACTATTGTAATGGATGAAAATGATGTAGGTGCATGTGAAATTGAGCTTAGCTCACTCTTCTTCAGCTCAAAAAAGGTAGTTTAGGGTTTTAGAGTTACATATTAAAATCTAGAATTTTGAGAAACAACCATAAAAAACCTCATAATGGTATCTAAAAAAATAATTATTATTATGCCAGACATTCAGATCTTTACATTACAACATGTGAATAGTTGATTTGTTATCGTAATCAACTTGTATAAAAAATAATGATGGTATTGTGCTTAAAGAATTCATTGGCTTACACATGTGAGTTCACATTTACATGTAATTATTCTGATCACTGAGGAGGAACAAATTGCCATTAGCAAGTGTAGCAGTTTATTTTCGACCACAAGCGGACTAGCTAGACTACTGCACAAACAAAAAGTACTGTACTGGGATTCCAAGAAAGGTGGCACAATGTCCTACAGAGGACAACCAGAAAGAAATTGCCAGAGGGCACTCGCAAATGTTTATCAGGAAGTTCTTCTTTGGAAACTGGGGACTTCTACATCTTCCTCCTCTGATGTGTGTTCTACCTCCCCTGGAAGTCGGTGAGTTGGAATGGGAGGTAGCTGAGTGATGTTACTAGCCTCAGGCACACACATATCAGAGGCAGAAGATGTAACTCCTTTGTTTGAAACAGCATTTGTGAGTGCCAGTAAGGCAGCATGGTAGTCCCTGGCAAGTGTTTGCTGGTTAGCCAAAAAAGCAATGGAGTTGCTATTGAGGGCATTAGTTGATGCTATGAAGAGTCAAGTTTGGCCTCCAGTGACTGGATGGATGTATGGCTCCCAGCTACCTGACAAATTTACTGGTGTCAGATGCTGAAGGCTGGTGTTGTTGTTTCTTCTGTATTATGACACTAGTGATGTCAGCTAGGGACCCATCGATCGATTGGTGCTAAGCGTAGGTATCTGTGAATGCCTTTCTCAACCCCTTAATAGGACTAAGACATCTACAGACTCCTTCAAGAGTGCCTGCTATGGTCTCCCTCTCCGACTAGACCTCATCAGCCATTCACTGCTAGACTTTAACCACTCGCCATTGAAAAGCCACTTGCGGGTCCTCTGAGTCCTCAGCTGTGATGTCAAAGACCATGCCCAGTCTGTGTTTATTCATCTGGCGCCCCAACAACGTTGTCTCCCCTTGCTAGTATTGTCAGAGAAGTTTCAAAAGTCCCCAGGAGCTGTCGGAAGATGTATTCATCCGTGGAAGGCACGATGGTGTCCTCAAAAGATTGAGTATCACAGACAAGCTGATCTTTAGGAGGTGTTGTTTGTCCTCCTGGAAAGAAATAGAAATATGTTCAGAAGATTACATGATTGAATATGACATAAGTGATTTCTGTTACATTCGGAAAGTATTTTTCTTCACTTTCAAGTACACGTGCATAGGTGGAATATATGTTTCTACAAGTGAATATGGCCATGTTGTACTGTTGTTGCTTTACATATGGTAATACATGTATGTTGTTCACACAACCTCAGTATTCCCCAGGGGACCTTTATGTGTAAATTACACACAATGCAATGTAGCTAGGCAGCTTTCTGCCCTACCTGAAAAAGTGAGTGCAGGAATGGGCCACATTTTAAATGTTATAGTATATTTCTGCTGTCAGCCTGCACAGATGCAAAATTAGCTTCTTAGTACCACTACAAAAACCATTGCAATATGTAGCAAGGGTGCCTGAATTTGCTTCAGTCATCAGTTTGCAGCCCAGCGCTAGCCAAGAGATGTCATATATTGTTATACATCCCACTATCCTGCACTCTGCCTTTCACACAGCACAACACACCCAACAGCTTTGCTGTACTGTCTTGCATGCAATGTGTACATTATTGCACCCTAGGGTTCATATTTTACAAACATCCACACAACACTACATAGCAAACCACCTTGCAGCAGTGCATGAAAGCTGAATGGCCTGCACATGCAATAATTCCAATTTTGCTAAGAAATCCAGTAGTTCCCCAGTGCACACACAGTCAACTCCAGACTCCACAGCACTAGAAACTAAGGAGCATCTCTGAATTGGATTTCCTCCTTCATAATTAGAAGTATGCAACAGCACTAGCTCACTCCATTCCCTCAGAACCCAAGGAGTTCATCTGCAGAATTACGCTAATCTCTTCACTTAGCCTCACTCTCTTAAACATGTATATATTTTTTATTTATTTTTTTAATAATAAATCTTCTTTATTCGGTTTTGCACACTTGAAAACCATAAAAAAAACATTTCCATAATACAAATTCATAAAAAGTCACAAAAAAAGAAAAAACATCTTACAAAGATACAATTCATAAAACCAGAAATTCATATAAATTAAAAACCAAACGCCATATTGTTTTACTATATCGTATACTGCTAAATCATATATGAATTTTACAGATTTTTTCTATGGTTCAGAATGGTTTTTAAAAAGTTGAGTACGTGATAACACACTGCTTCGTGTATATGACTCCTCTGGCAAATATTCATTCAGACCCAGGGACTCTAAATCATGTCTTCCATTGATGACACCAAGATAATACATTAACTCTACAAGATGGAAGTGATAACATTCTGCAACATGTACTCAACCTGGTTGCCCACAGAACTAGGCCCAAACTCCTCACCTTTAAACCGCCCTAAACACCTACCCATCATTCTGGACACCTACCTCACCATGAGACTTCAAATTGCCACTATCACCTACACCTGCTTTCACATAATTTGCATGGTAAGACATTTCTACATATGACTCCCTCCTGACACCTGTAAGACCAACACCCAGACCCTCATCACAAGTAGACTGTAGTACACCATTGTCTTCTACTACAGCATCTCTGCACACCTGCTACACAAGAGGCAAACTATCAAACAGACCACTGCCAGACTATTACTAAGCCTACCTTCGGGCACGCACATCACCTCAAAAATATACATTGCCTCCCCATTCAAACACACTAACAGTTCAAGATGCTCAGCAAGGCTCTACACTATCACGACCCGCCTAGCTCACACTCCATCTCTGCTTCCACCAACCAATCATGAGCCTCTGCTCTTCATCACTTGCAGTCACTCACCCCCCTGTCCATATGAGCAAGACAGGAGGTAGAGTGTTCTCATAAATGGCAAGATACACCTGGAACAATTCCCCAAGCACATCATGTCTACTGCATCAAATATTTGTTGTACCAGGAATTGTACACCTGGCTCTTCGAGTGATACTACTTGCAGTGCATGCACCTCGGGACCCCATTGGTTGACACATTGACCCTTGACAAAGCCATATTAACTGAATTTACATTACAGTACCCTTTCGGCTATCTAGCCCCAACGCAAGCACAATTGCATCATGGTGCAAGAAGGCCTGGATTGGCACTGGCATACCTGTCAAGTTTCCGAGTTCCATGCATGATGTGCTGCTCCAGTCCAGGTTTTCTACTTTGTATTCTGGAACTTGTAGTCCTATTTTGTGAAGGGATAAATGACACTACAAGTCTCAATATTGTAAGGAAATACCTTGATTAGGGCAGGGCATCACCCATGGACCTGGGAAACTTGGCCGAGCTAGACTGAGCTGAAAGGACAGTTATTTGAAGGATGAGTTAACATGTGGGTCATTCCCTTTTATGCAGCGCAGCAAATTGTGTTGCTGAGTTGCCCTGCATGACAGTTTGCTAACATATGGTCTGTTTTTTTCACTCATCTTATAATTCTTGCTGGGCCTCTACTTCAGCACTGTCCTGCCCTTCCCTCTAGCAACAAACTTTGTTGGAATAAGGTATGCCACCTGCTCCTCCAATAGATCCAATTCCTCCTGGACATCAGGTCCTCCTCCAGTCCTTATGACTGCCTTAAGGTTCCTGGACAGTTTTTATTTGGTCCTGTGTTGTAGTCGTGTCATCTCTACTTGCACTCCAGGATGGTCCTTTTTGTTTGCGCTACGCAATTTATTTTGTCCAGTATGGTTTGCCAAATGGCATCCTACCTCCCTAATGGCAACTTTGAGGTGGCAAACAGGAGATGTTCATTTTTTGTCCCCTCATTATTGATAGCTAGTTCTCCTTATTAAAGTTGCTCTTCCTTTTCCTTTGTTCCCAGGGATTATGGCAAATCTTCTGGGCGGGGATTGTTACCCTTCTGACTCCCTAGGGCTCCTTCAAGGCCTTTCTGTATTGAGGAGTATTGTTGTGCAGATTGCCTCGTTTTTTCAAGCGTTCCCACAAATAAAAGCACTCCTGAGTGACGCAATGGTGATTTGGTGCTTTACGACACGCAAATACCTTTGCATCACACAGGGATTACTTACGTTACAGCAGTCTGCGTCATTCTCAAAACCATTGCTTCGGAAATGCTGACGCATCTTTGGTCCTTGCACCATGGTGCGCCGTAACATAGAGAGGGCGCACAATGGCGCAATGGAAAAGCTGCAACACAGCACATATTTTTCTGATGCAATTCTGCATTGCGAAGCTTTGCATCAGTGATGATAAATAAGCCCCTCAGTTTAGGAATGGCGATGCTCTCCTATCCTGGCAAACCCACACTACCATATGATTCACATGGCATTTCGCAAAATATATCCTTTCTAGGGCTGGGTGGAATTCCGCAGAGTTACATAACAGCTCCGCAAGACTGGGCGGAGTTACATAAAAACTCAGTGAGATTCTGCGGATTCCGCCCACCTCCAGTTAAGAGTTAGAGCAGTTCTAATCACAGTCTGGAGCTTCAGCAGTGATTAAGATGCAACTGATAATTACAACAATGAGCTTTCTAAGTAACTAATCCTCCTCTCTCCTCCCTCATCTCTGCCCCTCCCCACCCACAGGGACAACATCTAATGGGGTGGCGCCGCCATGTGGGCGCACCAGGCTCCAAGACATCACAGAGACAGACTCTCAGCTTGAAGGGGTTTCATTTAGCCTGAACAAAGTACAGAGGGGATGAAATGCCTGACTGGGGGAGAACGGGGCTCTGATGTGAGTTACTCTGTTCAGAACAGGGAAATGAGGCCTGCTGCCAATGGTACCTTTGGAAAGTAAACCATAATGAGCTCTTCTTTTTCTAAGGTGGAGACTATGTGATTCAGAGGATTACAGTGAAATGCCGTTTTTATTAAGGAGCAGAACAGAAAATCCTGCTGCACAATGGAGACATTCCCACACAAGTCAATGCATTTGTAAGGACAGTAGAGCCGGGGCAGAGTCTGTGCCTGCCTGGATTTTTGAATGAGGATCACTCGGACAGAGGGATGGGCCACCCTGTGGACTCATGTATGAACAGGTTGTGCATGATTCCATTAAATGTAGACACTCGCAAGAGCAATTGCCCTCGGAGAATAAGGGCATGCACAGCTTGTGCCTTCCTTTTTGCACCTGCCATCCACATAGTACCCGTGTGAATCCCCCCACTGTGTTTTACTGCACATTCATCTGGTTCTCTGGTCTGATGGTGGTGCCAACTGCCCAGCTGTCGCAGGGTGTGGTGACGAGTATGTGAACAGAGGCAGCACACTGTAAAAACAGTCATCCCTGGCTGCTGAATGCACCCTGGTAGTGGCATGAAGGACACTCAGCAGCAGTGTATGGCACTGGGCACGACACGCACAGCAGTGTGCCCTGCCAGAAGCATGGGACATCCTTATTGCCAGTAGCTGGATATGAGGCATGATACGTCAGGGAGTTCTACATTCTGGGGTGCTCCTTATCACCAGATCCTGCGCGCTGAACCAGACTCCTTTGTAGACCCTGTAGAGCCGATATAAGAAACCAGTGGCGTAACGAAAGTTGAGGCTGCCCCCCTGCAAAGTACACTGAGGGGGCCCCCTCCCCGGGCCACCACCTACCACTTTTGCAGAGGAGGCCCCCTGGAGCTTGAGGGCCCACCCTGCACCGAGGGGGCTGCGGGAGCTTATCTTACGCCACTGTGAAGATGCCAGAAATGCCTCTTATTTCAGTTATGGATCTATCTCATTAGAAAAACAACAGACCTGCAACTTCGGGCCATAAGACATCCACTTTAACACCAGGTAAAAAACAGAACAAATTCATAGCAACAATAATTAGCCCATAGTAAGCTTATTCTATTTTGGCCACAGCACAAAAATGGAAAAACGTTCTCATATGCCCCGGCGGTGAGGTCTATGGGACTGGCAGGTTTCTGTGCCCGGGGAGGTCTGTGGGACTGGCAGGTTTCTCTGCCTGGGGAGGTCTTTGGGACTGGCAGGGTTCTGTGCCCAGAGAGGTCTGTGGGACTGGCATGTTTCTGTGCCCAGGGAGGTCTGTGGGACTGGCAGGTATCTGTGCCCAGAGAGGTTTGTGGGACTGGCAGGTATCTGTGCCGGGGAGGTCTGTGGAACTGGCAGGTTTCTCTGCCTGGGGAGGTCTGTGGGTCTAGCAGGTTTCTCTGCCTGGGGAGGTCTGTGGGGCTGGCAGGTTTCTCTGCCTGGGGAGGTCTGTGGGACAGGCAGGTTTATGTGCTTGGGGAGGTCTGTGGGGGCAGGCAGGTTTCTGTGCCCGGGGAGGTCTGTGGGGTTGGCAGGTTTCTGTGCCCGTGGAGGTCAATGGAACTGGCAGGTTTCTGTGCTTGGGGAGGTCCGTGGGACTGGCAGGATTCTGTGCCTGGGGCGGTCTGTGTGGCTGGCAGGTTTCTTTGCCTGTGGAGGTCTGTGGGACTGGCAGGTTTCTCTGCCTGGGGAGGTCTGTGGGGCTGGGAAGATTCTGTGCTTGGGGAGGTCTGTGGGGCTGGCAGGTTTCTCTTCCTGGAGTGGTCTGTGGAGATGGCAGATTCTGTGCCTGTGGAGGTCTGTGGGACTGGCAGGTTTCTGTGCTCGGGGAGGTCTCTGGGGCTGGCAGGTTTCTGTGCTTGGGGAGGTCTGTGGGGCTGGCAGGTTTCTGTGCCCGGGGAGGTCTGTGGGACTGGCAGGTTTCTGTGCCTGGGGAGGACTGTGGGACTGGCATGTTTCTCTGCTTGAGTTCTGTGGGACTGGCAGGTTTCTGTGCTTGGGGAGGTCTATGGCGCTTGCAGGTTTCTCTGCCTGGGGAGGTCTGTGGAACTGGCAGGTTTCTCTGCCTGGGAAGGTCTGTGGGGCTGGCAGGGTTCTGTGCTTGGGGAGGTCTGTGGGGCTGGCAGGTTTCTCTGCCTGGAGAGGTCTGTGGGGCTGGCAGGTTTCTGTGCTAGGTGAGGTCTGTGGGGCTGGCAGGTTTCTGTGCCCGGGGAGGTCTGTGGGGCAGGCAGGTTTCTGTGCTTGGTGAGGTCTGTGGGGCTGGCAGATTCTGTGCCTGTGGAGGTCTGTGGGACTGCCAGGTTTCTGTGCTTGGGGAGGTCTGTGGGGCTGGCAGGTTTCTCTGCTTGGTGAGGTCTGTGGGGCTGGTAGGTTTCTGTGCCCTGGGATGACTGTGGGACTGGCAGGCTTCTGTGTCCTGGGAGGTCTGTGGGGCTAACAAGTTTCTGTGCCTGGGGAGGTCAGTGGGACTGGCAGGTTTCTGTGCCCTGTGAGGTCTGTGGGGCTAACAGGTTTCTCTGCCTGGAGAGGCCAGTGGGACTGGCAGGATTCTGTGCTTGGGGAGGTCAGTGGGACTGGCTGGTTTCTGTGCCCGGTGAGGTCTGTTGGACTGGCAGGTTTCTCTGCCTGGGGAGGTCTGTGGAACTGGCAGGATTCTCTGCCTGGAGAGGTCTGTGGGACTGGCAGGTTTCTGTGCCTGGAGAGATCTGTGGGACTGGCTGGATTCTCTGCCCGAGGAGGTCTGTGGGACTGGCAGGTTTCTGTCTCCGGGGAGGTCTGTGGGGCTAGCAGGTTTCTCTGCCTGGAGTGGTCTGTGGGGATGGTAGATTCTGTGCCTGGAGAGGTCAGTAGGGCTGGCAGGTTTCTCTGCCCGGGGAGGTTTGTAGTTCTGGCAGGATTCTCTGCCTGGAAAGGTATGTGGGACTGGCGGGTTTCTCTGCCTGGGGAGGTCTATGGGACTGGCATGTTTCACTGCTTGAGTTCTGTGGGACTGGCAGGTTTCTGTGCTTGGGGAGGTCTGTGGAGCTGGCAGGTTTCTGTGCTGGGGAGGTCTGTGGGGCTGGCAGGTTTCTGTGCCTGGGGAGGTCTGTGGGGCTGGCTGGTTTCTCTGCCTGGGGAGGTCTGTGAGGCTGGCAGGTTTCTGTGCCCAGAGAGGTCTGTGGGACTGGTAGGTTTCTGTGCCTGTGGAGGTCAGTGGGGCTGGCTGGTTGCTCTGCTTGGGGAGGTCTGTGAGTCTGGTAGGTATCTGTGCCCAGAGAGGTCTGTGGGGCTGGCAGGTTTCTGTGCCCGGAGAGGTCTGTGGGGTTGGCAGGTTTCTGTGCCCGGTGAGGTCTGTGGAGCTGGCAGGTTTCTCTGCCTGGAGAGGTCTGTGGGGCTGGCAGGTTTCTGGGGCAGGATGCTGGGTGATCTTGTCACACCCACAGAGTCAGGGATTTGGAGCCATTTATGGACCAGAAACATTGATCCTTTTACTGCTACTCAGTGGAGTATGCCGGCTTCAGGGCGGAAAAGTGCATGGAGCGCCCCACAGTTCAAAGGTCGCAAGTGAGGTAGGTTGTGCTGGTGTTAAAAAGAAAAGTCCAGAAAGAGAAGAGAGTTACACACGCTGGTGCCTGTTTCCACGAAAGTCATATGCAACCTCTAGTAGAACATGCTTTTTAACGTAGAAAGGCTGTAAATGTTATTTTTTTTCTTTCATATCAATGGGGTAGGATTGGTGGCTGTTTGTGACAGCAGTAAACAGAGGGGAAGTACATGGTATGCAGTGCCATGAGAATTATTCTGCAGGTACTCAATTATGCAGCAGGAAAAGGCAAATTATGTGGTCTAATGCCGCACATTTTGTGATACTTATACTTCATTTTTTGTAATTTTTGCACCTTTTAAAACTGTTCTGGCAAATGTTTCACCTCAGTCTAAGTTTAACAACCAAACAGCAAAGAGTAACTGAAAGGTGGCCTGTCAATTTTAGCGAAGGGCATTCGACTGTGCAGCAATGCATGTTGCTGTATTTTAGGAACTCTTATCTGTTTCAGCTAGAAACCATTTTTTCTGCAAGCTGCAATTTATGTAGCACCACTGCCACCACAGCCCCAATCCTCCCCCTCTCTGCCCCAACCCTCCCCCCCACTCCACCCACTCACACCCTGATGTCCAGTTCAGCTGGACCCGCCCCTTCAGAACCGACATCACTCGACAACTAGAAATCAGCGACAAGAGATCGGGTCAGTTTTGGGGGGAAGTGGGTACCACTTTGCCTTGACAAAGTCGGGCGAAACCGGGAAACTTCTCCCAAAGTCACAGACGAAGGTG
The DNA here is from genome assembly GCF_964204655.1 of Triturus cristatus. Taxonomy (NCBI): domain Eukaryota; kingdom Metazoa; phylum Chordata; class Amphibia; order Caudata; family Salamandridae; genus Triturus; species Triturus cristatus. The sequence goes on from NC_140592.1 coordinate 1,138,430,974, forward strand.
TAAATTCATAGGGGAAGGGTACATTTTCTTGCGCCCACAAACTTCAATGACTATTTTTGTGTTTTCTCTAAAATCCGCAAATCAACATAAATCGCAGGTGAAACTGATGACACGCACTTTTAATCTTTAAAATCTTTTGTCTTTTCCAAACAACCTTCATGTACCAAAGGCGCCTTTCTTTTACTAAATTCCTTCACTCTAAACTGGAGACCTTACGCACACAAGTGGTCGTCGCAATGAATTTTGGGTGGGGTGCACTTGTCTTTGGGGGTCACAGAAGACAGGGCAAACAAGGCTAGCCAGAGAAACAATTAAATTTTGGCAGGTAGTCGCCGTCGCACGTTACCTCAATTGTCTCCACTCTGGCCTCTGGAATGTCTCCTCGCATGACAATTGGTCACCAGCCCCACCCTAAGGGTGAAGAGTAAGACCGCACAGACGCGGCGGCGGAGACATCTGCACGCTGCGCAGTGTGCACCATTACCATTTTTTAAATTTGACCATTTAATTTATAAAGAAAAGTCTAGAGCAAGCGTAAGTTACATAACCAACCTACTATCCCAGACAGTCACGGATGTGTGGTGCTTGCTGGCACCGCTGAGGGGGCCTCTGGAGCGCTGGGGCCCCCCCGCAACGCGGGAGCTGTGGGGGCCTGTGTTATGCCCCTGAGGCCTGTGTTACACCCCTGCTTATAATTCCACACTACACAATTCAATTATAAATAATTTAACCCTACAACATTCCATACCACATAATTACAATCCTAAAAATACACATATTTCCACTTCACTCCATACCACATAATTCCACATCACAGAATAGCATTCCACACAACTTAATACCACTCCCAACCACATAATTACACTCCACACAACTCAACTACACATAATTCCACTTCAACCTATATATTTACACTTCACACAACATATTTACACTCAACTCTAAAACACATAATTACCCTCCACAAAATACAACTCTGTAACATGTTGCATATTTCCACTCCGCATAATTATACATCATACCATGCCACATAATCCCACACGTCACACAATTCCACAATTCATCCCCACACAATTTATCACACAGCATAACACTCCACAGAATACCACTCAGCTCCACATAATTAACCTCCACATAATTATGCTCTACTCCATACTGCATACATACACTCCACATAAATCCAGTCTATGCCACGTAGCAACACTCCACATAGCTACACTTCACACCATGCCTCATAATTTCCGTCAACACCGCAACTTCCATGTCACACAATTCAACTCTACACATTTCCATTCCACACCACATAATTCACAACAAACTACATAATTCAGACTAACACCACAAATGCACAACACACCACATACATACAATCTACACCACAAAATTCCACATCATGCTACAATATTTAACAGCACACCACATAAGGAAACTCCACTACATACCACTCCACAACACAAAATACCATTCCAAATAATCCCACTCCAAGACACACAATCCCACTCCACTCAATACCTCATAATTACACTGCACACAATGCCACATTATTTCACTACACAGATCCAATCCACGCAACACAATTCCACAACCAACAATTCCAATCCAAACCATATATGTCCACTTGACACCACACACATTCCCTCCTCTCCAAACAGAAAACGCATTGGTAAAATACATTGTCCATTACAACATCAATAGCTCTAACTCTCACCTTCTAATGTGTCCCAGCAGATCCTGTTTCTGGAGCTGCAAACTTTCTGGCTGAAGTCAGCTCTGTGCTGCCTCAGAGGAGCAGTGCCCTGTGGTGAATGCTGTCTCTGGGGCCCCCACCCCCATCCTTTCCCCTGTCAGCTCTCCTCTGTGCTGACTCCTGCTGTCTCTGGGGCCCCCATCCCCATCCTTGTCCTCTCCCTTCTCAGAAGCAGTGCCCTGTGGGGAATGCTGTGCTGCCTCCTGCTCTCTCTGGGGCCCCCACCACACCCCCATCCTTGTTGGGGCTGGGCTCTGACTGAAGAGAAACAATTTAACTTGTTACTGTGTTTCTCTTCAGTCCTGGTCAGCCCTTAGGAGGTCAGTGCAGGCTGCTTTAGAGGCTGCTTTAGAGTGAGAAAGGCTTGATTTAGAGCAAGCCTCTCTCTCACAGCTCTCTACCGAAGAGCTGAGGGGGCTGCCTTAATTTACTGAAGAGTGGGGGCCCCCCGCACAGCGGGGGCTGCGGGGGTGTTTGTTACGCCCCTGTAAGAAACTCTCCTCGGTTCCTACTTATATCTGACACCGACAGGGTCAGGTACAAGATCCCACACCTAGGAGTGATTGTGAGCTTAGGGCATAATGGCAGGCAGACAATGCCCTGAGTGCTTCATGTGTCAGCCAGACATTCAGAAGCAAACAAGACACAGTGTGTGCATGATGTGCGAAGTGTAGGTAGAGACATATAGGTTAGAGACTTATGCAGCTGTACTCATCGCACCTGTGCTCCTTCACCTGATTCTGCTCTCACGACGTGTCTGTCCCCAACACAGTTCCTGAGCGCAGACAGGGCAGCTCACCCGCTCTTCTGCATTCGCCGCCTCGCCCATTCTATTAGACACGTTCTCACTTTTTGGGAAAGCGAAAGGACCAAAGTTGAAGCCTCCGTCTGTTTCTGTGTGTTGACAGCGGGAATTATAGTCAGCTCGTGCTGGCAGGAGCAGTTCTGAATGACGCACACATCACACTTCTCGGAGTCGATCATGGGATTGAATCCTGGTAGGTGCCATAGATTTTTAGAAGTACCAAGGAGATTGCAAATAACAACACCTGGTGTCTTCATGAAAATAGGCAGCTATTGTATTACTATTTGTGTAAGCGCTATACAAATGGACTCTATGAACTCTGCCAGTGGGGTTGAGTTTACTGTAGGGGTGGGCGGAATTTGCGAAATTCACTTTCGCAAATTATTGCGAAAATGTTAAAAATCTCCGCAAACACGCGGAAATATCGCGAAGATGCGGAAGTTTTTTTCCCGCCCGTTTGCGGTATTTTCTGCGTGGTCGCGGCTCGCCAACTTACCCATGTGGTTGCTCGCGGGCACGGCCATCTTGTTTTCACTTGTCTCGCGGTGCATGATCGCGAGAAGAAAGACGTGATCGCGCGACTCATGACGTTACTGCGGGCGTGAACTGTCGCGAGACAGCGCAAATGGCTACCAACAATCCAACATCTCGCGGAGAACGCGACCGGATCGGGAAAACTTGTCGGCGAACGCGGGGATTCAGGTAAGGCGATCGCGCGCACGCGAGAATGTATTATTTTACAGTGCGAGCAAGAAACAAATTATCGCTAAGCTGCCGAATGCGGAAATTTTGACATTTTCGCGCTTTCCGCGGAACGCAAAAATGCCAAATTATCGCAATTTCCGCGAACGGAACGGAATTTTGGCCCAGGCCTAGTTTACTGCCCACCCCTAGTGCTTTTTTTGCATTGTTTACATTTGGGAGACAAAATTGGAGAGACATTCAATTGACAAAAATCACATTTCTACTCACTATCAGCGAGGGGATGTTCAAGAATCCACATGGATCTACAAACATTGTACACTTAGCAGTCCCACAGTACCCCACTTGTGTGGCATTTTGCCTTTAAAATTGACCCTTACTGGGGAGTTGGGTAGCTGTGGTATTTGGGCCCAGGTTTATTCATCACCCAAGCAAACCTATAGAAGCGGAACTCCACTTGTGTAACTGGACCTATCACCCGAGATAGGAAAGGCACTCAAACACAGCATGGAGACATCAAGATTTCACCTTCAAAATTGACCCTTAATGGGGATGTGAGTAGCTGCAGTATTTGGGCTTGGGCTTGGCTGCCACCCAGGGAAATCTACCAAACCTACATATTTCTGAAAACTAGAGACCAGTCGAGTCCACAGTGCTGTGACCTGTGTGGATCCACTACCTTTATTTACATAGAATGTCCTGCAAACATCAAACTTTGGGTGAAATCACACATTTCCCTAACATTTCTGTGGAGCAAAGTTCTAGAACAGATCCTGTAGTGATCCACAAAATGCCTACCGACCCATTTCCTACAATTCACTGATAAAAACTCTACCCTTATTTTGGGGCTGGGCCTTTTATCTGAAACAAGAGTGGACCCATCCAGCAATCATACAAGACCACACTGATAGTACACTGACTTCACAAGGTCCCGAATTTGAACTGGTGAGTGGTACATGTACGAGAGTTGCTACCTTGCATATAAAATCCTGAGTCTAGAATTCAGAGCTAAGGTCAGATTTACTCTGGCTGACTTTTTTTCACATATTGGTTTGTAAAGCATATTTCCCTGTGTATCCTACTAATGAATTTCACATTCTAGCTGCCTTGCTAGTAATAGTTAAGTGCAGCAAGCAGATCAAATACCCGTTAGACAATAAGGGCCTTTCAAATCACATTGAGTTTTTATGCTAAAAAGGGCCTTTCCTTTCACATTGAGTTTTTATGCTAAATAGGGGTCCATGGTCGCATGGTGGTTCTTACTCCATGCAACTCCTAGCAGTCAGGAAACACAGGGCCGCCCTTGCTCCATGCATATTGGTGCCTGCACTCCCTGTTCCAGCATGGCATGAACTTCACAGTCCATGCCGTTCTGAAATGCGCCAGACCACGATTTAATGTGTAATCTGTCAGGCAGGAATGTTTGGCATCCTGAAGCGGGGCAGTGGCGTGGCAGCGCACTCCAGGGCCACCAAACTCGTAATCGGGCCCAAAGACTTTATGTTAACATTTTGAGGTTTGCCGGGATCTGTTTATAGTTATATATGTATATTGTTAATGACAAAGACTGTAGGCCTGAATTTTTGTTGATGAAAATTGCTTGTAAAGGGACTAGGCCTTTATTCTATATTTTGAAGAGAATATTCAAGTATGTAGGCCTATAATTTTGGATAACAAAAAGCATAATATCAAGGCAACTGGCCTTTTTGGACAGTTATTTTCTTTGACTATGTTAAGTCCTGCAGGTGAGTAATGTGTCAACTTACAGAAACAGACAAGGTTTGAGGGGTTAAGTACTTTGTTTGATTCACATTTAGTGTATCTGACTTTTACTCTAATAATTTCTGTGAGGCCTCTTTGGAGGAAATCTGAATTGTTTTATTCACTTTTCGTGGCATATATTTGGCATCTTGTGCATATTATTTAACCGTGTGTGCATTAAAGTACTTTTCCTTTTTAAAGGAAATCCACTGACTGGACATTGACATCGTTTTCCTCACCTCCCCGTTATGTTTTCCTACCTGGATTCTCTACCCCCGTTTACCATTCCCCCTCTACCTTTTCACTCTCCATAAAACGTGTGTACGCGCTAATTATCTCACATTATTGTGTAATCTCATTTTTTTTGTTTTTTTTGTTTTTTTTTCCTCCTATGTGTATACTTGTCTATGTAATTAAGGAACCTGTGACTCAATAATCCTCATGTAAAGCGCTCTGATACCTCCGGGTCTAGCCAGCGCTATATAAAACTTTGCAAATAAAAAATAAATAAAATACATTGATTTGCTCTGAGTTCCTGAGAGTCAAATGCAAAAAGGGAAAATCGGTCCCCAGTTGGATGGTCCACAGTATGGCGGCCTCAGATTACTAGAGGAAAATATGGCCAAGATACTGAGGGCCTAGTAACTTCTGCATTGTTTGAACACCTATACAATGAATTGGCAGCTGATTTCTGGTCTGTGCTCTTTCCAAATACATTCCTATGTGCAAGTGAACCAAGACAAGGCACAGCTTTTGCCATTCAGTTGCTTCCCTTTGGCATACTCTGCTCCTGTTCTTCCAATATTCCAATGAGCATGTCTCTGCCAATAAATCTTATCAATTCTTTGTAAGCATTGATCCGAGCACAGAGATATCAGTTTCATAGTTGACCAGGTTGATAACATTAAATTAATTTGTTCTTAACTAGAATATTGAGTTAATATGTACTCTTATGGGTAATTATTTTATCATTGTGAGAACGCTGAAAGACACATGCAAAATGGAGGCATGTTTAGATGGAGCACTATACGGATAATATGGATACTATTGCTTCCCTCCATCATACAAGTAGAGGAAGGGAGAAGAAGCCTGTGAAAATAAAAAATAGTCTAAGAACATATTTATATTTTGAACAGTCTATCCCAACATATTTAAGTGAGGTATGGATAAACTGTCATGGTGGCATTAAATGTTTGTATTCTGAAGTCATAATATTACAAATATGATACAAACTACATCAGAATCCTCAAATACCCAAATGTATCCAAGGAACTCCCCTTCCACCACCCCATCATCTTTCATTTAACTCTCTGCCCCACTTCACCCTCAATTCACCCTCTCCCATGGATTTCCAGTTCTTATTGAGACCTTTGCCTTCCTGCTTCGATTTTCGCTTATGTTCTCATCTTCTCCAAGTTCCTCTTATTAACTACTTCATCTTGTTCCCCTCAAACAAACTGCATGTCCTTATTTCTCTAGCAAATCTCATTTGACCCAAGCCCACCCGAACCCACCACCACAATTGTCTCCTTCTAAACTGCTGGAGTATGCTGTCACCTTCCAGATGCAATTCATCTTCAGTACCATAGCTTTCCGGGCAGCCCCTAGGCAGGTTTTTTACCAGCAGGAAGGACTCAATCACATAATTTTTGTGTCCATGATGGTCTCTGCATGCTCTTGGACCCTTATGACATTGAGGCTTTATTTATGAACAGTCTAATGTGTTTCACATAGTTGCCCAGCTCGCCCGACTAGAAAGGTGCTAGAATCACATGTTAATGCCTAGTCTGGATATCCTCCTTTCCTTTTAAAAGGACCCCAACCATCTCAAACTTAACCGCCGTCCCCAGAAAATATTTATCTGCTCTAGAGCCATCCAAGCCATCAAACACGCCCAGGAGAAGTTGTATGGGATCATGGGGAACCTGCAACCCCAAGCTCTGTGTAAGCTCGGTCTCCACCCTCGACCAGCACCGGGCGAGGCCCGGACATAACCATACCATATGATAAAAGTCGGCCGGATCTCGGCCACAACATGTGTAATCTGGGGAAGGGTGCAACCCAGCCTTGTGTAGGCATGCGGGAGTAAGGTAGGCCATGTGGAGGTAGTATAGTTGTACGAGACGGAGTTCAGAGGAGATTGTGAGGGTTTTGGGCACCATAAGGGCATCACGCCAGCCCGCCTCCTATAAGGGGCCAAGCCAACCCTCCCAGCAAGTCCGCAGTAAGTCTAAAGTGGTCGGGCCATTGTTCACCAGGGAGCGGTATATCCAAGACACCCCTCCCCTGCCCAGGTTTCCCATCATGACCTGTGCCTCTAGCGGGCTGAACTCGGGCAGAGATGTGCCCGCTGGGACATGGTCGGCAAGGGCGTAACGGAGCTGCAGGTACTGGGTTCTGGAGATCCACCCTAGGACTTGTCTGCTTTCACTTAGGGACTTTGTTTTCTGTTCAACTGCCTCTATTTAACTGTCTTGATAGAAAACGCCAGTAGAGGTCAGTAAAATACCAGAATGGCTTTCTGCTTGTTCAACTGCCTCTATTTAACTGTCTTGATAGAAAACGACCAATAGAGGTCAGTAAAATACCTTAATTGCTTTCTGCTGAGGGAACTTCTTTTTTTATTTTTCTGGCAACTGCCTCTATTTAACTTTCCTGATAGAAAACGACCAGCAGAGGTCAGTAAAATACCTGAATCATTTTAGCATTCTCTAGATTTAGTCCATAGAAATTGTCTTCCACGAGCACCCGTAGACAATAATATTTTTTTCAAATCTTGTATTTTCAGTAATTTGACTAGCGAAGGCCCTGATTTTATATTAAAACAGAGCTTTAGCCTATACCATTTCCCGCTGAAAGGCAATATTTCTCTCCATGTGTTGCCATACCTGGAGTGTCATGCAGTTTGGTGCTTACTTTCCCTCCATGTTGAAGGACAGTAGCTGTTTCAGGACCCAGCCTTATGTGCTGCATAGCTAAATACATATAAGGTCCCAAAGGCGAGATTGAATGCATTGCAAATTCTTGTTTGGTTAATGTAAAAGCATTCACAGACACGGTTACCTGCCGACACTTGCAGGCAATCAATACCTGTTTTTGAGGCTAATTGGAGTTGCAATTTGCGACCTAACTTCGTAATGAAAATTAATTAAGTAGGTCCGTTTACGAACCTCTCTGATTCTTTATTTCTCTAACCGACCTAATATAGGTAATGTCACAAAATGAGACTGGGTTTTCAAGAAGTCAGTCCTCAAGTTGAGATCGCTTTTTGCTAGTCCATTCTTACTAGATCTGACCCTAATGTTCTGCTGCTGGTAGAAGGCACAGGGGCATATTTACACATAAATGTCAGAGCACAGAGCTGTGCCAAATTCAGCAGCGTCCCGCTCCGACTTTTTTAAAATGCAATGATGCGCTGTATTCACAAGAATACGGTGCATCCCTGTATTTTTCCTAGCGCTGTTGCGAAAAAAGCTGCCTAGTGCCAGTGCAGGCACCCTGCCGCCATGTGACAAGGGTGCCTGCGCTGCAGGGGTGATTGTTTATGTGCAGGAAGGGATACCCTCCTGCACATAAACAATCATTTAATGGTGATTTGCTCTTTCTATATGTGCTGCAGAATAGAGCACACATGGAAAGAGCAAAAAACGAGGAGAAATTAATAATTTCTCCTCGTATCAACAATCTAAAACCTGGTGATCCATGGCGTTAGAATGGTGCTGTTTTTGGTGCTGCTTCAGCCTTGTAAACTGGGGCAACATCAAAAAGGAATAGTTGTTGCGGTGGAACACCCATTGCATGTCCCTTTGCCGCAGAGGACTGCGGCGGGAAGGGGCATATTCACAAGGTGGCATTAAGCCATGTTAAGTCGCTTAGCGCCACCGTGTAAATATAGGAAATGGTGCTACGCCACTGGAGTGTCAAAAAATGTGGCGCTCCGGTGGCGATAGGGGCTTGTAGTCTACTGGTGAGTACTACACAGAACAACTACAGTTAGTTAAGCAATAATAAAAGTCTGCTCTGATCGTGCATTCTTCCTTCGAAAATAATTGGCAAAGTTTCAAAGGTGCATTTTTACTGCACTACAGATTACCAATGGAAACCTTCTCAGCAGCCATTAAGAAATGTGAACTCAATGAACCTTGTGGCTTTTTCAAGTAAACAATATGCAACCTATTGGTGGAGTATCAATCAATTCTTAAGTCACACAAATGGCAGAGTTATCCATGCGATACAGATGTGATGGAGAATTAGGGCCTCATGTAGGTAGCCAAATACCGGTCGGTAACGGCCGATTTTCGGTAAATATGCCGTTACCGACCGGTATTCAGACAAGTGAGATGTAGGAGTCCAAAAACCACTTTTCGGTAAACATGAGGCGGTAAATACCGATCCATAGTTACCGAATTCTAAAATACCGATTCATATTTACCGAATACATCATTAACGAATCGGTAAATATGAAGTGGTAAATATGAAGTGGTAAAAATTTAAAATGACATGTAGGAGCAGTCGGTAATTAAGAAATCCAGGAAAATCGGTAAATAAGAGTCGGTAATTAACACGGATGGAAAGCAGGTGGTAACCATCAACAATGCACATAAGCAATCCCAAAATGCAACAGCGTGGACAACATGGCCGCCATGTACGTCATTGCAAGGCGCCTACGTCTACAGGCAGCAGGACTGAGGGTTTGGCGACGGGAGGAACAAATCTACAGACAGCGCATCACACTATTCCAGCTGACTGATGCAGAGATACATGAGAGGTACAGGCTACACCCCGAAACCATCATGGACTTAATCAGGGACCTTCACCCACTCCTGGACCAGCCAATAAGAAGGGCGCACGCCATACCCCCACATGTGCAGGTGCTCTGCAGCCTACATCTGTTGGCATCCGGCAGTTATCAGGTGGTGATAGCTGCGGTGGGTGGGGTATCCCAGAGTTGCCTGTCACGTTTCTTCAGGAAGTTCCTGGATGCCATGATGCAGAGAATGCACCACTACATCAGCTTCCCAAACACACAGGCTGCACTGCAGAAAACAAAAACAGACTTTTATCACATGGCAGAGTTCCCCCATGTCATCGGCTGTATTGATGGTACACACATCCCAATCTGTCCTCCAGCTGACACAGAGCACATCTACAGGAACAGGAAGTCCACCCACTCCATCAATGTGCAGGTGATCTGTGATGCAGGGAACATCATCACAGATATTGTTGCAAAGTTTCCTGGGAGCACCCACGACTCTTACATCTTCCAGAATAGTGGGATCTACACACGACTGAGAGCCGGAGAATTCGGAGAGGGATACCTGCTGGGTAAGTAACAGTGACGCCCCTTGAAACCTGCAAATCAGAGTGTATAGAGGCATGTAACTGATGGTTCCCTTTTACTCATCCAGGCGACAGTGCATATGCATGCCGGTCATTCATCCTCACTCCCTACCTACACCCAGCAACCCAGAGTGAGAGACGATACAACGTGGCCCACAAATCTACACGCAATGTGGTGGAGCGCACGTTTGGACTGCTGAAGAGCAGGTTCCGCTGCCTCCACAAGAGCGGAGGCGCACGCCAGTACAAACCCATCACCTGCTGCAAGATAATTGCCACTTGTGCAATGCTGCACAACCTTGCCACGAAAAAAGGTACAGATGTGGAACTAACATATTTTGAGGACAACGAGGATGAGTCAGGCCAGCCAGAGGGCAGCGCAGCTAGAGTGCCAACTGCAATCGATGGGAGAGAGAGACGGGCAGAGATCACATGCAACTATTTCTGAGTAAGTGAGGGGACACAGCGAGTCGTGAGCAGTCATGACGTAGTTTAATGTGGCACCACGCCATGAACACATGAACAGGCCAATCTGGCAATATGCCATCTATACAATGAGTATGTCCAGGGTTACGTCACCCAATGGCAAGTGGATAAGCAGGGCCACATCAATGTTTGCGCATACGCGCTGCAGTGGTGGATTGCACGGCCTGTGCATCCTCACTAGAGCCAACCCCAAGCCGCCTGCTGCTCCTGCGTGCTTCTGGGACGGGGGGTGTGATGCTGCTGCTGGTGTCGATGCTCTCCGCAGCATCCCCTGCAGCAGTTGTCGACGCCTGACTTGTCAATAGCACCCCTAGTGCACTTGTCACCTGCACCATCCCCCGTGACAGGTCGCTGCAGCACTGTGTTAGGCCCTCCTGCATCGTCACAGAGCGCCGGCAAAGTAGGGAAGTCGCAGTTGCCAGACGGTTGAGTGCCCTGCTGGTAGTGTCCCTTCTCTGGCGTTCCCGGCGCCGTGCTTCGATGTCAGCATCTAATTTGCTGCACAACTGCTGGATTGACTGGGACATGTCCCGAATGCCCGCAGCCATGCCGCCAATGTTTGTGTCCATGTTGACTAAGCTTGTCCTCATCACCCGCATGTGCCTCTGGACTGACATTACTGCCTTTGATTGCAGGCGCTGTTGCTTCAACATTTGGCCCTCGAGCCCCAAGAAGACACCATGGCCGTCAGTGGGTGCTGGTGGACTCTGGACACGCGACCTGCGGCGCCCTCTTGCTCCCGTCTGTGCTGCCTGTGAGGTGTGGGGCACAGTGGGATGGCTCCCTTCCTGGGGCCCGGTACGGTCTTCTGGGCCCATGCTGTCGTCTGACGAGGTGTCTAAGGCTCGTAGCCTGGCTGCTGGACGCCTCCTCATTCTCACACCTGCAAGCGGAGATGTGGCCGGTGAATCGAACATGAGTGGCGATGCTGGCTCTGGTGGTGGTGATGCTGGCTCTCGGTGAGGTGATGCTGGCTCTGTGTGCGGCGAGGCTGGCTGCGTAGGTGGTGCGGCTGCAAGTGGGCCTGCTCCCTGGTCTGCACTCGTGCTGGCTAGCGGTGATTTTTGTGGCCGGTGTGCCGTCTCCCCTGCAGCATGCCCTGTACTGCATGATGTCACATCTGTGGACAGAAAAACAACATTGGCTCAGTGTCCCCGAAGGGCTGCATTGCAAGCGTCACAATAAATCATTTCACATTCCAATCTGTCCTCTGTCTCCTTGTGCCTCGAGTGCGTGACATGCCTTGTTGCCCTGTGACATTTACGTCATGGTTAGTGTTGCCCTGACTACATCTCCGGAATGCATTGCCTGCCTGCACTGACACGTGTGGACTGCAGTGTGATTCTCGTTTCACAATGGGGGATGTGGGATAGGGGTAGGGGCGGCTACATTGCTGTGCTCTCGTCTTACCTTGGTGTGTTGCGGCTCTGGCAGAGCTGTCGGCGTCCCCAAGACCCACGACGCTCTCTTGCTCGAGTGTGGCCGCCACCAGCTCCTCCAGTTCGGTGAGGGCAGGTGCCCTGTTGGTTCCACCTCCGGTCTGGCTGGCCTCCTTCTGGATGTCGCCCATCTTCCTCTTGGTCACAATCCTCAGGTCATACCAGCGCTTTTTGAGGACCTCAATTTCCCTGTGGGTCACTCCCACAGCATTGACCTGCGCCTGGATGGCCAGCCATATGTTGCGCTTTTCGGCCTCAGGCACTTGCAGGGATTGCCTCCCAAACAGCTTCTGGTGCTGCTTCACCACCTCCTCCACCAGCACCTGGAGTTCCTTGGGGCTGAATTTGAGCTTCCTCCTCCTTTCCCCTCCGTCTTTCTGTGTGCTCTGGCTGGACATGCTGTTCGTTTCCCGCTCGCACATGCAACTGCTCCCTGCCTCTCCTCTGCACTCCAAGCCTCTCCAGGGTCGGCTAATTATGTACACCTGCCTGGGTGTGGCCACTTCGGCTAATTGTGTACACCTGCCTGGGTGTGGGCAGTTCCTGGTTGGGTGGGCTGTCGTTGCACAGGATTAGCTGTTTCGTCAAGTCATGTGATGTTATTTACCGAATCCGTACGTACCGATTCGGTATTTTCCGATTCGGTAGATACCACCTCGGTATTTTCCGATTCGGTAGATACCACCTCGGTATTTTCCGATTCGGTAATTATCACCTCGGTATTTACCGATTCGGTGAATTCCGATTCGTATTTACCGACTGTTACCGAATCGGTAACTGTTACCGAATTTTTACCTACATATAACTTACCGGTTCTAATTTACCGATTCGGTACGGCTCGGTATTTAAGAACCGGTAAAATTTATTTACCTACATGAGGCCCTTAGTGTTTTAAGACGTATTGATGAAATGGACCTCCTGTTGCTCCTCTGCATCAACCTAGCTTGGAGATGCGCGGTGCTCACCGGTTGTAAAGGACAACCAGAAATATCTGGGAAAAACACTATGGATGATTAAAGTGCAGGATCAATGAACCTTTCTGCACTGGAGGGGATCAAAGTGAAAGGTCAGGATAACTTTTTTTGTAGAATGTAGACTAAAACAGACTGCCAAATGACTTCAGTGTGGATTTGCTGTGGACTTGGCAAGAAGTCCGTGATGCATTCCTGTTCACTATAAAAATGGCAAAAAGGACAAAAAAGTGTTACGAAACATGATAACTTTTTTTAAAATTTTGATAATACTGTAAATTGGAGGAAAGATAGGCGGCCTGATTCACAAAGGGCCTGCGCTCCCGTGGAGGAGGCCCCGCAGTTGTGCGGGAGTCTCCGCACTCGTGGCAGAATCTCCGCAATGAGAATTATCAACAATCAACCGACTAAGCCCACTATTCTGATGTTGATAAATGGAGTAATATTAAGTTGTGTAATAGTAGCACCTTTGATTTAAAATCATATAAAAAACAGCAGTAAACATTTATTCCTGCTGCAATAATGTGTGTGGTATAAATGTACCAATGAATGGTCTGCTTTGCTGGTCAGGAGTGACAATCTGCACATTTTATATCGCAGTCGTTTTCACTATAATCAATCAGTATAATATGCACTGTGAAAACAGCTGAGTGGATTGACATGAAACTTTGCATGAACATATCACAGGTTTTGTTTTGGTGTAAATCCATTTAAAGATTTATTAGAAATCCCCAGCCACAAAGTAATGGTCAGATGTTTTAGAACATGATTGAATCTGTACTCTGAACCTGATTAGCTTCGATGAGATATCCATTTTTTTCCCATTGGCAGCCATTAGAGTCCCAAACTGGGGACCACAGACCACATTATGGAAGGCATTTTTGTTCACTAGGGTAGGTGTGGCAGGTTGAAGATACCTTTCCAATCCCTTGCAAGGGTAGTTCAGAAAACACCTTAAAGTAGTGTCAATACATTATGACATAATATGTCAACTTTTGGGATAAGAAGGGGAAGAGATACTTGTTCAAATCTATTATTAGATAATTAAAACCAATTGTATTTAATTTTATTGCTATTTACTATTTAATGATTACTAAATATGTAATTAATACTTCTGTAAATTATTTAACCCCTTCGCTGCTAGGCCTCCCCCCGTGCTAAGCCTTTTTTTGTTTATGTGAGGTAGTTCGCACTTTGGCCCCTGTAACGTTTTGACCACATAAGGTATCCACGCCAAATTTGTGTCCTTTTCTTCCAATATCATGGGGATTCTAAAGGTATCCTGGGTTTGTGGATTGCCCTGGAATGGACCCAGAAATTAGCCAAAATACAGCTACATTTTCTTTTTTGGGGTGAAAATGGGAAAAAAGAGTTACAGTTAAAAGCATGTTTTTTCCCCTACAAATGGTATCATCAAAGGGGTTGTGGTGCTGAAATCACCATTTTCGAGGAGGAGCCTAGCGCGCAACCAAGATGGCCGCGTAGGTGCGAGGCTCCCGAGGACCTCCGCAACCTCCCACGACTATCCTGAATTTATCCTGTCTCGGATGAGGGGAATGTGTTGGTGAGCCTGAGCTGAGGTGGCACCCGTTTCCCGTTGTCAAATCGGACCTCGGACACCGGAGTGAGCACCGATTGAAGTCTGCGGCCTTCTCCTCGCCAGACCCCGGATTTGTGCTGAGGGGTGACCCAGTGACAAAGTGAACAACAGCGGCGGGCCGGGCCTGGCGAGTCGCGCACTCCGCGCTTTCGCTTTCGCACCCCCTTGCAATCACTGCAGGGTTGGGTCGTGGGGCTCTTTGCGTTGGTGTGGTCTCGCTGGGAGACTTGGCCTGCCCGCCGGCTGTGACCCACCCCGCCGATCGGGGGTGGCCCCCCCCCGGAGCTTGTGGCCCTGATTGCCTGCCCTTCACGACGTGACTGGTGCGACCGGGAGACTAGCGGCCATGGCCACCAAACAAGATGGAGACCGGGCAAAGACCAAGCCGACCCGGCGTGGCACCACCCATCAGGCCAACAGTATGGACCGCTATACCCTCCAGAAGGGATCTCCTGGCGGACCGCACAAATCCCCTGAGGACCCTCCTGATGCCCCGGACCTGCCCACGGATCTGACTCTGCGGGATGTCATGGGCGCCATTGCCGAGATGAAGGCCTTGGTAGGCCAGCGGTTCGACACACTGGCACAGAAGATCGACTCGGTCCTCGTGGATGTTGGCCTGGTGAGGGCCGATCTTTCCAAGACCAACGACCGAGTTGATTCTTTGGCCCACACCGCATCGGGCCTTACTACTGATGTGGCGGCGCTACAAACAGAGGTGCGCCGGCTTAGTCAGGCGAGCGCGCTTATGGATCGGCGCCTGGAGGACTCCGAGAGTCGGGTCCGGAGAAACAACATCCGCATCATCGGAGTACCCGAGGGACGGGAGGAAGCGGCGGCGGACCTATTTGTGGAGGCCCTGATCGCTACCCATCTCCAGCCACGGGGGCTGAGTAAATTCTTCGCGGTGGAGCGGGCCCACAGGGTTCCTGGGGGAAGGCCGAAGGTCGGGGCCCCTCCGCGGCCCCTCATTGCCCGGATTTTCAACTTTCGGGACAGAGACGCTATCCTGCAAGCCTCCAGACTTTTGGGGCCGGTTAAGCTTGACAACATGGAGGTGAACTTTTATCCGGATTTCACCCCAGCGGTCCAGAAGCAGAGACTGAGCTTCCAGGGCGTCAAGCGCCGTCTTCTGGACTTGAACCTTAAATACGCAATGCTCTTCCCAGCCAAGCTGCGAGTGGAGGTAGAGGGTCGCACGCACTTTTTTGATCGCCCCGAAGCGGCCGGAGACTGGCTGGACACTCTGTCTGGGGATCGTGATCTGGGGGGCGGGGGGGGGGGCGGCGGGGGGGGACGGCACACTGGATCGGGACTGAGGGGGTGATGTTGGGCTTCACTCTGGACAAAAATGTTGCCACTTTCGATTAAGCATCTGTCTGTATAATTTCCCCTCCTATGGAGGTTGTATGGGGTCTCTTGGGGGTTCTCCCTCCTCCTCTAGGGGGAGGGACCTGGGGCGCCTCCTCCTTGGCCTTCCGGGGGGGATTCTGGTGGTGGGGGGGGATTTCAATGCGGTGGTTTCCGGGACTGTGGATCGTCACCCCCCTAGGGACCTCCCCCGGGCCCAAGCGTGGCTCTCTGGTCTATTGGACACTTTGGGATTGGTGGATTGCTGGCGTTTAAAACATCCCACGCAGTTACAGTATACCTTCCATTCGGGGGCCCATGGTAGTCTCTCACGACTAGATTATGTCCTGGTCCCGGCGGCCTAAGTTGGGAGGGTGGGAGAGGTGCGCCATTTGGCACGGGGTATCTCGGACCATTCCCTGCTCCTGTTACACCTGGACCTTTTTCCGAGGGGTGAGGGTAGGGTGGTCCCGATCAATCCCTGGTACTTGCGCGACCCCACTATTCGCGCTGAATTGATTAAATCCCTCCAGCGCTACTTTGACGAGAATGTGGGGTCCGTGCCTTCGGCTGTCTCACTGTGGGAGGCATTCAAGACAGTACTACGAGGAGAGGCCCTGTCCCTCATTTCCCACACCCGGAGGCGCGAGCGGGAGGAGGTGACCCGGGTGGAAGCTGAGATAGCCGAGTTGGAGGGTAATCTAGAAAGTGGGGTGACGGATGCTGTATTACATGTCCTCCAACTCAAGCAAGCGGCCTATAGGGCCCTCGTCACGGAGGCAGCCAGGGGCCTCAGTAGAGAGCAACAGGGGAGATTGTATGATGTGGGTGATGAGGCTGGTAAATTGATTGCGTGGCTGGACAAAAAGGAGAGAGCGAGTCGTGTAGTCCCGCTGATTGAGAAAACAGACGGTGTGTGTGTTACTGAGCCGGAAGAAATTGTCTCCTGCTTCGCGGACTATTTCCGTGGGGTGAATTCCCCGGTGTCTTCCTGCTCTGAAGAGGATTCCCGTACCCTGCTCAGGGATATCGCACTGCCTTCCCTTTCGGAGGAGGACAGAGTGTCGTTGGACGCCGCTCCAACCTCCGACGAAATTGCCCTCGCCTACGTTCGGTCGCTTCCGGCAAGGCCATGGGTCCTAATGGTCTCCCCATCGAGTTGTACAAATTGAGACCGGATACGCTGGCACCACATCTCCGATCGATGTTCCTGGAGGCCCATTCGGTGGGCTCCCTCCCGCTGGACCAGCGTCTGGCTACAATCGTGGTTATCCACAAGGAGGGGAGACCTCGGGACCGGGTTACCTCCTATCGGCCCATTTCGCTACTGAACGCGGAGCCTAAAATTCTCGCCAAGGTCCTGGCCAATCGGCTGGTCGGCGTGGTGGGCGAACTGGTTCACCAGGATCAGTCCGGCTTTATTCCCCATCGTAACACAGCTCTTAACTTGCGGCGTTTGCATGGGGTGCTTGCACGTGTTCAGTACATACGGGAGCCGGCCATTTTGGCATCCCTGGACGCCACCATGGCGTTTGATACGCTTGAATGGCCATACATCTGGGCGATGCTTGCGAAGTTTGGCTTTGGCGCAGGGTTCATCATTTGGGTCAAATTGCTGTATTCGGGCCCATTGGCGCAGGTGGTGGTGAACGGCAGAGTATCGGCTCCGTTCGAGCTGGGCCGGGGCACGCGGCAGGGCTGCCCCTTATCGCCGCTCCTGTTTGCGCTTGCCTTGGAGCCCCTGGCAGAGTGGCTGCGGTGGGAGCCTTCCATCCGTGGTCTCCGTTGGACCCCCGAGCATGAGGACCGCGTATCCCTATACGCTGATGACATCCTCTTGTACCTAGCTTCCCCACGTAACTCACTTATAGTACTGGTTGATGTTTTGCATTCATTTGGCCGTAACTCCGGACTTGTCATCAACTGGGCTAAATCGTGCGTGTATGTTCTCTCTGGGGAGGCGCCCATTCTCCCGCGGGGCTGTCCGATCCAGATCGCCCCGCAGGGATTTCGGTACCTGGGTGTCTTCATTACTCTGGACCCGGAGGCCCGGTATGATCGGAACTTGCTTCCCCCCCTCCAGCGCCTGAAGGAAGATGTCACGCGCTGGCGGCGCTTGCCGCTCTCGCCGCTCGGCCGGGCGGCATTGTTTAAGATGATGTCTCTGCCGCGCTTCCTCTACGCCTTGCAGAATACTATGGACCCCGTCCCAGCGTGCTACTTCCGTGAGGTGGAGAGTTTACAGCGCCGCCTGTTCTGGGACGGGAGGCCGCGTATCGCCCTGGCGAAGCTGACGCTCCCATGGTATGACGGCGGGATTGCCCTCCCGGATATCAAACGATACTATTGGGCCTCCCAGCTGGCTGCGATTAATCACGGCCTGTATGGGCCCGCTTTAAACCTGGCATTCGAAATGGATAAGATGCTACTCCCGGGTGGGGACTATAATCGAGCGCTCTACTCCAGCACGCCCGACGCTCGGCTGACCGGCCCCACGCGTTTCATGGTGCGAGTGTGGCATGCGGCTAATGTGGCGATGGGGTGGAAGGATCGTCTGACCCGGGCATCACCACTATACGCGTCCGAGCAGTTGGGCTCCCTGTGGACCTCGAAGGGCTTCGAGAAGTGGGACATGATAGGCATTAGCAAGGTGGGGGATCTCTGGACGAGGGGAGGATTTAAAACGTTCGAGATGTTGCAGACGGAGTTCCACTTGCATGGCAGGGAGTACTTTCGGTATTTGCAGATCCGTCATGCACTGGGCTCCGTCTTCCCGGACGTTGCAGCCATCCCGGAGTGTTCCCCCCTTCCGGACAGCACGATCTCACTGATCTACAAAAAACTGATCAATGACCGCACGGGATTGCTGACTGCCCTTCGTGAGGCTTGGGTTGCCGATGGACTGGAGCTGGACGACGAGGACTGGACCCTTGCGGTGGCCTCCCCGAAAGAGGTGGCCATACCGGCCCGCCTTCGCTTCGTCCAGCTCAAGATACTCCACAGAGTCTACATGACGGGGCCGAGGCTTCTGCGTATGGGCTATGCTGTGGACGGGTTGTGTAAGCGTGGGTGTGGCGCTTTGGGGACCTTTCTGCATATATTGTGGGAATGCCCGGAGGTGGAGCGATTCTGGCGTGGTGTGCATGAGGTCCTGCGTGTGGTTACGCATGTGGTGCTGCTACCCGAAGCGAGGAGATGCCTGTTGAATGTGTGGGAACCTACCGACTACTCGGCGCCACAGACGTGGTGGGTGACTCTGGGATATATGGTGGCCAAGCGTGATATTGCTCAACTGTGGGGATCTCAGAGGTCCCCGACTGTCTCGGCCTGGAAGGAGCATATGGATTGGTGCATGTTTCGGGAAAAGGTGGTGTATGTTGCGAGAGGTAAGCCTGGGACATGGGTGAAAGTCTGGGGCCCCTGGAACGCCTACCGCGGGGGAATCTGTACTCCACCGTTATTGCCCGATCCGTCGCCTGCCCCATCCCCGTAGCCGACCCATCTTCCCTGTTCCGGGCATTGAGTTTTACCCAGCCCTAATCCTGATCTCTTCCCCTTCTTGATACTCCTATGGATTGGTAGGGTCCCCCTCTCAGGGGAGCACATGCTGCTATTTCTGATTGTAGATTGCCTTGTGTTTTTTTTTTTTTTGTTTTTTTTTCTGGTTGTTATTTCAGTTTAAAATGAAACCGTACAGTGGGGTCCGGAAGGTGTGGCTATCAACGCTGCTAACTCCTGTGCATCTTCCTCAGCCGCAACGCGCGCTCTACAATGTGTATCATATGCTCCTTTTGTTTACAAGCGGCCGGCCGGAAGGTTGTAGGCCCATCTTTGTATATTTTTTGAGTTTTGTAATAAACGGTTTCAAAAAAAAAAAAAAAAAAAAAAGAAATCACCATTTTCCCAACTTTCAGGGATAAGCAGACTTTGCCAGAAAACTAAAATATTTTACACAGTTTGGGCATTTTTCTGGGACATAGCCTATTTTTGCTATTTTTGGTGCTTTCAACCTCCTTCCAGTTAATGGTAGAAATGGGTATAAAAGCAATAATGGATCCTGGAAAGCTCTACATTTTAGAAAAGTAGGCAAAATTCTTAATTCAGCAAGGGGTCCTTTGTGTAGGTCCTTCAAGGTTTCTTTATAGAAACTAACAGTTGAATATAGGAAAAATTGAAAATTAGTTGGAAAAAACAGCCATTTGTGTCAACGTTTTCACCTGTAACTTCTTCTAATTATGACAGCTGTTTGAAAGTTATATACTGCTACATCCGCTGGACCATTCTGGTTGTGGGGATATATAGGACTTGTAGGTTCACCAAGAACCGGACGAACCCAGAGCCAATAAGTGAGAAGCATCTTGTAATTTTTTTTATTATGTGCCGGGTATATAGCAATTGATTTGGGAAAATATATACATGGAAAAATCGGTATGAAAGACACCTATGTATTTCTGAAATTGGAACAAAATATAGAGTTTAGAAACAGTAGATATTTGCACATTTCCGAAATTGGGAGTACCCATACTAGCATGAGAATTATAGGTCATTTTTCTAAATGACTTCTTTTTTACACATTGTCTTTCATTGGGAAGCAGGAATGCATCAAAAGGCAACTGGTAATAACAGTTGCTCTACAATTCTGTGTTACCCTAAGTCTCCTGATAAAAATGGTACCTCATTTGTGTGGGTAGGCCTAGTGCCCACAACAGAAAACGGCTCAAACGCAACGTGGACACATTTTATTTTTACAGTGAAAACGCACCCTTTTTTTGCAAAGTGCCTAGCTGTAGTTTTTTAACCCTAGCTCTACCGGCACCTAGGGAAACCTAGCAAACCTATACATTTTTGAAAACTAGACACCCAGGGAAATCCAGGATGGGGTGACTTGACTGGCTCTCACCAGGTTCTGTTACCCATAATCTCTTGCAAACCTAAACATTTGTGCAAAAAAACACATTTTCCTCACATTTCTGTGGTGGAAAGTTCTGGAATCTGCGTGGATCCACAAAATTATACCCACCCCGCGTTCCACAAAGTCTTCCAGGAAAAATGGTACATCACTTGTGTGGGTAGGCCTAGTGCCCGCAACAGGAAACGGCCCAAAACGCAACGTGGACACACCACATTTTCATTGTGAAAACGGACGACTTCATTTGCACAGAGCCTAGCTGTAGTTTTTGAAACCTAGCTCTGCCGCTACCTAGGCAAACCTAGCAAACCGATACATTTTTTAAAACTAGACACCCAGGGGAATCCAGGATGGGGTGACTTGACTGGCTCTCACCAGGTTCTGTTGCCCAGAATCCCTTGCAAACCTAAAAATTTGTCAAAAAACCCCACATTTTCCTCACATTTCTGTGGTGGAAAGTTCCGGAATCTGTGTTGATCCCCAAAATTCCACCCACTCCGTGTCCCTCCAAGTCTTCCGAGAAAAATTGTACCTGATTTGTGTGGGTAGGCCTAGTGCCCGCGACAGGAAACGGCCCAAAACCCAACATAGACACACCACATTTTCACAGTGAAAGCGGTCATTTTTTTGCAAAGTGCCTAGCTGTAGTTTTTGAACCCTAGCTCTGCTGGCATCTAGAGAAACCTAGCAAACCTATACATTTTGGAAAACTAGACACCCTGGGAAATCCAGGATGGGGTGACTTGACTGGCTGTCACCAGGTTCTGTTACCCAGAATCTCTTGCAAACCTAAAGATTAGTCCCAACAAACATATTTTCCTCACATTTCTTTAGTGGAAAGTTCTGGAATCTGCGTGGATCCACAAAATTCCACCTGCCCCACGTTCCCCAAAGTCATCCGAGAAAAATGGTACCTCACTTGTGTGGTTAGGCCTAGTGCCTGCGACAGGAAAAAGCCCAAAACACAACGTGGACACACCACATTTTCACAGTGAAAACTGACCCTTTTTTTGCAAAGGTCCTAGCTGTAGATTTCGAACCCTAGCTCTGCCGGCATCCAGGGAAACCTAGCGGACCTATACATTTTTTAAAACTAGACACCCAGGGGAATCTAGGATGGGGTGGCTTGAATGGCTTTCACCAGGTTCTGTTACCCAGAATCCCTTGCAAACCACAAAAGGTGTAAAACAAACATATTTATCTCACATTTTTGGGGTGGCAAGTTCTGGAATCTGCGTGGATCCACAAAACTCCACCCACCCAGCGTTCCCCAAAGTCTTCTGAGAAAAATGGTCCCTCACTTGCGTGGGTGGGTCAAGTACCCGCAGCAGGCAAGGGCCCAAAACCTATTGAGGCGACATCAAAATCACCTATCGCAAACCAACCTGGTTTTGCAAACAGGGGTCCAATGAGTTTTTGACCCCGGGTTCGACGGCCATCTAGGGAAACCTACCAAACCCACACATTTCTCAAAACTAGACACCTGGGGGAGTCCAGCAAGGTATGGCTTCTGTGGGTCCCCCAACATTCTCCTACCCAGAATCCCCTGCAAACCTCAAATTTAGCTGAAAAAATCACTTTTTCTCAACTTTCTGTGTGGGAAAGTTCTGGAATCTGCGTGGATCCACACATTTCCTCACACCCAGCGTTCCCCTAGGTCTCCTGATAAAAATGGTACCTCACTCGCGTGGGTGGGTCAAGGACCTGCAACAGGCAATGGGCCCAAAACCTAGTGAGGCGACATCAAAATTTCATATCACAAACCAACCTGGTTTTGCAAGGGGGGTCCCATGAGTTTTTGGCCCCGGGCTCGGCGGCCATCTAGGGAAACCTACCAAACCCACACATTTCTGAAAACTAGACACCCGGGTCCAGTGAGGTATGGCTTGCGTGGCTCCCCCAACATTCTCCTACCCAAAATCCCCTGCAAAACTCAACTCCTGAAAAAATACCTTTTTTCTCAAATTTCTGTGTGGGAAAGTTCTGGAATCTGCCTGGATCCACAAATGTCCTCTCACCCAGCATTCCCCCAGGTTCACCGATATAAATGGTACCTCACTTGTGTGGGTAGGCATAGTGGCTGCAACAGGGAATGGTCCAAATTGTACTGTGAGACTTCAAATTACCTATAACAAAACTACCTGGTTTTGAGGGGGGGAATCCTGGGGTTTTGGCTCCGGGCTCGGCGGCCATCTTGGGAAACTACCAAAATCATCTTACTAGGGACACTAAGGAGAATTCTGTGAGGTAGGACTTTTGTGCGGGCACGGTGATTCACACAAAAATATGTGGAAATGTGTTTTTTTCAGCTAAATTTGAGGTTTGCAGAGCATTCTGGGTAGGAAAACTTTGGGGGATTCACGCAAGCCATACCTGGCTGGACTCCCCCGGGTGTCTAGTTTTCAGACATGTGTGGGCTTGGTAGGTGTCCTTAGCTGGCCGCCAAGCCCGGGGCCAAAAACTCATGGGACTCCCCTTGCAAAGCCAGGTTGGTTTGTGATAGGTAATTATTATGTCGCCTCACTAGTTTTTGGGCCTTTGCCTGTCCCGAGTCCTTGACCCACCCACGTAAATGAGGTACCATTGTTATCGGGAGACCTGGGGGAATGCTGGGTGGGAGGAAATTTGTGGATCCAAGCAGATTCCAGAACTTTCCCACACAGAAATTTGAGAAAAAAGTTTTTTCAGCTATATTTGAGATTTGCAGGGGATTCTGGGTAGGAGAATTTTGGGGGACCCACGCAAGCCATACCTCGCTGGACTCCCCCGGGTGTCTAGTTTTCAGAAATGTGTGGGTTTGGTAGGTTTCCCTAGATGGCCGCCGAGGCCGGGGCCAAAAACTCATGGGACCCCCCTTGAAAACCAGGTTGGTTTGTGATAGGTAATTTTGCTGTCGCCTCACTAGGTTTTGGGCCCTTGCCTGTCGCAGATCCTTGACCCACCCACACGAGTGATGTACTATTTTTATCGGGATACTTTGGTGAATGCTGGGTGGGTGGAAATTTGTGGATACACGCAGATTCCAGAACTTTCCAACACAGAAGTTTGAGAAAAAAGTGATTTTTTTCAGCTATATCTGAGGTTTCCAGGGGATTCTGGGTAGAAGAATGTTGGGGGACCCACACAAGCCATACCTCGCCGGACTCCCCCGGGTGTCTAGTTTTCAGAAATGTGTGTGTTTGGTAGGTGTCCCTAGATGGCCGCCGAGCCGGGAGCCAAAAACCCATGGAACCCCCCTTGCAAAACCAGGTTGGTTTGTGATAGGTAATTTTGATGTCGCCTCAATAGGTTTTGGGCCCTTCCCTGCCGCAGGTACTTGGCCCACTCACACAAGTGTGGTACCATTTCTATTGGGTTACTTGGAGAAATGCTGGGGGGTAGGAAATTTGTTGTTTCTTTCTGCAGCGTGAACATTTTGCCACAATAATGCAAGGAAAATGTGACTGTCACATTTTGAGGTTTGCAGGACATTGTGGGTAAGATAACTTGTTGGGATCCACAAGAGAGACATCACCATGTACTCCCATGGGTGTTTAGTTTACGACAATATCTACAGTTGGTAGGTTTTTCTTAGATGGAATGTACACCTTGGCAGAGAAGAGAGAAATATTCCCTTGTTATTATACTTAAAAAAGCATACAATGTTATGTCAAAACAAGAGGGGGGGGTTATTCTATATCAAATATTTATTATTTTCTTAAAAAACATGTTTATCCTTAAAAACATACACAATCATAAAAACATTTCATGTTACATAAAATCACATTAGTAAAAACATCATGTAATACATATTCATTTGATCTCAATCACATATACAATTGTAACCCAATTATAACCAGCATAACATGGAGACAGACAAAATAAAAAGATCCAACTACTCTTTTTCAAATGCACATCAAGAGAAACCCTAAAATACAGCTTGTTACACGTGGATAAATCTGTGCATAATTGAATCTGTATTGGGGCTTTGATTGTGCAAATCCTCAGCGTCGACGCGTTTCGATGGCTTAATGGGATGCGACCATCTTTATCAAGACAACTTTATACTGTCTCCCTCCACAATACATGCAATTCCTAAAACAGACAAATACAAATAATTAATTTTACTGTTCTGGATTGTCTATATTTCTCCCAAAAGGGTTCTTAGAGATTTTTCCGTGCTAGTAATGTTATGGGCCCTCTCCTTGGTTGATTACATTCCAGTGGCCCTCTAATCCGATATGGCACATACTGTTCAAATTACGCATGCATTTTTTTTAGCTCTCAGTTCTACTAATAGCTTTTTTAGTTGTTCGAACCCACCTATGTTCGTCCTTCCCCACATTGGGTGGAGTTCTATGAATTAGTTCTACCAAAACTTGTTTTTTATTTCACTGTCAATTGTTAAATTCAAGCGACTCCTCACCTGAATTGTAAGAGACTTTTCTATGTGCTCCTGGCTCTGTAGATATTGAGCAAACACCAACTCGCCATCTATGTTTCTCCTGATAAGTACAATGGCGTATTGCCTATTGTCTGCAATAAAGGGAAGGAAATATGTAGCATAACTTCAATACACTACCATCCTTATTACTGGACTGACTAAATAATAACCGTGTCCCTGTTGTTTGTCTAATAATTACCTTTTCGTTGGTATAAAAGGTGTGTATATTTTTAACATTTCTTCTTTGAATTGATGGTGCCACTTAATCATACCGTAGGAATTACATATACGTCTTCTTCTTTTCTACAGCGTGTCTACAAATAGAGAGGGAAGAGTGGGGGGAACACTATAAATATGTTTAGTCTATACGCGATCGACGGTCTTACTTTCTACCATCTAAGCGTTTCTATTCCCTCACCTCAATTACGCTGTGTTCTGTCCGTCGTGTTTGTTGCTGGATCGGAGCAAAATCGCTCTCTTGTTTTGGCATTTCCAATTTATAATTAGTAAACCTATCTCTTATTGGTTTGCTTCTCACACATGACTTGTGCTCCGAAAAGCTCATTATTGTGCTGTGCGGAGATTGGTTGCACGCTGCACCTGACGTGTCTACCTGGTGCATGCTCAAATAGGATCTTACTAAGGCACACAGGGATTGGTTGTGAACGGCACATGACTTGTTTTTTCCTAGTGTGTTTTTTTCCCTTTCCTTTTTGTTTCTCAGTCCTTACTTTATTATTTTCTCGCCGCGTTTAAACATTACATAGCCCTAGTCGGGAAGCCCAATATGTCACGATATTATTATCTCCTTTTCTTAGTTACACCTACTGATACCTAATGTCCGTGTTTCACCTAAATACTAAAAGCATTACATGATCCGGGAGGAATTTGTAACCACAAATATATGCTTATATCTGCCATCTGCGTGTTATGCTTACCATTTTATGCTAACTTTATTATTTGTACTTTATTATTTGTTCTTTGTTCCTTGTATACTAACTAAATATTTGTGAAATAAATGTGAGGTAAATGCACACCGCCTGACACAGACAGTTGTCAAAAGGCTTCTTTATTAAGTGCAGGTGCCCGAGGAATCAATTTTATCCTAAAATTCCTCGTATCTCGGTTTGTCAACTGTCTCATAGAAGCACCAGGAAATTCATAAGGTGGGCAAGTAGACAGAAATCCTTAATGCTTAGGGGGGCTTTTAACATGTAAATTCCAGATAGGATGGATAGAAGATTAGCACGACTCAGTGAGTAAGAGCTTCATCCAATCCTCTCTGGAGTTAAGGCCTTTTTCTACGGTATTAAGATAGCAAATGAACCATTGTTCTCTTTTCTTTCGAGTGTACTCTGGATTGCCTCCTCTTCTATTCATCAAAATCTTTTCCAATATAAACCACTTGAAATCATTACAGTCATGGTTTGTTTTGACAAAGTGATCTACCAGGGGCGCATTCTCTTTTTTCGTTCTTATTGCCGATCTATGTTCTAGCAGACGTACACGTAGTTCCCTGCCCGTTTCCCCTACATAGCCTAACCCACATGGGCAGGTTAGGAGGTAAACAATGTTTTTACTGCGGCAGTTATTCAATGTAGTGCTTGTCAAATTTTTACCAGCAAAGGTGATGTTTTTGCCTTCCAAGCATTGTGCACATATTGAGCAGGTGCCGCACTTATGGTTACCCTCAAAGGGTAACCATAAGTGCGGCACCTGCACCAGAAAAGGTGATGTTTTTGCCTTCCAAGCATTGTGCACATATTGAGCAGGTGCCGCACTTATGGTTACCCTCAAAGGGTAACGATAAGTGCGGCACCTGCTCAATATGTGCCACATACACCACCAGCCATGCGTCAGCCTACACACACCGCCATCACATTTAGGATTTTTTAATACAAAACAGAAAACACAAACAAATTGCAAATAGATACAAATCTACTAACACAAAATATGAAACTAAATACATTGCACAAATGCCAACCTTGAAACTGAACAAAAAGTATAAAACAATAGACACCAGGCAGTTCACTTTACCACTCATGGATGCTCCCAAAAATTATTTTGTGTGTGGTACATTCTAAAACAAGCAGGCACACACAGCGCAGGGTTAGAAGGACAAGGGTTAGAAGGACACTCGGGGCAGTACATACGAGTCTCCTTCCGCGTACCTCTTTGCCAACAGACTGTACATTTCCTACTGGAAAAGTCTTTGGCGGGTGTGGGAGGAATGTGATCAGGAAAGTGGCAATCTTTCAATCTAGCCACGTCCTCCACCACTTCAACTCTAGGAACACTTGCCTGTTCCACTACAACAAGGCTGCCTATTACAGACTCCTGAAACTTGGCAAAAGTCATCTTTGACTCAGGACAACAATCCTTGAATACAACAAAATCATTAAAGGCTGCCAAGTGAAAAAGATGGTTAGCCAACTTCTTATACCAAATGTAAGCCTTACGAAGAGCAGTGTAAGGTTCCAACCTCTGATCTACTCTATCAACACCACCCATGTGCCTATTATAGTCTAAAATGCACACAGGTTTGTGCTCTTCAGCAACCTGACCCCGAACAGTGACAGGTGAAGTGCTTTCATCATAGATGGTAGTCAGCATGTAGACATCTCTCCTGTCTGAAAACTTCACAGCTAGAAGTTCCTCGCAACGCAACACACTGCACTGTCCCCGCACAAGCTTTTGACAAGCAAGTTATTTTGGGAAACATTAACGGTTAGAGCGGATTGTGCCACAAGCAGCAGTGTCGACTTTGGCCAATTCCCTGAACAACCGCACACCAGTGTAGAGGTTATCTACATATAAATGGTGACCTTTGTTAAAAAGTCCTCTACCAAGTTCCCACAAAATTTTCTCAGTCACTCCAAAAGTGGACGGACAACCAGGGGGCTTAATCCTGGATTCCTTACCGGTGAAATTAGAGACATATCCATTCCTACTGTCACACAGCATATACAGCTTAATTCCATAGCGTGCCCTCTTACTAGGAATGTATTGCATAAAAACCATGTGGCCCTTGAACAAGTCCAAAGACTCATCCACTGCTATTTCTTTCCCTAGAGCATAGATCTCAGAAAATCGATCTACAAAGTGATCAATGACAGGCCGTATCTTAAAAAGATGGTGACAATCAGGGTGATCTCGTGGCAACGCTAAACCATTATCGACAAAATGCAGCATCCAAATCAGAAGCAAATACTATGATCTCTATTTTGCTGCTAGTGTGTGGGGAGCTTATGTTTGCGGTTTTAACAAATTTCATTGAATTGCACTGACTTGCTGATTTTAGACTTTGAAAGAGTACGCTACCTGTTTTTCACTTTTCACGCTACCGCGGTGTCCGTCTGTCAAAGCGGGCCCGCGGCAAGGTTAGCGTTTTAGCGGTTGCTCCTCCCCCAACCCACATTTTCTATTTAACCGGATGCAGCGTCCGCGCACCGGTAACTGTGATCTCTATTTTGCTGCTAGTGTGTGGGGGGCTTATATTTGCAGTTTTAACAAATTTCATTGAATTGCACTGACTTGCTGATTTTAGACTTTGAAAGAGTACACTACCTGTTTTTCACTTTTCACGCTACCGCGGTGTCTGTCTATCAGAGCGTGCCCATGGCAAGGTTAGCATTTTAGCTGTTGCTCCTCCCCCAACCCACATTTTCTATTTTATTTGAAAGAGTACGCTACCTGTTTTTCACTTTTCACGCTACCGCGGTGTCCGTCTATCAGAGCGTGCCCATGGCAAGGTTAGCGTTTTAGCTGTTGCTCCTCCCCCAACCCACATTTTCTATTTAACCGGATGCAGCACCTGCGCCAGCCACTCTGCTCGTCACATGTTAGAAGAGCTGGGAGGTAAGAGGTCTTTTAGTAGGAACAAACTGATGGCACTGGACAATGTCAGATGCACTGGTGGGGATAAATGGGCAGTCCTTCAGAGCCTGTCTAGGACTTGCCCTTCCTGCAAGTTCTGTTTTTGCACCAAGGAGTTAGCCTTTGCCCAGCGTACTGAGAGAGAGAATAGAATTTGGGCTGCACTTATTAATTCACGCTCTATGGTTAAACATGCCCCCGACATCCATGAACTTCTCTCGGATGAACACTTAGATGTGATATTTATAACTGTAACCTGGCTCGGCGAATCTTGCGCCCCAGTGATTGAGCAGGCTATCCCTTTAGGATATAAAATTGCAAGATTGGACTGCAAAACAGGGAGAGGGGGTGGGATTGCAGTGGTGCTCAGGGATACCTGGGTCTTCTCCAGTGAGGCTTCAGTGGGGATAGTGGAGGGGGAGGCGCTTGACTTCTCCATTGTTATATCGCCCCACTACACACTGGACGGTACTTTGGTTTACCGGCCCCCTGGCCCCCCGGTGCATTCCTGAAAGCCCTGGATTATGTCATTATTCCACGCACCCTACGCTTTCCAAACTTTCTCCTTCTGGGCGATTTTAACATTCATTTAGATTGCCCTGAGTCCCCTGGTTCTAGGGAGCTAATGGACCTGTTTGATCTGGCACAACTAACCCAGTGGATAAAATCTCCCTCACATCAAGAGGGACATATAATTGACCTGGTTTGTTCCAACTTTGCTTTGTCCGTATTGGACCCCCTGCAGGTCATTTGGTCAGACCACCATCTGGTACAGTTTTCTTGGATTATAGGGAAACTTCCGTCCCCTCTAGTCCCGGCCCATAATAATCCGATTCGGAAGATCAACATCCGGCCCTCTCTGAGGCTCTCTCAACGTCTTGCCCGCCGGTCTCCTGTGATCTTGAAGGAGCGGTAGTTCGTTTTTCCTCCTGGATCAGTCAAGGAGTCGGTGCAGTGTTAAAACCTCCCTCCACCAGGCGACCAAGACTAATTCCATCTAAGCCATGGTATTCAGGCACTCTTAGAGACCTCAAATTGGCCTGTAAAACACTGGAACGGCGCTGGCGTCGGGACTACTGTCTCCAGGACAAAAATGCCTGGTGCAAAGCTCAGAGAGACTACTATGCAGCCATTGGGGCGGCTAAAAGCAGTTTCCACGCTGATCAGATTGCTAAAGCTAGCAACAATAGCAAGGAGATTTTCTCTATTGTAAGAAGTTTTTTGTCACCTGTCGCTGAACAAACGGTCCTCCCAGCCTCATTTAAATGGTGTGAGGAGCTGTCTTCCTTTTTGGTTGAAAAAATACAGAATATTCAAGACAGTCTCGGGTCGGGTCCCCTGTCGCCGAGGGACCCCTCACTTTCGTTTTCTTTAGCGTCTACATTTTCAACTCCCTCATTTATGAACTTCGTGCCCATAGCCGGACCAGATACTCTGGCCATCCTCAAATCCCTCAAGTCACGGTCTCCGTCTGACCCTTGTCCTGCCAGAGTGCTCGCGGGGGTCGCTGAGTGGGTCTATCCCGAGGTCAATAGGATTATTAACCTATCCCTATGGACAGCTGTCATTCCTTTGAGCTGGAAACAGGCTAAGCTCGTACCACTCTTGAAAAAACCTTCCTTAGACCCGACAAAACTTGGTAGCTTCGCCCTATCTCTCTTCTACCGGCATTGTCAAAGGTCTGTGAGAAGGTGTTTTTTTGACAGCTGGAGGTCTCTGTGGAAACATCTGGTCTTCTCCATCCGGCGCAGTCTGGTTTTAGGGCAACTTACAGTACCGAGACTGCATTGGTGGAAATGGCTGAGGCAATTAGGGAGTGCCTGGACGCGGGCGGCAGAGCGGTGCTGATTTTACTTGACCTCTCTGCTGCCTTCGATACGGTGCCCCACCAATTACTCCTTGCTCGCCTCTCAAATATTGGCATTGCTGGCCCTGCCTGGGACTGGATGAAATCCTTCTTGGAAGAGCATACCCAGCAGGTTTGGATTCCTCCTTTCTTCTCTATTGCCAAGAAGATGTCCACTGGAGTCCCTCAGGGCTCTACTCTGAGCCCTCTGTTTTCTAATATCTATTTGACTCCTCTGATTTTTCTGGCTGAGGAAATGAGAGCAAAAATAATTGCATATGCTGATGACACCCAGCTCTTATTTACTTGGAAGAACTCCGACCTGTCAACAGAAACTGCCCAGAATTGTCTCTCTGCTGTGTTTAAGTGGTTGGCTTATGCCCAACTGAAATGCAATGAGGACAAGTCTGAGGTCCTATTATACGGTCGGTTCCCGCCCGCCTTTAGAGAATCTTTATGGCCTCCTGACTTCCCTCGCCCTAACTCTGAGGGTGCTCCAGCAAAAATCTTGGGGGTCTGGTTTGAAGAGGACTTACGGTTTACGGAGCAAATTAAGAAACTCACTGGAGTATGTTTTGGCACCCTCAAGTCTTTAAGAAGGTTCCTCCCTTTGCTGCCAGTGTCAGCTAAGGAAATGGTCATTCGTGCTCTCATTCTCTCCCATCTTGACTATGCTAATGCTCTGTATGTGGGGACTCCTGGATACCTACTCAAAAAACTACATACCGTACAGAATGCCGCTGCTAGACTTCTGCTCAACATCCTTGGAAGATCGAGCGTAAAACAGTACTTACGCAATTTGCATTGGCTGCCTGTGGCTCAGAGAGTGCAATTTAAAGCTCTTACCCTGGCGCACAGAGCGCTGCACGATCTTGGACCTATGTATATCAGGAAGCGATTTGCTTTCTATGTCCCGAATAGATTGTTGCGTTCAGCCACCCACCGACGAATGGTGATCCCACATTTCCGCAGAACATGGTTGGGGGCCAGTCTCTGTCTGTCAAAGTAGCCATGGCATGGAACTCCTTGCCCCAGGAACTACGGAATATTAAGGATCTCAGAATTTTTAAAAAACAATTGAAAACTTTCCTCTTCCCGTAGTCGTGTTAAGTTCTGTTCCATTGGGTCACTGTTATTTTGCGCGCCAGGACACTCTTGAGTATTTGTGCGCGGTATAAGTTCATTATAACGTATAACATATAACATACCTATCACAACTCATGACTGCCGGAAATATAGCCGTTGCCATCAAGGGACTAGTAGACCAATATAAAGACATTGATGGCTTCCTTAGCAAGCCCATCAAAAGAGTTAAACCCAAGAACTTCTTCAACTCTTCCAGATTTGTGGGAGTCCACCGGGTAGCTCTAGAGTGGAGCCTAAGGCTGGCACTGTTGTCCCTCAAAAACTGTTCGACATACAAATTAGTCTGCTCAACAATCTCTGCTAAAAATACTTTGTCCATAAACAACTGAAAAAAATGAATCTGCAAAAAACATTCTGTATTCACTCTACACCCTGGAACACCAGTAAAGTCTGGCAATGCCGGCTGCACCATGCCTGGGACAACCCAGAGGTCATTACTTCCAAGTGGAAGCCTTGCAGCCCCAGGCTGCAGCCCAGATGCCTCTTGCTGCACTATCGGCACATCAATGCCCTCCTCTAAAACATTCACTTCATCCGCACTAAGAGTAGCTTCATCCACACTGAGAGTAGCTTCATCATCCGATGATTCCATGTGGAGAGAAAACTCACTGCCTGAATCTTCCACTCCCTCCTCTGCCTCAGATGCAGAGTCCGTCTCTGAACCAAGGGCAGGAAAACTCAAAAAGCATACCAACAACCTGTTGAGCTGTAATCCTGCAGCTGGCCATTATCCTTACTAAGAAAGGAGACTGCACAAACAAGTCAACAACAACCAACACTGTGCAAAATAAGTAAGTAAAGAAAATTGGTGTCTTTATCACAAAGGTCTATATACTCAAAAACAATACGATTCACTTGCAAGAGACAGCTACACTCACCAGTACCTACTCTGCAGAGACACAACAAAAACCAACAATATCCCAGTAGAAAGAAAAAAACAAAACCAATTACTCACAAGAGAACAAAATACACATCAAGCACAAATGCAAAAAGATTTTAACACTCAAAAAACAGAAGCCAAACATACTGCTATTATTACACCATTTGCAAAAAACTCATTCATGCAGGGAAAAGAAACTCATTTACATTGAACAAAAAAAAAGTCTCTTACCAAACACATGCAACTACACAAACAGCAGAACCACCAGTAACGAAACCGCAACCTGGAACAGTCTAAAGAGCAAAAGCCTTGCACTAGAACCAAAAGGGAGAAATAAAGCATTACAATTGCAATTCTATGTCAGGACCGAAGCTTCTGATTATGCTTTTCTTTCTCCGCTTTAATTAACATACAAAACTCACAGCAGCCTGAAAAGCAATAAACAATATTTTTTCCGCCAAAACTCATGAAAAAATATTCAAATCCGATAGAAAAACAAACAAAGTCCGAAACTCAGACTAAAAATCCCACGAGTCCATAGGAGCCATTAGACAGTAAGCCCTTCCACAATGTTCATTACATCCAGATAGCACCTCCATCTTAGCTGGCCCTCCTCTCTTTCTTCGCTGCTTCGCAGCCAGTTAAGTTGGTTTTTACTTCTCTCTAATGCTGTGGTGTTTGTGGCCCCAGAGCACGGGTTTATCATTGTGGAGGGGGGGGCTTGTGATATTATTTGTGTTCTTCACTATTGTATTTCAGATTCCCTGTGGCCGCGGGAGTGTTTGCGCTCCTTACACGACTGTTTTCCCTTTGTTCTGCGTAGTTCTGTGAGCCCGCTAGGGGGAGCTCTCGCGGTTCGCTGGTCCCGCGGCACGTCTCCTCAGTTGAGGAGCCGCGCTGCGGGAGCTGGACCGTTCATGAGCTTTGCTCCCTGCTGCCACACCTGAACGCCCTTCGGGGTCTGTATTTCCCCAGTGCTTGTCTCTGTTTCACTCTCCGGCGGGGGTCCGTAGTGTGGTTCTGCCGCGTTTATGCCTTCGGGCACGCTCTGCACGGTGTCACTTTCTGATGCGCTGGGTGGCAGTGAAAGCTCGGTCAGTCTTGCTGAGGGCTTACGCGCATCTGAGGCGTGTGCAACCTCAATAGCGGTATTTAGCCTGCGCTAAATCGTTTGCAGTCCTATGGTCTGCCCATACTGCCTCTGGGTCCCCCAGGCCTGCCTTTGGCTTTGAGTTCGGCGGGAAGCTCCTGCTTCTGGGGGCAGTGAGATTCTGCCACCCGTTATTTGGCCTGCCAGTGCTTGTTTCCTTTTTATCTGTCCCCATGGGCAACGTGTATGAGGAAGAGGAGGTCCAGGAATACCTTCCTTATGACGATGATTTTTTTGAGGCAGTCGACAGCTCCATTTATAGGTGCATGAATGAGGTGGTAGGGCCCATGGAACAGCGTCTTTCAGACCGCATAGTGTAGGAATGCGTGAAATTGACGCAAGCCCACTTGGTGCCCCCAGTTCCTGCTAGTACTCCGGCCCCTGGGGAGGGGCCCCGCCCTCTAAGAATTCTTGAGGCGCAGGGGGTGGACAAAGTTGCGTTCGAGCGCCTGAAAAGTGCTTTTCTGGTTAAAGGGGTTGTTCCTCCCCCTGCGCCACCTCCTGACAAGGTGTCTGTGCAGTCTCCTGCACTGGGTTCACTGTCACCTGATGGTAGCTCACCGGGTGACTCGGATAATGATGGGGAGTCTTCGTGGTCGTGGCGCCCAGCCAGTACTTCCACAGAAAAGCCGCAGGATATCTCAGGCATGTTGGACCCGAATTAAATAATTCATCCTCGGTCGCGGCTTGGGTACCTGGGGACAAGATGGCTAAGTTTGTGGCCGGCCGTCTCCGCAAGCCCCTAGAGAAGGGTGCTCGGGCTGCTTACAGGCAGAGTGTCCGAGGCCCTCGTTAGAGGATAAAGTGGCCTTCACACCGGAGCTAGACTCCAAGATGGCCACCTTTTTGGCAAAGTAGATAAAGGACCCTAGCAAGGGCATAGATTGTTCTTGGCGCTCCTGTCAAGACAAGATGTTGGATGCGATTGGGCCCCTCAAAAAGATATTAGATATGACGGAGGAAGCTAAGGTGACAGGTTCCACCACATCCCCCAAGGTGCTCTCAAATTGGGCTAAGCGGGCCGTAATCTTTTTGGGCAACGCCAATTGTGCCCTTTCGACGAAACACCGTCACTCCCTGCTTATTAAATTGGATCTGAAGTTGGGGGCTCTATCCTCCTCAGAGGCGGGAGTGGTGGCTCAGGGAGGCCTCTTTGGAGAGCCGTTCATAAAGGAATTGAGCAAATTTGTAGCTACATTCACTTCTCTGGACAAGGCCCAGTCCAATATTAAAAGGGTCTTCCAGCCCCGTTTTTCCCAAGGGGCCGGTCGTGGCAGGAGCTGCTCGACCGGCCGTGTTGGCCAGCAAAATCCCAGCAGGGGACAAGGCTCCAGAAGGGGACAGTATAATTCGTCGGCAAACTACACACATTTTTACCCCATCAGAGGACAACGATTCTGAGGTCGTGGAAATTTCAAAACCAACGCCGGCGGTGGTGGTTCCAATGGTAAGTGTCTTGCCTGCGGCGAAAGTCCTTATCGGAGGTCGGCTAGCGGCCTTCCAGGGTGCTTGGGCGGCTATTACAATGGATGCTTGGGTCTTGCAGACTGTCCAGGAGTTTCACATTGAGTTTTACTATCTTCCCCGCCCCAGCTAGGCCGTCCTCATCCCATTACCTTCTCCGTTGCCGATGCACAGCTGGTCGACGAAGAGGTATCCGAGCTGCTCCGCAAAGGAGCATTTTGTCCTTCAGCTCTGCATCCCAATGGTTTCCTCATCAATATCTTTTTGGTGGACAAACCCGACGGGGGGCGACGTACGGTAATCAACCTCAAGAAATTCAACGGGTGGTTAGTTTACCGGCATTTCAAGACGGAAGGGATTCATCTCTTTCGAGATGTCCCACTTCCAGCCGATTGGATGGTCCGCCTGGACCTCATGGATGCCTACTTGGTGGTTCCCATCCATCCGACGCATCAGCGGTTCCTGCAGTTTTGGTGGATGGATCAGATTTACGAGTTTACTGCCCTTCCTTTCGGGCTTTCTTCGGCACCCTGGTGTTTGACGAAGGTGCTCCACCCCGCAGTGAGATCCTCCGAAGCCAGAGCCTCCGTATGATTGTGTATCTGGATGACCTCTTACTAATGGCACAATGCCCGAGAAGTTGGTAGGTCAGTTACAGCAGACGGTTTCTCTCTTGCAGGGTTTGGGCTTCGTCATCAACGAGTCCAAGTCAATTCGCAGCCCTGCTGAGAGTATGGTGTTCCTCAGGTTCATCGTGGACTCAGTTCAGTGTTCTCTAAGTCTGCCGTCTCGGAAGATGTCCAAGATTCAGCATGAGTTGAGGCAGACCATCTCCAGGACTCATACGTCCCTCCGGGAGATTGCCCGGGTGGTGGACCTCCTATCGTCCCTTCACTATCGAGCCCTGCACCGCCTTAAAGCGCATCACCTCAGGAGAGGCCTATCCTACGACCAGACGGTTCCCCTCTCAGCAGAGGTGAAGGAGTAAATGTCTTGGTGGCTCACTCACATGGAAGCCTGGAACGGCAGAGCCATCTTTGGATCGGTTCCAGACTTAGTCATAGAGTCCGACGCCAGCAGGTCAGGGTGGGGGGCCCGCTGCGGGGAGTTCTCCAGTGGTGGCGCCAGGTCATTAGACGAACAGGCTTTACACATCAATTGCTTAGAACTCCTAGCGGGTTCCTTCGCCGTGCGTTGCTGGACCAGAGACAGAGTACGTTTGTGTGTCCTCTTGAAGATGGACAATGTCTCTGCGGTCAGTTACATCAACCACCTGGGAGGTCCTCGCTCCCGAGCTCTGGCAAATCTGGTGAAAGAGTTTTGGGATTATTGCCTGGCTCATCACATTTTCGTGACAGCGGAGTATCTGCCATGTCAAGCCACTCAGTGGACTGACACTCCAGGCATCTGAGGGACTCCAGCCAGTGGAAACTGGACGTTCACATGTTCAATTGGTTGACAGACCTTTGGGGTCCTTTTTCGGTGGATCTTTTCACGTCCCGCTTGGATCATCAGCTCCCGCGCTTTTTCAGTTGGAGGCCGGATCCTCTGGCAGAGGCCACGGATGCTTTCCTTCAGGAGTGTAGTCTGGAGAAGGGTTATGCTTTTTCCCCATTCTCCAAGATAGTGGGACGGCGGCTCAGATCCGCCGCCAGAAGGCAGAAGTGGCAATGGTGATGCCGCATTGGAGGTCCCAAGTTTAGTTTCCAGTTCTTCTGGAACTTGCCTGGGATTCTCCAATCCTGCTCCCCCGGTTCCCTCGTCTCCTTCTGGATCCGGACAAACAGCAACATCCCCTGGTCTCCCAGGGTTCTCTCCGCCTCAAGGCATGGCGGCTTTCAGGCAGCGTTGGTCGCTCCCAGGACTTTTGGGACCGGTTGAAGTACTTTTATCCAAGGCCTGGGCAAACAGTACCTCCAAGCGTTATCGCTCCGCCTAGAATAAGTGTGTGCGTTGGTGTCTTCGACAGGATTTGGATCCCATGGTCGTAGGTGTTTTTCCCATCCTAAATTTTCTTGCGGAATTGGCGACAGACGGTCTGGCGTACCACTCTATTAACGCAGTGCATTCTGCAATTTCAGCAGCTCATTGCCCAGTGGAGGGACCCCCGGTCGGGGAGCATCCTTTCGTCTGTAGGCTGTTGTGGGTATTCGCCTGTCATTGCCCCCGGAACTGCGCTATTCTGTTCTGTGGGACGTTAATCTTGTCTTGAATCTTTTCCTCTCTTGGCAGTCCAACCAGTATCTGTCTTTGAAAGACATTTAGGCCAAATTATCCATGCTTCTGTGCCTGGTCTCCTGTCGGAGGGTTTCTGATGTTCGGGCATTGGGCATATCAGCGAGGGTTTTCTCCCCTGACGGGGTGATGTTTATGTTGGACCGCCTTACTATGTCCTTATCTAGGACTATTTCATACCCAGCTTTTTTGGATGTCCCTAAGTTGTGTGTTGTGAACTGTCTCAAGGCATATGAGGATATGGCTCAAGAATTCATCCCAGGAGGCGAGCGTCAGCTTCTTATTGCTTTAAGAAAGCCGCATAAAGCAGTCTCCTCCCCCACTATACCCAGATCGGTGCGGTGGGTCATGCAGGAAGCGGGCATTGACACAAAGCAGTTCGAAGCTCACTCAAAGGTGCAATGGCATCTAAAGTTTTCTCTCTGGGGGCCCGCTTGGAAGACCTCATGCGCGCGGCGGATTTGTCTTCAGATTCGACCTTTAAGCGTTTTTATTTCAAATCGGTTGTGGACGTTGCACAGTTGGTGGTAAGTAAGCTTTGAACTAGCATAATCGGAGCCTCCGGTCCTGACATAGAATCGAAATTTGCCTAGCATCGTAATGATAAATTTCAATTCTATTAAGGACACGGAGGTGATGATTATCCCTCCCGGAGCACTTTTCGTGCGACCCCACCCGTA
Organism: Triturus cristatus; assembly: GCF_964204655.1. Classification (NCBI taxonomy): domain Eukaryota; kingdom Metazoa; phylum Chordata; class Amphibia; order Caudata; family Salamandridae; genus Triturus; species Triturus cristatus. The sequence continues at coordinate 1,138,469,784 of NC_140592.1, forward strand.
TCTATGTAAGTAACATATTTCACTTTCTTGGCGTGGCTTCTCTTGGGTCGCATGTATCGGTGTGTTTGTTGGCCATGATATGCAAAAACCATGCTTTGGTCGTTTGGTCCGTGAGAAAGCTTACAGTGTCTCCATTTGTTTTAGGGAACGAGGGTTCGAAGCAGGACCAGTAATGAAGTGACGTGACTCGCGCAAAGAAAGAGGAGGGCCAGCAAAGATGGAGGTGCTATCTGGACGTCATGGACATTGTGGAAGGACTTACTGTCTAATGGCTCCTATGGACTCATGAGATTTGTAGTCTAAGTTTCGGACTTTGTTTGTTTTCTATTGAATATTTTTTCATGAGTTTTGGCGGAAAAAATATTGTTTATTGCTTTTCAGGCTGCTGTGAGTTTTGTATATTAATTAAATCGGAGAAAGAAAAGCATAATCCTGGCCTCCGTGTTCTTAATAGAACTGAAACTTACCGTTACGATGCTAGGCAAATTTCGATTCACAAGAAATAAAACAATTAGAATTATAAAACGCTATGTCACTACCCAAATGGTCAATCTGCCAGATGGGCTTTCAAATAGGGCTGAGAAAAATGGGGTGTGATCTTGCCCAAGGGATCGGGTGAGTCTGCCAGGCCGATCTGTCCCCCAGGTGGGGCAGAAAACAGCAGACAGAAATGTGCCCCACCTGCAAAAGAAATAAATCCCTGGTGCCTAGTGGGGCTTTCTACCTCCCCCCTCCTGCCTAGGGCAGAAAGGCCAAAAAAAGGGGAAGACCCGTCCCCAGCAGGGCAGAAAAAGCATTAACCAAATTTTACCCCCTTGGAAGCAACCATGACGCTTCCATTACACACAAAACAAAATCCCTGGTGCCTAGTGGGGTTTTCTGCCCCCTCCTCCTGGGGGCAGAAAGGCCCCAGAAAAACAGCTGATCCACCCCAGGGGTCGGCAGAATATACATATAAAAAATATTTGCCACCTGGAAGCAACCCTTGCCCAAGGGGTCGCTTCCATTTCATTTAAAATAGACTCCTTGGTGTCTAGTGGGGTTTTATACCCCCCCGACAGAAAGGCCCAAAAAACGGGCCAATCTGCCCCCAGGGGGAGGGGCAGACTACACATATAATAAAACATTTGCCCCCTGAAAGCGACCCTTGCCCAAGGGGTCACAATATTAAAAAGGTCCCTGGTGTCTAGTGGGGTTTTCTGCCCCCACTGGGGGCGGAAAGGTGAAAAAAAAGGTTGATCTGACCCCAGGGGGGCAGAATAAACACACTCAAAAAATCTGCCCCCTGGAAGCGACCCTTGCTCAAGGGGTTGCTTCCATTTGAATTAAAAAAAATGTCTCTCGTGTCTAGTGGGGTTTTCTGCCCACACAAAAAGGCGAAAAAACGGCCCAATGGCAGAATACACATATAAAAAATATTTTCCCCCTGGCAGCGATCCTTGCCCAAGGGGTCGCTTCCATTTTCAATGTATTTAAAATCCCTGGCTCTAGTGGGCTTTCCAGAAAGGCCAAAAAACCCAGCCGATCTGTCCCAAGGGGGGGCAGAAAAGTCTTAAAAATATGGTGCCCCTTGAGGAAGCGGCCCTTGCCCAAGGGGTCACTTCCATTTTAGTTTTAAAAAACATCCCTGGTGTCTAGTGGGTTTTTCAGCCCCCCACTCCCCCCCGGGACAGAAAGGCCAAAAGAATGGCCAATCTAGAATACATATACAAAAATATTAGGAACCTTGACCAAGGGGTCGCTTCCATTTTCAATTTATTAAAAGTCCCTGGCTCTAGTGGGCCAGAAACGCCAGAAATCCAGCCGATCTGTCCCCAGGGAAGGTAGAAAAGTCTTAAAATGAATGTGCCCATTAAGGAAGCAACCCTGCTGCACGGTCGTGACGCCATGCGCGATCGTGCAGCAGGAATGCCCTGCTTTGAGACATCAGGGGAGAAGACAAACGCTTTCCTCTCCCCCGATGCCTCAATGCATCTCAATTTCCACCCTCCCTGCTCCACCGGAGCAAGGAAACATACCTGTTTCCTGAAGACACACTGGAAGCAAATGGCTTCCAGTGCGCCTGGCTGCTCCTGATGACGTTGGGGCGCGCTGTGCGCGCTGAAGTCATGGGATTGCCTGGGGGCGGGGGGGGGGGGGTCGGTGTGGCAGCAGAAACTTTTCCGCTGCAATCCCCTTTTGTGGGGGCTAGATGGGCTGCCCATGGGGGGAGTGAAGCGCTTCCCGCATGAGTGGGTACCATGACGTAGCGGTTCTGTCATGAGCACACTCCCACCATGGCTCATGACAGAACCGCTCCGTCATGAGCACTCAAGTGGTTAATTTTAAAATTGTTGCTTAATTTATGTAGTGTTTTATTTCTTCTTCTTTAGTTTAATTTTTATATATTTGCTGAGAAAGTATTTTTTAATACTGAGTTATTTTTTTGTAGGGAAGTAGAATGTGAAGATATTAAAGGTATAAGAGTCTTACATTAATTTTATATCCCAATAAACAGCACTCCTTCAAGAACCGGCGGACCCTTAGGGAAGTGGTGCGCATTTCAGATTTAGCACACCGGCACACAATGAATAAAGTTTTTCGTAACCGTACAAATACACTCTCAGGGCCAGGGAAAGGTATGCTTCAAACCATCAAAACGGATTGCAGCATTCCTTGCCTGCCCTGAGAGTGCGTTTGTACAGTTATGAAAATCTTTATTAATTATATATATATATTTCACTGAAAAACCATAGGTTTCAGACAAGTTATATTTAGAAATTAGCATTTAAAAAACCTTAGAAATTCACTGACAAAACCATAGGTTTCAGACATGTTACAGTTGGTTGGATATTTCACTCGTACAAAACCATAGAAATTCCCCTGTTATAGTTAGTTCAGCTAACTATAACTCGCGCACCCGCAATGCACTGCTGATGACGTCACATGTTACATCATTCATGATATGGTCAGTGACATCACTGATGACATCTCAAATGACATCACTGATGACATCACTGATGACATCATCCAGTGACTGTGTGTTTATGTAAACTTTAAATTTGTTTTATATATATGCCAAGCTCTATTGAAGAATGAGTGGGTGTATAAGTGTCTATATAAAGGATTTATAAGGTACGTGACTAACTGTATGAATGAGTGATTACATGTATCTTACTGAATGCATGGGTTAGTAACTAAACTGTGTGAATGTCTGTATCAGTCTGTCTGTTGTTGTGTAACCTGCTGCATGGGTTGCTCAGTAGCTACATAAGTGTCTCTATGGGTTATTGATTGGTTGCCTGAGTATTTGTATGGGAGAGTGAGTGTGTGGGTGGGTGAGAGGTGTCTGACTGTGCATAGATGTGTGATTGGTTGATTCACTGGGTGTATGGGTTCAAAAGTGCATGTGGAAACAGCTGTATGGGTGGGTGAGTGTGTGTATGAGTCTGTTGGTAACTGAATGGATGTCTCAGTGGTACATAAGCAAGTAACTACATATGTAAAATACAGTGTATGTGAGAGTTGAAGTATTTAAATAACTATACATGAGAGTCTGTGATTGTGAGACTGGCTGTATGGATGAGTGTGTACTTGTATTAGTGATTACATAAGAGACTACTTATGCGTTAGTATCTGTATAAATACGTAAGGTGGTGTGTGCATAACTGTATAGGTGAGTAAATGGGAGTGTGATTGATTATTTGCATGACTGACTAGGTGTGTTAATAACTCCATGGGTGAGTGGCAGTGTGTGAGTCACTGTATAGATGTATGAGTGCATATGATAGTGTTGTATTCATGAGTGACTGCATGTATGAGGGACTGTATGGGTGAATGAGTGGATGTGTGTCTAGACCTAGGAATCAGTGAGTGCGTATGTAGTAACTGGTATTGGTGTGTTGATGGTTTTGAAAATGATACACTATATTTTAGAGTGGATGTATCAAAGGTTAAATTAGAGTGTGAGGAGGTGCATCAGATTTTCAAGTGGATGATGTCATCAGTGATGTCATTTGAGATGTCATCAGTGATGTCATTAGTGATGTCACTGACCATGTCATGAATGATGTAATATGTGACGTCATCAGCAGTGAAATGTCCAACCAACTATAACATGTCTGAAACCTATGGTTTTTTCAGTGAATTTCTAAGGTTTTTTAAATGCTAATTTCTAACTATAACGTGTCTGAAACCTATGGTTTTTTCAGTGAATTTCAAAGATTTTTTAAATGCCGTGACCTGCCACACATGCAGAGGCTCATGGAGGACATGCTGTGGATGGAGGCGTAAAGGATGGCACCCACCTCTGAACATGAAATGAAGCTGGGATCTAATATGCCCTGCAGATCCTCATCATGGCATTGCTACCACAGGCATGGCGCAGATGAATGCTGCTGCCCCAACACCCTTCACATCTCTGCCCCCTGGTTTGTTAGTGCCTCACAGTGCGTCAGGCGTATCCACTGCGCCCCCTGAAGTATCAGTGGCACACAGTGCGGAAGACAGTCCATCACCGTCCACTGATGTGTCAGTGGCACACGGTGCCAAAAACAATCCACCTTTGTCCACTCGTGTCAGTGGCACACAATCCCACAGCTGGTACAGAAAAACCCACAGGTGGGGCAGTGCACACATACCAGGACAAGGACGTGGATGGGTTTGAGATCAGAAGAAGGCACTACCATTCATTTCCGCCACCTGGCCTGTTAATCCTTGGTGCCACACATGGCCCCACGACCTTCCATTGTCCCACGTTACACTCTGATGCACTCACCTTGGTCCGCGACATGGCCTGCCATATCCTCTTCAATGACCAAAGACACGGCGACCTCACTGGGGACTGTACCCTTCCAGTTCCTGTACTCTGGCATGCTGCTGCATTTGTCTGCATATCGTGGCATTATTCTTGGCCGTACTGACACTCACTATTTTTTATAAAATTTCCACATTTTCACTTTTCTCCAAATGTGTTGTGTCTTCATTTGTATGCCAATGTGTTTGTCACGGACTCTCTGGCTGCCTGCCATACATGAAATGCTACCCCTTCCGGACTGTGGGTTTGTACGTATGCGTTCTCATGTGCCTGTTTCGTACTGACGCTTTTGGATGTTTATCCGCCACAGGCAAGTGCATTTGTGTCCTGTGTTCGATTGTGCGAATGTTTGTATTTGGACAACATTGTGTTGGAAGTTGATGTGCTCTGCTTCCTATGTGTGTATGTTGCATTGTGTGTGAGATGTCCCTTCATATTAGGTTTTGTTCACCCTTCTCCCTTTCAGGCACTGTGGTTTTCACTTCAGTGGTGTGATGTTGGCAGGTTGTGTGACTTGTGCTCCTTGTTGGTGTGTTTCATTTTGGCCATGGTTTGTCTGTAGTTGTGCTGTACTTAATTGTGCATGTGTGCCATTGTGCCCAGCTCCTCCCCCCCTTCCCCACACTCCCTGCTTGTTCCTCTTCCTGGTGCTGTTGTGTCTGTAATCTTGTTGCTCCACACATAAATACATGTAAAGAAAAAATTTGAATAGTTCCTTGATTTTCAAGGACACATAGAAGTCAGAAGTGCAACGTATTCTATCAACATACTTTCTAGAACATTCTACAACATGTGCAGGTTAAAAGTTCATCAATTTTTTTAAACCTAACGATTTTTTTGCAACATTTTCTCGAACATTTAACGGCACGTGCAGGTTAAAAGTTCACGATTGTTTTAAGTTTGAACAGTGCCTTCCAAATTCAAGTAGCAGGTGTGGTTGAGTTGAGCAAATTGTATCCTATGATATGTACTCCACGTTTAAACTGCTTTTTCTTAACCAATCACAAAGATGCTTTTCCACAAAACGAATGTGCACCCTACTTTTAAAAAACAATGCTTTTCATCTCCCAATCAGTTATCGTTTTGTATGGGGAAAAAAAAGTAGTGCCCCATCTTTAAACATATCTCTTATTCTACGAACGGACTGCATGAACTACAGACATCTATCCATACCTCCCAGCCATACCTTCAAAATACTAGTGTGGATCGTAGGACATAGCTATGTTTTCTGGTGCAAGAGATATGCAGAACAGAGACGTATTGACTTAGACCTAGGTTACAAAATGTGGACATTAAATGGTTTGCATAGAGAGGATTGAAGTGGTACCAGTTGTTGCCTTTGGTTAAAACCTGTTTGCATCTCCAACACCCTGACCTCATGAATGTGCACTGTGGTGGAAACGACCTAGGCACATTAACTGGCATAGGTTTGGAAATGCTTATGAAGGACACCTTTAGACAACTGATGTTGCTTTTCCCTCAAACTGTCTTTCTATATTCCAATATGCCAAAGACAGAAGTGGAAATGGTAAAACCAATTTTGTCCTCAGATTGAAAAATCTAGGAAGAATGTTAACAAAGCTGTGTCTGCATACCGCAGAGACCATAGAATAAGGTCCATCTACAACAACAACATACGTTTTGATATGGCTCATACCTATAGAAGTGATGGAGTACACTTCACAGATCAGGGAAATCGAATTTTTCTGAATAACCTGAAGCTGTGCATCTGCACTTATATGTAGCTCCACCTAATAAACTCAAGGGCTCGTTTTAGAGCTGCCTTATAATCCCAATATTGGTTCACAGACCGACAGCTGCGATCCGGCTACAACAGGGATACCTGTGGGCCGTCGGGCAGGCTCGCAGAGGGAGAGCTGCGGCCTGTGGGCTCGCGTTGCACAAGGAGAGCTATGGGCCGTCCGCTCGCAAACCCACAGCAGAGTGCTGGGTCGCAGATGGAGAGCTTGGGTCTAACTCACAAAGGGACAGCAATGGGCCAACTGCCCTGCTAGCAGAGACACACCTATGACCTAATGGACTGGCTCGCACATGTACAGCTGCGGACCCGACGGATCGCAGACGCACAGCTGCGAGCCGACGGACTGGTGTTTTATGGTTTAGGGTACTACAGTGGTGTATGTGTACTTTAGTGGATTGTGCTGTGGGTAGTGTTTTAGGATTTAGAGTAGTGCAGTGTGTTTGTGTAGTGTTTGAAGGTTCGTGCTGAAAATAGTGTTTTAGGATTTAGGGTAGTGCAGTGGTGTTTCGGTAGTGTAGCGGATCGTGCCGACAGACTCACAGAGCTCCGAGCCAATGCACTGGCTTGTAAAGGCATAGCCACGACCTGCTGATGTAGGGAGAGGCAGCGTGAAAAGGGTATCTCACACACACACAGATACCAGTGTAGCCTCGCAGAGGTAAAACTACGAACCCGATGGCTTCTACACGGACAGATGCGAGCTGACGGACTGATTCACAAAATGGCTTCCAACACTTCGTAGTTTCAACAGTTCACAGCCAATCAGCCACAAGCTCGTGCTCGTAACTCCTCAGCCAATCAGATATCAGAATTCTCAAATGTCATTATCTGTAAAATGTGATATTTCCCAAAAACTACTGAACGGATTTACACCATTTAAACAAAAGCATGCTTTCTGAACCATCACCTTTCTTCCTGCTAAATTTGGCGTAATTCCGTTCAGCAGTTTCACCTGTAGTGTTCTCTAAAGTTTCGTATGGAAATTGCATGGAGAAAACACGTTTTGCGACCCCCTTTTTTTTCAACCCCCCCTAGACCAATAACCCTCAAACTTTCAATATTGGAGTTGATCAAAAAAGAGAAACTTTTTTAAAAATGTTGTAAACCTTCGTCAAACGACGCCAAAGCTATAAGCACATGCAGTGCTCCAAGAGGGGTGCCGCGCAACACCCCTTCCAACATGACTGAAGCCCCGGAGCTGCAGAGACCACAGTGGGCCCCCGCAGCCCCAGCAAGCCCCGCTATTATTTTTTAACAAATGCCCCCGAGACCTACCCACCCTGGGACCTCATTAAAATAAAATGTGGGAACCCGCGACCCCAGAGCCAATTGTGCCGATTTTTTCTTTTTTTTAAATTAAAAAATGCTTTTTTGGCCCTGGGTTACTGGGTTAGTTTACCAGGGTAACTAACAAAGGGGATAAAGGGCAACCATGTCAGGTGCCCCTACAGATAAGAAATGAAGGTGATAAAACACAATTAACTCAGACTTGAGCCATCGGGTTGGCATAGAGTAAACCAATGAGAGCATGAAGGTAGAGCCCCAACCCGGCTCTCTCCAGTACTGCATTTTAGAAAGACTAGTCCACAGTGTCAAAAGCCTTCTTGAAGTCAAACAAGAGCAAGGCAGTGATCACACGTGCATGATGAGCATGGGAACGGGCTACCCAGACTTTACGAACACAATATCTTCTGCTTCGGGCAGGCATGAAGCCACATTGATCTGGATGAATAAAAAGGAAAGGGCATGACACATCCGATTGGCCAAAACTTTGGCAAACACTTTAACTTCAGAATTGATGAGAGAAGTATGCTGGTATGAGGAGCATCTATCTTGAGATTGGTCCAGTTTAGAGAGCACCACAATTGTGGCAGTGCCCCTTTGGGAAAGCCCCCTGGGCCACAGCCTCATTATACATTGCTAACAGATGGGCCAGTAGGAGATTTCAGAACCTCCTGTAGCACTCCATCGGGAAACCGTCTGGTTCCCCAGTCTTGCCCAGGGACATTTTCGAGAGCATCTCCTTGATCACCTCTGCTGTAAGAGCTTGATCCAGATCCTCGGCCAGCGACAGGGGGATTGAGGGCAGCGGAATGTCCCTGAGCAACAGTTGTTCAATCTCACGAGGGTGCTGGGGTGCATCACACATATAAAGCACGATAATAGTTTGCAAAAGCTTGTGCACAGCTAGAACTTCCACACACAGTTCCCCACTGACATCCACGATCGATGGCACCACTCTTGAAGTGACCTCCATGGTGGCCAACCATTAGATAAGGTTCCTGGACTTATCGCCTTGCCCGTAGACCCTCTAAGTCGCTGCCCTTCAACATTGTCAGGCTTCCTCCAGCAAGACCTGTTGTAGGCAGGAGGGAGCCCATGCCAGTTGGCAATCGAGGCCTGCAGAAAGCAGCTGCTTGGCCGTCCTCTCCAATGAGAGTATCTGGGCCTCCAAAGACATTGTGTGCCCTAGCTTTTACGCCTCCGTGCTCTGCACATACCCCTTAATCAAACCATGAATAGTAGGTTTACTGGCCGCCCACAGTGTAGCCGCTGACTCTACAGAGCCCTCACTCACTGTAAAGTAAGAACGGATTTCTGATTCTATAAGGTCAGAATACTCCTGATCGATAAGGTGCCATGCGTAAATCCGCCACATGGGTCTCAGAGCCGCACCTGGGAGCCCAATCTGAAACATTAGAAGGGCATGTTCCGAGATCCCCATTATGGAGGGCCTCGATCTCTGAGAGCTGGAAAACATCCACAGCCAGGGCCAGACCCGGTCAATGCAAGAGGAGGTCTTATGCGCCGCTGAGATATGGGTATAAAGTGGTTGCATGGGTGCCACAATGTCCAAACGTTACACAAGTCCAGGGAGTCTACTCAAACCAAAAGGTGGTGGACCTTGTCTGACGCTCCAGCTGTAAAGGGCCGCAGACATCCAGTACTGGGTCACGGACTGCACTGAAGTCTCCTACCACTGTGAACCCCTGTCGGAGGGTTGGCAGGAGGGCACCTAGAGAGCACGACATAGCCTGGAGCATGTTCTGCACAACACAGACTGACAAAAAGTTATAGTGCCAACCTTCCAGGTGGCACTAAATCCCTGCATAGCGTCCCTGGAGATCTATGTGGGAAACGGACACCACCAGTGAAAAACCCCTAACAAGCACAATGGCAATCCCTCGGGAGCCCTGGGAAAACCACACGTCAAAGCCAAAGTGGCTAAGAAAGGAGCAGTTTACACCTAGGAAGTGAGTTTCTTGGATCATAAGAACCACCGGCTGGAATTGTTTAGCATATCGCATTTATAATGATCCATCAGGCCATTTACAATCCAGCACAATATCTTAACCACAACTATCTAAGCAGGGAGCTACTCTAATTGGATCCGGGCACCGCTGATCTGGTAGACCCAATGCAGATGCAAGCAAGCCTGGGCAATAGTGTTTTCAATGTGACAGAACATACTGGAGAATGAGTAAGAATGTGTGTTGTGTGGACTGCAAAATCAAACAACTCATACCTTGGAAGCATCTGTTGCCCCAACCCCACTCCTAACAGTCTCAAACAGGGCTAAAGGCCAACAACCTCTATACCCCCAAGAATACCCCTTTCCCTGAGGATCGCAGCGCCTGACAACATCAGTAACATATTCGCATAGCGCTCTCATTTAGGGCATCCCTGACATCTAGCATGATCATCACTCAAACAGAACCATTGCAGCCAAGGTCCCATGCACCCTCCCACTCCGAAATACACATAACCAGGAGTAGTCCAATTGATCGGGAAAGGCTTTATGATTTGCTGCCAGAGCCCTCCTCCTGGAACCCGAAGAGGTCTGGCGTGCCTGTCTGCATGGTGTCCATGGACAGCGTTCTCAACCCCCTCGTCTACTCGATCCAAGCTGGAAGAACCCCGCCATCCACGGGGATGCGAGCGAGTCCTCCGGGATTGAGTCCACTTTCTCCTGGGTGGCCTGGGGGAATACAAGAAGGAGCGCTCCTTTCTGTAAGGATGCCAGATCCTCCAAGCACCCCTGTATGTGGAAGCTCTCTCCTCTGCGCTGCTGGACTGCCGGGGTGTAATCTGGGAAAACCATGATCTTCACAATCTGGAAGCAGAGATCCTGGTGTGCCCTGGCTGCCCGAAGGATGGCATCCCTGTCACAGTAGTTAAGGATGCAAGCTATCAAGGGCTGGGATGCAGGCCCTGGTGGGGGCCTCCGAGTCAGGGACTTATGTGCACGTTTCACCACAAACCAGACCGATATTTGGTCAGCAGAGACCAAGGACTGTAGCAAGTCCTCCAGGAACTGCTCCACGCCATAGGTCTCAACTCCCTCCAGAAATCCAACAGAATGAAGATTGTTCCTATGAGACCGGTTTTCAGCTTCTTTGGCTTATTCTTCGAGCACCGCAGTCTGCGAGAGCAGCTTTGAGACCTGGAGCTTGAGGGAAACCACCTCGAGCGATGACACACTGATCTCCAGCTCAGTTACCAGACCAGCAACGTTCCGTAGGTCTTGACATAACAGAGAGACATCCACCTGCACATCGCCCACCTTTGTCTTAACTGCCTCCCCCTAGTCCTGGATCGCCGTCAGGATAGTAGCAAGGTCCAAATGTGCAGCAGACTGCTGTAGCACATGAGGGACACCAACCGCTCCCAAAGCTGGTCTGACAAACTGGCCGATCTGGGCAGGTGTGAGCATCTTGAAATGCCCCATCTTCGCTAGGACACCTCCACCTGTAGCATCGGGGAGGGGGAGCCCTGTCGTGTCACCACCTATGGCCTGCTTACCTCGGGGGGCAGCAGAAACAGCCAGGGCAGTAGCGACCCCAAGAAAACATCTGACCCCACTGGCCACTGCATACCAGTGTAAGGTGATGGGGTGGATGCCAAGCAGGTGGCCCATCAGCTTCTGGGGTCAATAGCACCCCAGAAACAAGGCAAACTCACAGTGTCCAGGGTGTCGTAGGAGTACCAGTTTGACGTTCCCAAAGCTGCTGTTGCCACCATACCCCTGAGGGTGAGGCCACAGCCAAGTAGAGAGTAAAGTAGAAGTGGGAGCCAGGGCGTCCCATCTGTGGCCACCTACAACGGAGAGGTCCCATCCAAGACCACTGGCCCCTATTCAACCAGCAGACAGGAGAGAGGAAGTGGTGCCTGTCTTTATGAACAAGTCAGTGGCCACCGGCTCAGGCACCTGGGGCACACAGTACACCCTCCAAGGGAACACTCCACAGGGCAAGTCCCATGGCAGCCCCAGCCGCCCAGTCCACACAACCGTCTTCAGCTGAGGAAGCTGGCCTGCCCATGCTCTGGGCCAATCACTCCTTCCAGGGGGGGCCACCCACACCCCATCGACAAACAAACAAAACATAGGAGGGGGCAAGCACAAACCCAATACCACCAGGCCAGTGCCTGGAGAATAGTAGCCACTCATACTGTTGCTTCAGTCCTCTGAGGGCCCACATGGTCAAAGAGCCCTTGCCGCAGTGCTGCTCTTCCATGACTCTCAGCCATCTATCGGGCCTCATCAGCTATTGAAAGTGAGAAAGGTGAGGCCAAAACTGAGAGGTGCACCACAGGCTCAGCCGGAGTCACCGGAGTCCCCGTAGTCGGCCGCAGCAGCTTCAGGACACGTAAGCTACCATCTTGGGTGTGCCGCGCGATCACCGCCATGCCCCGGGTCTCCTATACAGCCAATCCTCCCCATCGCTGTCGGGCAAATGCTCCTCCTCAGCTACCTGTGTCACCAGGCACCAAAGGGGGTCTTGAGTTGTCGCTGTCAGACGCAATGCAGCTGGATTCTACCAGGGGCTTGAAGACAACTCTAACTTGCGGCCGCCCTTATGGCTGTCGTAGCACACCCTTTGTCAACAATATTTTTTCCACAATATTCTGTCAGGCAACCGTAGAGAGTAACTTTTCTAACTAGATGTTTTTACAGAAATTGCATAAAGGCTAGATAACCTGCAGTAGGACTCTCCGCAATTTAATGTCTTTACAGAAATAATTCAAACAGTGGAAAGGCTACAATAGATCAATTCACAAGTAATTGATAAAATTACAGAAAATAAATGCAGATGCAAAGCTTCAGTACCACTGTCAACAAGTATAGGACAAACACATAAACAGTGAATTGAGAAATGCTTCCAAATTGTCTAAACCACTGGCAATAGCTGAAGGTAGTGTTCCAACCCAACTTTGTTTTTGCCCACTCCAGAAACAGGCCTGCATTAAGCAAATCAGCACTGAGTCTGCTCCTCATGGGAACAGTCCAGCCCGAACTGCCAATGGTTTGCCCAAACATGGGCCCCTTGTTAGCTGTCTCACAGAGTTCAGGGTATACCTCACTGACAAGGTCTAATAAGGCTGAAAACGCTCTGGGTTTGCTGGTGTTCCCTTCTGGAAGGGGCCTCGTCTGGCAGTTCAGAATGGACTGTTCCCTTAAGAAGCAGGGTCATTAATTGTGTTTAAAGGTGCACTGTGGGTGAAACAATGATTTCTTGGAATGCTACCTGAAGTGATGCAAGTGGTTTACACTATTTGCAAGCATTTCTCGTATGAACTTTTGTCTCACGAGGTTCAAAACAGCTGATTGAATGATCATGGAGACTGTGTTGACAGCACTCGTTTTGCTGGGTAGGTGATGCTATTTGTGGTGGAAAGAGAATCTGTTTGGAGTTTGACTGGAGCAGCACACTCACTTTGGTTTTGAATCAGAGCTTGGATGGTACTAGTTTGTGCTTTTCTTTTAAAGAATAGGTAGGATGAAGGCTTTGCACCTGGTGTACTGTGCTACAAATGTGTTCATTTAGTTGAATGCCATGTATGACTCATGGCAGAGATTTCAGTGACAAAGTTCAACATACTTGTCTTTACATAGGGTAAACCTCTACTGCAAAATCTATAATAATCATGTGTACAGTCGTCCGTTTCCACTCTGAGTCAGGATGGAAAGAGCAGGGCATATTTGAGGCCTCGGTCACCAAGCTCTTTTTTAGCATTGAGGAATGAGAGCCTCTGTCTCTGGACAGCCAAGGTGAAGTCAGAGATTCTGCAGGAGGTCACTGTGATTGGGTTCCATTGAATTGGTTTTATGGAGGATGTAGTCACAGTCTCAAAAGTTCAGAAGTCTAGCCACTATCAGCCGTGTGGCCACCCCAGGTGAAGGGCATCTAGCTGGCATGTGGCGGGCCCTTTCTATGGCATACATTGGTGACAGCCCGATCAGGTCCACCAACCCCTGCAGCCAGGATTCCAGAAAGGTTGTGGCATCGGCACCCTCCATACCTGCAGGCAGGCCCAATCCTCAGATGTTGTCTCGGCGGGCCCTGCCCTCGGCATCCTCGGCTTGGAGTGCTAGGAGTTGGATGCAGTCTACTAGCTGCATTAGGATGGTTGTGTGGTATCTGTTTTGGGGGAAAGGTCATACAGGGTGGATGTATGTTGTTAGACCTTGTCTCACTGCTTCCTGTTGTCTTCTCTAAGGACACCGAGAACCAAGTACAACATGCAATTTTGAGTTGCAGGGTGGACCATGATTTGCGTATTTCAGCATGGATGAGGTTATGCTTATTAGGAGTAGATGCTGTGAAGCCAGTTAGCTGAGAGGAGTCTCTAGAGTCTTTAGGTGAACCCTCAATCATCATTATTTCCTCCATTGAAGTGCGCTGGGGCGCAGCTGTGCCCACAGACTTTGTTCTACCCATGCCCAGGGGCGGGGACAAGATGATAAGTAGGCCCAGGGCCACAAAGGAGCAATATTTTGCCAGTGGAGGGCATTTCAATTGTAATTACAGCCCCAGAGCCAACCCCAGGCCTGCGCTTGCCTGGATGACAGACCATGCAGCGGTGTCTCTGTTTGGCTCCTGCAGTGTAGTGGCAGGCGAGGTTTCCAGGTATGGATGCACTGTCAATCTATCAATCAAACAGGATTTGTAGAGTGCTGCTAATCACCCACAAGGGTTTCCAGGTGCTGAGAGCAACGCTGCTCAGGTGAGATCAGTTGAACAACCAGATCTTGAGGCTCTTTCTGAATTCCTGAAGAGAGGGTGACGTCCACAGGTGGAGGGGGAGGCTGTTCCAGGATTTTGCAGTGAGTTAGGAGAAAGAGCATCCACCACTGTTGCTTCAGCAGGAGCGGGGGTGTAAGCGAGGGAGAGAGGCAGAGCAAAGTGGTCTGGAAGGTTGATGAAAGCTCAGGCGGTGGTTGATGTATGCCGGTCCTTAGTTGTGCAGAGCTTTGTAGGCATGGGTCTGCATCTTGAATTGACATCTCTTGTGGACGGGGAGTCAGTGGAGTTTCTTGAGGTATGGGGTGATGTGGGTCCTCCTGGGGAGGTCGAGGATGAGTCTGCCTGCTAAGTTCTGTATAGTCTGCAGTCTTTTCAGGAGGTGAGTGGTAATTCCAACGTAGAGTGCATTACCGTAGTCCAAGTGGCTAGTGATAAGTGTTTGAGTGAGGGTACATCTGGTGCTGACATTTCAGAACATGTGAAAAGTGGGGAAGCAGGCAGAGGTGACTGCACTGATCTGGATTTTCATGGAGAGTTTGCAGTCCAGGAAGATGCCGAGGTTCCAGGTGTGGTGTTGTTACCAAACATCAGTACTTCTGTTTTGCCTGTATTGAGTTTAAGGCAGTTGTTTTGCATCCAATCTGTGACGCTGGTCATGCACAGGCGTAAGTTGGCCCTTCTGGTGGATGGGTGTTCTGATAGAGAGAGGATGAGCTGGGTGTCATCTCTGTAGGATATGATGTTCAATCCATGGGTTCTGACGTTGTTGGCCAGGGTGGGGGGGTCATATAGGCTTTGTACACGGTGGGTCTGAGAGATGAACCTTGAGGGACACCGCAGATGATGTTCTTGGGTACTGAGGTGAAAGGCGGCAGGCAGATTTTCTGAGATATGGGTGGTTTCGGTGCTGTAAGGAATCTGGATTAGAATGAGTCCAGAAGGTTGTTGTTCTCCAGGTATTCAGTGAGTTGGCGCTTGATGACCTTTTTGAGGGCTTTGGAGAAAAAGGGGAGCAGAGAGATGGGCCAGCAGTTAATGAGCTTGTTGGGGGCAGAAGACAGTTTCTTGAGGAGGAACTTGACTTTAGCATGTTTCCATTCTTCTGGGTAGGTGGCCAAGGTGATGGAAATTTTGAAGTTGGTGTATCTGAGGTTGAACACATGGTGGAGACAGGGGTCTGTGGGTGCTCCAAAGTGGACAGAGGACATGATGGCTGTGGTACTGTGTGTGGTGAGCTGGTCACAATCGGTGATCCGGTGGTTGGAGATTTCGTCTGAGGGACCGAGGAGGCTGAGAATATCGGAGGCAATGGGTTTGGGTTCAAAGTGTTTGTGGATGTTGGAGATCTTGTCATGGAAGAAGCCCTCCAGGGTGTTGCAGAGTTCTTACTGAGGGGTTAAAGAACTCCTTGACGATGCTGAAGGATTCTTTGCTGTGGTTGAAGTTGGCTTTGATGTGATCAGCTAGGGCATTCTTTTTTGTCTCTTTGAGGAGTTAGTGGTAACGTTTGAGCGATATCTTAAAGGTGATGCAGTTTGTGAGTTACTTTTTGGTGTGCCATTTCTATTCTAGTTGTTGGCAGTTGTGTTTTGTGGTTCTCAGTTCTGAGGTGTACCAATTGACATGTTTGGTGGATCTCTTGAGTTTGGTGGTTTTGATGGGAACAATTCTCTCTGCGCTTTCTGTGATCCAGGTGGGGAAGTTCTTGACAGTCTGTTCAAGGTTGGTTGCAGTGTTAGGGTGGGAGGTATTGAGGGAGACAGCCTTTCAGATACTTTGTTCCAGCTGCAATGTTAGGTACTGAGTGGGTTGGTGGTGGTACTGGGAGCAACTGTGATGGTGAAGTGGATGATGGATTGGTCCGTCAAGGTGAGCTCGGTGACATGGCTTTACTTGACTCTGTCGCTGGCTGTGAAAATGAGGTCGAGCATGTGCCCTGTGTTATGTGTGAGGTAGGTGAATAGTTGGGTGAGTTCGATGTTGTTCATGCTTTCAAAGAGGTTGGCAGTGTTGGCTTCATCAAGGTGAAAATTGAGGTTTCCGAGGATGATGTAGTGTTCAGTGTCAATGGGTTGTGGAGCAGTGAATTCAGGGATGGTGTTGCAGAAGCCGAGGAACAGGGTCCTGGTGGTCTTTAGGCGAGGGTGCCTCTGATATGTTTTGAGTTGGAAGATAAGGTGTTCGATGACTGGGGTGGTGTTGTCTGCGGCGTTAGCGCAGTGTATGGCTTCTTCGTAGGTGATGGCAATTCCACCTCTGTGTTTGTTGATGTGGTCCGGGTGTGCAATCTTGTAGCCATTGGGCGTTTGCCGTGATGATGTTGCAAGGGAGATGGGTTGAGCTAGGTCTTGGTGAGGAACACAATATTGAAGGTGATAGTGTCCCAGATCTCGGAGGTGGGCTTGCAGAGTGAGCAGACTTCGAGCAGGATGCAGCATACTTGTCTGAGCATAGCTGTGGGTTGCATGGTGGTTGCAGTTGCATGTGTGGATGTTTTAGTGTAGCAGGGGAAGAGACAGTGGCAGCATAAAAAGGTCCTGTTGTGCAGCATAGAGAGGTGTGGCAACAGTGGCTGTTGCAGAGTTCGAAGTCCAAGGTTCTGAACTCGGTTCTAGTGTAGCTTCGGGCAATGGGAGAGGAGGGTACCTGGCACTGGGCACTGTCCAGGTGTGGACGGGTACATATGGGCTTGCGAGACCACGCTATAGCCTCCATTAAGTAGGTCCTGGGAGACGCGCTGGGTGGGGTTAGCAGAGGTGGGAAGCAGCAGGGAAAACAAAATGACAGCACTGGCGGTAGAACAAGAGCAGGCGGCGGGTAAGAGACAAATAGGCGCACACCCATAAAACAACAATAAAACAACCTTGGAACAAAAAATAAAGGTCATAACAAAAACAGAACAAGGCACAATAATGGATATCAGGGAGATAGCAATAGCAGAAGAACAAGGCACGAGAACAGAAAGCAGGGAGAAAACACCAGCAGAAAGATCAGGCACAGAAATAGAAGGCAGGGAGAAAAATACAGCAGATAGATCGTGGCACAAGTGGAACACAGATAGAAAAATCAGCAGCAAGGTACAGGTGGAAATCAGGGAGAGAGTAATAGTGGAAGGATCAGGCGCAGAAACGGAATGTGGCGAGAAAACAACAGCAGAAGATCACAGGGCGCGGGAGCCCAAGCGAGGGAGAACATGCGGCAGGCGCAGCCAAGAGCTGCCACAGCAACAGTTGCATCTGGAGTTTCAGCCCTGGTGAGGACTTCTGACAATCGAGTTGATCTCCCCGGTAGCAGAGGGCCCGCCAAGGACATGGGTGGTCCTCAGTAGATATATTGCATGAGGCACAAATATATGACGTTACAATACAAACAATTACAACGCATGCTTTTACAATGTAGTTTTTACATCGCAACTACCATTACATCGCATGATTTTACAATGCATGCTATTACAAAGCATTTATTTAAACTACCATTACAACACATTCAATTACAACGCATACCATTACAATGTATACCATTACAATGCATAATACTTTTAGAGCATCAGTAAGGTAAGTGTTGGATAGTGTAAGGGTAAAAATTACTATTCACACTCCAGTGTGTGTAACACTAGGGTAAGTGCTGGATAGTATAGGGGTAAAAATTACTATTCTCACTCCAGTGAGTGCAACAATAGGGAAAGTGTTGGATAGTGCCAGGGTAAAAAGTACTAGTCCATTTACCCCAAAATCCATACCCACCCTAAAACAAAAAAAATCTCCTTTACTTACCTTATAATGCATTGTAATGGCATACGTTGTAATGGTATGCGTTGTAATGGAATGCATTGTAGTGACATGCGTTGTAACGGCATGCGTTGTAATGGCATGCGATGTAAAGGCAGTTGTGTTGTAACCGCTGTGTTGTAAAGGTAGTGCGTTGTAATGACTGCGTTGTAATGGATGTTTCCCATGAGGCACTGGCAGCTTTGACAGGTACGAAGTCTTAATCTCTCCTGGCTGCCCAAGGTACCTCTCATCCTCGCCAGGCCAGCACTCACCAGGGCCCCACAGGTGGTGGGAGGGTTGGAGATGGTCTCTGAGTTTAGCAGGGCCCTAGAGGTACTACCACAAGAGGCATACAGCTGCATACAGCTGTGGCTGATCCTCAGTGCTGCAATTGCAGCGGGCCCAGAGTCTCTCCTCTCAGTGTTTTCCTGCCTGAAGAGGAGAGAAAGCCATTTAGGCGCACCTGTTGCATAGCAAAAACATTCAATTTGATGGTCACAGGGGCAAATATGCACCGTCAACTGTTGTCACTCTTGGTAACTAGTATTTCTTTGTCTTAGTGACCAGACAACAGCAATTGTATTAGGTGCAGACACTTATTAACGCCACTATACATTTATCAGTGGACATTTCACTAAAAATATTCCAAATCATTTGATTTCAGAACAGGAGGGATGTCAAACTAGTTACCTCAAAGAGAGGTGACCGTCAACATAGGACACTGATTGCCCAAGTGGCAAAGGCCTCACTGACATAATATCGATGTTAAAAATATCGATGAAAAAATATAGAATGCAAAATTATTGACTCCCTATATTAAAATATGTAAGTACAAAAATATTGAATCAAAAATATAGAAGTAAAATATGTTGATTACAAAATATATATAAATAAAATTAAAGATATTAAATATTAATAATATTTTTAACAAAATTAAATACATTTATTATACATTTTAACTAAATATAACAAATAAACTTAGGTGCCGATCACGATCCGGCAAAAACCGGGTACGAACCGTCGGACGGAGCATAATCTCCGCCCGACGCGTACCCGGTCGTCAATTTTTACAAACAAGGAATTACGATTCGCACGGGTACACCATTACCGTACGATTCGTAAAAAAGCCCGACCGAACAAAAAACACTTACCAATGCGATCCGGGAAAGCGCCGACCTGACGTCGGGACGCACGCAGCCAGCCATTCACGACCCAGGAATCACGATTCGCACCGACGTCACCCCGCACGGTGAATATTTTGCGGCAGCCAAAAACTGCCGGGAAATCAGGACGACGCGAACAAGGACCACCAGTACGCGACGGACAGACGACGCCGCGAACAAGGAGGACCAGTACGCGACGGACAGACATGGACCCGAACCTACGAGTCATCCCTGCCCTCATAGCAGTCCACCTCCTCTACAGGTTACGACGCAGACGCCGCAGAAGGTCAGAATAACTAAGGGAGGGGGGAAAGTGGGGTGGGGTGGGGTTGGCACGACCAGGGCAGGCCACAAAACAACCACATAAGTCACACACCACACATGGCCTGGACATACCTGACTCCCATGCCCTGGTCACCACGAGGGGGTGGGGGCGTGTCCTGATAAGCCAGCGACCGCCACAACGGAAGTCCGTCACCACGCGAACCGGCAACACAACCAGACAGGTACGTCCCGTACCCACGCCTGAAGAGCGTGGGTACGAGTCGGACCACGCCCACACACGTCACCCCAACAATGGCGGGACGGATCGCACCCACGTGGCAAAGGCCTGGGTACGGGCCGCACAAACATCACATAGCGTGGGGACGGATATGTATGGACCCTACCCCCACCCCGTATGCAAGGAGCGTACCCCCCACCCCAACAGTGAAAGTACGACCCGTACCCCCACCCGCGTATGCATGGAGCGTACCCCCACCCCAACAGTGTAAGTTCGACCCGTACCCTCACCCGCGTATGCATGCAGCGTACCCCCCATGCCAACAGTGTAAGTACGACTCGAACCCCCACCCACGAATGCAAGGAGCGTACCCCCCAGCCCAACAGTGTAAGTACGACCCGTACCCCCACCCGCGTATGCATGGAGCGTACCCCCCATGCCAACAGTGTAAGTACGACTCGAACCCCCACCCACGAATGCAAGGAGCGTACCCCCCATGCCAACAGCGTAAGTACGACTCGAACCCCCACCCGTGTATGCATGGAGCGTACCCCCACCCCAACAGTGAAAGTACGACCCGTACCCCCACCCGCGTATGCATGGAGCGTACCCCCACCCCAACAGTGTAAGTTCGACCCGTACCCTCACCCGCGTATGCATGCAGCGTACCCCCCATGCCAACAGTGTAAGTACGACTCGAACCCCCACCCACGAATGCAAGGAGCGTACCCCCCATGCCAACAGTGTAAGTACGACTCGAACCCCCACCCGCGTATGCATGGAGCGTACCCCCACCCCAACAGTGAAAGTACGACCCGTACCCCCACCCGCGTATGCATGCAGCGTACCCCCCATGCCAACAGTGTAAGTACGACTCGAACCCCCACCCACGAATGCAAGGAGCGTACCCCCCAGCCCAACAGTGTAAGTACGACCCGTACCCCCACCCGCGAATGCAAGGAGCGTACCCCCCAGCCCAACAGTGTAAGTACGACCCGTACCCCCACCCGCGAATGCAAGGAGCGTACCCCCACCCCAACAGTGTCAGTACGACCCGTACCCTCACCCGCGTATGCAAGGAGCGTACCCCCATGCCAACAGTGTCAGTACGACCCGTACCCCCACCCGCGGACGTACAGAGCGTACCCCCAGCCCAACAGTGTAAGTTCGACCCGTACCCTCACCCGCGTATGCATGCAGCGTACCCCCATGCCAACAGTGTAAGTACGACTCGAACCCCCACCCACGAATGCAAGGAGCGTACCCCCCATGCCAACAGTGTAAGTACGACCCGTACCCCCACCCGCGGACGTACGGAGCGTACCCCCCATGCCAACAGTGTAAGAACGACCCGTACCCCCACCCGCGGACGTACGGAGCGTACCCCCACCCCAACAGTGTCAGTACGACCCGTACCCTCACCCGCGTATGCAAGGAGCGTACCCCCCATGCCAACAGTGTCAGTACGACCCGTACCCCCACCCGCGTATGCATGGAGCGTACCCCCAGCCCAACAGTGTAAGTTCGACCCGTACCCTCACCCGCGTATGCATGCAGCATACCCCCCATGCCAACAGTGTAAGTACGACTCGAACCCCCACCCACGAATGCAAGGAGCGTACCCCCCAGCCCAACAGTGTAAGTACGACCCGTACCCCCACCCGCGAATGCAAGGAGCGTACCCCCCAGCCCAACAGTGTAAGTACGACCCGTACCCCCACCCGCGAATGCAAGGAGCGTACCCCCACCCCAACAGTGTAAGTACGACCCGTACCCTCACCCGCGGACGTACGGAGCGTACCCCCACCACACCAGTGTCAGTAGACTGGTACCCTCACCTCGAATGCATTGTGCGTACCCCCACCGTGTATGTGCAAAGCGCACATATCCAGAAATCGGAGGTGTGTGTGCAGAGTCCACCCAGCAGTGCCCAGAGACAGGAGGGGTGTGTGCAGAGTCCTCCCAGCAGTGCCCTGAGACAGGAGGGGTGGGTGCCCATCACTCCCAGCAGTGCCCTGAGACTGGAGGGGTGTAACACATGTGTGTGAGGCCAGAATTATCCACATGCATACTGGCTACAAGGGAACAAGTCCCCATGAACTCATGTCAACAGACTCCACACACAAGTACAGTGATCACCAAGGATGCCACGATTGTCGCAGGTGGAGACATGGCCCTGCATGCATGGCCAAAGTAGAAGGGCTCCGTCACACACACAGCTCATGTAGACACAGCTCTGCGCTAAACATTGGGAACACCCTGCAGGGAAGAAAGCTGGGTACACAGAGGAAGGAATACACCCTGGGACAAGTGCACCATGCAGTAACTGCCTACATGAACAAAGAAAGTTAGCCAACACCTTGTGATGGCACACAGATCACAGGGTCCCACCAATGAGCAGTACACTACTACATATCCCACACACCCAAACCCTTACACACCACCCAAAACCATGTAGCAGCCCCACCAACACCAATACCAGCATAGCAGTAGTGTGATAATGAAAACAAAATTAAGCTTTATTCAGCAGGAGCACAATGTCCGTGGATCGCAGGCAGTTCAATCTTCACAAAGCCCATAGGGCAGTCAATGATTCTCAGCTGGATGGGGGACACAGTGGGATGCGTGTCCCCTACCTTGCCTGCACAGTCAAATGGCATCGTCTTCCACACTGGTGAGGGCATCAGGGGGGGGGGAGCAACAGGCACCGCAGGGACATCAGGGCAAAGGGGCGGCGTTGTGGGTGCAGGGATGGAGGACTCCACCACAGGGGGTGGGTCAGTGCCAAAGGCGGAGGCCAGGATGGCACTACACACCTTTGCAAGGTCCTCCAGGGAGTCCCCTGCACCCGAAGGGACCTCAGGCCCCAAGGAGGGGGGGGGGGTCAGAGGGATGGGTCGCAGCGCCACCGGGGGAGGGTGGAGACAGGGGGGGAGACTCAACCACCCTGACCGGGGACCTCCTTGACCGCTTGCGTGGTGGTGTAACTGTGGGGCTCAGGGACAGAGCGGCCATGAAGGAGTCCTTGGGGGAGATGTGGCCAGGAGAGCTGAGGGGAGGGGATTTGGAGGGAGTGGACTGGGTGGAATGCGGACTCCCACTATGGCTGCGTGTCACACGTTTGCCCCCCGACCCAGTGGGTGTGCCTACCTCACCCTGTGTGTGCGTGTCAGGAGGAGTGCGGTGGACCTTCCCTGCTGGTGTGGTGCCCGTGGCCGTTGATGTGGGTGCATGCCGACGTCTGGGTGTACGTGTGACAGGCATGGGAGTGGGAAGTGTGGATGGGGCAGGGGTAGGTGGGGGGAGGTCGCGCTGCAGGAGACCCACTGCTGCAGTCAGTGTGGAGTCGATGGACCTCAGCAAGTTGCGTTGGTCAGCCTGCGATGAATGAATGCCCTCCAAGAAAGCCTCGATGTTGGTGAGGGTTTTGCCGTGGGCATGGAGGACATTAAGGATCGCAGCCTGACCAACCTGCAGTTGCCGCTGGATGTCCACAGACTCTGCATTGGCGGCAGCAGTGGAGACAGGGGCAGGGGGTGCGGTGCCTGGCAGGAAGGAGACATGCTGTGACCGGGCACGCTGGGAAGGGACACGAGCAAGTGGGAGGCGGCTGGTGGAAACTGAGGGGGCGGTGCGAGGTGTTGTTCCGCTGTCAGCTGCTGGTGCAGCCTCCGCCCACTCGGAGACATCGTCCCCGGACCTGTCAGCTTCGTAGTCTGATGTGCCAGTCGACAGGTCCTCGGCCACACTCTCCTCCGCCTCTGTCCCACTCGATGTGCCAGACCCGATGTCACGGCTGGCACTGGTGCTCGGTCCCTCCGCCTGGTCTGTGTCCATGTCTCCCTCTGTGTCCCCCGACGATGCTGTGGGCAGGGTGGAGAGACAGAAATTATTCAGACACCCGTACACATCTGTCACATGAGTCCAATCTACATAGGTAACATTGCATGGCCTGAAAAGGAAGATCCCTAACATCTACTGAACAGGGTACCGATGTAGGGCATGAAACACACAGTTGGTTGAGCCACCATGCCACTGAAATACCATGGAGAGCATGAGACAATAGCTAAACACAGGAAAAGGAGTCTGACATAGCACCCAGGCCCTGGGGACAATCCAGCACTGCATCTGCACCACACAGCGTTGGCGAAAATACCGATGACCAGGGACCATATCCATGAACTTGAGACACATGCTGCATAGGTAATGCTGAAAACATGCACAACATGACTCGGTCACTGCACATTGCGTGTGTGTCCAGGCACATCACACACTGCCCAGACCCAGCAAGTGGTAATCAGGATTTAACACATAGGCATTGCCCGCCCCAACAAGACCCTACACGAGGCAAATTGTTGAGACACAGGTGGCACCAACATCTCATAGTCTGGGTGATACACACAGGGGCAGGCAAAAAGCAAGATTGGACGCCAAACAGCCAAGGTGCGCCTGTACAAATAATGAGGTACCAGTGCCCATCCTCAGATGAGTATAACAAGACACACAGGCACTGGCAACTGTGAGTATGAAGAAGGACAATCAGGTCAGGCTGCACAGTGGACACCTGTACAAATTAGCACGTCTATATACATGGTGACAGGGGACAATGGCACAGAGCACAACTTACGCTGTAGACACTGACAGTGGCCACGTTTATGATGACACATACACCACTGAGGAAAAGGTGCCCCAGGGGACAGTAGTGGGCACGCAACTACATGCTACTGAATGGTAATGACTGCAACACACGTCACCATCCCTGCACTATGTGTATCGCACACTCATGCACATCATGTCACAGGCCACTACATAGGACATGCGCGCTGTAAGGCATGACACATGAGAGACCAACTCCCATGTCTGGAGTCAGCATCAGTGCCAACTGACATGGAACCCACATGCAGTGAACTTGACAGTGCACAGGCAAGGTCCCACAACCTGTTACACACCACCCCCACACATGATGCTACAGACATTGTTCCCGTGGACAAAGCGCCAGCCTACATTACCCTGTGAAGGAGTGACTACACACAGACCAGGGAACACATTGCAAGGAGGGGAAGGGTGGCAGGGGCACAGCGCTATACTGGGGCAAACAGGATCTGCACAGCACCTTTAAACCCTGCCAGTGGATTCATGCTACTGTGCCCTTACAAATGGCGGTGACACACACCAAACACACATGTACCTACCCCCTTCCGGCTGCTGCATCGCCTGTAAGCGCCTCTCCAGGTCTGGAAAGACCACCGGCAGCACACGCCTGTGGAGGTGGCTCAGACGGCGGCGGCCGCGGTTCTTGTGGCTCTCAGGTGAGTCCCCCAGCAGGAGCCGTGCAATCCTCCGCGTCCAGCACCGGATATCCTGCCAGCGTTTCCTCACCTGGGGCAGGCTCCGCCTCCGACCATCCACACCCCTCACGGCACTGACGGCGGTCAGCCAGATCTGCTCCTTGGCAGTGGCGCCTACCTGTGAGGAGGAACAAGTGACACCACATCAATACACCAGCCACATGTCACAGAGTGACATATGGGTACAAATTAGCTGGTTACAACAAGGCATGTCATGCAGCCAACGCATTGCACCTTTGTCATAGGGACATCATCCCCTGGTGAGGGAAAAAGCACTACGTGCCACAGTGGGTACACAGGTGGAATGATGGCAATGTCACAATCAATGATCAAGGCTCACACTGTGCATCACACCCACCCCTCCTGGCTCAGGGCACTGCTGGGAGGACTCCACACCCACCCCTCCTGTCTCAGGGCACTGCTGGCAGGACTCTGCACCCACCCCTCCTGTGTCAGGGCACTGCTGGGAGGACTCCACACCCACCCCTCCTGTCTCAGGGCACTGCTGGGAGTGATGGGCACCCACCCCACCTGTCTCAGGGCACTGCTGGGAGGACTCCACACCCACCCCTCCAGTCTCAGGGCAATGCTGGGAGGACTCTGCACACACCCCTCCTGGCTCAGGGCAATGCTGGGAGGACTCTGCACCCACCCCTCCTGTCTCAGGGCACTGCTGGGAGGACTCTGCACCCACCCCTCCTGTCTCAGGGCACTGCTGGGAGGACTCTGCACCCACCCCTCCTGTCTCAGGGCAATGCTGGGAGGACTCTGCACACACCCCTCCTGGCTCAGGGCACTGCTGGGAGGACTCTGCACCCACCCCTCCTGTCTCAGGGCACTGCTGGGAGGACTCTGCACCCACCCCTCCTGTCTCAGGGCAATGCTGGGAGGACTCTGCACACACCCCTCCTGGCTCAGGGCACTGCTGTGAGTGATAGGCCCCCACCCCTCCTGTCTCAGGGCACTGCTGGGAGACATCAGGCACCCCCCCCCTGGGACCCCCCCGACAGTACATGGCATGTGTGTTACACCTGGACGCAATGGCAGAAGTCACAGTCACCACATAGGGACAGTCTGTGGCAGTGGCCCATGCACTCACCTGATAACCTGGTCGCCCATACAGCATGGAGTACTGTGGGAGGATCACATCCAGCAGAGCCATGTTCTCCTCCAGGGTGAATGGCTGTGTCCTCTCCACAGCCCTTGACATGGTTCCAGGGAATCAGTAGCAGCAGCTGGGTCGACAAATGCAAAGATGTGCAGGCAAGTGCTCCCTCATGGGACCTGGCTGCCTTATATGTGCCCTTCTGCCCAGTCTCATGCACAGGAGTACAGAGAGATTGGTCACTCACATTTGCATCCTATGTTTCCACCAATCCCTTCAAACCTAGCAGTCTGTGGGTTCTCGATCGGTTTCATTCTCCTGCATGATGTCAGCCCCACAAACACATTGCAACAAAGTAGACAAATCCCAACTGACTTCTGCTGTGCACCTTCCAGAACTATTTCGAATTTTGAACTTGGTCTCCATGACAACCAGCATGCATGTAGGCCTTAATACTTGTCCCCTATGTAATTTGGAGCATCACACACAGGTACGGTGCGTGTGGGGGCCCTAGGGCACCCCAAATGCATGGCAACGGCCCGTACATGCATGCCTACGCTCTCCATCACTTTTGGTCTGCACGCGTATGCGTACCCGTAGTGGTACGGACCGTACACTTGCATCTACGCTCTCCATCACTATGGGTCTGCACGCGTATGCGTACTCGTAGTGATAGTGAGCGTAGATGTGAGTGTACGGTCCGTACCACTACGGGTACGCATACGCGTGCAGACCCATAGTGATGGAGAGCGTAGATGTGAGTGTACGGTCCGTACCACTACGGGTACGCATACGCGTGCAGACCCATAGTGATAGTGAGCGTAGATGCGAGTGTTCGGTCCGTACCACTACGGGTACGCATACGCGTGCAGACCCATAGTGATGGTGAGCGTAGATGCGAGTGTTCGGTCCGTACCACTACGGGTACGCATACGCGTGCAGACCCATAGTGATGGTGAGCGTAGATGCGAGTGTTCGGTCCGTACCACTACGGGTACGCATACGCGTGCAGACCAAAAGTGATAGAGAGCGTAGATGCGAGTGTACGGCCCTATCACTATGGGTCTGCACGCGTATGCGTACCCATAGTGGTACGGACCGTACACTCGCATCTACGCTCTCTATCACTATGGGTCTGCACGCGTATGCGTACCCGTAGTGGTACGGACCGTACA
Organism: Triturus cristatus; assembly: GCF_964204655.1. Taxonomy (NCBI): domain Eukaryota; kingdom Metazoa; phylum Chordata; class Amphibia; order Caudata; family Salamandridae; genus Triturus; species Triturus cristatus. The sequence goes on from NC_140592.1 coordinate 1,138,497,431, forward strand.
CTCGCATCTACGCTCTCTATCACTATGGGTCTGCACGCGTATGCGTACCCGTAGTGGTACGGACCGAACACTCGCATCTACGCTCACTATCACTATGGGTCTGCACGCGTATGCGTACCCGTAGTGGTACGGACCGTACACTCGCATCTACGCTCACTATCACTATGGGTCTGCACGCGTATGCGTACCCGTAGTGGTACGGACCGTACACTCGCATCTACGCTCACTATCACTACGAGTACGCATACGCGTGCAGACCCATAGTGATGGAGAGCGTAGATGCGAGTGTACGGTCCGTACCACTACTGGTACGCATACGCGTGCAGACCCATAGTGATAGAGAGCGTAGATGCGAGTGTACGGTCCGTACCACTACGGGTACGCATACGCGTGCAGACCCATAGTGATAGGGCCGTACATTCGCATCTACGCTCTCTATCACTATGGGTCTGCACGCGTATGCGTACTCGTAGTGGTACGGACCGTACACTCGCATCTACGCTCGCCATCACGATGGGTACACATACGGCAGCACTCCCACAGTGATTTGGGAACATGCACAGGCCCTCTCAGCAGCAGTACGGCGGATTTTACACATCACTGTGGTGATAGGCGACACACATGTAGGAATAGGGCGGACATACTTGTCCATGGATGGACATACTTGTCCAGGAATGGACATCAAGGCATCGTCTGTGCATTACCACATGTGTGGGGCACAGGTGTCACAGGCTGTGATGTGGAACATGCCTCCTGAGTGGAGAAGGCACCAGAAGTATGATGAGATGTGTACATGTGTACTGTGTGAGGGTGCAATGTGTGCCAGGCATGCCCTTGACTCCTTTGACATGTGTGCATGTGGGACTGCGCACTTGGGGTGAGCGTCACTGGCATGGCACGGACACCAACACACGGAAGTGTCCCATGATGCCCGGTACAGGGGTCATGACACATGACTTATCACTACCCACAGTGCACAATGTGACTATGCCATATATGTGTCCGGGATTTACATCAGGTTGATGTTGTAGCACCCTCAAAAGCTGCAGCCGTTGCAGCAACCAACATGTGGCTGTGTGTAGATTGTCATTGCACACTGTTCCCAACACCATGCCACATGTGTCATCGGATGTGAGGTGCACATGTATGCAAGGGACACGGAGTAGCGTGACAAGGCCATGTCAGCAAACTCACAAGGAATGTGTGGGGAGTCATGACATGTGCACCTTCATGGCAAGGTGTGTGGGCTGGACTAGTGTAATGTCATGTGACCTGTGGCTCAAGTGTTCCGCTGCCAGTCTCTGCAATCGGCATCACACTTCTGCTGATGTGTGGGTGTATGTCACTCCTGTCTTGCGTCGGGCAGTGCACTTGCACTGGGACACAGCTATTTCCATGGCGTGGCATGGGGAGGTTCTCAATCACCGTGTGTAGCTGGGTCTTGGAAGGAGTGTCACCTTGCATCCATACGTGTCCTGGGCATGTAGCACATGCCTGACTCCCTATGTGGCATGTGTGTATTGCCAGATTTACATGTGCTCAGTCGACATGAGTTGTTCTCGTAGTGCACTCACTCTTCCTTGTCACTTCCAAATTACTGCAGAGCACCTCCTGTTGCCCGAAGAATTCCAGACTTGGCCACCATGCAGGAGAATGACAGGATCCGGCTCTACCGCTTCACCCAACCGTTGATTCTGGAGCTGACGGCGAGACTGGCACCACACCTGCAACCGCAGCACAGGTATCCTACGGCACTGACACCCCAGCTGAAGGTAATGGCTGCCCTACATTTCCTTGCCACGGGTACCTTCCAAAATACCATAGCTCATGTTGGTGGCATGTCCCAGAGCATGTTCAGCGGTGTGCTGCATGATTTCTTGGAGGCCATGTTGAATCACCTGGATGACTTCATCAAGTTCCCAACCCCTGAACAGATGACTGAGGTCAAGCGTGGTTTCTATGCCCTTGGAGGGATGCCCCATGTCATTGGGTCCATAGATGGGACACATGTAGGTTTGGTACCACCACACGCACGGGAGGTGGCGTACCGCAATCGGAAGCACTACCACTCCATCAATGCCCTTGTGGTGTGTCTGTCCAACATGGTGATTTCACATGTCTGTGCTCGTTTTCCAGGATCAGCACACGATGCCTACATCATGAGGCGTAGCGGGATGCCTGATATGATGATGCAGCTGCGCAACGAACGGGCATGTGTTGTTGGTGGGTACAGTCTGTCTGTCCTGTATTCTGTTTGGCCGAGCAGCACTACCGCTTCGCCAGTTCTAACGATATCCATGTGCTTTCCATTTAGGGGACGCTGGCTATCCCAACATGCCTTGGCTGCTGACACCTCTCCGCAACCCCATCACGCCGGCCCAGCTCCGCTACAACACCGCCCATGGCCGGACAAGGCGAGTGATAGAGAGGACGTTTGGCATGCTGAAGAGCCGATTCAGGTGCCTCCACAAGACCGGCGGTGCACTCCCTTATGCCCCGGCGAAGGTCTGCAAGATCTTCATGGTCTGCTGCATGCTGCACAACATGGCAGTTGAAAGAGCTGTGCCACTCATCCTGAATCAACATGACGAGGACCATCCACCCGTGGAGGACGAAGGGCTTGGCAATGGGGCTAGTGATGTGGAGGATGTGGAGCCGCAAGAGGACATCCGGACTCGGCTCATACGCGACTTCTTTGCTTAGTGGTGAGTACCAGTGTCTGAGTGTGCACGCCTTGGTCCCCGTGTGGCATGTGTTGTGATGCGTGTCTCCACCTGCATGTATGGCACGTGAGTCAGAGGTGTGTGTGGGTGTGTCACTGGAGTGATGGTGGCAGTGATGGTAGTATTTCCCCACTCATAATTGTGACCTAGCATGTTGTCATCCATACATGTGTCGAGTCAATGCACATGCAAGTGGCTGTGCTTTTTGTGGCTGACTTCTTGTGTGTCTCTCTTCCCCAGGTACCTGCGCATGCCGTCTTCTGGTTGCATTGTTGTGGCACTGCTATTCCTCATGGACATGGCATCGTGGGCTGACTCAGCGTTACAGGCACGGACACGTTTGGAAGTCTCCATGGGGTAAGGGATGCATCTGGGGTGTATTGGGTGTGGCAGTTGTTCACGATGTGTGCACACTGCCCCGGTCGGGGTTTGGTTCCTCTGCAGACATGTGGCATCCCCATGGGACACGACATGCAGCTGGGTACACCTGAATAGATGGGCTGCCTGGTTGTCAGTCATCAGTGATGGGATAGTGGATTGTGATGAAGGCATCAATGTGTGTGACACTGCCCTCGGACACATACGGTTAACATTGTCTTGACATGGCGTGGGACTTCCACATCAGCGGATGTATGGTGTATGGCAGTCTCTCCGTGAGCAGCTGTGGGTATTTAGCTGTTAGCCGACACTTGTGTGCCAGTTCCATGGCTATCACGCATTTGTGCTGCAGAAGGGGGGTGCCAGTGTTGGAGCCACATGTTACTCCACATTATGTGTTCATGTGTACTTCAAGTTGCCTCTGCAATCCCAAAAACATGACTATTAAAGGTGTCCCTATGCCTCCAAGGTGCCTCTTCTCAGTCAATGCTGGTGTGTTGGCACGGTGCATCCTGCATGTCTGGCATGGTATTCCCTGATTGTGGCTATGTGTCAATGTGTCGAGTGGCAAGATGCAAGCTGTGTGTGTGTGCTGAGACTGTGTATTGGGCATGATGTCCATGACTGTGTGGGTATTGTGACATGTGCCATCCCCATGCATCCAACGTTGTCCATGACCCCATTCTCTGCATCCACCGGACTCAAGCTTGCAGGACATGGTTCTGCCACCTGTCTACACGTACCTGGGTGCCCCCCAGGACACGGGCCAGGATCCCTGACCTCTGCGCATGACTGTTGCTGTACTCAATGTGTCTGTCAGCACGGTTGTTCGGCCACCCCCTCAGCTGGTTCTGACCATCACGGGTGTGTATGGTGCTCCATGTCTGTCTTGCCTAGAAAACTGTGACCCATGTGTCCTGTGCCAGACTCAGGCCCCAGGGTGTGGATGGTTGAAGTGAACAGATGACTCAGGCATGTTTAGACTGTACAAGACACATGTTAGGTAATAATGCTACCAGCAGGCATCTACTCTTAATAGTGTGATTTATTATTGGGGGGTTGGGGGGCAAAGTGAGGGGCTTTCCGGGATTAGGGAATCCAAAGTTCAGTAGGGGAGTTGGTGTCCTTGCCATTGGAAATCCTCAGAGTCCATGCCACAGTCTTTGTCAACATTGGTCAGCCAGTGACCAGCAGGGCCATGTGGCAGAGAATGTCTCTTGATGCTGTGATGCTGTTGCTCCAGTGGGCCAGGTGCCAGGCCAGGTGTCCTGGGAGATGGTGATGTAGCAGCCACCCTCACGGTCCTTTCCGTGGACGACCCGGCTTCCTGCGGGGAACCTCAGCAGCAGGCCGTGACGACGTCTGGGATGCTCCGTCGGATGTTTCCTCCTCCTCCTCATGATCCCTCCCTGTGGGTGGTGATGTTCTCCGCCTTCTGGCACAGGGAGGGTCGGCCATGGTGTCGGCCATCCGACGGAGTTCAGCGTGAATCCCCTGGGACGCCGTCACTTGCTGAGCCTGTCTGTCCTCCATCCTCCGTTGGTGTAGCTGTAGACAGGCTATTAGCTCCGCATGTTGCTGGGCCTGCTGGACCTTGATCCCCTCGAGGACGGACACAACCTGGGCCATGCCCGTGGTGTCCTGCCGGTATGAGTCCAGGATGTTACGGACATGGGAAAATACCGGATCCCCAGCCAACTGGTCAGGCTCGCGCCTCCGCCGTCCTCCACTCCCACCACCCCTGCCCACTTGCGTCTGGCCTGCACTTGTGGGCACATCGGGTCTCCGGGACCCCTGAGGGGTGGCATTGGCGTTGTCGCCTGCCTCCTCCTGGGTGCCCGGGACACCGTGTCCCTCCTGGCGAGCCTGGCTGCATTGTGGTGTTGGGGCAGGGATCCTGGGTGTCTCCTGGGATGTGGCAGGAGTGGGGGTGGTGGTTGGCACGGTTGTACCTGACGCAGGTGCTGCAGGTGGTTGGACACCAGAGGGGCCAGGTCGGTCGGGCTCGTCCGCAGAGTGGTGAGAGTGGTCGCTGCCGGTGGGATCGGTCTCCTGCAGATCCGGGTCCTGTGAGTGTTCCCCCCCAGTGTTGGGGGGTGCAGCACGACGTTGACCTGTGTGTGAGAGAGACAATGTTAATTTTGATCCATGCAACATCCATGTTTCATCCGTTACAAAGTTGGCACATTTCCTCTTGGAATTAGGATCTGTCTTGCATTCCACTCACAGTGCACTTGTGCATGTGTGTGTCCCTTGGGCACCAATTTGGCCCCTTTAACTATGTGTGGCACAGTCTTACTTGCTGCGTCAAGTGTGACTGCAGTCAGCAGTGGAGTGTGCATGTGTGCCGAGCTATGCATTTGCGCCTTCCTTGTAGCACTGTACATGTGCACATGGAGTGGATCCACACACTTATATGATGCAGGTGGCTGTCCTTGTGCTCGTGTACAGGTTGTAACATGGCCCTGCGTTTTGCCATGATGAAGAGGGGGGGTTCTGGCACTGGCCACCCTTGTCTACATGCACGCAGTCCACCTGCTGACGAGCAGACATTCCCACACACCACAGGACTGATTTGCTCTCCCTGTGTCTCCCTCCTTCTCTGTCCCCCTCTCCCTCCCTCTCTGTCCCCCTCTCCCTCCCTCTGTGTGTCAGCCTCCTCCCTGTGTCCATCTTCCTGTGTCTCCCTCCCTCTCTGTCCCCCTCTCCCTCCCTCTGTGTCCCCCTCTCCCTCCCTCTGTGTGTCAGCCTCCTCCCTCTGTCCGTCTCCCTCCCTCTCAGTCCCCCTCTCCCTCCCTCTCAGTCCCCCTCTCCCTCCCTCTGTATCCCCCTCTCCCTCCCTCTCTGTCCCCCTCTCCCTCCCTCTGTGTGTCAGCCTCCTCCCTCTGTCCATCTTCCTCCCTCTCAGTCCCCCTCTCCCTCCCTCTCTGTCCCCCTCTCCCTCCCTCTGTGTGTCAGCCTCCTCCCTCTGTCCGTCTCCCTCCCTCTCAGTCCCCCTTTCCCTCCCTCTCTGTCCCCCTCTCCCTCCCTCTCTGTCCCCCTCTCCCTCCCTCTGTGTGTCAGCCTCCTCCCTCTGTCCGTCTCCCTCCCTCTCAGTCCCCCTCTCCCTCCCTCTGTGTCCCCCTCTCCCTCCCTCTCTGTCCCCCTCTCCCTCCCTCTGTGTGTCAGCCTCCTCCCTCTGTCCATCTTCCTGTGTCTCCCTCCCTCTCTGTCCCCCTCTCCCTCCCTCTCTGTCCCCCTCTCCCTCCCTCCGTGTGTCACCCTCTGTCACCTTGGCCCAGCTTCCTGGGCACACACTGTTAGCAGATCTTTGAGTGGCCCTTGGCCTGTTGATGTGAGTTTGTTTCTGATCTCCAGGCACCCATTTTGTCTGCTGTGTGTCTGTGCGCTGCTGCTGTGGTGGTGTGTGCTGCCACTCTTTCACACTGTTGGCTGTTCATTAGCTGCTGGCATGTGCAAAACAGTGCCTTCACCCCCATGTGTTGATGCAAGGCGTCCGCCATTTGCTGGCAAGTCATTCCTGTGTTGGGACACAGTGTTTGTCTGGCTGTGACCTAGGCCATATGGGCAGAGGGCATTGTTGTCTGCTTTGGAGTCGCACTATGTGATTCTTGGTGCCCAGCCTCCCGCCATCCGGGTTACCGTGTCATGTGTTGTTGTCTTCTGTGGCCTGTGACTTGACATTGTCCAGCTGTGTGCATGGAGCATGGTGGCAGCAGTGGCATGTGCCTGCTCATGGAGTGTGGTTGAGTAATGCGATGGCTTGTGGTGGTTGCGTGCCTGTTATTAATTTTGGTTGTGGTTGCAGTTCCCCCCATGTGAGGTGCGTTGTTTGTGTACTCACCCGGGTCTCGGAGTCCTTCTACTCCTTCAACTGCCTCCACCGGCAGTATGGCCATCACCCTCTCCTCCCAGGGATGGTACTGTACGGCTCTGCGGGAGGGCCCTCCTCCGGTGGCGTTGGCCTGGTCGTGTTCCTCCTGTCTCTTGGCTCTGACCCTCCTCCGCAGATCGTACCACCTGTTCTGGCAATCCTGCTTGGTCCTCCTGGTGTCCGCAACAGCATTCACAGCATCGACGATGGTCTGCCACATGGCTGTTTTGGCTGCCTGGCTGGTGCTTCTGACCAATGTTCCAAAGATCTGTGGCTCGACTCTGAGGATTTGATCAACAAGGACCTCCAACTCTCGGTGACTGAACTTTGGATTCTTGGTAGTGGGCATGGTGAGGGGTGTGGGTGGGGATGGTGTGGGTGTGGGGGGTGTGTGGATGTTGGGGGGGGGTGTGGATGGTTGTGTGTGTGTGAATGTGATGAGAGGGTGTTTGTGAGGGTGGTCGTGTGAAGGTGTGCAAGTGTAAGATGTGGTGTCGCTTGTAGTCTGGTTCTGTGGTGTCTGGCAGCAGTGGGTCTGTTGCAAAGGCTCATGGTTTGTGTGTGTGGGCCCTTTTCATTGGTCCATGGGTGGGTGTGGCAGTGTTTGAATTTTGGGTGGGTGTGTTATAAGGAGTGGTGGTGTATTGGGCCTCTGTTTGTTTTTGACAGTTGCAGGTCAGTGATTGTGTTATTTTAGTGGTTGTTGGCCATGTTTAGTGGCTGTGTGCCTTTCGAATGGTGTATTGTTGAGTTGTTTTGTTTTGTCCTTGTTGTGTACGTGCGTTTTGAGCGTGTGTACGGTGTGTACATGGGCCATTTGGTTGTACGATTTGGTCCTTGTGTGTGGCTTTGTACGACTCGTACATGCGGTTGTGATGTTGGGGCATGGGGTGCGCTCCGTACTTAGGCGGTTGTGTTGGGGGTGCGCCAGGAACGTACTGGGGTGGGGGTACAACAGGAACGTACTGGGGTGTGGGTAGACGGGGCTATGACACGTCCTGGGGTGGTGGTGTGGCTCGCACGTACTGGGGTGTAGGTACACGGGGGGGTACGACACGTACTGGGGGGGGGTACGACTGGAACGTACTGGGGTGTACATAGACGGTGGTACGACACGTACAGGGGTGGGGGGGTGTACATTGACGGTGGTACGACACGTACTGGGGTGGGGGTACGACTGGAACGTACTGGGGTGTGGGTAGACGGGGCTATGACACGTACTGGGGTGGGGGTGTGGCTCGAACGTACTGGGGTGTAGGTACACGGGGGGTACGACACGTACAGGGGGGGGGGTGTCCATGGACGGTGGTACAACACGTACTGGGGTGGGGGGGTGTACATTGACGGTGGTACGACACGTACTGGGGTGGGGGTACGACTCGAACGTACTGGGGTGTAGGTACACGGGGGGTACGACACGTACTGGGGTGGGGGGGTGTACATTGACGGTGGTACGACACGTACTGGGGTGGGGGTACGACTGGAACGTACTGGGGTGTGGGTGGACGGGGCTATGACACGTACTGGGGTGGGGGTGTGGCTCGAACGTACTGGGGTGTAGGTTCACGGTGGTACGACACGTCCAGGGGTGGGGGTACGACTGGAACGTACTGGGGTGTAGGTACACGGGGGTATGACACGTACTGGGGTGGGGGTGGGGCTCGAACGTACTGGGGTGGGGGTACGACTGGAACGTACTGGGGTGTACATAGACGGTGGTACGACACGTACAGGGGTGGGGGGGTGTACATTGACGGTGGTACGACACGTACTGGGGTGGGGGTACGACTGGAACGTACTGGGGTGTGGGTAGACGGGGCTATGACACGTACTGGGGTGGGGGTGTGGCTCGAACGTACTGGGGTGTAGGTACACGGGGGGTACGACACGTACAGGGGGGGGTGTCCATGGACGGTGGTACAACACGTACTGGGGTGGGGGGGTGTACATTGACGGTGGTACGACACGTACTGGGGTGGGGGTACGACTCGAACGTACTGGGGTGTAGGTACACGGGGGGTACGACACGTACTGGGGTGGGGGGGTGTACATTGACGGTGGTACGACACGTACTGGGGTGGGGGTACGACTGGAACGTACTGGGGTGTGGGTGGACGGGGCTATGACACGTACTGGGGTGGGGGTGTGGCTCGAACGTACTGGGGTGTAGGTTCACGGTGGTACGACACGTCCAGGGGTGGGGGTACGACTGGAACGTACTGGGGTGTAGGTACACGGGGGTATGACACGTACTGGGGTGGGGGTGGGGCTCGAACGTACTGGGGTGGGGGTACGACTGGAACGTACTGGGGTGTACATAGACGGTGGTACGACACGTACAGGGGTGGGGGGGTGTACATTGACGGTGGTACGACACGTACTGGGGTGGGGGTACGACTGGAACGTACTGGGGTGTAGGTAGATGGGGCTATGACACGTACTGGGGTGGGGGTTCGACTGGAACGTACTGGGGTGTACCTAGACGGGTGGGGGTATACATATACGGGGGGTACGTGTCGGACGTACGGGGGCTGGGGGGAGTGTTGGGCGTGTATGCGGGCACATGTCTCCATGGTTGCTGTAGGAGTTCGGTGCGGACGGTGTTTTTTCCATACGGTTGTAACCTCGGACGCACGGGATGGATCGTGATTCCTCGGTCGGACTTGGATTTTCACGTTTGTACGGTAAATCGTCCGAGGACGTGTCGGACACATTTTCCGACCCGAGGACGTGTGGGGAATGATTCCCAGTGCGGTTCGTATGGACTTTTTACCATGCGAATCGTGATTGCCAGTTCGTACGGCACTTGTACGATTCGTACGGTAAAAAGACCCGATACGAGTCGCACGGGGGAATTTTTTACCGGATCGTGATCGGCACCTTAATCTATAAAAATCAAAACACACAAACATAATTCACACATACATATATTTAACTATCTTTTTAAAAATTTTAAACTTTATAATGATATAAAAATAAAATATGTATATATATCAATAATTTAAAATAAAAAAATTCTATAATAAATTAAAGCATTAAATTATTTGAAAAAACTTAAAACTTACATTTCGATATAAAATAAATGCAACAGTAGGTAAAATGTTGGATAGCAAAATAATTAAATTGCTATTCCAACTCCAGTGAGTGCGACAGTAGGGAAAGTGTTGGATAGCGGAGGAGTAAACATGTTTGTTCCCACTCCAGTGAGTGCAACGGTAGGAAAAGTGTTGGATAGCGAAGGGGCAAAAATTACTATTTCCACTCCAAATATTGCAACAGTAGGGAAAGTGTTGGATAGCGGATGGATAAAAATTACTATTCCCACTCCAGTGAGTGCAAAAGTAGGGTAAGTTTTGGATAGCGGAGGGAATAAATGTACTATTCCAAGTCCAGCGAGTGCAACAGTAGGGAAAATGTTGGATAGCGGAGGGGAAAAAATTACTATTCCCACTCCAGTGAGTGCAACTGTAAGGAAAGTGCTGGATAGCAGAGGGGTAAAATGTATATTCCCACTCCAGTGAGTGCAACCGTAGGGAAAGTATTGGATAGCGGATGGGTAAAAATTACTATTCCCACTCCAGTGAGTGCAACAGTAGGGAAAGTATTGGATAGCGGAGGGGTAAAAATGACTATTCCCACTCCAGTGAGTGCAACAGAAGGTGAAAGTATTGGATGGCACAGGGGTAATAATTACTATTCCCAATCCAGTGAGTGCAACAGTAGGGAAAGTGCTGGATAGTTGAGGTGTAAAAATTACTATTCCCACTCCAGTGAGTGCAACAGTAGAGAATGTGTTAGATAGTGGAGGGTTTAAAATTACTATTCCCACTCCAGTGAGTGCAACAGTAGGAAAAGTGCTGGATAGCGGAGGGGTAAAAATTACTATTCCACTCCAGTGAGTGCAACATTAGGAAAAGTGTTGGATAGCAGAGAAACAAAAATTACTAATAACATTTAAATAATAGAAAAAATAAAAAAATTATAAAAACAAATGAACAATATTAAAAATATACGATTACACATATTAAACATATAAAAGGAACACATGCACTTTATTGCTATTTTTGCACATTTATTCATGCTATTAATAATGTTGATTCGTTATTCAACTTATTTTAACATGTGTGTTTTATTTTATTGTGTATTGTATCCTATTGGTGGTGATGACTAGTACTTTTATGGATATTCTATATCCGAATAAAGACCATTTGACTTTTGACTTGATAAAAGGAACACACATTTTAATAATAATTATGTTTAACAAAAAGCTACAAATATTATATAACATAAATTATTAAATACATTTATAAACAATAATTATTTCAAAGGAGCAAATATTAACAAACAAAAAAAAGATTTAAAACATAAATGTATTTATTTTATTTCCTACCCTATAACACCACACCAATAAAAAAAAAGTAAAAAGATTTATTTCAATGTATTTCCATAATTAACATATTTAATGATCAATTAACAAATAATATAAATAAAAAAAATAATAAACATTCATTAAATACACATGCTTTAACACTATAATATCCAGAACACACACCTAAAATAAATTACATAATTACCATAATCCATTTCTAATTAATTATTTTAAATTAATTATCAACTAATTATTAATTCATTAATTAAGAATAAGTTACTTCCCACCCTTCCCACCATTTACACCTATAAACACCACAACACACACCTAAGACTAATTACACCATTAGCATATTTAATTGCTAATTAATTAATTAAAATTAATTAACAACAATTTATTAAATAATTCATAATAAATTACTTTACACATTTAACACTATAACATCTCAATTAAACAAATATTAATAAATAAGACACATTCAATAATTTTCATATAATTAAATTATTTTCCACTCTATTCCCTTATAAACCCACAACCCGCTTCGGAACTAAAAACGCAAAATTCAAATAAAAAAATATTAATAGCTACTAAAAATAATCTATACATTTCATATAATTAAATTACTTCCCACCCTATTCCCCTATAAACCCACAACCCGCTACAAAACTAAAAATGCAAAATTCAAACAAAAGAAAATTAATAACTACTAAACTTTTAACACATATAATAAAAATACAAACAATTCTTATTAAAAAAAACATACATCAAATACATATAAGATATATACTAAAATGCTAGGCCTGGGCGGTAAATTCCGGAATTTGGGTAATTTCACGTTCCGTGGAGAACGCGGAATTGCCCAAAAATTCCCCCGAGCACGGGCGGAACAAGCAATTCCGCGTGTTCGCAGAACTCTGCGTGCCGGCGGAGATTTTTTACCATTTCGCAAGGCTTTGCGTAGCGCGACTACGCAAATTCCTCCCACCCCTATAAAATACATAACATTACTAAAAAATAGATATTTTTAACAACTATATTTTTGCAAACGATATTAAACACTTTGATATTTTAAACATCGATATTACTTACCTAAAATCGATATTCATGACCGCGATGTTTTGTCTGTTGATATTTCGGACCCACGATATTTTTACCTCGATATTTGTGCAAGTCGATATTTTTGCATCGATATTCTTTCTCTGCACAGTGGCAAAGGTAGCACAAGTGACATCATTGACATTTTGACCATGGATGGCATCTTGACCTCACAGATGTTTTGACCATGGGTGATAACACAGCTTTGAACCTTTGCACCTTCCTTTGCTTATCAACATCTTCCTATTTGCTGCAGAGGTTTAATGAGAAATCCAACGAGTGATCAACTATAGAACGGAAAGTAAACAGTAAACTGGTTCCTTGCCACAGCATCGACAGTGGCAGGGGTTGCAAAGTACAAGCCAGAGGTGTCAGCTGCTCTCATGCGCTCCCCTAATTAACATATTTCTCCCTTAAAACATGCCTCTCTGGCACAGCACTGCACCATAACCACAAAACAGCACCTCAACTTAAAAATGCATTGCTGCTCAGCTGAAATATAACCTTGATTATGTGGTCTGCACTTGTGTATGTTGATGAAGTATTTCTAAAAAATACAAATGTGCTTTGGAGCACTTTAAAACTGGAGGGCTAGCTAGGTGAAGGAGCAGACATTTTGAATCATCCAAAATCCAACCGAAAACAAACAGGTCTATAGAGTGTCATTACAGTGCAAAGAGGACAGTGTGGCTGTTGAGTGTACTCTTTTGTTTGCTATCTTCAGGCTTGGCATGTTTGCATTGTGTAGTCTCTCATAGGTGAGCAAACACTTAGGTGTTGTAGATTTCTGCTACCAAACCTATACTCACACTGAAATCTCACTAAATAAATAATTGTTCTTGATGGTATGTAGGATTTTCCATCCATCCCAGAATGTGGCAATAGATTTGGGTTTTTTCAATAGAATTTGTGGAAGTGTGTTGTTTTCTGCATGAGGCACCAACAAAAGCTTCACAATTCTAAAATGTGAATCTACTGAGGTTTTGAAATAAAGTGTAAAAAAATGTCCCTTTGTCAAAATATGAGAGACTTCAATAGACACGTCAGATGTAAGGACTAACTTGCAATATAGTGTGATTGAGTGTGATCCCTACTTAACAGGGTGCTGGGTACTGGGTACTTGGTCTGACGCAGTAAGGACGCCTCCCCAACATCGTGGGTTCCAGGGTAGTTGTATGAGGAATGTCGCTCGGATAGGAATATTCCTTGAAAAAATGAAAAGACGAGAGAAGTTTGGCAAAACAGGAACACGTTGGTTTAATTAAAAGCAGTGGCCAGGAGAGCATCAACAGAGTAGCGTCTGAAGACAGTCTCAAATTATATTGGTTTTGGTCATCATTTTATACATTTCACAAGGTATAATAAAGCAATTTGTGCATTCTTTTTAGAAGAGGAATGTAGGCCTGGTCATAAATTATAAGTACAACCATCTGATAATAGGGACACAGATGGCTCTCGGGGACACAGATGGCTCTCGACCTCGGGGAGAGATAGTGTGGGACAGTGTGTATGTGTTCAGATGCATAGGGAATGCGTGATCACTAAGGGGGTAATTAGGACACCCTAATTAGGCCACATCTGGCATTTTAACATTGCGGCGGGTGCTGCTGGCTGCAGCACCCACCGCAATGCTAAAATGCCATGTTGTGCATTGCCATGCACAACGTGGCAGGCACCGCACAGTGCCTGACACCTTGGGCATGGCAATGTAGGGGGGTACCATAGGTATGCCCCAAGTGCAGCCCCCACCCCCTTACCCCCCCGGGGGCCCGCAATGGGCCCCAAAGCAAATCCCCGCCAGCCCTTCCATGATCGCCGCCAAGGAAAGGCCTGCAAATGCCCTGCATCCTAATATGGATGGCGGTGCCTGCTAGGCACTGCCACCATATTTGTGCCCCAGCTCCGCCCGGCTGGCAATCATAACAATTGCCGACCGGTGGAAAGCGGCGGACGGACTTTCCGTCCGCCCCGATACCCATCGCCATCTTCACTTTACGATGGCGGCGGATCGCCAACGCTGAGCCGGCGGTGGCGATACTCCTGCCATTGTAATCAGCCCCTAAGTGTGGTGTGCGTGCTGTGTCCTGATTGATTGAATATTCCTAACTACATGTGCATCTAGCTTTGTGTTATTTTGGGAACATGAGATTTTGGCCAAACGTATTTTATTGGGGCCAAATTCCTCAGACCTGTTTGTGATGTAGCTGCCTATTTGTGAGATCGATCAGGGTTTTCCCTGGTTGCACATTTGTCTTCGGGCTGAATGTAGCCCCAACTGTGACTTATCAATCGGAAAGCCTGGGTTTGGGTTGCAGGGCCTGTCTGACCACATATCTTTGACTCTGGGTTGATGGAGAGGTCACCTTGGGTGAATTTGACAGCAATGATACAAGTTCATTTGTGCATGTACAGTTGCTGTGGCGTACATCAACATTGCTTTTACTAGTTTTGAGATTGTTATGCGTGCATAGTATAAGGCTTTCATCAACATTGCATTTATTGGTATTGCCGCTGTTGAGCCTGCATATATCATGGTGTACATTGACATCGCATTCGCCGATATTAACAGGACTCAAGGACTAATTCAACCAAGGTGGTATAAAGGCAGTAACCAAATACCATCAAATAATACAGTATAATGAAGATAGAATGTCTAGCTAAAGCTATTACTTTGTTCAAACAACAATCGTTTAATAACGCTTTAAGCATACATAGACAGTAAGGAGTAAACCCATGGAGCAGAATGACACAGTACAATCAAAACACAATACACAGAGCAGTAAAGACAAAGTTTAAACACTGGGTACCAAGTTGCAATCAAAAACATGCTGTGTGTTAGGCGATCACAGTCATTTTCTTGAGTTCCAGATCTAGCAAGCTTTTGCTATATGTTGGTGTTGCTGGTCTTGGACTCTAGGACAGCTATGCAGGGTCATTGGGTGAGTCCTTGACACTCTCCACCATCCAAACCAATCAGATTGTACATGCACATGCACGCTAGAGGTGTATTATAGATGGGCAGATGACGCTATTGGCTTTGCCAGTGCTAGTGACGTAAATCAATTAACACTGGCAAAATCAAAAGCACAAGCTATGACAGCAGGAAAGTGTTGGGTGACAGCAGACAATAGCCCAGCCACATCCTGTACGGGGTCAAAGGGGATAAGTGAGAGATTACAACAGAGGACTACTTAAAGCCCAGCCCTACCACAAAAGCCAATGCAAACATAAATGCAAAGCATAATTGCATTATAACATGACATTTCACAGCAATGACAACATCCTAAGCCACTCTCTGTGTACTATGGGCATCATTAGGATGGCGGGCGGACTTTGTCCGGCCGCCATCCTGACATAAAAAGGGACCATCTGCCATAAGCGCGGTGGTCCCGTGAGGGTGATTAGGATGCGCCCGCAACACTGGTGGGCGCATCCTGCATTTTTAACATTGCGGCGGTTGGTGCTTTCAGCATCACCTGCTGCAATGCCAAAAATGCAATGCCAAAAATGCATGTTGTGCATGCAAATGCAGGGGGGTACCATAGGTACCCCCATGTGCCCCCCCCCCACTCTCCCAACATCCTGGGGGCCCGCAACGGGCCCCAACTTCAAAATCCGCATGCCTTTCCGTGACGGCGAAAGGCTGCCTTCTGCCTGCATATTACTATGGATGGCGGTGTCTAGCAGACACCGCCTCCATATTAAACCCTTTTCTACCAGGTCGAC
Organism: Triturus cristatus; assembly: GCF_964204655.1. Classification (NCBI taxonomy): domain Eukaryota; kingdom Metazoa; phylum Chordata; class Amphibia; order Caudata; family Salamandridae; genus Triturus; species Triturus cristatus. Next base: position 1,138,513,596 of record NC_140592.1, read on the forward strand.
TCGTTGACCAGGCGGAAAAGCGGCGGACAGTCTTCCCGTCCGCCACGGTACCCCCCGCCATACTGGTATAGCGGGGGGAAATGGGAGACGGGCGGGGGATTATGCCGGGCGGATCGCCACCGCCATGCGTGTAATTTGTATATATGAGTAGTGTATTGGTAATATAACATCTACAGATGTCTGGTCTGCTGGAGAAACCTAAAAAATAACTTCTACATACTTGAGATTCTTCTACGGTCTGAATGCCCTCTTGATACAATTGTTGTTTTGCTCTTCTTTCAAAGCTTGTGTCAAAGATGTAAACACATATTTGTGTGAATAGTGCAACAAATTTGTAAATTGTCAGTTTTTAGTTCCTGCTGCTGACAAAAGCCCTTTTGAAGCCCAGCATTTGAGGATGATTACATTACCATACAGTACAACTAGCAGCTATAAGATGATCAGTTAACTGGTGAAAATTATAAGGCTTTGCATGGCACCATGCGTGCATTTATTTTAATAACTTTTGATCTGCTTGATTCAGGAAAAACATTGTTCAAACTGGCAGGATACAAAGTAGATTAGGTGGCAAGTGAGGCAGGAAAACTGTTGAAATAGAATCCTAACACCAGAAACAAAGGTGCTAAATCATTTGTGCCGTTCCCACGACCCTGTGCTATAGTTTTGCTGCAAACGCAGTGTAATTACCCAACTTGCCAAAATGACATAATATTGAGAATTTCACATAAGCATAACTCAAAATTTCCACAGTTACAAAAATTGCTCTTCCATAATTGAAATCTTGCCCGGCCATAGTAATATGTCAGATGTAAATGTAATAAAAACTGTTTTCCTTCTTTATAAAAGCCCAATTTCATCTTGACCCTGAAGCTGAAACTTATTGGTGCCATATGCACATACCTCTCAGACATGCTCATTAAAATGTGTTTGTCATTTCATTTTTCTTTTAAATACACTTATTGGGACATTCTTTGAAAATAATGAGTTGCAGTGCAAAAGATGTGTATCATTACTAAAACTTACCATCCACAATTAATCTCTATTTCCCAGTTGTACCTCCTTGGTGGCCAGACATCTTATTTATATTAGAAATCAAAAGCATAATAATTCAGGCATAGGCCTGGGTCTGTAAGAACTTTACAACTGCTGGGGTAGATTTGATGTCAGACGCCTGTATCTGTAAAATCTCTGGAATCTCAAGTACATTTCTGTTGTCAGACCTGGCATGTAAGCCCTGGGAAACCTTAGAAATGCTGAATGCTGTAGGATATGTCTTACTAAGGGACTGCTCAACAGTTGAAGCTTGGCCTACAAAGTCTGAGAAATTAAGCCGTACAATCCAGGAGATTAGGCCTCTAATAAATCTGCTGTCTGAAGTCACAGCCTGGAGCATGTCTGTAATCTGAAGTAGCTCTGTTTTCATAGGTCAAAGCCTGTGGGATGAACTTAAACAGAACAAGCAAGTTTCTAGCTAGCAGACATGGAGTAGGGGCAGCAAGACAGATATTATGGGAACCTATGACACGTGGAAAACTGAACTGACAAGTAAACAATCCTGGAAATGAGTGGCCGATGTAAGGTGTTGCATGTGTGAGTAGTTGAATGTGTGAATGATTGGGTGCGCAGGTGGATGGGTGAGTATATGGCTTGGTATATTGGACGAATAGGTTGATCAACACATGGAGTGATGATCAGATGTATGGATAAGTAGGTGGGTAAATGGATTGGTAGGTGGAAAGATGAGATAGCAGATAGTAAGTGCTCTCCTAGGTGGATGGATGAATGGCTAGGAGTTTGGATGAGTGACTAGCCCAATGGGTAGATGAATGGGTAAGTAAATGGATAAATGAGTAGATGGGCGGATGGGCGAGTAGTTGGATGGAATATTTATGTTATGTTAATAGATTTTATATTACGCTCAAGGGTGTCTTGGGGCTGCCTTGAAAAGGAGCCAGCTAACTGAAAGGATATAGGACATGGCTAGTGATTGTAAATCCATGTTTTCAAAGCCTTTCTAAATTGAAGAAGATTTTGTGAATCTTTAAAATGAAGGGGAAGGGAATTCCAGGTTTTTGTGGTGCTAGCCACAAAGGTGGCGATTACGATCCTGTTAAAAAATTTCCCGTACGACTCGTATCCGGTCTTTTCACCGTACGAATCGTACAAGTGCCGTACAAACTGCCAACTACGATTCGCATGGGAAAAAGTCCATACGAATCGCATTGGGAATAATTCCCCACACGTCCTCGGGTCGGAAAATGTGCCCGACACATCTCCGGACGAATTACCGTACAAATGTGAAAAGTGAAGTCCGACCGCGGAAGTACGAACCATCCCATGCGTCCGATGTTACAACCGGATGGGAAAAGCACCGTCTGCACCGAACTCCCATAGCAACCATGGAGACATGTGCACGCATACGCGCCCAACACTCCCCCCAGCCCCTGTATGTACGCGCCCAACCACCCCCCAGCCATCCTATGTACGAGTCGAACCCCCACCCGTGTATGTACACCCATGTACGTACGAGTCGAACCCCCACCCGTGTATGAACACCCGTGTACGTACGAGACGTACCCCCACCCGTGAATGTACACCCGTGTATGTACACCTGTGTATGTACGAGACGTACCCCCACCCGTGTATGTACACCCCCGTACGTACGGCCCGTACCCCCACCCGCGTATGTATGGAGCGTACCCCCACCCCAACAGTCTACGTACTGACCGTAACACCACCCCCGTATGTATGGAGCGTACCCCCACCCCAACTGTGTATGTACGGCCCGTACACTCACCCGCGTATGTATGGAGTGTACCCCCCCCCAACAGTGTACGTACGGACCGTAACACCACCCCCGTATGCATGGAGTGTACCCCCAACCCAACCGTGTATGTACGGCCCGTACCCTCACCCGCGTATGTATGGAGCGTACCCCCACCCCAACCATGTATGTACGGCCCGTACCCTCACCCGCGTATGTATGGAGCGTACCCCCACCCCAACCGTGCATGTACGACTCGTACCCACACCCGCGTATGTATGGAGCGTACCCCCACCCCAACCGTGTATGTACGGCCCGTACCCTCACCCGCGTATGTATGGAGCATACCCCCACCCCAACCGTGCATGTACGGCTCGTACCCACACCTGCGTATGTATGGAGCGTACCCCCACCCTAACCGTGCATGTACGGCTCGTACCCACACCCGCATATGTATGGAGTGTACCCCCACTCCAACCGTGTATGTACGGCCCGTACCCTCACCCGCGTATGTATGGAGCGTACCCCCACCCCAACCGTGTATGTACGGCCCGTACCCTCACCCGCGTATGTATGGAGCGTACCCCCCCAACAGTGTACGTACGGACCGTAACACCACCCCCATATGCATGGAGCATACCCCCACCCCAACCGTGTATGTACGGCCCGTACCCTCACTCGCGTATGTATGGAGCGTACCCCCACCCCAACCGTGTATGTACGGCCCGTACCCCCACCCGCGTATGTATTGAGCGTACCCCGACCCCAACAGTCTAAGTACGGAGCGCACCCCAGGCCCCAACACCAGCACCTTCACCCAACATCGCGCATGTACGAGTCGTACCAAGCCAGAGACAAGGACAGCACTGTACAACAAAATTGCCGATGTACACACCGTACACACACTAAAAACACACGTACACAACCAGGACAAAGCAAAACAACACAAGAATACTCTATTCGAATCGCACAAAGCCACACAACATGTCCAACAAGCACAAATACATCACATTCACTGACCTGCAACTGCCAAACTCCCAAACAGAGGCCCAAAACACAACCACTCCTTATAACACACCCACCCAAAGTTCAAACTAGGCCTGGGCGAAGCACTACGCTACGCTCGCGTAGTTTGCGAAGTTCGCGCTACTTCGCACTACGCGAACTGCACGTAGCACAGTGCGAACACGCGTAGCGTAGTGTTGCGTAGTGCTGCGGTCATTTTTTGCTTGCTCGCGGTCCTCAACGTCAAGTTGGCGACCGCAAGCAAGCAAAATGACATCCTGGCGAGACTTTTTCCTTGTTCGCGATCGCGAGCATGGAAAATAAACCTCCCGGCGAGATTCACAACGCGAGTGGTCGCGTATGCTCGCGACCGCTCGCGATGAGAAACTACCAGTTCGCGTTGAGAAAGCTGCAGCTCGAGGAAAAATCTACTCGAGCAGCAGAAAACTACAGCTCGCACTGTGCAAGATGCCATTTTCAATGATTGCACAGTGCCGGTTGCTTGTCCGCACTGTGCAATCATTGAAAACAACATCTTGCACAGTGCGAACATGTTACTTCGCAGTTCGCGAAGTGCTACGCGTAGCTCGCGTAGTGCGAACTTCACTTTGCGTAGCTTCGCGAAGTGCTACTTCGCGAACTACGCCCACCCTTAGTTCAAACACAGCCACACCCACCAATGGACCAATAAAAGTGGGCCCACAGACACAATCCATGAGCCTTTGCAACAGACTCACTGCTGCCAGACCCCACAGACAACCCACAGCACCATACTTGAACCTTGACTACACCTTACACTTGCTCACCTTCACACAACCACCTACACAAACACCCCCTCATCACATTCACACACACACCTGCACAACCACACCCACACACCCACAACCATCCACACCCACACCCCCCACAACCATCCACACCCACACCCCTCACCATGCCCACTAACAAGAATCCAAAGTTCACTAGCCAAGAGTTGGAGGTCCTTGTCGACGAAATCCTCTGAGTCGAGTCACACCTCTTTGGAACATTGGTCAGACAGACCAGCATTTCCGAAAAAACAGCCATGTGGCAGACGATTGTCGATGCTGTGAATACTGTTGCGTCCACCAGAAGGACCAGGCATGAATGCCAAGCCAGGTGGTACGATCTGCGGAGGAGGGTCCGAGGCAAAATGACCGACGACCACAACCAGGCCAACATCACTGGAGGAGGGCCGCCCCGCAGACGCGTACAATACCATCCCTGGGAGGAGAGGGTGATGGCCATACTGCCGGTGGTGGCAGTGGACGGAGTAGAAGGACTCCGAGAGCCGGGTGAGTACACAAACAACTCACCTCACATGGGGGGAACGTCATCCACAACCAAACTCACAATCATGCACGCAACCACCCCAAAGCTATCGCATGACTCAACCACACTCCATAAACACGCACATGCCACTAGCGCCACCATGCCCCATGCACCCAGCTGGACAATGCCAAGTCACAGGCCACAGAAAACACCAACACAAGACACGGTAACCCGGATGGCGGGAGTGTGGGCCCCAAAAATCACATAGTGCAACTCAGAAGCAGACAACAATGCCCTCTGCCCATATGGCCTAGGTCACAGCCAGACAAACAGTGTGTCCCCACACAGGAAAGACTTGCCAGCAAATGGCGGACGCCTTGCATTAAGACATGGGGGTGAAGGCACTTTTTGCACATGACAGCAGCTAATGAACAGCCAACACTTTGAAAGAGTGGCATCACACACCACCACAGCAGCAGCGCAGACACAGACACTACACCCAATGGCTGCCTGGAGATCAGAAACAAACTCACATGAACAAGCCAAGGGCCATTCAAAGATCTGCAAAAAGTGTGTGCCTAGGAAGCTGGGCTGAGGTGACAGAGGGTGACACACAGAGGGAGGGAGAGGGGGACAGAGAGGGAGTGAGAAAGGGAGACACAGGGAGACCAAGTCAGCCTTGGGTGGTGTGGGAATGTCTGCTCGTCAGCAGGTGGACTGCGTGCATGTAGACAAGGGTGGCCAGTGCCTGAATCCCCCTCTCTTCACCATGGAAAAACACTGGGCCATGTCTCAACCTGTGCACGAGCACAACGCCAGCTACCTGCATTATACAAGTGTGTGGAACAACTCCATGTGCCCATGTACAGTGCAACATGGAAGGCGCCAATGCATGGCTCGCCACACCTGCTCACTCCACTGCTGACTGCAGTCACAATTGACGCAGCAAGTAAGACTGTGTCACACATAGGTAAAATCTCAAAAGCTGTGGCCAAGGGACATACCCATGCACAAGTGCACTGTGAGTGGAATGCAAGACATATCCAAATACCCAGAGGAAATGTGCCAACTTTGAAACGAATGAAACATGGATGTTGCATAGAACAAAAATAACATTGTCTCCCTCACACACAGGTCAACGTCGTGGATCACCCCCCAACACGGGGGGGGAAGACTCACAGGACCCGGCTCTGCGGGATGACGATCCCACCGGCAGTGACGACTCTCACCACTCTGTGGACGACCCCGACCAACCTGGCCCCTCTGGTGTCCAACCACCTGCAGCACCTGCGTCAGGTACAACTGGGCCAACCACCACCCCCACTTCTGCCACATCCCAGGAGACACCAAGGATCCCTGCCCCACCACCACAATGCAAAAACAACAATTGATGGACAGAATGCAGAACAATGTCATACATTCACCCCAGTACAGAGATCTGGGCCTAAATCCATCGTTTTTTTGCTCACCATGCCATTCCAGTTTGAACCCAGCCATATGCAAATCAGTCTTGACCCTGTGCCCCATGGGAACAGTCCAGCCCGAACTGCCAAGCCAGGTCCTCCCTGGACTGGAAACAAGCATCCTAGGACCGGTTTCGGGCTTTCAGCCCTCGTCAGCCAGGATAGCCTGATTCCAGTGGCATGGAGAGCAAGGGACTCACGTCTGAGCATACCCTTCCCACTCGGGGTGACAAATGCAAAAACAACAATTGATGGACAGAATGCAGAACAATGTCATACATTCACCCCAGTACAGAGATCTGGGCCTAAATCCATCGTTTTTTTGCTCACCATGCCATTCCAGTTTGAACCCAGCCATATGCAAATCAGTCTTGACCCTGTGCCCCATGGGAACAGTCCAGCCCGAACTGCCAAGCCAGGTCCTCCCTGGACTGGAAACAAGCATCCTAGGACCGGTTTCGGGCTTTCAGCCCTCGTCAGCCAGGATAGCCTGATTCCAGTGGCATGGAGAGCAAGGGACTCACGTCTGAGCATACCCTTCCCACTCGGGGTGACAAATGCAAAAACAACAATTGATGGACAGAATGCAGAACAATGTCATACATTCACCCCAGTACAGAGATCTGGGCCTAAATCCATCGTTTTTTTGCTCACCATGCCATTCCAGTTTGAACCCAGCCATATGCAAATCAGTCTTGACCCTGTGCCCCATGGGAACAGTCCAGCCCGAACTGCCAAGCCAGGTCCTCCCTGGACTGGAAACAAGCATCCTAGGACCGGTTTCGGGCTTTCAGCCCTCGTCAGCCAGGATAGCCTGATTCCAGTGGCATGGAGAGCAAGGGACTCACGTCTGAGCATACCCTTCCCACTCGGGGTGACAAATGCAAAAACAACAATTGATGGACAGAATGCAGAACAAGGGTCAAGACTGATTTGCATATGGCCATGTCTGAACTGGGGTGGCGCAGTGCGCAAAAGAACGATGGATTTAACCCAGATCTCTTGACTGGGGGAGAATGTCTGCATTGTCAGCATTCCGTCCATCATTTGTTTGTTGTAACGCTTTTCGCCCTAAGTGGGATGGGCATGCCCAGACGTGGGTCCCGTGCTCTCTACGCCACTGGAGTCAAGCTATCCTGGCTGATGACGGCTGATAGCCAGAAACCGGTCCTAGGATGCTTGATTCCGGTCCAGGGAAGACATGGCTTGGCAGTTCGGGCTGGACTGTTCCCATGAGGCACAGGGTCAAGACTGATTTGCATATGGCCATGTCTGAACTGGGGTGGCGCAGTGCGCAAAAGAACGATGGATTTAACCCAGATCTCTTGACTGGGGGAGAATGTCTGCATTGTCAGCATTCCGTCCATCATTTGTTTGTTGTAACGCTTTTCGCCCTAAGTGGGATGGGCATGCCCAGACGTGGGTCCCGTGCTCTCTACGCCACTGGAGTCAAGCTATCCTGGCTGATGACGGCTGATAGCCAGAAACCGGTCCTAGGATGCTTGATTCCGGTCCAGGGAAGACATGGCTTGGCAGTTCGGGCTGGACTGTTCCCATGAGGCACAGGGTCAAGACTGATTTGCATATGGCCATGTCTGAACTGGGGTGGCGCAGTGCGCAAAAGAACGATGGATTTAACCCAGATCTCTTGACTGGGGGAGAATGTCTGCATTGTCAGCATTCCGTCCATCATTTGTTTGTTGTAACGCTTTTCGCCCTAAGTGGGATGGGCATGCCCAGACGTGGGTCCCGTGCTCTCTACGCCACTGGAGTCAAGCTATCCTGGCTGATGACGGCTGATAGCCAGAAACCGGTCCTAGGATGCTTGATTCCGGTCCAGGGAAGACATGGCTTGGCAGTTCGGGCTGGACTGTTCCCATGAGGCACAGGGTCAAGACTGATTTGCATATGGCCATGTCTGAACTGGGGTGGCGCAGTGCGCAAAAGAACGATGGATTTAACCCAGATCTCTTGACTGGGGGAGAATGTCTGCATTGTCAGCATTCCGTCCATCATTTGTTTGTTGTACCACCACCACAATGCAGCCAGGCTGACCAGGAGTTACACGGTGTACCGGGCACCCAGGAGGAGGCAGGCGACAACGCTAATGCCACCCCTCAGGGGTCCCGGAGACCCCATGTGCCGACAAGGGCAGGCCAGGTGCAAGTGGGCAGGGGTGGTGGGAGTGGAGGACGGCGGAGGCGCGAGCCAGACCAGTTGGCTGCGGAAAAGGTATATTCCCATGTCAGAAACATCCTGGACACATACCGGCAGGACATCACGGGCATGGGCCAGGTTGTGTCCACCCTCAACGAGATGAAGGGGACCCTCGAGGAGATCAAGACCCAGCAGGCCCAGCAACATGCGGAGCAACATGCCTGTCTACTGCGACACCAAGGGCGGATGGAGGACAGACAGGCTGAGCTCGTGACGGTGTTCACGGGAATTCACCGTACACTCCGTCGGATAGCCGACAACATGGGCAACCCTCACTGTGCCACCAGGCCAAGAACATCACCACCCACAGGGAGGGATCAGGAGGAGGAGGAGAAATCCGACGGAGCATCCCAAACATTGTCACGGCCTGCTTCTGAGGGTTCCCGCAAGAGGGCGGGTCGTCCACGGAAAAGACCGTGAGGGTCGGCGCAACAGCACCATCTCCCAGGACACCTGGCCTGGCACCTGGCCCACTGGACCAACAGCAGCACATCAGCAAAAGACATTCTCTGCCACATGGACTTGCTGGTCACTGTCTGACCAATGTTGACAAAGACTGTGGCATGGACTCTGATGATTTCCAATGGCAAGGACACCAACTCCCCTAGTGAACTTTGGATTCCACACACCCGGAAAGCCCCTCTTGTCATACCCCCCCCCCAACACGTACCCCAACACAAATAAAAAGTTACACGATAAAGAGATGATGCCTACATTTTGCATTATTACATTACATGTGTCTTGTAAAGTCTAACCATGCCTGAGTTCTCATATGACTTCAACCATCCATACCCTGGGGCCTGAGTCTGGCACAGGACACACATGGGTCACAATGTATTAGGCAAGACAGACATGGAGCACACCCGTGATGGGCCCAACCAGCTGAGGGGGTGGCCGCACAACCGTGCCGACAGACATATTGGGTACAGCGACAGTCATGCCCAGAGGTCAGGAATCATGTGGAGTGTCCTGGGGGGCACCCAGGTATGTGTAGACAGGTGGCAGAACCATGTCCTGCAAGCTTGAGTCAGGTGGATGCAGAGAATGGTGGCCTGGCCAACGTTGGATGCATGGGGATGGCACATGTCACAATCCCCACACAGTCATGGACATCATGCACAATACAGAGTCTAATCCCACACAAACAGCTTGCAACTTGCTACTCTACACATAGACACATAGCCACTATCACGGAAAACCATGCCAGACATGCCGTATGCACCGTGGCAACACACCAGCATTGACCGAGAAGAGGCATCTTGGAGGCATAGGGACACCTTTATTAGTCATGTATTCCGGAATGCAGAGGCAACTCGGAGTACACATACACAGGTCATGTGGAGTAACATGTGGGTCCAACACTGGAACCCCCCTTCTGCAGCACAAATGCGTGATAGCCATGGAACTGGCACACAAGTGTCGGGTAACAGCTAAACACCCCCTGCTGTTCACGGAGAGGCTGCCATACACCATTGATCCTCTGATGTGGAAGTCCCACACCATGTCAAGCCAATGCTAACCGTATGTGTCCGAGGGCAGTGTTACACACATTGATGCCATCATCACAATCCACTATCCCATCACAGATGACTGTCAACAAGTCTGACCATCTATTCAGGTGTATCCAGCTACATGTAATGTGTCCCATGGTGATGCGACATGTCTGCAGAGGAACCAAACATCGACAGGGGCAGTGTGCACACATCGTAAACAACTGCCACACCCAATACACCCCGATGCATCCCTTACCCTAAGGAGACTTCCAAACTTGTCCGTGCGTGTAACGCTGAGTCAGCACACGATGACGTGTCCATGAGGAATAGCAGTGCCACAACAATGCAACCAGCAGACGGCATGCGCAAGTACCTGGGGATGAGAGACACACAAGAAGTCAGCCACAAAAAGCACAGCCACTTGCATGTGCATGTACTCGACACATGTAAGGATGACAACATGCTAGTTCACAATTATGACTGGGGAAATACACTCATCACTGGCACCATCACTCGAGTGACACATCCACACACACCTCTGACTCACGTGGCATACATGCAGATGGACACACACATCGCAACACATGCCACACGGGGACCAATGCGTGCACACTCAGACACTGGTACTCACCACTAAGCAAAGAAGTCGCGTATGAGCCGACTCCGGATGTCCTCTTGCGGAACCACATCCTCCACATCACTAGCCCCATTGCCAAGCCCTTCGTCCTCCACGGGTGGATGGTCCTGATCATCTTGATCCAGGATGAGTGGCACAGCTTTCTCAACTGCCATGTTGTGCAGCATGCAGCAGACCATGAAGATTTTGCAGACCTTCGCCGGGGCATATGGGAGGGCGCCGCCGGTCTTGTGGAGGCACCTGAATCGGCTCTTCAGGAGGCCAAATGTCCTCTCTATCACTCGCCTTGTGCGGCCATGGGCGGTGTTGTAGCGGAGCTGGGCCGGCGTGCTGGGGTTGCGGAGAGGTGTGATCAGCCATGGCATGTTGGGATAGCCAGCGTCCCCTACATGGAAACCACATTGACATAAGTAGTCAAGGAAGGGGTGAAAAAAGTTTCAGATCATCCAATATCGGCTGAACTATCTAAGAATGTTGAGAATAAAATGTTATATCCGGAACTAAACTTGGAAACATCTACAAAGTCTCTTACAAAGCAACCTGGTAATATCGATACCCCCAGCCCCATGCAGAATCCACTCACCAAGAAACTGAGACAATCTGAAGCGGAAAATCAATCTGAGGGCTCGGAGGCAGAAATATATGAGACTGGTCTATCTACAACAAGTGAGACTAGCGATGATAATATGAATCTAGCTCGAGATCCAGCACCTGAGGGCATAGATTCTGTAGACATCAAGAAATCTACCGCTCCAGATCAATCTAACACCCCACACGGGAAAAAATTTGAGAAAAGGCGAACACGAAATCTACGACACAATAAGTCAAATCTTGAAGAAAGTTCAGAGCAAGGAAGTCTGACTCGGCAAAGTACCAAAAATAGGAATAAATCCAATTATGATGATGAAGCTACACCAGCTCAGCACAGTGGAGAAGAATCCAATAGCTGCGACTATCAGCAACAACATGGCTCGGCTACTAGGAAAGAGAAATTGGCTGAACCTTCATTAAAAGATATTTTGACGACTATTAGAGACTTTCATAAGGATATAAAGAAAGACAATGAGAGGAATCACGCTGCCATTCAGAAGCTAGAAGGAGCGGTCAACAAAATTGGCAGTACCTGCACCGAAATATCGGAAAGGATGGGATCTCTAGAAACCCGTACCGAGTATTTAGAGAACGATGTTGCTTGCCTTCAAAAGAAAGAAAAATCTCAAGAAGGGGTTATTCGGGACCTAATGTTTAAGCTAGAAGACCAGGAGAATCGCTCAAGAAGAAACAACCTCCGGTTCCTTGGTATCCCGGAAGCCGTCGAGAGAAATGATCCCAGGGGATATATTAGCTCTCTTTTGAAAAAAACTTTTCCTGAATTAAAATCCTGGGATTTGGATAAAGAAATCCAACGGGTTCATCGCTTCCCCCTAACACAACGCAAACAAGCCAAGGATCCCACCACATACCCAAGGGCAATGTTAGTGTATTTCGGTAGTTTTTTGCTACGGGAAGCCATATACGATTTAGCACGGCCCACCAGCAAACGGGAATATAATGGATTCTCCTTCTTTGTAAGACCAGATTATGCACATCCAACAGTTGAACGAAGATGGAGAATGCGACAGCTCTTCACCCCTTTTGAAAAAGCTGGGGCTTCTGTGTTCCTACAAATCCCTTCTCGTTTGAAAGTAATTTTTAAAGGTACTACGCGCTTTTTCAACAGCGAAATTCAAGCGGAAGTTTATCTGCAAGAAATTTTGGATTCTGAAAGGAAAGTTAATCAACAACATTAAGGGGGTTAGCTAATTGACTGAGACTTAAAGGTTAAGCACTATCTGGATATAGACTTAAAATTTGTACTTTTCTTTCCCCCTTTTTTTTTTTTTTTTCTTCTCTCTTTCTTTCTCTATATTCCAATGGCGGGCGCGGCGGCTCTGGAGGCGATCGTGGTGCACGGACCACACAGATGCCCATACCTAGATCCGTCTGGACCTAGGATGCCTCAATGGGTGGTTCAGGGGGGTGGGAGGGACAGGGTGGGAGAAGGGGCTGAAGAGGGAGGGACGGGAAGGTTCTGGGGGGGTGTAAATCAAAAAACGAGAACTCATGTTACTATTGTAAATATAATTAGATTAAGACTTAAAGCTGTAAGAAGTTATGTAGTCAAACGTTTTCTTTTATTATACCGACTGGGAGTTCGACGAAGGAAGGATTTAAAACAAAAGAATGGCAAAACTTAAGATTTGTTCTATGACTATAGGGGGCCTAAATGATTGGAAAAAAAGAGGAAGATTAGAGGAATTCGTTAAATTTACTCATGCAGATATTATATGTATCCAGGAGACCCATCTGCCATGGGGGAAAAGGCATTGGTTAAATATCAAGGGATTTGAGACTTTATCCTGCTCCTCCAAAACTTCTACCATTAGGGGTGTTGCTATCATTGGTAGGATTGGCTTGGGGGGAGCTAAACGAGTCAAGGCTGACACCATGGGGCGCTGGGCAATATGTGAAATGAATTTTGGTATCACTATTTGTAGCATATATGGGGCCAACAGCGACGACCCCGATATCTTTAATCATATTGAAAAAGAATTAGCAACCTGGCCAGCACCTATAGTGGTTTGCGGGGACTTTAATATCTCTGCAGATTTCGAAGGCGGAATAGGCTACACTGGGCGTAAACCCCGGGTGTATCGGGCAGTACGCTCAATGATGGATTCACATGGTTTAAGGGATGTTTGGGGTAGCATAGAACCAGGGAATTCAGGTTTTACATATTTTTCCCGCCCCTTTAAGAAATACTCCAAGCTAGACTATTTTATGATTACCGAAACTGAGATTAGCTCAGTAAAAATCTATAAATTACCCAAGATAATCTCAGACCACAATCCACTGTTACTAACAATAGCTTTTAATAGACCAGTTAACCCATTGAGGCCATGGACTTTTGATAAGAAGCTTTTAACTGATAGTACATATATAGCATATATGAAGAATTGGTCACAGGCGTATTTTGATGCTAACAGATATAGTGCATCGCGAAACTCTGTTTGGGACTGTTATAAAGCTGCCTTAAGGGGAGAAACCAGTAGCTACTCCTCTCGTAACTGGAAACGACTTAACTTAGAAAGAGAGCAATTAATGAATACATTAACAGCAGCGGAGGAACAGCATAGGAAAGATATATTGGATAGAAGGTCGGACATTACAAGCTTAGAAAAAGTGAGTACTATCAAAGCTGAGATACAAAAGCAATTAGCCAAAAAAGCTGCTGCTGAATACCAAACACAGAGAAGGAAAATGTATGAGACGGGGGAGCAAGCTGTGAGAGCCTTGGCACTACGTATTAGACAAGTAACGTCAAAAATATTTATTCCACGCATAGCAGAGCACGGCAGGATTTATGAGCAGCCAAAGGATATTATTGATGTCTTTAAAAGATATTATCAAATACTGTATCAGGAAGATATGGTGAGAGTGGAGCCATTGGTTGAGTGGACAGGATCAGGGATTAAATTGGCCCACAACGATAGAGAAAATCTAGAACAACCTATCACTATGGATGAACTTTCAGATGCCTTACAAGATCTAGCAGCAGGGAAGGCCGCAGGCCCCGATGTTCTACCAATCGAGCTTTACAAAAGCTTTTTTGAAGAAACATCAATACTTTTGCTAGACCTTTTTAATGGGGTTATAAATACAGGTTTAATCCCCGAGTCATGGATGAACACCAACATAGTGGTGTTTCATAAAAAAGGTAAGCCCACGGAAAATCCGGACTCATACAGACCCATATCCTTAATAAATGCCGATAATAAATTATATGCTAAGATCTTGGCAACCCGCCTAGGACGGATCGTTGGGTCCCTGGTCTCCCCTTGGCAGCATGGCTTCATTCCTGGTAGGGGGACCACAGATCATATCAGACGAGCTATTACGCTGTTTGATATTCATGCTGCCGGGGAAGGAGGGGTCGCAATGATCCTCCTAGATGCGGAGAAAGCTTTCGACCGCGTCAGATGGGAATTCTTGTGGAGTGTGCTCGTCGAATTGGGGTTTGGACCAAGGTTTATGAAGGCTATTCAAGCCATGTATGCTTCTCCATTGGCGAAAATTCAAATGATGGGCGAGAGTTCAGATAAGATCTTTATCATGAGGGGGACAAGGCAGGCTTGTCCATGCTCACCCATATTATTCGCACTATACATTGACCCCCTAATACGCCACATAATCAATAACACAGCAATTAAACCAGTAGTTACAAATGGATTTCAAACAAAGATTTTGGCATATGCCGATGATCTTGCTGTCATTACTACTGATCCCGAAACAGCTATGCGAGAAGTAGTGGGTACCACGAGTAAGTTTGGCGAACAATCTGGCTATCGTTTAAATGTGGGCAAGACACAGGCACTTTGCTCTAAGAATATAAACAAGCTAGACGCCAGATTTGTTGACTCTGTGGTTTACTTGGGGATAACGATCAATGCACAGCCGGAGTTAATAATTAGAGACAACTTCATCCCTCTCATGGAATCCATGAAGGAGAATCTGAAAAGAATGGATACCCTACAACTTTCAATAATTGGTCGCGCCAATGTAATCAAAATGACTATGCTCCCCAAGGTGCTATACAAATTCCGGTCGATCCCCTTTAAAATAGAGGGGAAAATCATTAAGGAAATAGAATCCATCTTTATGAATTTCCTCTGGCAATACGGCAAGGTCAGAAGATCTTTGAAACACATGTCATTACCTCAGGAAAGGGGTGGTTTGGGAATGCCAAATGTTAGATACTATCATTGGTCTTGTCTTCTTACACAGATGGCTATCTTATTTGAACCAGTGGGAAGAAGCTCAAACTTCCCGAGAAGACAAGACGCAATCCCATCTATCTTTGAATTACTACTTGGCAGTGAGGCTACTGGTGTTTTACTAAGGAGAACTGAAAGGAAATATTATAGTAAGAAGAGACTTAAGACACTCGAAGGAATATGGGGGTTCTGGGCAGCAACTCAGAAAATATTTTCAATCTCCAAATACAATCACCATACACCACTCTGGAATTCTGGCCTCTTTCCTAATCTAAGCAATTATGGGCCCTGGAGATACTGGGCTGGAAAAGGTATCCTGACACTGGGGCAAGTAATTCTTAGGGATGAGTGAAGAACTCTGGAAGAATTAAGACTAAGGCACTCCCTTCTGGGTGTACAAGATTATAAATATGCTCAGGTGGTCAGTACTATCAGATCAATAAGGCCCCGAATCGTCTTAAGGGAGAGGTGTAAGTTATTGGATTATTTGAAGGTTGGAGATCCTAGAATTAACGGTGTATACAGGCTGTTTTTGCAGGAATCCCAGGACGACATTGGTAAAACCGAGGCAGCCTGGGCTGCAAAGTTGGAGGATCCGGATATTGACTTGGATAGAGCCCTTGAAATGGATAGAAGAATCCTACGCTCCTCCAATTTAAGAGCTCAACATTTTAAAACATTATTCAATCTCTATTACACCCCCTCTAAACTTCATGATTGGGGCAAGAGGGACAATAGCAATTGTCCCAGATGCTGTAAAGGCCCAGCCGACATCATTCATATGTTCTATAAGTGTGAGAAACTAGAATCAATTAAAAGAGAGATCGAATCATTCTGGTTAGGATTGCTGGATGCCCAGATAACCTTGTCTCCGACACTCATGATTATTGGATGTCAAAGTCAATTGAAATTAAATATTGAGACTGAAGCCCTAATTTTCATCTCTACTGCTGTACTCAGAATTTTAATCTCAGCAGCTTGGAAAGATACACAGGCCCCAACATTTCAAATGTGGTTATCCAGATTTCTAGGTATACATAATGTGGAGGCGGCTCTGTATCAACTCAAGGGAAAAAAATCAAGAGAATTGGGGTTGAAGATTTGGGCACCAGTGGCTGCTTGGCGCACTAGTAGATTGTCGTAATCTTACTGATTTTCAGAATATGGCTACGTCTGTCCTCTAATTTTTTTATCATCATTAGTTATACGTTCCTTCTCTCTCTCTCTCTCTTCCTCTGATTGTGGCAGATGACACTTTGTTTTATTATATGCATCTTAATTTCAATATCAATATCGACGCCACATCATTCTATGATTTACAACCTCCAATCTCAATTAGACACTAGAAATGTAATTCGTCAACCGACTTCTACATGCCTTGTTCTTGCTTTATCCATATTTTTTTTTTGTGCTATTTTTGTAATTTGCTTATATCTCATTCAGTTTTCTTATCTAGTCAATGATGTATTCATATTGTATTGCTATAATGTACCATGAATCCTCAATAATAAAAAAAAAATTAAAAAAAAAAAGACATAAGTAGGACAGGAAAAACGGTCGTGCTGGAAGTCTACGCAATATACAGGACAGACAGAGTGTACCCACCAACAACACATGCTCGTTCGTTGCGCAGCTGCGTCATCATTTCAGGCACCCTGCTACGCCTCATGATGTAGGCATCGTGTGCTGATCCTGGAAAACAAGCACAGACATGTGAAATCACCATGTTGGACAGACACACCACAAGGGCATTGATGGAGTTGTAGTGTTTGCGATTCCTGTACGCTACCTCCTGTGCCTGTGGTGGTACCAAAGCCACATGTGTCCCATCTATGGACCCAATGACATGGGGCATCCCTCCCAGGGCATAGAATCCACGCTTGACCCCAGTCAACTGTTCAGGAGTTTGGAAATGGATGAACTCATCCAGGTGAAGCAACATGGCCTCTAAGAAATCATGCAGCACACGGCTGAACATGCTCTGGGACATGCCACCAACATGAGCTATGGTATATTGAAAGGTACCCGTGGCAAGAAAATGTAGGGCTGCCACTTACCTTCAGCTTGGGTGTCAGTGCCGTAGGATACCTGTGCAGCGGTTGCAGGTGTGGTGCCAGCCTTGCCGTCAACTCCTCAATCAGCGGTTGGGGGAAGCGGTAGCAGCGTATACAGTCATTCTCCCGCATGTCAGCCAAGTCCGGAATTGGTCGGGGAAGAGGCGGCGCTCTGCAGTAATTTGGAAGTGACAAGGAAGAGTGAGTGCACTACAACAACAATTTATAGGTACTGAGCACATGTTAATCTGTCAATACACATATGCTACATAGGGAGTCAGGTATGTGCTACATGCCCTGGACACGTATGGCTGCTAGGTGACACTCCTACCAAGACCCAGCTACACACGGAGATTGTGAACCTCCACATCCCATTGCATGGGACTAGCTATGTCCCAGTGTAAGCGAACAGCCAGACGCAACACAGGAGTGACATACATCAACACATCGGCAGATGTAGGATGTCGATTGCAGAGACAGGTAGCGGAACACTAGAGCCACAGGTCACATGACATTACACTAGGACAGCCCACACACCTTGCCATTAAGGTGTACATGTCATGACTCACCACACATACATTGAGAGGATGCAGACAGGTCCTTGTTACGCTACTCTGTGTCCCATGCATACATACACACCTCACATCCGATACCACATGTGGCCTGGTGTGCGTAACAGTGTGCCATGGCCATCTACACACAGACACATGTTGGTTGCTGCAACAGCAGATGCTTTTGAGGGAACACCAACATCAAGCTAATGGGAACACACCACACATACATGACATAGACACATCGTGCACCGTGGGTAGTCACATGTCTGGTGTGGTAACCCCTGTAGCGGGCATCAGGGGACACTTGCGTGTGTTGTTGACTGTGCCATGCCAGTGACACTCATCCCAAGTGTGCAGTACGACATGCACACATGTCAAAGGAGTTAAGGGCATGTCTGGCACATATTGCACCGTCACACATAACATCTGTACACATCTCATCATACATCTATTGCCTTCTCAACTCAGAAGTAATGTGCCACATCACAGCCTTTCACACCTGTGCCCCACACATGTAGTACTGCCCAGACAATGCCTTGATGTCCATCCATGGACAAGTATGTCAACTCTATTCCTTCCTGTGAGCTGCCTGTCACCACTGTGATGTGTGGAAGGCACCGTACATTCGCTCTGAGGGCCTGTGTACATTCCCTATCACTATGGGAGTGCTGCCGTAGGCCTACCCATAGTGATAGTGAGCGTACGCGCGTGTGTACGGTCCGTATCACTATGGGTACGCATACGCGAGCACACCCATAGTGATAGTGAGCGTAGGCGCGCGTGTACGGTCCGTATCACTATGGATACGCATACGCGAGCACACCCATAGTGATAGTGAGCGTAGGCGCTCGTGTACGGTCCGTATCACTATGGGTACGCATACGCGAGCACACCCATAGTGATACGGACCGTAAACACGCGCCTACGCTCACTATCACTGTGGGTGTGCTCGCGTATGCGTACCCATAGTGATACGGACCGTACACGCGCGCCTACGCTCACTATCACTATGGGTGTGCTCGCGTATGCCTACCCATAGTGATACGGACCGTACACGCGCGCCTACGCTCACTATCACTATGGGTGTGCTCGCGTATGCGTACCAATAGTGATACGGACCGTACACACACGCGTACGCTCACTATCACTATGGGTAGGCCTACGGCAGCACTCCCATAGTGATACGGACCGTACACACGCCTGTACGGCCCGTTGCCATGCATTTGGGGTGCCCTAGGGCCCCGGAACGCACCGTACCTGGGTGTGAGTCTCCAAATTACATAGGGGACACATGAGGGACAAGTATAAAGGCCTACATGCATGCTGGTTGTCATGGAGACCAAGTTTAAAGTATGAGTTTTTTTCTGCAGGTGCACAGCAAAAGTCAGTTTGAATGAATCTACTTTGTTGCAATGTGGTTGTGGAGTTGACATCATGCTCAAGGAAAAAACAATAAGAACCCACTGACTGTGCTAGGTTTAAAGGGATTGGAGGAAACATAGGATGCAAATGTGAGTGACCAATCACTCTGTACTCCTGTGCATGAAACAGGCCAGCAAGGCAGATATAAGGCAGCCAGGTCCCATGAGAGAGCACTTGCCTGCACATCTTTGGATTCTAAGACCCAGCTGCTGCTCGTGATTCCCTGGAACCATGTCAAGGTCTGTGGAGAGGGCCCAGCCTTTCACCCTGGAGGAGAACCTGGCATTGCTGGATGTGATCCTCCCACAGTACCCCCTGCTGTATGGGCGACCAGGGTATCAGGTGAGTGCAGAGTCCACTAGCACAGACGGTGTCCCTTTTTTGTGACTGTGACTTTTGGCATTGTGTCCAGGTGTGACACACATGCAATGTACTGTAGGGGGGGTCCCAGGGGGGGGAATGCCTGATGTCTCCCAGCCAGAGCATGCTGTGGTGCATGTCTGCCGTCCTCACTTGCATTGTGTTTACTGTGACAATCACTGCATGGTGCATGACACATTCTGCCTGTCTAATTTTCCTGGGAATGTAGCCTCTACAGTCCTCATGTGATTATGTGGTCAGCCCAGTGTGACAGGTGACTGTACCCACAGATGTGTGTTAGTTCTGTGTACCTGTGCTGAGAGTGTCCACATGATGTGTTCGTACCCTGGACATTGGTGTGTGTGTAAGTACCCTGTCATGTGGGTGGGTGCATATGTGGAGTGTAGCACCCAAGCTGCATGAGGGATGGCTATACCCTGCCCATCTGATGTGAGCAGGGAGCAGTGCTGTGTGTCTGACGTGCAGAGCCAGCCTCACACCTGTGAGCCCCCCCGTCTAGTGGCACATGTGCAGAGTGAGGTTTGTAGCTGCATTTGGCAATGGCAGGTGAATGTCCTGTGCCTGTGTGTGTCTGTGTACTCTGCTGAAGTAGCGTCAGTGGCCTGTGGCATGTGACTGCTTTGAGGTGCTGCCAATAATCCTGGTGTAGCTTGTGATGCACAGTGTGAGCCTGGATCATTGATTGTGTCGTTGCCCTCATTCAACCTGTGTACTTTCAATGGCACGTACTGCTTTTGCCCTTCCCCAGAGGATAATGTCCCTATGACAAAGGTGCAATGCGTTGGATGCATACTATGCCTTGTTGTAACCAGCAAATTTGTTCTAATATGTGTCTCTGTGACATGTGCCAGGTGTATTGATGTAGTGTCACTTGTTCATCCTCACAGGTAGGCGCCTCTGCCAAGAAGCAGATCTGGATGAACGCCGTCAGTGCCGTGAGGAGGACGGATGGTCGCAAGCGGCGCCTGGCCCAGGTGAGAAAACGCTGGCAGGATATCCGGTGCTGGACGCGGAGGATCGCACAGGTCCTGCTGGGGGACTCACCTGAGACCCATAAGAACCGCGGGCGCCGCTGTCTGACCCACATCCACAAGCGTGTGCTGGCGGTGGTCTTTCCAGACTTGGACAGGCGCTTACAGGAGAAGCAGCAGCAGGAAGGGGGTAGGTACATGTGTGTTTGTTGTGTGTCACCAGCATTTGTAAGTGCGCAGTTGCATGGATACACTGCCAGGGTTTAAAGGTGCTGTGCAGATCCTGTTACCCTCAGTATGGCGGTGCTCTCCTGCCTCCCTTCCCCTCCTTGCCATGTGTTCCCTGGTCTGTGTGTAGTCACTCTTTCACAAGGTCATCTGGGCTGGCAGTTTATCCAAGTGACCAATGCTTGCAGCTTCATGTGTGGGGGTGGTGTGTAACAGGTTTTGGGACCTTGCCTGTGCCCTGGCCAGTTCAGTCAATGTGGGTCCATATCAATTGGCACTGATGCTGAGTCCAGACATAGGAGTATGTCTCTGAAGTGTAATGCCTTACAGCAAGCATGTCCTATGTTGTGGCCTGTGACATGATGTGCATGAGTGTGCGATACGCAGAGTGCAGGGATGGTGGCCTGTGTTGCAGTCATTACCATTCAGGACCATGGAATATTGTGGCCACTACTGTCCCCTGGGGCATATATTGCTAGCTATCATGTGTGTCATCACAATATGTGGACACTCTCAGTGTCTACGGCATAGGTTGTGCTCTGTGCCATTGTCCCCTGGCACTATGTATTTTGACGTAAAATGTAGTACAAGTGTCCACTGTACAGCCTGACCTGATTTTCCTTGTTCATACTCACGGTGGCCAGTGCCTGTGTGTCTTGTTACAATCATCTGATGATGCCCATTTGTACATGATTATTTGGACAGGCGCACCTTGGGTATTTTGTGTCCAATCTTGCATTTTTCCAGCCCATGTGTATTTCACCCAGACTAAGAGATGTAAGTGCTTCCTGTGTCTCAACAAATTGTCTCATGTAGGGGGTGGTTGGTGCGGGCAAAGCCTACATGTCAAAACCTGATATCTCCTTGCTAGGTCTGGCCAGTGTGTGATGTTTGTCTGGACATACACTCAAGGTGCAGTGAGCCAGTCATGGTGGGCATGTTTTCTGTATTACCTATGCAGCATGTGCCTAAAGTTCATGGATATGGTCCCTGGTCATCCCTATTTTCTGCAACGCTGTGTGTTGCAGATGCAGTGCTGGATTGTCCCCAGAGCCTGGCTCCTCTGTCAAAATCCATTTCATGTCATTTGCTATTGTGTCATGCTCTCCATAGTTTTTCAGTGGCATGGTGGGTGAACCAACTGTGTGTTGCGGGGCCTACATATGTACCTTGTTTTGTAGATGTTACTCATCTTTCTTTTCAGGCTATGCACTGTGACCTATGTAGATTGGACTCATGTGACATATGTATACAGGTGTCTGATTAATTCCTGTCTCTTCACCTTGCCCACAGCATCGTCGGGGGACACGGAGGGAGACATCAGCACAGACCGAGCGGAGGGACCGAGCACCAGTGCCAGCGGTGACATCTTGGCTGGCACATCGAGTGGAACTGAGGCGGAGGGGAGTGAGGCGGAGGACCTGTCCACTGCCACCACAGAATATGAAGATGACGGGTCCGAGGCTGAGCTCTCCGAGTGGGCGGAGGCTGCACCACCAGCTGACAGCGGCACAACATCTCTCCCCGCCCCCTCCATTGCCATCAGCCGCCTCCCACTTGCTCGTGTCCCTTCCCAGCGTGCCCGGTCACCACATGTCTCCTTCCTGCCAGGCACCGCACCCCCTGCCCCTGTCTCCACTGCTGCCGCCAATGCCGAGTCTGTGGACATCCAGAGGCAGTTGCAGGTTGGTCAGGCTGCGTTGCTTAATGTCCTGTGCTGAACAACATGGAGGCATACTTGGAGGGCATTTTCTCATCGCAGGCTGACCAACGCAACTTGCTGAGGTCCATTGACTCGACACTGACTGCAGCAGTGGGTCTCCTGCAGCACCACGTCCAACCCCCTACCCCTGACCCATCCACACTTCCCACTCCCATGCCTGTCCCACGTACACCCAGACGTCAGCATGCACCCACCACAACAGACACAGGCACCACACCAGCAGGGAAGGTCAAACGCACACCTCCTGGCACGCACACACAGGGTGAAGTAGGCACACCCACTGGGTCGGGGGGCAAACGTAAGACACGCAGCCAGAGTGGGAGTCCGCATTCCACAAAATCCACTCCCTCCAAATCCCCTCCCCTCAGCTCTCCTGGCCAAAAGTCGGATACAGGGTCAGTCCTGCCCAGTCTGTCCATCAGCCCCAGTGTGGCACCACCCCGCAAGTGGTGGAGGCAGGACACCGGCAGGGGAGTTGAGTCCCCCCCCTGTCCACACCCTCCCCCAGTGGCGCTGTGACCCATCCCTCCGACCCCCCCCCCCCTCCTTGGGGCCTGTGGTTCCTTCGGGTGCAGGGGAGTCGCTGTAGGACCTTGCTAAGGTGTGCAGCGCCATCCTGACCTCCGCCTTTGGCGCTGCCCCACCCCCTGTGGTGGAGTCCTCCGTCCCTGCACCCACGACGCCTACCCTTCGCCCTCATGTCCCTGCGGTGCCTGGTCCTTCCCCCCCCACATGATGCCCCCCCCCTCTGGAAGACAAAGGAGTCTGACTGTGCAGGCAAGCTAGGGGACACGCGTCCCACTGTGTCCCCCACCTGGATTTGAACTTTGGATTGCCCTATGGGCATTGTACATTTTGAACTTTCAAGGGACAAACAGATTTTTGGATGCTGAATAAAGCAATTTCTTTTTCTTTAGTACACTACTGTCTATCTGGTATTGCTGTTGGTGGACCTGCTCCATTATTTTGGGTGGTGATAATGTGTTGGGTGTGTGGGAATTGTCGTCTTGTGCTGGTCATAGGGTGGACCCTGGTATCTGTGTGCCATCTCAAAAACTGTTGGCTACATAACTTTGTTCATGTAAGCAGTTACTGCATGGTGACATCGTCCCAAGGTGTGTTCCTTCCTCTGTGTAACCTGACATCTTCCCTGCAGGGTCATTCCAATATGTGGTGCTGAGCTGTGTCTACATTGGCTGGGTGTGTGATGGACTCGTTAGACTTTGGCCATGCATGCTGAGCGATGTCTCCACCTGCATCATTCGTGGCGTCCTTGGTGGTCACTGTACTTGTGTATGTAGACTGTTGACATGACTTCATGTGGACATGTTTTCTTTTCGGCGCTATGCATGTGTATACTCCCAGCCTCGCACACATGTGGTACATGTACTGCAGGTTCTTTGTGCACCTGACTGACATTTGTGGACATTGGATCTGTGGGTACTCCACCCTTTTCTTTGCAGGGGCACTGCTGTGAGTGTTATGCACCCACCCCTCCTGTGTCTGGGCACTGCTGGGAGGACTCTGCACCCACCCCTCCTGTGTCTGGGCACTGCTGGGAGGACTCTGCACACACCCCTCTTATGTCTGGGCACTGCTGGGAGGACTCTGCACACACCCCTCTTATGTCTGGGCACTGCTGGGAGGACTCTGCACCCACCCCTCCTGTGTCTGGGCACTGCTGGAAGGACTCTGCACACACCCCTCTTATGTCTGGACACTGCTGGGAGGTCTCTGCACCCACCCCTCCTGTGTCTGGGCACTGCTGGGAGGACTCTGCACCCACCCCTCCTGTGTCTGGGCACTGCTGTGAGTGTTAGGCACCCACCTCTCTTATGTCTGGGCACTGCTGGGAGGACTCTGCACCCACCCCTCTTGTGTCTGGGCACTGCTGGGGGTACGCTCCATGCATACGCGGGTGGGGGTACGGTCCGTACGTACACTGTTGGGGTGGAGGTACGCTCCATGCATACGCGGGTGGGGGTACGGTCCGTACGTACACTGTTGGGGTGGGGGTACGCTCCATGCATACGCGGGTGGGGGTACGGTCCGTACGTACACTGTTGGGGTGGGGGTACGCTCCATGCATACACAGGTGGGGGTACGGTCCGTACGTACACTGTTGGGGTGGGGGTACGCTCCATGCATACGCGGGTGGTGTTACGGTCCGTACGTATACTGTTGGGGTGGGGGGTATGCTCCATGCATACGGGGGTGGGGGTACGGTCCGTACGTACACTGTTGGGGTGGGGGTACGCTCCATGCATACGGGGGTGGTGTTACGGTCTGTACGTACACTGTTGGGGTGGGGGGTACGCTCCATGCATACGGGGGTGGTGTTACGGTCCGTACGTACACTGTTGGGGTGGGGGTACGCTCCATGCATACGGGGGTGGGGGTACGGTCCATACGTACACTATTGGGGTGGGGGGTATGCTCCATGCATACGGGGGTGGGGGTACGGTCCGTACGTACACTGTTGGGGTGGTGGTACGCTCCATGCATACGCGGGTGGGGGTACGGTCCGTACATATCCATACCCACGCTGTGGAATGCTTGTGCGGGCCGTACCCAGGCCTTTGCCACGTGGGTACGAGCCGTCCCGCCATTGTTGGGGTGACGTAGGTGTGGGCGTGGTACGACTTGTACCCACGCTCTTAGGGCGTGGGTACGGGACGTACCTGTATTGTTGTGTTACCGGTTCGCGTCGTCATCCACTTACGTTGTGGCGGACGCTGGCTTTGCTGGACACGCCCCCACCCCCTCGTAGTGACCAGGGCCTGGGGGTCAGGTATGTCCAGGGCATGTGTGCTGTGTGTCTTGGGTGGGGGTGTTGTGGCCTGCCCCTGCTCCTGCCCCCCCCCTTTCCCCCCTCCCTTTGTTGTTCTGACCTTCTGCGGCATCTGCGTCGGAACCTGTAGAGGAGGTCGACTGCTATGAGGGCCGGGATGACACGTAGGTTCGGGTCCATGTCTGTCCGTCGCGTGCATGTGCTCCTTGTTCGCGTCGTCCTGATTTCCCGGCAGTTTTTGGCTGCCGGAAAATATTCTCCGTGCGGGATGACGTCGGTGCGAATCGTACTTCCTGGTTCGTGAAAGGCAGGCTGTGTGCGTCCCGACGTCAAGTCGGCGCTTTCCCGGATCCCATTTGTATGTATATTTTCGTCGGACGGTGTTTTGTACGAATCGTACGGAAATAGTATTTCCGTGCGAATCGTACTTCCATGTTTGTATATTGTTCCGACCGGGTACGCGTCGGACGGAGAATATGCTCCGTCCGACGGTTCGTACCCGGTTTTTACAGGATCGTAATTGGCACCAAAATGTTTGCCACCCAATCGAGCTTTCCTAAAGGAAGTGTAGTGAAAAAGGTGGATCGACGTACTGCAGATTATGTCTGAGTGAGCAGGTGGATTGAGGATGTGTCATTGAATGGGTAGCTGTATCATGGATAAGTGGGTAGTTGGTAGATAGCTAGGTGGGTGGTGGATAGGGTGGTGGATAAATATATGTGCAGGCAGCTGGTGAGTGAATAGGTGGACAAAATGGGTGCATGGCTAGACGAAAGTTGGTAGGGGAGCTGGATAGGGAGAGGTGATAGGCTGTGAATAAAGAGGTGTTTGTTTGCAGGCATAGCAGGATGGTGGTGTGATTTGGTGGATGCCAGATGACTGTGTGGTAGGTGGATGGAGGATCAAATTAATGAGTATGTAGATGGTGGATGAGCAGGTCAACCGTGGGAAAGTAGGTGATTTCTGTGAAAGTAAGTGATTGTTGAATGATTAGGTCAGTGAGTAGGTGGATGTTGATTAGTTGGTAGATGGTGGATGACTAGACGGATGAGCACATTGATGGTGGATAATATGATAGAACATGAGTGAGTAGTGGGTGGATTGATGAATGAGTGGGTGGACAGATTATGTGAGTGGGTGTATGAAAGAATTGATGAGCAGATAAATAGATCATTGAATAAATGGTAAGTTGGAGCAAGCACTCTGACCACCTGCTCTACCCCCACAGCTCCGCTCCTAAATGCCACCGCTCAGGTCTGCTGGCCGCTGTAGTGTGGGTTCTGTCACTGTGCCTCTTTGTGTTCTGTCTTTTCTGTGCCCATATCTGTCTCTGTTGCTTCTTCATTGTTCTGTCTCTTTTGTGTCCGCATCTGTCTCGTTGCCTCCCAGAGGGAAACATCCTTTACCATGCAACCATTACAACGCGGTATGGTTACATCGTGGTTTTCGTGGAGGGCGCTCTAGACTAAGGAATAGTGTGAATTACTATTCCAACACCTTCCCTACTGTACGAAGACTGGAGTTGGAATAGTAATTCACACTATTTCTAAATCCAGCACCCTCCAACGCAAGTCGGTGTAACGACTTAAGTTGTCAAGACCGCAATGTAACATACCGCGTTGTGATGGTACGCGTTGTATCATCATACATTCCTCCCAGCTGCACTTTCCTACCCCCTCCCCTACTTAATGGCGGCTGCGCCAAAGGCAAGCCAGTCTGCGCCCATCCGAGACCTGGCCACGGCCAGCGCCAGAGGCCCTAGTCCTCCTGCCATCCACAGGTACGACTCAGCTGCCCTCCTTACACTCAACCCCGGAAAAGACAACAACTGCCACAGATCGTCACCTAACACCACCCACGGCCAGTTCTACTGCCGACACTGCCAACAATTCTTCAGCATCAACAGCCACCCCATGACTGCTGAACCCAGGCCGGACTCCCGCACCACCAAAGCCCTGACGTGCATCCTCCTCAACGTGCGCTAACTCCACAGACACGCCACGGAGATCTTGGACCTGCTCGACATCCTCTCGTCAGACATCGCCTTCTTCACAGAAACATGGACCAATGCCACCTCCTCCCCCAACATCGCCACCACCATCCCCGATGGAGAAAAGATCCAAAGAAATGACCGCCCTCACCTCCCAGGAGGAGGATTCGCCATCGCACACAAGTGCTCCCTCCAGCTCTCCACCTCCAGAACGAATGACCCCCTCTTCAACACAGAGCAGCTCCACTTCCAGATCCAAACCAGCCATAGAACCACGCTGCGCGGGACCCTAGTCTACAGACCCCCCGTCCCTCGCGCCTCCTCCGCCACCACCATTGCTGACCTCGTCGCACCCCACGCCATCGCCTCCATGGACTACATTCTCATCAGAGACCTGAATATCCACCTCGAAAACCACAGCAACGCCGACTCCACCACCCTCCTTGACAACCTCGCCAACCTTGGACTGAAGCAGCTCATCACCACCTAACCCACAGAGCCGGACACACCCTCTACCCCATCTTCGCAGGAGGGACAAACATCCACTTCAGCCACACCACAGAGCCCTTCTGGACAGACTACCACTGCGTACACTTCACCTTCAACTCAAACCCGCCCCACGCCCGCCATCGAGGAACTGAAGCAAGACCACAGAGGAACACCTCAACTCCACACTCCTCCACGACCTCCCTCCACCATGACCGACGCTAACTCTGCAGCCAAATAACTACACCGCTGGATCACTGGCTGCGCTGACAAGCTTGCACCCCTCCGCCACCCCATCAAACAACGCCACCTGAAGGCTGCCTGTTTCACCACCGACCTCCAAGAAGCCAGGCGCTTCTGCAGACACCTCGAGAAACACTGGTGGAACAGGAAAACGACCAAAGACCAGAACAACTACAGGAATGCCATGAATAAATACCACCAGCACATAAGA
The DNA here is from genome assembly GCF_964204655.1 of Triturus cristatus. Classification (NCBI taxonomy): domain Eukaryota; kingdom Metazoa; phylum Chordata; class Amphibia; order Caudata; family Salamandridae; genus Triturus; species Triturus cristatus. The sequence goes on from NC_140592.1 coordinate 1,138,542,333, forward strand.
GCCACCAAGCGGACCTTTATCAAGAACAAAATCCACACCAAAGCAAGCAACGCAAAAGAACATCATACAGCAGTTCACCAAACCACCCAGCGAAGCCACGGACGTCTCACCATCTCAGGACCTCTGCAACAAGCTCAACTCCTACTTCCACCTGAAAATCAAGGCCCTCTATGAGAACTTCAGCAAACAGACTCCGGACACCACTCCCCTCTCCACCACCGACAGCCAGCCGACCATCACCACTTGGAAACCTGCCACCACTGAAGACACCGCCACAACCATGAAGAACACCCACTCAGGACCCCCCACGGACCCCTGCCCTCTGCACATCTACCACAGAGCCGCCACCGCTATAGCACCTGAACTAGGCCGGACCATCAACGCCTCCCTCGAATCCGGCATCTTCCCTGATGACTGGAAGCGAGCAGAGATCAAGCCCCTCCTCAAGAAGCCCTCAGCCGACCCGAAGGATGGGGAAAACTCTCTCCTTGCCTTCACAGCCAAAGTCACCGAGAGATTCATCAACGCCCAGCTGACCACCTTCATCGAAGAGAACGCCATTCTCGACTCCTCGTAGTCCGGATTTCGCAGCAATCACAGCACTGAGACCAGGGCCACATACAGCAGCCCTCATCCTTCTGGACCTCTCCGCAGCCTTCGACACCATCTCACACCGCACTCTTGCAGCCAGAATCCACAATGCCGGTATTCGAGAAACCGCGCTCGACTGGATCCGCTCCTTTCTCTCCGGCAGAACCCAAAGGATCAGTGAAAAGAAGAGCCTTCACAGGTTTCTTTAAGGTTTTCTTGTAGATTTATTAATGGTACAGCATCCCAGCAGAGAGCAACTTCTCATACATCCAATGGCTCTCTTCAACTGTCCCCACTTAGAATCTACCCCATGTCATTCTACAAGTAACTAGGTAACAGTCCATGACATCTCCTGGCTGGAGATCTCTACATATCTCCCTTTTATACAACAACAAATACAGTGTAAAACACTATTATGGAAATACAGAAGGATCAATAAATTTAACATATTTGTTTCTCTAATAACACATTATATAAATGCAAAATCAAAATTAACATTTTTACTTTCTAATTATATTACCAGAAAACATCTTATAACCTTTGTACATTGCAAACATAAATAAAAATGCTATTTCCAAGTTATGGCATTAGGAAACATAAATTAATATTCTTATTTCCCAACTTATGTTTCCAGGAAACATCCTATGGTCTTTGTACTTTGCAAACGTTTCCTAAACTCCACATCGTATCATCTTCCAATATCACGATATTAGACTTCACGCCTTTGATTTTTAAAGGTCCCAAATATTTACTTTCACCCTTACGGACCCATTCATTCTTCCGCACCACCACCCAATCACCAACATGCAATGTCATATGCTTAACTCCCTTTCTAAAATTATACGTGTCTTTCATCTTCTGTTGACCCACTTTCACTTTCTTCAACACTTCCTCACGATCAATCCATATCTTATCCTTCTTATATAACCAAACAGGACATTCCGTTTTCCCTGGTTCTCTACCTTTAAGGGACACAAAAGGGGCTATTCCAGTACTAGAATGAGGGGTAATCCTATGAGCCCACATCATTTTTTGCAACTCCTCCCTCCATGACAAACCATTTGCAAGGGATAACTGAATGTTTTCCATTATTATTCGGTTAACCCTTTCCACCAAACCGTTAGCTTGAGGTCTAAAGAGAGCTACCTTTTCATGAACAATGCCCATTGTTGCAAGATACTCTTGCATCTCCCTTGAAACAAATTGTACACCATTGTCGGTCACTATACTGCCTGGTATACCTTCCTCCAGAAAGATTCCCTCAAGGAATTTTATTACGTTACCAGTATTGATTTCACCCATTGTCCCTATCGTGAACCATTTAGAGTGATAATCCCACCCTCGTCGCCATGAAAAGCAGAGCCTTCACAGGTTTCTTTAAGGTTTTCTTGTAGATTTATTAATGGTACAGCATCCCAGCAGAGAGCAACTTCTCATACATCCAATGGCTCTCTTCAACTGTCCCCACTTAGAATCTTCCCCATGTCATTCTACAAGTAACTAGGTAAACAGTCCATGACATCTCCTGGCTGGAGATCTCTACAATCAGACTCCCCCTTTCCTCTCCAAACCTACAGAGATCAACTGTGGAGTACCCCAAGGATCCTCGCTCATCCCCACGATCTTCAACATCTACATGGCCTCCCTCGCCGCCATCGTCAGACAGCATGGGCTCAGCATAGTGTCTTACGCCAACGACACCCAGCTCATCCTCTCTCTCACGAAGAACCCCGAAGACACCGGACTCAGCTTTCAAGAAGGAATGAAAGACGTTGCAGCCTGGATGAGTGACAGCTGCCTTAAACTGAACTCGTAAAAGACAGAGGTCCTCGTCCTCGGACCCTCCCCCACTGTGTGGGATAGCTCCTGGTGGCCCCATGTCCTCAGAAACCCACCCACCCCGACAGACGACGTCCGGAACCTCGGCATCATTCTAGACTCCTCTCTCACCTTGACCCGCCAGATCAATGCCATCGCCTCCGCCTGCTTGAACTCCCTCCGGATCCTTTGCAAGACCTTCAAGTGGATCACCCCGAATGCAGAAAGACCATCACCCACGCACTCATAACCAGCAGACTGGACTACGGCAATGCCCTCTATGCCAGAATCAACAAAACCCTGCTACACAAGCTCCAAACCATCCAGAACACCTCAGCCAGAATCGTCCTCGGAACCCCATGACACGAGCACATGACCCAGCACCTAGGAGACCTCCACTGGCTCCCCATCAAGAAGAGAGTAACCTTCAAACTACTCACCCACAACCACAAATCCCTCCACAACATCTGACCCAAATACCTCAACGAAAGAGTCTCCTTCCACGTACCCAAAAGGAATCTGCGATCCGCCAACCTCACCCTGGTAGTGACCCAGCGCATCTGCAGAACCAGAGCAGGCAGAAGAGCCTTCTCCTACGTCACAGCTAAGACCTGGAACGAGCTCCATGTCAACATCAGACGCTCCCCCACTCTGCACACCTTCAGAAAGAGCCTCAAGACCTGGCCCTTCAACTGATCTGGAGCTACACCCCCCCCCAGCGACTTGAGACCCTCACGGGTGAGTAGCACACTTTACAAACACCTGATTGATTGATTGATTGATTGATTGATTGATTGATTGATTGATTGATTGTAAGTAGGCAAATATATCCTGAGTGAGTCCGTGGGTGAGTAAGTGGCTCAATTATATGAATGAGAGTTATTTAGTGGATGGATAGAGGTTGAAAGGTGGATGATAGAATGAATGAGTACTTGGTAAGTAGGTCGATGGACAAAGAGTAAGTTATAGAATCAATGGTGATTAGATGGATGGATACACATTGAGCGGGTCAGTGAGAGGATAGGCGGGGTGTATGGATCATCACAGTGTGCAAATTGAATGTAAATTGCGCACTTTCAGGTGATACTTCCCGGCTGTGTAAATAAAAATAAAATAAAGGCAAACACATTGACGCTGCCTCGTTAGAGACTAAGAACAGCATTTATAGAAACTCTCCGTAGGATAAACAATATACACTAGAGATATGCTCTTGGCTGTGAAGCTAAGTTTCAATTAGGAAATTGTGCAAGGATGACTGTATTGAATTTCCTCCAAATGTTACTGAAATAAGAAAGAGCTGAATTAAACGGATGTGATGTCCCTGGAAATAGCAGTCGCGTTCTGGCGAGTTACCCTATGCAGCCAGCTTGGGCGTGAAGGGTCAGGCATTGTGAATGACAGTCAGTGGCTGCTGTCTCCATTCATAATATGCTTTGCTGCCATTAGTGCATCCAAGCTAAAGGCCAGCCATCCCTGGGCGTAGATACCAATAGGGCATCAGGTGCAGTGGCACTGGGGCCTAGGCATATGAGGGTCCCCTGCACCACAATTACAGCTGTTCATCACTACCTGAGGACAAGCTGTTAATGGTTGTTGTGAAAACGAGTACATTGTCAAAGATTCCTAGTAACCAAACTGAAAGACACTTATTTGAATTTTATTTGTAGTTTTTGAACTTGTTTACGGTGTATTTTGATTGACGGATAAATCCATTTCAGAACACAAATGAAACGAACGTGTGAAATGCACACATCGGGACAGAAAAGGCTAACATTGTAAATAAAAGTTGTTAGTGTTTTGATAAAAAGTTTTTTTGTTCTTTAATCGCTCAAAGAAACTTTGTCTGAGAGGAAGATGGCACAAGGGGAGCCTGGTGATTACTTAAGTGTCTGGAAAAAACGCTCAGCCCTGTGGGGATGTGCTGTCCAGCTCCAGTTGCGACTGTGAACCAAACAATATCTCGCTGCTTCTCAAAATGGTGGACGCAATTAATAGGGTTTTTATCAGACTGCCTGATCGAGAAACGCTCTGCCCTCCTGCCAGAGGGAAGGGCACCCCAGTGCTGCGGGCCATGGCAGGGGCAGGACATTGCAGACCACTCTGTGAACCTCTCCCTCACACAGCCCTCTTTTCTGTTCTGGCAATGGTGAGGAAATTCAAATACGGCCCCATCTTCCCTAGTAACACCATTACGCTGTTGCCCTCACTCAGGCACCTTCAACCTTCGTAGCGTTTCTTTCACATTCTATACTGTTGCGCATATTACACAACCTTTCCTATTTCCCTGAGCTAAGTCCATTCTGAGACCCGGCTTGATGCAACTAATCCCCGAGATAACCATCTATTGACCCTTGGTGACCGTTCTCGGCCTCTCCAGTTGTTTTACGAATCACCATCTTCAACACGCAAACACGTCCTATCGTAAATTAATTTAACCAAGGAATGGCTATGCCACCTGACCTATAGGGTCGGGTAGAGAACACGACCTTAGGGAAGGAATTTCTATTACCCATTATCCTGTATCTTGTACAAAGAATGTTTTCTTGTGGATGATTTGTATTTTTACTGCACATTGAGGGGGTTGTTGCTTTAGGGGATTCAAGCACTACAAAAGACTGTGAGCCATGGATTGAAGTGCAGTCTCCTGAGAACCTACCACTGATGTATTTCTAGGACAACTGTACCTAGCTGCAGCTAATAAATTTAAGTTCCTATGCCAAACAGAGTGTTCCGTGTCTCTGTAATTTGGAAGGCGAACTCAGAAGATTTCAGGCGTACCCTGCGCCGTCAGGCTTAATGAGCCCGGTTCTTCAATTGGTGCCCCGTGTGAGGCCGCTTCAGAGGTCGTGGGTCCAGCACGAGGATCGTGAGGAGCCCTGCAAGGAAATTCCGGAGGACGCGCACCACGTGATCGACCCCTGCATGTCGTAAATGGACCAAAGGTTTTTTACCGTGTGGCTTCTCCCTTCCAACGGCTGCAAAGACCTGCTGCCCTGACTGCGGCCACGCTTTGGCTCCCTTGGTAATTGGTATCGCGAGACATCAGACGGACCTCTGTTGGCGTACGAAAACATCTGGTTAAGTTAGGTATAGTGGCCACTCCTTTGTCTTTGTTTTGTCTTTGTTCGACTTTTGCAAAAGCCGAAACCGAGGGGTGAGTGCAGTTTTTGTACTATAAAGTGACTAATTAACCCCTTGAAGTTTGTAAAGAAACTATTGTGGTAGCGATGCCTGGTTTCAGTAAGTTTGGAAGATGGTTTTGTTGTAATCGCGATAGGGCTTCCCGACTGGAGGACTCTTGTCGAATTCCTCCAGCCGGAACTCCCACTTATGAAGTATATTCTAAACATGGTATTGGCCCCATAGCATTTAATGAGCATGTGTTCGCTATACTAGGAAAGATGTTGTTTTACGATGGCCACAGAACGGCAGTTGTCCAGTTAAATGTTATTCAGTTTTGCCAACTTCCCCTACGGAGAAAAATGTGGACCCTGAGAAGGATCCTTTAATGTCCCATCTGTTGAGATTACCCCCGCCCTATGCGCAGGGAGCTAATGTACCTTTTGGATTACCGCCTGCCCCCGGAGCAAATGCACCTTTATTATTAGCACCTGCCCCGCCTGTTCCGCCTGTTGTCCCACCTGTCGCTCCTCAATCGGTTCCTGCACCCCCACCACAGCTTTCTCCGGTATTACCGAGCTCTCCCTTACCTTCGGCTCCCTTCGTAAATGTTACTCCCTCTTCTGCCCCGCCTAATATTCTGTCTCCTGTCCTAATGACGAATTCTCCCTCCGCTCGGAGGCGAATGATCGATACCGTTTCTGGTCTTTTGTCCCCTCTCTTTGGGACATTTCAAATGACCCCTGTTCCTCCTCGTAGACAAACTCGTAGTCAGCTCCCAGGTCCGGAGGAACGGGAAGTGCTAGATCTTCAAGCCCGAAGGTGGATCACGAATGGCCCCCAGTATAGTGTGCAAGATATTATGGTCACCTTTCAGCAGTGAGAGGTGCCAACGCAGAGATATGTTTTTGATACTATGTGTAACATTTTAAGTCAAGAGTGGGAGGATATGGGATCGGGACGAGCCCCTCAGGGCCTGCTCGATGTGGGCGCATAGGTTGAGGACGCGGTAGGAACGCTTGTCACTTTTAGAATGATGCTTGCCTGCCGGTCCTTGCCAAAACGCGATTCGTCCGTCAGGCGAAAATTAAAACACTATCCCATGAGAGAGGTTCCCCCAGTGTGGAGAGAGGAGGTTGCAGCTCAGGGTGCTAATCCTCTTATACCTGCTCACTTTGAACGTGTGTGGGTATACGTTCCTTGGAAACGATCTGAGGTATTGGCCCTTAAGCAGTCCTTACCGGACCCCCGTAAAAATCCAGCTGGGTACTACAAAGAGTTGTCCCAAACTGTTAATGCATGTATTATGAATTTGGCCGATATAGACATGCTAATGGGTAATGTGGTCCCACAACCGTTATGGGCTAGGATTCGGAAGGAGGGCCATGTGGGGGATCTGGGGGGTGATTGGGCTGCCATACTCGCCGCGGACAGACTCCAAGTGGGTGGTGCCAAACCTGAGGCTCTAATTACAGAACTCCCAGCTAGGATCATTGCCTTACTGAAAACTATGATGCCCCCTCTGCGAGTGATAAGTTAGCAGCTTGTAAGCAGAAAGCGGATGAAAACGTCTCTGATTTCTTCACTCGTTTCGAGGAGACGTTCATCGATCATAGTGGTCAGGATATGAGCACGGAAGGTGGCCAACGGTTGTCTGTAGACAAATTTGTGTCAAATTTGGTTCCGGAAATATCTACTAAATTGAAGAATTCCGAAAGTGCGTGGGCGGTCTCCTCTTCGGCCCAGATATTGGCTACTGCCCAGTATTATGAAAATAGGGATAAAGAGGAAAGAGAGAAACTTGATAAAAAGACCAAAGAGTTGAAAACAAAAGTTCTTTTGCAACAAGCTTATCCTCCTTGCCCTGCCCAACGTGAATATCAGCCGTCTCCACAATTCCAGAGACAGTTGCAGAGGTCTGGGCCTCTCGTTCCCCGACCCCCACTGGGCCAAAATCAATGCGCTTACTGTAAAGAAGAAGGCCATTTAAAGTATAATTGCCCGGTTTTGTTACAGCGCTCGAGCGGTATTCCCGCATCACGAGGCCAGGGTGGTTATCAGTCAGCACCAAGAGGTAGAGGACGAGGTACGCCGCCTAATAACCAACGTTCCATGCCCCCTGGAAACTCCACGAATTATTTTGATCAGCAAAATGTTCAGTCTACCAACTATTACAACAGTGATTACTATACTGAGGATGAGAGTCAGAATTCCCAACCTAGCTGGGACAGCCATGGACAAAGTAAGGGAGTAGTATCAGTTCCAGTGGACCAAAGTGGGCCTTATGTTGATGTGGAAGCACTAGGTGTTACAGAGCCATTCCTATTAGACACTGGTGCAACAAAGAGCTCTATGATTCACTCTAAACTCCCTGGGGCACCTTTGTCTGGCTGTACAAATGTTTCTGTAGGTTTTTCTGGCGCCCCAGTTCAAAACCCAGTTTCATGCCCTTTGCCCATTTCAATAGGTCCTTACAAATTGGAGGCCCCGCTCCTTTTAACAACTGGTTGTGGTGAAAATTTGTTGGGCTTGGATTTATTGAAGAGATTGTATGCGACATTACACCGTTCCCCTTCTGGCGTACGTCTTACCTTAGGTAAGAAATTGACCTCACCGATGTACTTGTCTAAAGATCAGCTTCCCCCTGAATTACAATCTCTTCCAGCCACCCTCTGGGCCACCGGCCCCAATGATGTGGGCCTCCTGCGGATTCCTCCCTACATTGTAACACTCAAGCCTAATATTAAATTTCCTCGCATTACACAATATAAAATTTCCAGTGACGGCGAAAAAGCTCTTTTGACTATAGTTCATGATTTGGTACAAAACGATGTAGTCGAAGAGACTAGGGGAAATGTATGCAATAGCCCTGTTCTGCCTGTTTTTAAACTAACCAACCCTTCCCAGCCACCTGTCTATCATTTTGTGATTGATCTCAGAGAGGTCAACAAGATTGTGGTACCTCAATTCCCTGTTGTCCTGGATATAAATGCCCTGCTGACAATGATACCAGCCTCAGCTTCCTGGTTTTCTGTCATTGACCTCAAAAATGCTTTCTTCAGCATTCCCATTGCTGAGGAAAGTAGGGATATTTTTGGCTTCTCCTTAGCAGGCCGAAGCTTCCGGTTCAAGCGAGCTCCTCAAGGCTATTGCGAGAGCCCCTCCATTTATAGTCAAGCATTGAAATCACAGCTCGATACTTTGTGTTTACCACCAGGGGCCACTCTCATTCAATATGTGGATGACCTATTGGTTGCAGCAGATTCTGAAGACACTTGTAAAAAGGCTACCATTTCACTGTTACGCCACTTATCTGACCACAACCACAAGGTTTCACCATCAAAATTGCAATATTGCTGCCAAGAGGTTACCTACCTAGGTCATCTCTTGTCAAAGGAGGGACGGCGATTGACCCCAGTACGTATCCAAGCAATTGCCCAAATGCCTATTCCATGTACGCAAAAAGAGGTGCGTGCCTTTTTAGGTATTACCTCTTATCGTAGACAATGGATCCCCAATTTTTCCCTTCTGGCAAAACACTTGTTGGCACTCACTCTTAAAGATACACCACACCCGCTTCCATGGACTGCGGAATGTCAGAAAAGTTTCACTGATTTACGCACTGCCTTGTGCTCTGCCCCTGTGTTAGGTACTCCTGATTACAGTAAGCCTTTCACACTCTATGTTCATGAGAAAGTAGGATGCGCGTTATCAGTTTTAACACAACGATTTGGGGACAAGCAACGCCCCTGTGCCTATTTTTCAGCCACGTTAGATCCAGTGGCCAAGGCATTACCTAGCTGTTTGAGGGCTACAGCAGCAGCGGCAGTTTCCATTCGCCAGTCTGCTGGATTGGTATTAGATAATACCCTTATTGTCATGGTACCGCATGCAGTAGACATCCTCCTAAATAGAACAAAGACCCAACACCTCACGAGTGCACGCCTTTCGGGGTACGAATTGACGCTCTTGGCTAGCCACATACACATTAAGCGATGTAATACCTTGAACCCGGCAACATTGCTGCCAATTCCAGTAGAAAATGACACTCAGGAGCAACACGACTGCTTCCTCCGCACGGAGGAAGAGACAAAAGGTAGAGTTGATTTAAAGGATACTCCACTCCCGGACCCGGATGGGACCTTATGGGTGGTCGGTTCTTGTTTTAAGCTTCAAAATGGTGAAACGACCCCAGCCTATGCAGTCACTACCTTATACACTGTTGTCGAAACAGCGTGTATTATACATAACTCAGCCTGTGGAAGGAAAGAGGGTTTCTCACATCCCATGGCACTAAGATACAGCATGGCCAATTGGTAAATGACCTCCTTGAATCACTCACCTTGCCCACTCAGATAGCGATTTTGAAGTGTAGTGCACATAAGATGATCACTGATGATGTAGGTCAAGGAAATGCTTTCGCAGACCACATAGCGAAAGAGACAGCTAGAGACACTACAAGCCGCATGTATTTTGCGGGCTCTGCTAGATGGGTTGCACAAGGAGGGATGTGTGAGAATACTGTGGACAGTGTGAAAATGATCCAGGCAGAGGCCACAGAAAAAGAATTGAGTATGTGGAAAGAAAGTATAGGAAGATTGGATGTGACAGGGTGCTGGACAGACTTGTCAGAACATCAACGCTGGTTGTTACCAGATGCTTATGTACTCCCAGTAGTTACCATGGCACATGGTCCACCCATATTAGCGCTAAAGGTATATGCAAGCTTCTGGCTCCGGTATGGAAGAATGTGGGGATCCCTAAATGTGCAGACAATCTGGTTAAGCATTGTATTGTATGCTTGATGCATAACCCGGGGAAGGGAACACCAACACCAGCAGGACATTTTGCTTCCCAACTTACCCTTTCGAGGTTTTACAAATAGATTACATCCACATGGAACGATGTAACAATCTGAAGTACGTTCTTGTTGTGGTATGTGCCTTCTCCCGATGGGTAGAGGCCTATCCCCTGAAAGATAATATTGCTCTATCCACGGCAAAAGTCCTTTTGAAGGAATTTCTGCCAAGATTTGGGTTACCGAGAATTATTTGGAGTGACACGGAAGTGAATTTGTGGGTCAGATCATGCAAAAAGTATGTACAGGCCTTGGCATTAAGCAAAAGTTCCACGCAGCAACCCACCCTCAGTCAGCAGGTTTGGTGGAATGCTATAATGGCACCCTTAAGCTTAAACTGGCGAAAATACAAGCCAGCACGGGTCTTGCCTGGCCTGATGCCTTGCCCTTGGCTCTCTTATCCACCAGAACAACCACCCATTCCCGTATGGGGCTTAGTCCTTATGAGGTTGTCTTTGGACGCCCTGCAAATGTTTGGGGAGTCCCAAGGCCAAAGAAATACTCAGAGATAGAGCATCCATTGTTGATTGACTATTTACATGACCTAACCACTAAGTTACGTGTCCTTCACCAACAGGTACAAGATACTTTGCCCCAGGCTTCAACGGATCCTGGTCACACCATACGGCCGGGAGACTGGGTCTGCGTCAAAAACTTCCAGAGGTCAAAGAACTTGGAACCTCGCTGGAGAGAACCTCGTCAGGTACTACTGACGACGCGTACTGCAGTAAAGGTGGTCGGCAAAAAGAACTGGGTACATGGGGTACATTGCAAGAAAGTGCCCCTACCATTGCCTTATGATCAATGGGTTCATCAACGAATTAGCGACTCTGAAACTGGAAGAATACCAAGATTTGGACTATTCAGCGATGCACGCCTAGACTTTGCCGGAGCAGGACAAGACGACGACGAGGTCCTCCAGACAGCTATACCACCGGCAGTGAAATTGGACACTACTAAACCACATCTCCTTTTCCAAGAGCAAACTGTACCTGGTTCCCGGAGGTACGATTTGAGGCCCAGACTGAACAAAAATACCTCAATAGTGCTTCATTGACTTTGTCTTTATCCCGATTTCCACATGATTGCAGGGCCGTGATCGTAAATCCCAGAATTGTGACCCAAGATGTGGCTCTAGGCCTGTGGGGCTTGTAGGAAAGTATAAAGAACTACAGACAATCACAGCTGAGTGAAGCAACCTCCCGTCACAGGCAATAATTAGAGCGGGAAATGACTGTTAACAAGGTAATGGACAAAATACAAACAATGAGCACGAAGCATTGTAAATTATTGCATAATCATTTTATAGTGGCTTTAATAATATTGATTTTGATGTGTATTATATTGTCACTCTACCACCTCATGTTGAGTCAAGAAGGAGTGAATTCCGCAACAACACATTTGTTTCCATGCTACACCAACATCAATTGGCCACTAATGCGATGAACTGTTGGGTTTGTGGTCTTCTGCCAAGTTCGGTGAATACTGGAATGCCATACATTACCCTTCCTTTTTCATTTAATGGCTCTTGTAGTGCATGGTGGGAATTGAGCCCCAGTTGGGTATTTTCTGGAGATGGGGATACTCGAAAAGTAAGGAGCTTGGGAGTACATCTATACCATTTATGTTGGCGGGACAGAAAAAGGATATATGGGACGGATAGTGAGAAGTCAGAATATGCTGATCGCCAAACCAAATCTACGGATTTGTATTTTCTGCCCTCTAATAGAACCTCTCGAAAAGGACAAACTTTTCTAGTGGTACCTGGACAAGCACCATTCTGTATTAGGAAAGGAGGGTTAGAATATAAAGGTACAAGCAATTGCCAACATATTGTGACATTGAATGGGACAGATTGCCTTCGCATGGTTCCCTCACGTAATACATACTTTGTGTGTGGAAATAAGGCTTACACTTCTCTACCAGGTAATTGGAGAGGCACTTGTTATATCGCTTGGTTGTTGCCCCCTACATATATAGCAGATGCCAAGCATCATTTACAGAAAAGAAGGGTGATGTCTGACCAGGATACGCCAGGACAAGGAGTCGGGGATGTCTTGAAAGGACTCCTTCCATTCTGGGGCCCAATAGCCAACAGTAGAGACATAAGACAACTAATTCGAGTTGTAGAAGCCACTGTCAATGAAACAGCTGGAGCTTTGAGTAACCTCACTGCAGAAATCTTTGCTGACCGCCTTGTCACGCTTCAGAACAGGATGGTATTAGATATCATCCTTGCTGACCGTGGGGGCGTATGCAGATTGATCGGATCTAGCTGTTGCATTTTTATTCCAGACAACGCCCCTACAGTATACCAAGCCATCTCTAAGCTACATAAGATCGCTGAGTCCGTTCACCAGGATGAGGGGAATTGGTCTCTGATGGGATGGTTTGGGGGACTACTGTCTACATGGGGATGGAAGATTCTTACCTTTGTCGGAGTGACTTTGTCTATTCTCTTCTCATGTTGCCTTTGCCTACAATGTGGTCCAGCTATATGCGGGCTCTGCGCCACTCTGTGTGTTCCAAATCCGGTATCACAGAAAGCAGCGAACACAAAGATAATGCTGCAACAACAGCTTGTAGATTTCATGGCTATTGAATTCGATTCGGATTAACAACAGCCTCTGGTTTCTTTGCCTGAGTAATGGCAAAAGGAGGGTCTGAGGAAATTCAAATACGGCCCCATCTTCCCTAGTAACACCATTACGCAGTTGCCCTCACTCAGGCACCTTCAACCTTCGTAGCGTTTCTTTCACATTCTATACTGTTGCGCATATTACACGACCTTTCCTATTTCCCTGAGCTAAGTCCATTCTGAGACCCGGCTCGAAGCAACTAATCCCCGAGATAACCATCTATTGACCCTTGGTGACCGTTCTCGGCCTCTCCAGTTGTTTTACGAATCACCATCTTCAACACGCAAACACGTCCTGTCGTAAATTAATGTAACCAAGGAATGGCTATGCCACCTGACCTATAGGGTCAGGTAGAGAACACGACCTTAGGGAAGGAATTTCTATTACCCATTATCCTGTATCTTGTACAAAGAATGTTTTCTTGTAGATGATTTGTATTTTTATTGCACATTGAGGGGGTTGTTGCTTTAGGAGATTCAAGCACCACAAAAGACTGTGAGCCACGGATTGAAGTGGCAGTCTCCTGAGAACCTACCACTGATGTACTTCTAGGACAACTGTACCGAGCTGCAGCTAATAAATTGAAGTTCCTATGCCAAACAGAGTGTTCCATGTCTCTGTAATTTGGAAGGCGAACTCAGAAGATTTCAGGCGTACCCTGCGCCGCCAGGCATAATGAGCCCGGTTCTTCAATGGAATCTCCCGGCATCCCTCCCTCTTTCCCTCCCTCTGGGAAAACTCTTCCAGCTAACAAGAAGCAGGGCCTCCAGCCTTTATTTACGAAACTTGACTGCCTCTGACAACCTTGCGTTCCTGCATCTTTTCTCTTGGAATACTGAAACATGCCTGTGAAAATAGGAGCGGAGGCGGGCAAACTAAAGCCAGATGGGAGGAGGGGCCTTCTCATACTGTGCAAGGAGGAAGCATGTGATGGCCAACAAAAACAATCACTTAGTAAAATCGTCTCAGCTGAAAAAAAAACATCCAAAGGAGGGGCAATCAAGGGCAGTGGACCAATAGAAAGCCAGCATTATGGAATGGCACAAGAAAGAACCAATGGCAATCAGTGTGTGTGCCAAAAGCTCACTGAAGAGCTGCAACAGGTCTTCAGCCCAATCGCTGTCAGGCTCGACCTAAAAATGGTGCTGCTGTAAGATGCTTGAATTTGTGAGATAGCTGTAACGTGAATGATAGCTCAGTTGCAAATGGCTGTAGCTGGTGTGGTCAGGGTAACTTGTGGGCGAGCTTTCCAGTTAGATACATGAGCCTGTAGGAACTTTGTAACCTGCTCTGATATTATGGGACTATATCTACAACATGTCTGTAGCAAGATGGATAGCTCTGCTGTCAGAGACCTGAGCCTTTATAATTGCTGTGAGGTGGGAAACATTGCTGCTGTGGGATGCATGAGCCTGTAACATTTCTGTAACCTGTGTCTGTTTGTGGGCATAGGCCTAAGCCTGTGGAAGTTGCACAGGCGCATGAACTGCTTTGTTGTCAGAGGCTCTAGGGTGTAATTTAAGTGTACTTTCTAGTGGCAGGGGTAAACAGATAACAGAAAATCATTTCTTCAATCATAACCTGCATCTTGGTAATGGCTGTCTCAATTACTGCAACATAGTATAAACAGGCAGAGGCTTCCCAGCTCCATGCGTATCCAGTCCACTTCTTTTTTCTTTTTTTTTTAACGTGTATACTCGAATATAGGCTTGTTGATGCCATTATAAAATCAGGAATACAAGCACCACAATGCAAAGAAAAATCATGGGCTGGAAGAGCTATCCATAAATGCCTCTGGGAAACTTTAGAGCTCTGGGCTGGCCTTCCTATGAAACTTATAGATACAATACAGAGAGGGCAGAACTGGATTGCTGGTCCACGTCTCCACCCAAAAAAGGAGACACTGTGGAATTAGCGCTGAAATCCCGTACGTGATACCAGGTAGAGTCAAGAATTAAATTCAAAATCCAATGCACAGAACACAAGGCCTAGTGGCAGGTGGTCGGCGAGTCGGCATCAGGTAATTTGTTAAATTTTTTATTATTAATTCCTCTCGCACCACCCCGCCGCTGCTGCCCCGCCAATGTACATTGGCAGAGGCTGCGGCTGCCTAGAATGCCAAACGTATGGCGCTGTAACAAAAACGGACTCACATCACAGCCAAGCCACAGAGCTTTGACAGGCCACCCCCAACCAAATTCAAGAAAGAGATTTCAGACTGCTAAATCATGAAGGCAGGTCCCTCGAGGTACAAGGACCCAACTCTAGAACAAGCTCCAGCCCTCCCTGAGGGCTCCCTCTCCCTTAGGTGGGGAAAGTGAGACTGGCAATCAAAGGCAAACCGTGACAAAGGATGGCCCCTGAAGGAAACTCTTAGGCAATGCCCTCTCCTCCACTTACATTCTGATGAACAGGCCTCTAAATAGATTGTTCGAGTGCTCTGAACTGGCATCAAGATGACATTATAGCACATCAGAAAAACCTGTGAATAAATAAATGAACAAAAACATGAAACAGATTTGAAAAGAGCCACAGAATTACGGAAACGCAGGTAACAAGCATTGGTAATGCATCGGTTTCGCCTATGTAATGAATAAAGAGGTATTTTCATGAATCATCATCTGGGAGAAGAAAAGAGCTCCATGATAGATAACATGGGAGCATTGGCGTAGCTAGCCCTGCGTTGGCCGCATTGAAGAGCAGGGGTGAGGGGGTTGTATGGGGGTGCTGGTGAGATTCTGCTCCGATTGCCGCCCTGCATTGATGAGCTTGGGGGGGGGGGGGGGGGCTGCTGCTGTCGATTGATGCGCGAGACGGCGTGTAAGAGCGGGAGTAGGACCGCCACCCCCCACCACTTCCTTACTACGTCACTGCATGGGAGTGGAGCGAATGTGGCGCAGTGGGCAGAACTGCTGACTCGAGAGTTGTGGATCCCAATTCAAGTCTCCGTTGCGCACACAACATCTTGTGATTCTATGCAACTCACTTAATCTGGCTCTCTGGGTGATACATTGGTATATAAATATGCTGCAATAGCAAAAGGCCAAACTTCATGAAAATATAGTTCCATCAAAGCAGATGTTAACAGTATTTTGGGTGGGATACTGATAAGTTAAGCAGATGATGCACAAGCATTGGTAAATGCAGGAAAATATGCTACAACCAATAGAAAAGGAGGAAAGGTGAGTGGCACACACAGGAACCAATGAGAAGTCAGGAAAGATAGGAGGTGGGATCTGAGGCCCTTTTAAGTTTATATAAAAAACAATAGATTTCTCAGGAAAAGCGCAAGCGCTGTGAGGGCGAAACCTAAAAAGTTTCATGGTTTGGTATTTCCCTCGCATGGCCCTCATTTTAATTGGTCTAAAGGAAAATCGATGTTTGCTTCACATATCTGGTCAACACATGACAAGTGAATTTGTGACACACACGGCATTTAAATGAAGCAATCGGTTAGAACTTTTGTTTTTTAATTACCAGATGGCCATAATGAATTTAGCACTAGAATTATGTTAGTTTGTCTGCCATCCATCCTATTTTAATAACATTTTTATCCAAATTGTCTCTTTATTTTGCAATATTTTCTTTCATCGGACATAACATTTACAAGTTGTGGGATTGTGGTCGGAATATAACAAATTACAATGGAAATAACTCCCTGTAAAATAGCTCGATGGCGCGGCATTCATTTTGAAAGCACAACAAAATGACACCCAGGTGGGGACACATTTGTGTGAAATACTAGCCGACTGCATTAAACTTTCTTGGGAAAATCACAAAGACGAACACCAGTTCGACTGAAGCATTGAGAAAACGATAGTCCTGTGGCATTGAAACAAAAGCATCAACTACTCTCCAATGGCAATGGGCACAGTAGCCAAGGATACAATGCTGTCATTGAAAAGGGACATGCAGAGGTGGTCACGGTGCAGAGGAAAGTGGATTCCACCAATGTTTCAGGCAATAGTCCAAGGACAAGAAAATCCATACTGTCATTCCTTAATAATGCAGTGGGGGTGCTTACGGAAGAGATGGCGTGTGTTGAAGACCAGTTGGCCCCGAACTACCATGCTATCACTCCACCTAGAGGTGCTTCCTTGTTTTAGGTGCAGACGTGACGTCACCCAGTGTTGCATATTCTGAGGCTCTAACTCGTTGCTGCCATTCAGTCCATGGTCCTACTAATCTGGTGGCACACTCCAATACTTCTGAGTCCATTACTATTGCTGGTATGAACATAGCTCATAAGGAAGGTGCTAGGGCTAAAACAAGAAACCCAGCACAGATAAACCTCACTAAGCCTGGCAGTAGTCTGGAAAGGGAACAAAGAAAGGCACTGCTGTACAGTGTTTTGAGACTCACAAGATTGGCATAATCTTCAAGATTCGCTCTTCAATTTGGACCTGAAGATCTCGTTAGCTCTTGACACTTTTGGTTCACGAATTGTCACCTCAGAGGAGATGGTGAGAAAGCTGAATGTGTCCTTGGACCTTATTCAGACACAAATTGAGAAACTGCCATGTAATTTAGTACCTAGGCCTGCATTTTCTATTGCTAATGCTAATGTTTCTACTCAGGGTTTGTCCAGGTGTACCCAACCCTGTCATCGTCCCACAGCCAATAAGGGATCAGAACCTTTGAAAGTTAACCCAGGTTATCCAAACCTTAGATGCCCCATTACCGTGCAGTAGTCAGCCAGCCTCCCAGATGGGCCCTAGGCTTGACAGGATGATTAGTGCTTTGCCCCTTAATGGCCCCAAAGGAGTAGTTCCTGGTGATTAAGCTGTTGTTTCCCTACTTCCTTATGTGGTCGCCCTCAATGAGCATCCTTGTACTAAAGTTATCCAGCTGCCCCCGGCTGCCATGCAATATGTGTTTATAATGGCGAATTTGCCCCCTCCCCATTAAGAGTAGGGACTCAGAGAGTTTTTCACAGCTTAAAAACAAAGTTGCTCTTTGGTTGACATCTAGGGCTAATTCAGCTCAGCCCCTGTATGATGAGATTATCGTGGCCCGTAGAGTTGGGTGGATAGGACCCTCTAAGAAAGAGTACGCAGACAACTGCATTATAATAAATTTCCTCAGAACCACGTGGGCGGGTCATAACCTCCATACCTTTAAGTCAAATGATGTCTCTCGTGACAGGATTTCTGTACTCCAACTAGAATAACTCTATAAACCCCCCCTTTGTTAGGCCTGTGTGAAGGAGGTGATTGCATCCTGAGTCAACCGGGCCATTTGATGGCCGTGTCACTTCTTCACATCCAAGCAAGCCCTCGAGCATACTGCTCAGTAATCGTTTTGAGCCCCTGACCCAGCTGGATGACCCTGACTGACCCTATCTCTTGATATAGGGAACTCGGTGATACATGTGATGTCTAGTCGGTCTGTGTATTTAAGGGTGTTAAGTTGGAATATAGCTGGGGAATGGGGTAAGGTCTCAGATGACAGTTGGACCAAGATGCTATCCAACTTTGCCATTTATATGTCTACAGGAGACCTGGGATGTCCAGGGCTGTTTATATATGGATGGATATGCAACACACACTGTCACAGTTATTCCCTCCACTAGTGGGCATACCAGAGGGGGACTTTCTACACTCATTAACTTGGGCCCAAAAGGCAAAACTGAGCAGAGGATGTCTAAATTGCCTGATATCCTTGGTGTTCTTTGATTTTTCCAAATAAGTATTGAATGTTGGTTATTAATTTTTATAATTCTGTCAGTCAGGAAAGAATTGGATGCTGTTTCCAGACTAAGAGCATTTATAGATCATTACTTTCACTCAGGTGCCAATTACGATCCTGGAAAAACCGGGTACGAACCGTCGGACGGAGCATATTCTCCGTCCGACGCGTACCCGGTCGTCAAAATATACAAACATGGAATTACGATTCGCACGGGAACACCATTTCCGTACGAATCGTAAAAAACCCCGACCGAACAAAATAAACATACAAATGCGATCCGGGAAAGCGCCGACCTGACGTCGGGACGCTCGCAGCCTGCCATTCACGAACCAGGAATTACGATTCGCACCGACGTCATCCCGCACGGTGAATATTTTCCGGCTGCCAAAAACTGCCGGGAAATCAGGACGACGCGAACAAGGACCACCAGTACGCGACGGACAGACAGGACAACGCGAACAAGGAGGACCAGTACGCGACGGACACACAGGACGACGCGAACAAGGAGGACCCGTACGCGACAGACACACAGGACGACGCGAACAAGGAGGACCCGTACGCGACGGACAGACATGGACCCGAACCTACGTGTCATCCCGGCCCTCATAGCAGTCGACCTCCTCTACAGGTTCCGACGCAGACGCCGCAGAAGGTCAGAATAACTAAGGGAGGGGGGAAAGTGGGGTGGGGGGGTGGCAGGACCAGGGCAGGCCACAAACCCCCCACCAAAGTCACACAGCACACATGCCCTGGACATACCTGACTCCCAGGCCCTGGTCACTACGAGGGGGTGGGGGCGTGTCCAGCTAAGCCAGCAACCGCCACAACGGAAGTCTGTCACGACGCGAACCAGCAACACAACCAGACATGTACGTCCCGTACCCACGCCTGAAGAGCGTGGGTACGAGTCGTACCACGCCCACACCCACGTCACCCCAACAATGGCGGGACGGCTCATACCCACGTGGCAAAGGCCTGGGTACGGGCCGCACAAGCATCACATAGCGTGGGGACGGACATGTACGGACCGTACCCCCACCCCGTATGCATGGAGCGTACCCCCACCCCAACAGTGTAAGTACGACCCGTACCCACACCCGCGTACGTATGGAGCGCACCCCCACCCCAACAGTGTAAGTACGACACGTACCCTCACACGCGTACGTATGGAGCGTACCCCCACCCCAACAGTGAAAGTACGACACGTACCCCCACCTCGAATGCATGGAGCGTACCCCCACCCCAACAGTGTAAGTACGACCCGTACCCACACCTCGAATGCATGGAGCGTACCCCCACCCCAACAGTGTAAGTACGACACGTACAGGGGTGGGGGTAGGACTGGAACGTACTGGGGTGTAGGTACACGGGGGTACGACACGTACAGGGGTGGGGGTATGACTGGAACTTACTGGGGTGTAGGTACACGGGGGTACGACACGTACAGGGGTGGGGGTAGGACTCGAACGTACTGGGGTGTAGGTACACGGTGGTACGACACGTACAGGGGTGGGGGTACGACTGGAACGTACTGGGGTGTAGGTACATGGGGGTACGACATGTACAGGGGTGGGGGTAGGACTGGAACGTACTGGGGTGTAGGTACACGGGGGTACGACACGTACAGGGGTGGGGGTACGACTGGAACGTACTGGGGTGTAGGTACACGGGGGTACGACACGTACAGGGGTGGGGGTTCGACTGGAACGTACTGGGGTGTACATACACGGGTGGGGGTTCGACACGTACACGGGTGTACATACAGGGGGGGGTGTACATTAACGGGGAGTACGACTCGAACGTGTGGGTGCTGGGGGGAGTGTTGGGCGCGTATGCGGGCACATGTCTCCATGGTTGCAATGGGAGTTCGGTGCGGACGGTGTTTTTACCATACGGTTGTGAGATCGGACGAACGGGTGGGATCGTGATTCCTCGGTCGGACTTCGCTTTTCACGTTTGTACGGTAAATCGTCCGAGGACGTGTCGGACACATTTTCCGACCCGAGGACGTGTGGGGAATGATTCCCGATGCGGTTCGTATGGACTTTTTACCATGCGAATCGTGATTGCCAGTTCGTGCGGCACTTGTACGATTCGTACGGTAAAAAGACCGGATACGAGTCGTACGGGGATTTTTTTTACAGGATCGTAATTGGCACCTCAGTGTCTACGTTTACATTGATTTTGCTATTGGGGGATTTGAATGTGCATCCTTGTTTAGCTTGTTATGACAATGAAGACTCTGAGAACAAATCACTATTTGTGGATCAGGACCAGTTTAAACATATGCAGCAAGGGGATATGATTAACATCCTTTTTACTGATTACAACTTAGTTAACCTTATGGAACTGAGAAAGGATGGTGTAGCTGAGACAACACCGACGTTCAAGGGGAGTGGCGCTAGTTCCACTATCGATTCTATTTTGGTCTCATCCTGTTTGTTTTTTGTTCTTGTAAAATTTAAGTTTGAGTGGGATGTCCTGAGTGACCATAATTTCCTGACGGCTCTATTTTTATGGGATAAGAAGCCTGTTGATGCGACTGACCTTTGTAAGGAGCCGATGTTTTATATTGATCAGGAGAAAAGGATCAGGTGGGCTTCGATTATCACAACTTATTTTACCTTTGTTACCACCTGTCTGACTGATTTTTAGGTCTCGCCTACGCCACGCGCATGCGCTGCATAGGAGGGCCTTTAGCCATCGCTCTGCTCTTTTTTGAAGCACATACTCGTGCTTGTGGCGGCATCCACCTTGCGGGAGCGAGCAGCGGCGTGCAGGCTAATTGGCTGCTGCTCACTCCCGCAGGGCGGATGCCGCCACCAGCACGAGTGTGCTTCAAAACAGCTGCTGCGGGCGGCGGGTAATTAGCCTCCGCAAGTCACTCGGCCTCGCAGGGCTCAGTCTGCACCCACGCACAGCATAGCGAGAGCTAACAGGGCAGCTGCAGGAGCAGGAGACGCTGCTCCGTACTCTGTTGAATGGCACAGTTTGGGATTCCCGCTAACTCTTATTTCTGTGCATTTTAGTTCAACGAAAACGCAAGCGGCCATGGCTTACAACATTGTGTGGCAATTCCTGTACTGTTTTGAAGTGTCTGCGATTTCATAATTGTTTTTAATTGATGCCTTTTATTAGCCATTCCCTTCCGTAAAATAAATAACACGCAGTTCAACGATGGCAACTGCGCGGAGTCTGTTCATGTACGTACTCTTTCTATGGCCATACCAAGTCTTTAACTACGCCCACCACAATTCCACTGTTTATCCTTATGTAGAGGTTGTATATGCTTCCTGTCTAGTGGCATGGTGGTTAGTCAATATATTTTGATGCACTGCATACCTAGCATGTGTACACATGTTTCCCTTCTGCAAGCCGTAAGTTATTATCAGGAAGTTGCTTTCATTTGAACATAAACGTGTTTCTACCTCTCTACCTCTCTCTCTACCTCTCTCTCTCTACCTCTCTACCTCTCTCTCTACCTCTACCTCTCTACCTCTCTCTACCTCTCTACCTCTCTCTCTCTACCTCTCTACCTCTCTCTATCTACCTCTACCTCTCTACCTCTCTCTACCTCTCTACCTCTCTCTATCTACCTCTACCTCTCTACCTCTCTCTACCTCTACCTCTCTACCTCTCTACCTTTCTCTCTCTACCTCTCTCTACCTCTCTACCTCGCTCTCTACCTCTCTCTACCTCTCTACCTCTCTCTCTCTCTACCTCCCTCTCTCTCTCTACCTCTCTCTCTCTACCTCTCTCTACCTCTCTCCCTCTACCTCTCTCTCTCTACCTCTCTCTACCTCTCTCCCTCTACCTCTCACTCTAGCTCTCTACCTCTTTACCTCTCTCTCTGTACCTCTCTACCTCTCTCTCACTCTCTCTACCTTGCTACCTCTCTCTACCTCTCTACCTCTCTCTCTACCTCGCTCTCTAACTCTCTCCCTCTAAGTCTCAGCCTCTCTCTCTATCTCTCTACCTCTCTCTACCTCACAACCTCTCTACCTCTCTACCTCTCTCCCTCTACCTCTCTACCTCTCTACCTATCTACCTCTCACTCTACCTCTACCTCTCAACCTCTCTACCTCTCTCTACCTTTCTACCTCTCTCTCTACCTCTCTCTCGCTACCTCTCTTTCTCTACCTTTCTCTACCTCTCTCCCTCTACCTCTCTCTCTACCTCTACCTCTCTACCTCTCTCTACCTCTCTCTCTCTCTACCTCTCTCTCTCTACCTCTCTCTCTACCTCTCTCTACCTCTCTCCCTCTCTCTACCTCTCTCTACATCTCTACCTCTCTCTCTCTACCTCTCTCTCTACCTCTCGCTACCTCTCTACCTCTCGCTACCTCTCTACCTCTCGCTACCTCTCTACCTCTCTCTACCTCTCTCTCTACCTCTCTCTCTCTACCTCTCTCTCTCTACCTCTACCTCTCTACCTCTCCACCTCTCTCTCTACCTCTCTACATCTCTCTACACCTCTCTCTCTACAGTTACCTCTCTACCTCTCCACCTCTCTCTACCTCTACCTCTCTACCTCTCTACCTCTCTCTCTCTCCCTCTCTACCTCTCTCTACCTCTCTACCTCTCTCTCTACCACTCTCTTCCTCTCTAACTCTCTACCTCCCTCTACCTCTCTACCTCCCTCTCTACCTCTACCTCTCCACCTCTCTACCTCGCCACCTCTCTCTACCTCTACCTCTCTCTACCGCTACCTATCTACCTCTCTACCTTTGTCTCTCTACCTCTCTCTACCTCGCTCTCTACCTCTCTCTACCTCTCTCTCTACCTCTCTCGCTACCTCTCTCCCTCTAAGTCTCAGCCTCTCTCTCTATCTCTCTACCTCTCTCTCTACCTCTCAACCTCTCTACCTCTCTCCCTATCTACATCTCACTCTACCTCTACCTCTCAACCTCTCTACCTCTCTACCTCTCTCTACCTTTCTACCTCTCTCTCTACCTCTCTCTCGCTACCTCTCTTTCTCTACCTCTCTCTACCTCTCTACCTCTCTCTCTCTCTCTCTCTCTAATTCTCTCTCTACCTCTCTCTGACCTCTCTCCCTCTCTCTACCTCTCTCTACATCTCTACCTCTCTCCCTCTACCTCTCTCTCTACCTCTCTCTCTCTACCTCTCGCTACCTCTCTACCTCTCGCTACCTCTCTACCTCTCACTACCTCTCTACCTCTCTCTCTACCTCTCTCTCTCTACCTCTACCTCCCTACCTCTCCACCTCTCTCTCTACCTCTCTACCTCTCTCTACCTCTCTCTCTACCATTACCTCTCTACCTCTCCACCTCTCTCTACCTCTACCTCTCTACCTCTCTCTCTACCTCTCTACCTCTCTCTACCTCTCTACCTCTCTCTTCCTCTCTAACTCTCTACCTCCCTCTACCTCTCTACCTCCCTCTACCTCTCTGCCTCTCTCTCTACCTCTCTACCTCTCTCTCTACCTCTCTCTCTACCTCTCTCTCTCTCTCTACCTCTCTCTCTCTCTCTACCTCTCTCTACCTCTCTACCTCTCTCTACCTCTCTACCTCTCGCTACCTCTCTACCTCTCTCTCTACCTCTCTTTCTCTACCTCTACCTCCCTACCTCTCCACCTCTCTCTCTCCATCTCTACCTCTCTCTCTACCTCTCTCTCTACCATTACTTCTCTACCTCTCCACCTCTCTCTACCTCTACCTCTCTACCTCTCTACCTCTCTCTCTCTACCTCTCTACCTCTCTCTACCTCTCTACCTCTCTCTTCCTCTCTAACTCTCTACCTCCCTCTACCTCTCTACCTCCCTCTACCTCTCTGCCTCTCTCTCTCTACCTTTCTACCTCTCTCTCTACCTCTCTACCTCTCTCTCTACCTCTCTCTCTCTCTACCTCTCTCTCTCTCTACCTCTCTCTACCTCGCTACCTCTCTCTACCTCTCTCTCTACCTCTCTCTCTCTAAGTCTCTACCTCTCTACCTCTCACTCTACCTCTCTCTCTACCTCTCTCTCTACCTCTCGACCTCTCTCTCTACCTCTCTCTCTACCTCTCTCCCTCTACCTCTGTCCCTCTACCTCTCACTCTACCTCTACCTCTCAACTTCTCTACCTCTCTACCTCTCTCTTGCTACCTCTCTCGAGATACCTCTCTACCACTCCACCTCTCTCTCTCTCTACCTTTACCTCTCTACCTCCCTACCTCTCTCTACCTCTCTACCTCTCCACCTCTCTCACTCTACCTCTCTACATCTCTCTCTACCTCTCTCTCTCTACCTCTCGATACCTCTCTACCACTCTACCTCTCTGTCTACCTCTCTCACTACCTCTCTCTCTCTACCTCTTTCTCTACCTCTCTCTCTCTAAATCTCTCTACCTCTCTCCCTCTACCTCTCTACCTCTCACTCTACCTCTCTACCTCTCTCTACCTCCCTGTACCTCTCTACTTCTCTCTACCTCTCTCTCTACCTCTCTCTCTACCTCTCTACCTCTCGCTACCTCTCTACCGCTCTCTACCTCTCTACCTCTCTCTACCTCTCTACCTCTCTCTCTCTCTCTACCTCTCTACCTCTCTCTCTACCTCTACCTCTCCACCTCTCTACCTCTCCACCTCTCTCTACCGCTACCTCTCTACCTCTCTCTACCGCTACCTCTCTACCTTTCTCTCTCTACCTCTCTCTACCTCTCTACCTCGCTCTCTACCTCTCTACCTCTCTACCTCTCTCTCTCTCTCTCTCTACCTCTCTCTCTACCTCTCTCTCTCTCTCTCTCTCTCTACCTCTCTCTACCTCTCTCTACCGCTCTCTCCCTCTCTCTACCTCTCTCTCTACCTCTCTCGCTACCTCTCTCTACCTCTCTCTACCTCTCTACCTCTCTCTACCTCTCTCTCTAACTCTCTCCCTCTAAGTCTCAACCTCTCTCTCTATCTCTCTACCTCTCTCTCTATCTCTCTACCTCTCTCTCTACCTCTCTACCTCTCTCCCTCTACCTCTCTACCTCTCTCCCTCTACCTCTCTACCTCTCACTCTACCTATATTTCTCAACCTCTCTACCCCTCTCTACCTTTCCACCTCTCTCTCTACATCTCTTTCTCTACCTCTCTCTACCTCTCTCCCTCTACCTCTTTACCTCTCTCTCTACCTCTACCTCTCTACCTCTCCCTACCTCTCTCTACCTCTCTACCTCTCTCTACCTCTCTCTCTACCTCTCTCCCTCTCTCTCTCTCTCTACATCTCTACCTCTCTCTCTACCTCTCTCTCTCTACATCTACCTCTCTACCGCTCTACCTCTCCACCTCTCTCTACCTCTACCTCTCTACCTCTCTCTCTCTACCTCTCTCTCTCTACCCCATTACCCTTCTCTACCTCTCTACCCCTCTCTCTACCTCTCTCTTCCTCTTTAACTCTCTATCTCCCTCTACCTCTCTACCTCTCTCTACCTCTCTACCTCTCTCTCTACCTCTCTCTCTACCTCTCTCTCTCTCTACCTCTCTCTCTCTCTACCTCTTTCTACCTCTCTCTACCTCTCTACCTCTCTCTACCTCTCTCTACCTCTCTCTACCTCTCTACCTCTCTCTCTACCTCTCTCTCTCTCTACCTCTCTACCTCTCCACCTCTCTCTCCACCTCTTTACCTCTCTCTCTACCTCACTCTCTACCTCTCTCGCTACCCCTCTCTCTCTCTACCTCTCTCTTTCACTTTTGTCTCTCCCTCTCTCTACGTCTCTTTCTAACTCTCTACCTCTCTCTCTAACTCTCTACCTCTCTCTCTACCTCTCTCTCTCTCTACCTCTCTCTACCTCTCTCCACCTCTCTACACCTCTCTCCACCTCTCTACACCTCTCTACACCTCTCTACACCTCTCTACACCTCTCTACCTATCTACACCTATCTACCTCTCTACCTCTCTACCTCTCTACACCTCTGTACCTCTCTCTACCTCTCTCCCTCTCTCTACCTCTCTCCCTCTCTATACCTCATCTACCTCTCTCTACCTCTCTCTCTACCTCTTTCTCTAACTCTCTACCTCTCTCTCTACCTCTCTCCCTCTACCTCTCTACCTCTCTCTCTCTACCTCTCTACCTCTCTACCCCTCTCTCTCCCTCTCTACCTCTACCTCTCTCGCTACCTCTACCTCTTTCACTACCTCTATCTCTACCTCTATCTCTCTCTCTACCTCTACCTCTCTCTACTTCTCTACCTCTCTCTCTACCTTTCTCCCTCTACCTCTGTCCGTCTCTACCTCTCTCTCTCTCTCTACCTTTCTCTCTCTACCTCTCTCTCTACCTATACCTCTGTACCTCTCTCTAACTCTCTACTTCTCTCTCTATATCTCTACCTCTCTCTCTCTACCTTTCTCTCTACCTCTCTCTCTCCCTTTTGTCTCTCCCTCTCTCTACCTCTCTTTCTACCTCTCTACCTCTCTCTCTACCTCTCTACCTCTCTACCTCTCTCTACCTCTCTCAACCTCTCTAACTCTCTCTACCTCTCTGCCTCTCTCTCTCTACCTCTCTACCTCTCTCTCTCTACCTCTCTCTACCTATCTACCTCTCTACCTCTCTCTACCTGTCGCTCTACATCTCTACCTGTCGCTCTACATCTCTACCTCTCTCTCTACCTCTCTCTCTCTCTCTCTCTACCTCTCTCTCCACCTCTCTCTCTCTACCTCTCTACCTCTCTACCCCTCTCTCTCCCTCTCTACCTCTACCTCTCTCGCTACCTCTACCTCTTTCACTACCTCTCTCTCTACCTCTATCTCTCTCTCTACCTCTACCTCTCTCTACTTCTCTACCTCTCTCTCTACCTTTCTCCCTCTACCTCTGTCCGTCTCTACCTCTCTCTCTACCTCTCTCTCTCTACCTCTCTCTCTACCTATACCTCTGTACCTCTCTCTAACTCTCTACTTCTCTCTCTATATCTCTACCTCTCTCTCTCTACCTTTCTCTCTACCTCTCTCTCTCCCTTTTGTCTCTCCCTCTCTCTACCTCTCTTTCTACCTCTCTACCTCTCTCTCTACCTCTCTACCTCTCTACCTCTCTCTACCTCTCTCAACCTCTCTAACTCTCTCTACCTCTCTGCCTCTCTCTCTCTACCTCTCTACCTCTCTCTCTCTACCTCTCTCTACCTATCTACCTCTCTACCTCTCTCTACCTGTCGCTCTACATCTCTACCTGTCGCTCTACATCTCTACCTCTCTCTCTACCTCTCTCTCTCTCTCTCTCTACCTCTCTCTCCACCTCTCTCTCTCTACCTCTCTACCTCTAATTCTCTCTCTGCCTCTCTACCTCTCTCTACCTCTACCTCTCTACCTCTTTCTCTACCTCTCTCTCTACCTCTACCTCACTCCCTCTCTCTACCTCTCTACCTCTCTCTCTCCCTCTGTCTCTCTACCTCTCGCTCTCCCTCTCTACCTCTCTACCTCTCTCTCTACCTCTACCTCTCTCTCTACTTCTGTACCTCTCTCTCTACCTCTAGCTCTCTCTCTACCTCTCTACCTCTCTCTCTACCTCTACACCTCTCTCTACCTCTCTACCTCTCTCTCTCCCTCTACCTCTCTCTCAACCTCTCTCTCTCTACCTCTCACTCTCTACCTCTCTCTCTCTCTCTCTCCCTCTCTCTCTACCTCTCTCTCTCTACCTCTCTCTCTCTACCTCTCTCTCTACCTATCCTTCTCTACCTCTCTCTAACTCTCTACTTCTCTCTCTATCTCTCTACCTCTCTCTACCTCTCTCTCTCTACCTCTCTACCTCTCTCTCTACCTCTCTCTCTCCCTTTTGTCTCTCCCTCTCTCTACCTCTCTTTCTACCTCTCTACCTCTCTCTCTACCTCTCTACCTCTCTCTCTACCTCTATCTCTTTACCTCTCTCTACCTCTCTCTACCTCTCTCTACATCTCTGCCTCTCTCTCTCTACCTCTCTACCTCTCTCTCTCTACCTCTCTCTACCTCTCTCCCTCCACCTCTCTACCTCTAATTCTCTCTCTGCCTCTCTACCTTTCTCTACCTCTATCTCTACCTCGCCCTCTCTCTCTACCTCTACCTCACTCCCTCTCTCTACCTCTCCACCTCTCTCTCTCCCTCTACCTCTCTCTACCTCTCTACCTCTGTCTCTCCCTCTGTCTCTCTACCTCTCGCTCTCCCTCTCAACCTCTCTCTCTACCGCTACCTCTCTCTCTACCTCTACTTCTATACCTATCTCTCTACCTCTACCTCTCTCTCTACCTCTCTCCCTCTACCTCTCTCCCTCTCTCCCTCTCTCCCTCTACCTCTCTCTACCTCTCTCCCTACCTCTCTCTCTACCTCTCTACCTCTCTCTCTACCTCTCTCCCTCTACCTCTACCTATCTCCCTCTACCTCGCTCTATACCTCTCTACCACTCTCTCTACCTCTACCTCTCTACCTCTACCTCTCTACCTCTCTCTCTACCTCTACCTCTCTACCTCTCTCTCTACCGCTGCCACTCTACCTCTCTCTCTACCTCTCTCTCTACCTCTCTACCTCTACCTCTCTACCTCTCTCTACCTCTACCTCTCTACCTCTCTCTACCTCTCTCTCTGCCTCTCTCCCTCTACCTCTCTACCGCTCTACCTCTACCTCTCTCTACCTCTCTACCTCTCTCCCTACCTCTCTACCCCTAACTCTACCTCTCTACCTCTCTCTCTACCTCTACCTTCTCTCTCTACCTCTACCTCTCTACCTCTCTCTCTACGTCTACCTCTCTACCTCTCTCTCTACCTCTACCTCTCTACCTCTCTCTACCTCTCTACCTCTCTACCCCTAACTCTACCTCTCTACCTCTCTCTCTACCTCTACCTTCTCTCTCTACCTCTACCTCTCTACCTCTCTCTCTAACTCTCTCTCTACCTCTACCTCTGTACCTCTACCTCTCTACCTCTCTCTCTACGTCTACCTCTCTACCTCTCTCTCTACCTCTACCTCTCTACCTCTCTCTACCTCTCTACCGCCTTTGGGACCTCATAAGTGTTTAACCATGCAACAGTTGATGTTGTTGCACCAAGGATATTGTGCTGCATAACTAAATACTTATAAGGTCCCAAAGGCGAGACCTATTGGCTATGCCAATGCTTGTTTAACCTGTTTAAGGGATGATGCCTCATCCCAGAGCATTCTGTGTTTTTCTAATATTTGCAGATCTAGTAGGTCTTCTTATCTCTCTAAGCCTGGTTTTCCTTCCTCCCCACCTCCAAGTAAGTGCTCGCGAGCACATAAGAAATTGTTAGCGGCTCTGCATAAGAAGCATTGTTGCCAGGAGGAGGTGACAATAGCCAGGGAAGTATATCCCTCAACATGTAACAAGCACAAGAGTCAGTTGAAAAAAGAGGCCTGGGAAAATCAACTTACTGCCTGTTTACAACGTGACAGTACAGCCTTTTGGCATGTGGTAAATCATCCTCTGTTTAGCTGAGAGCACCTGTCCAATCAGGCTTCAACCCTTACGGCGCAGGCCTTGGACACTGCGACAGCCTTTTGCTGGGTGGGCCAACGTACTGTATTTCAATGGGAGGAAGTGAGCTCAGCCATCTCTTGTCTCTCCTCTGGTAAGGCTCATGGTCCAGATGGAGTTCCTGCCGATCTATAGAATGCCCTTATTGATCTCCGGGCCCCTTCACTGATCCTGCATTTAAATGAAGCCACTTGTAGCCCTTTGCGGCTGTCGTGGCATCATTCGGTTATCATCCCAATTTTTAAAAAGGAAATAGAGCAGACCGATCCTGTTTCAGGACCATATCTCCTATTGATTCAGAGTTAAACAGTTTAGGCTGGGTATTGCTCGATCATCTTTTATCCTGGGAGGAAGACCACAACATCCTGTCTGACTTACAGAATGGGTTTAGGCCTGGACGGGGTATAATTGAGCCAAGTCTAAATCTTCATTTACATGTTGGCAAATATACCAAAGCAAAGAGGGGCACAATCCACCTGGTCTTCATGGACCTCAGCTTGACCTTTGATAGAGCAAACCGTGCCAAGATGTGGTCCAGGATGGTGCAAACGGGGTTGAGCCTGCACTAGTCACTTTCCTGCATGATTTGCATGATCTCCTCTCGGCCTTGGTTAGATACAGCTCTAGTGGGGTATGCACACCTCACTTTAATTTGAAGCTTGGGGTTCGTCAGGATTGTATCGTTGTCCCTTTTTTGTTTATTCTCTATGTTAATTGTTTGGAATCAGTTTTAACAGATTCACCCTTGGATGTCCCCATGGTAGGAGGCCATCAGATTTCTACTCTGCTCTACTCAAATGACAAGGTCTTAATCGCACGTAGTGCCGAGTACTACACTCTCTTTCAGAGCTTTTTATTGGTTTTATGGACAGCTTAGACTTTCCAACAACTTCTGAAAATCTCATGTGATGGTTTTCAGCTCTAATAAGATCAAAACCCCAAACTTTCGATATTTGGGTATTCAATTAGATTCCCATCTTAATTGCAACGGCTGATTAATCATAAAATATAATGTCCTACAATAAGACCATCTATGGCATTGGCGATTTTTCTCACAGGCTTGGGCGCACTCATTTAAAGATAGTTCTGGACATTTTTAAAGCAAAATGTAGGATTTAGGACTATGGCCCCAGTGCATCCATCCAAATAGCAGAAAACAACTTTCTTAGAGGACTCCTAAAGATCCCGCAAAGCACACTCACTGAGGTAGCGCATGATGAATTGGGCATGGGTTATGTTTCTGATTTTATGTGCCTCCGCCGCCTTCTTCTTTGGCTTTCGGTCTGGTTGTAGGACGAGCTGGAGCTTACAAGGTTAATTGTTTGCAATTGTATGGGCCTGGGTAATTCGTCAGAAATCCCCTGGCTACACTATGTTTCATCCAGCTTGAGAGACTTAGGAAGACCAGAGTTTTTCCTTGATCCAGCCTGTATTGTCAAAACTGATGTTACCTGGGTCAAACAGGCCTTCGGGGACAAGCCGTAGCAGAACGTGGGGTGCTTGCTTTGACTAAGCACTCACTGCAAAACTTAATGTTGGTCAAAACTGTGTGTGGCATGGAACCGTGTCTAAATATAGATATGTCTCGCGATCATTGACGACTGTTGACATTTTTTAGGCTCAGTTTGGTTCCACGGCTCATGTCTTGTAGCCGTATCTGTTATAAAGATTCTGGTCTATCTATATGCATGTGTGATAACGTTTCCATTGCTGACCCTTTGCACATAGTCATGATTTGCCCATAGGTTTAGTAATTTGTGCTATAAATTTATAGACTCTTTTTGCTATCTATGAATTTTAAAGAAGTAAGACTGGCGCTCTTGTTTTCACAGTTCTTACCAACCCCCACAGTGTGTTTTTTTTATCATGGTATCTTTCAGGTGGGCAAACTGTGACTTTTTAAAATTCTGCATGGCTTTCATGATTTTATCTTTAAAATCGAATAATGTTTTATTGATTAATTGATGAGCTGTGAAAAAGCAGCAATCAGATAAACAAAGGCCCCTCCAAAAGAAATTAACAACAGCATTAGAAGGAGACAGGGACTGATAAAGCTGAAATGTGCCCAGTGCTCACATCAAAACATGGAGAGCTGGTAGAAAGTATCGTGCCATTACGTCTGTCTCTTAACACAAAAGGCAACACTAAAGTAATAAAATGCTGACATTGAAGGTAACTACCTTCTGTGAGGATGTGCTCATTGTGAAAAAGTAAAATGCAGTCACTCAAAGTGCAGTTAGTTAGTGGCAGAAGTAGGCTGACCCGCTGCCCCATTGTCGCCGCTGTGGTGGGCAGAAGCAAAATGTAAATGACACAACAACAGACCAATGGATGAATAAAGCTGGTTGAAAGCCCCTTGAAGTACGTATGTAATACATATGATTTTAGTGAACTCAAAAGAGCTTAGCTAATGCCAGACCAAAAAAAGCATTGTACATCTGACCGTAACTGGCCTTGAAACTACAGAATGTGGGAAGCAATGCTAAACATGTCAGATGCAAAGGTGGTAGGCATCAGCGACCTCAGACCACTCTGGATTTTTCACAGGAGATTTATCAGAGGAGATTCATGTGCAATAAATGTTACACAACAATAGACAAAACTCCTGGCTGTACTACATTTCTGCGTACAAAGCAATATTTAGGGCGCACTGTCAATCACTAGAGTGCAGTACATGCCAACGCATATGTAGATTCTTTACTCCAATTCAAAACATTATGCTGCCGAGGTCTATGGAGCACATAACAAACGACATCGGAACAAGAGTTGCATCAGCCACATCCTAAATGTTAATGCCATCAAAAGACACAAAACTAAAATCAAATACAAATTACAGGAACCACCGAACTCACATGTTTAGGGATGGTTGCACCTACAGAACTTAGCTATTTAGTAAAAAGAAATATGTAATATATTATATACAGTAATAATCTCAACAACCACCTTGCTCTACACAGCAACTAGTCCATAGATATTGACACTCAAACAGCCCTTGTGTGCCAGGAGAAGTAAAACAATGCTATCACCTGTACCTGTAAAACCAGCAACCATATGTTTCCTCTGCTGTATGCTGGGCTGCACTGCCTGAAAATCCTGGGGTGTGGACAGATGCAATGTAGCACTGATGAGAGACTTTCCTTTTCAAGATGATGTAAATATCTGGCAATATCACCATGAGCATGAAAGTAATCACGATCAAACAGACAACCACGAGAATTACATCAGACATCCCTTTGAGTGAGAATAAAAATATGGATGGCCAATTGCCTACAAAACAGACTATAACACTTCATGTAGATGACCAATTGGCACATCAAAATGATGCTATCATGAGACCTGTGCATGGTGCCCCTTCAAAGGTGTGTCCCCATTCTGAAAAACATTCAGCAGCAAACAGCAGATAGTACACACTTACAGCAAAACTTATAAGCCTATACTACAGAAAGGGCATAACAGCTGTCACACATGAAAAACTGGTGTATGCCCCAAGAAGTGGGACAAGATATGGGGGAAATAGAACACATATCGAGGCACTATCTGCACCTCCGCATCAAATGTCAAGTCAGGAGATGACCTTTAGACGAGGGGGGGGGGAAGGGGGGATACATGAAGAAGTCGAGTGATGGAATGTAATCTGCTGTTCATGATCTGTCGTGATGTATAGTTGTGTTGTTTATACCAAGAAACTATTTTTTTTTTAAACTGTTGTATCCTGGAAAAATACTGTGAGGGTGACAAGCTCATACTCAATAGCATCAAGCACCACACCCCTGTCAATTCTGGAACACTGTTTAGTTATCATGCCTAATTGGCTACAGCACAGTTCATACAGCGGCTGTATCTCAGTTTAGTCTAAAATCCTATGACTTATAACCTTGAAAGTCAATGTATGTGCTGTGCTCTCCTAAATTTGTTTTTAAGTTCCGTACACAGAATATTTAGTGTTGTGATCTCCTGAGAGTTGGGCCATATTGAACAGTGCCCTTTCCTAAAATGGTTTAAATAAATTTTGCAATTACATTTGTAAATCAGCAGTAATATGCCTCTCAATGGCTCTAGATGGGCAAAAATAAAATTCCAGTGGCAAGCTTCTGCTGAAGTGGGGATTCTTGTATCTCAAACGTCAGGTGTAATCATCCTATAAACCCCCCCCCCATTGGTTGTAGGGACCTTTGCTAGTAATCAAGGAGAGTGGATAAGGAGCTATAATTTATATTAATTTCCATAGACAGTGAAGACCAATTGGGACACAGAAAATGACAAGGAGGAAAGAAGTGAATTAATAGGGATTTAATAACAAATTTGAGTCCAATTCAGATCATTAGTCATCAAGTAATCACATTTCAGACATCACTATTACAGATTTAGATCATCAAGAAGTCGATATTCCAAAATAAAATAAGATAAGATAGAGCATTAGGAAGAATTACAAATGGGATGCAGAATATACAACAAGTGTGTTCCATAAAGGAAAATCCCTATTTTAAATTAAGGGAAGCTACGTTGAGAAAGGCATCTGGTTTAAGCTTAAAGGGTAAGGTGTCAGCTTCAGAAAACCAAATGAAGATTTCTAAT
The DNA here is from genome assembly GCF_964204655.1 of Triturus cristatus. Taxonomy (NCBI): domain Eukaryota; kingdom Metazoa; phylum Chordata; class Amphibia; order Caudata; family Salamandridae; genus Triturus; species Triturus cristatus. Next base: position 1,138,577,052 of record NC_140592.1, read on the forward strand.
CAAAGAATAAGAACACTGAGGCATGAAGCCTTTGCACTCAAATCGTGGAAATGGTGAGAGCGATTTTCTCATTCAAAGTCGGTGAGCAACTCTCTGAAATGCACAAAGTGTGATAGAGTCAGTAAGCAGGGGAGTCTCGAAATCCAAACCCTCTCTAGTCTAAGGGTCACACGCTAATACAATTTAATCAAAATACTAATTGCATCATTTAAGTTGGTTCCCACTTCCATGAACCAATCATTTTCTATCAAGCCTTGGGAGTAGGTAAACTCCCATATTTCTCAGGCTATGACAATGGTATAAACATGACTACATCCTTGAGTTGTTACACTGAAAAGAATCTTGTGGTTCGGACCGAAGGCTTCTGGAAAAATACAGCATCTGCAGTGGGAAGAAAAGGAAAACATTTTGTGTAAAACAACCATGTAAACATGAGAGCAGGCCTGAAGCCTTACCTGAAAAGTCGACATTCAAAATGGCTTTAATATTAGACTAACTATTCAAAATGGCATTAATATTAGAGTAACTTATTTCATTACGACATGTTAACTCAAGTATTGTAATAGCCAAGTGTGGTTACCTACTACAAAATCGTTATATGTGCTAATGTTGTTTTACATGATAAATTACACTTTGTACATTTTATGTGTTTAATTTGCAAAATGAAGAATCACACTCCATCAATTCCCCATCTTTGATGACTAAAATAGCCATCACATTAGCACAAATTAATATTTAAAGAACAATTCATTTTCCTGCTGAGTAAGTCATTTTATCCTTCAAGTTTAGCATTTCCTTCATCTCTTTGTAAGCTTTACTTTTCTCTCTTCTATTTCTTCTCTCCTTTGCAATTTTTCTTTCTTCCTTGCTAAGAAACATCTAAAATCCTCATATAAAACAAATAAGCATATCAAACAAATGGCAATAATCAAAATAGACTTTAATGTAGCACCTAAAAATCCATTACCAATGTTTCCAGCCAACTGCCTATATCAGAAACCCCTCCACCTAAGGCTCATAAAACACAAATTGTTTCTAAGTTCTGCAACTAAGGAAATTCTCTAACCTCCTTGCTCTTGACTGGTATGTATGTGCAACAATGTTGCACTTTCAACATCTTACAGACACCGCCTTTCTCTGCTGACAATATGTACAAAGCTAATCGGTCCTGCAAAACCATTGACCTAATAACTACTGATTCTGTATGTACTGCTAAAAAGCACCAGATGTACCTGTGCCTAATGTCATCATTACAGTAGAGAGTTTGCTGATTTTATTCTCATCATTTAGAGGTACTCCTAGTAGGGGAAAAATAGCATCTAAAATATATCCCACTAATTTAGTCCCATCATTAGTACTATGTCTATGTTTATGAGATGGATTAGTCGGTCAAACCTTCTATAATCTTCACATAGCATATTTCTGGGAATATTAAAACTAAATAGCAAACTCCTTCCCATTCAGCGGACAGTTGGAAAAAAGCATCTTGTCCACATATAAAGTATACTCCAGAAATAACTGATTCTTCTTCAGTTAATATTTGAACAGGCCCTAAAGAACTTTGGTCAGTGATGGGGTGGTGTGTTGGTGGAGAGGGAGGTAATTCCAGAATCTGGCGGTAAGATGGAAGACGGAGAGTCCTCCGGTGTGGGCTAATCAAATACTTGGGGCGCTTGCAAGGGTGAGGTGTGCAGAGCGTTGGTTCCTCGTGTGCAGGAGGAAAGCCAGATGGTGGTTCAGGTAGTGGTGTTTGGTGTTGTGGAGTACATTATATGCGTGGGTGAGAAGTTTGAACTGGCATCTCTTGTATAGAGGGAGCCAGTGGAGGTCCTTCAGATGAGTGGAGATGTGTGACCTTTTGCGAAGGACCAGGATGAGTTTGTCCGCGGTGTTTAGAATCATCTGGAGTCTTTGCATGAGCTTGATGGAGGTGCCTGCATTGCTGTAGTCGAGTCTACTGGTGATGAGGGCTTGCGTGACTGTTTCCCTTGTGCTTCCAGGGAGACATCTGATGATCTTGCAGAGTAGGCAGATCATGTGGAAGCAGGACGAGGCAACTGTGTTTTTCTGGTGTTTCATAGTGAGCTTGTTGTCCAGTATGAGGCCTAAGATGCGAGCATGGTCTTTGGGTCGGGGGTGGGTCCGAGCTCCGAGGGCCATCAGGAGTTGTTCCAGAGGGTGTCTATACTGGAAACCAGAACTTCTGTCTTGTCGGTGTTTAACTTTACGCAGCTGTCTCTCATCCATTTTGCGACGTTTTGCATACATTTGAGAAAGCTGGCTTTGGTCTCAGTGGGGTTTTCTGATAGTGAAAGTATAAGCGGGGTGTAGTTGGCGTACAAGACAATGTTGATGTAGTTTGATCTGACAAAGTCTGCGAGTGGTGTCATGTAGATGTTGAAGAGGGTTGGGCTCAGGGAGGAGCCTTGTGGAACTCCGCAGATATTGTGTTTGGGGGGCAAAATGAATGGGAAGAGTCAGACATTCTGGGTGCATCCTATGAGGAAGGATTCTATCCACTTGAGTACGTTGCCCTTGATTCCAATTAAGCGGAGTCTTTGGATCAGTGTGTGTTGTGAGATGGTGTTGAATGCTGTGAAGAAGTCTAGGAAGAGAAAGGTGGTGGTTTCTCCTCTGTTGAGTAGTGCTCGAATGTCATCTGTGGCTGCGATCGAGGCTGTCTCAGTGCTGTGATCACCTCTGAAGCCCGACTGGGATGTGTCCAGTAAGTTGTGTTTCTCCAAGTAGCTGGTCAGTTGAGTGTTGATAGCTTTCACTAGTACTATAGCTGGGAAAGGAAGGAGGGAGTTCTGGAGGTTGGTAGTGTCTGTTGATGGCTTTTTGAAGAGGGGCCAAACCTATGTGTGCATCCATGCTTCTGGGAAGGTGCTGGTGCTGATTGAGGTGTTCAGTATCATGGTGAGCTGGGGGATGATTTCGATGTCTCAGTGGTTGCAATTTCAGTGCAACAAATGGAAAAAAAACAGTTGATGGACAGAATGCAGAACAATGTCATACATTCACCCCAGTACAGAGATCTGGGCTTAAATCCATCATTTTTTTGCTCGCCATTCCAGTTTGAACCCAGCCATATGCAAATCAGTCTTGACCCTGTGCCTCATGGGAACAGTCCAGCCCGAACTGCCAAGCCAGGTCCTCCCTGGACTGGAAACAAGCACCCTAGGACCGGTTTCGGGGTTTCACCCCTCATCAGCCAGGATAGCTTGATTCCAGTGGCATGGAGAGCACGGGACCCACATCTGGGCATACCCGTCCCACTCAGGGTAACAAATGCAAAAACAACAGTTGATGGACAGAATGCAGAACAATGTCATACATTCACCCCAGTACAGATATCTGGGCCTAAATCCATCGTTTTTTTGCTCACCATGCCATTCCAGTTCAGTGCTGTGATCGTCTCTGAAGTCCGACTGGGATGTGTCCAGTAAGTTGTGTTTCTCCAAGTAGCTGGTCAGTTGAGTGTTGATAGCTTTCACTAGTATTATAGCTGGGAAAGGAAGGAGGGATATAAGACAGTAGTTCTGGAGGTTGGTAAGGTCTGTTGATGGCTTTTTGAAGAGGGGCCAAACCTATGTGTGCATCCATGCTTCTGGGAAGGTGCTGGTGCTGATTGAGGTGTTCAGTATCATGGTGAGCTGGGGGATGATTTCGATGTCTCAGAGGTTGCAATTTCAGTGCAACAAATGCAAAAACAAAAGTTGATGGACAGAATGCAGAACAATGTCATACATTCACCCCAGTACAGAGATCTGGGCCTAAATCCATCATTTTTTTGCTCACCATGCCATTCCAGTTTGAACCCAGCCGTATGCAAATCAGTCTTGACCCTGTGCCTCATGGGAACAGTCCAGCCCGAACTGCCAAGCCAGGTCCTCCCTGGACTGGAAACAAGCATCCTAGGACCGGTTTCGGGCTTTCACCCCTCTTCAGCTAGGATAGCTTGATTCCAGTGGCATGGAGAGCACGGGACCCACGTCTGGGCATACCCGTCCCACTCGGGGTGACAAATGCAAAAACAACAGTTGATGGACAGAATGAAGAACAATGTCATACATTCACCCTAGTACAGAGATCTGGGCCTAAATCCATCGTTTTTTTGCTCACCATGCAATTCCAGTTTGAACCCAGCCATATGCAAATCAGTCTTGACCCTGTGCCTCATGGGAAGAGTCCAGCCCGAACTGCCAAGCCAGGTCCTCCCTGGACTGAAAACAAGCATCCTAGGACCGGTTTCGGGGTTTCACCCCATCATCAACCAGGATAGCTTGATTACAGTGGCATGGAGAGCACGGGACCCACATCTGGGCATACCCGTCCCACTCAGGGTAACAAATCCAAAACAACAGTTGATGGACAGAATGCAGAACAATGTCATACATTCACCCCAGTACATAGATCTGGGCCTAAATCCATCGTTTTTTTGCTCACCATGCCATTCCAGTTTGAACCCAGCCATACGCAAATCAGTCTTGACTCTGTGCCTCATGAGAACAGTCCAGCCCAAACTGCCAAGCCAGGTCCTCCCTGGACTGGAAACAAGCATCCTAATACCGGTTACGGGGTTTCACCCCTCTTTAGCCAGGATAGCTTGAATCCAGTGGCACAGTGAGCACGGGACCCACGTCTGGGTATACCCGGCACACTTAGGGCGAGGAAGCAAAAGACACACAGTTGATGGACGGAATGCAAAAAAAATCAAAACATTCACCCCAGTCAAGAAATCTGGGTTAAATCCATTATTCTTTTGCTCACCATGCCACCCCAGTTTAGACCTGGCCATATGCAAATTAGTCTTGACCCTGTGCCTCATGGGAACAGTCCAGCCCGAACTGCTAATCCAGGTCATCCCTGGACCGGAAACAAGCATCCTAGGACCGGTTTCGGGGTTTCACCCCTCTTCAGCCAGGATAGCTTGAATCCAGTGGCACAGTGAGCCCAGGACCCACGTCTGGGTATACCCGGCGCACTTAGGGCGAGGAAGCAAAAGACACACAATTCCAAGTGCCAGGGCATGACAGAGACTTTCTCTCAGCTTTGGGAATGCTTTTAAGCAATCGCTGTCCCATGGTAGCAGATCATGCACATTTTTGTGCATCAGCCTCAGTAAAGGCTAGTCCATTACGGAAAAGTTGGGTATTCATTCTCTACAGTAGCCCACCATTCCCAAAAATATTCTGACTTCTCGTTTAGGTGAATTAATTTTCAAAATAGCAGTTATTCTCTCTTGTGACTTCGTCCTTGCTCCTTTCTCAATGAGATGTCCTTAGTATAAGACTTGTTTTTGACAGCATTGCAGCTTGCTCGGGGATACCTTGTGTCTATTCTCAGCTAAAAGATTTAGCAGAGCAATCGTATCCTGTTTGTAAGTTTCTTGCGTACTTGACGTGAGAAGCAGGTCATCAATATACTGCACAAGAGGAAAATTACAGGGCATTTGTAAAGACTAAAGATCAACCACTGTGAACACTTCAGCATTGCTCGGGATCTGAAGCAATATTGCAGCTGGATTTGGTACCATGGGAAAACATAGAATGTCCATCCTGTTTTGTTTTTTTAAGTCCTGCACTATTCTATACTTAACTTTAGGCTTTTGCAAGCCCATGATCGGCAAGGTGCACGGACTTCCAACTATCTCTCTCGAAATTCCTTATCGTAGAATTGATTCAATCACTGGAGTGATTCCAGCCACTGTCTTAGGTGTGAAATTGTATGGTTGCGTTCTTGAAAACTCAGCATTAGGTTTAACCAATATTCAGACAGGTCCTACATCTTTAATAAGTCCAATGTCTTTACCTGAAAAATCCCACTCTTTGGTTGCCACAGTATCTTGTGTATCGAGAGGTAAGTCCTCTACCGTTCTCACAGGGAACAGTCCACTGCTGTCCCTTGTCTGGCCATCTTAAATTCAAAATCCTCATCATGTGTTTGGAACTCAACACCATCCAGTGTGCAGGTTTACAGGACGTGAATCACATGTATAACAAATTGGTGATCCTTTGCAAGTCGGCATATTTTTACAGTGACATACATTGACACAGGGTTAGTCAATTGTTTATTTGTAACACCTGCAACTTGCATTTTTCTTACCGAGATGGAGAGTCAGAAACTTCCTCTGTTCTAACAATGGAATGGGTAGGACCGGTGTTGATTAAAAATGTCACCTGGTGGCCATTCACCTCAACTTCTATGACTGGACCACTCTGGTCTACCTCTAAGATTGTGCGAAGTACATAATCTTCCTCCTCCCTCAGGCACCTTCATTGTGAATTGTTGAAGTCAAAACTCTTATTCTTGAATATGGCTGTTAAACCTGACAGCCTTAGGGTGGTATTCCCCCGACCTTTATGCCTACCTCCTCCACTTTTTGACATTGTTTTTGCTGGCTTTAGGACTGCTCACCAGTACTAAAGTGCTTGTGCTCTCTCCCCTAAACATAGTAGTATTGGTTCATCCCCCAACTTGCATATTTGATTTACTTATAAGTCCCTAGTAAGGTGATAGCCCTTGTACACAGGGTCTGTATACTAAATGTTACTAGTGGACTTGCAGCAGTGAATGTGCCGCCCATTTAAGTAGCCCTTTAACCATGCCTCAGGCCTGCCATTGCAGAGCCTGTGTGTTCAGTTTACACTGCCATTTCGACCTGGCAAAACAATCATTTTGCCAGGCCCAAACCTTGCCTTTTCATACATAGACATCATCCCTAAGGTAGGCTCTATATAATCCACAGAGCAGGGAAAAACGTCTTCAAAAGGCAGGACATGGATGTTTAGGGTTTACATGCCTTGTTAGTGAAAAGCTCCCAAAGTCATTTTTCACTGCTGAAAAGCCTATCTCTCTGATAGGATAACAGTGGGGCTACCTTGTTACATTTTCGAAGCATCATTTCTAACTGGTGAGAGATAAGACCCCAAGGCTGGTGTCTTTTGAATCACAATTTAAAATCACAACTTATGGCGAAGTCAGATTTTAAATTGCAATTCTGAAAATGCCTCTTTCAGAAAGCTGACATTTTCTTACTTTAATGAAACACAACAAAGGAAGGCCAAGGGAGATTTAGAGACGAGCAGATATTGAATTTCCACTTTACTACTATACCACACAAAATAAACAACTGGGTCTAACTAAGAAAGAGAAACGAATACGAGAAACAAGGGTAACCTAATAGGGATGGGACATTCCTTTTCACGGACGATTTTCCTCACCTACCGTAAGTAGCATGCTTCATCATCGGGAACCTTCTCACACTGTGATACCTAGTCACGATTCAGGCGGCAACTCTTTCACTGAAAAATAGAAGCTCAATGGTTGTTTTCAGAGTTATGGTAGGCACCCTACAATGCGCTAGAGGGTGGTGACTTAAGCAGAGCATGCAAAAAGGTGATGTGATGGTTAAAACTGGCTACAATTTATGCAGACACCTCTATTCATGCGCTCCTGGGTCAGGATTAAATGAAGGACACTACAGGAGTAAATTAAACTTTCTCAGGTGTGTCCGACTCTTCTGCTAACGTATCTGGACTCTGTCATCTGTGAGTCTACCCTGCCAAGTGGTGCCCCCCCCCAGTCCTGGTCCCTTCGAAGTGAGGCCTAAGGTGCTTGCTTCAACTAAACCCATGCATCCTCTCCGGGATCAGCACATCAGCGTCATTGCGTGGTTCGGAACAATCGCATTGTCCCTGTTGCATGACCAGAGCCAGTGCATCACCTCTGCTGCAAGGATCGACACTGGTGCATCGCCTTCGGAACCAGCACTGCAGGTCGCTCACTCTGGCTCGAGGTCTTCGCATCTCTGAAGATGATAGCCTTGGCGACGATGAAGAGAAATACGCATTGCAGCCCCTGTGCTCATCAAAGCTGGCACATCGTGGCTATTGTACCGACCAGGACAAGCGTATCTCCGCCATTGGAAGGATCAACACCTACGCATTGCTTCGGCTGCACCCTGCATCCTCTTTGATGTTGAAGCAGGCTTTGTCCCAAACAGGCACGACCAGATAACCCACATAAGCGTTTATTGCTTTTAAGTGCTATTTTACAGTTTATATTTCTTTAAAGATCCATATCCCAACTTCTACGTATTTTGTCGATTCGGTCTTGTTTTATTTACTAAATTAAGAGCTTTTTTTCCAGCCTGTTGTGGAATTTGTGTGCGTGGTGTTTTCACTGTTTTACTGTTTTAAGTGTTGCACAAATACTTTACACATTGCCTCTTACGTTAAGCCTGACTGCTCAGTGCTAAGCTACCAGAGGGTGAACACAGGTTAATTTAGGGTGTGTTTGTTACACCTAGACAAGGATTGTGGTTGCTGCTTGGACAGGGTACATACCTCTGCCAGCCAGAAACCCAATTTCTAAAAATGTGGAATTGTTGAAATGGCTTCTGGTTTTGGAAAGAATTGGAGCTTGCTCTTGGAATTTGATTTGCATTAAACCTGGTATACCCACATTCTACAGAGGCATTGGAGCTTGTGGGAATTACATTATTGGGGCATGTGATTGATTTGGAATTTACATTTGCTGAACTGGAGCATTTTGCATTTGTGTCAGATTAACATTTTGCATTTGCCCATCACCAACTACCTAATTGTGGTTCTGTGGACACTGCCTCTTCCAGTGCCCAATTCTGTTACAATAATTACAAGAAGCTGATTTCTTCAACTCTGCAATATCTATGCCAGAATTTGGTTAAAATGGAACACCTTGATCTATGCCTCGTGAAACACCAATTCCACCTTGCATTATCTGACCTCAACTTTGGTAACCAACATGCATTCCACCATTTCTCACTTACGGATGATTTTGAAAGCCTTTCTGTGCCATCTTCGTTTGGGCAAGCATAACATTTTCTTAAGTCTTTTCTGCTTCATCTCTTGCTCATCACTGCAGTACTAAGCATACCTCATGATCTCATTTGAAGATTCAGTCTGCCAGCAAGTCACATTCTGTTGTAGGTGCATACTGATCTCTGGGTGCAACCCAAGAAAACAATTAACCCTGGGCGTAGTTCGCGAAGTAGCACTATGCGAAGCTACGCAAAGTGCACTTCGCACTACGCGAGCTACGCGTAGCACTTCACGAACTGCATAGTACCCTGTTCGCACTGTGCAAGATGCCGTTTTCAATGATTGCACAGTGCGGACAAGCATCCGGCACTGTGCAATCATTGAAAACGGCATCTTGCACAGTGCGAGCTGTAGTTTTCTACCGCTCAAGTAGATTTTTACACGAACGGCAGCTTTCTCAACGCGGACTGGTAGTTACTCATCGCGAGCGGTTGCGAGCATACGCGACCACTCGCAATGAGAAACCTGACCTCCCCGCGTTGAGAATCTCACCGGGATGTTTATTTTCCACGCTCGCGATCGGCAACTTGATGTTGCTGATCGCGAACAAGGAAAAAGTCTCGCCGGGATGTCATTTTGCTTGCTTGCGGTCGCCAACTTGATGTTGAGGATCGCGAGCAAGCAAAAAATGACCGCTGCACTACGCAACACTACGCTATGCATGTTTGCACTGTGCTACGTGCAATTCGCATAGTGCGAAGTAGCGCAAACTACGCGAGCGTAGCGTAGTGCTTTGCCCAGGCTTAAAAATAATGTGATACAAAGCTTCCCATATCTCCTTTTTCAGGATTTTCTTGACCTCTGTGCTGTTTAAACACCTGTAACAATCATTCATGGTAGGCATGCACTGATTCTTTAGCTTCCTGAGTCATTCTATTGATCTTCAGCCAATCAATATCCCTTACTTGGACTTTTATCAGAGTGATCACCTCATCATACTTGGTCATCACTATAGGAGATAGTGCACGAGTACATGGATCGCTCGGGGGTTCTGCACATGGCCACTGTAGAAGGAATTCAAAACTGTTGAGATTTTAACAAATCTATCAACCTGGATGTACCATCGGGCAGCATTCTCTCTCAATTTTAGGGAATTGTTCCTAAATGACCCAAGATCACCTTGACTCTGAGGAAATGAAAATACCCTCTACCTCAAATCTCTCTCAGAGGGAGCGTCAGAACCTCATTTTCATCTGGGGGTGCTGGAAGCGGGTTACCTTTTACCTCTACACTGTCTCTTTGCTTCTTTTACTTTACCTGTTTCTTTGTCAAATTGCTCTCTAAGCATCAAAGTAATTCAGCAGTTTGTCATTTCATTCCTGAAGATCACATAGTGCCAATTGCTTCATCAATTGTGCCTTGAAACTTTTCTGCAAAGAAAGACTCTCATAGAGGTCTACCTCATATATCCCTGACATTTCTGTTAATTTCTCATGTGTCATAGCTGCACACCTAATAATAGTCCTACTCTGATATGTCAGCTTGGTTTCCTCGTATTGATTCAGATGTGAGATGTCTAAACACCCCCTGATGATTTCTTCCAATTCCACCTTCAATTTTGGAACTTCTAAGGGTTTTATTCTCCCTTGACTCATGGATGGTGAGTTAGTCTCTCCTGGTTCTATACTCTATGGTGCCTCCTCAAACCATGGAGGCATAATTTCATTATCAAATGGTCCTATTCCCCCTTGAGTAACTGGAGTCATGAAAAAAGTTTCCTCCTTTTCCTCAGAGTTCAGACATTTTGTGGTGGACTCAAAGTAACAATCTGAGAACTCTGTGATGTCGGGATGAACCCTGTCGTGGCTACTCTATCTACAACTCCTGGAAGAGCAGACCTCTGGGCAATGGTAAGTTGTGTAGGTATCAGGAATATCTAAAGTCTGGGTTGCTATAACTTGTGACATTGATACAGGAACAGTTCCAATACAAGTAAAACAACCAGAGCAACTACAGCATTTGCTGTTTCAATAAGTGCGGCTGCAACTGAAAGAGTTGGAAATGGTACCCCAATCTAAGTCACAATGGGACCAAAAAGGGCAGTGGCAATAGTGCTACTGCACCATCTGGATCTGGAGATGGGGTAACATAAGTCAGTAGATGTGATGACAACAAAACATCTAAGAGATAATCACCAGAATCACTATCCTTACTAAACTATTCTGCGGCATTGGCTTCTTCATTTCCATTTTTTAAAATTCTTTTTAGGTTTCTCTGTTGTCAATGAGTACATTCTAGCTCCCTCAAATATATATTTCCGCCGCCTATGCTGTTCTTCATCCCAATTGGCATCAGCGTAATTATGCACTGCTCTCTTTGATCTATTTTGATATTTTCCTTTCTCTTTTGCATGTTCCCAAGCATTTAATGTTTTATACTGTGCAGGTCTAGGAGGTGGTTCAATGTAATATAATTAAGGCTCCCTGTTTTCCATTTTACAGATTTTACAGATAAATACAGACAGATAACAATGTGTTTTCTGTCCGCATTTATTTTTATAAGTGGATATGTACAGAAAATTGTGCTTCTTTTAAGTGACTCTCCGTTCTGCCTTTCATGAATTGTAGCCCAGCAGCTGACCAGATGGACAGCATGGGACATTTCTTGAATTAATGGCATATGTCAACATACATTTGTGTCATAATGTTAACATTTACTGGATCTATTGTTACGGAACATTTGGCAGCTAAAACAGCTAAATTACGACTGACATCAAAGAATGAGCTTGTTTCTATCAGTTAAATAAATATGGAAATGTACAGTTTTACAACATCATTATAAACAAAACATAAAATAAATATGAATAAACAGAGATAAAATGCCCAAAAAATAAATATAGATAAATACAGACGGAAATGTTAAAAAAATAAATACCATAAAACCGGGAGCCCCAAATATAAAATTCCTTTCAAATTTTCAATAATACTTAGGTTCAAATATGACAGATTGTTGAAATGTTAATGCTCCTTCCTTTTTGGGGTTCTTATGCCATTGAGGAAGCCACAAACTCCAGTGAAGCCTATATTTGTTGCCATGTAATGACCTGCCGTACCTTCAGGCGAAGCTTCTTCACCCTCATGGATAGGAACTCGCACATCACCACTCATTAAGTCTCTAAGGGGTCTGAAACATTTCATGATCACAGCAATTCAAAAGTGGAAGTTAACAAAATTCAATTCAATATATTTTCAATGTTTTGTCCGAGTCACAATTCAATAGAGATCAGTATTCACACCTAATCTCAACACAATCCTTTCCTCCATAAACCTATTACAACACAACACCTGGTAAGACACCAACAAATCCAAGTGCGACTCTTCGCACCAATTGACCAGTCTCAGTGCGGTACTCTCTGATGCAACTCTCGCTCCTCGCATCAGTTCACCTTCTTTTACAATTTTCTCATACGTCAACTTTTAACAAACTCTGAACAAGCACAGTAAACAAATATATGTGCTCTACTAAAGGATTCAAAGTAATCACTCATACAAGAAGCAGTCAAAACAAATACTTTCCAACTTTCACACAGATGAAATCCTTCCCAGCGAAAATTATCCTGACTAATGTAGCTTCCACTTTGTGCTATAGGGTCTACGAGCACCAATCACTATTATTACAATCTCAACAATCAGTTACAGGTTCCTGTTTCAATTGTGCGGACGATGGTATCTAACTAACCGACACCACAAAACTTAGAAGACAAGTAAAACCACAATATTCTCTTATCTATCTCAGAATCTTGGACTGCGAAGAGCCCGATAACAACTTCAACTGCTCATCATAAAATCCATATACATATTTACTAAATTAAATCATATGTATCACAAAATGTAAAACACACAACACAAGCTCAACATAGACAATTGCGAAGCACAACCGTATTAATACTCCCTCTCCTCCACCAATTCATACGCCTTTAGAACCATTGAGACTCCTTCGATCTTCAAAGTTGGGTCATAGACTTAAGGGACATGGGCAGTAAAACTGGGTCGGGCTTAATCAATCTAGATTTACAAATGATTCTAGCTCCTTTTCTCCTGTGAAAATAACCGTCACTCTGCTACCACTTGCTGGAGTGGGGATTCTAGTATCTCAAACGTCTGGTAGAATCATCACACAAAACCCACCATGGGTCATATGGTCTTTTGTTAGCCAATGAGGAGAGTGGTTAAGGAGCTATTATTTACATTAGTTTCAATAGTCAGTGATGACCAATTGTGACTTCATAGGAAACAACAAGGCGAATTGAAGTGAGTTAAAAGAGATTCATTAACACATTTTAGTCTGTATCCGATCATTAGTCATCAAGTATTCAAAGTTCAGACATCAATATTACAGATTTAGATAATCAAGAAGTCAATATTTCAAAATAAGATCAAATAGAACATTAGTAAAAATTATAAAAAGGAAGCAGAATATGCAACAAGTCTAGCATTTTGCCTACACCCCCTAACCGTCGCACCTAATTCACAAAGATAAACCTGCACGTTTGTGTAAGTTTTTGCCTTCTCGGTATTCTCAAAACAGCATTTTAATAGTACGTTTACGATTGCTGAGATTCCACAGTTGGGGAGTCGAACTCCACACATAAAAAGATAGGACAGGCCTAGTAAATTTTCTATTAAAATGCAGATTTGTGAATACTGAAAAAGCATAAACTTTCACAAAGCCTGTCCTATCTTTATATATACAGAGTAACATCTTTGCCTTTGTGAATCCGGTCCAATGCTAGGAAGTCAGTACAAACTTCATTTTCACATTGGAAAGGTAAATAGGTATAACAACATCCATTTAATATTAGGTTTTTATTATCTACCATGCTAATATGGTTTTGTAAAGTTGTCACAATACCTGCCCCAACTTAAAGAGCACTTCAATCCTCAGGGACTGAGGCAACATGTTTCAGTGCTTTGCACTAAGGACCCTGAAAGATCAGCCACTCTATTTACCTCTTTTATATCTGGGAACAAGAAGGAATCTATAAAGCATGGCGCAATCTCAGATCAGCTTTGCTTGGGGTGAATTTCTTGTTTCGACATCAAGATTGACCAGAAAGAAAAACTGTAAGTATTAAGTAGAAAGAATTGAAACCCAACCTTACCGGAAACCACTGTAATATTCTGAGTTTGTTAGTGATAGAGGAGAAGGAGGAGCCTATCCCCGACATGGCTGCTCGGAGCCGAGGCTCCGTGGTGAACCCTTTTTAAAAACCTCCGGAGCGGCATTCCGACGCACTGCTACACCACCCAAACAACGACTTCGCAACCGGAATACAGGCGGATCACCTGAAGAGCATTATCGTCCCTCTCAGGCTTTGCTCCACTGAGTAATACTCCTCGAAGCCCCTGCCCATGAAAACATGAAGATGGTGCCCAGGGAGCTCTAAGAACGTGCCCGGTGCCGAGAGAATTTCACCGCGTTGCAACTGACCTCCGTTTCTTCCACCAGTAGTCAACGCCCCTACCCCTCAGTCCGCCTTCTGGAAAATGCCGACTTGCTTGCGGTCGATGCGCTCCTTGATGGCAGGACATGGCGCTGACTACACAAAATGACCGCCGTTGCTGCGGCTCACCGCAGGAAAGCAGACGGTGAGCGAGGGCACTGCTAATGACCCTGGGTCCCCTGATGACCAATAACAGGTGGTGAGGGGCTCCGGTGACCTCCGACGTTACTTCAATAGTACTCTAGGTGACCCCCGGAATCGTCGCCTGACCCCAAAATGGCACCCGCAGTCAGGCATCCCCGGTAGGTTTAGCGGTGCACCCGGGGGGGGTGGGCCCTGCACCACACTGCTCAGTTGCCTCAGATCTCATCTCCCCCATCGGAGAGCAGGAGCACCGTACGTATAAATGGGCGCTCCCAAATCGGATGTATTTCAGCAACACACTTGGGGCCCGATTCACAGAACTAACTTAAGACAAAATCTTAAACTTACTACTTTTGGTATTCACAGAAGGCATTTAGTAGTAGTAAAGTTAGGATTTTGTCTTAAGTGTGTCTTAAGTCTGTCTTAAGTCTGTCTTAAGTTTGTCTTAAGTCTGTCTTAAGTCTGTCTTAAGTCTGTCTTAAGTCAAACTTAAGACAAAATCATAACTTTACTACTACTAAATGCCTTCTGTGAATACCAAAAGTAGTAGGACAGACTTAGGACAGACTTAGGACAGACTTAGGACAGACTTAGTAGCTTTGATCAAAACACACTCACCATTGTCGTTGTCATAAATAGTAAGTCTTCAATGCAAATAAAATTAGGCATGCCAAAAGTGGTAGATTAGATTTTCTTCATCATGGTTATGCTTAGTGCACACACAAGGTAAGGTGCAACATTACCCTCACTTAATGGCTTATTAACAACTTGGCAGGTTGTCAGGACAACCACAGAGGCAAGTTGTTGTATCACTGAGGCAGGACATGGAGCAAAAGAAGAGACTGCAAATCTTTATTTAGCCGAGATATAATCTTGTCATTCATTTTAAACCGCAAACACAGGATCTTCAAAGGTTTTTGGGAAGTCGATTTATCAATAAGCCTACCAGGATTGGTCATGCTTGTTATTAAAAATCTCAAAGACCACTCTTTAAAAAATGATTCAGTGGCATACTGAAGAGTTACTAAGTTAATTTCACCTTCAACAAATATACAACAAACACCCATATTTATACCCATCAGGGCATACACAAGTCCAACGTATGAGTCATGCCGTGGATCCATTTCCAATGCATTACAAAATTCAATATACGTTAGTGAAATAACCCTAATATATGCCCATCCCTAATTAATGGTATATCTTGAAATTCCCTAATTCTTAAGAAAAATGTAAACTTCTCCAATCTAATATTCTCTTTTTCAAATATATTCCCTCTTCAACAGTGGCAGATTGTATTCACTCTTTAACTTATCAAAAGGTACAATACAATTCTTCCACCCCATCTCCCATGGTTTTGTTCCTTCTACCAATCCACGTGTCCCACACTAATTGCCTCCTTTTTAGGTCTCGCCTGACCCAGCGCATGCGCTGGTCTGGCGAGACTTATTGAGAGGGCTCCAAAAAGTGCTACCAGGCCAGCCTAGAGCTACAGTGCATGTGCGCGGGCGCGCGCACCGCGCTTGACCACGATTACTTTCACTTTCGCGGCCGCTTTGATGTTTGATCGCGATCACTTTCACTTTCGCGGCCGTTTGGCATAGCCAATAGGTCTCGCTTTTGGGACCTTATAAGTATTTAGTTATGCAACTGTTGCATGGCTAAACACTTATAAGGTCCCAAAGGCGAGACCTATTGGCTATGGCAATGCTTGTTAATCTTATTCTCGGGCAGTTTAGCTCATTAAAGCATTAGAACTAAAAATCTAATTGATTTCAATCTGTATATCTTTACAAGACGTACAATAACTAAACTATATTTCTGCTACTTGGCAACTAGTCATAAAGCAATGGGGACTTGGCAGTGGCAAAGGGAGGAAGTGGAATTTTGAAGCAGCTCAATTATAAAATAGTTGCCTCCAAAAACTATCAAGCCTCATGCATAGTCGGTCAAGGAGAAATAGGGAAAGAAAATAAGGGAGAGATTAGATGGATAGATAGATAGATAGATAGATAGATAGATAGATAGATAGATAGATAGATAGATAGATAGATAGATAGATAGATAGATAGATAGATAGATAGATAGATAGATAGATAGATAGATAGATAGATAGATAGATAGATAGATAGATAGATAGATAAAGAAGCATGTCTCCATATTGTAATTATTGATCCAGAATGAGGAGCTTAACTACCATGGTTGGACTGGTACTGGAACTGATCTACCAGTGTCAGCATGAGCAAACATGTAAGGGTGACAACTTTTTGATGCTCAATCCCAGAAAAAAGAGGTAACTCAAAAACAAATTGGATTCAGTGCTCCTTGATGAACTTGAACTACAGAACACTGACTCAAAACTAAAGGTCTTATTACTTCTGGTGACGATGAAACCTAATGATTCCTTCTCCCTCTCCTGACTCCAAATTGTTAAAGAGGCAGGAAATAAAAAGAAACTAAGAAGTAGGCTGGGATACATCAGATCATTTAGAGGGCAAACATTGGAAACCAGAAAAACCCTCTAAAGGAAGTAAACAGGCCAATAAATCAGGCGAAGGGTTTCACTGAGAACTGCTCCTAACCCTGAGTGCAAGATGGTGGCAAAGAAAAGTGGAACTCCTGGGGTGAGCAACAGTTATCATGCAAAGTTTTGAAACACCAAGAGGTCGTAAAACCTGCTTATATAATTCCTAAGGTCACTAATTGGAAAGAAATACAGGAAGCACTGTGAGACCATACTGGTTCTGTGAATTTCAGAGAAAACATATGGTTCCCAGTTAGTCTCCAAGTAACAAAAACCTGGGTAGGATTAAAGGGATTTTATAGAAGTTGCAACAATAAGTGAAAACTCAAATTTCCACATCTTCATAATTTAGTGAAAGGTGCAGGTTAAGAAATATATCAAAAGTACCATTTAAGCACCCCATTTCCACTCTATTCCTGTGCAAACACCTTGAATCACCTCCATTCCTGTCTTATTACCATGAGATACTTTACACCATATTTCTCTCATCTTCAGTGCATCATCTGCTAGAGTTATGTTTCATAACTTTCCACAGTACAGATTTCAACTCATCTCCTTACCCTCACACTGGTTCCATGACCATTGACACATGTCTATAAATCCAAATGTGTTCATATGCTCTTCCACCCTTTCTAGTCTCATCAAGGGCACTTTCTAGTCATGCGTTGGAGGGGCTTCTATCCCTGAGTCACTGATAAACTAAATTGATATTTTGAGCTAGTAATAATACAGGATTAAATTACAGTATTAATTTAAAAAAAATCATATTTACACTGACTCGAGTCGATCCTGTTAGCTGGCCTGGTGGCTGCTGAACTCTCTCCCCTGATGTAGTTCGGTGCAAGCTGGTGCCTGCAAAGCCAAAACCCTTTTCTGGGCTGACGATCTCACAGCCCTGAAGCCTGTGACATCATTAGTTCGGCAAAGACAGAGCCTCAGGGACTGATCTCCACCCCCTAATGATTTGGTGAGTAAAGTTAGCCCCAGGTGATTCATGAAGGCTGAAGCCCAGTAGCACTGGGGCCTCATGTCAATCTTGTAGTGGAGTCCATGTCACCCCGCCCTTTCCCAACTCATTGCAGGGTAGGGTCAGTGTACATCACTCACTCCACCCTGTGATGAGGTGGGAATGTGCAGGGTAGAGGCTGCAGGTGCAAAGCAGAGAAATTGAGACTGGGCAGTGATTTAAAGACACACTACGCAGACTAGAGTTGTATGCTTCCCGCTCTAGATTTACTGAGGGACATTAAAGTTCCAGTGCCAGCAGACTCGTGTGACATAGAAGACAGCAGGCATGCTGCTGCAGTTCTCAAGAAAGGAGCTTATAGTTTAGCTTGAGCTACCAGACTGGCCATAGCGGGCACCGGGCATTTCCCCGGTGGGCCGCCAGGGTGGGCGCCTGTTGTGGGCCCCTGGGGGCCGTTCTTGTTACAGGGCCGCTTTTACAGCATAGCTGCAATATCGGCCTCTGTAAAAAAAATCGGCCGAAATTGGCCCTGCCAAACAGCTCGGCCGCACCCCGGGGGCCGGCCAAGCACTTTGCCAGGGCCGGTTTTGGTACCCAGTCCGGCCCTGCCCATCCACCTCTGGGTAAGGTAAGAGAGGCATGAGAAGAGAGTTGCAAAGGGACACCCGACTGTAAATTAACTGTCACACCTGGTCCTAACAGTCTTACACCGCACAGTGTCGAGAAATAAAAGCAGCGCCGGTATTCTTGGAAAACTTAGAAATGAGATGCGTTAGTTGTGCGTGCTGTGAACCTTGGTTCACCAGTACTGGGTGTGTTTAGAGCAAAAGACAGGAACAGCGCAGTGCAGGCCCTGCTTATTCTCCATTGTTGAATCTCCTTAATGCCCGGTTGTGCAGTAGCGTCCCCCAAACAGCGCTGGTGACGAATGCTCGGGACCCCGGGCTCAGCAGCAGAGAACCAGTGTCTGTGGAAGAGGCGGCGGCTCAAGAGCAGCGCACACCTGTCCCCACCTTTAAAATCCCGAAAGAGGAGCGATGGGTGAGGGAAGCAGGCAAGGATGCTCTACCCAGCTGAGACAAATGTTGCATTCTAAAGGTTCAGGTAATGCGCTTCAAAGCCTCATCAGTATAAGTATGTGCTGTATAAATATAGTTTACAAGCAGACACTCCAGCAGCTTGAGTCCATTAGATACACAATGGTCCTAATGAGAATCACAGCCAGTCTCTGCTGCCACTGGGTAGTCAGAGGAACAAATTTATTGAAGAAATGCTACAATCAATCTCCGCAACTCAGGTAATTGTTCTTAATTGTTCTAAATTTTATTTTGCTTCCTGCAAAGTGACACGATAACTTGTTGTTCCCCATTCTCCCACAGTAAACTGTCCATATTTTTCTGATCTGAGAGGCACGAGATGCAAACTGCATAGCTAAAATGAAAAGAGAAAAGGCACAGAATGTATTTTACAGTTGAAGAATGGTGGGTGTATCTCTACAAAATATGCAGGAAGGGATGCTTTCTTCGAACAGTTTGGTAATCATGTATCCGAAAGTGAGAGATCTAAAAATATTGGCTTCGTGCTCCCTGGACCAAGTTCTTTTTCTTTAGTAAGCCCTGGTTACTGGTTATGTTCCCCACAGGCTGCATTCCTTTCAGACTGCTGACTTATAATGACTTGCCTATCTTGGGGTACCTCTGACTGGCGGGGAAAAAGTGGGGGCCTCCTTGACTGTGAAGCCAAAGATGTGGTAGTCAGGAAGGGTGTTGCTGCTCAGTAGAAAACAGGAAAAAGCTGCTAGGAGACAGCAAAGGCTTTAATTTGTAGAATCATTTGACATTTCAGGTGAAAAATAGTTTATTCTTTCATCGTTTTTGAGAGGAAACCTGAGTGTGTTACTGTCTGAGTTGTGCAGTGATGTCTTCTAATGAAAAATGGGGGCATTTCGCAGAACCTGTTGAACTTACCGGACGCTCTGGTCATTTCTTGGCATCTTTCCTGGGTTGCTGACGCTGTGGTCTCCCCCGCCGCCATTACCTTCGCTGGCCGCTGTGGGGGGGGACTACAGCCCCCAGAGTCCTTAGCGGCACTTCCTGGTCCCGCCTACCAGCGCGCCCGGAGGCGCTTAAATTGGAGAGGCTCCCTCGGTGGAGCGGGGGCATTTCGCAGAACCTGTTGAACTTACCGGATGCTCTGGTCATTTCCTGGCATCTTTCCTGGGTTGCTGACGCTGTGGTCTCCCCCGCCGCCATTACCTTCGCTGGCCGCTGTGGGGGGGGGGACTACAGCCCCCAGAGTCCTTAGCGGCACTTCCTGGTCCCGCCTACCAGCGCGCCCGGAGGCGCTTAAATTGGAGAGGCTCCCTCGGTGGAGCGGGGGCATTTCGCAGAACCTGTTGAACTTACCGGATGCTCTGGTCATTTCCTGGCATCTTTCCTGGGTTGCTGACGCTGTGGTCTCCCCCGCCGCCATTACCTTCGCTGGCCGCTGTGGGGGGGGGGACTACAGCCCCCAGAGTCCTTAGCGGCACTTCCTGGTCCCGCCTACCAGCGCGCCCGGAGGCGCTTAAATTGGAGAGGCTACCTCCGCGTCGCGGGACGCGCGCGGGCGGCGCCGGGCTAAGCCCGTGCAAAGGGCGGGCCGTCTGTGGCCGTCAGGGGACGAAGGAGGCCGGGCTGGGCCGTTTCTCTTGGTCCCTGAAACAAGACTGCTTATTACAGCGTTGCATTCACAAGAGGACATTGAGCCCCAGATACAGGTATTGAAACTGCCAGTAGGGAGTCTGCCAAGGTGCATCGTTATTTGTGTTTCAGGCTGTTACCGTGGGTTGATAGCGTTGGTTAGTACCCATTGTAATTGTTTCTGGGGCCAGCCCCAAGTGTCTTTTTGAGACTTGGTAGGCCAAGGTAGTAGATACACGTCATTATAAGTTTGTGAGCCTGAAGCTGTGACATGGGGAAAACGAAAAAATACCCTAGTAGACTAGGGGTGGAGTTAAGGGAACTCTGGATGCATTTATTACACGAGCTGAATCAGTGTTAACCCACGAAATACAGCTAACAGAGCGTAGGCTGTCCCTTGATTCTCTTCTGGCACATAAACGTTCGTCGCTGGGGACAATAGCTGAGTGTGTCACGCCAGGTGTAAGTACCCTAGCAAGTCAGGGACCCCCTGTCCATAGTGTAACCCAGCGTGTTACCACGGCACAAGTCCATATTAACATGCCAGCATGTGGGGAACAAGAGTAACTGATCTCGGAGGGGTCTGTAAATAACATTCACCAACATGATCTCTCCCCCGTGAGATTGGTAGGAAATTTGGTGGTAGAAACATCAGGCATTGGGGCAAAGGGAGACCAAGAGCAGGAGGTTATTACACCTGGAGGGGAGAGGGAGCCCAATGCTTTAATAAGGAGGGAAAGGGAAGTGGTTACCCGCTCAAAAAAAGCGTTGTTGGTGCCAGTTTCTCCTTCAGACACTGCTGCATCAGAGGTTACAAGAGCCACGGTTATCTCACAAAGCAACGGGACCAACAAAAATAGAACAGATAATAAAGCGAAAAGAAGTGGGCCTAGAAAAGATCCCAAAGTTGTTGAGGACGGGAGAATCAGGTCAACTTGCCAATTCCATGAAACTTGCTCTCCTATAAATGGGATGGAATGGTCGCGGGAGATAATGAAAACATTAGAGGCCAATTTGGAAGCCCTTTTCCTTAAACATTTGGCTCCCATAGTGGAACATATAAAGAGAATAGAGGAGAAAGTTAGCAGGCTCCTAGAACAGAAGAGCGGTGAACCCCCAGTGCCCCCTCTGAGTTTGAGACATGAAGGGTTAGGGATTGTACCTTGCCCTGTTAGTCCGTGTGAAAATAGAAGTAGGTTGGCAGGAAATAAGCGGAGTGTTGATCCCACCTCCAGTAAGGATAAAGGCACTCCCTCTACTATTGTGCCCCATAGATTACAACATGAGGGTAGTAAAAAAGGGCTCGTAGCAGCCAACAGCTCCCTAGATGATCAGGTGCATTGTACACCGGGGCTGCAGACGTTGGATTTACCCCCAGCTTCTTGTCCTTACACGATAGTGTTAGCGGGGGTTCCAGCCCATAACCAGGATAGAGAAGAGTCCACAAGCTCCCTGATAAACAAGGTCAATCATTGGATGTACAACAATGTGAGGGAGTATAAGTTACAGAATAGCCACATCCTTATGGCAAGAAGGGTAGCGTGGGTCGGTCCCTTAGAGAAAAAGTTTGCAGGAGATTGCGTCATTGTTAATTTCAGACACCCGGAGCTGGTTAAAGAATTGCTTATTTCCAGTTACGGGGTTTTTGATAGAGGGTCAACCATAAAGATGCTCCCCTTGAGCTTTTTTTATAGGAATTACTCAAAAGAGTCAGGTCAAGTGACACGTAGAAGAGTGGAAATTCCCAATATAAGGGCCAACAGATTGGGCTCAGTATCAAACAGGTTTATTCCGTTACTTGATGCGGCAGTGATGGACGAACTAGACTGACTGGCCCAAGGCGAGAACAGGAAGATTCCCCCTCCCCCAGCTAGCCCAATGCCAAGGGATATTGTGGGTCCATTGGGATATCCTCCTTCATCTGATATCCACCCAAATGAGGTATTGCTTAACCCTCCAGACAAGAGTATTGTACTGGCAACGAGTTGTCTAGTAGGACTTTCTCCTCAAACACAGGCTATCCCAGCTAGGAGAGAGATAAACCTTGAGGTTGAGGAACTTAGGGTGGTATCGTGGAACATCGCAGGGATCTCAACCAAATTAAAAAATAAGGAATGGTTGGATTTCAGTCAAAAATTCCACATTATCTGCCTACAGGAAACGTGGGAGACGGACAGCAGTGCCCCGCACCTAGAGGCGTATAAAATGTTTTTTGTTCCCGCCCGAAAATCTACAATGGGAAGAGCTAAAGGGGGTTTAATTACGTATGTGTCTCTCTCCCTACAAGGGTCTTGGGATGCTCTGGGCTGGAGCTCGGACAATATCCAGGGTATCAGTTATTGTAAGAAGGGCTTAAAATTTGTCCTGATAAATTTCTATAATGCGGGCCAATCAATGCAGAGGTTGAACGAGCTCAAGGACAGATTGGCAGACTTGTACGCTAGGGGAAATAGCCCCCCAAACCTGATTTTAGTGGGCGATTTTAATTGTCACCAATGCCCATATTTGAAATGGGGAGGGGGAAAATGGGACTCTTGTCCGTCCATAAAGGATTGGCACTTAGAGCACACAACGGAAGGCAGCGAATTAAGTAAAATCCTGGGCATATATGATTTAGCCCCCACGATGGACTTAATCAAACCCAGGAACTCTAATACCATTAATCCCTCTTTTAAAGGCAGGGGCAGGGATACAATTATCGATTTTATTTTTGTGTCACATTGTTTTAAATGTAAGATCATAGATTTTAGTATAGAAATCAGTATTTTTAGTGACCATAACCCTCTGGTGTTGTCCCTGAGGGTCTTGGATTTACCTACGCAGGCCAGGCCCAGGATGATGGAGGGAACACTGGAAGCAATTGACCAGGGCAGGCGTATACGCTGGGCCAACATAGATGGGGAAGCATTTTATAAAAGACTCATCGCATCCTCAGAAAGTGGGATATGGAAGTGCTTAAATCAGGAAGTTGAAGGTAAAGATCTGATAAGTGCTTTTGAAAGTATGGCAAGGGACATTGACAGGCTACTGAGGGCCAAACCATCACCTATGTCTAATCTTTCACCAAAATGGTTCGACAAAGCATGCTCCAGAGCCCAAAAAGAATTGAAACGGGCACTCAAAACGGTACCCAAGAATAGGAGCAGGATAGTGGTATGTAGAGCCCAATACAAACTGGCCATAAAGAAGAGGAAACACACTATCCACTACGAGGCCTGGAAGAATTTGAGGGAGGCAGCTGAGAAGAGAGATATGTCGAGATTTTGGAAGGTGATTAATGACCCGAGTGTCCAAGCACCGAATAATGAGAAGGTGGCTTGCAATGTCCTGCCTGAAGCATGGGTCTCTCATTTTAAGAATCTGTATAACCATGGCAGCACCATTGCCCGACAAATTACAGATGTGGGCATTTTACCAAGCTCTTGGTCGCAGTTTACAGTGGGTGAGATTAAAGATGGAATCCACGCCCTGACCCGGAATAAGGCCCAGGGCCGGACGGGATCCCCCCCGACCTATTTTTGTCCCAGGTCGACCTGTGGGCACCTATACTCACGAGAGTTTTTAATACGGCAGTTGAAATGGGAATGCCCAGGTCTTGGTCAACTGCTAGCATTGTTCCCCTATTTAAAAAGGGCAACACGTGCGACCCTCAATGTTATCGCCCGATTTCACTAATTGATGTGTCAGCAAAGGTTCTAGGGAAGGTAATTCTAAACCGCCTAATGGACTGGGCAGAGGAGAATGAAATCATTACCGATACACAGTATGGTTTTAGAATGGGCCGTTCTACCTCGGACCAATGCCTTAATCTATACAACTTGGTGGCAAAGTACACCGTGGCACGCGAGGGGACAGTCTTTCTAGCCTTCATGGACCTGACAGCAGCTTTTGACCGGGTTAACCGGGAAAAGCTGTGGGAGATTTTAGAGCTGCTAGGGGTCGATCTAGGTCTGATATTCATTTTAAAATCATTACATATGAACACAACAGCCCAGGTCAGATACAGTAATGAGGGGAACCTTACTGACCATTTCTCATGTACTAGGGGTGTGAGACAAGGTTGCATCCTCGCGCCCTTTTTATTCACGCTATATATAAATGGTTTGGACAAAGCACTTGGAGAGCTGGGGGTAGATTGTCCTAGAGTGGGCAACAGAAGCATACCTGTCCTCTTATACGCGGACGACGCAGTGCTCCTGTCACGCACAGGGAAGGGACTGCAGTCTCTTATTGATGGCTTCTGTGGGTTCATGGCAAATCTAGACCTATCTCTCAATTTAACAAAATCATATGTTATGGAAGCAGGAAAAAGACCAACGAGGAATTTTATTTTTAAAATTGGGGGCCACAAACTAGAAAAGGTCGAGGTCTTCAATTATCTAGGGATAATTTTCGACAGACACCTCAATTTTAACACACTAATCTCAGAAAAATGTAAACAACAATCGAGTACAATGGGCTCAATTATGAATCGAGCTACGAGATTAGGCCGCTGGTCACTGAATGAAATATTGAATTTATATAACGCAATCTGTTGCTCCAAAATTATGTATGGGAGTGAGGTTTGGGGATTCAGAAACACTTCCATGATTCAATTGGAGGAAAATAAGTTTCTTAGAAGGATTCTGCAAGTCCCTCAAAGTATTCCGGCCCACATTGTTCACGAGGAGCTAGGGCTCCCTTACATTACTGATAGGCTAAGCATTAAACCAATAATGTGTTGGATTAAAATTTGGACCAACCCTGAGGCTAGTCTAAGTAGAAAAATAATCAAAGATTGTATAAATAGGAACAAAGGACATAGGATACCGTGGCTCAAATATGTGAAGGATACACTGAAGTGGCTGGGTTTTGCTAGTTGTTTTGATGAGCCCACGTCCCTGACGCCCCAGCTAAAAATAGTTATAAAAGCAGAACACCTCAGGCATCTAGCCTGCGCCCGGGAAGACAGTGAATTACTGAAAGGGTCAGTGCGATCGCACATATTAACGAAATCTGTTGCAGGTTTAGAACCTTACCTGGCGCAGATATATAATAAAAATGATAGATTTTTAATGACCAGATTTAGACTGGATCTTTTACACCACATTTTAGCTGTCCCCGCAGGGTTTACAAGAGATATTGGATCAAAGGGTCCATGCGGCTGCGATCTGGGATCTCCGCAGGATACCCTCCATTTTGTATTCTTTTGTCCATTATATGAATACCCGCGGGCAGTTTTCTTAAAAACCATCCTGAGAGTGAATAAATTTAGCCAAGTTAGGGTAGCACTACTATACCTGAAACTCTCCTCGGAACCCCTTACCTTGTTTTGCACTGTGAACTTTCTAAGATTAGCTGCAAAATTAAGGAAGTCTAGATGTGAGGCGTAGGCAACTTTGCTTGTTGGACACAGAGGGTTGGGTTCTATGATTAAAAGTTCCTTTTTTTACATTCTTCAAACAATAGTAGACATTACCGAGGATGTATGTAAATTATGAATTGTATGGTACAATGTATTTGGGATGTTTTATGACGTTTTAATATGTTATAGCTTATTTTTAAAGTATTGTTTTAAATTGGCTATGATCATGCATTTTAAATAATTTTACTGTGTTTGGTATCGCGTATTTTATAGATGTTAGCACCCTGCACTTTAAAACTCTATGAATTCGCAGCCTTTTTCACGTGTAATCCTATTATTAAGGCCCCGGACAGACCCTGTAGAAATGACTTATTTTAATTATTTTAAGATTATTTGTTCACATTATTGTATTATGAAATGTGTAAATGCAGTGTTCTTTTCTTGGATGTTTTAATATCCGAATAAAGATATTTTGATGATAATGAAAAATGCATAATTTTACCCCAATTATTTTTTTTACAATGGCATGGGGGAATTGCCCCTACTCTCCCCCATGCCGTGTCCCGACGTTGTGCCCCCCTACTGGCCTATCTCTTTCAAACATCACCAGCCACCACTGAGTCTCACCCTTATAATATCACTTTACTGTAGTTGTCAAACCTGCGCTGTCAGCGATTCCTGGGTTAACAAGTCTTAGACTACAGGAGCTCTTGCGTCTAAAGGTGAATGGTTGGCATGCCTTCTCTCATCGCTTACAGATGCATTTCTCAGGAGGAGGTGAGATCCAAAGGTAGGGCTGGTAGGCAGGCACTAAAGATATATTATGACCTGCCTGGTGGATTTTCTCCTCTCCTTTCCTGGCCTCAGACCATCATCCCAATCCCTCCCCAATTTGTGGGTTACTGAGGGAGCAAGGGAACAGACTGAGTGATAAGCAAGAAATATAACGGTATAGGGCTGACCAAAAAGTCATTTAAATCTAATGCAATACATGGACGGGAACATGTTCAACGTTGAGATGTAGATTGTTTCAATCTGATCCCAAAGTGCCAAAAAAACCTGGCACCCTGGATGAAAAGGAATGAGGACAACTTATGAAGAGCTTGGTTGGTGGACTAATGTTTGAATTCATTAACACATTCGTAAGTGATAAAGCACAGTTGCTGCTTTGTTATGGTAAGAGGTTTGTATACACTCCACCAACACACACTACATGCATTTTCAGATTGAGGGTAGAGGTGGGCCATTGTTGGGAAAGGGGCTAAGACTTTATGTACTGCATTATGAGACGATGGTTTCGAAGTTTGCTGCAACTGCAGGCAGGGGATCCTGAAAATTACAATTGACAAGACACTACACGGTTACTTACTTTTCCTGGCATATTAAAGCATGAAAATGAAAGAAAGTAGGCGTCAAGGGCAATGCGCAACGTGCAACTTGGGATATATCCTTAGAATGTGGAGGTAGAAGGCCTCTCTATCACCTCAACCTCTGTTAATTAGTTCTGTCAATGCAGCCAATTAAGAGATCTTGGCGTCATTAACAATGAGGCTGCTGCACCACCAGAGCGTCACTTTCTGCGATGCTCCGGTGGCACAGGGGCCTGCTCCATATTTACCAGGCAGCATGAAGACACTTTGCGTCGCTTAATGCGGCCTTGTAAATATCGTTCCCTTTAACAGAGTTTTCTGCGTTTAAGGGACGTGCAATGGGTGTTGCTGAGGGGGTTTCCAGCAACACCCATGGCTTTTTGACACTGCCCCAGATTTACAAGGAATCAGAACTCTGAGGCAGTGCCAAAAACTTAAGCTGGCCCAGTGAGGCGCAACAAGGAGAAATACCTTTATTTCTCCTCGTTTTTCCTTTGTCTATGTGTGCAGCACACATAGAAAAAGGAAAAAGCTTCTTGTTATTGTTTTTATGCAGGAACGTTTACCTTTCTGCACAGAAACAATCATCCCTGCAATGCAGGGACCCTTGCACCATGGCACAAAGGTGCCTGAGTTGACACATGGCAGCCCATTGTGCACCAGCACAGGGGAAAAGGAGAGGAATAAAACGTGTCACATAGAAATGGTGCATTCCTGCCTTTTTCTTTTGCCATAGGGCAGCACAGCAGGAAGGCCTGTGGCGTTGCCCTGTGGCAAAATATTGTAAATAAGGCCCTGTGTGTTCAACCCTATCTACATCAAACTGACATTACTGCTAGTATTATTCCAGAGTTGAGGAAGTTGGACTGTAAGCACCTGCTCTCACAGGAGCCCACTTTACATTGTAGATGCACCTAACATGGGAGCTCACCTCACTCCCTCCTTTCACTTCTAACCTGGCAGTCTCTTGAACCTTCAAAGGAGAGCTAACAAATGCCAGGTCCTCCCCTAAGCACGGATGTGGCATCTTTGATCCATGAACAGATGCTGGTTTCGATCTGTTGTTTGTTACAGAAACCTGTCGTCCAAGATGCCTGATGCTGACATGCACATTGCCCTCCCAGATGCTTCTAACATCACAGGCTCTGATCACGTGGCCAGGAGGGGAGGGGGTGCATCATTATTATCAGGAATCCTAGTCACCGCAAACATTGCAGAGCTACCTCTATAATGTATTAAATGCAAAGTGTCATTCTCGCGTACTACTTCCTGGACATTTCTCTGGATTTAAAACCCCCAACCCTGCCAATGAGTGCCCTGTTTGGGTTCACACCTTCCAGGAGTTTGTTGGACATTGTGGACTACTTTCACCTAAGCATATCTCTCTAGGTATGTAACGACTCATCTACAGCTGTAAACATAAAGCAGCCATACATTAGATATATTTTTTCTGAAACTAGGTCTTTTGATAACTCTACCAACTCTACAGTGACGTGGGCCAACCACTTTCGCAGAGGAGCAGAAGGCTTAGCACCCTACATGACCCAAATCACCAAGCAGGATGCTGAACACAGGACCAGATGGAACGGTTGCAAGAGGTTCAACTCCCTTGTAGCAACTCAGCTCTTTACTAACTTCTCCTCCCTCGAAAGCTTGTAGTCATTAGAACCTCCTTTGGTCCAATTGAATGAACACCTTGCTAACCTGTCTTCGCACTTTGTACCATTCACCGCAGTGGCATTCTCTACTAGCAGGTATGCCAAAAGATGCGTCATTCTTTATCCCAACTGTTCACCTGTTGGGGGGTAAGTATTCTCTAGAAGACAAACTATCCACTACACTGTTTAAAACCAGTCTCCAGACCACTAAAAAACATGCTCTATTGCTTCTCACCTCACCGCTTCACCAGCCCCACTCCCGGACTTCTTTCAAGTAGCCTGGTGGATTTTGGCCCCTGCCTGTCTTGCTACCACTTTAGTGCCCTCTTAAGCACCTTTCAATATAAAGTTATGTCGATTTTTGAAGAAATTAAATGTTCATGCCCTTTAATCTCGATGCCAGGTAACTTCTTGAGAAACATTCACTCTATGCCACTGAATCAGCTACCTGCTGCATGCACAGCTGGCGACCTTTCAACTATCCTCAGCTTCAACTCAGGAGGATGACCCTTGCTCTCTCAATGGCATTAAAATCCTTGGTAAAAGACACATAATTGATGGACGGAATGCAGAACAAATCAAAGCATTCACCCCCAGTCAAGAGATCTGGGTCAAATCCATCATTCTTTTGCTCACCATGCCACCCCAGTTTAGACCTGGCCATATGCAAATCAGTCTTGACCCTGTGCCTCATGGGAACAGTCCAGCCCGAACTGCCAAGCCAGATCCTCTCTGGACCGGAAACAAGTATCCTAGGACCGGTTTCGGGGTTTAATCCCTCTTCAGCCAGGATAGCTTGATTCCAGTGGCACAGTGAGCCCAGGACCCACATCTGGGCATACCTGGTGCACTTAGGGCGAGAAAGCAAAAGACACACAATTGATGGACGGAATCCTTGGTGCCTGCTTTAGCCCCAAAGATATGCATTGCTATCAACTCCTCCTTGCAGATGGCACTACTTATCATTTCTGTAAGGAAGGCGTAGTTTCACAGCTCCTGAAAGAAGTCAACGTAAACCCTAACGAGATAAAAGAAACTTCACACCCATCACCCTCCTTGCAGCCCTCTCAAAGATTATGGAACATTTTGTAGAGAGATGGCTAACCAAGAGGCTAGAAAACCTCGACCTGTTAGATCTGTCTTAGATTGGCTTTAGAGAAAGCCACAGCACCATGACCACCTTAATGATGGCCAACCTCCCCTTAGGACCACATGGAATAGGGGGCTCTGGACGGTCACCTTATGTTGGACCTCTCCTTGGTTTCCTTTAAAGTTGGAAAGATAAAAGGTCCTCTTAAAACCTTACAAAAGTATAAAAGAAGAGAGAGAAAGAAAAGTTTAGTTTAAACAAGCTCTTGCTAAGTAGCGATATAGATTCCAATATGAGCGAAAATATCAATCATGTTAGAGAAAGTAGCAGCATTCACTTACGTCATAAGAAATTGATTACAACGTGAAATAGAAACAAATATCAGCACCAAAACCCCCAAAATAACCACATTTAAAAAATACATTCTCACAATACCTGCATCCCAAGAACTGCATAGTTTACATCTGTTTTCTATCAGCCAATATCCGCATCGCCTGGATTTTCAAACTAATCATAGCCCAGCCCTTGGAATCTTAATTTTAGCATGTCAAATTCTGGAACCTCAACATCTGCATTTAAAAATGTGGATTTCTACCATTATTCTAATGCCAACATCTGAATTTGAAGAAAAAAACTGCTTGTCAACAGCTACATCGAATATTCGTATGCCACCAACTAAATACTGAAACTATGAAGTTCAACACTTGTATTCCCCAAATATCTCTGTACCACATATAGCGCCTAACTTACAACAAATCACATGCCAGCACCTACATTCTCATACTAATGCATTATATCATACTGTCTGCATGGCCTTCATTGCCAAAATAGCCACAAGCCAGAAACCCCCACAAAATAACCAAATGCCAACAACTCAGTTACAAAACTGTTTGCATGCCAACATCTTAAGACAATAAATAACCACATCCCAACAATTAGGTTTCACAAATAGCTAAATGCTGTTAACTGGATTCCCCCAAATAACCACATTCCAACACCTGGATCCCCACAATGCCTGTAAGCCAAATCTGAGCTCCCACAATAACACCCAGATATCACAAATAACTCATAGATTTCACAAACTACTTAATGCTGAAAACTGAATTCCCCCCCAAAAAACACATCCTAATACATGGCTACTCACACTATCTGCATGGTAACATTTAGGTTGCCGAAGTAGCCATATTTGAACACATGGAGTTCATTGATTTCTGCCGGAAAAGGTCATATGCAACTTTCTTCCTTTACTTCCCATTCCGTTGGAAACCAGGACATTTAACTCTCATTGTGTGCTGCGTGTTCTATGTAATTCAAACCTACATTTATAAAATACCAAATCCTGGATTCCCAGAATAAGTGCATAAAAACAATTGTAAATACCTACATACCAACACCTCGACTTCCAAAAAATGTCTATACTAACACCGAGGAATAATAGTGAGCCAACACTTACATTTTGTACAGAATTACATGCCCTATCTGGATTGCCACTGTATGTCTAATTAGACCTGTGGATCTGCCAACATCTTGATGCCCAGAAATCGACAATCCAACACCTTGGGTTACCTACTACCTGCTTAGTCGATCGCATATCCCTGCTACAGCCAGTGGCGTGACACAAAATGAGGGGCCCCCTTGCAAAATGCAAAGAGGGGCCCCTGAGTCTCCCATATCTCACAGATACTCCTTGGCCGAGGCCTGGTTGGGTGCCCCCTGTTGGTTGTGTGGGCCCCTGAAGGTTTAGTGCCCTCTCCCCACTTGCGCCATAGGTACGCCCTGGCTCCAGCTATCTATGAGCACCTTTGATTTTCAATAGATTTACAACCGCAGGCATAGGTGGAACCTCCCACCATATTTCACATCTTGGTCCATGTGTTTTATTCCCGGTCTTTGCCCTGGCCTCCTCCCCTCGCATCCACCTGATGACCTCTACCTGTCAGCGAGCTGCACATCCAAGCTTCTTCAATGAGTGGGACGTAAGAGCTTGTCAAAGACAACATGCTTTATTCCTCTGCACTTTCTGCTTCTGCAAGCACTCGTCTCATCCGCCCCAGATGTGAATTCTCTCTTAGTGGAGACTATAAATGTTTAAAGACCGACCCTCTGCCTGGGCCCCTTCTTCCCGCGCTCCTGGCCGCCTCCTTGACATGGTCTGAGGCTGCCGCAGTCAGCACAACAGGCACAGGCGGGCATGAGGGTGTCCTGTGTAAAGTGAACCCCTAATTGCCTGTGGCACTTTAGAACTTCTTTTGGGGGAGGTGATTTCCATTATGTAATTTGTATTCTGCATCTGCAGGTCTTTCGTTTTGTAAACACCCAGCTAATTGGCTCTCATCAAAGCCTCGTCCCCGTGGCAGGGATCGGGTGGGCGCTCGGGGATGCGCGCGCTGTCATCTCCCATCTGCTCATTGCCACTTGGATGATTCTGCCTTCTTCAGAAGCGGTGCCCAGGCTGGCAGGTGGCTGTACTTCACCAGGTCCCAGAAGGCACGGAACTGCTGATCATGTAAATTGCATGTTCTTTTCTTGTTTTAATGGCTTCGGCTCACTTTTCTTTCACTCCCCAAAGACAGAGCTGTGTCCAGGCTGACAAATCCCAGGCGGTAGTCAGACTACGGCGAAGAAGTGCACGGCGGTCATGATCACTCGGTGCTAACAAGCTGCCCAAAGGGGGGTTCATTTTAAGTGTAGAACGTCACTAGTCATGGATTATTATATTGCCCGGCGTATTTTAGTTTCGGAAATACACTAAAGTACCAATAAATGCTAAGTTTCCATCCATAGTGTGTTTATGGGGGGGGTCTTATGGACCAGCCACCGAGAGAAACTCTCAAAAGGGCTGGTGCTGTCCCGTCTAGACCCCTGCAAGATGGCATGCATGGACACCAGCCAGAAATGAACATCCCAAAACTGCCAAGATGGTAAAGCCAAGAGAGTGGACAAGCCGCTAACCGACCAAGACTCCCATAGCTTCACTGTGCCATAGGACTCAAGTGGGACCTCCCTCGTGGGCCGGGTTATTCCCATTGGAGAGGGACTAAGCCTGGTTCGCATAGGGATGGTCTCGGTCTATGGTGGCACATTGAGCTGAAAAACAAGGAACTGAAGTGGGGTCAGCAGTAGTGGGTGAGGCTAATTCAAGCACTTCAGCCAATAATGTTTTGCTTTTCTCAAGATTCTACTTAAACCAATCAAAAAGCAAGCATTGGTCCAGCCAATAGGTCTCACCTATGTGAGAGCTATTGGTTTTGAAAAGGTGTTTTAGTCATGTTGTACACCATTGTGGTCGCTGTTCCGCATGTCTAAAAGTTAGTGGCGTGGGGTGAGGTAGATCAGAGAGTGTTACCCCCTCTCCAATCTACCTGGAGTAGATTTGAGTGGCATGTGGTAGATTAGAGTGTAGTGGAGTGGGGTAGATTGGGACGAGTGGAGTGGGGTAGATTGACATGGGGTAGATTAGGTGCATTATAATAAGGTAGAATGAAATGGAGTGGGGCAGATTTGAGTGGCATGTGGTGGAATAGAGTGAAGTGGAGTGGGGTGTGGTGTGGTAGATTGAGGTAGAGTCGAGTGGGGTAGATTCGGTGAATTTGAGTTGGTAGACTGACGTAGAGTGAAACAGGGTAGATTGGAGTGGTGTGGGGTGCAGTGGAGATGGATAGATTAGAGTGGAGTTGAGATTGGAGTGGAGTGGAGTGAGATTGAATGGGCAAGACTCAGAGTAGAGTGGAGTGGGGTAGAATGGAGTGGATTAGAGCAGGGTAGATTGGACTGGAGTGGGGTAGACTGAAGCTGTATGATTGGAGTTGGGTAGATTGGAGTGCAGTGGGATGGATTGCAGTGGGGTGGGGTAGATTGCAGTGGTGTGGATTGGGGTAGATTGGGGAGGGATAGATTGGAGTAGGGTAGATTTGGAGTGGAGCGGGGTGGAGTAGACTGGAGTGGGGTAAATTGGGGTGGAGTGGATTGTATTGCAGTGGAGTGTGCTTGATTGGAGTGGAGTGTGGTAGAGTGGAGTGGGGTATATTTTGTGCATTGAAGTAAGTGTGGTAGATTGGAGTGGAGTGGGGTAGACTGTGGTAGATTGTAGTGGTATAGATTGTAGTGGGGCAGATTGTGGTGGAAGGGGTAGATAGTGGTAAAGTGGGATAGATTGTGGTGGAGTGGGGATACATTGGAGTGGAGTGGGGTAGATTAGAGTGGGTGGAGCTGGATAGATTGCACTGAAGTTTGGAGTGGAGTGGGGTAAATTGGAATTGAGTGGGGTAAATTGGACCGGGCTAGATGAAGTTGAGTGGAATGGAGTGGGTTAGATTGGAGTGGAGTCGGGTAGATTGGAGTGGAGTGGGTTGGACTGGGGTACATAAGAGTGGGGTGGATTGGGGTATATTGAAGTGGATTGGAGTGGAGCGTGGTAGACTGGGTGGATTGGAGCAGCGTGGGGTAGATTTGAGTGGAGTGCAGTAGATTGGGATGGAGTAAGGTGAGTTTGATTGGGTTAGATTGAGTGGAATGGACTAGATTGGACTGGAGTAGATTGGAGAGGGGTAGATTGAGGAAGAGTTGAGTGGGTCAGATTGGATCGTAGTGGAGTGGATTGGGGTAGATTGGAGCGTAATGGTGTGGACTGAGCTAGAGTGGGGTACATTGGGGTAGAGTGGGGTACCCTTTCTAAAAACGACTGCAGTGCACCGGCTCCCAGTGGAAAATCAACCTCAAAGCCTTGTGCACCATGAACGGAACCTGCGGGGTTGCCTACATAAGCTTACTTCACACTACACCATTGGCACAGGGCAGTCTACCATGTCATATTCAAGTGGATTAAATACAAAAGCGGATTCAGAACCAGACCACATCCTTAAAATAAATTACTAAGCATGCTCCCATGGGCTATTCCGGCTATGGAAAGTCACAGAATAGTTCGCCACGACTGGCATTAATTTGAAGAGTCTGCCCACAAGGGACTACCCTTTGATGTCGCAGCATTCAGTGAACCTGGTGCTGCAAATTGGCCACATTAAGAAATAAATACGTACATACATTCATCTAAAAATAAACAACTACAGACATAGTGCTAAAACGTTTTATTAACCCAGTAGGGGTACATAGCTTCCACTATTAACTAGCCTCAGTGAACTGTTCAGTGGCACGCGACACGCTGAGACTGAACAAAACACACAACAAAATTAAAACAAATAAGCTGTTCTTGGCAGGGTGCAAGTACTCTAAAGGATGTCTCTGCCGGGGTCTCACACCCAACACTGCAGAATAATCAAACTCTTTTGCAAGCCGCAAAAGAACAGAGAATACAAATTATGTAAATTGAATTGTATTTTCTTGCTTTTGTGATTTCAGTTCACTCTTATGTGACTCCCCAAAGACTCGCGACACAAAAATGTCCCTGTGCAGCAGCAGGACAATCTACAGCAACTACGAATATATCGTGATTAAAACAACTGTGTTTATTTGTGCTGCAGTGTACCTTTTATTTCTCCTTTTGTTTTGGGGTAAACATTAGGCAAATTCTTTGTAAGTGATAAAAACCTTGATTTCGGAAATGGTGTGCATCATATTTTGCCCCTAAATTCAAAGACAGCAGCATGCCACTTTACCTCTATTCGCAAAAAGGGAACAATTATATTCCTGTATGCAAAACTATGTTGCCTCCCTGTGACTGGCTGATTGTCTCTTCTGAATAAAGCAGCCATCGTGAAATGGCGCCCTTTGTTAAGCACTGCATTGGTGTACATTCACAAAGAAAGTAACTGTACGGCAAGTAAAACATCATATAATCTTGTATTGCTAGGTGGGTCTTGCAAAGGTCACAGCAGTACTTATACTTCTTATCACCATCCAACACTAGAGAGTACCAGATGCAGATACAAAGACTAATCTATGCAGAAATCCAAGGTTCTCAGTTTGATGGAATCCTACATATCCTACACAGTCTAAATTGTTTGGTTTTGGGTAAACCTATCCAAGAACTTAATGGTACGAGCAGAACTGAGGGAAATATATCGATCATCCCACTCTTTATCTCTCCCGACTTACAGACCTGGTTAACCTTTTCAAGGTTAACCCTACAGGTATACTGATAATACCCAGATCATCTTAAAACTGGAAAAACTTTCTAAGATTAAGACCTTTAGCCTTGGAAAATGCCTGTTCATAAAATGGCATTGGATGCTAAAGAATCATCTTAAGCTTACCTCCTTAAAAATGGTAGTACTCATTTGTGGAATATAGCAAAATTATGACCACCTATCTGCTTGCATCCAAGAGCTAGGACCATCACCAACCTCATCAAAGAGGGTGAAGGACCTTAGTTTGGTCATAAACCCCAGCCTCTCGCTCTAGACCTATGCTAATAAAGTGACCAGAAATGCATTCCTCATTGTGAGAACTGTATGTCGCATCTTCGCTTACATAGGTCTCTCGTACAGGATTCAGACCTCAATTATCCTAGTGATTTCACATCTCAATTATGCGAATAGCCTCTACATCGGACTTCCTGAATTACTAATAGACCATCTGAAATTAACTAATGACCTACTGTTCACAAAATCAAGGTTCAGATAGCTTAAAATGTACTCCGGTTTGTATATATAGTGTAAAAAACTGTCCCTCGCACTGTCCTTCGCTTCATATGTAAAATACTGCTAGATGCCGCTACCTCAAGCCTGGAGCACATTTCCGATCGTCAAACACAAGACCAAAACATGCTGTGCATAGTGGACACCTCAAGAAAGACTTTCTTCCAACCGTACCCAACAAACAGAGTAACTACATAATCAATAAATGAAAAAGCGATTTCAGAGCTGCAAACAAAGATAGGAAAGAGCTGCACAAATGCTATAATTCAAAACAAAACATTGCCTAGGAAATGTTGACTCAATGTAAGGATCATAACTTTAAGTTACTGCTTTTGCCAGAGCTTTTGTGATCTAGGTGTTCAAGGCAATCAGGTAGTGAAAAGAAGCAAGAAGGTAAGTACTTCAATTCTTTATTTATAATTCTCAAACAAGACAGGAGCAACGACCGCAGGTCTCTCATCAACTCCTCAGCTCAACTGTCATTCTTCCCCACCGTACCTTCTGTGCTGGAATTCCACAGTGGTGGAAATTCCTTACAGTAAGCAAAGGCACGGTACATAATAAATATACATAAGCAACATAAAAATACATATGCAACCCAACACATCTTCCTCCTCTGCAAAAGAAAACAATTAAAAAGAAAACAGAACAATAAAAAAAATTAAACATACTAATGCATAACATAATCATGAAACTTTTAGGAACCCTTGAAACTCTGGACAAAGGAACACGGGTATTAGAACCATGAGCCATTTCATCTTGACGATGGTGAGGTGCAGAACTATTATGCATCAAAAGATGGGGTGACTTGGAAACTGATATCTTGTTTTTGTTCCACCACCTTCCGTCCTCTAATTGCACTGTAACTCTTTCAATAGACTTAAGATCAGAGAACTTGGATTTACTCTAAGGCACGATACGAGCACATTTGACCCTAACTCAATCACCAACTTTCACATTAAGCTCTCTAGAACTTTTTTGAACGTACTTGTTTTGGGCCTATACTCTTTTCTGCTCTACTTCTTTTATCTTATCTACCGGTAGACCAAACTCACCCATCCACTTCCTTAAAAATTTGGAAGATGGGAGACAGCCCCTTAGTAAGATAAAAGGAGAAACTTCGGTATCAGAATTTGGGGTGGTACGTACGGCCCACAACACATTTTGAAGTTCATTTTTGCAATTTAGACAACTGCCTTTAGACAATTGTATGTTGTCCTTAATTACTCTGTTGAATCTCTCTACAAGACCATTACTCCTAGGGTTATAAAGTAAGGTTTTGGTGTGTTTAATACCCATGAAGCTTACAAATTTCTCAAATTCCGAAGAAGCAAATTGGCAGCCATTGTCTGAGACTATTTCATCTGGAACACCTTCCCTGGCAAATAAAAATTCAAGAAATTCTACTACACAAGAAGTAGTGGGATCCTTTACAAATTTCAACTCCGGCCAACGACTGTGGTAATCTATTACAACTATAACATATTCCAAAACACCACTATCAGACAGAGATAGAGGGCCAATAATGTCAATAGCCAGTTTGGACCAGGGCTTGGAAGGACCACTCACAGCTTGAACAGGACTAGGTACTGTCACTTGAGACTTGTCACTTACAGCACAATGTAAACAGTCCCTCGTAAAATGCTCTACTTGCTTGTCGAGACCGGACCACCAAAACTGCTCTCTAATCCTTCTCTTCATGGCACGCATACCAATATGGCCTTCATGAACTAAAGTAAGAACCTTGATTCTCATACTCAAGGGAACCACAAGTAAAGAAGAGCGATATAAAAGCCCATTTACAATAGAGAGTTCATCAAAAACATGCTTAAATTTACTAATGGTTTCATCATTCAAACATTCTGTGGTCCAACCTGTGTGAATCATACTCATAAGCTTTTTAATGTCTAAGTCAGTATCATACGCATCTCTCCATTCACTTTCTAAAATGGCTCCATCTGAATGAAATACAGCGTAACAAAATATCTCCGACTCAGATTCTTTATCGTCATGAAAATCTACATCAAAAGTACTTCCCGGCATCCTGGACAAACGATCTGCTCAAATGTTACGTTTTCCAGGCACATAATCGACACTGAAATTATGTTCTAACAATCTGTACTGCCACTTTGCAATTCGAGGAGTGGCTTTATCTCCTCCTTTGGTGGTAAAGAGTTGGACCAAAGGTTTATGATCCACTCTAACAGTAAATTTGGAGCCCCATGGATACTTTTTAAAATGAACAATCCCCCATCAGCAAGCTAACGCTTCGCGTTTTATCACTGAATAAGTAGCTTCAGCACCTTTCAGGCCTCTTGAAGTAAAAGCTATCATCTCATCCCTGCCATCCCTATGCTGCATGAGTACAGCACCGAGACCCTACTGACTGGCATCTGTCATGATTATTGTGTGATCATTGATGTCAAAAGGTTTGAGAGGGACAGAATGTGCAATCTCTTTTTTGATTGTGTGAAATTCCTCATCACAGTCAGCATTCCATTTATAAATTACATTTTTGTTTAGTAAATTTCTCATATGGATTGCTTTTGCAGAACAATTAGGTACAAATCTTGCATAGAACTCGATGAGTCCCATGAATGATCTCAACTGATCTTTATCACTAGGTGCACAAAAATCCTCTATAGCCTTAACTAGACTGAATTTAGGTTCGACACCCTTGGCAGAAATTATATAGCCTAAATAATCTACAGAGGTCACATTTAATTTACATTTTTCAAGACTCAAA
This sequence comes from Triturus cristatus, assembly GCF_964204655.1. NCBI lineage: Eukaryota > Metazoa > Chordata > Amphibia > Caudata > Salamandridae > Triturus > Triturus cristatus. The sequence continues at coordinate 1,138,616,476 of NC_140592.1, forward strand.
GTGCCACCTTTTTCTTTTAGAATGGAAAAAACATGACGCAATCTTTCATTGTGTTGAACCTGATTAGAACCATGAACCAACACATCGTCCTGGAACACCATCACCCCAGGAGTATCCTTGAACATGCTTTCCACAAATCTTTGGAAAACTGCTTATGCAGAAGCAAGTCCAATGGCATTCGTTTGTATTGGAACAAACCCTCCGGGGTAATGAACGCAGTGTAGTGTCTAGAATCAGGGTGTAAATCAATTTGTTGGTAAGCTGATGTCATATCATGTAAACTGAAGTATTCACCATTCTTAAGGGTAGTGGTCATCTCAGTGATGTTTGGCAAAGGGTGTTGGTCAACCCAGATATTGCAATTCAGATCACGAAGATCAACACACATGCGCAACGCACCATTGGCCTTACAGGCTAAAACAATGGGTGAAACCCAATCAAAAGACTCAATGGGTTCTATGACATCGCTGGAGCATAGTTTATTTTATTCTTTTTTAAGTGCATTTTGTAAGGCCAAAGGTACTCTGCGAACTTTATGTACTGCAGGTTTGACATGATCAATTAATCTGACTTTGTGTGTGAATCCTTTAAATAGACCCAATTTGTCATTCAAAATTTCAGGATACATTGACTCCCATGCATTTTCTTTTACCATTTGTACACAAACTAAATCTTTCTTCAAAATGACTTGTTCAGGATCATTTGGATCCAAAATGATCGCTAAATTACCTTGGTCGTTCCACCGTAATAAACATGTATCATCTTTAGCTACGTAAAGTACACCTTGAGCATTACTGCCTTTAAAACACAAATTTGCATAAAATTCACCAAATACTTCAATGGTTTTACCACCATAAGCAATGGGATAAACAGATGAATGTTCTAAAATAGTACCCTGAGATTGAAACAAATCATCACATATTTTATCACTTATGATTGTAAATGGAGATCCAGAGTCAGCTAACACCTTGATTTCTTTTCCATTCACAGATAAGGTACATAAGGGTCGTCTTCTTCCTTGTGATACAGTAGAAACAATGTCAGTGCTGTGACATTCTGTTATTAGACAAATTTGATCCTTCTCACTTGAAGATGATTCACCTGTGAGTTGCTCAACATTTTGAAAAAGAGTGGGTAAATGGTGCATTTTCAAGCAAGTTTGAGAAGCAAGAAGGTTAATAAAGCAATTGTGAAAGTGCAGTTATTACGTTGATAAAGGGATGTCTATAATAACATGTAGATAGAAATGTTTCTGAAACTAGGCCCTGCCAGTGCCACGCACCTCTGAGCAATATACACTAATGGCGGGTGTGCTTGTGAAGTTCACTCACTAAGCCCTCACATACACTCTGTGACCCATACACTGTCAGCCAAGCTGTCTCTCAAAGTGTAAACAGGCACAAAGTCTTGGGGGCTCAACAGCCTTTCCCCAACTTGGCTTTAACGAGCCAGTGTTGAGATTTCTGGCACAACAGGCAGCTGGTGAGGTCCACATTGACGGTTTTATGTGCAATCTTCCACGCCCGCCTCAGCCAGTACTAGTGCAGCGTGACACTGCACGCACTCAATTTTGCAATTGCCGTTTTACCTTGATGAGACAGCTCAGTGGGTTCATGCAGCTGCTGCAGGGATCAAGAAGATCACAAGCTCCATTCCCGGGTGAGCTGTCCCAGCCTACTATAGTACCAAGATAGAACTGAAGAGGGAAGTTATCTGTTAGTGAAACAGCATATTAAAAGATGTAAATCATGGCTTCCCCACTAGACCAAGTCATGTGAATAGGTGCCCAGTTGCCTTCCTTATCTTTTAAAATCAAAAGCGGTTCACAACAGGTTAAACGCTTGAATACAGCGCTACACAGTTGGCTGCTAGCGCTGGGAAGCAGACACACGTGATATGTACCTAGCTATGAAGCTGAAAGGCAGAGGCAGAGAGTGAGTGTTGTAAAGAATAAGTAATTATTCACTGAATAATATGGTATAGACAATACAAATAAAAAACTGTAAAGCCCTAACCTTGCACTCATTGGAACGCCCCAACTCCTCAATATGATGCGAGATACAGAGCCTCAGCTTCCAAAGAACCTACAATTCTTGCTTTCACCTGGAGACTGCGTGGGCGTTTCACAAACATTCTGTGCCAATCAACCAGCACACTGCATTGTATTAAGAATTATGCTCCTATAGTGATGTATGCAATAACATAATTTCATTCGGGTGAAAAAAGACAGAGAAAATGCAAATGCAACATTTGCGTTACTAAGATTATAACATTGCACTTCGAAAAGACTTCATATTACAGTAATTTATATAATATTAGAATTCTATTAGTATGTTACACATATGACGTCACCCCTGCAACATTGCTCAGCGTTTACTTTAAGAGAACTGCTGACCGAGGCATAAAAACAAAATAAAACATACATTTAATGTTACCGTGCAGACATTGGCTACATTATGCAGGGGCACACAATGCATGTATTGCCATATCCCAACAGAGGGCCCTTTATGCAGCACTTTTAGTTCCTCTGCATCTTGTGGGAGACGGCTCCAGAAGGTACCATTATGTTTCTTTTAAAAGAAAATTAGCCGTACACACACTGCTCCTGTCGAAGGTAAAGATCCCCCCTGTTGCGCCTCCATTACTCAACACAGCACTTCACTGCTGGAGGAAGGCCCTTCTTTACACCCCAGCTGTGCTTCCATATGCTGGTAACATCCCACTTTTGGATATACCGACCGCCGGGGGCAGGCTCATGATGGCCCGGCTAAGCGTGTGCGCGGATGCGGGAGTGTCGGAGGTTGGGTCACTGTTTGGCAAGGGTACCCTCCTGGATCATGACGCCTTTGTACAGGTCACTGGTGTACCGGACCGACTTTATCTAACCCATGTAGCAGTCTCTCATTATGTTGAGACGACATGGGTGCCCCAACGCACTGCACCCCTACAACACAAGCTGGTAAGAACTCTCTATTATATGGGGGAGGGCAGCCATCTCATTAAATGGCTATACAATGGTATCCATGTGCAGGCTTCCATTCCACTGACCGACCTTAGAACAAAATGGTCAGAGACAACCGACATCGCACTGACCGATAAAGCTTGGGCGAGTATTCTGGAACACCCTAAGCGTGTGTCCCGCAATGCCAGACTGAAATTCATACAGTGCATGGTGTTACACAGATCCTACTTAACCCCAAAACGTTCACTTAACCGCATGTTTCCGGACGCCCACCATCACTGCCCACGCTGCAGACATGAGGAAGCAGGCTTTACTCACATGGTTTGGGCCTGTCCCCACCTCCGAGAATACTGGGGAGGGATCCGCACTGCACTTGGGGAGATCACACACTTACAGCTCACGGATATTATACTGGAATGCCTACTGGGCCTCCGTAAGCGCACCAGTGCCTTGAAGGTTCCACTGCGTTTGCTTGACCTTGCCCTCATACTGGCCATACAAGCAATTACCATGAGATGGAAATTCCCTAGATGCCCTACCTTACATGCATGGCAAGATGAGGTGGTACGATGGTGCGGTGCCGAAAGCACGGCATTCAGACACGAAGAGACCCGCGGACTGCGTAAACATCTCATTTCCATGGAATGGGACCTCATGTTGGAAAGTTTAAAGCGTTAGATCTTCACCCCCCATATCCCACTCCTATCCCGTAGTGTACCCAATGCTCTGCGATTCCTGGTTAAAGGGGAAGCTCAGGATCCCATACTCGCTTCCGCGGTACTCCAGTAATATCTGCGGCCGGGAGCCCACACACACCTATACCAGGTTGAATTATACTAGATGTGGAAAAGTAGGTCTGTTATCTTGCCATTCACTCCGCCATTTTGTGCTATACCCTTCATGACTGACCTTCTCTCTCTTTCACGTTCACTCTGGAGCTCCACTTTTGACCTCCCACATTCCTGCACGGACGCTCACACCCTGTTCGTGCTTTGACCTGCGACAAACTGACCAGCCCATGCTCAACCAGTCGGACAGGGAGTTTCCCAGATGTTCATCGTCCTCACCCTGCACACCATGCCCTGCAGGCGTCCAACAGCTACCATCTGCAGGCCTATCAGATTGACCTCTGCTTGCTGTGTAATCATTCCTCTCACCTGTGCCCTGCAGGTGTCCACAACTACCATCTGCGGACTTATCTGATTCAACTTTACTTGTCGTATAAACATGCTTTTTGCCTACACCCTGCACGGGCCTCACCGCTACCATCTGTGGACTTATTAGATTAACCTTTGTTTGACATATAATCATGCCTTTTTCACCTATGCCCTGCAGGGGCCAAACAGCCACCACCTGCTGATTGTATCATAACTGACCATTGCTTGTCTGTAAATTATTGGTGTTTGTTATTGTTCACCTAGCGCGCACAGGGTGGGGATGAAGGGTATATAAGGTGCAGAAGCAAAGCACTCAGGAGATTGCCTCCTCAGACAAGCTGCGGGTGTCTGTTGCCGATGCTCTCTCTCCATCTCATGAGATTGTAATAAATATCCTTTCTCTCGGCGCTCCAGTGTTGGTCTCAGTTTGTATCCCGGACCCGTTGACGAAGGGTGGACCCTGCACCTTTGGGTGGTCCCCCAAAAGACCCCCAAATCCACAATTGGCACCCAAACGTGAGGCCCGATCAGCGACGCAGCTGCCCGGTCGAGGGGTCCCGACGAGGAAGTTGAAGGGACGGTGGTGGGGCATGCCTACGCGAAAAAGACCCTCGTCCTCGTAGCCACCACACGACCTTCACTACATCCAAAAAGACCCCCGCAAGTGGCTCCGGTCCTGACTCGGGCCCCCGATAGACTTCGACGATCTTTGCAGTAAAGAGACTGCCTGGAGAACGAGACAAAGGATTCTGGTAGGGTCGCTGGTTTGCGACACCTTTTTGTTATTTGTTTGGTTAGCTGGTTTACTTCGGTAAGAAGTCACTCTTTGCAAACAGTGATACTGGGCGGGTAATGTGGACTTTTTGTCCGAACTAGAAATTTGTAGAGACGTTTTTTAACATAGAAAAACATGCCCGCGTTTAGTAAATTTGCACGATGGTTTGGTTGTTGTATATCTCGATCGAGGGTGTTGGTAGATAGTCAGCCGGCTCCCCCGGAAGGTACCTCAAGTAAGGATATGTACATAAAATACGGTATTTCTCCCATAATGTATAATTCATTATGGCATAAATACACGTCCAAGGATAAAGAGACTCAGTGGCCCATATATGGTTCTTTTGAATCTCACAAAATTGAGGTTGTAGAAATACAGCTCTTTAGACGAAGGTCGCGACAAGCTATGTTTGACGCGCTGGGCCAATGGAGAAAGGAGGGAGCTGAAAGAGAGAGAAGGGCTCAGGCGAGGCTACAGAAAGAGGCTTGAAAAAGCGATAAACAGACATTAATAGAATTACAGCAGGAAAATGTTGCATCCAATCTTGCACGCACAGACAGAGAACACAGGTTGAATGTGTCTGGTCAGTATCCTGTGCGTCATACACCACTAGCGCAAGCAGACCCCCATGAAGAGGAGCTTCTCCTCCATCCATTGCCACCACCGTACCATTTCCCTCCCCATCCTATCCCACGGCCGGCCGATGGAAATGTACCCTCTGAAAATGCACAACCTCTGCCTCCCGATCCCACTGCCCCTCCCGCTCAATCTGACCCCGAGACCACATCTTCTGCTCGATCCCACGCACCCCGCATTACATCCGCACAGAAACAGGCCTTGGATGGTCTAGTTCGCACCTGCCTGGAGGATCTTTTCACCTCTAGCCAAGTCTGTGCTATCTATGAGGCCTATGCACCACCTCAAAAGGGCTACTTCCTACAACAATTTGCTTGTGAAGTATTCTCTCTTTATGAGAAACACCACGAAGTGACACCAGCAGACCATGTTAGAGGATTGTATCGTAAGTTGACAGAGGGGGGAGGAAGTGCTGAGGAAAGCAACAGTTTGTTAGCACTCACTCTATAAATGATGGAGGGTCTAAGGAGAGACCAGGAGGAAGAGGAAAAGCCACTAGTAATCGAGGGTGCGACTGGAGGTCGTATGGCACCAATAAGGGAAGCAGCTCCAGTCTTTGTCCCCGCTCGAGGGGCAGGTACTGCTGAGGGACTGGATAGTCCAGATGCCAAAAGTAGGACGTTATATAATTGGGTGTACACTCCGTGGCTTCGAGCTGACATCTTAGCTTTCAAAAAGGACTTGCCTGACCCCTGGAAGAATCCTACGGGATTCTACGAAGGGCTGGACACGGTTATTACCACTTATACGATGACACTGACTGACAAAGATCAGTTCTTTGGGTTAATTCTGCCCCCAGATATTTGGAGACCCACAAGGAAAGTTGACGATGAGGCCTTGTTCAAACATAAGTGGGAGGATTTGACGACAATGGATAGGGACAGAAATCCAGGTGAAAGGCCTGCAGAAGCTATTTTAGAGCTGCCAGGTAACATAGTAAAAAAAATTGAAGGCCACAATTCCAGCTAGGAAAGTAGATTGGACAGCCATCACTGCTTGTAAACAAAAATCTGAGGAAACTACATCTGACTACTTCTCCCGCCTCAGCCAGGTGTTTATTGACTATAGTGGACAGGACTCGACGACTGAGACAGGTCGACACTTACTAGTTCAGACTTTTGTTAAAGGATTGTCACCACCCATCTCCACAAAGTTACAGAGTAGCAAAAGCACGTGGCCTGCTGCAACACCCACACAGATCTTGACTATGGCCCAATATTATGAACATCTGCAGAATAAGATAGAGGAGGAAAAAGATAAGAAAAGAAAAGAACTTAAAGAAAAAGTAATGCTTTCCCAAATAAGCATCAGCGGGGGAGGAAACGGTAGCGGTCCACAGTATAATTATATGCCCGCAACTGCTTGAACACACCCACCCCCACATCAACTGTCCCAGGACCAATGCGCATATTGTAAGGAAACAGTCCACTGGCACGCAGATTGTCCTCTTTTACAGCGAAATACAATGGGTCGGGGAAGGGGACTGAGTAGAGGTAGAGGAAGAGTCCCACCCTCCAACGGACAACGCCCCAATGTCTTCGATAACAATGGACAGGCTTTTGCACACGATTTTTCTGGTGACCACTTCCCTGACAATGAATTTGCATGAGACAGCCAGGGACAGGGAAAGGAACCAGTGGAGCTTCCAGTTGATCAATCAGGGCCCTATGTCACAGCTTCAGTTGTTGGAACTCAGGGCAAATTCTTGGTCGTCACTGGGGCCTCTAGAAGTGCCCTCTCACCTAAGCTGATTCCTAGGGCGCCCCTGTCTGGCTTATCGGTCACACCAGCCAAGGATACCATATTGCCCACTGATGCCACGCCTCCTGAACATTCCTATGTCTCCTTGTCCCCTTATCTCCAAAATAGGCGACAAGAGTTTTGGAACAACACCTTCATCTAAATGTTGAATCAACATAATGAGGTTACTGAATAAAACGAACTGTTGAGTCTGTGGTCTCCTGCCTCACTCCACGCAGAATAACATTGCCTCCCTCCCTTACTCTTACTCTATACACGCCTCTTGCGCTGCCTGGATGTCGCTCATCATGGGCACCCATCGGTCCAGCGGCCTTGCCGACATCACTCTCCAACAATTGCAAGATGAGTTCTGGCAGAACAAAACGGGCAATGCTGTTTGTCCAAAGAACAATTCTACACGCATGTCTGAGGATGAGAAGGAGGAAATGCTGGTATTCGACTCTACCAGTAGAATACGCTTCTCCAGCTTCAAAGCAAGGACAACCGCCAAGCGGACCCCACCACTAGCTGTTGTTCGCATTCCTGGACTAATGTGTATCAGAGGCTTAGGTATTGAGTACGTTGGGGACAGCTCTTGTGTCGTGACAACAACTCTGAATACGACATCTCCACCTCCCCTTGTTGCCTCCCCAAACACCTACTTTGTGTGTGGAACAAAGTCCTACACTTGGCTTCACGAGAACTGGGGAGACACATGTTACATAGCTTTCCTCCTTCCCCCTGTCTACATTGCTTCTCCTCTTCATCATCGCGCCCGCCGCAGCAATGATGTGGGTGAACAAACAGACACAACCTCTCAACAATTCCTGGATGCCATGAAGGGCATCCTTCCCTTCTGGGGACCAATGGCAAACAGCGGAGCCATTCGCCACCTCACCAGAGTCATGGAAGCCACCGTCAACATCACAGCTGGTATTTTGGCCAACAACACTGCGGAGCTCCAAGCGGTATGCCTCGTCACTCTACAAAATCGCATGGTCCTTGATGTCATCCTAGCTGACCGCGGAGGAGCATGTCGCATCATCGGCACCAGCTGTTGCGTGTATGTTCCGGATCATTCATTATCTGTCTACGAGGCTATTTCCGCACTCCATCGAATAGCCTCTGACCTCCATCAAGATACAGACCCATGGTCCCTTGGTTCTTGGATATGACAACTTCTGCTGACATGGGGATGGAAGGTTCTAATGATCATCCTGATACCTCTTGCCCTGGTTCTCTTTTGTTGTCTTTGCCTTCAATGTGGTCCTCCACTCTGTGGCCTCTGCGCAAATGCTATCAAGTCAGTCCCCGTAAATGCACAGGTCAAGAACGATAAAATAAGGACTGAACGTGAGACACAGCTATTGATGAACATTGTAATTGACTAAAAAAAAAAATGGTTTCGCTTATGGCAAAAGGAGGGACTGTGGAAAAGTAGGTCTGTTATCTTGCCATTCACTCCGCCATTTTGTGCTATACCCTTCATGACTGACCTTCTCTCTTGTCGTATAAACATGCTTTTCGCCTACACCCTGCAGGGGCCTCACCGCTACCATCTGTGGACTTATCAGATTAACCTTTGTTTGACATATAATCATGCCTTTTTCACCTATGCCCTGCAGTGGCCAAACAGCCACCACCTGCTGATTGTATCATAACTGACCATTGCTTGTCTGTAAATTATTGGTGTTTGTTATTGTTCACCTAGCACGCACAGGGTGGGGATGAAGGGTATATAAGGTGCAGAAGCAAAGCACTCAGGAGATTGCCTCCTCAGACAAGCTGCGGGTGTCTGTTGCCGATGCTCTCTCTCCATCTCATGAGATTGTAATAGATATCCTTTCTCTCGGCGCTCCAGTGTTGGTCTCAGTTTGTATCCCGGACCCGTGGACGAAGGGTGGACCCTGCACCTTTGGGTGGTCCCCCAAAAGACCCCCAAATCCACATAGATAAGACACGACAGGCCAGGAGGGAGGGTGGTGGGAGGGAGGTTGTATAGTTAAGGGGTCGTTTAGTTATATATTAGTTATTACATTGCACGATTTGATATATTCTGTTTGTGCACTCATCTTTTATTTGCCATGAGATTGTCCTCTTCTAGTTTAGCATATGCAAGAAGTCTTCTTTAACAGTACTTGAAGGAAATACGTGGACACGATTAAAAATTGCTGAAAATACCATGCTCTATCTGTTATGACACTCTGTATTTGCTCTATGGTGCTCAATAAAGTATGTTATAAAAAAAAATGTTTCTTTTAAAAAATGTATTTATTATGACACATCACGCAAACTAAAAGAGATGACCGGGCTAGAATGTCAAGCAAACACTGAGGTCGCGGAAAGCTTGCTGGCGTAAGCCTTTTCCTAGAACCCACGAAGGCTTTATGCACCCCTTGCGCGCAGAATTTCAAATTAATGCAATTAATGTAATGCGCGCTTCAATCACCTTCTTTGCGCAGTTGCAGTATTGTTTTAAAAGCAGACCTATTCATTTAATAGTATTCTGTGAACCACAGCCTCAGCCATTTACATAATTATGTAATTTTTTAGAACCACTCATTTAGACTACATTCAAAAGTATAATTATTCAAACGTGCAATACTTGATCTATTTCAGAGGGTATGGGGGGGACGCAGTTTTTACTTTTGAAGGTTAACCATTAGTGTTGTTCATTTCTAAAGCTCGCAGTGGCTTGCAATGTCCATTTCCGCTGTTCTTTATCAACGCACTTTGTGATCTTGTGCTCGTTTGATAGCGGGCCCTGCTGTCATCATGTGCAAATTATTAAAAAACACACTTGGCATGCCAAGGGATCTTCAGTGGCAAGGGTGTGAACAGCATAGCACTTATGGCTGCAGAACACGGAGGGAGGCACATGCGCCAGCATCTCCGTTTCAGGAAAACAGGCTTGAAGCAGGGATGTAACGCAGCCACCCCTCACCCAACCCACCCCCACACCACTCTCCTGCCTCACCTCATGGCAGTCATGGCTTGCAATGCAATACTCGGGGTGGCAGAGGGGGGTAAAGGGGGGCTCGCTTGGTGTTTCGCTCGGGGGCTACCGCGGGGGGGGGGGGGAAAGGGAGATGTTAAAATAAAATGAAAACCTACCTGACCGGTCAGCGCCACCTCTGCTCATGGGCCGGGTCCCGCGCCGCCTCTGCAGCTGCTCCTCAACAGGAACAGGCATGCTCACTCCCCTGGGTCCTGTAGCCAATCACAATGCTGCAATGGCAGCGTTGTGATTGGTGGGGAGTCCCGGGCGGCGCCCAGCCGTGCCTCAGTAGGGACGCCATTTTCTCTATGTAGACTGCATGCAGCCTACAAAGAGAAAATGTAGAGGGCGCATGACTGCTTTGGTCGGCCCTAGGGCCAACCAATCAGTGAGGGCATGCAGAATGGTGGAAGCGACTCCTCCTCCACCAGCCCACTGGCCCGCCCGCCCGCCCCCCAACCAGGTAAACGCTCCCGCCCGCCCCAAACCAGGCATACTCCTGCTGTCTGCTTTCTCGCAGCGCGAGAAGCAGAATATAAAATGGTATTTTAAATAGCATTTTATTTTCTGCTTCTCGCACTACGAGAAAGCAGTGGGGCGGCGCTCCAACGCTCTAATGGAGCGGCCGCCACTGCTGTCTTCGCGTGCCCTGAGTGTTAAGGTTAGTAGTGGGATGCTCTCAATTGTATTTGAACATCTATCTCTGTTCTCTCACCCACCGGATTGTTTAATAACTCCTAAGCTGTAGCCTAGCAGGTCATGATATCATCTTCATATATTTTTCATTTAGGTGTCAAACCCTTTTGCATTATACATGTTCATTAATTCACATGTATGCTTTCACCTATAATTACCACTGTTGTTAAAACATTTGTTTTAGTGCAATGTAATAATTCAGCTTGCTCAAATATATTTTGTAATGTTTTGTTCTAGCATAGCTTAACATTTTGATTCTCTATTTATTATTCCTACTTAGTCAAGAAGATTTTATGGAATTTGATATCTTGAGGTCTCAGTGTAAGAAAGTGGATTATTAGTTGATGTGGAAGATAGTACTCTTCAAGTAATAATGGCTCTATTCCTAACTAGGTCTAGTTAGATCTCGATATTTTGAACCTGAGCTTGATTCTTGGTAGCTGCAGGACAGAATAGGCATCCTGCCTTAACATCAGGGAAATCTGTATAACACTTCTCAGTACCAAAACAGTTAATAAGTAGAAAACTCAGCACAACAAACATTCCACTAAAATGTATAACGATAGAGTAAAATTTAATGAGCAAATAGACACGAAACCAACAAAAATTTGATGTATGGAAGAGGAGAAATGATTTTTCAACGTTTTAGATGTTTCTAGTGCAAACTGTGGAAATCTGGTCATGCTAGACATGGTCAAAGTCAAAAGTTAAGGCCGACCATGATGGAGCACCAGTTGGACACAGGGACCATGTTTGGTCTGGCAGAAAAGTTTACCTTCTGACTTAGGGCTTGATTCACAAAGGTAAACTTAAACATTTGTGTACGTTTACTATTTTTATTGCTATTCACAAACTATGAGTTATCAGTATTAGTGGAAAACTGCGCACATAAAAAGATAGGCTGTCCTTTTGTTTTATGTGTGGAGTTCTTCACCCCAACTGTGGAATCTCCTCAGTCATAAAATTATATTAACATATATTGTGTGAATGGCAAAAAAATAGCAAACTTACACAAATGCGTACGTTTACCTTTGTGAATCAGGCTCTTACCCCTTTTCTTGGAGAAAATGTCTCATCGACAAGCTCATTAGCAGGTCGGGGAGAATGCTGGATCAGAAGAACTGCCTGTCGATGGTTGGCTGATGAAGTCCTCATCCATAGTTGGAACTTTGTGTTGGCGGGGAAAGTGAGGTGGCTTTGTCAATGCAAAGAGCTCAATGCGGGAGAAGTCTAGAGACTGAATCTGGACACCTCTCCGGAGAAGTCAGATGCAGTGTCTGCGCTGGCCTTTGTGAAGTCTATTCGTGGGGGCAGTAGTTGTTGATGCAAAGAAATCTGCACAGGATGTCCAGGCCAGAGGAATCCGATGGACCGTTCGTTAGTGGTGGCTTGACAGTAGAGTATCATAGACCCCAGCAGCCCCCACAATGTGGGGGGCAGAGCTCCAGGGGGCCCCCTTGGCACGTTACCCTGACCTAAGAGCTCTTGACTGTGTATAGAAGGGGGCCCCTTCCTGTACTCTGCAGGGGGGCCCCCTCAAGCTTTGTTACCCTACTATGGCTAGGGTTTCAGTGGCATTCCAGTACAAGCCTCTGGGTCTTTTTTGAGAAAATCTGGACCCAAGATCCTCAGAGTCCAGTTCTTGTAACCTTAAAGACTGTTGCACCACCACTAGGCAAGGTGGTTCCCTGATGGTTGCGGGGGTCGTAAAATGGTCTGACCGCTGTCCTTGTAATATGGCAGTCAGATAAGTTATGTGGCGGTCCCCAACCGCCACCACACCTCCACCATGGGTTTGGAGGTCCAGCAGGCCGCCGAACTAATAATCAGGCCATAACTATCTAAAAGAGCCCTTTTCAAAATAGTAATTTAAAATTCAACTTTACCATCAGATTGGATTTTAAATTTCGATTAATTTGAGTTCTTGATCCATTGTTCTAGCCATTCCCAAACTGAAGTTATGCCTTATACGGTTTTACAATGTAACCTGGTGCTTTTCTATGGGAGATCTAGCCTTGCCACAGTGAAAACAAGTTTTGAGTTTTATGGGTACCAAGACATGTAAAACCTAAGTATACATGTCCTACTTTTCAAATAGTATACACCCTGCCCATGGACACGTAGGGCCTACCTTAGGCGTGACTTATAAGTATTTAAAATTAAGGATTTGGTCTGACAAAAGGTTTATTTTGTGTAATAACAACAAAAGAGTGTGATGAGAAGGAGAAAGTCAAACGGCCGGTGATTCTCCTTGTGATCGGACGAAGTGCCAGAGAGACAGAATCAGTCTGATATGAAATAAAACCCTCACTCACCAACATAGTTGGTGACATGCTTCATCATGGGGTTTAGCCAGGGGTGCCTTGTGCACCTCCGGTGTGCTTCAACGCTTATGTTAAGGCGGAGCAGCAGCTTCAGACTAGAAAAAGTGAGGTGATTGGTGGGTGAAATTTAAGAAAATGATTAAAAATCACGTGTCGTACACCAGAACATTTTAATAGTGACGAGACATGAACAGGTTAAAAGGTAGTGAAGGATAGTTATTCCTGACTTTAACTTGGTCAGACTTATCCTATAAGTGGTCAAATGGTCGACATGTTTCAGCTTATCAATGTTATTCACTAAGCTTTCATCAGGACCTAATCATGAAAAAAGATGCACCTTGGCGGTATAAGCTCGCTAAGGCTTACCCTAACCTCAGGTGCAACAAACCGATAAACTCACGGTTACAGTAAACGGCCTTCCACTATTCCGAAAGAACCCTCGTATATCTGTGAAAAAATACATATGTTTGATCAGCATACATAGTACTCACTAAGTTGGATTCATCAAAAGACAGATCGAGTATCAAACGTAGCACAAAATAAAGTCAACAATGAGGTCCCTGTAATTTACATGACCCATGGTAATATCCAACAGCTTCCGTGTAATTTTGAAAGCTGTGTTTAGTTTTAGTATTACAAACATGCCAAAATCTATATAAACAAGACAATTGAGCCATTTGATCAATAATCAGGCATGGAATGATCTTATAGAGTAAGTGTGGATCACGTTAGGAAATGGCACTTTGAGGTGATATACGTCTTAAATGGGGCAACAGATCAGCCCGAAATAGAAAAAACAACAATGAAAAACAATAAGAGCTTACGTATACGTAGATAAAAGAGTGCTCCTTGGGCAAGAAGGCGGGTTGCGGGACTACAGAACAACTGTGGCAGGGAAAGAAAAAACGGGAAAGTTTCACTGTGATGCAGCCTGTTATTCCATAGTACCACGCTGTACCGCTCAGCACAGAAAAAACCTTAAGTATTTCTAAAGGGCGGTACTTACGTCGTCCAAGTCCTCAACCAGAAGATTTCACCTAAAAAGACCGCCGAGCCCGGAGTCAACAAGGAATGGAGCATTCGTGTTTAAATAAAGGCGGCCAACGCGGGAAGTCCGGAAGTCAACTCGTCTGCCGGTCTGCGTGCGCATCGTCAGCAGAGACAGGGAGGAAGGACTAAGCCGCTGGCCATTCAGAAAAGGCTGAAACGTCAAACTCTCCTTTCGTAAAAACTTTATTGAAGAGTATTGTCCAGCGCAAACATTAAGTGAAGGCAGCCAGCGTGAAGAGTCCGAAAATCAACTCATCTGCCGGTCTGCGTGCACATCGTCAGTAGAGACAGGGAGGAAGGACTAAGCCGCTGGCCCTCAGGAAAAAGCTGAAACGTCAAACTCTCCTTTCGTAAAAACTTTATTGAAGAGTATTGTCCAGCGCAAACATTACCAAAAGTGGGGGGGGAGGCATGTGGAATACCAAGCCGCCACAAATGGCAAATTCAGTCAAGACCCAAATGTTGATTACAGGCCTCGGAATACAAAAAATAATAATAATGGGAGCAAAAAGGCTTTAAGTTTTCTAAAACTAGCTATATTGTACATTTATGAACCAAAACTTGTAAAGCCAGTCAAAAGCCTTGATACTAGACAGTTTAAGAAGTAGAGGGTATTTCTCAAAATTGGAAACCCACAGTACAGAGAACACTAGTTATAGCGCCTCAAAACTGTTCCCCAAGGGATATTATCGTTAAGACCCAACAAGTGTGTTGATAACCGATATACCCAATGCTGTTCCTTTTCAAACAGTGAGGATGGTTTCACTTGTTCAATGATGGTCCACTGTAGATCATCCGCAGTATGGTTGAAACGTAGGAAATGCTCAGTCAGTTTTGTCACACTTCTTTTGCATCGGACATTACTCCGATGTTCGCCGATGCGTAACTTAACCTTCCGTGTGGTCATGCCCACGTATTTCAGATCACATGGACATGTGATTAGGTAGACCACATCAGTTGTGTTGCAATTCGTGTGACTACGTTGAATCCAGGTTTTACCGGTTTCCAAAGCTAAAGTTTTTGTGGGGGACGTGAGATGGCAAACACTACATGACCCACATGGGTAATGGCCAAGAATAGGTGTAGGCCCCAGGTGTCAAGGACAGAGATTTCAGTTGGCTTCTTAAGGATCCTCGGTCTCGTGTGGACAAGCGAGTCTTTGATACTCATAGCTTTCTTATATGAAAATAAAGGTTTTTCCCATTTAATATTGTTGCTCTCCAAAATCTGCCAATGTTTTTTAATGGATTTTGAAATAGCATTGGAGGCAACGTTGTAGGTAGTTACGCACGTTAATGGCATGTCTGTGGACTGTCTGGGAAAATCTTGTAAGAGGACCTCTCTAGGTTGATTTCTTGCTCGTTTACAACTTTTGGCCAAAATGGTGTCAGGATAACCCCTCTGTTTCATTTTATGTGTAAGATCTTTAGACTGTTTACGAAAGTCCTCCACTTTGCTGCAATTACGTCTAATTCGTAAATACTGACCATAGGGGAGATTTTCCCATAGTGGTCGAGGGTGAAAGCTGGAAAAGGCCAAAAGGTTATTTTTGGCTGTGGGTTTGTAGTGTGTTTTAGTCGATAGTACACCATCAATCTTAGTAACAACCACATCCAGGAAAATCATCTCGTTGTTGTGGAAAGCATGGGTAAATAGCAGATGAGGGTCACAAGTATTGATCCATGCCAGAAAATCAAGTAGGATACTCTCGGGACCCTGCCAGATGATAAAAATATCATCGATATACCTCTTCCAAAAGGAAAGGTAAGAGGAAAAAGGGTTGACTTGACTCAAGATAAATTAACGTTCAAAATCAAAAACATAAAGTACTGCCACACTCGGCGCAAAAGTGCTGCCCATCGAAGTACCGGTGGACTGGAGGTACAGTGTGCCTTTATATTCAAAGAAATTCTTCTTGAGTGCCAGAGTAGCACACTCAATGATGAATCCTTTCGGTGTTTGAAATGACCAGTTTATAGAGTCCAAAGCTTCCCCAATGACCTTGATGGTATCGTCCTGGGGAATGCTCGTATAAAGACTCTCGATATCCAAAGAAACAAGGATAGTATTGTCATGATCTACCCTAAGCTCTTGTAAAGATGCCAAAAAACTTTTGGTATCTTTAAGGTAGGTAGGGGTATCCTGAATTATGGGTTTTAGAAAAAAATCACAAAAAATGGAAAGGGGCTCTAAAAGGGAGCCTATGCCCGATACTATTGGGCGGCCCGGAGGGGGTGACTTATTTTTGTGAATTTTTGGCAATGTATAAAAGTATGGAATTATGCCTTTTCCCTTGGTCAAAAAATCCGCTTCATGCTTGCTAATGAATCCGCTGGTCTCAGCATGTTCAACAAGATTACATATAGTAGTTTTCAAAATTGGAGAGGGATCAGTAGTTAGAGGAATGTAGTTCTTCAAGTTGTTTAAAAGACGTCTGCATTCCAAGTCATAATCTCTGGCATTCTGGATCACGATCCCTCCCCCCTTATCAGCAGGTTTTATCACAATGGACGGATTGGTTTGCAATGATTGAAGAGCTTGAAACTCCAGGGCACTCATGTTCTTGTAAGCTCCTTGGTCCTGGAAGGCTTCAACATCATTAAAAACTGCTTGTTCAAATGCAGTAATTTCTGCTGGAACCAGATGTGGAGGAGGTGTAAATGTGGATTTCAAACGTAAGGTAGTATCACTGGGATGATCTGCAGGGACATCAGATTTATTTTTCTCGAAAAAGGACTTTAGTTTCAATTTTCTGAAGAATTCAGAAAGTTCACAGTGTAATCGGAAGCGATCCAACCGTGCAGTAGGCACAAAACCTAGTCCCCTTTCAAGTACTTCACTTTCTGTCTGTGTCAAAGTGACCGAAGAAAGATTAAGGACTAGACTCTCTGATTGCTGGTTCCGGCCTTGCTGCGTGTGTGGTTCCCTATCCCTTCCTCCTGCTCCCAGTGGACTTGATTGTTTCCTCTCCTTCGCCCCCGTCCTCGCCGACCTCTGTCTAAAAAAGGAGGGCGGAACGAATTATGTTGAAAGGGAGGCAAGTGGACAAAACCAGGATTCCAGCCCATCATTGGGAACTGAGGGGGTTGAAACTGGTTATGGTAACCTAGACTCACTTGGTTGGGGAAGGGTTGCCAATTAGGTTGGTATTGGTAAGGTCTATTCCTGCCTCTACCTCGCTGTCTAGATTTCGTACTCTCATTACTTGAGCCACTCGAAAAGGAGTCGTTATCATCTGTGGTATCTGCCTGATCATTACTATCAGTTGGAGGAACATAATCAGGGTTTGCATAAGGGTATACTTTAATAAACGAAAAACGTTTCAGATCTTTCTGAAATTTTTGAGCTTTAGACTGTGTCAAGGTGTCTTTATATTCATTAATTTCTTTATTGAGCTCATCCAATTTCTTTTTATAACCGGTCAAAGTTGTCCGAAAGTGCGTTTCTGTTAATTGAATTTCTACCATTAGCGCCTCTGAGAGTCTAAGAGCTGTTTTTATAATTAGTACAAGCCAGTCGCGGGTACAGTGCCACGCGATTTGGGCCCAGTCCCTTCGAAAAACGGGATCTTCAAGAAAAATACGAGGAGCATTGGTGACCAACAAACCCTTAGGAGCCACATTATTTTGTAGGTACTTAGTATAGTACCATGTAAGATGGTACGGATGCGGCATCGTTTTTGTTAAGTCAGTTTATCCCACTCACTCGTCTGTGAAATTGTTTGCGCTATCGAGGAGTCAGCAAAAAGTGAGGAATCAGCTAAAAGAGCATCAACCTCTGCATCAGTATACGTAAGCCCTGTATTTTCCATTGTAGTGCCAGTCGAATTATCAGAACGTGATCACAAAACACTTAAGCCAAAAAGAAACTCTTGCAGCTGCACGCTGCCTAGATATAGCTAGAAGCAACAAGAGAGAGAGGGTTAAGCCACACTCTTAGTCCCCCAGAGTCAATGTAATAACAACAAAAGAGTGTGATGAGAAGGAGAAAGTCACACGGCCGGTGATTCTCCTTGTGATCGGACGAAGTGCCAGAGAGACAGAATCAGTCTGATATGAAATAAAACCCTCACTCACCAACATAGTTGGTGACATGCTTCATCATTTGGTTTAGCCAGGGGTGCCTTGTGCACCTCCGGTGTGCTTCAACGCTTATGTTAAGGCGGAGCAGCAGCTTCAGACTAGAAAAAGTGAGGTGATTGGTGGGTGAAATTTAAGAAAATGATTAAAAATCACGTGTCGTACACCAGAACATTTTAATAGTGACGAGACATGAACAGGTTAAAAGGTAGTGAAGGATAGTTATTCCTGACTTTAACTTGGTCAGACTTATCCTATAAGTGGTCAAATGGTCGACATGTTTCAGCTTATCAATGTTATTCACTAAGCTTTCATCAGGACCTAATCATGAAAAAAGATGCACCTTGGCGGTATAAGCTCGCTAAGGCTTACCCTAACCTCAGGTGCAACGAACCGATACACTCACGGTTACAGTAAACGGCCTTCCACTATTCCGAAAGAACCCTCGTATATCTGTGAAAAAATACATATGTTTGATCAGCATACATAGTACTCACTAAGTTGTATTCATCAAAAGACAGATCGAGTATCAAACGTAGCACAAAATAAAGTCAACAATGAGGTCCCTGTAATTTACATGACCCATGGTAATATCCAACAGCTTCCGTGTAATTTTGAAAGCTGTGTTTAGTTTTAGTATTACAAACATGCCAAAATCTATATAAACAAGACGATTGAGCCATTTGATCAATAATCAGGCATGGAATGATATTATAGAGTAAGTGTGGATCACGTTAGGAAATGGCACTTTGAGGTGATATACGTCTTAAATGGGGCAACAGATCAGCCCGAAATAGAAAAAACAACAATGAAAAACAATAAGAGCTTACGTATACGTAGATAAAAGAGTGCTCCTTGGGCAAGAAGGCGGGTTGCGGGACTACAGAACAACTGTGGCAGGGAAAGAAAAAACGGGAAAGTTTCACTGTGATGCAGCCCGTTATTCCATAGTACCACGCTGTACCGCTCAGCACAGAAAAAACCTTAAGTATTTCTAACGGGCGGTACTTACGTAAAGGTTTATTTTGCCAGGTAAAATTTATATTTTAAAAAGTGGACAGCAAGGTTGCAGTGGGGGGCCTAGAGGCATATTTTATAATATCACTTTAGTGGTGGCTCAATAGGTGCTGCAGTCTACTAGTGACATTTAACTTACAGCCCCTGGGTGCACTGGGTACTATCCGCTAGGGACTTATAGGTAACTTAAATATGCCAATCAGGGATTAGCTTATTGTACATGTTTTTAGGGTCAGATCACATACACTCGGCACTGGACGGCAGCGCCCCAGTGTTCAAACAATCCATACACCAGCAGCATCAGTCCAAAAATTGGAGCAAAATGAAGCAAGCATTGGTAAATTCATTAGGTTTCATCTATGTGATTAAAAATAAGCTGTTTTGTTGTAAGTTGCAGCTTGCTTAGTGGTTGTACGATATAAGTAACAGAAAGTCTATTAATGTGTTATGGCTTGTTTACGTACAGAAAGGCAATATATTGTGCTGTTACTAGTGGTATAGTGCGGGTAGGTAATAGTACAATTTTGAAAAACGAAATCAAAGAGGGAAATAATAAAATGAATTGATGTAATACCAATATTATGTGTTTAGAGAGTAATGACACATTTGGGCCCCGGTGCCACTGCACCTGCTGCACCATTCAAATATTGACCCTATTGTCTATAAGGTAACTGTATTTGTGACTGCCTGTTTATTAGTGAAATATAGCAATATTTTTTGTTTAGAGGTGTTCTGACAACCTTTGGCCCCAGTGCCACTGCACCTGCTGAACCATTCAAATTAAGGCCCTTTTAACTGCAAGGTAACTTTCATTGTGACTAATAGCAATATTAGGTGTTTAGCGGAATTCTGACAACTTTTGGGCCTGGTGCCACTGCTTATGCGGCACCATTCAAATAATGACCCTGTTGCCTGCGAGATAACTGCACTTGTGACTGCTTGCTTAGTTGTAAAATATAGCAATAATCAGTGTTTTGTGGGGTGACTGGAGCTTTTGGTGCCAGTGCCAATGCACTTGCTGCACTATTGAAATCAGGTGGTTAAGCAACAGTATGTTAAAGATATTGCCACTGTGCTGTTTTTTTGCTTCAGGTATCACAACTGAAGCCAGGCAGCTGCTGCAGTTCTTCCTCATAATCTAACTTTCAATGCCTTACTCTGTCATGGGGCACCCTGCCCTACTCCCTGTTCTACATCTGTGGCGCTGGCCTCTCTTTCTCTGGTTCCAGGGTGTGTAAATAACCTGGAGCTTACGTGTTTAGTGAAACATTCCTAAAGGTCCTGCCTCACAACAATATTTTCTCTCCAATGGAAACTAAAACGATAATTTAGCTTTCCCCACACCGCAACACGCAATATTAATAACCAGTGTTTTTGTTAGTCAAATCGGAAGGATGAAAGACAGCTACGGCCCTATGGGCATCTAGTTATGCATATGCACCCTCTGATTTATTTCTTACATTACATATTCTAAAAAATATCCGTTAGTATTTGGTTGAGTTAGGGACCCTTGTTCCTTTCTTCATTTTTATATCTCTAGGTCCATGGTTATTTCACTGTAAACCCTTGTTAACTACTACACTCACACTTTCTATTTATTTTACTCAAACCCGTTGGATGAGGTGGGAGTTAAGGCGGCGTTAACACCTGAACTGGACAACTTCTAATCTGTTTTTTGAAGTTTTGGACATAGCCCGCATATTTTTGCAATACACACCCTTGTGCCTATTAAGATTCATAGCCAATGTCCCCAGAAGCCAGTAGACATTGCCATTCACAACGCCAATAACTCTAACTCAACAAGCATTGAAAATGCAATAGGTCTCGCCTTTGATTAAGTTAAAGCCATTTGCTTTGCTAATGGTATTGTATAGCAAAGCAAATGGCTTTGACTTAATGAAAGGCGAGACCTATTGCATTTTTAATGCTTGTTTCCTATTGTTTCCTCTCCTCTTCCCCATTTGCTTCTTTATCCTTCCATCTTCCTCATCATAATTGATGCAAATCTTTTCACCAGCTGGTCAGTTCAAATGTCTCTGTGACCATTGTTTTAAAATCGCACTATGACTAGTGAGAAAAGCAGACGACGTGCTGGCCAATCGGCAGCATGTAAATTAGAGCAATGTTGGAATGAACGAATGGTAAGTTCAGGTAAGTACTGGGTGGGTTTTAAGATTTATTTTTGTTTGAATACAAGAGATTTCGCAAAAAAAAGAGTGGATCCCTGCTGCCATCTGTGCAACACTGCCCAAGTCCTTGAACCTACTGTGGGAAGAGTAGGGGGTTGAAAGATTACCACTACACCTGGTTTCTCTCTACTTCCCTGGACATCCAAATGTGCTGTGCCAAGTGTATGAAGTAGATGGCCCTCTGCATGTGATGGGCACAGCATGGGGCACAAGCAGGAGTCGGCAAAGTGAGAGATAAGCTGGTGCTGTAGGACATGTGGAGCATCCAGGCAGGGGAACAGGACCTACAGGGGTGGGTAGTCACCTGGAGATGAGAGGAGTGGGGCTGGAAGAGTGAGTGCTCCCATGGGCTGCTCCTTTTGCCAGGGATGAGAGGACAGGGATACCTACTACCAGTGCCCTGAGCCAAAGGTGTAGTAAACCACCCGCTATATCAGCTTAAGCGGGGGTTCTACTGAGGCAGATTCATTGTTTTATGACCATTCTGAACATTTAACTTTGGCTGGGCAGGTCGCCAAGAATAAACTATAATAATACAGCTGCGGGGTGAGGAGCAAAAGAAAACCAAAAAGCAGTCTAAAACGGTGACAAAGAGAAAGACACACTATTAAAATGACAAAGGAAAAAAGAGGTCAATGGAGTGAAACAGCGCTCAGGAAAGCAGGTGAAATGTAAGTAATGAGGAGAGTAAAAAGGAAGCATGCAGGAAAAAGGGCACAAAGGAACACAGGACAAACGGTGTAAGAAAAGGAAGTACAAAAATAAAGAATGAAGGGTGAAAAGAAGAGAAGGAAAGATCAAAAACACAAAAAATAAAAAAATGAAAGGAGAGAAAGCAGACAAATAGAATGAAATAACAAAGAAGAAATGTGAGATGAAAGGATGGGTGATTGAAGGAAAGAAGAGAAAGAATGAATTTGAATAATACAAAAAGAAAAGATGCAAAGAAGTCATGAAAGAATGCCAGGAGCAACATAAAAATAAACAAATAGAAAGCTAGAAAAAGGACTGATGGAATGAGGGAAGAATAAACAGAAGGAAAGAAAAAATGAAATACACATAAAAACAAAAGAAAGATGAAGAAAAGAAGGAATAAAAAAAGCATAAAACGAAAGAAGGAAGATGGAAAGGATGAATGAGAGAAATAGGTCTATTTAACTGGTAAATGTGTAGTTTTGGGTCAAATCTCTTTAAAACATGCTATAATAGTCATCATTTTGCACCATTTTCTGCAAGTGTTTCCAATGGGTACAATTCCCATGACACTTCATAGGAAGGGCTGAGATATATTTATTTATTTATTTGAAAAGTTTTATATAGCGCTGGCTACACCCGGAGGTATCAGAGCGCTTTACATGGGGAGGTACAATTGCATTCAAAACATAGTTACAACAGTTTCAGGAACGTAGATACTGGAGATACAAGAGTTACAAAGGGATGCTCAGGTATGGGGAAGGAAGGCCGGCAGGGGAGAATGATTCGGGGAAGAGACGGAGGGAATAGAAGAGGAATATAAAGAGAGAGGGAGGACAGCGGAGAGGGCGGTGGTAGGAGAACACCAGGGGGCTATCAGAGAGGAAACAGTGTCAGATGATCGGATGGGTAGGTGACGGCCAAGGGGGGGGGGACCAGAGCCAGCTCCTCAGTAGCTGTGTAGGGCAACTCCACCAGTCATCAGCTCAAGGTTGCTCAGTCGCCGAAGTTCCTCAGAGGGTAAAAGTAGCAGCCTGGAGGAGATCATCAAAAGGTTTCAAGGAGAGCGCCTTTCACGGTGTAAGGTGCTGGGTCCCCAGAGATAATAGGAACTATCCCAGACCTCCGCTAAGTGAAGAATCTCTTAACACTGTGGGCTCTCTCAGAAAGGTATCTGAGACTCCAGGACAGGAATGCTAGGATCCCTCCCCAACAAGTGGAGAAGGAGTGCTTTGGCAAGGGGCACATTCAAGGAGGACAATTAAGGCCTTTTTCCGTTATGTGTGAGACCCCTAACACAGTGGACTCTCTCGGAGGGGAATCCGAGACTCCGAAGCAATAATGCTGGAACCCTCCCCAACAAGGGGAGAGGGAGTGCTTTGGCAAGGAGCACAATCATGGAGGCCGATAAGGGACAGTTGGGCAGAGGGGGAGGACCTGTACAGCAGACAGGGGGGTGGTGGGGGAAATGCTTTACATAAGGTTCCACAGAAATAACAAAATTACATCAGTTACACGATTACATCAGATACTAGAAGGACATTTCAAGAGAATAGAAGACAAAATAAATTGATCTTAGAAGGGTAAGGGGAGAGAAATAGAGCGGTTTAGGGAGAGGGGGATTGAAAAGGGAGAGGAAGAGGGGGTAGACCTTATGAAGAGATGAAGGGAAAGTCTGCCCAATGACCGACTGCGTAGCTGACGGTTGAGGAGGGAATCCACAGCCAGTCTCCCCTTTAGCTCACAGGGTAGCTCCATCGGGCATCGGTCAGATGGCTAGGTTACATCAGATACAAGTTACATTGGTTGCTCGACACATTTAACTAACATATAAGACAAGATTAATGGCGCGAGGGAGGTTAAGGAGAGTAAGGATAAAAGGGAAACGAGGAGGGAGATACGGCGGGGAGCCAAAGGAAATTGTCTGTCCAATGTCTGGGGGGTAGGTGACAGCTGAGGGGGAAGTCCACAGTCCATCTTCTTTGCAGCTATTGAGGTAGCTCCATCAGTCAAAGTTCTTGGTATCCGCTGCCAGTGGCAAGTTCACAGATTTAATGTCCAGAAAGGTGAGCCGGATAGGGGTGGGGGGATGGGAGAAATGCACGAGGTCTGGTCGATGACCACTCCACTTGTTGTAGTATTTATACCCTCTTTGTGGCATGGGCCTCCTCCATCACTACTCATCTCTACTACTGACCTAAAGCTGATGTCTCCCCCTTGGAAATTAGCACCAGGTGCCATCCTGATGTCAGGCAGGCTTGGGTACTCCCTAAGGCCTAAACAGCAGTGAGAGGCCGGTTTCCAAAGGCTTGGTACAAGATCATAGGTTCCTGTTACACCGCATTACGATTGCTGGAGTTGTCAGCTATTATTGTTCAAAAGCGGTCGCCATGTTGGAGTCAGGTTACCCGCTCCGGAGAGTTTTCTTTCTGTGGGACACTGTTGGAAAACGAGGCAGCATCTGTGAGGCCTGCACAAATAACATGACTACATTTGTCCTTCACTGGGAACTAAACACCCAATTGTAGCGCCTGACTCTCAGAGGGTAGCGTTGCAGAGCAGTCTGAGGCTTACTCAAGGGAGGTGGTGTGGGCTAGTAATCGCCATTTGCAGGTGCACAAAAATAACTCTCTATAATTGATTGTCCAGTCTGTACTTTGCTTTATAAAAGTAAGAGTACATTTATTAAACACACACACCACTCAATACTATGCACCAATTTACAAATATACATAAGCTGTTGGAATTACTTTGTGACATTGCATAACATCTCCACCCCTCCCGCAGGGGGGGTGGGGTCTAGTACCACCACTCCCATGTATGCACATCAACTTTCCCCCAATGCAGTTAGTTGAACATAACCTAGAGCGAGGGCCCTGCGCACCGGCACCATCCCAGTGGCGACCCACCCCATTCAACAAGCATTAAAAAGGGGTAAACCTGCCTTGGTGACACATGACCCTGACTGAGTATCTCCTACTGACCATAAAGTATGCACCTCTATATCTTAAGGGCTAGCAGTCTGGGGTCTTCACCTAAGCGCAGCAGCAAGAATCTATGTTTACGCACAATTTAGAATGACAGTACTCATCACCTTGGTTGATCATTTGAATTCATTGCAATTACAGCCCCTAAAGGCATCACATTTGAAATCACAGGATTGCGCATATACAGCCAGACACCCTAGCAGGACTGTTTGGCAACATAGCCCCACTTGGCTTATGACATCTCCTTACACATGTGACTTACAGTCCCTTCAAAAGAAGTACTCCTGGCAACTACACTTCTCCTGCAGTGTGCCTCTTCACTTTAAAAGGAATCACAGGTAAAAGCATGGGATTACATAAATACAGCCAGACCCCCTAGCAGGAAGGTCCAGCAACATAACTCCATTTAGCTTAACATCACCTTACACAGGTACTTCACTTTACACATGTGACTTTCAGTCCACCTAAAAAGAAATAACCAATAGTAAATGCATTTCGGTGCAATTACACCACTTCACCTCCAGGGGATGCCCTTTTCCAGACATCCCCCAACTCAGCCCTTCACTCCGTGATGCACTTCATAGTACACCCTCAGCTGTAGAACATAAGTTCCAGCCTAGAAGGTGTTAAAGGCTGGCTGAGCCCTTGAGAGGTTATTCTTTCAGATGCCCCGTGAAACTTAGGGGTGGACTGTACTTCTTTATGCTGGGGGAGACTGCGGTGCTCCTGCAGCCCCCCTGCACCCCTTTTCACACGTGAGGGTGACCCCCCTCCTCTGGGGGCCACCAGGCACCAAAATGGCAGATTTCTTCGTGATGGGGGGGGGGGGGAGACTGGGCCTCTCCAACAGCTCCCCAGCACCTTTTCACAAGTGAGGGTGACCCCCCTCCTCTGGGGGCCACAAAGCACCAAAACATTTCCAAATGCCTGGCGACGCATTATGGGGCGCTTCATGCTCCTCTTTACCAGCCCCCGCCACTGGGAACACTCTCCTCTGCCCTCTGGGACTCTGAGAGCGTAGATTCAGCAGTGTGCTGTCTTCACTGGCTCCCTGCGCCAGCCTTTCGCTGGCTCTCTTTCTGGGCCCCTCTTGTCCCTGCGCAGAGGCCCCTGTTTCTGTGCACCAGTCTTGGGCTCTTCTTCTGGTGCTGATAGGGTCCTGGGGACAGTCAGGGGGTCTCTCCTTCCAACTGCCCATTGCGCCAGGCTCCAGCACCTTCAGCCTAAGCCGAGCACACACCACAGAGAGCTTCTCTTCCTGTGCAGGCACTTTTTAAAAGTTGAGTAGGGGGCTGGCAGGAAGTCTCTGTTGGTCCTATCAAACAGCGACACATCACGTCCCTGCCCCTGCTCCCTCCTTCTTGTCCAGCCTCTGGGTTTGTTAAAAATGGTGTCATCCAGTGTCTCTGAAGCCCCTTCGCCCACGCTGCCTTCCCTCCTTGGTGCAACCTGGTGCCTGGCACCCAGTGACAGCTGCTGATGGATGAGCCTGTAGCCCCTCCCATCTTCTCTTCGTGGAGAGGAGGCCCTAGCTTGTGGAAGAAAGGTTATCAATCCATCCAGCTGAGGTCAGCCCTCAGCCTGGGTCTGGTCCTGGCTGGCTCACAGAAATATGACAGTTCTGGATGACCCAAAAGCAGTACAAATATGACTTTGGACTCTGCAGAATACTTCTTTTCACCTCCAATACAATGGACTTTAGTGCATGTCTGGAGACTGTAAGCTTTGTGGAAGTTAATTTAGCCATGGGCCCCACATTCCCTTAGGGAAATAATGAAGTGAAAACACAGTAAAACACACTGACTTTCCCTGGCATGTTTCTTTCCAGCGTATAAAGCCTATTCCATATCACCATCCAATACTGCATAAGTCCTGCCACACCATTCACTTTGTAGCTGCTCCTGGACTGCGCACTCTAGGAATCTCCCCTGCGCAGCACGTACACGTGTGCACACGCATGTACACATGTGTCTGCATGTAACCAGCCCGGTGTCCCTTAATCCAGCTGCTGCGCAGTGGCCTGGTCAAGCCAGGGGAACACCAGTAAAATCCCCATGCAGTCTCTTACATCCTGAGTTCACTGTGGGTGAGTCCCAACTTATGAGGCTCCCCCACAGTAAAAGCTCAACAATTAGGTGCTCAAAAATCAAAAAAATCCAGGCGGCCCATAATGTCAGAACCACCTTCTAACAGACACGCTGGGGTAGAGGTGCCCCGTTTTGTAGGCTAAAGTCTGGGACAGTGGATGCTGCTCCCCGTGGCGCGTCCAAGCCCCCCCGTCGCTCACCTAGGCGAAGGTTGGGGCGTTCGCCGTAATCCGACGAACAGCCATCTTAAGGTCAGGCTGCCTAAATAATTTCCCTCGGAACTTCATGCTTCATTCGAAACTGCCGCAAAAGGAGAAAGATTTTTTCTTACCACAAGAGTCCAATTAAAAACGGGATCGCCCGCCCTGGGGGCTCGAGCACGGCCTTGGCGTCAGGGATTTTGCTGAAACAGCGCGCGGTAGGTGCGGGAGCAGCACTGAAAGGGTTAGGGTCCAGGAGTCCGGACGTTGGATTTTCCTCTCGGTGGCAGAGGGTCGATTGCCACACGGTCCGGAGTGGTTTCCCCGGGGCCACACCCGATGTCGCGCCCCCCGCTCTGCTATGACCAAGAGCGAGCTCGCTCAGTCACCAGGCGCCATCTTGAGGCGCGATCGCCTGGGGAGATTAAAGCCGATAACACGGCAATGCAGCAGCCAGGTGCGACAGCGGCCACAGCGGCAGACGCTCCCAATCTTCCGATGTCGGGAGTTGGCCCTTTCTGCTGGTTTTGTGGGGATTGAAGCACTTTACTCACACATTTATTGCTATACATGGGTCAAAGTGGGGGGTATTTTATATTTCACGCTGCTCCCTTGCCCAGAGCCACTTCTATGGTTAGGATTTGCGTGCAGAGTGAGGGACATGCCCATGTGAGCACAAAGTGGTGTTCCTGTGTTTGGTAGGTTGGGAATAGAATATCTAGTGTGAGGAAGAATGAGTAGAGAGAACTAGAAGGTCGGGGGATTCTCAGTGTGACAGCTGGCTGAGAGCATGAACAATAAGACCTAACAGTGGAACCTTCTAGCTGCCAGCACCTAACCTAATATCACTCCAATAGTATTTTCTATGCTTCCAGGGGTCTGTGTGCACACTGAATAGCACCCACCGTCACAGTGCTTGTTCCATCAGGAACCTAACAATTTCAAATAAAACCACAGGTGCACCACATAACATAATTTAATCAATAAAGATAGGTATAAAGTTAATTTCAAGAGCAAGCAGTTCTTCAATTTTTTCTTATTATTCCAATTTCATTTTGCGTAGATAAAAAAACCTGTGTCCAGTTCTAATGACACTACACACAGTACAGCCGACGCGTTTCGTCCTAATGCAGGACTTCTTCAGGGCCCTAAATGAAGGTGGAATCAAATACTTCCATGAACTGCAAGGGCATCGGATTCGCTGCTCTAAATTTCCCCTCCGGTACGTTATTATATCCAAAATCTATGAGCCGTCAATATAGAGGCCACGACCAAATGAGGACTACACGGCACGTTCGACAATGAGGAATTCCAAACAACACCAGATTATGTTGCGATGGATTACAGAACAAATTCCATAAGCATATATCTTCAAAGTGTGCCGCGAGGGTCTAGGAAGCCAAGGAGAGAACGAGCTGACACCACATACTAAGGGGTAGACCTATAACGCGTCCAAGTAAGGTGGATGTGCCAGCGTTCAAGGATTTTTGGATCACAAATCAATTAAGCAGAAAAAAGGCGACCGCAATACGATGGTTACAATTAAAGGACGTGCTGGAAAACGTGACTCCAAGGGACATCCGTACAGGAAAGTACTCCCGTCGCCATCGTAACTTCGTTTTTTTTTTCACTCACAAACGAAGTTACGATGGCGACGAGAGTACTCTCCAATTTCTGATATATAAAAATTTCACTACAAACGCCTTGACTGGAATTATAGTCTGATCGAGATATTTGCACATATACGTACTTTTGATCCATGACGGATACCAGTTGTATTTAGACCCATACTGTATGGGACCACATACAGGTCCTACCTGAGGTGTGGCGAATTGGTTTTTCAAAAATTGTCCCTGCCCTGAGGAGGTCGCTGGGCCACTAACCCAAGACGAAACATGTGTTGGCTACAGGCTACAACTTGGCTACAACATCTACGCCAATCTGTTACTATGAATTAATGTGTAATGATCACGAGGAGAAATTTTGAGAAATAAGAAAATAAAGAAGAATATCTTTTGATAATATATTGGACTGAAATCTCATTGGACTGATGCTCTAATGTTACAATGTTTGATTGCTTATTTGCTTTTTGCTCGGGAACAATATTCTGTTTAGTACCTGCAGTGAATCCGCTCTTAACACTGTGCATGTGGAGGGAGTGTGGCGTGTTTGTGAGAGCTCAGAGATGGGGGTGACTGGATGAATGCAGGGACAGTGGTGTACCCGAGTGTGTGTCAGTGCTGAATACTAAACACGTTAGCATTGCCAATGCTTGTTTAACAGGAAGCATCCTCATTGGCTCCTTTCTTGCTATCTAATGTTTCATGGACACTGCTCTCTTTGGAACCACTTTAGCTGTTAGCCTTCATTGAAAGAAATTGAAAACAGCCCTTTAGAAGTCTGTTGGTAGCGGCCACATATGCCGCTTGCTTGTTGATAAGGACGTTTAAAATGCCTGCCTCTTCTCATATTTCCTGATTGATCAGAACTGGCTGAGCCGGGCTCGCAGGCCCCTTTAGAAGTGCAGGCCTCACCCCCACATTGCAGGCTTCCACTGGATGCAGAGGTGCAGACAACACTGCTGATGCGCATTTCATTCAGACCGGATGTGCGGTTCCTCTGGCGCTGTATCTGTGTTGTGTCTAATCGAGGTACCTTGGCCAGACCTACCTCACACATGACTGTCTCAAAACCACCACTGGGGCTGTTTTTCCCTTACATATAAAAGCAGCTGCCGATAAAAACATACATTTGACTTACATTATTGTGATGACTTTTATATGGTTTAATTAGATTTCCTGTCTCAGAAAAACATAAGTCTACACATTACCTCAAGGAGATCACACAATGAAACAGGTTCAATAATTTCCTACAGCTTGTTTGATTTGCTGTGGTTTTTCCATGTTGTTTTTCCTTCCTGAGTGGGAACAGCGGGCTGTAGGCACTGCATGTGGCTTGTGGAGCGTGCTTCTTGTGTGGTCTGCCCAGACCTATGACCACGACTCCTTTCTTACTCACTTTCAAAGAGCAGCACGGAGGATAGCATGGAAAAAGAATAATAACCTGTTCTTATCAATCATCATCTGGGAAGAAGTTAAGAGCTATCTTGCAAGTGTCAGGAGAGTGGAGTGCACTGGCGCAGTGTCCAGAGCTGCTGATTTGAGCGCTGGGGATCCTGGTTCAAGTCTCGGCTGCCCAACATCTTGTGATTCTGGGCAAATCACATAATTTCTCCTGGTGATATGTTGCAATATAGAACTGCTGCAAGACGAAAAAGCATTTAAGAGGCAAACATTTATGGGAAAAATAGTTTCACCAACGTGGATGTTAACAGTATTTCAGCAAGGGAAAACTGAGAGAAGAAGCAGATGAGTAACAAGCATTGGTAAATGCAAGGAAATATGCTACAGCCAATACAGATGGAAGAAAAGTAAGTAGCACAGACAGAAACGAATGAGAAGACAAGAAAGAGAGGAGGGATGTAAGTCCCTTTTAAGTTTATAATAAAAATAATATGTTTCTCAATCACAGCACCAGCGCTGTGTAGGCGAAACCTGAAAAGTGACCTTGCCTTATGTTTCGTTATGGCTTCTAAACAGTAAGCAATGTTTCACAGAACATTAGAAGAGTAAAGGCCCCAGGCAATTCTATTTTGATTGTTTATTTTATAATATTTAAAAAAGATTCAAGGCAGAGTACATAAGCTGCATTAAAGCATTATTAGCTAAAACGGATCATGGGACTACAGACTGGGCATCGCTCAGTAGCTGCAAACACCCTTCCTTGCAGAAGGTTACAGAAAAGGTACACTGATCTTCTGACAAGTTTATCTCCCTACTCGGGACAAATAGTTGCTGAAGCACAGAGACATGAACAGCTGTCTCCTTATTTGCCATGAGCATCCAGAAACGTCCTATCTTATTAAACATTGAGTGTTGCACAGCCAGCTCAGGTGGTTCTGCACCACAAATGGCTGTGCAACACTTAATGTTTAAACCACACTCACCCAGCGAACTGAATGTATGGCAGCTTTAATGGAATGTTAAATGCATAAACTCTTTTTCTGAGCAGCAATGTGCAAATTAAAGAAGCTTTGGTATGCTTTACTAAACCGAATGTGCAATCTAATGCTCACTGTAGAACCATCTAGCACATTCCTTTAAGCTTTTGGTATTTGCAGCCTCATACACATTCTGGTAGCTACTAGCACATTCTGTAAACGACTAGCACATTCCAAGAAGTCTTGGTGGCCATCTTGGATTCAAAAGGTATTTAAGGCATGCCCTTGCAGCCAGTCTGGTCATGGTGATCAGCGTCGGTCAGCATCAAGTACTGAAGAGCTTCCAAATTCTCAACGACACCAAACCTCTGAGGTATCTGCAAAAGAAAGGACAAAGATTAGGACAACGATTCCCTAGGCCAAGATAAGTAACAGTAAAAGCATGCATGAGTGCATTATTAAACCAAAGAGACTTATCTCAAAAGCAAAGAGACTAAGCTCAAAAAATAGGAATCACTTTCAAATAGGAAACACCAAGAAACATATTAGTGAATATGGAATATCTTTTGAGACATTGTTGCGAGTGTGGACATATTTTTTGAGACATTGTTGGAAAGTTAGGAAAAACAACCTTAGAGACACAGTGACAAAGCTTGGCAAAACATCATAAAAGTTTGTGGCTAACCTTAAAACAATGTTGCGAACACTGTTCATAGCAAACTTGAGAGCAAAAGCTCATCCATATTGTTAAGAACACACCATAAAAGATTTGGAACATTGCCCAGAGATTTGTAATGAACATTTATGGGGAAGAGTGTTGATTCTGTTACTTAAAGTTGCACGTCCAAGTACCAAACCTAATTCATAGTGTATGTGAAATGTAAAGGTATGCAAAATATTTTAAGAATTGAAATTTAAGATACGTAGTATACGAAGTTTGTTTACTATTCAAGGCTTCAACACATGAGAAAAAGAAATAGAGTTCAATGTGAAGAAACACTTAATTTGGTCAGACTGAGAAGCAGAGTGAAGGAACTCTGCAGTTCTACAAAAGTCTCTTGTCTTTCTCTTAATCCCATTCCATTCTTCCCCTCAGCGCTATTTTAGAGTGGGTGTAGATTTCACATGTTCTGGAGAGAGCAGCTGGGCATTGGTGGCTATACCTTTGTGGATCGTACCTCCTCCGAGGACCACAGGTTGTTCAGTCCATTAAAAAACCCTTGCATCTAATCTGTTTCTGACAGATTGTCAGGCCCACGAGAGGCTATCCAGCATAAATAATAATAATAATCTGGCATTTGTAAAGCGCGCAGCTACCTACCAACAGAGGTGTCCCGGCGCTGTACTTATAACGCAGACGAACCCATCCTGGCTTTCCTTGTGAAGTGTCCACTCCTGGGCACCCCCAAGGTGCAGCCAGGCATCCCCTGCACTGTTGGGGCCATTGTGGAGGCTAAGCAAGCTATTGCCCAGAGTTGCAGAGTGGGACCCATGATTAGAATAGGCACTGAGGGGAGAAATACCAGGTCCGAGGAAATTAAGCCCAAGGTCCCGCCGAGGCAGGAATTGAACCCTGGTCCCAGGCCAGACCTCTGCATCAGGGTCTGCCACTCTAACCATGGAGCCATACTTTTCCACATGTACAATGGACACCAATAGGGTTTTCGTCATGATCCTTGAAACTTTAACTTCCTTACAGCAAGAGGTAAGAGCTGCACAAGCAGAGAATCAAGATCTTAGAAAGGAGTTAGGGCCATCAGAAGATAAGTAACAAGACTCTCCCAAAAAGGGAAATCGGAAGTTAGTAAGGGGGTAAATATATATATATATTTTTTAAAGTTTATTAAGAAAATATGAATGAAATACAAGAAAAACTGCATATTACAGTGCATAGAAATAAGGATTATGAATTTCAGCAAAAAGCGAAAAGTGAGGGAGGAGAACAGGGAAAGGGGGAAAAAGGGGAAGGAATAGACAATATGATATTCTGAAAGTATAAATTGAAATTACAAATTGAAGTAACACCTGAATTCAAACTCTATACGTATAAAACACGGCATTTATAATCTACAGAATAATGTTAATAAGCAGTACGACAAAAGGAGTTATCCTTAAAAGCATTTATAAAAGGAATATAAAGACTACGAGATCCTCAATGGGGTTTCTTAACCTCATCAGACAAGTTAACCGATAAAACGTTAGCTGAGGCAATACAAGTTAAATATGTGGATAAAGGAAGCCATAAAGTATCCCTTTTAATGGACAGAGATAGGGGAGCAACATAACTAGTGTCCAATCTGTGATGAAAACAAACAGCATTCCACCACGCTTTGAAAGTAATTTTATCTGCCTATTTCCAGTTGGAAGTTATTAAGTGGAGGGCTATTGCTATTTATAAATCTACTAGTTTGGGGGTGGGAGATGTATGCTGCCAGGAGGAAAATAAAGAGCCTAGAAAAATGTTAGTGGGTGAATAAGGGATTTGGGTTTG
This sequence comes from Triturus cristatus, assembly GCF_964204655.1. Taxonomy (NCBI): domain Eukaryota; kingdom Metazoa; phylum Chordata; class Amphibia; order Caudata; family Salamandridae; genus Triturus; species Triturus cristatus. Next base: position 1,138,650,557 of record NC_140592.1, read on the forward strand.
AAAGATGTTGTTAACTTGGGACCAAACTAACTGCCAAAAACAAAAAATGGGAGGACATTCAAAAAGCATGTGTTTTAAATCAGTCTGTGCACAAGGACATGACCAACAGGCTGAAGAGGAGTTTGGAGAAAAAGAAGCCAACTTTGCAGGAGTGAATAAGATACGATTGAAAATAAAATAAAGGGTTTGGGAGGTGTTAGCAGCTCTAGACGTTTTATGAATTTTGAGCCACAATTTGTCCAAAACAGGGGTAGGCCAACATTCTGCTAAGTCTTTTTCCCAAGCCAATTCAGCCTTTTGTCTCTATGAGAGGAAAGAAATAAACATTTATATAAAGAGGAAGCTGAAGAGGGGACTGTTATTAATGGGAAGAGGGTTAAGCACCTAGAGGAGGGATTTGAAGTAGGCGGTACGGACATAAGATATTGAGATAGTGAAGAACAAAGTAAATCATATTGAGGTTTACATGAGGGTGGTAAAAAAAATTTTGATTGAAGATCGAAAAAAGATCTAGGAATATTATTGTGTATTAGCTGAGAAATCCAGAGCAATCCTTTTAGTCTCCAAGTTTTCCAGTAAATGGTACGATTTTTAATGCGTAATAAATTATTATGCCAAATGGGCTGTTGATCTAATGAGGAGGAAGATGGGTAAGTAGAAGGAAGAATCGGGACAAGAGTCTTACGTGTGTGTGAAATGACAGGATGGCGAAAAAGAGAAAGATTACTAGAAAATGCAAGAGTATCTTTAAAATTAAAAGGAGATAAGAAGTATTTTTCTATGTTCAACCAAACAGGGGGATAAATACATTGATCAAAAGAAAGCCAGCGAGAAGAAAAGGCAAGATGATAAGATTTGAAATCTGGAAATTTAAGACCCCCAGTTATCTTATCCGCCTTTAGAATCGATAGGGCTATTCGAGGGGGTTTGTTTTTCCAAAGAAATGTAATTAATAGAGAGTCAATCTTCTTCAAGTATGTTGCGGGAATATGTACTGGAATCATAGAGAGAAGGTAAAGAATCAAAGGAGAAAGCATCATCTTGATGGAGTCTAGTCGCCCCCACCAAGAAAGAAAGAGGGGATGCCAGCAATCAATAGAGTTGGTTAGCATCTTAGTGAGATGGTCGAAATTTATCTTTAATGTTTCCGCAATGTTTGAGGAGAACCAAACACCTAAATATTTTATCTTAGAGGTTTGCCAGGAGAAACCTGTTTGTATGAAGTCTTGTTTCAAAGAAAGTATATTTAGGGGAAGGACTTCACATTTGTCTGAATTGAGACGGTAACCAGATAAATGAGAGAATATGTCAACTTGAGAGAGAAAAGCCGGAATGGATGTAGACGGATTAGAGCAATATAAAAGAATGTCATATGCATATACAGATAGTTTAAGATGGGAGGTAGCAAGCTGGAATCCAGTAACTTTAGTGTCTAATCTAATTTTTGTTAAAAAAGGTTCTAACGCTATTATAAATAAAAGAGGAGAGAGGGGGCATCCTTGACGTACTCCCCTAAATAGTGGAAAATAATCTGAAGTTTTGCCGTTAACAAAAATAGAAGCTCGGGGACCGGAATATAGTAAAGAAATAAGAGATATTAGTTTAGAGGGAAGCCCTATCCATTTTAATGCCTGAAACATAAAGTCCCAACCAATCCTATCCAATGCTTTTTCTGCGTCAAGGGCTATAGCAGCAAGGGGATAATTTAGGGAGGAAGCTTTACCGAGAATATTAAAAAAGACTCTGGAGTTATCAGATGAAAGACGACCTTTTACAAAACCGGATTGTTCCGGACCAATAAGATTAGGTAAAATAGGGTCAAGTCGGAGGGCAAGAATTTTTGCAAAGATTTTATAATCCAGATTAACTAAGGAAATTGGCCGGTAGTTTTTGCAGAGAGGCGGATCTTTATTCTCTTTAGGTATTAAGCAAATCATGGCCTCTTGAAAAGTTCCAGATGAAGATCCTGTCTTGGAAAAGGTATTGTAAAGAGCCAAAAGGTGAGGGAGTAAGAGATTTGCAAAATGAGCGTAGAATTCAATAGTGAATCCATCTGGACCTGGAGCCTTCCCTCTTTTCAGTACCGAGATTGCATGAGTGATCTCAGATAGGGAGATATCATTTTCTAAAGAAGAGAAGTCAATGTCGTATGAAGATGGTGGTACTATGGATTGAAAGTAAGCAGAAATTTCGATTGGATTTGGTTGTTGTTCAGGGGCATATACATTTTTAGAAAAAGAAACAAATTCATTCAAAATATCTTTATCCTTAAAAATAGAAACACCTGTGCTATTCCGTAAAGATTCTATTTTAGTCTGTTCACGTCTTATTTTCAGATAATTCTCTTATAGTTTCCCCATCTTATTTTGACCCCCATAATACCGAGCGCTACTCTTTAAAAGATAAGAAGATGCAGCTTCAGTAGATAATTTATTAAAAGTGAATTTTGCTTCAATAAGACTCTGTAATGTGGATTCAGAATTTAAGTGATAGTAAGAGTATTCAAGTTGTTTTATCTTGGCAAGCAACTGGGAATTCTTAGCCTCAAAAGTTTTTTTCTTTTGAGAGACAAAATTGATAATGTAGCCCCTAGCAGCGGCATTAAAAGAATCCCAGACCATTACAGGAGAAGAAGTTGGTGTACAGTTAAAAGAGAAAAATTCAGAGGCAAAGGAAGTGAATTGGCCTGTAAAATTTTGGGTCAGATAATAGTACATTGTTAAAACGCCATCTACCTGCATGAGGGGAGAAGGGAATCAATTCAAAATCAACAGAAACTGGGGCATGATCCGATATTAAAATGGAGCCAATTTCCGAGTGGGAAACATATTGAGATAATGATTTACTACAAAAGATATAGTCTATACGGGATTGTGAGAGATGTGGGGGAGAATAAAAGCTATATTCTCGAACATCCGGATTACAAAGTCTCCATATATCAACTAAGGACTTATGGCGTGTAGAAGAAGTAAATTGCGCATGCATTTTGGTGTTGGAAAACTTAACAGTGGAATTTCTATCTTGGATTAGATCTAAAACTTGGCTGCAGTCCCCACCACAAATAATATAATCATCATCAAACAAAAGAAGTTTGTCAGAAATATATGATTCCAAAACGTATTATCTACATTAACCGGTGCATACACGTTAAAAAGCATTAGTGGAATCTGGTTTATAAGTAATTTAACAATTACCCAACGCCCTTCAGAATCAATTTCCTGGTGAACAATTGAGAACTGATGCTTCTTATGACATAAATAAGATACTCCATTTTTCTTACCAAGAGCAGGTGAGGAAAAAACATGACCCACCCAACATTGTTTTAATTTAGATGCCTCTATGTCAGATACATGAGTTTCTTGAATGGACGCTATATCAGCATTTAATCTAGCTAAATGGGTTATTACCCATTGTCTTTTTATGGGATTATTAACTCCTTTAACATTCCACGTTACAACTCTAAATGTAACTAATTAAAAGGGAACATGAACCATTGTTATAAAAACAATATAAGAAACAGCTTTTCCTTTTGAGAAAAAAATAGAAAAATCAGATAAGAAAGAAATGAGAAAGAAATTCAGGATGAAGGAAAGATAGGAGAGAAAAACAAAAGAATCATTGTAAGTAAAAGAAGGGAGGGAAGAGTAAAAGGAGGAAAAAGAGAACAAGAATAGTAAGAAATAGAAAAGAGCAGGACACAAAATAAACTGACAATACAAATCAGACAATTGATAAAGAATAAGGGTGCCAAAAAGACATACCACAGACAAACAATAAGAGTGGGGATGGAGGACGTACACCAGACCGGGGATCCCACGTGGATTCGGTAAACAGAAGAAACGTCTCCAGGTCAACACGAAGATTACATACATCAAAGGGTCACGAAAACATACCTAAAGGAACCCAAAAAAAGGAAATGGTTAACATAAGGACTTACAATGTACCAAAAAAAAAAAAAACAATACAACAATGATGTCGATAAACACAGACGGTGGCATACAACTTTTGTAAGATTCAATACAGTTATAGTCGAGGGGTATCCATAGATTCAACTCTATGAGAATTCTGGAATTGTTGAAGTATCTCCGGATCCTCATAGTTTGTTGTTCTTTTGTTATAAATCACTTTGAAGAGGCGAGGGTGAAACAAGCCATAGCGAGCATTGAGAGCACGAAGGGCAGGCCTCATCTCCAGAAACTTCTTTCGAAGATCAGCAGTTACTTTGGCGTAATCTTGCGAAAAGAAGAGATTTGAACCATTCCAAGTAATTCTCCCTTTCTGTTTGGCAGCTTGAATAACTTTAAGTAGATCAGAATATTCCAAAAAATACAAGATGACACCTCTAGGTTTTGTTGAAGAGGAAGAGGAAATAGAAGAACGAGTAGTTGGACCCAAACGGTGAACTCTTTGAATATTTAGAGGAGGGGAAGCTGGAAGACCAAGAAGCGTAGGCAGAAATGATTGGAAAAAAGATAAGGGGTTAGATCCTTCAAGACTTTCCGCCAGTCTATAAATGCGTAGATTATTGTGCCTGTTACGATTTTCCAAATTTTCAACTTGTTTCAAATTTTGAATTTCTTTGTGTAGACAAGGAATTTGGTCTGTGATCACTTGGACCGATTCAACTCTTCTTTCAAGGTCGTCAACCTTTAGCTCAGTATATGACCAGTTGTCTTCCAACTTTTGAAGACGAGAGTTAGTTTCTACCATGTAGGGTTTGAGTGAGCGAATTTCTTCAAGCAACAGCTCCATAGAAATAGAGGAGGAGGAGTTGGAAGGAGAAGGAGGATTTGTTTTCACTCGTTTACCCGAAGTAGAGGTAGAAGTGGAGGGTATTTTAGAGGACACTTTAGAGTTCGGGCGCAAGGCATGAGAAGAAGAGCCTTTAGTTGTAGAAGCATCTGAGACCCCGTCTCCATATTGTCTTGTAATATACTGAAGGGGTTAATATCTTCTAGTGCAGCACTATTCACAGTATTTTGTTGAATATTACTGCGGTTAGTGCGTGGCGTAGCCATTTAGAAAACAGGGAAAACACGAAAAACCCACACAAAATCTAAAATGGCCGGCAGGAATATTGTAAGAGCTGTTCGATTGATGACGCTCTCATAGGACTCCTCAAACACAGTAAGCATTTAGGAAATGTCCAACATATGTGAAGAAATTAGGTAAAAGATCCAGTATTCCTAGTCAAAAGTGCTTTTGGAACAGAAAATGTGCGACATTAGGTGGGCAAGGTCAAAGAAATCGATAAGAGAAAACAAAATGGCGGCCAGGAGTAATTGTAAAAGCTGTTCCAATGATGGTGCTCACATATGACCCCTCAAAAACAGTAAGCGCATAGGAAAGGTCCAACAAAAGTGAAGAGTTGAGGTAAAAGATCTAATATTCCTATTGAAGAGCGTTTTTGGTACAAAAAATGCGCAGCATTAGGCGAGCAGGGGCACAGGAATCGAAAAAATGAAAACAAAATGGCGGCCGCGCCTCAGCCGCGAACCACGATCGATAAATTGCCAAATAAAGCCATTTCCTGCTCACCCCTGGTAACAGCAAAGGTTTCATTTGAGGCAGCATGGGTTCCGATTCCGCTTGACGGGATTTCGGAGTTCGGGAACCCGTAAAGCGAACCTGGAGAGCCTCCGCCACTTCACGTCTCCACGGAGCTCCGTAATTCGGCGGCCATTTCCCTCGGTGCCGTAGCCACGCCCCACCTCAGGGGGGGTAAATATTTAACCATGGACATTACCCCTATCTGTAGTAGTATATAGGAGCTCTTTAACTCTGGCATCTACTTCAGAGAAATCCGGAGCCAGGGCTCTTAGGTCTCCAGTGCCAATTCATGTAATACAGCCACCCCAAATTGCCCTAGCTCTATCAGAGAAATTTTACTGGGATCCTAGGAAGTATAGTATTTTTTATAAACCAATACAAAGTACACTTTCTGTGCAAAGCAGATTTATTTCCAAATGAACAGACTATGATAGCATTTATACTGTGTTATTTAGGTGGCAATGCGGCAAGTTGCTCCATTTCGGTAATACAAAAGGATGATTCAATATTATACAAGTTTGGAGCCTTTTGCATAGAAATCCTACAGGAAGTCCATTGTGTTGTCTTTGGACAAGAAATGTTTGATCTTAAGACAGGTGTCACAAGATTTACTCTCATATATTACTACTTTTGATAGGTTAGTAATTGAGACAGAGTGGCCAGAGGAAAAAGGGAGTCCCTTGTTTATCAGGGTTTGAGGATTTTGCACTGGCCAGACGCTCTGGAGGGTGAGGCCCCTGAGCTGTGCCGAACTTATGTGGTGGGAGTGCTGCAACTTCACGGGTAAGGGTGTCCTGTTGCATCACCTGCATCGGGAGGTTCCCATGCAGACTTGGCGGTGACAGCTCTACCCAGGCTTGTGAAATCCCACCTGGCTGAGGCTCCTGCTGACTGAGTCACAGATTTGGAGAGAGTGCAGCAGATTGCACCATGGTGTCAATGTGCAGGTGAGGAGAAGGTAGTATGTGTAGCGGAAGAGGCCTGAGGTTGACGCACCCCCAGTGGTGGCTCATCCGCCACGGCGGAAGAGCATCGCCCCACTGCTTTTAAGCAGCGCAGGAAGAGGAAACATAGCATGATGATAACTTTCTGATGTACTCATGCTGTGTTTTCTTTGCAGGTGGGAGGGTGAGTGGGGCTGCTCTACTCACGGAGCACGGCAGAGGCGGAGGGGTATGCCAACTCAAGTGCGCAGTGACTGTTTGGTCGGCCCTCTCAGGCTGCCCAAAGCAGTCATGCACACATTCCTGTTCGCAATGCAGTCTGCATTACTGCCTGTATGGAGAACATGCCCACTCCTCCAGCCCCTGGCTGAACGCCTTGTCACGGCACTCAAGAACAATCACAAAGTGATAAGCTTAGAGGAGGGAGCCTGGCTGTCTGCTTCCTGTTCCTGTAAGCAGACTCAGGAGAGCAGGAGCACAGAAGACATGGGACCCGGCCTTGAGGTAAGATTTTAAAAATATATATTTACAACCCCTGCTCTCCCCGTGTCTCCACCCTCTCCAGTGTCCTTTCTCACATTTCTGGCCTCCCAGCTGTCCAGTCCCCCCAGCACTATATAATGGCGGCTGCTGTGCAGCTATGCGCAGCGGACCTACCACTGGTGCGCCAAAGGCAAGCTCATCTGCTTCCGTTTGCCCCTGGACCACGTCCAGCACCAAGGACCCTTGCTCTCGGACACTCCACCGCTACGATGACAGCACCCTCCTCGCCATCAGCCCTGGATGCACACCACCTGCCATCTAGCAACACTGTAGAATTCTCTTGCACCCTTCACCTGTCGAAACTACAAATGCACCTTCTGCCACATGAGCACACCAGTGCTCCCTGCCACCCAGCCGACCAACAGCGCAGCCGACCAGCTCAACTGCATCCTCCTCAACCTGCAGTCCCTCCACAAACACACAACAGAGATCTGGGACCTCCTCGACACCACCTCTTCAAACATCGCCTTCTTCACAGAAACCTGGACCAACCTCTGCTCTGGACTGGACATCGCCATCACCATCCACGACGGCTACAAATTCACCCGCACAGACCACCCCGAGCAGCCAGGAGGACATGGTGACCATGGAACAACTCAACTTCCAGATCCAGACCAACCCCAACACCACCCTACAAGGCATCCTCATCTACAGGCCCCACTGGCCACCAACCCCCATTCACTGATGCCATTGTAGATCTCACTGCACTCTAGGCTCTCCCATTCACCGACTACATCCTACTCGGAGACGTCAACACCAGCCCCCTCCTGGGGAACCTCACCAACATCAGACTCAAGCAGCTAGTCACCGCACCAACCCACATAGCCTGACACACTATCTAGCTTGTCTTCTTCACCAGAGGGGACTTCAACTACAGCCACACCACAGGACTCTCCTGTACAGACCATCATTATTTACATCACGCCTTAACCACGCCCACCGTACACCATCGCCAACATACCCCCCCGTCGCAGCTCGATTAAGGCCACCGAAGAACTTCTCGTCAACTTCCTCAGCACCACCCCACCACTCCGCCAATGCTTATAGACGCCAACACTGCAGCGCGCAACCTCCACCAATGGATCTCCAACTGCGCCAACGCCCTGGCATCCCTCAAAAAAAGACCAGGCAAACAACACTCCAAGAAGGCCAACTGGTACACTCCCACCCTCCACTAGTCCAGCCTCCCCTACAGATGTCTCGCGAAGAAATGGAGCCACAACATCAATCAACTTCGCAACACAGTCACCCTTGCACCATGGCGCATGGGTGCCGGTGTTGGCCCATGGCAGCCACTGTGTGCCAAAGTAGGGAAAAAAGACAGGGGGGCTTATTCATTAGCCCCTTCTGACAGTTTCACCCCGCCAGTGCGTCATTTCCTTGACATACTTGCAGTGTGATTCTTGCTCCACGTTGATCTGTATTTCCAAAGTGACGCATCTAGGCATATGCGTGACCTTGTGAAGCCCTGTGCCACATTATGTCTGCATCAGGTATGATGTATGCAGGCTGGGCATTTCCACGCAACAAAGCCTTAAAGGAGTGGCGCAGTGAAATCCATCAGATTTCACTGCAACAATTGTGGGACGCTACTGCATCAGTACCCTATGCCTGCCTCATAGCAGGCAGAAGGGTGACGCAGTGCCACAGGGATAGGCGGACCCCATGCATTGCTGGAGTTGCATCATGCTTGTGACTCAACAGCAGCAATGCGTTACTTTAGCGCTGACAGATACGTCAGGATTCCAGACATTAATTACGATATGGAGCACCGTACAGTGAATAAAGAGCATCCATTGTGTCGCAAGAAGGGCGTAACGAAAAGTGTTGCAACGCTGTTTTGTCACAGCGATGCAACACTTCTCATGAATGAGCCCAAGGAATGCACCCTATCTTATTGATGGTGCACATTCCTGCCCTGTAGTTTTGTTGCAGGACAGCACAGCAACATTCCCTAGAGTGCTGTTCAGCACCAACACCTTCCGAAATGAGGCCCCAAGTCTTTACACCATTTTTAAGACCAGATATTTTCTGGTCTTAAAAAACTGCCTCTAACTGCAGTTAGAGGCAGTTTTTTTGGGTTTTGCACCATACAAGGAATTCCTTGTAAATATCCCAAAGTAGGGTTAGTAGTAGTATTTGCACAAGAATGCCTACCTTGCATCTCATTTTCATTAAGTCCTGCTAACAGAAGTGCCGATCCTAAAAATTCATGATTTCGCCGGAAAACTGCTGCTAACTACGGTTAGCGGAAACTTGTAAATACGGTGATTAAAAAAAAGCTGCCGTGACGTAAAGAAATTTACGCTACGGCGGCATTAACTCCTTGTACATCTGTCCCTCAGAGTCCTTAGGCCAACAAAATGATACAGCAAAAAGTGGAGGTAAGCAGGCAAAAGGTTCAGGGATGACAGGTCTAACAGTTACTTTTTCAAATATTGTGTTTCTCTCACTTAGTACTACTACCAATCCACACTCCTCTCCCTTTCTACTGCCCTTAAGCCCCTCTCATGTGCCCTGCTTGTTGTATAATATATGCCAGCATGATTGTTGGGGAATCTGAAACTCACAAACCAATCTCACTGACCAAGCTACACCCATGATCCCCTGCAGCGATACCTCTTCTCTCTCGGGTAGACACAGCAGGGTTTCAAGAGAGGGGAGTCCATTTCTGAAAAGACATATCAGCCAACTCTATCACAGCAAGGGAGGTAGAGCACGGTTATTTAATAAAATCGTATTTTTTAATGCTTTCAGCAGACCTTTCAACATCTGCAAGCGATGTAGCTAGTCTGCCCAATGGGTTTTGAGTTGTTTTAGTTTGATTCCCTGTATAGGAAATGTAAATCAGTTCAATTAGGGATCCCTTGTGAATCCCTCCACATCTTCCTTTTTTTTAGGGCTCGTGCCCTAGTGTTGCAGTGCGCAGCACTGCTCGTGCAGGCGAGAGCCCTTTTGTGTGGGGTTTGAAAACGGAGCCTGGAATCGCACATGCTCGTGCGTGTGCTTTTCCTTTTGGCTTCCGCGATTGGCCTTTGCGTGTGTGTTTTTCCAAAGACGGCACGCAATAGGCCAAAGGCGGACGCAATTCTCCGCCCATGGCCTATTTGTGTCTATTAAGCGCACCAAAGGCCATGTGGTTTCAATTATCGTGCCTAGACACGGGCGCAATAATTGAAACCACATGTTCGCTGTGGCGCACGCGCGCGCACCACTCACGGGCGTGTTTGTTTTAGAATAGCGATCGCTTTTGCAGTCGCTTCCACTGCCACTTGTTTAGGGATGCTCTGGAATAACGGCGATTGGATTTCTAAAAGGGGCGCACAGTTTGATCTCCGTTAACCAGTGACTAAAATCTGAACCATTTTTAGGTTAGTACGTGAATTTCTCACTGAGGGGCTTTTCCGACTTCTTTTTCAATCTAGACTTTAAATTGCTAAACTCCTGCCTTTGTTCATCTCGCCCTTAACCTGTTCGTGTTCGGGGTGTTGTGTCTGTTCTTTTCGCTTTGTTTTAAAAGGTGATGCATCACAGGGTTGTGTGTGTGAGGGGGAGGAGGGGGGTAGGGTAGGGGAGGCAGACGGCTGCGTAAGCATGCATCCCCCTCAGTAAGCCACCATACTTAATAAAATACATTCCAGGCCCTGAATAGAGACTCGTCGGCAGGTGCACAAAATTAAGCCGTTCATGCTCCAGTGTCGATTTCCATCAATACTTGGCTTGCTTAGACATCACGAGGTGAGGCGTGAGGAGGAACCAGCCCGCATACCTTCCCCTTCTGCAGGAGGAGCCGCTCACCGGATAGACGAGAGCGGGTCACTGAGAAGAGGAAGGCTACAGCAGGCTGGCACCGGGTGCACTGACATTATTTTTAGGTCACTGCATTAATGTGACCCGCACCTCCCAGCAACATGCAGACATATCCAGTCCAGGATCCATGCGCAGCGAGTAATCATTTATTTATTAATATATTGCCTTGTGGAGCAGATCGCTTTGTAATGGAAGTTGTGCGCGTACAAACACATTCGGCACAGAGAGATTCAATATAAAGCTTTTTCCCAGAATCACAGGATGTTGAGCCTCCCACCGAGACTCAACCCGGTTTCCCAGCTTCAAAGTCTGCTGCTCTACTTTAAACTAGTGGTATTTTCATTCCTCTTCTGTGCCTGCTACTGTGTGAGGCGTGTAGGGTTTTAGAAAGTATACTACACTAAGATGGCTGCTAATATTGCTACTTTTGAATGGGTTGTTTCGGAGTAACGTCTCTGGTAAGCAGACTCTCGCGATAACCTGTCTGTCACACCCAGGGCTCCTCCAACAGATCCAATGTCAACCTTTCACACGCTCTCTAATAAAGTCAGCAATCAGGAAGTCTGTTTTACCTGAAAAATGTATAAGTGAGATGCCGGATCAGGAAGTTAACTCTTCACATCTGTTTGGATGTGTTGGCGTCCACCGGCTTGTTTACATTCCACGGCAGTGACATCACTCGCAGTAAGTAGGATATAAGCAAACCACATGGTAAATGCAGCTAAAGCAGATTTACATAGACTAATTTACAGCCCACCCGCATCTCAAGGCACTCTCACATCTCCTCATTTAACGCCAAATAACCCTAGCCCTCTGGATGTGCGGGTCCCCGATATTCCTTCACCTCAAGATATACGCACTCCTTCATAACTGCACTGCTCTCTGCCCGCAAAGAACATATTTTTACTCACAATAGGGTTCTGGTCCAAGGCTGAATTTCGAGGCCCTCAGTTGTCATAGTGGCATTCTTTCTAACATTATCTGAGGCCCTCAGTTGTATTAGCAGAGGTGTTTGGCCTGCCCCAATTGTACAAGACCCTCAACTGTAATAAATAGGGGTTTAGCCTGTTGCATTTTACAAGGCCCTCAGTTGTACTGCCAGTGGGGCTTTGACCTGTTGCATTTGTCTAAAGCCCTCCATTTTACTGCCAGTGGGGGATTAGCCTGTTGCCATTATCAGAGGCTCACAGTTGTGCTTGCAACAAGGTTCTAGCCTGCTGCCAGTGTCTGAGGCCCCTGTGTGATGCCTGCAGGCCTGGGCTGTGTTTCTACAAACCCAGGCACAACTTTTTTCACAGTGCCCACTTATCGGGATCACAGGCCATCCTATGTATTGTTTAAACATCAGCAAATGCTACTCTACTAACACATCAGATGTGGAGCGCCTGGCCTAAACAGCAGTACAGCGTCAGTTTTCTATAGCGCTCCAGTTACTACTCATACTGACTTTGGAAGGATTTACAGCCCAGTCGGAACTGCTAGAATTTGAACATGTGAACTGAGGACACCGTTTACAGCAACCGTTAAACGCCGCCATTAGTCTGGTATTGTAAGTGCTATGCTATAAACCTGGGAAAACTCTGCATCTGCCAAATGAACAAAACCTGGTGACCTCTTTATAGTATGACTGTTTAGTGATTTCTGAAACTGCTTTTCTTTATAGTAATAAGGTTTTTTGTTTAAATTGCGCCTGGTACGGTAGATTGTTCGATAATAGCACCCTAAATATCTCATATATCATTTAATAGTGCTCTTTTTCTACATCTCAGAAACATGAAAGACAGAATTGGCCATACCCGGCTTCTCATTCTACATACCTGCCCTAGGTAAAAAGCATTATCATTTACAATACCAATAGCTCCAACTCTGATAATTGCGAGACCTATTGCATTGCAAATGCTTGTCTTAGGCTTGGGAAAACTGACTAAACTGGAGCAAAGTGCAAAACCTCTGAAATGTTTTTTCCCCCTAGTTTCTCTCGTAGGTCTTCGGTAGTGCAGTCTTTCCACATGGTGGGCGCGGTCAAGGTATGACTCCCACATCCTGACTCTCTGGCAATATTTAGTCCTATGTTGATGCCAATAATGCCCCCTGTATTTTTTGTTTCGAAAAGTCTTGGCACCCTGTGCTGAGTGGGCATGTGAAGCTTTTATTTCTTGTTCTGGGAGTACTGCTTGTGGGTGGTGCTTTCTCTGCCTGATCGTTTATATTTACTGAGTGTCCTGGTTGTATGTTTTGTGTTTCTGGTGATGCATGTTATCATAATTTATTTGAACTTAATAATATGCTAACCTGCAACACACTTGGCCATTACTTATATGTGTGCACTCATTATTTTACTTTTAGATTTAGTAAAACCAGTGATTTATATGTTTTTGATTTCACTCTTATTGGGATATATGCATCTTAACATTGACATGATTGGGCCTTGCTGACTTTATTATTTTAACCTCAATTCGAGGTATAGGTCCAGCCCAGTGGGCAAAGCGGAGATTCAAGTTTGTGTCAGGTTTGAATGGTGTAAACACCATCCTTATCCTTCCCGTTATCATTGTCACATCAGTATGGGGCTACCATATGAACTGAGGCTTTGGAGGCCACCAAAGCTATATACTTGGTTCCCGGGAGTGCAGTGAATGATAGGCAGAGCCTCCAAAATGCAGTCGACGCATCATATGACATTACACCTTCCTTGTTTCTGGTTCTAACATTACATTGCTCCTGCCTGTGCTGTGCCTGTTCTCTGTTTGAAGGAAGTTCTCACAGTTACCCAGGCAAGACAAGTGTTGGGGGCCGCAGTTCGGAACAACTTCAAATTTTGTTACCCATTTCCCGTTAATTCAAGCCCACATCACGCCCAACTGAAGTGAATTGTATATTAAACTTTCAAAAAAAGTGTTGTACAAAACCAGTCTTAATAAGTCTTGCCCAGGACCACAACAACTCCTACAGATGGCACTTGGAAGACAGCAAGAGAGTGAAAGGTAAAGGCAGACAGCAAGAGGAAGAGAGGTTTATGTTGTGAAATGGACAGAGTAGAAAGAGTTCAATACAGAAAATGTTTACGACCTGGGGGACCTGGGCAATTGCTCACTTTATCCATGCCTTAAAATGTCTCTGATTGGTGCTGCCTGTGCTGTCCCTGTTTTATGTCTGAAAGATGATTACACTGCATCAGTATCTTGGGTCAATAGCCTGCGTTGCTGATGTCTCTTCACCTCCACTGTACTCATTGGGGTAGGATAGTGGGTATGTGTGAGTGTATTAGCACACGTATGTGCTTACACATGTGCTGTTGGCACCACACCAATGAATCTTGCCGTCTGATACAGTATGGTACCTCCTCTGAGTGTGAAGGAAACTTGGAGTACTGCTGCCCATGGCCCGTAGGATACTGAAGACTGGCAAAACATGGCACCTGTACCAAACAAAAACAATTTGGCTCCATCAGTGCTTAGAGATGATGTTTTGCTGGTTGTGAGGCTTCAAGTGAGCCACTGCCTGTGCTCTAAATGCAGTTCTAGGCCACTGTCCTGAAACAATGAGTTATGCAATCAACAGGTAACACTGTCAGTGAAGGAAGTGGTCTAGTTGTTTCAATGTTTTGTGGTTTATGTCCCATTGCTATTGGCCTGTGGCACTGCCTAAGGATCTGAACCTTAAGAGCCATGCTGGCCATCGAAGACATGCGCAAGTGAGAAGTCAGATTAGTGATCAGCTGTGCAGGCATACTCACATTGCACCAACTATGTCCCTGGAAGTCCCTACAGAACAGTGTTTATCACCTCCTCTCTGCTAAAGTACTCCTGTCTTCAACCTCTTTATAAGCACACTTACTCTGCCAATGCAGGCACTGTGCCTAGAGCCACAGTTCAAAGCATTCCCCACCATCATCTTCGAGAAGTGCTTAATTTCTAAGAAAAAAATAAAATAACTGGATGGGTCTAAAGTTGTATTTATATGGAACCTCTGCTGGCACAGAAAAATGAAAAGAAATGTCCATTATCAAAGCTGCATAGGCTTGATTCCTACTCATGCCACTTTCTTCCATCACCCTGAACCTTCTGTCACTTTAATTCACTCTTGTGTTTTTTTTTCATCCCAGCTTTCTCTCTTGGTGACCGCTTTTCTTTTTCTTACTTCTTTTTATCCCTCTTTTTTACCATTCTCTCTTTTATTCGAAGTCTGATGATGAAAAATAGTTTCTGGTCCTCAACAATCAGGTTTGGAGCCCATCGTCTACAGCCACATGTAGCACTGTGCTATGAATGTGTACCAGGGGTGCTCTCATTCGCTCCTTTACCTCAGCCTTACCTTCTGGATGTCCAACAACCAGTATGGAGGGATCCATTATTCATGAAATGAGCCACTAACCATTAAAAATTCAGAATTTTCCTCTTAGCGCACCCAGAGCACCTGCAAATCCAGGTTTCGACCGTCAATCTGGGTTTCAACAGTCAGGGACTGAGATCTGGGACAATTTCCGTTGCCCAACCCCCTTTTTGGTACGGGAGGTACCGGTAAAAGTATTTCATGCAGTTCTACTTCCAGAAGAAGTCCTTCATCTTACAATTAAAATGTCAAAATGCACTCACCTTGTAATCAGAATCCAAAAGGAGTGAATCTGCAGTTCTCCAAAACCTCTGGTACTCATAAGCTAACAATATGCTAGTTAGAAGTGGGTCTGGAACAGGGGTAATGGGAAGCGGCAGCTGGCACAGCTAAGTTCCGTGAGGTGGTGCGGGGCGCGGCTGGGGGAAGTCGACAAACGATTGAATGGGTATTATTTATTTATTTTATTATACCTATTCCATCATCTGTCAACTTCCCCCTTCCTACCACCCAGCCCCCACCTCACCACACTTACCTGTGCCTGATGCAACTGGTAATGGGACAAGAGAGAACCCAGGACAATGGATACCATCACTCTGCTTGTATAGCTGGGTGTGGCACCGATCTCCCTTCATTCTGCCTGCAGTTTTGTGATCAGCGCGTAGCGATTCAGCACCGCTTCTTTATTTGATGTTTCTGCCACCATCGGCAAGCGATTTTGTGCCCGGTGTGCCCTGAAGAAGAATAGAGCAGAATTATATACTGGATGGTTCCTAGCCAACAAATACGGGCAGGAATTTTAATAATACGATTCAGTTCGGGAAGGGACACGCTGGAAAGCTTCACGCTGAGCGTGTTGATGACGCTCTCTAAATCTTGGAGCCTGTGTGCCCGATTTCTCTACTTCATAGTCCTCACTGTAGGGCTTTATATGGCGCCCTTTTTCCCTATCACAGTCCTGAGGAAGACCCCCATGTAAGGTGTTAAAGACCTACTGGACATCTTGGGGTCGAAACGTCGACACTCTTTTCTCTGTGCTAGTCCCTTGGAACAACAGAAACTTTGAGACTGTGTTTTCCTTTATAGGGTCTAGCTACTGAACTATACGAACATTATATGTATTTTTGGCGGAACAATTAGGCCATAACTGAGTATTTTGTCACTGGAACTGGGCATTATTTGCCTTCACGATTTTTCCCCACACTCTTTTTACCCTCATGAGAATCACCTATTTCCCTTTCCTCTTTTTCCCTGTTCTTCTGGGCACTTCAAACATGTATGAATATGAATTGTAATTTTGACATATGTATTAATGTACTTTTTCAATTGAAGTGGTGTGATTAAATAACACTCGCTATTTATTACTGTCATACATTGTTGTCAATCTCGTGTGACTACACGTTTTATGTATGGTTTGTTTAAATATTGTTTGTTGGGACCATTTGTTATTGTACTGGCAACTGGTAATGGGACAAGAGAGCACCCAGGACAATGGATACCATCACTCTGCTTGTATAGCTGGGTTTGGCACCGATATCCAAAGAGAAAAGGAGACTAAGGAGCTCTAGACGCCGGCATCTAACATCTCATTTTACATAAAACGTACCTTTTGCCAGTATCTGTATTTCCAACTTCCTATGATTGAATGAAGTTATAGGACTCCATGGAACTGAAATACAATTCTAACCTACATAACATCATCATTTTTATTGTTTTATTCAAATACAACAAAGAACAGCAGTTATCCCCAGAAGAGACTGGTTATTTAATAATCAACAAGGATCTAAAACATTATTCAAGCTGCTTGGTATAGATGACACCTCTCAAAAGGAGAAACAAACAAACAAACTGAGCAAATATGTGTGCTCATAATCATTAAGTTAAAACTCCTGAAAAATCGTGTTTAAATGTAAAGTCTACACCCTTAAACATAATTGTTGTGCTGGAACAGATTCCATAAGCGGCATGGGTAGGATGTCTTGGGTGGACGGAGATGTCACTCGCAAAGTTGTGTATACTTTGAATATCCTGGCACTAAGCAGATATGTGTGTCTAACTTTGGTAGGTTGGTTAATTTAAAACCAAGCCTTTATATTCTTGCAGACTTCAAACAGAGCGGAGAAGGCTCTGATGTAAAGTGGGAGGTGGCTCAATAGTTTTGGAGTGAGGTAAGAGAACACCCGACCTTCTGATCTGGTTCTGTGAATGAGTGGGATGTGTGCATGTAGGAGTACTGTGCAGCAGAGGTGTCTGGGTGCTTGGTGGAAGGAGATGCAACTGTTTAAGTGAGAGGGGCCTAAGTTGTCGAGTGACTTTAATGTGGCTTTAATGCGTGTATGGAGTTAGAAATTAGCTTATTTGTGTATCTGGAGCCAGCTGAGCTCCCTGAGGTGTGGTGTGATGTGAGTTCTGTGTGGGTGGTGGAGGATGAGTTATGGATGGTTTTTAGTCTTCTAGTGAGTTACTTGGTGATCCAAGCGTAAAAGGTGTACCCATACTCCAACTTGCAGGTGACTAGGATATGAGTGATAGTTTTTCTAGTGTTACTTTGGAGCCATTTGAAGATCTTCTTCAGCACTTTCAGGGTCTGGAAGCAGGATGCAGTAACAGCGTTGACTTGTGCGGTCATGTCCAGTTTGTTCTTGATGATTATTCTGAGGTTCCTGGCATGGATACTGGGTGTAGGTGGGGGTCTTGTTTTGGACGGCCACTAGTTGAATTTCAATATTGAGGTGCTCTTGTTGAAGATCACTACTTCTGTCTTGTGTGTGTTGTGCTTGAGACAGTTGGCTTTCATCCAGTAAGTCACTTCAGTCATGCAGGCGGTGAACTAGTTTCTTGTGCGGGCGTGTTGACCGCCAGGGAGAGTACGAGTTGTGTGTCTTCAGCGTAGCAGAGGATGTTGATGTTGGGTGCATTGATGACATTGGCCAGAGGGTTCATGTATGCATTGTAGAGGGTGGAGCTGAGCAATGAACCTTTAGGTGTGAAGCAGTATCTGTGAAGAAGAAGCATTGGCTTGCATGATCGCCAGGAGAAAAGAACTGTGGAATGCTACCTGCTTGCGACCTCTTCTGTGACCAGAATTGGACTGGGAGTCTTCCAGCAGCTTGGACAGGACATCCCAAGGAGCCAGGGTAGGATGTTCTTCATGCAGTTGTGCATGCTAAGAGGAGCTGAGAAGAAATGCATCAGTGAGTTAGCAACATTTGTTTGCATGGTAACTGCGAGAGAGGAGATGCAGCACAAATCGAGCATGGTCACCACATAACCTCACTAACTTATGTCCAGGATTTATATTTCCATTAATTTCTTTTAGCATTTTTATGATTATTTCTGTACAGGAGACGTCATACATAAATCACATGCACAAACAAGGGTGTGGAGCACCTTGTGCTCTGTCACAATTTTACTGAGGAGTTGCCCATTGAGGGGCTTGCTGAACTGCTTTTTGAGGGATTTGCATGTCTTTGGATTGCAGATTTGTCATGGTAGTATTTGCAAAATTTGAACTCTGTCTTTTTAAGTGTTATAACTCTGTTTCAAAAGTCACAAATGGAGGAGCTGGTGTCGCTTTCCCCCTAGATTCCAGGAGTATTCCAATGGCATAGAGACCTGGAAACCTGAATCCGGGGCCCCTTCTTAGAAGACTATGAGTGAAACTCTCACAATACCTCATGGTTGGTCCCCGTCTTCCTAGTCCTCAAAATAAAATATATTTCCTTTTAAAACAAAGGTTGAGGACAGCCAAGGGTGTTTGCCTTCTCACTCTCCTGCACGGGCCACTTTCAGGAGATTGACATAAGGATCATTTTCATAATGCAAGTAATAAATATTGGGCACTTCACAGAGATTCTGAGGTGTTGCTGAGATTACAGAGTAATCATCATCTCATTGTTTTGCGGTTCAACCTTCCATTAAATGATTTACACAGAGATGATCTCTTTGATCTTCACTGCACAATCTCATATAATCCGAGGGCAATTAGGTAGAACTACAGTAATATTGATTTAATTTTCCCACCAATTGTCCTTCATAGTCTTACTGGGATTGCTCAACAAAAGCATCCTGGATCACAATCCCTTTTATCCATTTTTAGCATGATGACGGAGAAGGCCTTCTCCATCTTTTTAAGAGCTATCGGCTCTGCGGTGCAATGGAAGAAAGTTTGAGAGATAATGGATCTGCTTATTGGTATGACAAAGAGAACCTGTGTGCTAAGTCTGTCCTCGTGGGTATTATCTGAATGTTGGATTTCTCAGGATTGGTGGAGGCAAAATCCAAAACTTTATCAAAGAAAAAAAGCTGATTTTTATTAGATAACATCTGTAATTATACCTGAACATCAGTGTATTCTGGAACCTGGTGATCCGGGGGAACAGACTTGTTGGTCCTAGACAGCTTGCTATGATCTCAAAACATAGCCTGTTAGGTCTCTTCTCACTGTTGTATGCTTCCAATGGTGCCCCAGTAATGAGTGACCCACCAAGATTAGATGTGTTAGTGAACATCAGTTCTTTCACTCTTGATAAATTTGAGCTGGGTATATCCAAAGTAAAACAGGTCTTGAAAGGGTTCCAACAGACTTGTACAACCAGAAGCCCATTGGTTAGACGGCAGTGATTCGTAAGCTGTGAACTGCAGACCACTATGGGTCTGCAACACGTACTAAGGGGGTCTACAACTGTTTAAAAACAATTAAGCAATTTCAGCAAATTAATAAAGTATATATGAATATCCAAGCAAACTGTAAAATTGAAAAATGTTAAACGCCCTATAAATGTAGAGGAATCTGAAATTTGATGCTAAAAATAAACTTGGTATCATTAGCTTGATTTATGAGAGCAGCGCTAATGATTCAGTGAATCGAGTATGGATGATTTGTGGCTTCAAATAAATCATAGGATGCGCCGACAAGAGAAAATGCATAAAGAGCAAAAACGACAAAGCTTGCACTAGAATCAAGAATATCACTTCAGTATTAGAAATGAAACTAAATATTGAAATCTCCAGCCATGCCTTTAAAATTAAAATTCAGAGTTTTGTGCTTTTTATGTTCATGATTTAAATAAAATATGTTGTAAATTGTGTATTTGTTTGATGTAAACTTTTTTTCTGTATTTTTCTGTATAGCTCGAATAGTAGAAATTGCTTAGGTGGGGGCCTCGAATCAGTAATCAGTAATTATTCATTGGGGATTCACAAAAGTCAAACGGTGAAGAATCACTGGTTTAGGGGTATTCATTCTACGAGTCTTAAATGAAGTTTTACACTCAGGAGCCCATAGCTTTTAGCTCCTCTCATAGCTAAAAAAGGCAGAGGTGGCATTACTTATAAAGCTCCTACATACTCTCATTAATTTAAAACTCAGAAACATAGAATTTTGTACTATTACTGTGATGCTTTTTTAAGATGCAGGGTATTTGTCGTTGAGCCTGCCAGGAATGCATTAAGATCAGCAACCGGTTTGAGAACAGCTAATTCTTTTCTTTGTGTACTCCTTATCAGAGAGGAGCCGACGGAAGAGTAGAAGAACTTCCTTCCATTGTTAAGTCTCAGCTCTGCTTAGATGCAAAGGGAGAAAAGAAAATTGTTTATCTAACAGTACTGAGGGGCATCTCTGAAGCAAGGAAACACTGCGGAAAGCTACTCTGATTTTTTTATGTGTATGGTATATGTGAACTGGGGTGGCGGAGTGAGCTAAAGAATGATGATGGATTAAACCCAGATCAGTTGACTGAGGGTGAGTGCTTGCAATGTTCAACACTCCGTCCATCAAGCCCTTTGGTTTTGCTTTGTTCACCCTAAGTTGGCAGGGTATGCCCAGACGTGGGTCCCTTGCTTACTTTGCCACTGGATTCAATCTAGCCTGGCTGATGACGGCTGATTAGCTAGAAACTGGTCCCAGGATGCTTGTTTCCATTCCAGGGAAGACATGGCTTGGCAGGTCGGTCTGGACTGTTCCCATGAGGCACAGGGTCAGACTGATTTGCATTTGGCCATGTCTGAACTGGGGTGGCAGAGTGAGCTAAAGTATGATGATGGATTAAACCCAGATCAGTTGACTGGGGGTGAGTGCTTGCAATGTTCAACACTCCGTCCATCATCCCCTTTGGTTTTGCTTTGGTCGTCCTAAATTGGCAGGGTATGCCCAGACGTGGGTCCCTTGCTCACTTTGCCACTGGATTCAAGCTAGCCTGGCTGATGACGGCTGATTAGCCAGAAACCGGCACCAGGATGCTTGCTTCCGGTCCAGGGAAGACATGGCTTGGCAGTTCGGGCTCGACTATTCCCATGAGGCACAGGGTCAGACTGATTTGCATATGGCCAAGTCTGAACTGGGGTGGCAGAGTGAGCTAAAGAATGATGATGGATTAAACCCAGATCAGTTGACTGGGGATGAGTGCTTGCAATGTTCAACACTCCGTCCATCATCCCCTTTGGTTTTACTATGGTATATGTTTCTCATGGGCTACAATCAGGGTTGGATTGGGATAAAAAATCGGCCCGAGCACGCCAAAAAAAAGTGGCCCACATTTGCATGATGCCTTTCCGTAAAACACTGCTTCCGCGAAATGTTATTAAAAAAACAGTGGGGGAGAAGGAGTTTAAAAAAATGTATGGATTAGTTTACAATGGTGAAGCACACCTGAAAACAAGTGAGCCCACTTCTGCTCAGGCCCCTGCCCCCGCTCAGTATGCACACATTAATTGGCCAAGCCAGCCAGAGAAAGGGAGTCCTCTGCCCATTGATAAAAGGGAGGTAAAGGACGGACGCCCATCTGCCTCCAGAAAGGGCACTCGGGCACCCACTGGGCCGCTGACGGCATCGAATGACGCAGAAACCGCCCAAATCGGCCCCCCTGGCTCCTCAAAAAAGCAGCCCACAGCTAGAATTCGGATACCAGCCCCTCGGGCATTGCCCGAGTGCCCGCGTTACCAATCCGCCGCTGGCTACAAGGTGCGATTTTTCAAATCCTTTCTCTGGAGCATCAAGCTCTGAGAGAGGAACCAGCAACAGGCTTTTCCATACTAGGATATATGTGTAGCTCTCAGCAAAGATTTTTATTTGTACTTGATGATGCAGCTAGCGGATGTGTTGAAACATCTTGGTTTAACTTTGCAGTGCTTTCTGGAAAACTTTGAGAACATTCTCTGTGAATCTATTAATCTGACCAAACATCATAACACCATTAAGCAAGCCCCCAAAAAGAACACTCCTGGGGATGATGGACTCCCAGCAGAATGTTGCAAAAGAATCAAGCTTCTTTCACACCCGTTGCTTGATGGAGGTCCGTAATGCTATGTTAAATGCAATTGTAAAGGAATAAGTATATAAACATTTGTAAGACCTATTGGCCCATTTCCTTAATAAATGTAGATGGGAAAATGTATTTTTAAATTTTGGCTATTTGGATTAACTCAGCCATAGCCCATACTTGCAACACACATACAGCATAGATTAATTATAGAACACTGTACCACTTATCACATCAACCTGATGATTACAATTTTGGATGTTGTACATAATTATAAGATTTGTTTGGGTGTTCATAGAAATTGGGTCTCTCGTTGGCAGAGGTATGCACCCTGTCCAAGTAGAGACCACAATCCTAGTCAGGATAAGTAAGATACACAACCTAAATTAAACTGTGCTCACCCTCTGGTAGCTTTTCACTGAGAAGTCAGGTTTAGCTTAAGAAGCAATGTGTAAAGTATTTGTGCAACACATTATTTACAGCAACACAGTGAAAATACTACAAACGACTCCACTTTATGAGTAAAACAAGACCAAAATGACAAAAATCCAATAAATAGAACTTGATAAATCAATTTTTAAAGAATTAACTGCAATATTGTGCTTAAAAGCCAGCAGCGCTTAGAGGTTACTTGAGGTCGCGCTGGACTGGGGTAATCCAAAGTTCAAGCCGACTGCAATGGAGGGCAGGCCGGCTACATGATCCACCCAGGTCCTGCTGAAAATGTTCCTTGGATGGAGCAAGCATCGGTGTCGAAGACTCAATGCGTCTGTTCTGAACCACGTAGTCTGATAGATGTGCCGTCGTCGAACCTCGCAGTCGGGTCCCACGCCGTTTTGGAACCTCTTACGATGCAGGCACTGTGTAGTCGTTGAGCCTCGTAGTTGAGTCCCACATTGTCCTTGAACCCTTTACGATCCAGGTGCTGCATCATTGTTGAACCTCGTATTCAGGTTCTGCATCGTCATCGAACCGCAGAGGTATGTCCTCGAAGCGGCACTGCGTCAGCGTCGAAGGGCACTGCATCCATTCAGATCGGCACAAAGTCATCACTGCATCCATTTCTTTAGAAAAACAGCTGCAAAACCCAATTTCATGCCCCAGGACTGGATTGGCACCTATTGGCAGGGTAGGACTCACAGTTGGCAGAGTTCAGCAGCTGACGCAAAGCTAAAGGAAGTCTTTGATTGACCTGAGACTTCAAAACAGGAGGTAAACCAGCAAGCCCTTGGAGAACTTGGGTTCAAGAATGTAGAGAGCAGGTCCAATCCTTCTCACTTCTTGGCAAGATGTAGCAGGCAGCAGGCCAACATGGCAAAGCAGGAAGCAAAATGGCAGTCCCTCCTACAGCACAGCAAACAGCAGGCTGCAGGCCGACACAGCAAAGCAGTTAGCAAAGCGACAGTCTCTTCTACACACACACAGTACACAGCAGAATGTCCTTAGTTCCAGCAGAGTTCTGCAGTCATGGTGTCAGAGGTCCAATAATTAGTGCAGAATGTACCTGCCTTTCCTGCCCTGGATTCAGACTGACTAAAAGGGGGTATGGAGCTCTTTGTATGGGGACAGGCACACCCTTATTCAGGCGCAAGTGTCAGTGCTTCCCTCCCAATCTAGCTCAGGAAGGCCTGGTGATAGGCCATCAGGATGTGAGTGTCACACCCCATCTCCCTTTGTGTGTGACTGTCTAGAGGGAGTGCACAAAGCCCAGCTATCATCCACCTCAGCATGTATTCAGAGACAGGATGAGGGACAGAATAGTCAAAGTATAAAAATGCCAACTTCCTAAAAGTGGCCTTTTCAGACTTACAATTTTAAATCCGACTTCACCATAAGTAGCGGTTTTAATTGTAAGTCCAGAGACACCAAACTCCAAATTCTATCTTTTCCCAATTGAACATCACACTTATAAATGGTAACAAGGTTACCCCAATGTTAACCTATGGGAGAGATAGGCCTTTTAGTAGTGGAAAACGAATTTATGAGTATTTCACTACGAGGACATGTAAAACTTAAAAGAACACGTCCTACTTTCTGACTACACTGCACCCTGCCCTTAGAGCTGTGTAGAGGTAACCTACATGTAATAAAAAAGAAGTTTTGGGCCTGACAAGTAGGTGAACTTGCTAGGTCGAAATGGCAGTTTAAAACTGCACCACAGGTTCTGCAGCGGCAGGCCTGAAACATGTCTAAAGGGCTACTGAAGTGGGTTGCACAATCAGTGCTGCAGGCCCACTAGTAGGCTTTAATTTACAGGCCCTGGACATATACAGTACACTTTACTGGGGACTTATGAATAAATTAAAGATGCCAATTGTGGATAAGCTAATGTTACCATGTTTAGAGTACAGAGCACATGCACTTTAGCACTGTTTAGCAGTGGTAACGTGCTCAGAATCCAATAGCCAGCAAAAATTAAGTAATCAAAACAGGAGGTCAGAAGGCAAAAAGTAGGAGAAACCACACCAAGGATGCTAGATCTAACAGGCGTTATCTTTGTAGGTGCAACACAACTGGAGAACCAGTACAGCCTCTAAGTATGACACCCAGCACATCCCACATAGGCTACACCATGTACATGAAGTCTACCAGCCATCAACAAAAGGCTGCGTTACCCTCTAACCAGAGAGTGCTTTGGGCCACAACAGTGGTGTGAAGTACTCTATGGAAACTATCATATAATTCAATTCAATACTGTTAGAAATAGGGGCGTCTAGTTAGCAGAGGTAGGTACCTGTGTCCAAATAGGGACCCTTGCTTCTAGTCAGGGTAAGAGAGCTACACACTTTAGATAACCCCTGCTCACCCCTTTGGTAGCTTGGCATGAGCAGACAGCCTTATCCCAAAGGCAATGTGTAAAGTATTTGAATCAACACTCACAGTAACTCAGCGAAAACACCACAAAAGGACAACATACCAGTTTAGAGAAATAAAGTATCTTTAGCTAAACTAAACAAGACCAAAACGACAAAAAACCAATATACACAGTTAAAAATATGACTTTCAAAACGGTTTCAAGAACTTGCACCATAGAAAACTATGGATGCGTGACTTTTCACCAAAGTACCTGTAGATGCGTCAAAGTTCCACAAGCCAAACACCCGCAGAGTCGGAAAACAAAGAGATGCGACACTCTTGAGATGTTGGGGCGGTGATGCAACAGTATTGCTACAGGCAGAGGACGAGTTGCGTCGATTCCAATCTGTATAGGGAGTGATGCGTCGATTCTTCGTGACTGTTCCGGTTCATAGGTGATGCGTCGGAAAAGCATGCCGCACAGGTACAATGCATGGAATTCCGTGATGCGTCAGCAATCGTTGCGTAGGCAATTGATGCGTCGGTCCTCTTCAGCCGCGATCCCTCAATGTGTCGATTCTTGAAGCGGCGACAGGTGCTGCGTTGGTTTTCGCAGCCCCACAGCAATGCGTGGAAATTCTTCTTGCCGCGTGGAGATGTGTCACGAAAACAGCTGCAAGAAGAGTGATGCGTCGATTTTAGCAGTTCTTTGAGTCTCTTCTATCTACCAGCTCCCAAACGGCAGCAACAACCTCCAGACGCCCAAAGCTGGTACAGGCACCTCTAGGCAGGTCAGAACTCACAACAGCAGAGTTCAGGGGAGCTGGGGGTGAAGTCTTTGTGTCCCTGAGAATTCAGAACAGGAGGCCAGTACACACAGGCCCTTGGAGATCTTCTTCAAGCAGGGGACACAGCACACAGCAAAGGGCTTCTTCTTTACGTGGCAGAAACAGCAACTGCAGGCCAGCCCCAGACACACAGCAAGGGCAGTACTTCTCCTCAGTTTCTCTAGCTCTTCTCCTTGGCAAAAGATCCTCTTGAATTCCAGGAATGATCTAATGTTCAGGGGTTTTAGGTCTAATACGTATACCCCAAAATGTAGTTGTTCTCTTTGTGCACAGAAGCCCTGTGCCCAGTCAAAACCAGCTCTGTCCTCTCTGGTTCAGCTTCTTGGCAGGAGGTGGAGACAGCATTGTGGAAAGCAGGTGAAAGGAAATCTCCTCCCCCTACGCTAAATGCAGCCCAGGTCTATTCAGCCCAGCCCTGACTCATTAGGCTCTCTGGAGCCACTGCTCCTCCCTAGCCCCTGACATTCCAAACAAAGACAGGCAATCAACATTCTAGCAGAGGCACACTGGACGACTAAACAAGAAAATACCTACTTTCTAAAAGTGTTATTTTCAAACAGACAATGTAAAAATCACCCTCACTAAAACATGCATTTTAATATTCTGAGTTCAGGAATGCTAAACTTTATTTTTCTACCTTGTTCCCAGGGGCAGTTATGTTTATAAGATGTTATAAACAAACTCCCCGTTCTGTCCTATGGGAACAGGTAGCCTTGCAATAATGAAAAACGAAATTGGCAGTAATTCACTATCAGGACATGTTACACTCATCAGCACATGTCCTACCTTTCACATCCACTGCACCCTGCCCTGGGGGGTACTTTGGGCCTTCCATAGGGTGTACTTTATGTAAGAAAAGGGAACATTAGGGCCTGGCAAGTGGGTGCACTTGCCAAGTCGACATGGCGGTTAACGATCTGCGCACAGGCACCGTCGTGGCAGGCCTGAGACATCTTTTCAGGGCTACTCATGTGGGTGGCAAAATCAGTGCTGCAGGCCCACTAGTAGCATTTGGTTTACTAGCCCTGGCACACTTAGTGCACTTTACTAGGGACCTACTAGTAAATCAAATATGCCAACCACGGATAACCAATCACAATAACAATTTACACAGAAAGAATATGCACTTTAGCACTGATCAGCAGTGCTAAAGTGCCCAGAGTCCTATCGCCTACAACCAAAGGTCAGGAAAAAATAGGAGGAATAAGCAAAAGGTTTGTGGATAACCCTGCAAAAAGGGCCATTTCCCACAGATACACTATAAAGTAATTTTAGTAGAACCCAGTTCAGTGGAATCCGTTGTTATCCTGCTCTTGGACGTGCCACACACTCATCAATTGCTTTTAAAAAGTGACCTTTATATGTTGGTTATGCATAGATTTCTGTCATGGTGGTTCAAGCATGTTTTGTGTGATAATTTCTCCCAATCCTGACCTTTTAGCCAGCTCCACTTTCACCTCTGGGATTTCTAGTGTGCTTTATTCATCTTAGATTTACACCTAAAAGCCCCAGCATGCAAATACCTTTTAGCCCACAGAGCAGGCTAAAGGTTTCACACGTGGAATGGGACCATTTTACATTTATAGAATATGCATACTAAAATTTGAAATATTTGAAGTGCAAATTCAGTTTTTGTCCAGCCCCTTAAGAGGGCCTACTAGTGAAAAGAAAAAACAACAGTTCTA
The DNA here is from genome assembly GCF_964204655.1 of Triturus cristatus. Taxonomy (NCBI): domain Eukaryota; kingdom Metazoa; phylum Chordata; class Amphibia; order Caudata; family Salamandridae; genus Triturus; species Triturus cristatus. The sequence goes on from NC_140592.1 coordinate 1,138,678,324, forward strand.
CTTAACCACTGCTGCACTACCAATAATTACTAAAAACAGGAATGCTAGAATAAGAATTTGTTTGATGACATCTATTTGGGTTTTTAAGCTAGATTGAGACATAATTTACTGGATGGTCCCATTAACAGGCACCTCCTACTCAACAAAATAACTTTAATTCCTGCTTTGATATTTTGTATTGCATGATAAAGTTAAGTGCCCCAGTCGTTACATCTATTGAGTGCCAGGACTGGCATGACCAATGTTCTTTTTTCTGAGTTTAAAACGGTGCATAGAATACCCTGGGTTGGCAAGACTAGTAAGTCATTAACAGGTGATTGTGTGGTTTTAACTTTTAGATCTCCAAGATTAGTGCAATCTATCCTTGATACGGCCGGGAACCATGTCATTTTACCACGAAGTATAAATATTCTGCCACTGGGGTATTTTTACCAACCTCCGCGAGCCTTGAGACACAGCCTTATAGGGGAGATACCCTCAGGGAATGATTGGCCCAGATACATTGTCCCAGTGAGTAATCGCTATGAAATTTTTAGCTCACTAGAAGATCTAGACTGACTCATTTCTTCTCCAGTGCCCCCCTTGACAAATTAATGTACCTGTTCAAAATGGATACAGAGGGGACAAGGCACATAAAGATAAAATTATAAAAGATGAGGAGCAAACAGCTCTAGTGAACCATTTGCAATCTCCTACTCCCCAAGATCAGGAAGTACTGGACATAGGCATTATAAACTCAATCTTGGCTGACACCCCCGAATCTTCTGTTAATATTATTTTAGAAGAACTACCTTATAACGGAGATGATTTATCAGCCAGCGTAGAATTGCCATCTGGTGCCCAAGATAATGTTGTTAGAGTATGTTGGAAATTAGTATACTGGAACATTGCTGGTTTATTGTCAAAACAGAATAATCCCATTTTTGGGGAATTCGTTCTAGCTCATAATATATTATGTTTTCAGGAAACATGAGCAAAGGAGATAATTCATATCAATGGATTCAAAACATCCCATACCTCAGCTGCTGAAGGCCTAAGTGGTAGAGCAAAGGGAGGCCTTACACGTATATATCTAATAGGCTGGAAATAAAAAAAATAGAGTTGTATGCAGAGGACATATATTATCAATTGATCTTAATACATGTTGATGGTAAACATTGTATCGTATTGTCAAATTTTTATAATAATATCCCTACAGATAAAGTAAGAGACGTGATAATGAAACTGAGTAATAACCTGCAGTCACTATGTAGTATTACCCATAGAGATAAGATGTTAATCATGGCAGGAGAATTTAATTGTGCCCTGTGTCCTAATGAGGGGGTTAAAACCTACTACAGATGAAGAAGGCATTAGTAATACTCACTTCCGATATGTACTACTTGGGGAACTGTATAATGAATTCGTTTTTCGTTTGGACTTGGGCTTCGCAAATGAGTTTTGTACTAAACCTGTCTCAATGCCCCAAACCTTTAATGGAAGGGGCTACTACTCCACTACATACTACATTTTAATATCAAACAGTCATGCTTATAGATTAGATTCTTTCTATGTACACGATAACTCATTAAGTGACCATTTTCCTCTGTGCCTGTCAGTTTCAATACCCTCTAGTAAGTTGCGCAAATTCGATAAAGTGGGCCATGTATTAACAGACATGTCTATCCATAAGACAAATGGCTACAGTCTGCGCTGGTTGATGGTGGATGCTGTAGAGGTCACCGAACAAGTTGTAGCTAAGTGCAGATCAGCTTTTGATACTTGTCTGAGCGAGGTAGCCACTTTAGAAAACATCCTTTTCTCTTTTCAGCTAATTTCAAAGGCTATCAAGGAGTCACTATTTGTCCCGTCGCAGAACAAAAGAAAATCTTGTGGATGGTTTGATCAAAAGTGTACGCGGGCCTACTCTAATCTAAAAAGGCAATTACACAAAACTCCCAAAATTGTAGAAGAGATAAGAAAGGCAAGAGGGCATTACAGATTAGTACTAAGAGAAAGAACACGCACTGCAATGCAATAGGTCTCGCATCGGTAAGAGTTTGAGCTATTGGCATTATAAATGAAAATGCCTTTAATTTATGTGTTTTGAAAACTTGCAATCGGTGCGTAAACAGCCACTTTGTTCTTATAGTCCTTGCTGAAGAGAAGCAAGACTGGCAGTTAAGAGGCGCAGTTACTGCCAGCCTTGCTTCTCGTAAGCAATGACTATAAGTTCAAAGTGTGTGTTTCCGCCCCGCTTGCGGATTTTACCAAAAAAATAAATAAAAGGCCTTGTAATTTACAATGACAATCGCTCAAAGTTTTGCAAATGCGAGACGTATTGCATTGCAAATACTTGTTCTTTCGAGAACCCAATTATCAACACTGGAGTCAGACCTCTGGCAGAGGAGCTAAGAAGTGGTCGACAGGGTCCAGCTGGCTGGTGGTTGTACTATAAAACTTGTGCGCTTAGTCGTCCTTCGCAGCTAAGGTCCGGAGGACAGGAGTCAAGTGGTAGACATTTTTTGTCAACAACCATGATCTCTGATGGGCCCCAGCAATATCAGGGATGTTTAGCAAAAAGCAACCCATCCAACCACAAAACATGAATTATGAAATATAGCACGCTAAGTGCAAAATGTTTGTGAATCCCTTAGCCTGCAAATTGAAATGTTGCAGCCATAGCTGCCACGTTTTCACAATGCCTATGAGAGACATTTCTGTTTTTTACTGTGCTTACAGGTGAGATTTAGCGATACCAAAAGGGATGATGGACGGTGAGATTTAAGTATATTGTGTGTGACACTTTGAAGGACCCTTTACCGGGTGCAGTTAGCAAGAAAACATGTACGGGACAACGCAGCTCATCTTTCAGATTTGCAGGGCTTGGATTAGATTACCAACAACATTGTTTTTAAACTGTGCAGTTGTCATTCTTCAAAAGGCAGGCTGGCTCTCATAAACTCACGCTTCAGCAATATTTTTATCTGCTCATTTCTTCACTCCACATAAACAACAATCGTTTTGAATACCCAAACCTCACACAGACAAGTAATGCGCTGCTGGCAGTAAATTATTCTGTGAAAATCATATGGCTATGTTCTATGAAAAAAAACAGTTCTTGAGACGAGTACTAACATCTGCAGTGTGACCATACAAATGGATTTATAAGTAAGTGTGGAAAGGTATGAGGAAGCTGATGAGCACGCTGAGATTTGTACCCGTTTGTCAATGGCATCTGAAATAGTGAAAATCAACATGTGAGACAGCAGCGCAGACATTTGAAATGACCAAACACATGGCTGCCAAAGTTATTTCGACGTCAGAGCTATACACGTGATTCTCTATATTGAGAGGTTGGTGGTGCTGTGTGCACAAATAAATACACACCTTACTTGCTTTTAGTGTGACAGAACAATGGATTGTCTGTACTACATTCCCTTCTCTGTTTTAAGAGGGCCAGTCCCCCTCTTGCAGGGCACAAGCCGGCCCATCAACAGAACTACTCAAGTCGGAATTGGGGAAAAATGCCACCTGCATGGAGCGGTCATGTGGAATACAGAATGGGCCAGTTGTAGTTGACCAGTTGAGGTGCTGTGGCATAATGAATGGCCGGAGGAAAGAGCAGTAAGGAAAAAAGACGAAGCTGCCACCCGCCAACTTTGTGTCTACTACCGCTGCTGGGCCCATCATCTCCTGCGTGTTTACAGTAAAGAGCCCTTAGAAGGCTAACAAGCTATCATCGTGAAAGCGTGGGGCAGGATGGTATGCTCAACGCGAAACGTGCAGTGCACATCGCCTGTCCAGGCGCGCGCATAGTTTGTCTCCCTTCGGGCACCAAACCGACAACAATAGTCTCGCCAAGGCGAACAGCGCGCAAGCGCTGCGTTCGCCAGGCGAGACCTAAAAAGGACAATAAGAAACGAAGCCTGGGAATCTCTGAGTGAGGCCTCTAAACAGGGAGACAGTGCGGCCTTCTGGAAGGTGGTAAAAGCACCTTTTCTGAATTCTAGGGAAGGCCCGTCCATAGAAATCGCTATATCTGAGAAACAGTGGATTGACTATTTCACTGGGGTATATAGTACCGAGGGAAATTTTGACTTTGATACCCATATAACAAACTCTAATAAGGTAGCTTCTATCAACCCTGAGGCCCATTATTCTGGCCTTGAGTTTACTCTGGAGGAAGTGAATCGTGCACTTTCTGTAAGTATGGGTGGTAAGGCCCCGAGTCCGGACATGGTCCCCCCGTTGATCTCTTTAAACCAAATATGGAGCTATGGGGGCCAATTATTACCCAGGTACTAAAGGCTAGTTGTTCTGCCCCCTTTTTGACTACCTGGGTTGAATCGACAATCGTTCCAATTTTTAAAAAGGGGGACCGTCAAGAACCTAGGTGCTATAGGCCCATCTTATTATTAGACTCTTTGACTAAAGTGGCCGGACGCATAGTTCTGGAACGATTACAAGAGTGGGCTGAGGAAAAGAAAGTCCTGTCTGACATCCAATATGGCTTCCGTGAGGGGCTAGGGACAGTTGAGCAAGATCTAAATCTAGCTATTTTAGTTGGGAAGTACACGCGGGTGAAGAAAGGCAGACTGTTTTTAGCATTTGTGGACTTTACCGCCGCTTTCGACTCTTTGAGACACACCGAGTTATGGGCGATTCTAGAGTCGATAGGGGTGGACATACAAATTATACACTTTTTGAGACGTTTGTACAGCTATGCTAAGGCCCAAGTTTGATTTGGTTTGAGTGGAGAATGTACAGCCTCATTCCCAATTAGGAGGGGAGTCAGGAAAGGCTGTGTCCTGGCTCCTTTTCTTTTTAATCTTTCTATTAATGATAAGCAAGGCGCTGCTCAAGGATAACAAAGATTTCCCACAAATAGATGGTCGTTCAATACCTGCTCTCCTTTATGGGGATGACACGTTTTAATGTCCCATACCCAATTAGGCCTACAAAGGGTATTAGATAGTTTTACTAAGTTTATGGGCCATTTGGATCTTAAGGTGAACATCTCACAAACATATATAATGAGGTGTGGCCGTGGGAGTGATAAGTGCAGGGGTATGTTTATCGAAGGACAGAAAATAGGGTACACAAAAAGATTTGCATAACTTGGAATAATTTTTGATCAAAGTGATTCATGTACACAGGCAATAATGGCAAAAAAGTGGCATTTTTAAGATCAACAATGGCTCTTTCCAATTTTTCTAGAAAACTAGGCAGAAGACCGCCAGTGGAGCTCATACAGATCTACAAAGCAAAATGTATCTCAACTGCGATGTATGGGTCAGGGGTGTCGGGCTTTGCTGACACGCACCCACTGCAAACCGTGGAAAATACGTTTCTGAGATATATTTTAGCTGTCCCGAGTAGTCTACCTTCTTATGTTTGCCATATTGAGCTGGGTTTACCATATATCTCCGATTTAATGAAGACGGAGCCTATTCTCTTATGGCACAGGATTTGGACAAAACCCAAAACAAAGCTAAACCAGGATATCTTAGCAGACAGTCTGAAACATGAAGGAGCATTAAAGATTCCGTGGTTGAGGTTCAGTAGAAATTTCATGGCCGATTTGGGTCATTTAGAATATTTTAATGACCCAAAAACTATGCAGTCCATTACCAGAAAAGATCAAAAAAAGAATGTCTTTCGTTTTTGGACTTCATAAGATTGCCAAGAGAGATTTTAAAGCCTACAGTCCAGTATAATCAATTGATTTTAACGTCTTTTAGTATACAATACTATTTAACAGTTGTACCTGGTGGCTATGAAAGGTTTTTATTAACCAGATTTAGGTGTGGTATTTTCCACCGGCTAGTGAGCTTTCCTAGAATGAATGACTGGTCTCGAATACTGGGTCTGTGTCCATGTGACAATTTGTCTGAACAATCCACTATACACGTTCTTCTCTTTTATAAATTCTATAGGAATTTAAGGAAAGCTTGGATTGTACCAATTTTAAAGGAGTTGGGACTGAGACAATGCCGTCAGGCACTTCTTGTGTTACAGCTCATGGATAATGTACATAGAATCTGGAAGATAGGAATGTTTTTAAAAAAAGTACTTATTCACAGGAAATCAATTGTGATATAAGTTTGGAGACTACTACGATTGCTTTAGTGCACAAGTTTTTGAATATAGAGTATTGTACATAATATTAATTGCATTTTTAACTATGTGTAATGAATGTATTGTTTTTATGCACTTTTATGACTGTCTGATAAAGTAGTCGAATAAAGTCTTTTGAATTGAATTGAAGTGCCTCAGTCATGAGAAACATCATTGCATTATGCAGACTTTTAAACCATCTACAATTTTTATACGTCTTTGAGTTGTAACATGTAAAGTCATGGTCTGGTTAAGGTTACCAGATGATTCTATGTCATGAGCGATATCAGGTTCTGTTTTTTCCTTATGGAAACAATTGAACTTTTGATCTCCAACTGCTTCGACTGATGTCAACATGAACCTTACATAGTCTCTGTTCGCCATTGGCTTAAAGTGCGCATTAAGAGCGTTGAGCAGCATCACATACGTTTTGGGGGTGGCCTCCACTAGTGTTTTGTAGATGCGGTGTATGTCCTTGCCCCCTAGGTGGAGGAGTAGTGCTCTGCGTCTATCACGGGCTATGCCTGCCCCTTCAAAATAGATTTGGAGACGATCAGTCCAGTCCCGCCATCGGGGGGCAAGGGAGGAGGGGGCACCATCCACGACAAAGGGCTCCAAGGCCGGGATCTACGCCATCCTGACGCAGTTGTGGGTACACCTCGCGGCACGTGCACTGCCTCCCTACTGGACGGGGTGGCAGCCGCCTGGCCGAGATTGACAGTGGTGCAGTTGGGATGTATGTCCTGCGTATCGTGGGTACTTAGCTTGACTTCCACTCCAACCTCCTCCAGGGCCATCCACGCCCGTGGGCTCAGGCTGATGGGGAGCTGAGGGTGGGTCACTTGCTCCACACAGGTACTCCTAATGGCTGCAGGGCCTTCATAGGTGGCAGCAGGCTGGTCTTGTCTGTAGATGCAGGCCTGTAAGTAGTGATAGCAGGCATGCACGATGTAGCTCCTCACGTGGCTGCAGGGCTTCTATGATAGGCCGCAGACTGGCACACAATGTAGCTGCAGGGCCTTAACATAAGGCGCAGGCCACTCAAAATCGGCAGCTGAACACAGAGAGCAGCGTGAGCCCGTCATCGCCTTGCCGCAGGAGCCGGAATGAAGCCTCAACGTGTGTTATTCGTTTCACAGCATGGTCCCGACTGCCGGAGCCGGGCCACGCCTCTTTATTATATAATCGCGCATGGCATCAAGCGCCAGCGCTTGTGCGTCAACTCCGGGCGTAGGTAGACTGAACCGCTACCCCACCGGAGGACATTACACTCAGAACCACCACTGAATGACTGAAAATATATTGAAATGTGTTGGCTAATACACTAAATTACAGTGAAGTCAACCCTTAAACTGTTTTCCAAAAGTTAAGCAGACTGATAGTCTGAGGGTTGAGAGTGGTGGTATGCGAGTGCTCTCCGTCCTGATAATTCACCACACATGTTAATGTTTTTAATGGCTAATGCAATATAATGGATAATGTACTGCATGCCTAAACACTGATAAGGTCCCAAAGGCGAGACCTGTTGCATTGCAAATGCTTACAGGCTTTGACATATAAACACCCCAGCTGTCATGTCCATAAAATAACTGCATAACTTAACCAGAAAATATTCAGTTGCAGCGCTTGTTCTGTCTTGCTTGCCCGCGGCTTCTGTCTTCAATCACTTTCTTATCTTTCGACCTTTGAGCCCTTTACAACCAGTGCCGACGTCAGCCGTTCTGTGCGCGTGAAGCTGCACAGGTGCGAGGGGGCACTCGCCGAGAGCGCGCGCTTCTGATCCCTCCCGGCCCTTTCAAAGTTGTGCCCCAGGGCTCCGGTCGTTGCACACGTAAGCCTGGACCCTGCCTACGTGCGCATCGACTGTGATCTTAGAAGTAATTGAATCCCCGGAGAACTCTCGAGTAGAATAAAATAGACAGCTTCACTACAGGGGATCTCTGCGCTGCACTTGTTTTCTCACCTGGCCGGTCTTCTGAAAGTATTTGTAGTCATGCGTAAGTGTTGCTTCTGACAAATTACAAAAGATTCAGGACACCCGCGTTGAGCAGGAAGGGAACGCGGTACTCTTCCATAGGGGGCTCTTAAAGGGTGTCGATTAAAGGATTAAAGGGGACATGAACTGCACGACTCTCTTCGTGTTCCCGAGCTGCTTGCATACATGCCAACATATCCGATTCAAATGAGAGTCCTGAATTTAGAAGCCAAAAATGGCTTCCTTTTAGCTGTCTCCTGGGGGAGCGGAGCAGCCTCAGAGGGATGTTTGGGGTGTTACCCCCCCCCCCCCAATAAATGTATTTTCAAATTAGTTGTTGGGTACAGGTGCATGGTGAGGTGTGTGTCTTATTTCACCTGGGATGTGTGCATACGCACACCGACAAAAACACCCACATACACAATCTCGTTTCTGTTTTGAAAGCCCTACATTTTTTTATTTTACAAAGTATTGTGTTTCGCACATTCAGTACGCGTATTAATAGGTATTCCTCTCTCTTTCCACTGCCTCTTAAGCCCCTCTCATATGCCCTGCTTGTCATATGATGTATTTTAACATTATGTGCCAGCTTGATGCTCCCCCCCCAATCTTACTGACCTACGCTCCTGCTCCCGCCTAAAATCAGTTGTTACAATTATAAATCAATGGGGAAAATGCACTCTTTCGGTTTTATTTGCAAAATGTCCCACTTCCCTTTTGTAAAATGTTGGCATGTATGTGACTGAGTGAAGGCATGTAGCCACTAAGAACAAATTAAGGACCCATGTCTCTGCCCTGGTTTTTATCTTTAGCAAAATTTGAACTTTGGACTTAAGGGCCAAAAGGGCATGTTGCTCCACAGTGCCATTATTACTCTGTCACTTGTCCTCCTCGTCTCAGCCCTAACTGCTTGTGAAGAGGCCTTACCCTCCAGGTAGCTCTGCAGATGGCTTTATTCACACTCATAATGAAGCAGTACTACAGATGAAGTAGTCTTTCTTCCTAATATACCGTGATGTATAAATACCCTTACCCCATCTCAAAGCAATGCCTGCTTAGTTCCAGTCGCCGACAGGTAAGACGTCCTGGATTGCTTTCATGTTTATATTTGTTTTTTTATATTGACTTACTCTTGTTGCGTTTGGCGGGCGATGGAAATGGTGCAGCACACCAAGATGTCCTCACCACTCATGTGCTGAGCCGGGAGCTAGTGGTATCCTATAGCATTCGTATCTCACCGGGGTGCGCATTGTAACATTGCATGCACAGGATTGTTATGTGGCCTTTACCATCCTGTGAGATGAGATTTGTTTGCATAACAACCTATATAAATAACAAAACACTGCTCCTAGTGCGTGTTTGTGATTGTTGGTTCCATGGCGGCCAGAGAATGCACCAGCAAAACCCAGCATACTGATTCTGTGCCAGGGGTGGAGGTGGTTTTAACCCTCACAAGGGCTGACCTGGAGACTTTAATTAAGGAGGCAGTTGACACTGTACTTAATGAGGCTCAGAAAAAAGGCAGTGTTTAGCTGAGGATATAGATGAGGAACAAGAACATGACGGTGGATCTAAGGGCAAATATGTACAAAGTGCCTCGTTAGAGGACTTGTTGATGCACATAGAAGAAATGTTTGGATTTGAGCAGAAGCCTCAACAGGAAGATGAGTTCTGACATTACAGTAAACCTTCAGTAGATGACGTACCTCTCTACGATGTTATTAAAAGAATGGAAAGACAACGATAAAGCTAGTGTCAACAGATTTATGGCAAAAGGATACCTGCTTGACAAATGTGAAGTGAATTTCCTCAAATCCCTAAAGTCATCCCTATTCTGTCCACCATGGATCCTCATCACCCTTCTTGGCAGTAGAATCCATGTTAGCGGATGTGCTTGACCGATATGGGGATTGGGACGACACCGGAGAGGCCTCGCTAAATTGCAACAACCCAGGTCTAAGGGTGGTATGGGGGCTCCGGAATTTAAGGCATATTGCATAGTTGGACAATTGCAGTGGCTGGCATCTTGGCTAGCGGGCCATAATCTGTTTGGAATTGGGTATACGCTTGCACAACTATGGCTCAGAACACCACAGACACTACTCTGCCCAGAATCAGGGAGAATGAGGGATACCCCCTTACGTCTCCAGACCGCGCTACTCTATTGGAAAGTAGCACTGAACTACTCTTAACACACCTACCCCAAACGCCCCAAATATTCCCCTTTGCAGCTTGCTGACACAGCAGAGGGTCTTATTGGCACACAGGTTGGAGCCTTGTGAGGAGGCTGGAGTGATGACGGTGGGATCCCTGTACACCGGCGGAGCCTTAATACCCTACACCGAGTTTGTGCACAGCCATGATGTACCTACCACATTGTTTTTGACCCACGCCAGCATTACACACATTTGGATGTCCCACTAGTTTCTCTTAGGCAGAAGTAGGAGACGGGTATTGCAAGGACCCTCACGGACAAAGAGTGGACACTTGTCTTCGAATATCCCAAACAAGTCTCTCGTAATTTCTGATATAAATTCATACAGCTCTCAATATTGCATAGAGCATACTTAACGCCACATTGGGTGCATACAATGTTAAAGATTAAGTAATTTTTAGTGTCATGGTTTGTGAGAATTAAGATTTTCGATGTGCAGAGGCAAGTAAGGAATCACTAATAGTAGCTCTTGCGCACAGCTTGATAGGGATCATGATTAGGCCCTTCATTTCCATGCCTAATAAAAAGCATTTCTCACAATTTCTGCTGAAATTGCGACACCCGACAGGACCACTTGTAGTTTATACTTATATGGTGGCAGGTGCAAGGCTAAGGGCCTGATTTATAACTTGGGGGAGAGGGAACTCCATTGCAACAATGACAGTCTTCCCTCTCCATACACACAAAAGAAAGTAAGGTAACTTAAAGTCGCACTTTTTGTCAAGTTACAATTCATACAGCAATGTAGCAGGAGCACCTTCACTTTGTAAAAACTGCCCTCACGCACAACGTGTTGTGGCATGCTTCATCATAGTGCTGCTGCAAAACGCCTCAGCACAGACCAATGCTGGAGACAGAGCAATAGGGTGGGGAAGAAAATACAAACAAATAAAGAAGGAAAAGTAAGGAGAGGGAATTCTGTTGCAACTGTGATGGAGTTCCCTCTCCACCAACATTATGGTCTGCCCACCTGATTTAAATTTGGGCGGACCACAGTTTGACAAGGGTGGATACTACTTCATCTCCACCATCTTGAAGATCCTCCAATGCCTCGACTGAGTAAGAGCTGTTGGAGGTTTGTCTATATGTCCACCCACATAATCTATGTGGGTGGACATTTTGATTATTTTCGATGCCCATCGCTTCCAGTAAAAACCTGGTGGTAAAAGGCACAATGCCCCCCACCCCAAGTGAGAAAGCTCTAAGGGCCAGGAGGGCATTTAGCTTTTTCTTTTCAAAGAGAAAATCCTGTTTTTAGATTTTTGTTTTGATAATAATAAAACATGGAACTTAAATGTACAGCTCCGGCATGTTTGATGGTGCTGTCTGGTTAAGTTACAATGCAGTGTCAGGAACCACTGTCATGGCAGTTCCTGTCCTTGCTTGAAATATCATCTTAAATTCGTTTTTCACTACTACAAAGCCTACCTCTACCATAGGATAACATTGGATTACCTTAGTACATTTAGTAAGTGATAACTTTCAATTGGCAGCAGATAGGAACTTCATGTTTGGTGTCTGAGAAATTGTAATTAAAAATCCTCTTTTATGGTAAAGTCAGATTTTAAGTCAACATTTTGAAGATTTCACTTTTAGAAAGTTGACATTTCCCTGCCCTAACTACTTGGTGCCTGTAGTCTGCACCTAGATCACTTTGGTGGGTGCAGGTGACAGTTGGACGTTGTTTATTCCTCCCAGACAGCGACAGAATAGAGGGATTAGGTGTGCCTGGATGTGCTGTCAACTGGCAGGATGGAAGGGGGCTAAGCTTGGCACAGCCCCACTTGCAACCGAATAGACAGTGCCTTTCCTTTACACAAAGGACTTGTCACCACTGCACTTCAAATGCAGCCAGCTTGGAGCTTGGGCAGGGGAGACAGGAAACCTCATGGACTTCAAAGGGAATTCTCTAGAACCTTCTTTTTTAAAGCTGGCACCGGGTATACATATTAGACCCTCCGACCCAACTCTTTTGTACACTCCTGCTCCTGTGTATACTACAGAAGAAGGACTGCTGTGCTGGTTTGCTGCCAGAAAGACTGCTACTCTGCTGCCTGGTGCCCTGCTTGCTAAGAAGGAAGACTGGACCTGCTCTCTTCATACAAGGCTAAAGTGACTCCAAAGGGCTGCTGACTATTTTGTGTTACAGAACATAACAGGCTCCCTGTAACCTCACAGTTGAACTGCTGCCTGGACATGCAACTGGACCTTCTGGCATCTGCTGGAGGTGTTCCTGACCCTCAAGATGTTCCCCTCAAGGCTGGACCCTTGGTGTGGCATCAATTAAGATCCTCTCCAAACAAAAAGAGAAATCCTGAAATTTGGGCTGCACGCGAACACGAACGAGTCAATGTACACCAAGAACCTGCCGTCAGTGCCACCCGCCAAGGCGAAGTTCCAGCGAACCCAACTCTTCGCACCACAGCGACCTCCAATGACTCCTGGCAGCACGAGATATGCAGTTTGTGCTACCACATTGACAGCTTGGGGTGACCGTAAACGCGAAGCTCTAGCAACGACCATCGACGACATCTGATAGGATCTTCAAGCCACAGCGCCAACCATCCTCGACTCCTGGTCTACTCTTCGTGTTACATCAACCACCATTCGCAAAGCTTTCCCTGCTCCTCGAGGCCTCTTCTACAATAAACAAAACTCTTCATGCTGAACTTTGAAGGTAACAATCCAGCCCCTGCTGCGGCGGGGTAGCTGTTGCCTGATTTCCTTGAGGCTGATTGTATGATGCATTTGCGTTGCTCTGGGCTTGAGGATGGGTATTCTGTGGGGGCTGTCCTGGCACTATTCCCTCTCCTGCTCATAATATATTCTTAGGTGACAATAGCAGGTCCCGTGGTTTCTTCGGTAACAATAGTGCCATTCTCTGGGCTCTGAATTCTGCCAGCCTGTCTGCCTTCTGGCACTAACACTCTTTCGGAACCCCCTGGGGTTCCGTGGCTGAATCTTCTCCAAGCGGGGTGCCAATGCACGCTTGTGGCCACCACGGCCCTCTTGATGGTGATCTTGCCCTTTTCTTTGTCCTTACAAGGGTGCCCCTACATGGGGATATGGATGGTGCCCTGCCCACTTTTGGCCCTGGGATTTTTCCTGTGTGACAAATGGGGTCACCTCCTTGGGGTGTCGTTCCACTAGTCGGGCATGCCAAGTTTCCTAAAGAGGCCACATGGCATGGGGCCACCACATCTGTACCACTTTCTCACTCATGGAGGTGCCAGGGTGGTGACAGAAGCAGAACTGGGTAACCCCAGGGTGTGCACGGTGTAGTTGCTGACACTATTGTCCCTATGCGCTTTGTGCTGACTCCCCACCTATCCTCAGGGTGTTCAGTAGGCATGTGCGTGTCGTGGTCCTGAGTCTCCTGCTCCTTGCGCACGTTACATGCTGTCCTTTTGGCAGCTTCTACCAAGAGGTGGTGTGCACAACCTACCCACTGCTGAGCTAATTTGCATAACTCTAAAAGGCTTCCCATTAAAGGGGCCTCGACGGACTGGGATCACCCTGGCTGGTGTCTACATGACTTGAGGGTGCTTTGCTGGCTTGTGCTCTAGGAAAGGGTTTCTAGGGGATGAGCAGGCTATAGTTCCATTCTCAGTGAACTGAATGGACATTCTTAGCTTGGACCGTAGGTCTCATCCTAGTATATTGGTCGAGAAGGAAGGATCGCATAACAACTCTCCCCTATCTCCAACTCAAGAAGTTCTGTGAGGGGGACCTCGGGCACTGACCCCGAGATTCCCTGTATCTTGGCAGTGGTCCTTGATATTGGGGCTTCTCCTTCCCACAAGCATGACCTTGTTGACCCTGTGTCTGCCAGACAGTTGTATGGCGTCTCACTAATTAGTATCGTCACCATAGGCCCCTCCTACAGCCACTTCAGAGTAGACAGTGGGGAGTGCTTGTCTTTGGGTACCTGTATGGCCTCTGGCATGTACTCACTGTTCTTCCCCTGGGTTGGTTGTTCTGGTGGTCTCCCTACCCTAGGTCTGGAGGCCTTCTGGCCGGGCCCGCCGGCGGATTGGTCTAGCCCAGCACAGGGGTGACTGGGATGACAGGCATCAGAGAGAGCACTTCTCTACTGGTATATGGTGGGGGAGGTGCGGACGCCTTGCTCGTGCACTCAAGGATAGTTTTGCAGGACGGGCCACCTCAAGGTGGCTCATAGTTCTAGGAGGGCCTCTCATTTAGCCCTCTTTTTGCATGCATATCTGGTTTGTATGTGTGTTCTTTTGTGCTCTATTATGTTGGTATCGAATGTTCCCACTCAGGCAAGGGAATTGGGTACTCTTTGGTATGGGTGTGCCACTCACTGCAGTGTTTCTCTAGTCTGTGTGGGGAACCTAGCTTTCATGTGTGGTCTAGTGGCGTCTCTATGGTGGATTTTGGAGACTTGTTAAGAGGTTTATGAAATTTTGACTTTCTTGAGTTTTAAATAATCACAAATTCTACTCTGATCGTGGGGAAACTGTACACGGGATGGTATTGGCAACAATCTGCTGGTTATGATTTTTATTTATTGAGAAGTGATACATCACAAAAACACTTAGCAATTGAAAAAGACAATGCAATGAAATAGTAGCAACCTGTAAGAAAGTGCAATGGTCAGTTCAGAACAGTAAAACTTGATTTTTAGCAGTGAAATAGCAAATATGGAATTCTGATTTGTGGGAAAAAAATGGTTATTATTTCATAAACGCATAAACTTACTAACAGGACATAACATTTAAACATAAAATACAATTGCAAAATCTAAGAGCACCACAACATCAACATTGCATAAATGGACAATCTTTAAAGAAACTAGAAGATAAAACAATACCAGAAAAAAGGATTATTTTTCCCAAAAACTTTAGCCCTCTCCTACCGCCTACGGCCCAAGGTGAGGTGTTATCTGTGGGGTACACGGAGCTAAGTGAGCCAGATAATCTGTCAGTATCAGCTCGGGGACAAAAATAGCCTGGAGAAAAAGGAACAACTTGACAATTATCAGCCCTCCCTGGCCAAACAGAAGCAACACCTTATTCAACAAGGTCCGAATATTTCCCTAAGGTCTGAATTAGCCCCACCATCACACCCAGGGGTCATGCGTACCATCAGTGTAACGCTTAGCGGTCCAAGTGAAATAACCCACCTCTTCACTTCTTTCAGACACTGCCAGTGTCAAGAAACCGACAATCCCTAAGAAATATCCTTCAACAAAAAAATAAGATCAAGCTGGTGACCCTATATCACACCCAGGGCCTATGCATACCATCTGGGTAACGTTCAACTGTCCAAGCAAAATAAATAAGAGCATCTGTGTAATGCTCAGTGGGCCAAGCGAGAATAAATAAGTGACCCTACTTCACACCCAGGGCCTATGCATACCATCTGTGTAACGCTTAGCAGTCCAAGCAAAGTAAACTACAAACTATCTTTTCCAGCGTGGTAACTAGGGAAAAAGTGATTTACGAGATTGTCCCAGTTTGCCGCATGCCACAGGTTGTAGTCTGTTACCCTGTGACGGCGACCTCCGGACAGACCTCCACCCAGCAGATTCAGATGAACTTCTAATCATTGATGGGGTCTGTTCACCAGTCTTGTTGTGCAGATGTGAATTTGTTCGGGCAGGGGTCCTTGTTCTTCGGCAGCAGTCAGGCTCGATGAATCAATCTCTCCTGGCTGGTTCATCAAAATGTTGCTAGGATGTGAATTTACCTTGAATCAATAGAAAGAAAAAAGACATTTGGCAAAACAGACACAAGTTGGTTTAATTAAACGCAGCGGCCAGTAGAGCATCAACAGTCGTGTCTGAAGAAGTTTGGCCGGTAATATATACAGTTCTTGATGTACAATAAAACAATTACACTTTCTTGTAAAGTATGTAGATCCAAGTCTAGTAATGAACCATAAATACATCCTTCTGATGAGGGGGATCCGTGGCTCACAACCTTGTGAAGAGCTAGTGTGGGCCAGTGTGTATGTGTCCAGATGTCAGCCATGGGGAATGTGTGATCACTGCGTGTGGTGTGCATGTTGTGTTCTGATTGGCTGAGTGAACTACATGTGGCATCTGACTTTGTGGTATTTTGGCCAAACGTGTTTTATTGGGGTCAATCTCCTCAGACCTGTTTGCTCTGTAACTGCCTATCTGTGAGATCAATCAGGGTTTTCCCTGTTTGTGCGTTTGTCTTATGGCTAAGTTTTACCCCACCTGTGACCAGTCAATTGGTAGGCTTAGATTTGGGTCATAGGACCTGTGTGACCACGTATCTTTGACTCAGGGCTGATGGGCATGTCATCTCAGGTGAATTCGACATCAATGATTCAAGTTCGGTATTACGTTTACATATAACATAGCGGCCATTGATATAATATTTTATGACATTCTCATTATTATGCAAACATTTGTCTTAGCATATATCAACGTAGTTTTTACTGATATTGACATTGCTATGCGTGCATAGATTATAGTGTACGTTGACATTGCATATACTGGTATTGACGTTGTTATGCGTGCTTATATTATGGCATACATTGGCATCACATTTACCAAAATTAACACTTATGAATAATGTATCAAATATTTATAACATACAAATAAAAATGAAAATATATTCTTTGAAATAATCGCAAAAACAATCAACTTAACATACATTTTTTTAAACATAAATAATAAAAACGCTAATAATTATGATTACAATCATAAGAACATAACTTATTTAAAAGTATATAGAATAAGTAGATTAAACGACAAATATTACTTTTTTAATTTTTTAGGCCGATAACAATAAATACACAAATACAGAAACAGAAACACGAGGATAAGACGTAAACATATTACACAGTCCATACATATATAATATCATATTAACATAAAGGTCTGATACTTCTTCCTATCTATATTGAGCATACAAACATTGCTTCATATGTTAGTAGTACCACAATACTAGCATCCCGGAAGACATCTTTAAGCCGTTAAAGGTGTTAAGTGCTCGGAATGAGCCCCCCAGATCTTGATGCCCAATCTCCATTTCTGTAGCCCTTTAATAGCATATAGACTAGTTTCCAGCTTACATACAGCATATAGTCTTCCTCTCCACATTTCAAAAGTGGGGGGGTTCTTTCTGCCACCATAGTGATGCTATGCACAATCTAGCCACCACCACATATATTAGATACCCAAATGCACGAGCATACCATCTTCAAAGACTCCCATGAGCATAACTGCAGGTGTAATCACAATCTGTGCCCCTGTAACCTCTGTCAAAATACGATTTTTTAAAATACCTCTAGATCCGTGACTATCTGATTAAAAGAGGGGATACCATGCGCTTGGCTCAGAAAAGTAATCTGTTAGAATTAGTTAGGGAACGGGGAAAGATTGGTAATTTATATCAAACTCCCATTGCACTCCAAAACGATGATCTTGAGGCACAGAATGCTAAATGGAACACCAGATTGTCCCATGGAGGAAATATTTTACAACAGTCTATCGCGTTGGCTGATAGAAATTTTATTTCCTCCAGGCTTAAAACAAAAAAATACAAAACTCTGTTTAACTTATATTACACTCCTGCAAAAATTGCACGATGGGGTGGTTTAAATGAGGATAAATGCGCTCGCTGTGGGATGGGTCAGGCTGATAGTGTTCATATGTTTTCTACATGTCCAGAGCTGAAACAACTGCTAAATATGATGCAAGGACAATTATTACTAGTATAAATACTACAAAACATTTACTTTAAGCTAACTTTTAACATGAACGCAAAAGATAAATATTAAAACAATTAAACAAATCAGATAAAAAGATTACACTTGATGGTTTCATGTTCACTACTCCTACTTCAGCCTGACCAGTAGTAACAAAAGTGTTAGTCTTTGGAGGGGTGGGATTTATTTTTCCACTCCAATATGAACAACAGCAGGAAAAGTGTTGGATTTTGGAAGGGTCATTTTTTACTATATCCACTCCATTTGTTCCTTTCTGAGACTGATTTCTGGGATCCATATTTTATGTTATACTTTATTGTCATTATGGCTGAGACTCCTACTCCACTATCAGGAGCAGAAATTATACCAATCTATAAAAGGGGCTCCGCTCCCACCTGCAAACTATAGGCCCATTAGCTTCATTACTCAAAAGCTGCTCTGCAGAATTATCTTAGCTAGACTTCAAGACTCGATGCAGGCTATTGAGGGTGGTCGATTCTATGTGGTGTTTGTGGATCTATGATCAGCCTTGCCCCATGTGAGGTTTCTGCATCCATCTAAAAATGCTCCTACAGAGAATATATTTTCAGTATAAGCTGAATACTCTGTTATCTAGGACTACACTGGGTTCCTTGACTGATGGTTTCCTCCAATCGAAGGTTGGTTACAAAGCAGAGGAGTATCTTGGTGAGATTTAGCCTGTTCTGGCAAGGAAGCTGTATATACAGTTTCAGTTTGGGACGTTGCCGTTACATACATTTGCTGCTGGTTGGGCTGGCCGTATAATAAGCACTCAGTTGACTTGCCCGTCCTGTGGGAATTCTCCAGAGACAGTGGTGCATACTTTTTTCTTTTGCCCAGCATATATGTCGGCGAGGGACAAATGGTTGATTCTTGTAAGCCGCAATTTGGGAACTAGGCAGCATTGGAAAGCTTTTAGGATTTTACAGTCTGATACAAGCCAAACTCTAGTATTTGCCGTCTCAAGATTTTTACATTTAATGTGGCGAATCAGGTATAAAGTTTATTCCTTAACAGTAGAGTTATCAATCACTTAATGTAATCAATTATTAGGTAATGTGTTGCTAGAGATGTCTCCCTGTCCTCTATTCAATCCCCTGCTTAACTTTGTACATTGGTTTTATTGTCGTGAATGACATAAATGTTTTGTACTTTTTATTCATTTTATATCTATATTTTTTATCTCTGATCTTTATTATACAATCAACTGTTTTAAGTGACGATTGTTAATATATATTTAACTGTACTATTGCAAAGTTTTATTGCAATTCCATATTTAAAATTGTTCTTTTATTGTTGATAAACCGAAATAAAGATTGTGATGATAGGTAGTGCCTGACTACCCATCTGCCCGAAAGTCTCTCTCCTGCATGTAGGGTATTTCTTCCATATGCAGAGGGTACCCTCCCACATACAGAGGGTCTGCCCCCTACTCGGGACAGAGATCTCAGCCTACCGCAACAAACAGGGTATTACATTTAGAAAGAGGAATGTGGACATTTTGTGGTCATTCTTAGCCATCCTCTCAACACAACAACACCCTCGTCCTCCTCCATCCTCCTGCCTTCTTTCCATCTTCTAACCCTCAAAATGGCTTAGGGACAAGATGAGAGGGACCCAGTTCACCAATAAGGAATTAGAGCTTATTTGTGAAGGGATCCTCCAAAAGTACACTCAGCATTATGTGGGTCCAGAGACCTAGCTAAGATATGCATTACAGGCCCAAATTTGACGTGGCATCGCCACAAGCTGCAATGAGGTGGGTGACCACAGCAGGGTTCGAATTAAGGCCCAGGACATTCTGGGGTTGTCCTCCCAGCCACTTTCCCAGCACCGCACCACTGTATCGGAAAATCCTGATAGCAATATTTTTTGAATATTCATTTAAGTGCACATGCGTTTTGACAGCGGTGTTCTGTCATGTGTTTGAAAGTTTACAATGAGGATTGAAAGTTTACAATTACTAACATGCATTTATAATTGAAATTTTGTTATTCTGACTAATCGTCTGAATTTTACATAATGGAAATGATTTTAAAGTGCTATATAATTTGAGACAACCTACAGTTAAAATGGTAGTGTGATGGAACAAAGCATATCTCAACAGCGCATTTTTTGAACCAACTGGTCTTAACCACGACAGCGTGTTTACCACGCATGCCTTAACCACGCAATTTCATGGAAAAGACATGATGGGTAAAGGGACAGGTGTGGTAAAGATCACACTCCTGCCCCTCTGCCCTGAGCCCTAAAATTCGTCCCTACTGCAGTCTATTCTACCAACCGCAGCCCTATAAACTACCCTGACCCCCTATCCTGACCCTTAAAACCCAACCCCCTATCCCCCTAAAATTACTCCGACCCCAGCCCCGCTCTCTAAGTCCTAAAACCAGCCCACACCCCCTAAAACCAACACCCACCTCCCCCTACCCCAGCCCAACTGCCCCATTGGCCTGAAAACTTCCCCTTTCCAGTCACATTACTTTCTAGCCACTATATATTTAAAAAAATTAAATATCACCATTAACACAAATATTTATTTTTGCAATTATGCAACACAAAAATCATCAATAAGACATTATTCGTTAGAATTTTTTGTTGCCTTGTACAAATACATACTAATACCCCATGAACAATGTGTGTAATATGTTGCAAAACATCTTATTGAACTTCAAACACAGAATTAGACAAAGAAAAAAGATTTATGACTCCATCATGACCAGTGCATTCTGCAACTCAGGTGAGAAGTGGATTATTTCTTGCCATTGGAAGAAACAGTTTGTGTGAAAGAGAACAATAAATTGAGATCGGATTTGATTGGTGAGACTTGTAAGACCTATTATCTTCAGTCAGCTTTACAGTTGTCAAAGCATTCTGTTATGGCCACAGCTGTTCAAGGTGTAGTACACGTTTAATCAAAAGGGGGACGTCAGAGCTGGTTATTTTTAGCGGTCCTGTTCCTGTGCTCCTAGGCGTATTTGTATACATCAAAAAGGAACAGTTCCTCTCTCGGGGCCAAGGTAGAGAGTTTCAATGGCTTCCTACACTATTAATGGTATCTGGGGAGATCTGAATTTCAGATCATAATGCCCTCACACACCTGTTAGGGTGTCATGCTTCATCATTGGGCGCTCCTCGGCGGACCGGCGCTGCAATGTCCAACGGGCCTGGTGGCATCTTTATCGGAGATCTTCTGATCTGAGAACGCCGTTTTGTGAGTGAGGTGTGTGGGGCTATTGGAAAACAACGTCTTCTGATATGTATGAAAAGTGATATAAAATAGGCCCTGGCCCTGTTGATTCTCTTTAATAAGTGTTCAAGGCTGGGACTAGGTAAAAACCAGTGAGGCTACTCTAATGAGTCAAGGTATTGAGGTAGCCTTTAGTTGACTTGGGTCAACATGTTTCGTGTGTTTTGTGCTCCAAGATAGAGCGACACTTCTTCAGGACCGAGGGGTAGACATCTATATGTAATGACCTCTGATGTTCAGACAAGGGATGTGATCTACCGTTCTTGATTACAAGGCCCTAATTTAGGGTTCTTGAAAGGACGCTCCACCTCCCAGGAGTGGGGCGGAAGGCCTCATAGATAAGGAAAGACGACCCGACCACTCACCTGAGATGGGTGCGGGCTCGCAATGGATCCGGCTAGTCTAGTCCTCATCTGGATTTCCAGATGAGGACTAGACTAGACAGATATCAGGTGTAGTACAGCCTCCTCTCTTCCTACAAAGAGCAGGAAAGCCAGAAATTAAATGGAAGCACTGGATTAAGTTTTTAGAAAGCTATCCCATGACCACAGATGCTTCCAAGTATGATTCACCTAGAAAATGGTGTTACTGTTCAATCATCTGGGAGTTGCTAAGCAAAGAGTTGTTGACAGCCTGTCTATAGTTCCAACGCCAAGTGTTGAGGATGTTGAATGGAATGTTCACCTGGAGGCTATTGAACTTATGGGTAGACAGCACTCGGAGGAGTTGGGAGTCCTGTTGGAGAGACACAATTTCTTTAAGAAGAAGCAGAGTAGCAAGGAGATGGTGGAGGAATGAACATTTGCCAACATTCTTGACAAGAGGTCTCAATTCTATTAAGGACACAGAGGTGAGTATTATGCTTCTCTTACTTCAAAACAGCAGCCAATCACAATAACGTTTTTGGGAACACTACATTTCCCATGACTCCCTACAGTCACCTTACCAACCATAGAGACCCAGCCCTATATAACTCCTCAACATCCCATGGACTTTCTCTTTCATTGATCAGTTCAGTGAAACAATAAAGGCAGTGCGGAAACCCAGCAGTGCCAGGATACAACCAAAGTTCCGGACCCTGAAACGACAGGGCATCAGCAAACAGTACTCAAGACTCAACAGGGACCAGAATCGGAACTCGGTCCAATGGGGCCCAATGATCCTCTGATGAACATTAGGAGCGCTTCTAACGGAAATAAGCTCCTCACCAACCAGGTAATCTCCATTTCATTGGAAGGTTGTCAATCCGACATTTATTTGTCACCAGTTCCTAGTAAGGAATCAAAATAATAAGGTGTAAAACTGACCTCAACACAGACATATTCAGATCAATACACATCAACTCTAATACATAATCTCAGATATATAAATACGGAGGTCTCCCTACCTTGTGCAGAGGTCTGTGTCCCAGTAGTCATGAGGAAATTATAACAGATATCACTAACTTTTTTTAGGAAATTTAATTAATGACTTCATGAACGCCCCAAGTACATTTTTAAACACAAATTTCTCAAAAACTACTGAACAGATTTATATCAAATAATGAAAACATACATTCTGAGTAAAGTTTCGAGCAAATTTGGTATAATTCTGTTCAGCTGTTTTTTTGGTGGTTTTTTTGTATTGCAGAGGAACGTTTCCTATGGAACTGAAAATGGGAGATCGATATTTTGGGACGCTCTCATTTTCTTTGACCCCCCCTTGACTCATCAGTACAAAAATGTATGTGAAGGAGTCATAGTGGATGATCTTTTTTCACAAATGTTCATGCAGAGTCGTTGAATGCCGCTAAAGTTATTAAAAAAACAAAACATGTCTTCCTAAGAAAAGTCAGACCTAACTATAGCTACACTGGTGATGTGTAATGTTTAAGAGGTATGTTTGCTATTCTCTCCACTGCTTCTATATCTGTTCTGGTTTTTGCTTTTCAAAATCTAGTAACCCTAGTTATATGTATGAACTGTATATGCATCAGACCCAAATAACAGGCACTGAGCTCTGCCCTGAAATGGTGCAGCTTACCCAGGTCAGAAGACGTGTGTGATTTACCTTATCAAACCCTAGTCAGAGATCGAATTGTGCACAATACAGCACCGAAGGCCTCTCATCCTCCCAGAGCACGTCTTCCATGGGATCGAGTGCGGATGCATTCTGCAAAGTTAATGCTCGCAGCTGAAATCTAAGCATGGGCGGAGTTCGCGGAGTTCCGCGATGTGACAAAAAAAGTAAAATAACTCTGCCGCGTTACGCGGAGTTCCGCAAGCAGTGGAGTGCGTTAGGGTCAGGCCGTTCACATTGATTTTGAGTGCCAGGTGTTTGTCCTATGCTGTAAAATTACCATGCACAGCGCAAGAGGGCGCAGCTTCCTTTCTGCTGCTCGATTAGATTTTTTACTTGAGCGGCAGCTTTCTCGACACGAACGGAGGGTTTCTCAACACGAGTGGTCGCGACCAGCCATGACCAGCCACGACCACTCGCATTGAGAAATCCGATCACCCGCGTTCAAAAATCTCACCAGGAGGTTGATTTTACTCGTTCGCTCTAGCCAAATAGACCTTGGCGAGCACGAGGAAGGAAAAATTTCGCTGGGAGGTGGATTTTCCTCGCTCACCAACTTGACGCTGACGGGCGCGAGCAAGGTAAAAAACTGGAATAAGTCCAGTCTGACTGGCCCAATCCATCACGCTTTCCCGCAGTACTTCGTCAAAAGTCATCTGGAGTGGCAGAAGGATTTTCAGCTTGCCACGGAAAAAACGTATTTTGCCTTTGGAGTGCAAATCGTCATCTATAAGAAAATGAATTTACATGTCCTTTCATGTGATTTGACACCTCATGATGGTAGCCACAGGCAGTAAGCTGCTGGGCTCCCTTAAACTAACTTTTAGAGATTAGGATCAATTGCAGGTTCTTTCCCGAGACCATACAACAAAGCAGTGCAGGTTTGTCAAACTGTATGGTACTGTATAACCCCAAAACGGCGTTGGTTTACTTAAGGTCAAATGTCATTCCTAGTTAAAGGCCACATACCAACAAAAGTTAATTTTGACTAACATAACAGCACTCCTGAGCAGCTAAACTGCGCAGGCCGAGACAACCTCACCTGAAGCCATAATCCCAGTCAGGGGCGTGTTTAGCGCCCCGCTTTACTAAGTTAAGCAGGGGGGGAGGACCTCACTGGGCAGTTCTGTGTAACCTGAAACATTTAAGTTTCGGGATTTTTTTCTGGCTTACTTGATTTTGATCAGAGACACTGGTTTCCAAAAGGCTGAGAAATAGTCTCATACAGTAGGATGGAGGGAGGGAGGGGGAATAGATGGAGAGAAAATGGAGCAAGGATGAATTAATGCGGAGATGGATGCAAAGGAGGATGGAGTGATGGATGGAGAGTGGATGGATGGATGGAGAGTGGATGGGTGGATTTAGGGTTGGGTGGATGCAGATATAGGTATAATGAGATGGATGGAGAAAAGAGTGGCTAGAGAGAAGGATGGAGGAAAAGATGAGAGACTAAAAACGGAAGGTGAATCGATGGATGTGTTGATGGATCAATCAATCAATCAATCAATCAATTAAGTCATACTTATAAAGCACTTCTTGTCATTCTAGAGGATATCCAGTCACTTGCTGCCTGAAGTGGGTCAGCGAGGGTGCGGTGCGGAGGTGGAGGGTTTTCCAGGCTTTGGCGGCGAGATGGGAGAAGGAGCGTCCTCTGGAGCGGCAGTGGTGTATGCGAAGCATCTGTGAGAGGTGGAGGTGTGCAGAACAGAGGTTCCTGGGAGGTCGGTGGAAATACAAGATGTGGTTCCTTGGTCATGGAGGGGTTTGTAGGCGTGGGCCAGGAGTTTGAATTGAAATCGATTCTGGAATGGGAGCCAGTGGAGGTCCTTGAGCTTCTCTTGGGCAGGTTGAGGATCGTCTGGCAGCTGCGTTCTGGATCGTCTGGAGTCTTTGCATGAGTTCAGTGGTGGTGCCTGCATAGAATGCATTGCTGTAGTCAAGTTGGCTGGTGAGGAGGGCCTGCATCACCGTCTACCTGGTGCTGATGGGGAGCCACTTGAAAACTTTGCAGAGCGTGTGGATGGTGTTGACCTGACATTTCATGGAGAGTTTGCTTTTGAGGATGATACAGAGGTTGCGGGCATGGTCTTTTGGCATAGGGGTGGATCGGAGTTCCGACGGCCACCAGGACTCATTCCAGAGGACAGTGTGTCTGCCAAAAGATCAGAACTTTAGTTTTGTCTCTGTGTTAAGCTTTAGGCAGTTGTCCTTGATCCAGGCTGATACATTCTTCATACAGTTGCGGAAGTTGGTATTTGTCGAGGTGGGGGTCTGCTGGCTGAGAGCGAGAGGACGAGCTGTGTGTCATCAGCATAGAAGTTGATGTTGTGCGATCTGATGATGTCTGCAAGTGGTGTCATGTAGACGTTGAGGGTTGGGCTGAGGTATGACTCTCTAGGTGATCCCCGTGAGAAAGGATATAATCAATCTGAGCTCATTATCTGTGATTCCAATCTGGCGTAGTCAATCGATGAGTGTGTGGTGGGAGATGTCAAAGGCTGTGGATAGGTCAAGCAGGATCAGGATGGCTGGTTCTCCTCTGTCGAGTAGGGTGTGGATGTTGCTCGTTGCGGCGATCAGAGCAGTCTTGGTGCTGTGGCTGACTCTGAAGACTGATTGAGAAGGGTCCAGTAAGTTGTTTCTCTCCAGGTGTTTCCTGAGTTGGAGGTTGATGAACTTCTCCAGGACTTTGGCAGGGAACGGGAACAGTGAGATGGGACGGTAGTTCTGGAGCTCACTGGGGTCTGCAAAGGGTTTCTTGAGGAGGGTGTCTGACCTCCGCATGTTTCCAGGTGTCGAGAAAGGTGGCTGTTGTCAGTGAGTCATTGAGGACGGGGGTGAGCTGGCAGCAGATCTCATCTCTTTCGAGCTTGTGAAGCCGGTGAGGGCAGGGATCGGTGGGTTCTCCCAAGTGGATGGAGTTCATAAGAGTGATTGTGTTCGAAGTGCTGAGTTGTTCCCATGCGGTGAGCGGGTGGTTGGCATTGGTGGTCAATGGGATGCTGAGGAGGTCAGAGGGGTGGGGGATTGAAGTTTCTATAGATGATTGCTATCTTGTTGTGAAAGTGGTCGACGAGGGTGTTGCAGAGTTCCTGTGAGGAGGGCATTGAGTTTTTGGTGGATGACGGAACTCTCTGATGATGGTTTGAGTTCCTTAGCCTGGTTGGTGCTGGTGTCAATCCGGTGAGTCAGGGCCTCATTTTTTGCAGCTGTGATCTGGCAGTGGTAGTTGCTGAGGGCTGATTTGAAGGTGGCTCAGTCTGTGTGGTTCCTGCTGGTGCACGAACTTCTTTCCAGTTGTTTGCACCTGAGTTTTGACATGCTGAGTTCCAGGGTGTACCAGCCGGCTTGTTTGGTGCATCTGTGGGTTTTGGCTGGTTTGGTTGGAGTGACTCGGTCGGTATTGCTGGTGATCCAGTCGTTAAAGTTCTGTACTGCCTGATCTAGGCTGGTGGTGACGTTGGACTGGGTCGTGCTGAGGAGGTTGGTCCATTGTTGCTGAGTGACCTTGGTCCAGCTGGGGACCAAGGGGACGCTGTGATGGTTCGGGGCAGTGCAGGGAGGTCCATCAAGGGTGAAGTGTATGAAAGAGTGGTCCAACTAGGTGAGTTCTGAGGTGTGGCTGTATCTTATTATTTTGATAGATGTCAAAATGGGGTCCAGAGTGTATCCTGCTTGGCGTGTGGGGTCTGTGACCAGCTGCTTGAGGCCGATGTTGTCCATTCTTTCCAGGAAGTCTGTGGAGTTGATGTCAGTGGAGTCGTCCAGGTGGAAGTTGAGGTCTACCAGGAAGACGTAGGGTTCCAATTCAATAGCAAGCGAGGTGATAAATTCAGTGATAGCTCCAGATTGGTGGTGACATTGGGCTGTGTGGTGCTGAGGGCGTTGGTCCATTGTTGCTGAGTGACCTTGCTCCAGCTGTGGAAAGGGGCGCTGTGGCAGAAAAAGACAGAAGGAAATTTAAGAAGTTCAGATAACCGTCTGGGGAGCAGTCTCTCGGTGGAATGCCGGTTCTGCTTGCCTCATTCACTCACTGGCAAGTTTCTGGGACATAGTTCCAAGTAGGGGGGCTGGGAAGGGTGGGTATTTTATTTTTCTGGCTACTCCCTTGCTCACATCAAATGCTAGATTGACATCAGTGCAAGTCTTCACAAACTGTTGGAGAAATGTAAATGCCTCCAAGGGACGTTTTTATAGTAGAAAAAGGTACTGTGGCGTTTTACGTGCGTTTTCACTTTCTAGGAATCCTAGAATAAACCAATTTAAGTTACAAAACAAAGAAAAACATTGCGCAGGAACAGTTTCAAATTATCTTATTATTGGCAGATATTCAGACACATTCCAGCAATTCTGAGTTGTTTTCTTGTACTGCAGGCTACTCCATAAACTCAGTAGGTGGTGGCAGGCCATGACTATATCACAATATGAATGAAAGGGAGTACAGCTGGGTAAGCATAGGGGATTGCCCAGATGTGCCCGAGTATTTCTGTGGTGAAGTCGCAGTGTGACAAAGAGATATTTGGGAGCCAGAGGCAGAGAAAAGAGTATTTGGATCTTAAAGAACAGTCCCGAAACTTGCTCTGGCTTTCTTGAAGAGCAGCTATAAAACTAAAAAGGTGTCAATAACTTGAGGGACTAACTGAAAACCGTGTGCACTAACTGCTTGTCAAGAGTACGCACACTATGCTAATTTCTTTTTGTTTTAACTTTGTTATTTTTGAAGGACTTTGCTAACTTTGTTAACTTCACAGCATTGCCAAACGTTCAAATATGAAGAAAAAAGTAGGAGAAAAAGACAACGAAACCTACTCCTGCAAACACTTTTATCGTAAGTAAACAGACAAAAAGGTTTTATGCGGCAAAGTGTGCCTGACGACCTTTGTAAAACTTTGCCAACTGAATTACACTATGCACACCCATATTTACTACCTGGCAAATGCTAAAAGATGGAGCCCTAGAGATAAGTTGTTGATATATATATATAATATATACACACATATACATATATATATATTCACAGAAAAAAACATAGGTTTCAGGCACGTTATAGTTAGGAATTAGCATTTAAAAAACTTCAGAAATTCACTGAAAAAACCATAGGTTTCAGGGGTGTTATAGTTAGCTGGACTTTTCACTTGTACAAAACCATTGAAATTCCCCCGTTATAGTTAGTTCAGCTAACTATAACTCGCGCGCCCGCAATGCACTGCTGATGACGTCACATATTACATCACTCATGACATGGTCAGTGACATCACTCATGATATCACTGATGACATCTCAAATGACATCACTGATGACATCATCCAGTGAATGTTTGTTTTTCTGAAAATTAAATATGTTTTATATATGTATATCTCAAGGTCGATGGAAGAATAAATGGGTATATAAGTGTCTAAATGGATGATTTGTTTTTGAAAAATTGATTGTGTAACTGACTGATTAAGTGTATCATAGTGAATACATGGCTTAGTGAGTAATGTTTAAATATGTAAATATCTGTATCAGTCTTTCACTTTGTGTATAAGTGGCTGCATGGGTTGGTGAGTAGCTACATGGGTGTCTATATAGGTTATTAGTTGGTTTTTTGAGTATCAGTCTGAGTGTCTGCATGGTTCGGTGGGGGGTTTTACGTAGTGCATAGGTGCATGAATGAGTGACTCACTGTTTGTATGTGTTGAAGACAGCATGTGTGCAGAACTGTATGGGTGGATGAGTGTGTGTATGGGTGTGTTAGTGAGTGAATGACTGTCTCAATAGTGTCTTTATGAGTAACTAGATATGTTTTAAACTAGTATATGTGACTATTGGTGTATATAAGTGAGTATATGTGAGAGTGAGAGATTGAAAGAGTTCCTGTATGAATAAGTATGTGTTTCTATAAGTGATTGTTTAAAAGACTAAGTATGTGTAAGTTTCCGTAGAAGTAAGTGTGGTGGTGTGTGTATAACTGTATATGCAAGTAAATGTATGTTTGATTCTTTATTAGCATAAGTGACTATGTGTGTGAGTAACTCTATGGATGAGTGGCATTGTGTAACAGGATGTATAGGTGTATGAGTACATATGATGAGTGAGTACATGTATGAGTGACTGTATAGGACTGTTGGTGAATGAGTGGATGTGTATGTGGATCTTAGAAATACTGAAGAGGTTGTTGTAACTGGTATTGGTATGTCCATTGTTTTGAAAATTGTAGTCTCTATTTTTGAATGTGTGTATCAAAGGTTATATTAGGGTGAGAGGAGGTCTGCCACTCTATCACAAGGATGATGTCATCAGTGATGTCATCAGTGATGTCATTTGAGATGTCATCAGTGATGTCATGAGTGATGTCACTGACCATGTCATTAGTGATGTAATATGTGACGTCATCAGCAGTGCATTGCGGGCGCGCGAGTTATAGTTAGCTGAACTAACTATAACGGGGGAATTTCAATGGTTTTGTACAAGTGAAAAGACAAGCTAACTATAACACCCCTGAAACCTATGGTTTTTTCAGTGAATTTCTGAGGTTTTTTAAATGCTAATTCCTAACTATAACGTGCCTGAAACCTATGGTTTTTTCTGTGAATTTCAAAGGTTTTTTAAATGCTAATTTCTAACTATGCCTACAGAGATAGGACATGTGAAGAAAGAAGAAAAAATGCACAGAAAGAAAAAAAAGAAGTGCAGAAAGAGGCAACAGAAGTCCTCAAAGACGAAGAAAAGTGCAGGAAGAAGGATAACGTGCAGAAAGAACAAAAAGAAGAGCAGAAAGAATCCTTGTTGCAAAATCATCCTGTACCCTCAACTTTTTCAGACGGATACTGGTGGTAACTGAGTCTGACTAACCAGTCCTAGAGCCAGTGCTATGTTAAAAGACACTTAGAATACAGTGAAAACACCTACATACACTAGGGAACATTTTGCGTTGGGGTCCCCCTGTGATTGGCATGACCTCCTCTGTAAGCCCCTAGTATATACTAGGGCAGGGGGATTAAAACTACCTCTTAAAACAGGCCACAGGGCGTTTTTGCACACGTTAACTCAGGCCCCGTCCCCTCCCTTCACCACTGTGTAAACACGCCCTGTGTCCGTTTTTAGTTGGGAGATTAAGTTCATTTGAATCCTGAGGGTCCCTAGGGTCCAACTAGCCCACTAGGTACCTCCAGTAAGTGCCACAGAGCTGCGTTGCAGAGAGGTGTAAAAAGTGGCACAGCCTGGACCACCTCTCTGCATGCAGCTCAGTGGCGCTTACTGGAAGCACTTGGTGGGCTAGTTAGCCCCCAGGGGCCCTCAGTATTGAAGGGAAATTAGATCCCCAATTTAAAACGTGCCATAGTGCGTGTTTGCACACGTCACCTCAGGCCCCGTCCCCTCCCTTCACCACTGTGTAAACACGCACTGTGGCTGTTCTAAATTGAGAGATTAAGTCCCCTTGAATCCTAAGGGTCCCTAGGGTCAAACTAGACCACTAGGTACCTCCAGTAAACGCCACAGAGCTGCATTGCAGAGAGGTGTAAAAAGGGGCTTGGCCTCAGAACACCTGTCTGCAGCGCAGCTCCCTGGCGCATACTGGAGATGCCTGTTGGGCTAGTTGGCCCTCAGGGACCCTCAGTATTGAAGAGGAATTAATTCCCCAACTTACAACTCGCCAGGGGGCGCGTTTGCAGAGTGCTGCAAGGAGGGGGCGTGGCCTCCGGCACGATTCCAGTCTTTTATTTATTTTAATTTTTTAAGAAGGGGGGCTGTGTGGTTACCCTTCTTATTCTAATTTATTGGCCCTGATGACCCCATCCACCAGGGCCTGTCTCCTAATTATATTTTTTTGACCCCAATCCCCAGGGCCGGCCACTGTTTTTTTATTATTTTTTAAAAATATACATTTATAGACACACCTAGGACATGCTGGACAAACCGTACGTACCTATCACCATGACGATTTGCATGATATTCATTAAATGGCGACTATGCATACAATGAATCCATGTGGAATGTATTTACACCACTAGTGAAGCTCTGACATGTCTGATGCGCTACCGTGCCTAATCCCGGTAGACACCCTTGTCGTTTATTTATACAAACATGGGTAGCTATTGACGGGCACATTTAATACACATGCACACCAAGCCATTCAAATGGGATTCGACAAAAATTCGACCAAAACTATGCAAGAAACCCCCCTCACGGTTAATAAAACACACATCCACTGCCGGATGTGTAATACTTTTTATTTTA
Organism: Triturus cristatus; assembly: GCF_964204655.1. Classification (NCBI taxonomy): domain Eukaryota; kingdom Metazoa; phylum Chordata; class Amphibia; order Caudata; family Salamandridae; genus Triturus; species Triturus cristatus. The sequence continues at coordinate 1,138,709,869 of NC_140592.1, forward strand.
CTCTCTGGAAAGGGGACGAACATCACTTGAGAGTCACAGCACGCTCCTGGCAGAGCCCAATGCTGTGTTACACCCACCATTGCCTGCCGAGTGCCACACACCTCTGTGTTGTATTCTACCAGCTAGTGCATATGCTATGACACTCTCTAGCCCATGTGCACTGTAACACCACCCCGTGAATATGTCATGCCACACTTGTCTTCGCACGGGTTATATTGCCCCATCTAACGTGCCTTCCTCAATGCCTATGTTATAACGCACAGTGCTATGCCATAGATATTACAATCTGGGATCCATATCTTTGTCACAGTGCATATGCAACGTTACACTCCCCAGCACATATTTTATATTACAACTTTAGAGACTAGTTAGGTTACACAACACTGCCCTGTGCATATTACAATCCAAGGAGCATATCGCATAGCACGCGCTAGTGCCTGTGCTATCTCGCGCTCTCCAATGAATCTGTCATTGCGCACAATGTATTGCATATTATATTTCACGCCCGGTTCATCTTATATCACAGTTTTTGGTGCATAGTTTATACCATACACTATATCTAGTTTTCATTTTCAATCGTGCTCTCAGGACTATGTTCTATATAACACTGTGTTCACCTACCCTTTTCACGGGCATTACATTTTGCGATAGGGGGTGGAGGGTCAGGGGGTGTTTCTGCCAAGTGAGCCCGGAGTCACAGTCACAAACGTCCTCTTCTTCCTGAATAAAAGTGAGATTATGCTGCATACTTGTTCATATTTTAAGTAGTTCGCACAGACACACGTTTTAAAAACAATAAAGTTCCTAATACCCACCTTCTCTGAACAGTTAGCTTGCTGCCCCATCCCCCTCCTCCCTATCCTCTGTTGTGTGAATCCATGGACTAGCCTCCTCCCTCCTGCCATGCATGGTCTGATGTGCTGCCACTGCCCTCAATTTAGTATGATGTACCAGTCCACTCCTCCTGCCCTCCATTACCCAATTCTATGCCCTATTATTGACCTCCTGCTTAGCCTCTGTGCTTAGCTTGCTGCCCCTATTCTCCTTCCCCCTGCCCTCCGATGTCTTTGTGCATGCCCCTGCTCCATCCTTTTTGCCCACCATGTTCCATGGACCTGCCACTCCTATCTACTCTGAGTGTTCTGTTGAGCTGCCACTCCCGTTTCACCTGCCTAGCATTGTCAGATGACTGTAACCTGTCCCTGCCACCTCCACCCTGCCTGTCCACATGCCATGCCCCTATCCTCTTCCTCCTGTCCTACATGGTCCATTGTATTGCCACACCCTTCTGCCCTCCCTGGTCTGTTGTGCTGCAACTGCTCCTCCTGCCTGCCCCGTGCGGTCTGTTGTGAGGCCCCTTCCCCTGAACTTTCTTGTCTGTGCACAGGTCCTGACCCTCCCTTCTATCCTCCATCGTTCTTTGTGCATGCCCCTGCACCCTCCTTCTTGCCCATCATAGCCATTGTGCTGCCACTAACCCTCCCACTTGCCATGCATGGTCTTCTGTGCTGCCATGGCCCCTCCCACCTTCCCTGTGTGGTCAGTTAGCTGCCCCTGACCCCCTCCCACCTTACCTCCATGGTCTGTGTGTATGCCATCACAGTCTCACTGTTGCTCTTCATGGTGTGTCTTGCTTCTAGTGCCCATCCTGCCTGACCTCCATGGCTATCTTGCTGCTCCTGCCCTGCCCCCTTGCCCCCAGCCCTCTGTTTACATGTGCAGACCCCAACTCCCTCCCTCCTGGCTTGTCTGTTCCATTGTAATGCCCCTGATCCGTCCCTCCTGCCCTTTATGGTCTGTTATGCTACAGCTTTCTCTCCTGTCTGTCCATTATGGTCAGCTAGCTACCATTGCCTCTTGCCCCTCTGTTCTCTGTTGTCCATGTGCATGGTCCTGTCCCCTCCCTCTTGCTTTCTATGGATTGTTGTGCTGCACTCACGTCCCGCATGCCCTGTGTGGTGTATTGTGCTGCTGCAAACCCTGACCCTGATGCCTGCCCTGCAGGGTCAGTTTGGTGCACCTCTCCATGTCCCTCCTGTCCTCTGTTATCCAAGTCCATGTCCCTATCCCATTTCCTTCCATGATCCAATGTACCATACTTGCGAACATTTTGAACTTGGTAAGAGGGAGATTTTGAAAAAAAACTGGGGTATTGATTTTCCCCTTTGAGTTACATTGAAAAAGAGGAGATTGTAGACAGGAGACAGATCAAATAAAGCCCATTTGAGCTTAAAAACATTGGACGTTTCCTGGCTGAATCGGGTCTGTTGGCATGTTTGGTTGTACTACCATTGCCTCTTCCTTCTGCCCACAATGGTCTATTACATTGCCACAGCCTCTCTTGCAAGTCCTGTATTGTTGGTTTGTTGCCCCTGCCCCCCTTTCCACTGCCCTCCATAGTCTGTTGTGCTGCCACCGCCCTTCCTGCCTGCTCAGTGTGGTTAAATTGTTGCCTTTGCACCCTCCTACCTGCCTTCAATTTTCAGAGTCCGTGCCCCTGGCTTCTGCCTCTCAACAGTATCCTAATGAACAACTAGATTGCTAACATTCTAAATTTATTACAAAAGTGTGGAACGCCTGACGTCATCTTGATGTAATCAAAACTGTAATACCTAGAGCATTTCCTTTAGAAATTACATATATGAGAGGGTCTTATTGGCATCAAAATTATGGTTAGTGCTCTAAAAGACTAAAATAAGGACATATTTTCTGAGTTTTCAAATAGCGACAAAGCACTTTTAAATTATTTGTTATCTTTATGTTTTTTTATCCAGTTGACCACTTAATTAAATGTTGCACTTAGGGGAGAGGATGTGGTGTTACTTCCAGAACTGCAGACTTTGCAACTGGGGAACCAGGTTGGAGTTTCTGCTTCAGCTTGACATTCTGTGATTCTGGTCAAATCACTTAGTCTCCACATGTCTACAACCAAAATGAATTTGTTCTTGTGTGATGTAACCAATGCTCATGTAAAGCACTCCAATACCTGACAAGTCTGCACTATATAACACTGCAAAAACACAAAATAATAAGTGTTTTGCACACTTCTGTCATTGGGCTATGTTTGGGCTACATCTGGGTGATTTTGGGCTACATTTGGGCTCTTTTGTCTCCGGTGGCCATCTTGGGAGATTTATTTGTTATGAAGTTTCCTAATTTCCTCATGTACTGCAGTCTCCTCAGTAGGAAATGCTTTCAGTTTTTTACTTTGATTCCATCATGAAGGTATTCAGATATGTCACACATTTGCCATAAATTCTGAAAGTTAGCACTCTAGTTGCTCATTAGATCACTGTAGTAAAACTACTGTTCACCATGGAAGTCTGCTCCTGGTATTAAAAGTGCATGTTTCAGTCTGTATGTCAGAATTTTTTTAATGAAATAGAAGAGGATTTGAGAAGTCACTCAAAATGTGCCCTCATTTTCTTTCTTCAGCATTAATCATAATTTCTATGGCAAAATGAACCCCCTCATTGTGTTCCTTTTTAAATTAAATGTTTTAAGTGTTACCAGTTTATTCCAATCAAGATGGCTTCAGGTGTGCCATACTTTTGTCATAATGAAGACAGTAAGCGCTCTAGTTGTTTTTAAGAACACTCTGGGACATTCTGTCATTGGGCTATACTTGGGCTACATCTGGGTGATATTTGGGCTACATTTGGGCTCTTTTGTCTCTGGTGGCCATCTTGGGAGACTTATTTGTTATGAAGTTTCCTATTTTCCTCATTTACTGCAGTCTCCTCAGTAGGAAATACTTTAAGTTTTTTACTTTGATTCCATTAAGAAGGCATTCAGATGTGTCACACATTTGCCATAAATTCAGAATGTTAGCACTCTTTTTGCTCATTAGATCACTGTAGTAAAGCTACTGCTCACCAGGGAAAACTGCTGCTGGTATTGAAAGTGCATGTTTCAGTCTGCATGTCAGAATTTTTTAATGAAATAGAAGAGAATTTGAGAAGTCACTCAAAATGTGCCCTAATTTTTCTTTCTGCAGCACTAATCATACTTTTTATGGAAAAATGAACCCCCTCATTTTGTTCCTTTTTAAATTAAATGTTTTAAGAGTTACCACTTTAATCCAAGCAAGATGGCTTCAGGTGTGCCATAAGTTTATCATAAGTAGGACTGTTAACGCTCTAGTTGTTCTTTGGAACACTCTGGGAAGCTGCAGTAGAACACAAAGGAATCAACTGACAGTCTCTGCCCTTGTTGGATGTACATGTATTACTGAAAATGTCAGACTTCATTCTCACATGACTGAGAAAGATAATGTGAATTTACAGAAAATAAGCTCTCAATTTAGCTTATAGATCACCTTCCAAACCTCTGTGGGAAAAGCATGAGAAAATATTTTTCTCTCAATCATGATATCCCAGCAGAAGGCTTTTTCACATGGTGAAATCACCTTAGAACATACGACAATTCCTAAAATGAGTATGGTACCATCAACAAATGATTTATAATGTAACTAAAGTCTTAAAACCTTCTATTAACTGCAATGGTTTTTAATGAGGTGCTATCATGTATATTGGTCCCAAGATGGCTGCCAACACTTCTTGGATGAAGTGCTGACAGCCAATCAGATCTCAGGATGAGATGTGTGGTTAGGCTCCGCCCACATATATATATGATTTTACTTTTGATTTTCTCAGGAACTACTGAACAGATTGACACCAGACCTGCAAAAGGCACTTCCCTGAGCTGAGGACTACCTCTCTGCCAAATTTCAAGTAATTCTGTTCAGCCGTTCGGGCTGTACCTTGGACTAAAGGTCCCTATGGAAAATTGCATGGGGAAAATGTGTTTTGGGACCCCCTTTTTTCTCAGCCCCCGCTTGACGAATCCCCCCGAGACTTTCAGGGTAGGAGCGGAGCGGAGCGCCCCATCTATTTTTAAAATTTCGCGAGGATTCGTCAACCGGCGCCAAAGTTATTCCAAATAGAATGTTGCGGATTTCCTATGGAAACACGGTCCTAACTATAACTATCTACTGGCGACCGCCAGTAGATAATGTATATGTGTGTGTGTGTATATATATATATATATATATGTGTGTGTGTGTGTATATATTATCTACTGGCGGTCGCCAGTAGATAGTTATAGTTAGGACCGTGTTTCCATAGGAAATCTCAAAATTCTATTTTGAATAACTTTGGCGCCGGTTGACAAATCTTCGCGAAATTTTCAAAACTAATGCGGCGCTCCGTTCAGCTCCTACCCTGAAAGTCTCGGGGTGATTCGTCAAGCGGGGGCCGAGGAAAAAGGGGGGTCCCAAAACGCGTTTTCCCCATGCATTTTTCCATAGGACCTTTAGACGCAGCTACAGCCCGAACGGCTGAACAGAATTACTTGACATTTGGCAGAGAGGTAGCCATAAGGTCAAGGAAGTGCCTTTTGCAGGTCTGGTGTAAATCTGTTCAGTATTTCCTGAGAAAATAGCATTTAAAAGCATATCAATATCTATACGCGCGCAGGGTGCGCGCACCGTGCGCGCACCGTGCGAGCACCCTAACGTGCGCGAGCGTAATTCTGATTGGTGGTTACATGTTAGTCAACGTTCGAATCGGTCGAAATCAGGAAGTGTCGGCCGCCATTTTGTTTGTTTTCAGTGCGAGAGTGAAAAAGGAAGGTGGCGAACGTGAAAAGGGGGCAGGGTAGAGAGTTCCTGACCCCCTAGCCTTTGTCAGGGGGTTCCTGAAGGACCCCGAAGGCAGAAATGTTATTATTTATTTTTTTTAAATCGCGTGGGTGCGCGCACTGTGCGCGCACGGTGAAAATAAAAATAAATTAAAAAATTTAATACGTAGTTTATTGTAAAATAAATACATAAAAAAAATAATAATACATAAATAAATTAGCATTTAAAAAACCGTACAAATTCACTGAAAAAAACATAGGTTTCACACACGTTATAGTTAGGAATTAGCATTTAAAAAACCTTGCAAATTCACTTAAAAAACCATAGGTTTCACACATGTTATAGTTAGGTGGATAGTTCACCAATGAACTATAACTCGCGCGAACGCCACTTTATCACAAGGATGATGTCATCAGTGATGTCATGAGTGATGCCACTGACCATGTCATGAGTGATGTAATATGTGACGTCATGAGCAGTGGATTGCGGGCACGCGAGTTATAGTTATCTGAACTAACTATAACGGGGGAATTTCATTGGTTTTTTACGAGTGAAATATCCACCTAACTATAACATATGTGAAACCTATGGTTTTTTAAGTGAATTTGCAAGGTTTTTTAAATTCTAATTCCTAACTATAACGTGTGTGAAACCTATGTTTTTTTCAGTGAATATATATATATATATATATATATATATATATATATATATATATATATATATAGAGAGAGAGAGAGAGAGAGAGAGAGAGAGAGAGAGAGAAGATGAAAATACTTAAAGGGCTACATTGCCATTGAGGGGTTCTGTTACATCATATATCACGAAGAAGTAGGTCAAATGTTTTATAAATGTCACCTGAACCCTGAGATAGCAATAGAGGACCACATTACACATTACTCACTTGATATGTTTTATATTTATATTACATGATCTATTATTTGATTTTGACACTCTTTGAAAAGATTTGGAACAATTGAGCGTCATCCTAAGTTTATTATTAATATTCGTTGTTTGTGTGGGACCGCAGGTATGTCCGTTGATGTTTTGAGAGATGTGTGTTTTTTGTTGTGAAATAGGTAATGTGCCAATATTTAAAACGTGTTTCCATGCAATAATGTGTTTTATAAGCATCAAACTTTAAATGTAAAGCATTGTAAGGAAAATAAAAACATGTACATTAAACTGCACTTTTCTTTTGTAATATATTGTCCCTATGGAGTATGTTTAACAAGCTTGAAAATTGGAAAGTAAAATGCCTTTTTGGTCCGCTCAAGCAACAGCCACAATCGCTGGCAAGGTGAACCACAAAAAGTCACTAAATTAACCTGTGCTTAATCCTGGGTTGTTTGGCACAAAAAACAGTCAGGCTTAACTTTGAGGTAATGTGTAAAGTATTTATGCAACACTCAAACAGTAATAACATGAAAATACAACACAAATAAAATCCCACACCAGGCAGATCGCAATAGAGCTCGCAATGGTTACAGAGACCTAGTTAGTCCCACAGAAAGATTTACTTTCAGGGTACAGGTCAAAGAGTTCGGTTCGCGGTATAAGGGGTGGCGAGAAGCCGGGAGAGCATTAGGGATGGCTGTTGAAGTAGCAGGACTTGAACAGAGTCCTAAGGCCAAGAAAAACAAATCAACAAAAAAGTGGAGGATTAAGGCAAAAAGCTTGGGGTGACCCTGCAGAGAGGGCCAGGTACAGCAGTCAACTCCAGTCCTGATCCATCTTTGTTGCAATATCAAACAAGTGATGAAATAAAAACTTCGTTTTCACCAGTGCTAAAGCTTATTCAAAGGCTAAATTATTTTGTATAGAATATTACATTAGTTCATCATTACACCAGCATAAGGAAAATTACACCTGGGTCTAATTATGCTAATAATGCTTACGTATGCTTAAATTAGTAATATAGGGCCAGATGTAGGTAAAGTCAATTTTGCGAGTCCTTAATAGCGATTTTTACCGAATCACTATTAAGGACTCGCAAAATTGAATGTATATAGGAATCGTAAAAACAATTGCGATTCTTTACTATTCCTTAATTGCGAACCGCAAATTGAGATTCGCAATCAAGGAATACCTTCCCATTCATTCCTATGGGCCAAGAGGCCCATAGGAATGAATGGGATTTGCGCATGCAATTTGCGAGTAAGCAAGAGGTACTCGCAAATTGGTTGCGCAATTTCAATGGTGCAAGGGTTCCAAAAGGACACCCTGTTGCACCCCTGAAATGTGCATGTGTGCACATGTGGCGCACATACATACCCTAAGGGCATGTGTGTGTGCCACATGGCACTTTGAAAAAAGCAAAAAAGTGCTTTTTTAAAGGAAATCGCAAAATACCACCAACTTGAAGTTGGTGGTAATTTGCGATTCCTTAAGCCAATATCGTAATTTGAGATGCCTACTAGCATAGCATTTAGGAAATCGCGAATTGCGATTCGCTAAATGCTTGCGCAAATTGCGATTCCTTATGTTGCGAGTGGGTATTTGCCTATTTTCATTGCACACAGCCAAATTGTGATCGCAAACGCTGAAAGTCTGTGAATTTCATCATTTGCGATCGCAATTTGGCTTCCTACATCTGACCCATAGTTTCCCTATGGTGCCAAAGCCAGAAGACTTTGCTAGGCGGTTGTATTTGCCTTTTCCTAGGGCTGGCTGTGGCTGCCATTGGAGATGGTGATTTCTTCGGGTCTTGGGGTTATTGAAAAAATGGAAGCAGGTGGTGTTGGTTGTCCTACACGAATCAAGTGGAGGTTGAATCAAAGTGATATCCACATATTCGGTACCACTTTCTATATGATCAATCACTGGTTCATTCTCTTGACTTCCAAGACTTTCAGCAACCTTCCTTTTCCCTTGTCTCTCATGTTGGGGGTTGGTTTCCAATCCCTGTCATGATTATCTGGTGTGGGTTTGGAGAAGATGTAGGATTTTTCTTCTTTTCCTCAGAGGAGATACAGAAGATGATGGGGGATATTCTCAAGAACGTGTGATAATCATCGCAAAATTAGCTTAACGCTACTTTGCACATTGCAATCTATCGCGGGAAAATAACACCGTGGTAACGTAGTATTCTCAAGCCGGCGGTACCATGCGATAGGCTCACGATAACGCATCAAATGTCCCCGATAAAGTCAACGTGATGCCGCAAAAATGCAAAACACGAATGCCAAAAAAGCTGCGATGAGGCCAATCGCGACACAAAAATCAGCGAAAACCAGTGACAGGCCTGCAATTCCCACGCGTCATGCGGGAAAATGTACTATAAAAGCAATAAAAATAAAAGGGAGAAAAAAAGAAACTGCGAAGCACCATGGATGCACCTGAACCGAGTGCAGAGGCCAATGTGAACCCCACAAGCCCCACAGACCACCAGCAAGGAACCTCGTGGTCGGGGAAGGCCAAGGTGAAGAGGAAGAGGCAGACGGGGTGCAGTCCGCAGGAAAACAAGAACAGCGTCACGGAGGTGACATAATACTACCATCCACTGAACGTCAATATGACAAACATGAATGCAGTCGGAGTGTCGAGGAGGTCTATGGAGGAGGACAAGAGGCGCTGGCATGATGTGAAAAGCCAAACCAAGCACAAACCCACTGTCAACAGGAAGGCAGCAACGGCAACAGAAGGTGGGAGTCTTGCGCCACAGGAGGAGCTGGAGGAAATGGAAGCTACAGTCCTCAGGGTGGAGGAGGCGCAAGGAGTTGGGAGTCTGGACACAGCTCGATAGGACCAGACACAACATCAACAGGGTGAGTAACGACCAGGGACTGGGGGGACAAGGGGAGACATGCACAACGATGTGTAGCACACTGCACACCCACCATGACACTGGATCATGTCCCTGATCCCTGTGGCACACTGCAACACACACACATATCAATAATAGCACATCCGACAACAATGTGGTACAAAGTGCAACACAAACACTGCAGAGCAGAGGACACAACTGTGTCCGCTCATGCGCAGAAACAGGCCAATTACATGTAACATAGCAGGAAACTGTGAGATGGAAATGTACATGTACAACCTCACATCCGTCATGTAGTCCAAATGTCCACTGTCCCGCATCAAATATTCAGCATCTCTCAAACAGTCACAATGTACATTGTCATACAGTGTGCATGTAAACTAGAACAATGCGCCAACATACATGTCAACACAATGTCAACATGCATCTCCCCCTCATATTGCAGAGGGACAAATAACACCTCCAGCAGAGCATACCAGACTACTCATCAGTGATGCTGGAGAGGATCACCACACCTTCTACACCAATGCCCCACAACAGCCCATGGACATCTTAGGCAACCCACCCCCAGGAGCAGGGCAGCCAAGCTACATAGAAGAGACCCCATCTCCTGCACAGACCACACAGCAGGAAGCACCCGCCACCATGGCTGGCTCCCAACACTTCACCTCGGCACACATCGCATTCCAATGCCAGGTGTCAGAATGCCAAAAGGAGGTGGCCGAACAGGTGTGGGTGGGGTCAGAGCTCATGGAAGCCGAACTAGATCACATACGTGGGTGTTCAAGTCCCATCAGGAAACCAACACCTCAACAGAGACAGATGCATATGCACATTTCTTGTAATGAACTACGCCCAGAGCCCCGGAATCATCATTCACACCCCCATGCTGGACCTCCATACAACAGCCCAGTCCACTCCTCTTACTTATTGAGCAGGTGACGACAAAGCTACATGTCCCAGGTCTTACCCGCTGCCAGCAGTGACATGGATGCGTCCGCTGTACACAGCACAATTTAATGTTGTAAGCCCAGGGGCCCTCATGCATACATCATGACCACACAGACACACACAGATAGTTTGTAGAACTGGCTACGGGCAAATGCGCCCGGCCCCCTTATAGGCAGGGTCACATGTACAGTGACGCCTGTGCTGGATGTGTGTGAGGTGAGTGTAAGCGAGCCCGCACGGGGTGGTTGGTGCTAGCAACAACTTGAACAGTGAAACTATTAAAACGGAAACAGAAAACCCCAACATTACAGAGACAACTGCGGAGCATCATGGTGGTAGCTGGAGCAAGTACAGAGGTCACCCAATCTGCAAACAGAAGTGTCCGTGAGTTGCAGTGCACTGAGGTTGGGGCACTAGAGCTGAGCGTGCTCTTGTGAAGACAATGTCTAGGATTGTGTCCCTTCGGGAAATTCCTGATGCAGCTGCAGTGGGGTGTGTTACACCTGCATCATCTTCCTCATCATCGTCCCAGGTCTCTCACACTGGCTGAGGTGACATTGTTGCGTGAGCTCTCCACAGCACACAACTCATTCAGAAATGGTCTATGAGTCGTGGTGCACTGAGTAAGTGACACCTGGAGTGCTGAGCAGGGTATCAGGCAGATGATGGCCTCCACGACAGGTGTGAGCAACTCCGTTAGCCAGCCAGTGTGGCTGTTTCGACTCTGGCAGTTGGCGTTTGAAGGTGGTTCTGCCAGTGGTGGCGTGTGCCTCCTGCAGGGATGCGACGTCCAGGCTGTTCAGAACTCGATTTGATGTGTGAGCCCTGGTGGACAGCGCAGGGCCACAGACACATGGCGTTGATGACCCCAAGGCCATCGTCTCAGAGGCCATCCAATATCTCACCGGACAGGGCCCCTGATTTGAGCTGCACAGAGTTAGTGGCCCTGGATGCACTGCGGCCAGCACAGGCACACCGCCACAGAATGGTGACTTGCAGTGCATTGAGGTAGGGCCACGCTGACTGAGTGGGTCCTCATCGATATCGAAGATGAATGTGGCTGAGGGTTGCGGGGGACAGTGGAAGGTGTCCTCCAGGGCATGATGCAGAGGGCAGAAGCCATACGGAAGCGGCAAATTGAGGAGTTGAATGCTACAGCCACGTTTTCGCCAAAAAATCAGTATCACCGACATGATGATGAAGACAACCCCCAGTCCATAGACTCAGTCGCCACCAAAGCTCAACCAGAAAGTGTCCATGGCTGTCGGGGAACAGACTTAGTGGCGCCGGAGCTGAAGGGGTATGCAGTCTGCGATGAGGCCAGTACAATTATATAAAAGCTGCCATAAATAAATCAAGACTGAGTTTCCAATGTGTGACATACTCGACCGCAGTGTAGGCCCGAGGAAGTGGTCAGCAGGGGCCCACAGCCACGTGTCGTCAGCTTGCGATGCACAGAGTTAGTGACACCAGAGCAGTTGTTGGCAGTGTTCGATCACCTCCGTAACAGGGATCCTTATTTCCGCCGGACTGCACCACGTCTTCCTTCTACTCCTCTCCATGTGTTCAATGATATGAACTCTGCCATACACAAATCAAGACTCAGTTCCAACTGTGTGACCTAATCGACCGCAGTGTAGGCCGAAGGCAGTAGTCAGCAAGGGACCACAGACAGGTGATGTTCGGCTGCTAGGCACGGAGTTGGTGGCACCACATCGAAGGGAGTACAGTGACAAAAAATCTACCATAACGTGTGTACTCTGCCATTGCATAATCAAGACTCAGTTCCACATGTGTGACCGACTTGGCAGCTGTGTAGGCCGGTGGAGTATGTGAACGAGAAAGGAGTACTGCAGGCCTGTGTCGCGGAGGCCGTGATGGTCTGAGGAGGCTGCTAAGCTCGTGGGCCTCAGGCTTGGGGCTTGCACCAGCACGTGGTGGGCCCTCTTTGACACACGCCGGTGCTGGCAGGTGAGCAGTGAGGCCTGGGTGCGCAGGTGTGGACAAGACGGGTTCGGGAACAAGTGGGCCGGGGTGCAGCAGGCGCACAGTATTGCAGGCAACACTGCTCATGACGACGATGTCGGCCTCGTGGCGGGCTGGCAGGCTACCGCCCTGGCAGAGGCATTGGGCATTCCTGAAGAGAACCACGCCCAGAGCAACGTGCTTTTTATTCACACCCCTATACTGGCCTGGCAAACGCCGGGCCGGCCCACTCCGCTCACGCTTACAGGGTGGGACGTCACAAGCTACATTTCCAAGATCTTCCCCACTGGCTGGGGTGACATGGTTGCGTCCACTGTCCACTACACTCCATACACCAGCAGTGTATGTGGACATGGAAATGTCTGTGGTCTGCTTACTGCAGTCTGCCAAGCACATCTCCGCCACACTTGGCATTGTGTACCTTCTCATTCATGGGTCACTTGCCTCCTTCGCACATGCCTGGTTCCCAGCTCTCCCCACATTCTGCAATTGTGTGGCTGAGGTGCCATGCCATTGATGGCTCATGTACATGGCTAGCCCAGGTTGCCACAGTAAGTTATGCTGTTGTGTCTGGTGGGTGGGCATGTTGTTTGGCATGTTGAATATGAGTCTGTGACGTGTGCATTCCCAGAGTTGTGAGTTGCATGATTGTGGAGTTGAGGGGTGTGGTGTGTTCATTTGGTACTTGTCAACGAACAGTGCATTTCCATGGGTGCCATCCTGTTAGCGCTGGTTGATGATGGACTGTCGTTGGAAGTAGGAATCATGCACACTCCCTGGGTAGTTGGCGACGACGTTGGTGGCGATTCCCAGGTGGTCCACTGTTTCCTGCACATTGATGGAATGCGTGTGCTTTCTGTTGTGGTAATTGTGTGCAGTGTCACCAGGGGGCAAAAGAAGGACATGTGTGCAGTCGATTGCTCCCAACACGTGCGTGAAGCCAGCTATGGCGTAGACGCCTTGCTTGGTCTCCAGCTGTTCCTGCGCAGTGTGGGGGGAGTATAGGTACTGGGGTACCAAGCTGATGATGGCATCCAAGCAAGTTGTGAGGAACTTTGATAGGGCTGGCTGTGAGACTCCTCCAACTCTGGCGGTTGTTGGTTGGAAGGTCCCAGAGGCCAACATGTGCAGCACAGCCAGCAGCTTTGTCTGCGGAGGGATGTTGGTTGTCTGCTGTGTTGGTACCGTCAGCTTGTGGCCAATGGTGGTCAGGATGCGTAGGATGGTTGTCCTTTTGAGCCTGTGGTGGGCAATGACATTCTCTGGTGTTGGGTCTGTGAGATTGGTGCGTTTTCTGAAGGTCCGCTGTCTTGGTCTGCGCTGCCTCTGTGGTGGTCCGGGGTGGTTACGGGGGGTGGCGGTCCTGGGTGGTGGCGGTAGGTGTTGTGGCCCTGTTGGGGCTCCGAGCTGCATAATCAGTGGCTCCATGGCATCTGTTGGTCTTCAGGTGTAGCTGTGGTCTGGGCTCCCTTTTTTGGTGCCGGAAGTCGTCCGACTTTGCCCCAGGTCAGAGCAGGTGTTAATTTCCTGCTGCTAACACGCCTTATTGCATGTTTTGTGATCTTATCGCCGATCTGGCTGGTCATTGAGAATGTTGTGCTGTGGTGTTGTTGCGACTTTTTACTCAGGAACACTTACTCTGCATCTCATTATCGATAGTTGCCGGGGTCATGTGTGGCAATGTTTTTGGAGGATGCTATCGCTGGAAAACTGGTGGTATCGGCTATTTGCACCAGCTTGTTAATGGGGTGATATATTTATCGCAACTTTGGCTGCGATGAAGTGCCGATAACTCACCGACAGGTCCTTGAGAATATGCCCCAATGTGTCTAATGGAAGAGTAGTCACAATATCGTGCTCTTCTGTAGCAAGCTCAACTTTCTGCTTTGTCCCTACATGCTGAAGATCAGATGTAGCAGATTCTAGTTGCCATTGAGGTTCCTGTGAAGATTCGATCTGCTGCTGCGACAATCTGATTTTGGATTCACTACTCTCAGCAATGACTGCAGTCACTGCAGAGCTGAGCGATATCTACTCAGTTTTTGGTGGTGGTGGTACCATTGTTGATCCAGGGCTGATCCGCCTTAAAGAGTTTTCCTGCTCTGAAGAGGGTGCAGCAGGTAGGCTGCATTGCCAGAAAGAGTGCTTGGTGCAAGTGGTGGCAACAGACTTAGGGGCATATTCTCAAGAACGTGTGATAATCATCGCAAAAGTAACTTAATGCAACCTCCAATATCGCAGTCTATCGAGGGAAATTTATGCCGTGTTAACCAAGTATTCACAACACGGCGGCACCATGCGATATTACCCCGATAACGCATCAACTGACTGCGTTAAAATCAATGCCACGCTGCAAAAATGCGAAACGCGAACGCAAACAAAGCTGCGATGAAGCCAATCGTGATACAAAAATCTGCAAAAACCAGCTACAGGCCTGCAATTCACACACGTCAGGCGGGAAAAATCACCATAAAAGTAGAAAAAAAACGACAAACAAATGGCAAACAACTGCCAAGCACAATGGATGTTGCTGGAGCAAGTACGGAGGAGAACCAGAAGCCCACAAGCCCCCCGGAGGACCTGCCTGGGACCTCGGGGTCAGGTAAGGGCAAGGAGAAGAAGGGTAGGAAGAAGCGCTTCAGTCCGCAGGAAAACAGGATCCTGATAACGGAGGTGGTCGAACCCCATCAACAACTGTTCGTCACCTCCACTGTGTCATTGGCAACAAAAAATGGACTATGGCAGTCTATCGTGGACAAGGTGAATGCAGTCAGAGTGCTGAAGAGGACAATGGATGAGGTCAAGAGGCGCTGGAATGATGTTAAGCGCAAAACCAAGCTGAAACTCGCCAACAACCGGAAGGCAGCAATGCAGACTGGAGGTGGGAGTCCTGTGCCACAGGAGGAACTGGACGACATGGAAGAAATTATGGTGTCCACAGTCATCAGTGGGGAAACGGTGGCAGGAGTCGGGGGACCGGACACTGCTCAACAGGACCGGACACAACAGCACCAGGGTGAGTAACGACCAGGGACTGGGGGGACGGGGGAAGATGGACTCAATGGCACACATGCACAATTGAGCTGAGCACATCTGCGGACAAACCATGCCCCAGACCCCAACTCCCACCAAGAGAACAATGTACCTGTTGGACTTGGCCCTTCTGGCAGGTTCACCCCCGAGACTTTTCGCTTTTTATTGGTAACTTGGAGTAATGGATTTTGGTTTCTGCGCACTTTACCGCTGTGTCCCAGGGTAAAGTGCGTGCGTGTGTTGAGGTTGGCCTGCCCTCCCATAGGAATGCATGGGAGAATGTATGTGTCCCTGTAGTTCCTGATGCGTGGGGTGTGCAGGCCCGTGTTTGGTATGTGCGGACTCGTGGGAGTGAATGCTGCGCGTTGATGTGTGCAGCGTGCATGTACCTGGTGTGGAAGTGCCACTTCTAGAAGTGGGCACTTCAGTGTGCAGTCTGAAATGTGTGGCTTGTCTGGTGATTGGCTGGTGAGGTCAGGTGACGGACTAGGGAATTCCCCAGAGTCAGGAGGAGTCACCCAGTGGTGAATGGGGAATTAGCATGTAGATGGCTGGGGAGGAGTGTACCTGGGTCCTGAATAGGACAGGGCTCCCCCACACAATGCTGGCGCCGGCCCCTGTGGTGCGTCTAATGACCCTAGCCCTGCCAGTGAATAGGGAGAGGGGCTGAGCAAAACAAAGTGCTCAGGAACCTGCTGGAACTGGTTCGCCCCTTCCCTGCACCTTAGACAAAGCCTTGTAATGTATAAAAAGGGGCTGTGTCCCCACAGAAGTTGTTCTCTTGCAGGATCCACTTGAGGGGGGGCCTGCTGCTGCTGGGCGCCAGGAGAGACCGCCACTGGGGACTGCCTCCCTGCTGGAGGGCCCTGTGAGCTGGCTCTGGGCCCAGCCTTTGCCCCCTGCTCCCTGAAGGACCTTGTTGGTGGCTGGACATTGCTTGTGGCGCCTGGGAGCGCTCCCTGGACTTCGTAGCGCTGTGCGCGCTGTTTTCCTGGACTTAGCCACCTTCATAGCGCTGGGAGCGCTGGTTTGCTTTATAGCGCTAAGCGCGCTGTGACCCTGATAGCGGGTGCCCACCCCGCGATTCTGCCGTGCTTTGGTTCAGCTGGCGGGTGCCCACCCCGCTTATTTGCGTGTATTTCGAGGGAGCCTACCCCTCTTACGGCAGGAATAATCACCGCTGCAGCCCGGGCTGAAACCGGAAGTCAGGCGGCTGAGGGCGGGCCTCCGGGACAACCGGAACTTAGGAAAGGAGGGCGGGAGCCTACCCCGCCTCCTACTGCAGCGTCGCGGCTGCTCCGGGCCCCGGAGCAGGCAGGAGCCTACCCTGCGCCCCGGTGTGGTCTGACCGGAAAGTACGATCCAGGCGGGAGCCCACCCCGCGCTGGACTGAGAGGAGGAGCCCGGCGGCCGGAGTCGGTGCGGAGGGGGCGCGAGGCACATTGTCGGTGCCTGCCCCTCCGCGTGGAGAAGAGTCCTCCCGTCTGTCTGAGCCGAGCGAGAGAGCAGCCAACGCGGGAGTCCCCTGCAGACAGCCTGGTGAGTGTTGAGAAGGGCTGGGGGACTCCGCGCATGTGCTGGGGGTGCGGGGGCACTGATCGAGCCCCGTGAGGCTCCACAAGGTGGCCACAGCATTTCTCGAGCCCCGTGAGGCTCTGGGGGGGGCATTGCGGGTAAAGAGTCCCCCGTGTGGGACTCCACCGAACGGAGGCATGGTGGTGACTTGAGTCCCTGAGAAGGACTCCAACGAAGAGCGCAGTGAACGCTCCGACCTCGGGGGCATTGTTGTTTGAGCCCAGTGAGGCTCCAACGTTGTGCAGAGCCACGAAGGCTCTAGAGGGCATATTTTTGAATGGTCAAAGCCCAGAGAGGGCTCCAGAGGCACGCAGTGCCTGAAGTTCGTTTTCCAGCTGCCCAGCACTTAGTGGGCAGCTGCCACGTTTAGGTGGGGGACCATTCTTGTTCTAGTCTGCGCAGCTGGCGCAGCCTGACTGTGTTGAACGCAGGGCGTCCTAGCCCCTTCCAGGCCAGTTGGCCCAGGGACTGCCACAGGTGGTGGCATAGGAGTTTTGCGCAATTGTGTTCCTACTTGCACCTCTGAATGTGTGTTGACGCATCATGTGCCATTGCTTTTACACCTCTGAATGTTGTAGGCATCATGTGTTTTCCTTCCATACACCTCTGAATGTTTTGGGCATCATGTGTAACGTTCTATTACCCCTACAGGTATTGTGATACGTAGGTGGTTGTTGCTTTCTCCTAGTACAGGTGGTGCTAGTGAGGTTCTAGTTCCCTGCGTGACAGTCTCCTAAAGTAGTTAGGGTTACGTAGGTGGTACTTCCCCGACACCAGTAAGTACTGGTTGTGTGCTATACATATTATTTTTGTGCTACAGTGATTTTATATATTTTGTGTGCTAAATATCTAAAAAGTGCTAATTCCTGACAGTGGTCCAGGTGGCCCTGTCTTGTACATAATCCCTTGTAAATTCTGCCCGTGCCTGTTGGCACATTGTAAAGTGTGTGATTTTATCTAATGTGTTGTGTATAATACAAAGGTTATTTTTATAGAATACCTTGTGTGGAGTTTCCTTTGTGGTGGGCCTTGGGTGTTGTTGCTGGGTGCGCGCGCAAACGCTTTACACATCGCCTCAGAGATAAGCCTGACTGCTCGTGCCAAGCTACCAAGGGGGTGAGCAGGGGTTATCTTTGGCGTGTAACTTCCTTGCCCTGACTAGACTGGTGGTTTCTGCCTGGCTTTGGCGCAAGCCTTAGCCAACCCGAAACCGCCAGGTCTAACATTGGTGGCAGCGGTGGGATTTGGACTTGCGTTTGCGCTGTACCGCAGCAGCGACTGGCTACACCACAAAACTCTGCATTAGATAAATCACATTTTAGGGATTATTGTTTTGAAGTTCCTTTATTTCTTCTCCTGAAGGTATCATTGAGTAATTGTGTCCAGTACATTTGTCCCCCGCCCTGCGCCCAGAGTTTGGTACCTGTGTCACGTGGTGGTCAGGTTGAGGGATCAGGGGTGGTAGAAACTGCCTTACCAGTCCGAGGGGAGGGTTGTGTGTGGATGGTGTGTGGGGCACTAGACAGTGAGTGTGAGTTCTCCAGGATAGAGAGCTCACTGAAACCTTTTGTGAATTGTGTACTCCTGTGTAGCTCCGACCCCCAGGTTCCTTGTGTTGAACTCTTCTCAGGAACGTCCGCCAAAATGGAGCCTGCTTTTAACTTCTGTAGTCTGTTTAGGTACAGTAGGTTGGAGCTGGCAAGGTTCTGTGAGGAGAGGGACATAGAGGTGGGTGAGTCAGATACCCAGTCCAAACTGAGGGACAACCTGATCCTTTGGCAAAAGGAGGAGTGGGAGCGGGAGCGCAGCGAGGAAGATAGGGCCCGGGCCGCACGCCGAGAGGGTGGTGGGTCTGAGGGGAGCCCTGAGGCATCTGAGGAGGAGGAAGGTTACCTGACAGGGACGTCAGTAGAGAGTGGAGACCCCATAGATAGGGAGTCCCTTGCTGGGTCCAGTGTCAGGAGCAGCACCCCATCCCTTTCCCTGTCCCCAGAGGAGTGGGTAGATAGGAGGGAAGAGAGGGAGCATCAGCTGGCCATGGAGAAGCTCAGGTTAGAGCATGCCTGGGGGATGGCGCAGCTGACGATGGCAGAGAAAAAGCTGGAGACCGAGAGGGTCTTAGCGCAGGAGAGGATGGCGGAGGCTGAGAGGGCCTTCGCCAGGGAGAAATCAGTGCTGGAGAGTAGATTATCGCCTGCGCGCAGTCGTAGTTTTCTGGGCTCCCCAGGGAGGGTTGAGTCCAGTGGTGGCAGCGAAATAGAGTCCCGTGCGACAAGTCCCACGCCCAGTTCCCCGAGTCTGGTACCTGTTTCCCAAGAGGAGGAGTATAGGTTGAAGTTCAGGGGCAGTAGGAAACCGTCTCACCAGTCGTGGGGGTTGTTTGTGGATGACTGTCATGATGCACTGTGGGACTGGCTGGAGGTCAACACGGAAGAGGATTTGGATATAGTGCTCAAAATGATTGTCAAAGAGCAGATGCTCAGTAGTTGTTCTCCAGGGTTGCGCCGGCACCTGTTGAGGTATGACTACTTTTGTCCTTGGGTGCTGGCAGAGGAAGCGGAGCGCTGGGAAAGCGCTAAAGGTTCTCTGGAGTCATTAGGGAGTGACTCAAGTAGTTGTTCAGGTATCTTCCAGCCCAGCGTGGTGGAAGAGGCTCCGTGTAGCCCAGCTAGGTCCCAGTATAGCGAGGAGGGTGTAGGGGCTTACGGCCTGGCTCAGTGGAGCGGGAGTAAGTGGGTGACTGAGGGTCCCCAGACGTACAAAACCCTGCCTCAGGACTTGGGTGGTTTCATGAGGGAACACCAAGTTGGGGACCTAGGCTGTCCTGTTAGCCCATTTGAGGAGGATCACCTAGTGAGTAGAGGACCGGGAGCGCCTGTAAACAGGGCTCCTGTGGTTCTAGTGTCAGGCAGTACCGCTCCGGTAGGGAGGGTACAGAAGTCCGGCGAGAGGAGTGGCATGGGGCTGTGTTCCCCGGTGGAGAAGCCAGTGGGTCAGAAACCAGCCGGGAGGGCTGAGTCTCCTAGAAGTGACCATGGCGACTACACGTCTGGCCTGGGGGATCTTCGCGCACTGTCAGGTGGACAGGGGACGGGAGATCTGCGCCAGGCAGACGGTCATGCAACATATGAGGCATATGTTACTCTCGGGGGGATGGTGCGTAAATCCCCAGAAGTCCTGGAGTGCCAGGCAATTATTCCACCGAAGGTTTTAGACCAGAGGTTGGGAGGCCAGGTTCAGGAGCAGCCTGACCTGAAGGGTCTGACTACTGTAAACAGTGTCCTGACCGGTTCGTCTTCCAGAGGGACCGCCCCAGTTGGTAGGGAGCAGGACTCTGGAAGGGGGTGCAGAGGGTGGGAGAGCCCACCTCTGACCCCGGTACAACCTGAGGGGTTAAACCCTAGGTTGGGAGACCAGTTCTCAGGGAGGGGTCCTGAGCTGGTTGATGAGTTATGTGACGGGGTCGCCTCTCAGAGGAAGAGAGGGCGGAACCCCAGGAGAAGAGGTAGGGGGAGGAGAGCCTCACCCGTGACTTTTGGTCAGCCTGAGGGTACGGACCCTAGGCTGGAGAATCAGTGGCAGTTTGGAACTGCCCTGATGAGGGGTAGAGTGGAAAATGGTCACTATGTGCCAGGGGTTACTACCCCCCACTCTGTAGTTAGGCAAGGACCAGTGGCGCCTAGGTGGTCTAGGGCCTGGTCCTGGCCACGGACAGCTGAGGAGTACCAGGGGGGTAGCCCAGTTGGTCCGCCGAGTTTTTTCAGAGGAAACCCTGCGAGTTCAGAGTGGCGTAAAACCGGAGAGTGTCCCTGCCGTTGCGGGCCTGCGTCCGTGTTGTATCGCCCCAAGCAGGGAAGACCATCACGGTGGTGATTGGTCTACCCTGCGTTTTGGCTGGAAGGGGGTTGTGTTGGACTTGGCCCTTCTGGCAGGTTCACCCCCGAGACTTTTCGCTTTTTATTGGTAACTTGAAGTAATGGATTTTGGTTTCTGCGCACTTTACCGCTGTGTCCCAGGGTAAAGTGCGTGCGTGTGTTGAGGTTGGCCTGCCCTCCCATAGGAATGCATGGGAGAATGTATGTGTCCCTGTAGTTCCTGATGCGTGGGGTGTGCAGGCCCGTGTTTGGTATGTGCGGACTCGTGGGAGTGAATGCTGCGCGTTGATGTGTGCAGCGTGCATGTACCTGGTGTGGAAGTGCCACTTCTAGAAGTGGGCACTTCAGTGTGCAGTCTGAAATGTGTGGCTTGTCTGGTGATTGGCTGGTGAGGTCAGGTGACGGACTAGGGAATTCCCCAGAGTCAGGAGGAGTCACCCAGTGGTGAATGGGGAATTAGCATGTAGATGGCTGGGGAGGAGTGTACCTGGGTCCTGAATAGGACAGGGCTCCCCCACACAATGCTGGCGCCGGCCCCTGTGGTGCGTCTAATGACCCTAGCCCTGCCAGTGAATAGGGAGAGGGGCTGAGCAAAACAAAGTGCTCAGGAACCTGCTGGAACTGGTTCGCCCCTTCCCTGCACCTTAGACAAAGCCTTGTAATGTATAAAAAGGGGCTGTGTCCCCACAGAAGTTGTTCTCTTGCAGGATCCACTTGAGGGGGGGCCTGCTGCTGCTGGGCGCCAGGAGAGACCGCCACTGGGGACTGCCTCCCTGCTGGAGGGCCCTGTGAGCTGGCTCTGGGCCCAGCCTTTGCCCCCTGCTCCCTGAAGGACCTTGTTGGTGGCTGGACATTGCTTGTGGCGCCTGGGAGCGCTCCCTGGACTTCGTAGCGCTGTGCGCGCTGTTTTCCTGGACTTAGCCACCTTCATAGCGCTGGGAGCGCTGGTTTGCTTTATAGCGCTAAGCGCGCTGTGACCCTGATAGCGGGTGCCCACCCCGCGATTCTGCCGTGCTTTGGTTCAGCTGGCGGGTGCCCACCCCGCTTATTTGCGTGTATTTCGAGGGAGCCTACCCCTCTTACGGCAGGAATAATCACCGCTGCAGCCCGGGCTGAAACCGGAAGTCAGGCGGCTGAGGGCGGGCCTCCGGGACAACCGGAACTTAGGAAAGGAGGGCGGGAGCCTACCCCGCCTCCTACTGCAGCGTCGCGGCTGCTCCGGGCCCCGGAGCAGGCAGGAGCCTACCCTGCGCCCCGGTGTGGTCTGACCGGAAAGTACGATCCAGGCGGGAGCCCACCCCGCGCTGGACTGAGAGGAGGAGCCCGGCGGCCGGAGTCGGTGCGGAGGGGGCGCGAGGCACATTGTCGGTGCCTGCCCCTCCGCGTGGAGAAGAGTCCTCCCGTCTGTCTGAGCCGAGCGAGAGAGCAGCCAACGCGGGAGTCCCCTGCAGACAGCCTGGTGAGTGTTGAGAAGGGCTGGGGGACTCCGCGCATGTGCTGGGGGTGCGGGGGCACTGATCGAGCCCCGTGAGGCTCCACAAGGTGGCCACAGCATTTCTCGAGCCCCGTGAGGCTCTGGGGGGGGCATTGCGGGTAAAGAGTCCCCCGTGTGGGACTCCACCGAACGGAGGCATGGTGGTGACTTGAGTCCCTGAGAAGGACTCCAACGAAGAGCGCAGTGAACGCTCCGACCTCGGGGGCATTGTTGTTTGAGCCCAGTGAGGCTCCAACGTTGTGCAGAGCCACGAAGGCTCTAGAGGGCATATTTTTGAATGGTCAAAGCCCAGAGAGGGCTCCAGAGGCACGCAGTGCCTGAAGTTCGTTTTCCAGCTGCCCAGCACTTAGTGGGCAGCTGCCACGTTTAGGTGGGGGACCATTCTTGTTCTAGTCTGCGCAGCTGGCGCAGCCTGACTGTGTTGAACGCAGGGCGTCCTAGCCCCTTCCAGGCCAGTTGGCCCAGGGACTGCCACAGGTGGTGGCATAGGAGTTTTGCGCAATTGTGTTCCTACTTGCACCTCTGAATGTGTGTTGACGCATCATGTGCCATTGCTTTTACACCTCTGAATGTTGTAGGCATCATGTGTTTTCCTTCCATACACCTCTGAATGTTTTGGGCATCATGTGTAACGTTCTATTACCCCTACAGGTATTGTGATACGTAGGTGGTTGTTGCTTTCTCCTAGTACAGGTGGTGCTAGTGAGGTTCTAGTTCCCTGCGTGACAGTCTCCTAAAGTAGTTAGGGTTACGTAGGTGGTACTTCCCCGACACCAGTAAGTACTGGTTGTGTGCTATACATATTATTTTTGTGCTACAGTGATTTTATATATTTTGTGTGCTAAATATCTAAAAAGTGCTAATTCCTGACAGTGGTCCAGGTGGCCCTGTCTTGTACATAATCCCTTGTAAATTCTGCCCGTGCCTGTTGGCACATTGTAAAGTGTGTGATTTTATCTAATGTGTTGTGTATAATACAAAGGTTATTTTTATAGAATACCTTGTGTGGAGTTTCCTTTGTGGTGGGCCTTGGGTGTTGTTGCTGGGTGCGCGCGCAAACGCTTTACACATCGCCTCAGAGATAAGCCTGACTGCTCGTGCCAAGCTACCAAGGGGGTGAGCAGGGGTTATCTTTGGCGTGTAACTTCCTTGCCCTGACTAGACTGGTGGTTTCTGCCTGGCTTTGGCGCAAGCCTTAGCCAACCCGAAACCGCCAGGTCTAACAGTACCCAAGTATGCTACATGTCAGCACTGTACAAGCACAGAAGTCAAATGCACACTGCATGAAAGGGATACGGGGCAGCAAAACAGAGCAGCAGGGGCCACCCCCCCCCCCCCCCAATGCAGCACACACACATAACATGCAGAGCACATCAACACTGACAACAAAGTGGCGCAAACCGCAACACGTCCACAACAGAACACATGACACAATGGGCGCCTACTGGGTGTAGACACTGGCCAATCACAAGTGGCGTTGCAGGGAAATGTGAGTAGACAATGTACAAGTTCAAACACACATCTGCGTTGTTGTCAAAATGTCCACTGTCCTGCAGCGAATAGGCAGCCCCTCCAAAACAGCCATGATGTACACAGTCATGCAGTCTGTATGTGAACATGTACAATCTGACAACACACATGTGAACACATTGTCAAACTGCATCTCCCCTTCAAATTGCAGAAGGACAATCAACACCTCCTGCAGAGCAGCCCGAACCTCTCTTCTCTGATGACGAAGAGGACCACCAGAGTTTTGACTCCGACGCCCTCCAAGAGTTCATTGACAGTCTCCACTGCCCACCTCCAGGAGCAGGGCTGCCCAGCTGCAACGGGGACACCCCGCCCCCTGCACAGACCACACAGCAGGCAGCACCCACCACCACGGCTGCCTCCCAGGACCTCCACGAAGAACACATGGCCTTCCAACGCCATGTGTTGGGATGCCAGGAGCAGCTGGCTGAACAGGTGCGGGTGGACTTCGACCGCATGGCAGGCAAACTAGATGCCATACGTCAGTGTCTAAGTCCCATCAGGGACCACTCACAGTCCCTAACGGACACCCACAGTCCGCTCCATGCTCTCCAACGAATGATGGCTGACATCGCCAGAGTCCTGACTCTGAGACAAGAACGACTGTCTAGTCAGAGTGGCTCCAGCGAGCTCGCCCGGGAGTTGGGATTCATGCGGAAGCTCATGGAGACCATGGAGCGGGCCAATGCGGAAAGAGCGGCTGTCACGGCTTCACACCAGCGAGAGGTAGCTGGGTTCCACAATGACCTCAAAACCATCCTCATGGCATTGCTGCCACAAGGCCTGCCGCCGATGCATGCTGCTGCTACCACTACATCCAGATCTCCGCCCCCTGAAGTGTCAGTGCCACACAGTGCAGCAGACATTCCACCTCCGGCCCCTGAGGTGTCACTGCCACACAGTGCTGGAGAAAGGCCAGCACCACCCACACGTGAGGCACATGAGACAGCAGAGGACAAAGATGCGGATGAAACCGCCATACTGGTACGGTGAAAACTGTAGCATTCATCTCCGCCATATGGACGGTTTCAGCTTGGTTCTGCCCTGTGCATCATCACCTTCCACTGTCCCCTGAAACACTGTGCGACACTCACCTTGTACCTCGCAATGGACTGCCATATTCTGTTTGATCGCCAATGACACAGCTAACAAACTGCGGACTGAACTCTTCCCCTCCCTTTGGACTTGTCATTCACTGAAGGATTCTGGCTGGCCCTCCACGGGCCAACATTGTAAAGTGGGCTTTGCATGGCCCTGTACTTCTCCAGATGCAACACTCTACTGAATGTGCATTAAACATTCTGAATCACACAGATGTGTTGTGTCTATGGTCTTTCAAGTGTGGTAGAATGGACGAATGTAGGATCAGTGAACTCCTCTTACGTCCATGTGGCTCATGTCATCGTACTTGGGTCACAGGGTGACACATTGCCGAATGTTGACAGGGTGGCGCTGACGCAACAATAGAGATACACGCATTTGTTACTTCCTTGTTCAGCCCCGTACAGAACAACGCCCAGAGCCCCAGGGTCATTGTTCAAACCCTTACGCTGGACTGGCATACGCCAGCCCACTCCGCTTACGCTTACAGGAGACGACGACAATGCTACATGTCCCAGGTCTTCGCTGTATGGATCTGCTGCTCACAGGTCTAGTTGTCAGCATGCCACAGCCATTCCCTCATGGCTGGTGTACACCCACACCCCACCCATCCAGCACACGCGTCACAGCACATGTGACCCTGCCTATAAAAAGGGGCGGGCACATGTGCTCAACGCCATTTCCAACCTCTGGGTGTATCCGTGTGGTGTGCATGTAGGCATGGGGGCCCAGGGGCCTGCAACATCACATTTCGCAGGCCAGGAGGTGACATGATGGCGTCCGCACCACGATACCCAATCATAGAGGGTCCATGACTTGCGGGGCACAGACTTGGTGGCACACTGTGGCTGGCACAGGCATACCGCCACGGTACGGTGACTTACAGTGCACTGAGGTAGGGGCACCTTAAGTACTGAGTGGGTGTGCAGCGTGCGATGATGCCCCGTCCCAGCGGTTGGGACTGCTCAGGTTTTGTGTGCCCTGCTGGACCGCAGTGTTGGCCTGAGCCAGCAGACAGCGGGGACCTACCGCCACATGTCGTGGCCTCGCAGTTCACAGAGTTAGTGGCACCTCAAGGGCTGAGCGGGTGTGCAGCCTGCGAAGATGCCCTGTGCACTGGCATGTCCTCTGCCACGGCGAAATCAAGACTCAGCATCAAAAGAGAGATCTGGTGACCTGCAGATCAGGGCTGCATGATGTGGAGGTTGCCATGTCCGCGGGCCCCGGGCTTGTGGCTTGCAGCGGCACGTGGTGGGCCCTCTTTTCTACACGTCGGTGGCAGAAGGTGAGCAGTGAGGCCTGGGTGCTCAGGGGCGGGCATGCACCGCTGGGCGTTGGGAGGGGCTAGGGTACTTCTGCCTGGGTGCGCAGGGGTGGGCATGCACCGCTGGGTGGCGGTAGGGGCTGGGATGCATCCGCCTGGGTGCGCAGGGGCGGGCAGCCGATGATGTCTTGTGCAATTGTATGTACTGTGCCATTCATGTATCTGGACTCTGTTTCAGATGACGGGTCTGTCTCAGATGTGGAACCTGGTGAACTGCACTACATACCTGCACGTGGTTGGAGACACACCGGTGGCAGCAGGTGAGCAGTGTGTCCTGGGTGCGCAGTGTCGGCACTCTCTCCCTGTCCCTCTCTTCTTCTCTCTCTCTCTCTCTCTCCCCCTCTCTGTCCGTCTATCTCTCTCTCCCCCTCTCTGTCCGTCTATCTCTCTCTCCCTCTCTTCCTCTCTCTCTCTCCTTTGCTCTCTCTCTGTCCCTTGATGTGCGCAGGACACATCTTCTTATCATAATTTTTGTCTTGCAGGCTGTGACCTACGGATTGTTCCGAGGGGAGCCGCCATGTGTCTTCATTTCTGTTCTGTGTTTATTTTAATACATTTTCATTTGTTGCATTGAAGGTGAATATGTGCTGCTCATTTTTGTGACGACACATGCATGTCACCAGATGTGATTGTGCGACATCAGGCGGATTATTTAGAACATGTTTCCGTGTAGTTGATGTGGCATGTCTTTGGCCGGGGTGGGGGGTGGGGGTGCCGGGGTATGGAAGTACTGGGGGTGGTGGCGGTGGGTGTTGTGGTCCTCTTGGGTGTCCGACACGCATGTTCAGTGGCTCCATGGCATCTGTTGCTCTTCAGGTGTGGCTCTGGGCTGGGCTCCCATTTGTAGTGCAGGCTGCCGTCCGACTTTGCACCAGGTCAGAGCAGGTGTTGATTTTGTGCTGCTAACACGCCTTATCGCAAGTTTCGTGGCCTTTTCGCCGATCTGGCTGGTCATTGAAAATGTTGCGGTGTGGTGTCGTGGCTTTTCGCACGGGAACGCCTACTCTGCATTTCATTAGCGTTAGTTGCCGGGATCGATGTTTTTTGAGGATGCTACCACCGTAAAACTGGTGATATCGGCTGTTTGCACCATCTTGTGAATGGGGTGATAAATTTATCGCAACTTTCGCTGCGATAAAGTGCCGTTAACTCGGCGATAGCTCCTTGAGAATATGGCCCTTAGTCTTCTCAATGTCCATTGTTTTGGTAGGAGCTTGCTTTTTTTGAGTCATTTTCATTACTCTTCTCAACTGTTCATTAGCATCTCGAAGAGAAGCAGAATGGTCTCTGGACTCTGGTGTAAGCTAATTCACAAACTTTTCTCCATCTCCGTCAGTATCATCTTCTGCATCTGCAGGCAATACACAATAAGAAGGAATAGAGTGAGTTTTGGCAGTCATTGCCAATGTATCAAAACCATCATCATTGTCACAATGTTATAAAAATTAATCAAATAAAAAACCGCTGGAGTCTCTCCAGGGCCCACAAACCCCTAACGGAGGCAGGGGGAGTCCGGCAAAAATTGAAAAACGTAATATACAAATAGGTGATGTCTCTCCAAGGCCCATGGAACCCCAATGGGAGGTAAGCAGAAATCTAAGAAAAATACATAGCTGTTTTCTCCCTAGGGTCCATGGGGCCCCATGCAAGACAGAGAGAGGCACTGGGAGGAAGGCTAAAATCAAATAAATGAATAAATAAATACCATGTGTTCCGCCAGGGCTCCTTAGGCCCATTTGGGAAGCAGAATGTGGCTGAGAAAAACAAAATAAGTTAATAAATAACTAGCTGGTGTCCCTCCAGGGCCACGGAATCCATATGAAAGGCAGGCAGAGGCAGACAAAAATAAAATACATTAACTAAAAACAGCACTTATATTGCACTTATATGCTACACACTACTAAATTCAACCATAAGCGCAAATAAACATATCAGGTTGTTCACAAAATGTCCAGCAAAAAAGGAGGCATGGAGAAGACAAAATTGCTAACACACACACAAGCTCCAAAATATGTTGGTCGTTTACCACCTGGCAAGCAAAAATGGAGGCATGGGTTGAGAGAGGAGGATTGAAGGACTCAAGCACTCTCACATTCCCTGTCTCAATCCTCCAACTAAGAAACCCGGTCCTTTCGGATGTAATTGTAATTTCCGTCTCTCTTTTCTCTGTCTCTTTTTTTGTCACTTCTGTCTCTCCCTTTGCCACTTCTGACTCTCATTAGTGCCACTTCTGTCTTTGTTTTGCCATTCTGTCTCTCTTTCTGACACTTCTGTCTTTATTTTTGCCACTTCGGTTCTTCTTTTTGCTACAGTTTCTCCTCTTTTTTGCCACTCTTTCTGTCACTTCTGTCCTTCTCCTTTTACTATTTCTGGGCCTCTCTTTTGCCATTTCTACACTCTTTCCTTACCTTTCTCACTCTTTTCTCACTGCATGCCTCGCTCCATTATTACCTCTCCTTGCCTTTCCTCTTCAGTGCTGCTTGTGCTCCCAGGCTCGCCAACAGCATGCTCCTCCGTAGCCCAAAGACCTTCTTAACGGTGGCCACAGCACTGACCAGCCATTGAAGGGTGCTGCCTGACTGCCTAGTCATTTCCCTTGGATGGTCGGGCCAGGATACATTTCAAGGCCTTGTGCCTGGTCCACAGAGCAATGTGGAAATCAGGCCCAGCCATCATTCAGTCCTTGGTCACCCCCTATCAACCTCCCAGGAGTCTTGCCACCCCAATGAAAGTACATAGAGCCAGATGGGGTGGTCGCTCTTTCTCCCTGAATGCCTCCAATCTATGGAATTACCTCCCCCCCCCACCCTCAGAGGGCAACCAAACATGCTGGCCTTCCAGAAACTTCTCAAAACCCATCTTTTCTGCACTTCACACTAGCATTACATACCTATCTGACTGTCCGCTCCATAAGCGCTGGGAGGCCTCAGGGTAGCTACGCGCTATACAAATATAATTTCATTCATTCATTCATTCATGGTACTCCCACACCCCCTAACTTCTGTCTCGGTCCTCCGACCAAGACTCCGGGCTCCTTTGGGCCTGTGACATCACTTTGGTGTCTCTTTTCTCAAGCTCTCTTTTTGCCACTTCTGTCTCTCATTTTCCTTATTCTGTCCCTTGTTTTGCCACTTCCATCTCTTATTTTGCCACTCCTGTCTCTCCTTCTGCTCTCTTTGTACCCTCTCTTTTGCAATTTCTGTTCCTTTTATTAGCTGCTTCTGTCTCTCTCTTTGTCACGTCTACCCTTCTTCCTCATTTTTCCTGCTTTTCTCCCCCGCATGCTCCACTCTGCTTTCCCACCCTTACCTCTTCCCGACTTTCAGTTCCAGAGCCACTTGCAGTGCTAGCCCCACCCACTCCTCCTCATCCCAGAAGCCTTCTTAATGGTGGCTGCAGTGCAGCTGCGCAGCAGTTGAACCCAGCGGGCTCACCGTTGTCACGCCGAAGGAGCACCAAATACAATTTGGTCTTTGCCTGTCCATGCCTCGACCAGGCTCATCAGCGCCAGAACATCTGGTTTGCCAGCTATCCACAATAGTCTGAGATGCTATTCAGATGAAACCCCTCCGACTGCAGCCAGCGTTGTCCCATATTTGATTTGATTTGGATTCATACAGCGCATAGCTGCCCCAGCAACGGGGCGTCCCAGCGCTACCCTAGATACAAGTGACTCAGAGCCGTCCAGATATAGATATAAAATTAAACCGGTAAAAGCCAGGTCTTTAAGGCTTTATGGAACACCAGATGATTCCGGAGCCCTCTGATGGAAACTGGAAGAGAGTTCCATAATTTAGCTGCCAAAACTTTAAAAGAGCGACCGCCCGCTCTCGCTCTATGGACTCGGGGGGTACACTTGAGTACTAGATTAGATCAACGTAGGAAGCGACTTGGGACGTACGGTACCAGCAAAGCTGCTAAAACCGGAGGTACGTGTTGGGTCATGATTTTATGAGCAATACACAGTGTCTTAAACTGGATCCTTTTGTCTACGGGTTACCAATGAAGTTTGGTTAGAAACTTAAGACACTGAGCAAAACTTTGGAAGTGCCAGCAAGGTGCGAACTACAGCATTTTGAATTCTTTGAAGGCGCTCAATACAAGATATGTTGGCACCTAAATAGAGGGAGTTGCCATAATCTAGCCTAAACAAGACCGTGGCCTGTAGGATGGTCTGGTGGATTTTAGGGTCGAAGTAGCCTAATAAGGGTTTTAACCCCCTCAGAATTCCAAAACAAGTCCTTGCAACTAGTTTAGATTGAGTGTCAAAGGACAGGCCTCTATCAATCCAAAAACCTAAGTTCTTAACAGCCTCTTTAGGCAGTGGTGAAGGTTTTAATTTATCTGGCCACCATTGCTCTGACCACATGACGCTATCTTTCCCAAGCAAAAGTATCTCTGACTTGCTTGCATTAAGCTGCAGGCAGTTTGTAGTCAACCAGTCGGCAATCACCTGCATGTCTTCCTTAAATTTGATGAGGTTATTTCTACACTACTTGGAAAAAGCAATGACCAATTGGGTGTCGTCGGCATAAGACACCAACGACAGCCCTCTTCTTTTTGCTATCACCGCCAGGGGTTGTACGTAAATATTAAAGAACATAGGGCTCAATATTGAACCCTGAGGTACCCTGTGACTGATGGCATACTCCTGGGAGTGGTAAGGTGGTACCATGATCTGAAGACCTACTTTCCAGAAAAGAGCGAAACCAGACTAAGGCCTCACTTCCGACCCCAATCCCCTGCAACCGCCAAATCAGTCACTCATGGGAGACAGTGTCGAAGGCGGCACTTAAGTCAAGAAAAATTAAGGCCGCGGAGTTACCGTCATCCAAGCTACTGCGAATTTCTTTGATCACTGCCAGCAGAGAGGACTCAGCACTATGGCAAGATCTGAAGTCATTTTGAGAGGAGTCCAAGATTTCATTTTGCTCTACAAACTCAGTGAGAATATGGTTTACATGACATTCCGTAGCTTTAGCCAGAAATGGAAGCTGAGAGATGGGGCGGTAGTTGCCTGGCTCTGAGGGTTCTAAAGATGGTTTCTTTAAGAGTGGTATTACCTTAGCATGCTTCCATGATGGAGGAATGGAAGCAGATGACAAAGATAAATTGACCAGTTCTCTCGCCACTGGTAAAACAGAATTGTGGAATTGGCAGATTTGGGCTGGTCTTAAGGGATCAGCTGCGGAGCCTGATTTTATTCTCAAAAAGTGAGATTCAGCCTCAGCCAAAGGAGAAGCAGAGAAGTGGCCTTGAGCCTTGCACTGCTTATCATACCAGGGGAAAAGCTGTGATAGAGAATAGTAAACAGCTATTTTTTCAGAGTGAAGGCATGCATCCTAAAAAACTCGATTTGTAGGCTTGCTGATTGTTGTTTCTGCTAAAATTTAGGTTTTCACTGTGGTAACCATTCATACTGTATGCACTATACTTTTTAGAAATACTTATTTTAGAAATAAACATTTTAAAGTTCATCCATGTTTCTTATTGCTATTTTGAGTGTTATTAATTTCTGAAAAAGTGTTTCAGTCCCTGAACTCATCTAGTAGGGCTGATTTTGACCAGAAAAGACTTTCTTCATGTTACTGCTCAGTGGGCTGTGTTTGGGTTGCAGTTCAACTGGATTTTTAATTTGTATTCATGTATTTAAGTAACTGCTTGCACCAGGGGGTTAGAAATTCAATCTGTGCGACTCCTTTTGGGCATCGAGACAGACTACTACACGAATACCATTGACACTGTCTACATCAACTTCTACCACTAACAGGATCTCTCCACCCTCGAAGCCCTATAGTCTGCCGATAGAGACACCTCAGAACCTGCCCTGGCCCGCAGGTCAGCCATTAGCAGAATAGAAACCACTAACACCATGCCCTCCATCTAATCAGGAGCCTCTTCGGTCCCGCCTACACTTCATCTTCACCAAAAGACTTGATCGCATCTGCACAGCCCTCTCACCCATCACACTTCACTCTCCACTGTCACTTTACCTGACTTTTAAAAACAAGCCTCTATCCTACCGCTCATTAAAAAACTTTAAGCAGGCCAAGTGACCTGGACCAACTACATGCCCATGTCCATCCTCCTCTACTCAGCGAAGTTCCTGGAGAAGCTCATCAATGCCAGCCTTGCCAATTACCTCAATCAAACAATTGCCTGGACCCTTCTCAATCCTTAGGTAGACCCACCCACAGCACAGAGACGGCCCTCATAGTGCCATAGACAACATTTGCTTCATCATGGAGCAAAGAGAGAGAGCCGCAGCATTGAACACCATCACCCATAAGATCCTCATCCAACGCCTCCATAAGACTGGAATTTGTGGCTGAGTGTTTCGATGGATCAGCCTCTTCCTCTAAGGATGCACCAAAATGGTCAGCATGGCTCCCTACTCGTCCAATACCTCCAACCTAATCTGCAGTATCCCACAAGGCTCCTCCCTGAGCCCCACCCTCTTCAAGGTGACCCATCATCATCTGCTCCCATGGATTCAACATCATCTCTTACATAGATAACAAATCTGGTCAAACATCACAAAAACACTTGGGAAAGGAGGAAATTATATTAACCCCAGGCCTCTGCCTTTCAAAGATGCCCATTATCTTTCAGTCTTACATGTGGCTACCCCCCGCCCTACTCCAAACTTCAGGCCACCAGAAACAAACAAAACATTTAATAAAAATAGAAAAGGAGCAAAAATAGCGGTGCCTACCAACACAAACATTGATCTGCACTGAACTTACATGATTTTTCCAAACAAGTTAGGATTTCAAGGGTGGAAGATGCAGCACAGATTGCAGACAAAGGAAGAGTGATGCAATCCCTCCAAAATCTAAATCTAAAAATACGAAGGGCTGGGCAAAGTACAGGGAGGAGTCTTCAGGATAGTAAGAGATAGTTGATAATGTTTGTAGAGTAGCCTCTCACTCTATGGCACTACCTCTGTAAACCACAAAAAACGATTTAAAAAACTTTGTCAATCCTGTCAAATACTACCCAATTAGTTCATTTGAGTAAAATGGAATTCTGAAATCACTTTAATCTGTTTCAGCATTTTTCAAGAAAGGCTGCTCACTTTCAGGTTTATTATGTTGTTCCCGTGCACCTGCTGCTGTGTGCATTCTGTATGCTGTATGCCCTACTTTCACACTGTGTGCCCAAGCCCATTAGGCTGTCCTCAGCTGGAGTTGATCACAGGACCTGCCTGGCCTTGCACTAGTCTTAATTTGCTAATTGCTAAATTTCCTGCCAACATATCAACATCCAAAACAGTACAAAAGTTATTGTCAATTGAAACTTATTGCTCCTCATTTATTTTCACCTCCTCCTTCTGAACAGATCTGCTGAAAACTTGACATAGCCAACAGACACTTAAACCTGCTAAACATTTGCCAAATTTCATGTTGAAAGGTGCCAATTCTATTAGCAAATGGCCACTTCTTTTACCCACCTTTGAAATCTGCCCCTCTTGATGGTCTTGCATGAAAGTGAGAAACCCATCAGTACCCTAAACATATTATGTTTCTACCACATTTTGTGCTGATACACCGATACGTCCCCACACTTGGTGTAACTTACTAATTGCATGCAACATTTGAGGCATCAAACAATGCTAACGCTATTAGCAAACCAAAATTATATTGCCACCCCCCTACTTTAAATTTGCCTCACCTGATAGATTGCGACAAAATTTGACATACTAACAGAAAAACTAATTCTTCCAAGCTTCAGACAAATTATGTGCAGATCCATCACATAGTCAATGTTATCAGAAACTGAACACTTTCGTAGCCCTTGTTGATTGCCCTCCAATGGATCATGATAAGCTTGGAAATGCCAAGACTAGGCTCAATGTGCTGAGCGTCTGCCGAATTTCATGCAGATCCATCAAATGGTGCCTAAGTTATTAGCAAATCATAAATGTTTTGACCGCACCTTCCTTTAACTTTGCCTCCCCCGTTGGATCTGCTTGAAACCTGAAATAAGTGGCGCCAAAGTTATAAGCAAAGGATTATTATACTGCACCTCCCTTTTCACTTTTCCCTCCCTGTGATGGAGTGGTACAAAACTTGACATACCAATAGTAAATTTATCCTCCCAACCTTCTTTCAAAAATTGTACATATTTCTCACACAGAGCCAAGGTTATTATAATTGATCACTTGTTTACCCCCTCTTTTAACTGCCCCTGTTGGATGTGCAGTAATTTGAAATTACCAACATACTAAGGGGGTCATTAGGGTGGCGGTCCTTCCGCCATCACCAAGCGTACTACCCACCACCAAATTAGGATGGCGGTGGGTACCACGGCAGACTCAAAGTCTGTCTGCCGCTTCACCGCCAAAGGCAATCACACCGATCGCCGGCGGACGGTGCAGGGCCACTAAAATGGTGGCGGTGCCTAGCAGGCACCGTCCACCAAATTAGGATGTGGATATGGGAGGGTCTTTCATGGTGGCGATGGCATGGAAAGGCTAGCGGACATTGGGTTGGGGGGCCCGATGAGGGCCCCCCTTGTTTGGGGGGGTGTCGCTGCTCTGGGGGGTACCTGTGGTACCCCCCTGCATTTCCATGCACCAAGTGGCAAGCACCGTGTGGTGCCTGCCACATAGTGCAGGGAAATTAAGTGCACGCACTTTTACATTGCATACGGTGCTGCAGCCAGCAGCACTGCCCGCAATGTTAAAAGCCCTGGCTGCACCCACCAGTATGACGGACGCATCCTAATCGCACTGGTGGGACCACCGCATGTCTGGGGGGCAGTCCCAAACACCGCTACGATGGCGGGCGGACCTAGTCCACGTGCCATCCTAATGAACCCTTAAGTTTCTGATAAATTTGTGCAAACATTATAACAAAAAAAATCAACAATTTTCTTATCAGCTACCAATATATACAAAAGTGTTAACCCTCTCAAGCCTACCCAGCCAGAGCTTTTTGGACTAAGCCAGCATCTGCCCAGGATCCCCACCTTTCTCCTCCTCATAAAGTGATCGATCTCTCTCTCTCTCACACAAATGTCTCTTTCTCTATCTCATCCTCTATCCCTCTCTGCCTTTTTGTACCTCTGGCTCTGTCTCTATACCTCACCACTCACTACTTTTCTGTCTTTCTTTCTTGCCTCATCTAGCTCTTGCTCTGTCCTCTTTTGTCTCTTCCTTTTTACATCCCTCTCTATTTAGATCTGCCTCCATCTAACTTAATCCTCACCTCACCTCTTTATGTTTTGAATCTTTGACTAACTCTTTGTTATATATGTATTTTAGTATTGTGCTTTGTTAGTAGTTATGTGGTCAGTAGCTGTGTTCTCTGGGCGCCTGCGCTGGTAGTTTGCATTCTACTTTGGAGTCGAGCTTTCAGAGAGACGTTGAGAGGATTGAACGAGTGAAGCTGTCTATCTAATGCGCCCCTCTGTATCAGTGTTTCAACTTTGGAATAAAGCATCTTTATAAAGTAGTCTGTCTTCTGCACTTTACTATTTGGCGATGAACTGGTGTTCAAACACTGAGGTACCCACTCAGATTAATTTGGAGGATGTGAAGTCTTTTTCGCTGGAGGAGTTAAGGATTCTTGTGCAGTTAGGGATTCCTGCGCATTCATGTGATTCGCACTCACCTGGACGCTTTCACCCTTGAGGACAGGTGGGAATCACAGCTGTTTGCTAGGTGTTAGATTTACCCCAGGGGATCGTGTGGATCAGCATCTTACCTTTGACTTCGTTATGGATGGTTGATGCATATTTTAAGTTCGCAGCCATTCCCTGCTCGTGCCTGCGCAAGGAGGGGAATCTGTCTATGACGTCACGCCTTGATTTTAACCGTTTTTTCTACCGTGAATGAGTTTTCATTTAATGTTTCTTCTGCCATGAAGGATTTTATTTCACTGCTTTGTTTTTTTGCTGTACAAGTATTCTTGGCACAGTGAACTCGTGGGTGAAGAAGGGACTTTGTATTCCTAGGAGTGCATTACTCTACAATTGTGTATCAGTATGGCCACACAGAATTTTTTACTACAACCACCTCACACTTTTTGATCTACAGGAGGGAGTAGGAGGCTGAAGGCTTATGAAGAAATTACAAAAGCTCTTGGCGGTGGGGATGTAAATGTATTTGATGCTATTGTGAATGATTTTGATAGTTATTTTGCGCCCAATGTGTGTAGGGATTGTGAGGTTTAAATTCTTTCAACAGCAGCGAATGAGACGATAGATGAATAGATGAGTCGCTTTGAGAAAGTTATCTGTGGATTGCACATTTGACTATTTCAAGGCCAACTTATCAGGGATCAGGTAGTTATGCATGCTAGAGATCCAGCCATTCAAGAAAGGTTTTGGATAAATGGGGACACTGATTTGAAGGATATATTAGCAAAATTGCCAAGCTGCAGTGCCAAAGCTCTTACATCAGACGAAAGGAAGCGTCAGAATAGATTGTAGGCAAGATTAAAGCAAGGCGTTTACCAAATCGAAGAAAGAGAATGCTATGGGACAGGAACACACTAGAAAATGGAATTTCAGGTGTTACAGATGTGACAGTACTTCACATTTGGCATCCAATACATTTTGCCCGCTATTAAACAAAAGTGCCGAGCTTGTAGGGTAATTGGCCATTTTGCCAAAGTTTGCAAGAAAAAAAAGGGGATGAGAGTAAATTGTGTGGAGGGTGATGAAGAGAGTTCTATTGAGGATCAGAAGAAGATTAAGAAAATTTATATTGTTGATTGCATTTCTGCTTTACATGATTTTGATTCCAAAGAATCATCCATTCTAAACATAAGTGGTAATTTAGGCATGAACAAAAGGAAACTGTTGGGTTCTATGTCTATTTTGGGTGAGACTTAAAAAATGTATGTAAACTCTGGTTCTCCATACACAATTGTAGATGAAGAGACATGGATGACTAAGTTTGTGACGCAAATTATTGAAATCTGATATTCATCCAGAACGATTTTTTGGGGAGAAAATTGGCATTATGGGTTTCAGATCATTACTATTCAGATTTAAAAATAGAAATTCACGAGGCAAACTTTATATAGCTAAGAAAGGTCCGGCTGTCCTAGGATGGAGCGATCAAGGGAATTTAGATATTATTTTGAATCCCAACAATCCTGATCCAGGTATGATTTTGAATGATTGTGAATTACTCTGTGCTAAGAATCTGCAAAGATTTCCCAAGGTGTTCAGTGGTGGAATTAGTAAATTGAATAATTTTGAGCATCGTATTGTTTTAAAATCTGACGCAAGCCCCAAGGTTCTTAAGGTGAGACATATTCCTATATTACTCAGGAGGGAAGTAGAAAAACAATTGGAGAAATTGGTTGATGCAGACATTATTGAACAGACTGAATCTGCTGAATGGATTTCTCTGGTTGTAATAGCCAGACAAAGTAATGTTAAGCTAAGATTGTGCATGGATCTGCAACACTTGAATAATAACGTAGTCGTGGGTAGATTTCGACTTCCCAAAATTTCAGTGATGGTAGCATTAGTAAAGAATACTACGTGGTTTTCCACTATTGACCTCCCAGCCGCCTATCATCAGATTCCAATGAGTGAGTGTGTTCTAATGGATATTTCCAGTATAAAAGATTACCGTTTGTGTTGGCTTCTACGGCCACCATTTTTCAAAGATTGATGCACCAGTTGTTTGGTAAACATGAGACTGTGAGGTGTTTCCAAGACAACATCTTTATTTTTGGGAAAGACAGACAAGAATGTGGCAAAGTTTTGGTGGAAGTCTTGAGAATTCTGGAAGAAAAAGGTTTGACAGTAGAGCATTCTAAGTGCAAAATTGCTGTAAGGTCTTTCACATACCTGGGCCATGTACTATGTGGTGATGTTGTTAGTCCTAAACCGGTGTTGGCAGATGCTATCTACAATGTTTCACACCTTCGAAACAAAAAGGAAGCAATATCATTCCTTGGGTGAGGGGAATTTTATTCAAAATTTGTGAAGGGTTTCCCTAGTAGAGTATTTAATATAAGACAATTGCTTAAGAACAAGGTCAAATTCTTGTAGACCAAGGACTGTGGCAGAGAATTTGAGAATTTTAAGAAAGCCATTGGTGAAGCATCTGCACTAAAAGGTTTCCACCCTGAATTGGACAATGTTGTCACAGTGGATGCCAGCAATAAAACTTTATGTGGCGTACTGTCACAAGTGAATTCTGAAGGTAAAGAGAGCATAATTGCATATGCCTTGTGAGCTTTATCCTCTACAGAGAAACAAGTTTCAGTTATTGAAAAGGAAACTTTGGCCTCTGTCTAAGCCGTGGAGCATTTCCGTTCATTTGTGTAGGGAACTCTGCATTGTACGAAGTGATCACAAACCTTTGGTTAAATTATTGACCAAGGAAGGGCTATTCACTGCTTCAGCTAGAATTGCTAGAATATCATTGAGATTGCAGGACTTTATAAGGTTGCATATGTGCATGGAAAAATAAAATGATTGCTGATTTCTTGTCCTGCATGCCTACAGATTTGCAAGATTGTTCATATCATGACTGAGATAATATTCAAATTCCTTTGCTTCATGACCAGGGTACACCTAAGCTTAAGGAAAACGATTGGGAAAAGCAATATAATCTAGATAAAGATCTACAGCAGGTAATCTGTTTTGTTGAACATGGGTGGCCAAGGAAACTTCATGTTACTAAGGAGTTGAAATCCTTTTGGGAAATACAAAATGAGTTGCCTGTTGTGCATGGATTTGTTCACAGGGGTGATAGAATTGTTCCCCCTAGATCTTTAAGGATCAGTATTGTGAGATTGTGCCATGAGGAACGTAGTGGGATTGTGAAAACTAAACAGAGGGTTAAACAGTGGTACTGGTGGCCTGGCATGAATGCATGTGTAGAGAGAGTTGTGAGAAACTGTATGTGCTGTGCCAATTCGGACAAGTCATTAAATACATTGAGGCCCAATATGTGTCAACCTATTATTCCTAGTAAGTCATGGCATACGGTGGTTATCAACATAATGGGACTGATTGGTAACTAGGCAAAATACATTTTTGCGCTCATTGATGTATTTTCCAGGTGGACTGTGTTAAAGGTGGTGGACTAAGTTACTTTAGAAGAAGTTTTGAAATTCCTTGATAAAGTGTTTGTTGACAAAGGGTTGCCTGTACAAATGATCAGGGAAAACGGTGTTCAGTTTTTATCTAAGTTGGCAAAGGATTACTTTGATACGGTAGGAATCAAGCACATAACTACTTCTTTGCACAAGCCAAGTGGTAAGGGCATGATTGTAAGTTTCAAAAGGGTGTTGGAAAACACCATACCATTGGCAATAAAGAATGGCAGCAATTGGGAAGTTCACATTTTCAAAACGTTATGGATGTACAGAGCTACACCTCATGAGGCTTTAAACGGTTTACCATTTGAAGTTATGAGAGGTTGGGGTACTAGAACTAAAAGCAATCTTGAGTGGATGTTACAAGCATCTAATACCTCTGTTCCTATGGAAGAAGTGAGATCAAAGAAAATTGATCACCACAAGAAATATTGGGGGATGTTTGATCTCAGATGAGGTTCAATGAGTGTGATGAGGAAGGAAGGATTATGGTTAAGGGTTAAAAAACCTCGGAAGGTGAGAAAAAGAGAAAGTCAATTTTCAGAACCATTGAAGGTGATCATGGTCTTACGCAATGCGGTCCAATTGAGTGATGGTAAAGTGTGGAATATGAGATGTGCCGCAGTTTCACAGGGAAACAGTGTTTTTTTTCAAAAAGAATGAGTGTGGAGTCAGTGATCAAGGTGCGCAGAGAAAGTTTGAAATGTTTGATGCTGAGGTTGACCTTTGAAAAGTTGTGGACAGAGCAGTTGAGGAATTAGTTGTACAAATGGAAGGAGATGTGGACGAGATCGAAAATGCAGATGGTAGAGTGTTGAAGGACGCTAGGAGAGACAAAGAGAGAGGTGGGAATGGTATGATGGAGAAAGAAGTAGGCGGAAGGAGTTTGGGATATATGTTTAAGAATGGAGATAAAGCTAAAGAGGGTCTTAATAGGAGATTGCGGTCAAGACCCAAAAGGATGTCAGATTCTGTATGTAAAAACATTCCGGATTAGTTACATTATGCATATTGGTATTATGTCTGTTTATTGATATTTTTCCTTTTATGTATTATAGGTAATTTTGTTTAAAAGGAGAATGTGTGTGGTGTATGTATTTTAGTATTGTGCTCTATTATTAGTTATGTCATCAGTTGCTGTGTTCTCTGGGCGCCTGCTCTGATAGTTTGAATTCTACTTTGGAGTGAACTTTCAGAGAGATGTTGAGAGGACGAAGTGGGGAAGCTGTGTATCTAATACCCTCCGCTGTATCAGTGTTTCAACTTTGGAATAAAGCATCTTTATAAAGTATTCCATCTGCTGCACTTTACACTCTTCCTTCTCTTTTCACTTCACCTTTCTCTGCTTCATCTCTCTATCCCTCTATTGTGCTGTACCTCATCTAATCTCTACACAACTAATTACTAAGTCCTGCCCTTCTCTCTAGCTCAGTTTTCTATCTATCTACCCCTTTTTCTTAATACCTCTAAGTCACCTTCTCTACCATGGTCTTCCACTCTTTCCCTAACCACCAATCTCTCTGACCCATCTCTCTCTCGCTCTCTCAGGCTCTTCATACTTTACTCCAGATCTCTTTTACCTCACATCTCTCTCTTTCCCTCTCTACATCGCTAGGTGCCTACCCTCTTAGTCACAATTCTGTTCCAGCCTCTGTCTTCTTCACCTCTCTCTCTCAAATGCATCTTTCGTTAAATATCCTCTGACCACCCTTGACTCTTCTCTCTCTTTAGCACGCTCTGTGCCTACATCTACACTTCTGTCCCAGTGCTTTTTTCACTCAAGCTAACCATTCTCTTCCGCACTTCTCTACTTTATTCCTCCCTCTACCTCACATCTCACTCAATGACACCCATCTCGTCCTTCTATTTATCACTAACCTCTCAATGCTAACCCCTTCACATTTGTCATGGTTCCCTAGGGAGGGCTAGGCAATGTGTGGTGGCTGTTGTTGGGTTCCGGTCCGTGTGTTGTGCGCGGCGGGGCAGGGCGGGTCAGCGGTCTAGCTGTCCCGCCCGTCCATCCTACCCGGAAGTGTATCAGCCGGCCGGGATGCGCTGCCGGGTGAGACCGCATAAAGCAGCGGTGCTCCACCCAACAGCGCTTCCAGTACTGACCCGGAGTGCAAGCCTGCTGCTTGCGACTCTAAGACGGACGCCTTGCTACAACCGTGCAGCCCTAGACCTTTGCCGCCAGAGACGCGTGGTTGCGTCATCCTCGCCCAAATCCCTCCTCTGTGCCTGGACCTCCAAGACGCTGGTACGCGTTCTCTGCTTCTTGCCCCCTTCAGCGCAGGAGCGCTTGTCTCCCTGATCCTGCGACACACTTGCTGCTACCCCCCTTTGCCTTTGCCTTTCGGCGCAGGAGCACCTTATGTTCTCGTGTTTTCGCTGTGACACGCACAGGGAAGCGTGTACACAGCTATTCATTTAGTTTCACCGCGCAGGAGCGCCTTGTATCTCGCTGTGACATGCACAGGGAAGCGTGTTCACAGCTATTTGTTTGATTTCACCGCGCAGGAGCACCTTGTATCTCGCTGTGACACGCACAGGGAAACATGTTCACAGCTAATTGTTTGATTTCACCACACAGGAGCGCCTTGTATCTCACTGTGACACGCACAGGGAAAGCGTGTTCACGGCGATTTGTTTCTTCCTGGCGCAGGAGCGCCTTGTGTTCTGGAACTCGCTGCGACACGCACAGGGAAGCGTGCTCACAGCTATATGTTTGGTTTCACCGCGTAGGAGTGCCTTATTCTTTCGGCTTCCGCGACACGCACAGGTAACGCGTGATTGCGGCTTCCTTGTTTCACCTTCATTCACCGGAACGCTCCTTGTTTTCTCTCCGTCCTTACCCAGCTACCACGCATGGAAGTGTGGTGGCCCTTCTTCTGTCGCTGACGTTGGACTCTCTGGGGCCACTCTTTACTGGTGCTGTAGGAACCAGACCCACTGGCCTTTCCAGGTGACTATACTCATTGACCCTTGTATTGGTATGAGTGCGGTGTATGCGCAAGCGTGCTAGAAGGGTGAACACATACACTATCTAAGGGTTACTTTCTTCTATAGCTAGCGATCCCACGACCACAGTCCTCAGTTTAGCGCAGATCCTTCAAGGATGGCGTCCCTTCCCACTACCTTTTTGACTCCTTCCCCTAGTCCCATCCTCGCCTCGGTCAGTATATCCATGCTGCCAAGGTAAGGAGGGGGACGGTGGAGGTTGTTTGTGTCGTCTCTGCCAGATAGCCTCACGAGCATACCAGGTAAGTCTCGTGGGGTTCTGACAACATTCTTTCCTCTTTTCTCTCAACACGTGCACCATTTTACTTGTTTATCGCTACCTCTCTTTCTCTGTCCACAGTTCTTTCAGTCTCATCTCTCTCTGTACCTCCTTCTGCATTTCAAATCATCCACTCGATCTCAACCTTTCTCTCGACCTCTCTCTTTTTATACTTTTTTGTATCACCTCTCTGTCTCTACCACCCTTTGTCTCTGCCTTACCACTCTCTCTCCATCTTTCCATCTATCTATACCTCTGTTTAAACCTCTTCTTCTACTTCTCCACTCACTGGGTCATCTATTTTCTATTTCTTCCTACCCGTCACCCTTCTCATTCTACCTTTCTCTTTACCTCACTTCTCACTTTCGCTCACCTGTCTATTTATACACCTCTTCTCATTTTGCTCCTAGCTCTCTAACTTACCACTAATTACTTTGCATCTCCCTTTCCCTGCTCAGTAGTTCACAACTCTATCCGTCTACCTCTAGCTCAAATGTCTAATAATCAAAACACACATTCTTTCTCCTGTCACGCTTGCCACCCACCTCTATGCCAGACCTCATCATTCTGCCCCTTCAGTTCAAGAGTAGCTCTCATCATGGGATTTTACCACCCGGTTTTGAGAGTGCCCCCGAAGGTAAGGGTGCTTGAAGAGAGAACAAGAGATAGAGAGAATTCACAGTCTCTCAGGAGTTCACTTCAGTTCTACAGCCTATGAGAGTGTTTATTCTGTTGTCACCTGAGGTTCTTTCCCTTAATGTTCTAGACTGGGGTTTTCATCTGTTATGCAATTCAGATTTTCCACAGCAGGAGTGGGTAGAAAAATCATGATTTTATTAAAGGCACGGAGGCTAATATTATGCATATACCATATACTCACAGCAGCAACTTTAACATTACACTTAGAATTTTGAATAGTAACCTACAACCATTATAATCCTCTATATAATCCACAAACAGGCAGCCATCTTCCTTCTTTTATGCTGCAAACAAACAGAACAGTTCTTTCTTATGAACAGTAACTTTAAACAGAAGAGGCGACTCTACCTCTTCCAATTTTCTCATTCAGCTCCTGGAATGATTTCTTCCTGAAACAGAAAACATGCATTCTAATGTAGGAATTAACTTCAGGGTGGAACATTAGCCTCCGTGTCTCTAATAAAATCATGATTTTCTGCCCACCTGTGCTGCGGAAAATCTGAATTTTATATCAAGGCACAGAGGGCAATATTAAAATTATGCATGATCAAAGCCTTGCTATAATATTCCTCACAGCACACTCCACTGGTTTAAAATAAAAAATTTCTTAAACACAGACTCTGAAGACCAATCTTCCGCACCCAAAAGTCTTCCTAAACTTCATCCTGTTAACAAGGCCTTAGAAGCCATAGTCTTCCTGGCTGAATGGGCCCCAAACTTTGAAATATCAATTCCTGTCTTTTTCATAAACTCCTTGACCGACCTTGCTAGGGTCGGACTAGAAACAGGCCTATGTGTATACCTGAATGAAATCAAAAGCTGGGTCACTCTTTGATCCCTTGAACTCAATATTCTCTTTCATACTCTTGCAAACACCTTGCTAAGCACAGTTTGCTGTTTTCCTCTAAGGTTGGATAAGATATAGTCTTAGACGTAATCTTAGTTCTTTTCGTAATACTGAAATGCACGTCTTCTGGCAGGTAACACTATGACACAATTTCTAATGCCCTGAAATTATATGCTCTCCTAAAAGAGATCAAGCAAACATGTATGACTAGTTTAAATGACAAACACTTAAAACCTAATGCTTCATTCTCACTTCAATCCCCCAAATCATTTAGAACTAAATCAAGATCGCATAGGGAATAGTATTTAGTCCCTGGGTGTATCTTCAAATGTACACTCCTTACCAATCTCTTTACCACATCATGTTGTCCTA
This sequence comes from Triturus cristatus, assembly GCF_964204655.1. Classification (NCBI taxonomy): domain Eukaryota; kingdom Metazoa; phylum Chordata; class Amphibia; order Caudata; family Salamandridae; genus Triturus; species Triturus cristatus. The sequence goes on from NC_140592.1 coordinate 1,138,754,411, forward strand.
TTGGCAAACCATCAACCATCTCATGACCTGCTGAATTTGCAGACCTACTCAGATTCACTGTACTATAGGACTTACCTTCTAAAAACACCTCTGTTAAAAAATTAACCACAGCTATTATAGGTGCTGAAACTGGATCCAAATCCTGTGTAGAACACCAACATACTGACATTTGGTATAACCGCCAGGAGTACTGTATCTGGCTGTATGTTATGCTTTTTATGCTATTTATGTAATAGCGAAATAAAGATTGTATTGATTTATTGATAGATTGAGTACTGGATCCTCTATCAACAACTTAAATCCTGAAACCACGACTGGGATGGCCAAAAGGGAACAACCAGCACTATGTCCTCTTGTTCCCTTCTCACTTTCAATATTAACCCCTGAATTAACACAAAAGGAGGGGATGTATGACGTTACAACGCATGATATTACAACGCCTACCTTTACAACACATTTTTTACAACGCAAACACTACTACAACGCAATACTTTACAACGAATACTGTTACAACGCCAAACTTATTTAAATACTTAAAAGTGCTTTTACAACGAAAACCATTACAACGCATACCATTACAACGCCAAAAAATATATTTTTTATTAAAAAGTTCAATAAAATCTGGCACGGGATGCAGGGAAATTAGGGGTTTTAGGGTGGGGAAGTGTATTAAAATGTGGAGCATAAATGAACGTAAATCTACTGAAATGCATTACCAAATTAATGCGCGAGTATTAAAATTAATACTCGAGTATTAAAATTAATACTAGAGTATTAAAATTAATACTCCTATTTCCTAAAAAAATCCATTTTAACACATTTAAAAGTTTTACACAAATAAGGAATAGTTAAACAACAGTTCATATACATTGAAATCATGATTATATCAGAATATAAGTAAACGGATTAAAACAGAAGACACATGCACATAGTCGCCATTTTATCCATCTCACTTCTAAAACTTGTCCTACAACACTTTCTATGAAAACAATAGCAAAAGACATGTTTCAAAATGGATGCCAAAACAGAGCAAATAAATGAAAACAATACATCTTTTAATGATTTTTTAAATTATCCTTTTCCACAGCAAAATAAAATATACTAAAAAACAAAACGAACGCTGTTTTTAAAAAAAATAATAGTGACACTGACTAAAACTTATAAATACCAGCAAGACACCATTTTGCAATCAGTTGATTATCAACTACCAGAGAGACCAGACGCAAAAACCTGACCCTCTGACACCTAGACTGTGACCTCGACTGAGAGAACACTGCAATCCTTTTGAGAAGCATTGTTACTTTCCAACTACTAGTAAGTTACTAATATATTTTTACACCTTGTTTTGTCCAAAATCATGTTTTATTTCCATACAAAATGTGCTTTAAAAATAATTTTATTAATTTATAAAATGTACTGTTTCAAAAAAAAATTCTCTGAAGTATCTTTAATATATACCAACTTAAAACATCTATTTTTTTTTCCTAAAACAGAAAGTTGCTTTTCTATCAAAAGCAAGATAACGGTTGCCTAATTTTCCTTCACCTCAACGTAATCGACTCACCTTTGCTATTGTGAAGGTAAATGATTTAATATTTTTTTTTTAAAATTCTTTTAATTTAAAAATATATTTTTAGCATTAGCAAAAGTGTTGTATGGTATAGGGGTAAAAAAATTTTTATTTTCAACATTGACGCAGCATCATAAACGAAATTGTGCGATGGTGCAGGGGTAACAATTACTAATATTACTGCACTTAGGTACAGCAGTAGAGAAAGCGTTTGATGGTGCAGGGGTAACAATTACTATTCTAAGTCCAGGAAGGTGCAGCAGTAGGGAAACTGAGTGATGGTGTAGGAGTATCCATTACTACTCTAAGTTCATAATGTATTGAAAGTGTAGTATGTTTAGGAGTACCAATTATTTTTCATTCTCAAGTGTGATGCAGTACCATGGAAAATATGATATGTTATGTAGTTACAGTGAAATAAAATATCAGATTTACAAACAATTTTTCACATTTTTTATTTTTAAGCAACGTTGTCAAAGTTGTCTTAACTTTTTTTTTTTTTTTCATTTTCACAGACAATCGGTTGCAACTTTGTGGATAAAATCTGTAAAACAAATAACTCAAACCTCCAGCCAGCAGTAAAATACCACAGCAGCAGCCAAACCAAGAAACGAAACAGCTAAAGCAAAAGGTAATTTAAATTTACACTGTTATAAATCCGACAATGTAATAGTCAAACCTATTTCTATTGTAACTCCAGGAAGGTGTAGATGTAGGGAAAGTGTTGGATGGTGTAGGGGTATAATTTACTATTCTAACTCCAGGAAGGTGCAGCAGTAGGGAAAGTGTTGGATGGTGTAGGGGTACAATTTACTATTCTAACTCCAGGAAGGTGCAGCAGTAGGGAAAGTGTTGGATGGTGTAGGGGTATAATTTACTATTCTAACTCCAGGAAGGTGCAGCAGTAGGGAAAGTGTTGGATGGTGTAGGGGTACAATTTACAATTCTAACTCCAGGAAGGTGCAGCAGTAGGGAAAGTGTTGGATGGTGTAAGGGTAAAATTTACTATTCTAACTCCAGGAAGGTGCAGCAGTAGGGAAAGTGTTGTATGGTGTAGGGGTATAATTTTCTATTCTAACTCCAGGAAGGATGCAGCAGTAGGGAAAGTGTTGGATGGTGTAGGGGCTAAAATTTACTATTCTAACTCGAGGATGGTGCAGCAGTAAGGAAATTGTTATCTAGTAATACTTAAATACAATGTTATAATTTCAAACATTTAATCCAAATTTGCATTTGTCACCAACGTTGTCAATGTTTATTTTTTTTTTCATTTTTCCAGACAATTGTTTGCAACTTTGTCGAAAAAATCTGTTAAAGACATAACTCAAAACTCCAGCCAGCAGGCCAATACCACAGCAGAAGACTCACCAAGGATAGAAATCCATAAAAAACAAGGTATTTTAAAACAACACTGTTATAAAACCATCAATATATTTGTCAAACCATTTACTTATTAATTTTAATAAGATCCCCAAATGCATAAAATATGGTTTGTAGTAGGAATAACTTATTATTCTTACTCCAGGAAAGTGCAGCAGTATGGAAAGTGTTGGATGGTGTAGGGGTACAATTTACTATTCTAACTCCAGGAAGGTGCAGCAGTAGGGAAAGTGTTGGATGGTGTAGGGGTACAATTTACTATTCTAACTCCAGGAGGGTGCAGCATTAGGGATAGTGTTGGATGGTGTAGGGGTAAAATGTACTATTCTAACTCCAGGAAGGTGCAGCAGTAGGGAAAGTGTTGGATGGTGTAGAGGTACAATTTAGGGAAATTTAATATTCTAACTCCAGGAAGGTGCAGCAGTAGGGAAAGTGTTGGATGGTGTAGGGGTACAATTTACTATTCTAACTCCAGGAAGGTGCAGCAGTAGGGAAAGTGTTGGATGGTGTAGGGGTATAATTTACTATTCTAACTCCAGGAAGGTGCAGCAGTAGGGAAAGTGTTGGATGGTGTAGGGGTACAATTTTCTATTCTAACTCCAGGAAGGTGCAGCAGTAGGGAAAGTGTTGGATGGTGTAGGGGTAAAATTTACTATTCTAACTCCAGGAAGGTGCAGCAGTAGGGAAAGTGTTGGATGGTGTAGAGGTACAATTTAGGGAGATGTACTATTCTAACTCCTGGAAGGTGCAGCAGTAGGGAAAGTGTTGGATGGTGTAGGGGTATAATTTACTATTCTAACTCCAGGAAGGTGCAGCAGTAGGGAAAGTGTTGGATGGTGTAGGGGTATAATTTACTATTCTAACTCCAGGAAGGTGTAGATGTAGGGAAAGTGTTGGATGGTGTAGGGGTACAATTTACTATTCTAACTCCAGGAAGGTGCAGCAGTAGGGAAAGTGTTGGATGGTGTAGGGGTATAATTTACTATTCTAACTCCAGGAAGGTGCAGCAGTAGGGAAAGTGTTGGATGGTGTAGGGTTACAATTTACTATTCTAACTCCATGAAGGTGCAGCAGTAGGGAAAGTGTTGGATGGTGTAGGGGTAAAATTTACTATTCTAACTCCAGGAAGGTGCAGCAGTAGGGAAAGTGTTGGATGGTGTAGGTGTACAATTTACTATTCTCACTCCAGGAAGGATGCAGCAGTAGGGAAAGTGTTAGATGGTGTAGGGGTAACATTAGAGCTAGTGTATTTACTTTTACATCCTAATTTGTTTTTCTTCTCTTCTCTTTTCAGATAATGTCTAGTCTTGAAGCAGCTAAATACATTAAATTGAGGAAAGGAAAACATATATTAAACCATGCAGGATACATATATAGTAAGGAAAGAATAAGTTTTCCTAGAAATCATTGGAGGTGTGTGCAATACTACACTACCCATTGCAGTGGCAGAGCGGTTACACTTGATAATTTAGTTGTGAAAACAACAGAACATAACCACTCTGCCTCTGCAATGGATGTAGAAATAAGAGAACTGTTAATGAAATGAAAGCTATTGCAAGCACCTCCAATGATTCTACAGGATCCATTTTACGAGAGGTTGCACAGCATGTCCCCAGTCATGTTGCTAGTAACATGCCTATAATTCCTAATTTGAGACGAATTATTCAAAGACAAAAGCAGGCAAGTAACATCCAATTATCTACACCACATACTTTTTCAGATATTAGAATTCCACATGATCTTTCTATTTCTTTTTCTGATGAACCTTTCCTTTTGCAGGACAACCAAAACCCTCAGAAACGAATTCTAATTTTTAGTACCCCACGTAACCTTGCAAAGTTAGAAAATAGTGAAATTTGGATGATGGATGGGACGTTTAAAAGTACACCCCATCCTTTCACTCAAATTTACACTATACATGCCAAAATTAACAATAATGTAATTCCCTTAGTATAGAGTTTGCTACCTGATAAGACTTCTGCAACATACTCTGAACTTTTATCAGTTATTAAAAGTAAAACATCTCAAAGTCCTAGGAAAATAATAATTGATTTTGAATTGAGCATGATCAATGTGATCAATAAAACGTACACGGATACCCAAATTCAGGGATGTTTTTTCCATTTTTCCCAGGCTTTTTGGCGTAAATTACAAAAAACATCCCTAGTTGCAGATTATTCTCGTGATAGCAAACTACAGTTTGAACTAAAAAAATTAACAGCACTTTGTTTTGTTCCTCCCGATAGTGTGGACGAGTACTACACTGCTATTATAGAATCTGTTTATTATACAAGTAATGAAGAGAAATTGGCACCCATCCTAAATTATTTCGAGGACACATGGATTGGGCACCTAAGCAGATCGGGTCGCAGGAGGAAGCCACGATTCCATGTGGAGTGGTGGAACTGCTACACGAGCTGTTTAGAGGGAGAAGCAAAAACAAACAATGCCATTGAGGGATGGCATAACTCCTTCAACCATACTATTGGCAAACCTCATCCAAATTTCTACTCTTTCTTGGAAACTTTGAAGAAGTAGCAAAGTTTTCAAGAAATGAGACTTGCCCAAACACTTGCAGGTAGTCTAAACCCACGAGTAACTGTCAAAACTAGGGAAATGTCAGAGAGACTATTGGCTATATTACAACAATTTACGTTGTGTGTGGCTACCTGGAAAATCTTTCTAACATTCTTTCTTTCTAAAACTAGTTATGTACCTACTTTCTTGCTTTGCCTCAAATTTAAATATCCTTTAATTACAATTGGCATACAATTATTTTTCAAATTTTTTTTCAAATTTACAAGTCTCCTAATTATTGTATTTTATTTCCAAATCTTCATTTTTTCCTAAACAACCAATGGTTCCAAAGCAACTTTTCAATAATAATCGACCAACTTTCCAAAAATCAAACGCAAGTAAATAATTATTAGAAAACTTCCTAAGTAACTACCACCATTAAAATCCACAAAAATTCTATGTATTCAAAATTCCATTAGTCAATCCATTTTCCGAAACGCACATTGCTGCATAAACACCAAATTAATAACAATCTTTTTTTTCACAAATTATAAATAGGCAATTTTTTTTTCTTCGAAAAATGAAGATATAATTCATTTGTAATGGTTCCGAAGTTTTGTAATAAACATTTTTAATAGTAACTTAAATTACTTTTACAGTTACTTACATATTTTAATGAAACAATACATTTTCGCGACCCGACATAGGCATACATTAATGACATGAACGTGGACATGTTTTTAAACATTTAAAAGATCAATTAGTTTTTCCGCAACCTCTCCTTATTCTTTTTTTACTATATATGTATCTTGTTTTAGCGTTATATCTATAAATAAATGTGAAAAAGTTTCCTACCTGGATGCAGATCAGCTTCCTGCTGCTTCCTCCTCCGATGCTCTTCAAAATGGCGCCTTACGTCTACGTTCACGTCATGATGTCATCGCGTGCATCAATGTTAAAAAAGGACTATATTATTTACTTTTTCTATAAATAAATGTTAATTAATGTAAATAAATTATGTATATGTTTTGTAATAAATGTACATTATGTTATAAAAAACAATAAATCCAAAATGTTTTTTCTATGTTTTTTGCAATAAAGAATTATTTAATAAACCTTATTTGTTTACTGTTATTTATTTGTAATATTGTTATTTAAACATGTAAAATGTTAATTATAATTTGTAAATTTACTAAATGTGTTCCTTACCTCGACTCTATTTTCTTTTTCCTTTCAAACTTGCTTTTTCTTCTCTTTTCGCTCCTTCTTTTCTTGTTCCGCGGGTTGTATATTCTTAAGCTGCCAAAATAAATGAAGGACAATTTAGCACATAGACTTCAATGCAAAAGCGTGGGAATTTTTTTAAAGTAAGTTCTATATTCATAGTTCAATTTTAGTTTGTATTAATTTTATGTTAAAATAATTTTAAATAACTCTATGATTATTTTATATATAATATATTTTTTTTTACATTTTTTATATTTCATATTTTAATACTCCAAAATTACTTTTGCATTTTTTATATACTTTTTTTCATTAATTACATTTTAATTTTGTAGGTTAAAAATACTCAAGTATTAATCTTTTTTTATACTATTCATATATTTAATTTTTTCAAAATAAATAAAATAATTTATACACAATAATTACTTTTTCAAATTTTTAAAATGTATTATTCAATATTAATATTAAACTATTAATTATTTATTTTTAACATACTCCAAAGGTACTCAATATTACTACAAGTCATATATTTTATTTTTTCATATTTATTTAATTAATTTATACACAATAATTATTTTTTGAATAAAGTATTTATTTTTAATATTAAAATATTAATTAATTAATTTTAACATACTCCAAAGGTACTTTTTTTAAAAATAATTTTTAAATATAAATTACATTTTTAAAAAGAAAGATAAAAATACTCAAGTATTAAACTCTCACAATACTACTCATTTTTAATTCCTTTTAAAAAATACTCTTTCTAATTTTAAAAGTACTCCAGTATTAATCTTTTAAAGTACTACTCATATTTTTACATATTTCTTAAATTTTAAATAATTAATACTCAATAATTACTCTTTCATATTTTTCTATTATAGTATTTAATATAAATAATAAAATATTATTAAATTATTTTGAAAACATACTCAATAATTACTCTTTCATATTTTTCTATTATAGTATTTAATATAAATAATAAAATATGAATTAATTATTTTGCAAACATCATAAATAAAAAAATGTAAAAAATGCGTTGTAATGGTATATGCGTTGTAAAAGTACTTACCATATAACAGCATGCGTTGTAAATGCATGCGTTGTAAAAGCTTTTGCGTTGTAAAAAATGCGTTGTAATAGCATTATGTTGTAAAAGTTGCGTTGTAAAGGTTGTTTCCCAAAGGAGGCAAAGCAAAATTGTGTGCTACTCTCCATTGCTGCAGAGAAGCATCCACTGCTTCTGCTTCTGGATCTGGCCTCAAGCTGTAAAATCTCTGCATTTTCACATTTAACTTGATTGCAAACAAATCCACTGCCAGTGGCCCCCAACAGCCCTCCAAAGCTCTGTACATCTCTCTGTGAAACATCCAATCGCTGGAATCCCTCAACTTCCTGGTTTTCCAATCTGCCACCGTGTTGCTCAGACCCAGAATATGTTGAACCTGAACCATAATACTCTGTCCTAGACAAAAATACCAAAATTCCTTTGCTAAATACGCTAAACCTTTGAACAACCCAGAAGACAGCCATTTGACCCTAGTATCATTTCTGGTTCCTCGCCCAAAATTGCTTTTCCATTTCATGCTTCAACATTTCCCAACCTCTTCCTACTTCTGTACCTTCTGTGAATACCTTAATCCTTTGTGTAGATACCTCACATTGAATCTGTGCAAGGCTTGATAATGCAAAGAGGCAGGGAATATTGCCTGAATTGATGCTGGCAACAACCCCAACATCCTTGCTATCTGTTGCAACCAGACCCAATTGCACAGAAGCATTTTCCTTATCTCCCAGTGAATCTTACTTTTCTTCTACACTAGTAACCTTAACATGTATTCCGATGTCTGAATCAGAAAACCTACAAATACCATCTCCTGCTTTGGCTCCAGACAGTGCTTCTCCCTGTTCACTACAAACCCAAGGTTCTCTAACACTCAAACTGCCAAGTCTGTTTGTTTATAAGCCAGGCCCTTGCTTTCTTACATAATCAGAATTGTGTCCAAATAAACTATTAAACAGACACCTCTTGATCTCAACCAAGCCGCTATTGGTCTCATCAACTTTGTGAAGCACCATGAGGCCGAAGTCAGTCTAAATGGGAGACCTTTGAACCTCCACATAACTCCTTCCCATTGAAACTTCAGAAATAGTCTCTGCTCCCGACAAATTGGGACAGTCATATACACATCCTTCAAATCAAGATGCTTCAACTAATCCCCTTTCCTTAACAGGTCTCTCAGCATATGAATTCCTTCCATCTTGAAGTGATTGTACTGCACCCAATCGTTTAAATCTTTCAGATTTATTACAGGTCTCATTCCTTTGTGTTTTTTCTCCACTAAAAACAAAATGCTCACAAAACCGAATCTCTTTTTGATATTCCTATTGCTTCCTTTCTCAATAGTTACTCCACTTCCTGGCTTACCATCCATGTCTCTTCCTTTGAAAACCTCAATGTCCTCGGCCACTTCTCCTGCAATGATTCTTCCACAAAATCTATTCTGTAACCCTGTACTGTCCGCAAAACCCAAGCACCCACTGTAATCAAGAAAGTGAGCGAGTCTGCCACCAGCTTTATTGGGATAGACAAAGGGCCTTTTTCCAAACATACCGTGTTGTGCTCGAGCCCTTCTGTCTCCCCTTGTTCTTCTTCTTCCTCTCTGCCTCTGAGGAACAAATCCTAGCGTCTGATATCCTTAGGGTCTAAATCCTCTGAAAAAAGAGGATTTTGTGATCCTAATTCCATGGCAGGGGAATCGACCCGCATTCTCCCAGCCCCACCAAAAAGCTTCCTTATGAACCTGTACCTTCTGAATAGAATTAAAGGTACCTGTATACTTTGCCATCACTTTCACAAACTCTTCCCAGAAGAGCATTTCATTGGCATCCAGCCCTGATTCCTTACTTGCAAGTTCTGCAAGCTTCAGATTGATTTTCATTTGGATTCTAATGGCATTTCCCAATAAGCATACTGTCCGTTGCACCCATTGGCACAACTCCTCTACATCCACAGAAGTCTCCTGCAAAAATGCCTCCCCACACATGCCAATAATTCTAGTCAAGGGCCAAGAACCATCAAGTAACGTGTCTTGACAACCCTTCAAACCTTTGTCCAGACCTCTTCTAGGATCGCGTCCTGACTTGTTCAAGAAAGCCAACATTTTTGGGTCTAATTCAGGAGTGTAAGCCACTTTATTGGCTAAAGATGGTCTAGGACACTCAGAATCAACTTGGTTCTCACCTCCTTAGGCATCTCCCACCTATTCCAGTACTCTATGTACTGTGCCACATGATGTACAGGAACCCACTGAGGTGATAGGGGATGCTAAATTGTATGAGGGTCAAACATATATTTGTCAAGAGGGTCCTTCACCTGCTTAATTCTATCCTTGTTCTTCAAGGATCTCTTTTGCTTTTTTCTATCAGGCTCATCATCATCTGAATCACCTATATCAGATGAACAGGTGATCACAACATTCCCACTACTAGACAATTTGTCACAGGCAACCGCTCTGTGACTTCCTTCTTTGGTCTTAATAGCCACCCCTTCTAATTCCCTTCGAGTCACCCTATGTTTTTCTTTTTGAACTTATTGTCTTTTAAAATCTATACTCTTGTCTCTGAACTGGTGTTTTCTTTCCTGGGTCACTTTACAACCCTCATTTGACCCACTTTCCTTTACGGCCACCTCCCCCACTGACCAAAACTGTTCTTCCCCATTCTTACTTCTATTAAATCTCCCTTCCAATGTTGCCATACAATCGTCTATTTTCTTTTCCTAACTGAGAAGCTAATGAAGAAACTGCCTTATTGACACATTCCTGTACCTTGTCATCTAAAGTTTGCTCACTTAGGATAACACCTTCCATAATTTCCTTCACTTCCTCCAAATCCAATCTTAAATAACTTAAATCAAAAATACCTATGCATAATTTCACATTTAGTTCATTTTTCTCTAGAATTTATCACCTGCCGCCCCTCAGACAACTACGTTGTGAAATTGACTGAAAAAACGATCTTTTTTCCACACACAAAATAGCCAACTAAGGGGCATATCAACAACAACCGGCGATAATTATCTCTAAGCGCACTTAGCGCTAGGATAATTATCGCCGGCTAGCGTGAATTTTTATCGCTGAGATAGCGTGCTATTAGCAAGGCTTATCTCAATAGCGATAAAAATTCTCATGCTAACAGGCTAACGTGAGATTATCGCTGGAAACCCAGCGATAATCTCACGTTACCTTGTTGATAGGGACAGGCAAACTTAGCCATGATATCCTCCTTCCATAGGATATCATGGCTAAGTCAGAAAAATACCAGACGTAAAAAAGCAGCGTTAACCGCGGTTAGCGCTGCTTTTTTTGTCTCTAACAGGGTTAGCGACATTCTTGATAATAGGAGAAATGTCGTTTAGCGACATTTCTCCTATTATTTTACTCTGGAACTCCCCCTTTGCATCTCATTAGAGATGCAAGGGGAAGCGTAGAGTAAAAGGGTGCTACAATGCAAATTTGCATGTTAGCACCCTGTTGTTGATAGGGCGCTAGTTTTATCTCTCCTTTTTGGCTTTTAAAGCCAAAAAAGCAGAGATAAAGCACTTGTTGATATGCCCCTAACTGTTCCATTCAAAGATCTAAAACCAGCCCATTTAAAAATGGCCGCCGGAGTCAAGCGACGTCTACGGCATCACCTATAGTGCACACAAGCGAACTCAAGACATTTGTGCCAACAGTGCTAGCTTCCAACAGACTCCAAAACCGTGAGTAATCACGTGACTTGAACTATAAATCCGTGTACCACTTTAACCCAACGGCAGGCAACACACGCCATGGCGATACATTTACTCACTATTTTATACATTTATTTACTAATTCTGCCAATCAGCGTGGTCCCTGTGTGTGTCAGCGTGCTCCCTGTGCACGTGTGGAAAAAGCAGTCACTTTGTCCGCATTGACTTGGTTCCCAGAAACGTTCCCAGATATGCGAAAGCTGTCAGTATTCAAACAAACACCTTCTGCACAGCACTGCACCAATGTTTCACAAACTCACCAAATTCACATAAACGCATACTCTATCATTTGAAAGTGACAAAAATTCAAACCTCTCCAACAGATCACTTACACCATTGTGCTCCTGACAAACATCACCTAAAACTCATGCCAAACAAATTAAAATGCTTTAAAAACTATAATTTGAATTGAATTTAAATGAGTAGTTATCGCCATCATGAGCAGCAACAAAGAAGGAATATAGCTGCCTGGTTCTGGAATATATAGAGGATTAGAATGTTTGTAGGTTCCTATTCCAAGTTCTATGTGTAATGTTAAAGTTGCTGCTGTGAGTGGCAATAAAGAGGTTTATGCATAGTATCGGCCTCCGTGCCTTACCATAAAATCCACAATGAATGTTTGCAACAATTATTAATATATCACCAAGCAAGAACATCTCCACCACCCCTGTTGCTCACCTTTGCAAAGTAATTTGCACACCTAAATACATGTATGCTTCCTAGTCTTGTTCGCTAATTTGCTTTGTACTGATCTAAGCTGAGTCTTTTCTGGTTTAAACACGTGTTGGATTAGTGCACTAACCTTTGTTTTCAGGTATCTTTTTAGGAGGTCAGTTTTGAGGTTCTGCAAATTCATGAATAATGGTACAGGAGAGGGCAGCATTGGCAAGAATTAAGGGAGACATAGTCAAGGAATTATACTTTCTAGGTTGCACCTTTATTTACGCAATTCTGATTCACAAGTGTCTACGGAGGCCTTTTTTTTAAAGCATCATCATGGATTGCACATAATTAATAACTGAAATATGGCGTTTTCATGGGTTGCACATGGTTAAAGAGTGTGGCGTGACATGCAGACCACATAAGAAGTCCTAACAGTCCTAGTCACCAAAAAGGACGACGAAGTGGGTAAGGTTTATTAAGGAATCAAGCATTAAATTGCCTGATTATTCATGGGATATAGACCCTACATATGGGTTCACTAAACCGTTTAACTGGATTGCAACCTATCTGGCAATCAAGCAGTAGCGGCCGGTGTACTTACAAAGTGGCAAAGTGAGGGGAGAATGGGACTGGGGATGATGGACATTTAAACAAAAAAAAAAAGAATAAGAACTTACCTGCCCCTGCGACGCTCCTCTCTGGCTCTGTGTACTGCAGGCATAGACTCCTGGAATCCCCTGCGGCAAATCCTGATGCTGCTCTCATGCTGAGAGCAGCATCAGGATTGGCCGGAGTGCTCTTAATTTTCCCTCTCAGGTAGACTGGGAGCCTGTGCCTGCTGTCTCCAAACCGACAACTCAGCTTGGGTTGGAGACAACTTCAGTGCGCATGACAGTTTGGTCGGCCAGAGACGGACGGCCAAACCGTCACTGACAACAGTGCACCTACCACTCCCCCTCTACCTGTCATCCCCATGGCCTGGCCCCCCCTAGACACAACACTACGGAGAAAAATAAAACAATATTAAACACAGGTTAATTGACTGCTGGCAGGAGGGGCGATGCTCCTACGCCATAATGGAGGAGCCGTCGCTGCAATCTTAATCAAGATGTAGAATTGGCATTGAATGAGTTCAGGATTCAAACAAACATTTTGTACATTGTTTTCAAACTGATCATTCACTTGATGGGTGGATAAGGTGTATCAAAGGTACTTGCAAAGCTGGGCGTAGTTTATAATCGTGGGTAAAACTAAGAATTTGAGGACAGTAAATAATTCCAAAAATCAGGGTTGGAATTTGTGTAAACCTTCGATTTGTTTTGTAGACAACCTGACTAGATCACCTTCTCTGTAATCTGGTTGTGGAGACTGATGTTTATCTGCTTGGAACTCCATGACTTCATGTTCTCTTTATTGTCTGACAGGTTATTTTTGATGTCTTTTAAATTATTTACCTGCTGTGTTTGATGCTCCTGGACAGAAGAAAATTGGTCAACTTCAGAAGTAGATTCCAATGGAATAGATTTAGTGTAATCCTGTTACACAAAATAAAAAACAAATGTCCTGTAGGGGCATGCACACTATTACTATTGGAAAACTCTGCTAAATATAAATCATCGTCCCATTTACAAGTTAAAGTCACTTCAAAAGATTGTAAAATGTGTTCCATAGACTGGTTGACCTGTTCAGTCTGCCCATCCATTGTGGGTGGGATGTGGATGACAGATAAACATTGTGATCTAGAGATGTACATAAACCATGCAAACATTTTGGCACAAATTGTGGATCTAGATCTGAGATTATAGTGTAGTGTAACCCATGTAGTCGTATCATGTATTGATTCATGTTCATTCTTTGGCAGAAGGAATTTGTCCTAAATGCAAAAATTGCACCATTTTGTTGAGCACATCCATGACCACTAAACTGGTAGTGTAGCAGTTAGAATTGGGTAAATCGGTAATAAGATTCATACTTAATGTAAGCCAGGGGGTGAGTGGCATTGGTACGGGTCGCAGTAATTCTGAAGATTGTACATGCACAGGCTAGTTGCAATTATATGTGCGATAAATTCCAACATATTTTTGACATCCATAGATAAGGTCTTTCACCAGAAGCAATATTTACAATTTTCAAAAGTTTTTCTCTCGCTAACATGTTCAGCTAGTGATGTACTATGACTTCGGTGCAATACAGTCTCAATTCTTGAGTAGGGACAAACAGATGAATCTAATGAAAAAAGCAATCTACCACGATTTCTCTGGTCTTTTCCCTCTAACTATTTATTAGCATGGAAAATGTTGCTTGCTTCCTTCACCTTAGTCAGGAATAATTCAGTATTACAAATTTCTACAATTTTACTTTCAGGAATTATTGTTTGCCCTGGTACTTTTTACTCTTCTGATGAGAGAAAGCCAATTCAAGCTAAAACATCAGCCGTTGCTTGTTTTGCTCCAGGGCGATAATTATGAAGTTGAAATCACTAAAAAAATATAACCAGTGCATCTGCCAAGCTGGTAATGCTTTGCATAGTAAAAAAAACATTTTTGTCATCTGTGTGCATCGTATCTTTATCGCTTTCTTCTAAGAGATAATGTCTCCACTTTTCAAATTCTAGCTTAGTAGCCCAGAGTTCACTCTAGGCGATAGTATAGTTCTTCTCTGCAGGGAGAAGTTTCCTAGAAAAGTAAGCTATAGGCTTCATCTAACCGCTTTCTGTATCTCTTTAAGAAAGTGCCCGTCCTACAGCTGATTGCGAAGCATCAACGTTCGCAAAAGTACTGCATTTGGCCTGGGTGATTAAGCAGAGTGTCAATGGTAAATTGTTTCTCAAAGAGCCTGAAGGCTTTTTTTTTTGCTTCTTCTGACCACTTGAAGGGGTCTTTCTTTTCTTGCTAATCCAGTAAATGGGGTGACGATTTCAGAAAAATTAGCCCTAAATCATCTGTAAAAAATAGCAAATCGTAAGCTTACCCTTGCCACCCCTCTGTTTGACTCCGAGATTCTGGGGAAGCTTTGGCACACAAAAGGGTTCGAGAAATGGGATTTGATCGGCATATCCAGGGTTGGAGACCTTTTGGTTAAGGGTAAGATAAAGTCGTTCGAGGAGCTGCAGAAGGAATACGAGCTGGGGAGCACGGAGTTCTTCCGATATGCACAAGTGCGCCACGCCTTGCGGTCAGTCCTTGTGGAGGGGAAGAAGGTGCCCGAGTCCTCTCCGTTGGAGGATCGGATCCTTGATGGTCACATGCCAGAGAGCGCGATTTCGCTCATTTATAAGAAGCTTATCAATGTTCAGGCGGATCTTCTCCTAGGGTTACGCGCCCAATGGATAAGGGACGGCCTTGAACTAGATGATGAGGATTGGCAGTCCGCAGTTTCTTCTCCCAAAGAGGTCGCTATCCCCACGCGCCTGCGGCTGGTGCAGCTTAAAATACTCCATAGGGTCTACGTGACGGGGCCCAGGTTGGTCCACATGGGTTTCTCTGAGGAGGGCCTATGTAAGAGAGGCTGTGGTATGGTGGGTACCTTCCTCCATATTATTTGGGAATGCGGTGCGATTATGGAGTTCTGGAGGCGAGTCCATGAGGTGATGGGGGAGGTGACAGGAATTGTTATGCAGCCTGAGGCGCGATGTTGTCTCCTGAATGTCTGGAGTCCTACTGACCACAACGCGGCACAGACTCAGTGGGTGACCCTGGGGAACATGGTAGCCAAGCGTGATATCGCTCGGCTGTGGGGCTCCAATAGGCCGCCCACATTGACAGCGTGGATGGAAAATATGGACTGGAGCATGTTTAGGGAGAAGACAGTGTATTGTGCTCGGGGGCGCCCTCGGAAATGGCATGCTGTGTGGGGGCCATGGAACCAGTACAGAGGGGACATATGCCTGCCCCCCGACCCGGATCCGCCTGAGGAGCAACTTTCCCCTTAGTCTTTTTCCGGCGTTGACTTTCCTGCTGATATGTGATTGTCTCTAGAGTCTCTGCCTTTCCCTCCTTTCCCTTACTATAGATCTGTGCCTGTTGGACGTGATGGGGCTCGTCCCCCCTGATGGGAACCTCTCTTGGTGTTTACAGTACCTTTCGCCTTGCTTGTGTTTAGGGTTGTATTTATGTTTATGCAAAATAGAACCTTTGGCTCTCCTGTCAGTGATATGTGGACGCAAGCATGTGTTGAATCTCTAAAGCTGCCGTACCTCCGGGTTGTCGGCTGAATAGCTGTGTCACTGATCTAAAATAAAGGTTTTAAAAAAAAAAAAAAAAATAGCAAATCATAAGAAGCTCAGTACCTATTTTACACTAGGAGGTGCAGGCTAGCCCAGAATTGCTTGATTTAATATCCATGGTAATATCTGCAGGGAATAAACAAAATCCCCAAATTTCTTCCATGGTAACATGGAACTATCACTTTTCCAACGTTGCGAACAAATGGATTTCCCTCAAGCTGCCTGACATGATTTCTGTAGTATATTCCACCTAGTGAATACATACAAATTTCGTCAAGAGAGATGATTACTCAAATATCCAGAACTTACCTGAGTTCCTCATTAATGAAGATTTGGAATGCTGCTAGGGCATTGCAGAATTCATATTCAATATTCAAAAAGCCTGAATTTGGTTCAAAGAGTGGTCTTCATTTGATCACCCTCACCCTTGAGATCTAGCTGAGTATATGTGATGGAATAATGCATCTGATCTAACAAAAACGGAATAAGAGCCAAAGGATGTCTGTTCTTAGTTGTAACTCTGTTTAAATGAAAGCATGTTCATAGCGTTCCATTTTTTTCCAGGTACGATAATTAGCGGGAATGACACACGTGATGAGAAATTATGAATAAACCTGATGGAGCCGGGTTTTCGCAAAACAAAACCCACTCGGATTGAACCTCTCATTTGCAAAATAACCATTAAAAGTTAACTGTGTGTTATTAATCGAGTTTGAATTTAACAATGTGCGTGCGTAAATGAGAACGCATTTAGAGAAACTCCGAGGTAGGCCGCAAGCCTGCACATGACCAATGCCGAAATTAATGATTTAAGGGCTGCAAGATTAATAATCATACTAATGCTTTCTGAATCTAGTGCAAACTAGTAATATTACTATGCAGAATACTTTTAGAGAATAAAACTCATGCAAAGACATGATATTCATGTTATATTTATCTTTCCTATAGAAAATAGTTTTTTTCTGTGCTAGAGAGAAAGGCCTAAAGTCTAGCTTGAAGTTTCAACCATGGTGTGAGGAAGGGAGAGTGCTTAATCAGTTTTCCATGTGTCTACGGTGATGACCAAGGTTACGGAGGAAACAATGAGCCTCTGAAAAACGAGTTCCACTGGAAGCGGACATGCGGATAAAAAAGTTACAAAACAAATGTGAACGAATGTGAACATGCTGCGGAAATGGAAGATACATAAGCCTGAAAATGACGTATTGAATTTGGACAATAGCGTGTTTGAAAAACGGAACTTGCTTGGAGTGGTGTGAGCAAGACACCCCTTGTGTTTTAGCCAATTAGAATCTTTAGTTAGGTGGTTTGGATAGTGCAGGGGCTGTATTAGTATGAAAAGGGGGTATAATTATACCTAGTAAGCAGGTGGGGTGGGGCGGTATATTCCTACTTTGTGAGAGGAGAGAGCTGTATCGCTGTTCCCTATTCTTGTGGGCTGGCTGATGATCTGTTGTTCCTGACTCTTAAACTTTGCACTTCAAATTCTTCTTTGAAGTGCCTTGCTTACTCTCATGCCCAGAGGTTAGCATTTCTGATTTAAATCTTGAATGATAGGTAATTATATTCAATCTATGATTTGCATAATTATTTACAAATGTTTTATCTTCTTTTGTCTCTCCACCTATCCACTCTCCTATTGGGCTACTCATATGATGTATACTGAACTGATTGAAACTGAATGTACTTTTGTTTGAATTACTCTGATTTGTGTCGTTTTTGTAGCTTGAACAGCATCACTCTATTTGAAATAAAGATTATTCTTATTAACGGAAAAGCGGCTGTTGTTATTATGGTATGGTAATGAATAACGGCATAAGTACTGATTATTAATTACCAAATTCCTGCCCTCTTAAAAAAGATTCATCATTTGGAGATAATACAAGTTGGTAAGTTTGGACTAAACTTATACAGTGTGGAGGGAACTAGAAATTTGGGCTCGGTGTATAAATGATTTATCTAAGTTCCCGAAACACTGCATCAAACCCATTGACTAACAACTCATCGAACTATTCCTTTAAATGTTGCATTTCTGGTTCTGTTAGGCCATATACCCTACTACACAGTAATGTCGTACCTAAGATAAGATCAATGCAACAATCAAATACCAATGAGTGGGCAACTTAGTGGCTGTCTGCTTATCAGATATATTTCGAAAATCATTGATGAGGTTCAGGTAACAGCTTGATTGGTTCCTCTTGTGTTAGGGCACTGGCTAGGGGTGTCACTAAATCTGGTGCCTCTTTATAGCAAAAATACAGACAGTGCCTAGAGTCCAATGTATCCTTCAGAAGAGGCCATTCAATTCTAGAGTTGTTTTGTAGTAACAGAGGGATCCCCAGGATAGCCAACAAAACTGGTGTATCTAGATTACCAAATCATATTGTTTCAGAATGAATGTTCTCCCAAATCACTACAATCGGTTTGGTCTGTAAGGTGATAAACCGCATGATAGTTCAGAGGCATCAACTATTGGCAAAAACTGAGATATAGTACCGCCAGGCGTCGAGTTGAGAAGGGACACGAGAGCGATTGTTATAGGCCGCCAGCTGCTGGGAAATCGCCTGCTGCACGTAACTCTTTCCTTGCAGACTGGGTTCTTTTAACCTGCTTTTATTAAAATTCTTAACTGTTTTAGTACCGCACACCCGCACTTTAAAATTGAACTGCTCACCTGCTGCTCAAGCGGGGCTCACTTCCGCACTTTCCATTGAGCGCCATCTTGGGGGAGGTTTTTGCCACGCTAGGGCGCCATTTTGGTGAGCGCACTAGTGACCGGGGGGGGAACACGCCTGCTTGCCTATTTAACCTTGGGCAATGCAAGCTCGCAGCGCGCGCGCCGATGGCACGCCAGAGGCAAGGCCGTCTGCGCCCGTCCACGCTTCGGACGTGCCTATGCTGCTCATGCTGCCTGTTTAGGCAGCGAGGTACGTGGTACCTACACAAGAGAACAGCTACTGGAACTTGGTAAGAGAGTACGCACTGATGTTGTCTACCAGAGACCTTTTGTGGGAAACATGAGCATTAAAACGCATAACAGCTTGAATTGCGGGCTGATTAATAGTCGGTTGCTAGTCAAGCACTATGCGGAAATCTTAGTGCTGATTGAAGACATGAAAATCGACGTCTTGTTTCTAACGGAAACCTGGATTAGAGCTGAGTCTGTGGTAGAAATAGGACTCACCTGCCCTGCTGGGTTTAAAATTTTACATAACCCAAGGAAAGAGGGCAGAGGAGGAGGGGTTGGAGTGATATTCAGGGAGGAGCTTAATTTTGCCCCCCTACAGGTTGATGAGGTAGATGGGATTGAACTCATGGGGTTCTCGTTGCAGGAATCTAAAGGCAGCCTATATACGGGTCTGATCTGTTACAGACCCCCAGGGAGTGCCATCCTGTACCAGTCTTTTTAAGATACCATCACCAACCTATCCCTAGCACACTCCAGAATGATTACCCTGGGAGACTTCAGTCTGTGGGAGAATGCAAATACGGGAAATTATCTGAGAGATCTGAAGTATACCTGTACTAATTTTAACCTTCAACAATTAGTTACTTCCCCGACCCATCAGGGAGGACACATCCTTGACCTACTGTTCGCTAATGGGCTGAGGGACCAATCTAAAACCCCTGCGGCCTCTCGGAGAGGCAGGGAATGGGCAAAATTAGGGAGGACGGGTGCCCTTTTAACACCACCCACTGCGAATCCCTTCTGTGCCTCTAGCACGGTAGAGGAGAACTATACTATTTACCAGAAATATATCACGGATGCGTTGGATCAATTAATCCCAATAAAAAAAATAAGCACCAGAAATAAAATCTCAGCACCATGGTACAATGACGATCTGAAACAGTTATGTCTATTATGTAAAAAGGCTGAAAGAAAATGGAGGAAGAGGTACTTAGAGGGGGACAAGTTGGAGTTGAGGACTGCACAGACTAAGTATAAAATGCTTATTCTAGAGTGCAAAGCAAACTTATATGCCAATTCCATCTTACAAGCGTCTAATGGGACCAAATAACTTTTTAAGATTGTTAAGGATATCTCCGCCCCAACTTGCCTGGGAAACAAAGTGGAGGCTTCACAGAAATTATGTGACGAGATCGCTGCCCATTTTTGGGATAAAGTGGCAAAGATTGTTGGATCCTTTAAGGACAACGAAACGGCCGCCCAGGCCCATGCTATACAGGCGACTGAAGAGGATTCGGGCCAGTTATGCTCCCTGGACAGCTTTCCGACCCTTACAGATCTCACATTAAACACAGTGGTGCAAAGCATATCCTCAGGCTCCCCGCTTGACCCTTTACCTCAGAAAGTATGGAAGACCTACGGCCAAATGACTCTTCCCTGGTTACGACAGATATGTAATCAATCCCTGGAAGAAGGCACCGTCCTGGAGGGCTGGAAGCAGGCGGTGGTGACACCACTGATTAAGAAGCCCTCCTTGGACCCGACAAATCCGGTTAACTTTCGGCCAATCTCACTCCTTCCCTTTCCAATTAAAATTCTGGAAAAGGCTGTAAGCAGATCCTTATCATGCTATTTGGAGGAACATCACCTGCTGGATAAGGACCAGTTTGGCTTTCGTCCCGGGCATGGGACAGAGTCAGCTCTGTCCACTATGATGGACAACTTACGGATGCGGGCCGACAATGGGAATGCTACGGTTTTAGTGCTTCTTGATATGTCGGCCGCATTCGACACAGTGAGTCACTCAATCCTGCTGGAGAGACTGGAGAGAATAGGGGTGAAGGGACGGGCATTGCAGTGGCTGCGGTCTTATCTGACTGGGAGACAACAGACAGTAACTCTAGCACCATTCACATCTTGCAAATCACCCATAGCCTATGGAGTACCGCAGGGTCCAGCATCAGCCCTATTCCTCTCTGTCCTTCCTCTGATCCCTCATCACGATGGCTGTGTGTGCCTATATCTGAGCGCCAGGATACCCGTGGGGTGACAGCAGCGCTATATAAGAACCAGTACAATACAATACAATACAATACAAAACTGGAAGATCAAGTTAGTTTTCTTTGTCAATGAGTCAACCTCATCCCTTTGTAAGTTTCTTAGTTTTCCAACAAGCTGCCTTCCAGTTCCACCACTGCTGCTACTTCCTTAGAATTATTTGGCTTAAGTAAGCACTCCTGAACAAAAATGTCTAGATTCTTTGCAGCAGAGACAAAGATTTAACTTTTGTCTCCTTCATTTCTTCTTTTTTCAAAGGACCTTGTATTCACCTTATCTGCATGCTTTCACCTGAGTCCTGAATCTTGCTATATGCTTCCTTTTTTAATCAGTCTTTATGACATCTGACTTGATATTCCCTGGCAGTGTTTGTCTTTTCTTTTTTCAAAATGATGATCTAATTTGACTACCATAGCTTTGCAATGTGAACATTTTTCACGTCGTTCAACTATCTAAAAAAGAACGTCTCTGAGGATGTCCCTTAAACCCCTATAAAGGAGAGAGTTTCTTTTTTCTTTGGGCCAGTTGGTCTCTTCCACCTGACAATTAAAGGTTTGTATACAAGTCAGAAGATCCTTATTTTCTGTCATAAATCTTAAAGTTTGTTATTGCTAACCTGGAAAGAGGTCTCTCATACATTTTATGCATAGCTTCTTCGAATTTTCCAAAGTCATAAAGTAACGAATCATCACTAGTTACTAACAGAGTAGAAGCTATGTTGCTGCATTATGCCAGAGATGCGAAATCACAAAACGTACCATGGTTGCATCATTTGGGAAGGCACTTGGTCTGCATGAAAACTAAAAAACACATATTTTCCTCACATTTCTGTGAGGAAAACTTCTGGAATCTGTGAGGAACCACAAATGTCCTACCATCCAAAGTGCCCACACATCTCCCGATAAGAACGATACCCCACTTGTGTGGGAGGGCCAAAGAAGCTCAAGTGGGATGCATTGGATTTTGGGCTTTTGAACTTTAAAGAGAGGCTTCTGTTATCTCCCTTGTTTCTTGTCAATTGTGTGCTTTTGAACTTTAAAGAGAGGCTTCTTTGAGCTCATTTGTTTCTTCAACTCGCTCTGCCATGCGTTTGCAATTAAAAAGAAACAACCCTTTACCTCAAGGGATCCACTCAAGGTACACCGCTCTGGTATCCCCTAGTTGTCTAGTTTTCAAAAATGTCTGTGGTTCGTAGATTTGCAAGGGAGGCACAAAAGTACAACCCAAATACTGCAGCTACCCCGATTTCTTATCTCCCAATGTAGCGCTTTAGGGCCTTTTTGTGTCATGGTCTTGTGGCCCACCCACACAAAGGCAGTACTGTTCTTATCAGGTGGCAAGTGGGAACTCAGGTTGGAAGGAAATATGCGTCTCCCCAGAGATTCCAGAACTTTCTATTACAGAAATGTGAGGAAATGTGTTTTTTTTAGTCAAGGTTTGCAGTTTCCGGGGGATTCTGAGTAAAAATACCTAGGGCCTCATGTAGGTAACATACTATTTACCGATTCATAAATACCGAATTTTACCGAATCGGTATTTATGAATCGGTAAATAGTATGTAGGTAAACATTCGATATAAATTACCGAATCGGTAAAATTCGGTAAATGAATACCGAATCCACAATACCGGCCGGTATCATGAAGCGGTATTTACCGAATCGGTAAATACCGAAGTGGTAGTTACCGATTCGGTAAATACCGAATCGGAGTTTACCGAATCGGAAATTCAAATATACATCACTTGATGAATCAGCCAATCCCGTGCAAGGCCAATCCCACCCAACCAGGAAGTGGCCACACCCAGGCAGGTGCACACAATCATCAGACTCTGGAGAGGCTGGTAGTGCAGAGCAGAGCAACAGAGCCAGTGCCTGATTGTGAACAACAAACTGACACAATGTCCAGCCAGGAGGCAGAGAGAGATGGAGGTGAAAGGAGGAGAAAACAAAAATTCAGCCCAAAGGAACTGCAGGTACTAGTGGAGGAAGTGGTCAAGCAGCACCAGAAGCTGTTCGGAAAGCAGTCCCTGCAAGTGCCTGAGTCCGAGAAGAGGAAAATCTGGCTGGGAATCCAGGCGCAGGTGAATGCAATAGGAGTGACCCCCCGGGACATAGACGTGCTGAAAAAGCAGTGACGATACGACCTCCGTATCGTCACGAAGAGGAAGATGGGGGAACTGCAGAAAGAGGCCAGCCGGACAGGAGGGGGAAGGAACAGGGCACCTGCCCTGACAGAACTTGAGGAGCTGGTGGAGTCAACAATTGAGCCCGAGAGTGTCGTGGGGATTGGGGATGCAGACAGCTCTGCCAGAGCCGCCACCAAACAAGGTAAGACGCATGCACAGCAATGTAGCCCCCCCCTACCCCTATCCCAACTCCCCAATTGGGCAATGAGTATCCCACTCAGTACAGGTGTTAGTGCATACTAGCAATGCATTATGGGAGATGTAGTCTCGGAAACCCCAAACATGAGAAGAATAGCACAGAACAACAAGGCATGTTACACACATTAGCGAAAAGCAGGCAGAGGACAATGAGAGAGTGTTTCAGAAATGTATTGTGATGCTAGCAATGCAGGGCTTCAGGTACACTGAGCTGATATTGCATTTCGATACTTTGCGCAGGACTGCACATGAGACGGGAGAGAGGGCACACCGGAAGGACAGCTCAGGGAAGGCCACCACAAGTTCTGGGCAGATATCAGCACCACACGCAGCCTCACCACCACAGCCAGCCTCACCACCACAGCCAGCATCGCCACTCCTGCTGGAGTCACCGGCATCATCACCACCTGCATTGCTCAGGTTGAGGAGGCGTTCTGCTTCCAGGTTGCATGTCTCGGAGTCCTCATCTGAAGACTCCAGGGGGGCGGAAACATCCACTGTGCCCCTGGATGGCAGTCATGCCAGTGTGCCCTCCGCCTCTGAGGGAGCACACACAGGTGCCAGACGTCGCCGCAGGGCTCGGGTGCAAAGTCCACCACCACAGGGTGAGAGCCATGGAGTTTTCTCAGGGCTGGAGGCCACCATGGTCAAGATACAGCGCCTACAAGCAAAGGCAATGATGTCAGTACAGCGCCAAATGCGGGGCCTCAAAGATACATTTGGAAATATTGACAGGGGCATCAGCGCTATGGCTGAGGGAATGAGTGAGATGGCTGCGGGCATGCGGGACATGTCCCAGTCCGTCATGCTGCTGTGCACGAAGATTGATGAGGACAAAGCAGCACGGCGCCGGGAACGGCAGAGAAAAGACCATCACACAAGCGCAGTGAACCGGCTGGCAACTGCCACTTCGCTGCTCTGCAGGCACTCTGTGGCAATGCAGGAGGGCCTTACACACTGCAGCAATGACGTGTCAAGGGGGATGGTGAGGGTCACCAGTGCACTTAAGGTGCTACTAACAAGCCAGTCTGCCACAACTGGCGCTGTGGATGCTGGGGACAGCGAAGAAACCACCAGCAGGAGCAGCATTACCCCCCCTGTCCCAGACACACGGAGGAGCAGCAGGCGGCATGGGGCTGCCACTGGTCCCACAGCCAGTGAGGACGCACAATCAATGGCATCCCGCACTGTAGTGCGTGGGCGCAGACACTAATGCTGCACAGTATAGCATGAGACAATTGGGTGAAGTAACCCTTGACTTGCAACTAGTGATTGCACAATATTGATAGGACAGGTTTTCCTTTGTGTTGTGGCGTAGTGCCGCATGATTAAACTACGTCATGGCATCCAACTACTGGCTGTGTCCCCTTACTTACTCAGAAATAGTTGCATGTGATCTCTGCCCGTCTCTCTCTCCCATCTGTTGCTGTTGCCACTCCTGCTGCATTGGCCTCTGGCTGTGCAGACTCATCATCATTGTCCTCAAAATCAGTTAGTTCCACCTCTGTACCTCTCTTCGTGGCAAGGTTGTGCAGCATTGCACAAGTGGCAATGATCTTGCAGTAGATGATCGGTGTGTACTGGTGTGCGCCTCCGCTTTTGTGGAGGCAGCGGAACCTGCTTTTCAATAGTCCAAATGTGCGCTCCACCACGTTGCGTGTTGATTTGTGTGCCACATTATATCGTCTCTCACTCAGGGTTGATGGGTGTAGGTAGGGAGTGAGGATGAATGACCGCACGGCATATGCACTGTCGCCTAGGTGAGTAAGAGAGAACCATCAGTCACATGCCTCAATACACAATAATTTGCGATAAGTATTAGGGAGCGTCACAGTGATTTACCTAGCAGGTATCCTTCTCCAAATTCTCCGGCAAGCAGTCGTGTGTAGATCCCACTGTTCTGGAAGATGAAGGAGTCGTGGGTGCTCCCAGGAAAATTAGCTATGATATCAGTGATAATGTTCCCTGCATCGCAGATTACCTGCACATTGATGGAGTGGGTGGACTTTCTGTTCCTGTAGATGTGCTCAGTGGCTGCTGGTGGGCAGATTGGAATGTGTGTGCCATCAATACAGCCTATGACATGCGGGTACTGTGCCATCTGGTAAAAGTCTGTCTTGGTTTTCTGCAGTTCAGCCTGTGTGTTTGGGAAGCTGATGTAGTGGTGCATTCTCAGCATCATGGCATCCAGGAACTTCCTGAAGAAACGGGACAGGCAACTCTGGGATACACCGCCTACCGCAGCTATCACCACCTGGTAACTGCCAGATGCAAGTAGATGTAGGCTACAGAGAACCTGCACATGTGGTGGTATGGCATGCGCCCTTGTTGTTGGCTGGTCCAGGAGTGGGTGCAGGACCCTTATCAGGTCCATGATGGTTTGGGGGTGTAGCCTGTACCTTTCATGTATCTCAGCCTCAGTCTGTTGAAAGAGTGTGATGCGCTGTCTGTAAATGCATTCCTCCCGTCTCCAAATCCTCAGCCCTGCTGCCTGTAGACGTAGGCGCCTTGCAATCACATACAGTGCGGCCATGGTGTCCACGCTTTTGCATTTTGGGATTGCTTATATGCACTGTTGCTGATTACCACCTGCTTTCAATCTGTGTTAATTTCCGACTCTTAAATACCGAATTTCAGGGATTTCTTAAATACCGAATTTGCCTACATCTCTTTTCTCGTTTTACCACTTCATGTTTACCGATTCGGAAAATAAGTATTCGGTAAATTTGAATCGGTAATTTAGGATTCGGTAAATATGAATCAGTATTTACCGATTCATATTTACCGAATCCTTCTTTTTGGCCTCCTACATCTCAATTGGCTAAATACCGGTCGGTAACGGGATATTTACCGAATTTTGGCCGTTACCGACCGGTATTTAGCTACCTACATGAGGCCCCTAGTGAGAGTCATGCAAGTCATGGACCTGTATACTCTCCTGGTTGTCTAACTTTAAAAAATGTACAGGTTTGCTAGGTTTCTGTAAGCGCTGAGTTAGGGTCCAAAATCCACAGCTACCCACTTTATAACATTGAAAAATTTAACTCAGAAAGAAACTTAAGTCGAAATACATTTGATTTTGGCCATTTGAACTTAAAAGACAGACTTCTCTGAGCTCCCTTGTTTCTTGTCAATTGTGGGCCCTTGAACTTTAAAGAGAAGCTTCTTTGCGCTCACTTGTTTCTTCAACTTGTGCTGCTGTGGGTTTTTAATTAAGAAGAAACAACTCTTTACTTCACACTCCTGCATGTCTGCAAGGTTAAAGAAACTCTTTTACTCACTCTTTCAATGCTTGGCTGAGGTGATTCTCCATAACTTAAATAAAAACGTTGGATTTTTCATCAACAGTCTCATGCAACTTCATTTCATTTCACTAGGTGGCGATTGAGCTAAGGATCTAAATCAGCAGCTACTCACTTCGCAAAAAAGTTTCAGTTTTCAGTGGAAAAATGTGATATATCCATGTTGTTTTTTTAGGCCGTGTTCTGTCGAGGGCACTATGCCTACCCACGCAAGTGAGGTACCATTTTTATCTGGAGATTTGGGCCAATGCTGGGTGGTAGGAAGTTTGCGGCTCCCTACCGATTCCAGAACTTTAAATCACAGATATGTGAGGATTTAATTTCAGTCAATGTTGTTCTTTTGATTTCCTGTAAATCAAGCTCTAGTCGAAGCACTATTAGGAATAAACTGGCCTGTGCGCCCCTCACCCAGTTATACATGTGATTTGAAATTGGCGTGCTTTATTGAACTCATAAAGAAGCTTAAGTCGGATACATTGGATTTTTGGCTTTTGGACTTTAAAGTGAGGCTTCTCTGAGCTCCCTTGTTTCTTGTCAATTGTGGGCTTTTGAACTTTAAAGAGAGGCTTCTTTGAGACCACTTGTTTCTTCAACTTGCTCTGCCATGGGTTTGTAATTAAAAAGAAACAACCCTTTACCTCATGCTTCCCCATGCTTCCCCGTGTCTGCAAGATTAAAGAAACTCCTTTACTCACGCTTTCAATGCTTGGCTGAGGTGATTCTCCCTAACTTAAACAAAGAAGTTGGATTTATCATCAAAGGGCTCATGCAACTTCCCTTCATTTCACTAGGTTACGGTTGAGCCAGGGCCCAAAATCCACAGGTACTCAAGTTGCAAAAAAGGTTCAGTTTTCAGTGGACAAATGTTGGGTTGTGGGCCGTTTCCTGTTGGGGGCACTAGGCCTACCCACCCAAGTGAGGTATCGATTTTATTAGGAGACTTGGGGGAATGCTGGGTGAAAGGAAGTTTGGGGTTCCACGCAGATTCCAGAACTTTCCATCACAAAAATATGAGGAAAATTTGCTTTTCAGGTCAAAGTATGAGGTGTGCAAGGGATTCTGAGTAAATAAACTTGTTGAGAGCCTCACAAGTCACACCACCCTGGATTCTTCCAGGTGTCTATTTAAAAAATGTGCAAGTTTTCTAAGTTTCCTTAGGTGAAGGATGAGCTAGGACCCAAAATCCACAGCTACTCATCTTGCAACAAAAAGGGCCAGTTTTCTGTGAAAAAATGTGATGCGACAATGTTGGGTTTTGGGCCCTTACCGGCCATATGTGCTAGGCCTATCCAAACGAGTGAGGTAACATTTTATCTGAAGTCTTGCGAGGAAACAGAATAGTAGAACATTTGTCATTACCAATTGGACTTTGCTGCATTTGTGCCTTGTAAATGTAAGCCAGTGTGTAAGAAAGAGGATATTTTCAAATATAACCTCTAAATCTAATGTTAGGATCCAGCGTTTCTGGGCCCACACTTTTTAGCAAAATCTCCGTACTCTTGGTCCTCTGATGAATCTTTTCTTTTTCGCACAAAGGGAAAAGGGACTTGTACCTCTAAATTAACTGTGCAACCCATTTGGCTACACAATGAGGTCCAGGACTTGGTAGATCAAGGGTGTTTATCGCAAATTAGTAATCAAATTCAAATAGATCACTCTTAAGACAATGCTATAGAAATACAAAATTGCAACAGGGAGACCAAGTCTACTTAACAAATTCAGGTGAATTATTATAAGTCAGACAAAAATTTCAGTCAGGGTGATATAAGCTAACAACACCAATATTTGATGTTCTGAAACAAATCTTCAGTTACCTCGTCAAAATATTAGTAATCTAATTCTCAAACACAATTTAAAGGAGAGGAATGGTTCAGTTATCTAAAGATTCTCAGAAAACAAAGCATTCCGTATGGGAAACAAGCATAAATATGAGGGAACAATCATTTGCATCTCGTAAGCTCAGTCAAGAGTCTTCAGGGGGGTCAGAAATAAATGTCAGGCTAAGCCACACTTAAGGTAATGTCTGAAGAAGTCATTGAGGTCTAAACCTCTCAAAGTCCATTCAATGGTAGGGGTGGGTGTTAAACTCCGCTACGCCGGCGGGGTTTTCTGCACTCCATGCTCCAAATATAACGCTGACTTCGGCAAAAAACTCTGCAAATGCAGCGTAGCTTAGGTCAGTTTACCTACACCTGCACACACCCCTAGTGTTGTGCTTCTATACAGAGGGGCACTGGCATAGCGGATGGGGTGCAGGTACTGGAGCAGAGCTGGGTGGGTCCCCCTCTACTGCATGAGGACCTGCTCTACAATAGTGGCCGGGGCTGCTAGTCTCCACTGTTGTGCCCTGGAAATGGGGAGTGATTTTGTGGTTCAGGAAACTCCTGCATGCTGTTAGTCTCTGTGGGAGGTGGCAGGTCCTGATGACAAACTGTGTGGAACCGCCCTCATATGCCATGGCTAGAAAGGCATGCCCGCTCAAACTTTTGGAGTCACGTGAGCAGACATGTTACACAGACATCAGCAACCAGCCTACAGTTGCATCTGCAAGACAGGAGCACTGCCAGTAATTTCAGCTCAGATAAGAGATACCCCTTCTCCTCCTCCAGATCCACTTTTGCATGTGCTGGAGTCTCTCTATTCCTACGGGGGGGGGTGGGGTCAAGACACATTAAGTTTGTGTGGAATAGTAGAGGGAGTCTGCAAAAGAGTTTAATGGGAATTCAGCATGGGGCTGCTGAAGGAGTTCAGCAAAGAAGTCCAGAAGAGTCTGGGGAAAAAGAGTTATGCGAAATCTCCATGCCGTTCTGAAGGCGTCTCCATTTATTATCCGTGAAATCCATAGGCAACACCCCTTTAGTTGTAACATCTCCGAAAGGTCCATTGGCCAGCGGTTTCACACGTTGCAGACTGCAACATTTCCAACAGTCCCACACAAGACATGAGAAGGGCAGTTCTTTCACACACCCAGGAGTTTGGGATAAATGGCCCGTTCATTGAAATTACAGTTCTCGTGTGCTCTCCTTCAAAGTCCGCTTCTCAAGTGATCTATCTATTTTTATTGCAAAACGTATCTAGTCTAAACTAGCAATGCATGTGAATACCTGCACGCCGCTTAGAGTAAGCAGAATAAAGTGCAGAGTTTTCATGAAATGCAGCATGGTGAAATGCAGGCCTTAAGTGTAAATGTCAAGTATAGGTATTAAATCCAGACTGCACATTTAATATAAGTGTGCACAACTTAAACATAAACGTGCATAATTTGTTTAGTACTTTTAGTTCATCTTGCATTATGATACAATGAATAAGCACATTTCTCAACATTTGAAATGTACCTACATGTAACATCAGTACATACATTGCACAAACCATTTTGTTTCTGTGTCAGTCGCATTCTACTCATATGAGGATGGTTAAAAAGAAATAACATGGTCTCTAAAGGTTACACAGTTAATATAGCAGGAGTTTAGAAATCATAAGCCATGTCAGTAATAAAGCACATTATTGTGAAGAAAATAATTCTTTTCATTACATCAAATGATTATTTCTAAATAATTTATATTAGATCCATGTCTTGTGAATTAAGGATGGCTCTTAAACTAAACATCAGAAACATTTCTTCAATAGAAGCATTCATTAATAGTGTTGTCAGCATAATTCATTGTTTGAATAAATCATTGTGTCATGTAAGAATTTTGCGCAGAGTGCCCGTTCATTTTGTGTGTCATTTTGTGTGTCAGATACCAATTTAATTAGAGCTCTGTGGTATGTAAAGAGTGGGCAGGTGTGCACTGCACAAGTACCCACAAATTCAGAGATGACCAAAAAGCACTCCTCTTAAATTCCACATCTTGTGCCCATTTAAAAAATAAATGGGTTTGCTTGAAACCCATTTTTTACTTTGGTGCCAATTACGATCCTGTAAAAACCGGGTACGAACCGTCGGACGGAGGCTTTTTTCCATCCGACTCGTACCCGGTTGTAAAACTTTACAAACATGCAAGTACGATTCGCACGGAAACACCATTTCCGTACGAGTCGTACAAAACACCGACCGACGAAAAGATACATACAAATGTGATCCGGGGAAAGCGCCGACGTGACGTCGGGACGCTCTCAGGCAGCGTTTCACGAACCAGGAAGTACGATTCGAACCGACAGCGGTCCGGACGGCAATATTTTTACGGCACCCAAAAAGTGCCGGAAAAGCGAAGTACGCCACAAAACAACCAGAATAGGGGGCCCGGTACGTGCCGTACCCCCCCCCAGCCCCCGTGAGTACGCGCCGTACCCCCCCCAGCCCCCGTGAGTATGCGCCGTACCCCCCCAGCCCCCGTGAGTACGCGCCGACCCCCCCCTAGCCCCCGTGAGTACGCGCCGAACCCCCCCCCAGCCCCCGTGAGTACGTGCCGAACCCCCGTGTATGTACACCCCTGTATGTGTCGAACCCCCCGTGTATGTACACCCCTGTACATTCGAGTCGTACCCCCACCCGTGTATGTACACCCCTGTACGCGCCGAACCATGTACACCCCTGTACGTTCGAGTCGTACCCCCACCTGTGTATGTACGGTGCGTACCCCCAGCGCTACGCGCTGGGGGTACGCACCGCACATACACGGGTGGGGGTACGACTCGAACGTACAGGGGTGTACATACACGGGGGTTCGACACGTACAGGGGTGTACATACACGGGTGGGGGTACGACTCGAACGTACAGGGGTGTACATACACGGGGGTTCGACACGTACAGGGGTGTACATACACGGGTGGGGGTACGACTCGAACGTACAGGGGTGTACATACACGGGGGGTTCGACACGTACAGGGGTGTACATACACGGGTGGGGGTACGACTCGAACGTACAGGGGTGTACATACACGGGGGTTCGACACGTACAGGGGTGTACACACACGGGTGGGGGTACGACTCGAACGTACAGGGGTGTACATACACGGGGGGTTCGACACGTACAGGGGTGTACATACGGGGGGTGTACATTCACGGGGAGTACGACTCGAACGTATGGGTGCTGGGGGGAGTGTTGGGCGCGTATACGGGCACATGTCTCCATGGTTGCAATGGGAGTTCAGTGCGGACGGTGTTTTTACCATACGGTTGTGACCTCGGACGCACAGGTTGGATCGTGATTCCTCGGTCGGACTTCACTTTTCACATTTGTACGGTAAATCGTCCGAGGACGTGTCGGACACATTTTCCGACCCGAGGACGTGTGGGGAATGATTCCCAATGCGGTTCGTATGGACTTTTTACCATGCGAATCGTGTGCCAGTTTGTACGGCACTTGTACGATTCGTACGGTAAAAAGACCGGATACGAGTCGTACGGGGGAATTTTTTACAGGATCGTAATTGCCACCTTTGTGTTTCACCATATGAATTGGTCTATACTTAGTACACAATTAAAAAACATTGTACGGTGCAGCTCAGTTGTTGGCTTTGGGTGCCTTGAGTTCTTCAAACCCTATATATCCCCAAAACCAGAAGGGTGTAATGGTGTAATGGTATATTTGTTTCGGAAATCGTCTTTTGTGGCAAAAATTTACAAATGTTGTCACAAATGGCATCTTTTCCCTACTCATTTTCAATATTTCTTTATTTCAACAGTTATCTTCTTTGAGAAAACCTTGAGGGATCTACACCTGTGACCCCTTGTTAAATGTGTAATTGTATCTACTTTGCAGAATTGAATAGCTTGCTGGATCACCCATGGGTTTATACTGGTTTCCACCACACATTGGAAGTAGGTTGAGAGCACGAAAAAATAGGAAAAATGGGCTACCTCTTTGTCAAATGCCAAAACTGTGGTAAAAAATATGTTTTTTAATTCAGCTCTTCATGTTCCTGAAAGCTGGGAAGATGGTGACTTCAGCACAGTAAACTGTTTGTTGATGCCATTCTTAGGAAATAAAACAGACACTTTTATCCAAAACACTTTTTTCTAGTTTTCCCCAAAAACTCAAAATATAGCCATATTTGGCTCTTTCTCAGTCCCCTCCAGAGGGATCCACAAACCTGGGGTACCTTTTGAATCCCTAGGATGTTGAGGAAAAAAGGACGGACATTTGGCGTGGATACCTTCTGGGGGGAAACAAGTCATGGAGCCTGAAGCGCAAACTACCACAGATAGTCAAAAAAGGGCTCAACACTGGAGGTTGGGGGGAGGCCCAGAAGTTAAGGGGTTAAAACCAGGTCTGAGACACAGCCAGATTATCATGGGTTATATTGGGTTTAAACGTGGATTTGGCTTTAAAACCACTCTGACTAGACTGATCAATCTGCATCCCAAGTGCCAATAGTGTCTCCCATTATCCAATATGCCAAAAGTCATAATTTTCCAAATTCATAAGTGTCACCAAGTTCCCAATGTCACTTATACTCAAACTCAACTCCGGACCCCCCCCCCTTATTTTTTTCAAGCGTGGTTTCTCATTTTATGTATTTTACGTAGTTTTGATTTTCTAATGAATAAAAACAAATCGGTCCAAACATTTGCTATAACTAGATTGCATATTGGGACTCAAAGACGATCCTAATTTCAGAATGGCCAACTCATCCAGTGTGACTATACAGTGGGAAAGGTTGGGGACAGTCAATTTCTCCTCAACTTCCATCAGTGCCCAGTCTCCATCACCCTTTCTGTCCCACAGGGTGTTTTGATTTAGGTTTTTTGATGGTTGTAACCTCCTCTCCTTGTTTGCCACAACCTCTTCTTTATTCTTTCCCTCCACGTCCTCCCCTTGGTTTGCCTCTTTTTTGTTTGTCAATGGTAAAGCCATACCTCAGCAATCCAAATGTGTTTAAAACATTGGTACCCAGAGATATTAGGACCATCTGGTTCACCCGAGCCTGATTTTATGGTTGCCAACTCTTTGTGTTTGGACCTTTTTGATTTCTCATCTTACTTCATATAAGCGCTTGACAAAGGTAAATAATCTGCTTGTGGCATAATCTTGTGTGTCCCTTTTCTTTTTGGCTTTTATCCCATCCTCAAATTTAATTAATCTCCCATTCATGCCTTTAATAAAATGAACTTTGGACTCCGTGTTCCCATGTTATTTTAATTCAATTTAAAGTTTATCGATTTTCTCACGGGTCTTAATATGCATATTTTATAAGTAACTGCAGCATAGATTTACATGTCCCTGCCATGAGATCTCATATGAGGGACGGAGAGAAATCATCAGGCCCCTGTGGACCCTTCCCACTTCCATATAGTTATCCAATGAAGACATTTCCCACCATTTACTTATTTGTCTTTTGTGCATTTTCTCTAATAGATCAGATTACATTTTCAGAATTGAGCCTGATTACGAGTTTGGAGCAACAACGCATGCTCATCACCAGCTCCAATGAGTCAAACCCGCGCAAGGACCGCCAATGGTATCACGAGCTGGGGAACTTGTGTTACATGTGATACGGCCGGCGGTCCTTTGCCTTTCCCATGGGGGTGCCTGGAAAATAGGCACCGCAAGGGGAACAGCAAAAATGTTTCAGCACAACATGGACATCCACTGTGCTGGAACTTTGTGGGAATACAGACAGGTGGGCACATGTTGTTATCCCCGTGGCGGGGAATCCCACGGGGGCCTGTAGGGACCCATTTGTTCTTCCACTGCCAGCCTTTTCATGGCGGGGCTCCTGCAATGAAATGCTGGTGGTGGACAAACTCGTAATATGATGAGCGGGACTGCGGCAGTCCCCACTCAGCATATTGTGCTGTGGGGCAGCCGCGCTACTGCCAGGGATCGTTCCCTGGTGCAGCCGGCGGTCCACCGCCCCTACGATTTTAACAGTTGCAATACAGCAGACAGTGAAACGCCTGTGCGAGTCTGGCGGTCTTGCGACCGTCAGACTATTATCAGGCCCTTAGTTTGCCAATTATCTAATGTGTGGTACTATCCTCATTGTTTATAGGTATAGTGTTTTATTCTTGCTTCATTCAATAACTTTGTGCAATCCCTTGATGTTTCGAGTCAAAATCTGTCATATAAACCCTATACATAACTGTTTCCCACGTTTATGTGTGAAACAATGGTGAAAAAATGTATAATTTTTGTTGCCGTACAAGAGAGTAGTTTATTTTCTTGATATACATATATATAGGGCATCTTGGCAATAGAACTATCTCCAAAAGTCTGGACCAAAACAATCCCCTCAACAATAATTTACTCTTGGAGTTGAGTTGAAAGTGGCTAAATGCTGAGAGCAAAGAGGAGGGGATTGTTGTACGGCAATGGTATATGGCCAACCAAGCCTATTCTGGTTGTTGGTTTATAGTGAACAGCTAAGGCCGATGAAATGAACCTTCGACCCATTCCAAATATGTGCAGTACACTGGGAAGGAAATGCCCATCGACCAAGTCACAAGTTGACAAAGGGGGTTTTAATGAATAAGCCTGATTATGAAGTACTATCTCAGCTCAATTATCAAATTTATTATATGAGACTAGACATGAAACCCCTTCCTAAAATAATGCTTATAATTGTGCTTATACACACTTCCCAAAATAAACAAAAATCCAGGAACACCGCCTGGAAGACCTTAAGTGTCCGGCATTAGAGGACCTACAGAAAGACTCTCAATTTGTTGACATTTATCTTAGGCCCTTAGTGATGAATTTACCGTCGTACATTCAGGACACAAAACATATTTTAAATCTTCTAACAGATGTAATTTGGGAACCAGGAATGATCCTGGTGACCATGGATGCGGTCTCATTTTATTCAAACATACATCATGAGTCAGGATTGACAGCTTTAAATTTATTTTGCATAATAGACCAATAGAATACCTAGAACATACTGAAATGCTGTTGATCCTGACTAGATATATACTTGAGAACAATGTGTTCTTTTTCAATGGAATTTGTTATAGACTATTGATTGGGACTACCATTGGTTCTAGGTTGACTCCATCTTTTACAAATCTCTTTAAGGAATGGGTTGAGGGGGAGCGGATCTGGGGTGCCAGGGAGTAGAATGGATGGATAACATACATTAGGGGTGCAGATTTATACACAAATGACTTTTGATTTGGACAAGTACACAACAGCATCTGGTGGAGTTTTTTACAAATCCAAACTCTAACAACTGAAATTTGTCATTTACTTATCACCACAGTTATGAGAACATTGTTTACCTTGATGTGGAATTATATATTGTGGAAAACAGGCTATGCAGTCGGATGTATAGAAAGAGTACATCATGCAATGCTTTGTTACATGCATCTATCTGTCATCCTAAGTCCAAGATCAATGCAATCCCTTTAGGTGAAATGGTCAGGGCACGGAGAAATTGCAGTGAAGAAGTTGAATTCAATAACACTTTGTCAAATATAGAAATGAGATTCCTTAATAGGGGATGCAATAGACACATTGCCAACAAAGCGTCAGAAAGGGCACGACACCTATCACTTTGAGATACATTGAAACTAAAACAGAAAAATAAAAAAGCATCTAGCTCCAGTGAAAAGGTGAGACTGCTGACCAATTTTAAGCCAGACACAGGTCATTTGTACAATATCCTTTAAAACAACTGGCACATTTTGACCTCGGACAAGACACTTACCCCAATTTTGAGCATCCTAGTATGACATTTAGGAGAGGCCATACACTAGCTAATATGATTAGCCCCATTCATCCTACACCGATTAAGCAAGGCAATTGGCTTAGTGACCGGAATAAGGTTTCCACAAATGCGGTTACTGTAACACATGCAGATGGGCAATAGACAAAGTGATATGCTTTAGCTTCAACAACACAGGTGACTACACAATACCTACATACATCAATTGCGCAACAAGATTTGTTGTATATGTGATTATCTGTACGTGTCATAAAATCTATGTTGGAAGTACTATATGGCCATTAAGGGAACGCACTGCAGAACATTTCAGGGTGCTTAAATGCAATGATTATAAATACCCTATTGTGATGCATACCTTGGATGAGAGTTCACAGGGAATTAAGACTCAGACATTGTGAAGCATCTTGGAAAATGAAATTGCGGGCTGTAGAACTAGAACTTAACATAGATAACAAAATGCAATATTTCTTAGGGGACTAAAAGTTTTACAACTTCCCCGTACTGTTTCTTGTTCAATGATGGATATTTTCAATGTAAGTTGTAATTTGGATATACATTATGTATTGTTGAGCTTGTTGACACATATACAATTTTTTCTGTTTGTATCAACATACTATGAATATATGGATTGTAGATTTATTTGATCTGGATGGTGCTCTACATTGCCAGCATGAGGATATTTTGGACCCTTGTTGCTAGACCGTGCACTTCACAATCTTGGTTTTATTTCTTTTCTTATATTTCTCTACTTTTCATTCATATTTTTCCTCTCTTTTCCTGAGTCTGGATAAGGGTTGTGCTGGCCTCTATGATATACTAGAGATAATTACACATGTCTAGACAATATGATCATGCCAACAAACTTGCTGTGTATGTCTAGCACTGTCTTTCGTTTTACATAATAGAGACCCTCATAATTGTTCGGATCTCTTGGGGTTATGAGCATCACTTTCAGTATACATATATATTACTAAGTACACACTCTAAGATGGCCGCCATGGTCTCTTACAGATTGAGATTACACGCTGGATCCTCAGGGACATATAATTTACTTACCAAATGCAGCGCTATATTTTTACCACTACTTGTATCATTTATTGTCTCGCTTAAATTGCTATAATCTCATTCACCCATGATGTGAAAACGTTGGGTTCTTTATTATCTTTGTACTCTCAGTAAAGGTACATATTATAAGGCACTAACTACAGGATGGCCACCGTGGTTCCTTTTACATGTTGTGTTCACACGCTAGGAGCTCTGGGATATTTAACACATTTCTAATATGGCGCTTGTGGTCCACGCTACCAAGAGCACGAGGTCACTCTCCTTATGCATCACTTTGTTAGATACTATAAGTGACCCTCGCCTGAATTTTTTTTAATATTAGATGATCCCGTTGATATGAACACATAGGGTATTTGGCAACTGTTAACTTTTTATGTCATTATATGTATTTAGTTATTTAAGATATTAGCACATAATAAACTTACTAACAATCCAATTAGATTGTATACGATCATGCCTTTCAATTAAAAGCATGTCATACCTTTTAATAGTTGTGACTAGGAGACAGTATGGGTATGGAATACCATGAGCTTACGTGAGATATATATATATACTTTTTTCACAATAAGGCTATGCTCCAATACTCAAGAGTAAGCCTGACATACTCCATACCTTATGGGTTTGACCATACAATAGTTTGAATCCTAATATTCTTGGTTAAGTCTATGTGGATATTTTATAATGATACATATTAATATGTGGGGAGCGTCATTTTATATCTATATATTTTTTTGCAATTAGTCTTGATTGTGACAAATTCCGGGCCTCATAGGCCTTTCTGGAACTTCTTACAATGCCATTGGTCTACATATATCGCAGAGACCGATGGCTGTTTGTATCTGATTGACTTTTTGCTCTTAAAGATTTACTGATAGCCAGTTCCTTTCCCGTATTTTCAACGCTCCTATCTCTTGCGTTTTTATTTAGCCTCTTTCTGATTTAGGATATTCAATACCTTGACAACTGACTGGATTCGGGCACCACTATGCCACTCGTTCTGATATCCTTTATATGGATGAATACATACTCATCTACGTATCAGGTTAACTTGTTATTTGGCTCTTCTTTACTATACTTTCTCTCCGCATTGTGAGGTCTAG
The DNA here is from genome assembly GCF_964204655.1 of Triturus cristatus. Classification (NCBI taxonomy): domain Eukaryota; kingdom Metazoa; phylum Chordata; class Amphibia; order Caudata; family Salamandridae; genus Triturus; species Triturus cristatus. The sequence goes on from NC_140592.1 coordinate 1,138,793,208, forward strand.
CCCTTGTGGTGGAGGCTCCATGCCTGTTGTGGTCTATGGTACTATCCAGTGTCAAATTACAATGGCACTGGGGTTATTACACACGTGATATGTTTTCATTTTCTTTGTTTATCTGTACTAAATTTCAGTTTATATGCTGTTTAGTCTCAACTGAATGTTAACAATATATGTTTGTGAGCCGTTTACGCTTATATGTTGATATAATCTGTGTAATGACAATCCAATTTACGGTGATCTATATCTTTGGTTTTGGACTACACTATTATTCTCTACATAATTGCACCCTTTTTATATTTTTTCTTTCTTTGTATTTTTTCTTTTTCCCAGTCCTTTGCCCTTCACATTGACATTTTTCTATTGGACACCAATGGTGGGTGAAGGGCAGTGTTAGCGTTATGTACTTTGAATTGGTTTCTGATTTTCTATATTCAAATGTCCACAGCCCTGAAGAAGTTGAGGTGTTACAGACCTATTGACGAAACACGTATTGACTGAAAAGTTCTTTGCTGACTATACCACCTGCTTTATTGTTTGGAGATTGAAACGTTCTATATTGGACTATTTCTGTTTTGGAACATAGACTGGCAGTGAGAATCCTTACTAGCCCTGTGTGAAGGCTTTGGATTACACCTCCTGGGTCCAAACTGAAGAATTGGTTTAATGTGGACTATAATATCATGACTACTGGATTTAAGACTGGTTTCTTACAAATGCTTGAGTGCTCAGATTTGCTTGTTCACAACCTCACAACAAAGCCCAACCAGCACACAACTCACCAGCATCCTCAACCCCTCCATCTAGCCTGCAACTTTCCTGGACGGAGGGAAACACACAGATTTCAGATCCCTCCTAAAGAATGCCTCCGCTGACACCAGCGATCTAAAAAATTATCGCCTGACCTCCCTGCTCCCCTACCCGGCCAAAGTACATGAGAAAGCCATCAACCATCAGCTCACAAAATTCCTGGAGCAAAACCACCTACTGGACACCTAACAATCAGGATTGTGTGCCAAACACAGCACTGAGACTGCACTGATCACCACCACAGACGACATCAGAACCATGGAGAAATGGTGGCCCTGATCCTCCTCGACCTCTTCGCTGCGTTCAACCCCGTCTCCCACAACACCCTCATCAACAGACTCTACAACATAGGCAAACAGCAAGGAGCCCTCAAGTGGATCGCACACAGAGCATCCGACTGCCTCCCTTTACCTCCGCACCCAAAGACATCGTATGCAGTGTACCACAAGGATCATCCCTCAGCCCCACCCTGTTCAACATCTACAAGACCCTCCTTGGTTCAAAGACAAAATACTGCCTCATAAAATAACCTGATATTTGTAAAGCGCAAACTAATAACCCGTAAGGGTCTCAAGACTCTGGGTACAGTCACATGATACTGAGCTGATCTGTCTCTGGCGCTGGGAATTGTACCGTAAGCCCCACATTTCGGAGTAAGCCGCCCTGGCCACTGAACCCACCTCTCCTTCATACTACAAATATATTGGGACATAAATATCGAAGTCAAAAATATCATCATCCTATACTAAAAAGATATATTGTTGTCGCTAATATCGATGAAGATAATAGCTTTTTTAAAATATATATACATTTAAAATATAAATATTAAATATATTAAATAATAGCAATAACATTAAAATAAAATCTATTTGTTTATTTAATGAAATCTAACAATTATACTTGATTAAATGTTTAACTCACACATATATTATATATATATATATATATATATATATATATATATATATATCTATATATAATCTGACCCCAACTATAACGACCCAGTAACCTTTGTTTTTTTAGTATATATATAGATGTAATATTTGAGGTCATAAGCAGTGCATTGCGGGGGCGCGAGTTATAGTTAACTCAGTTAAATATAATGGCTGAATTTCTCTGGGAGTAAAATCTGACCCAAAATATAACGTCCCTGTAACCTTTGTTTTTTTAGTGAATTTCTAAATTTTTTAAATTATATTTACTGACAATAACGTCCCTGTAACCATTGTTTTTTTCTAAGGTTTTTTTAAACTAGCAGTCACGTTTGCAGAGTGGTGGAGAAAGGGGGCTGGGCCTCCAACCAGCTCTCAGGAATTCCACTGCATAGGACTTACAGGAGGTACCAGGAGAACTTCTTGGCCCCTAAGGTCCCTCAGGAGCAAAGTGGGCTTCATCCCCCAACCATTAGTGCGCCAGGAGGTGCTTTTGCAGAGTGGTAGAGAAAGGGTGGAGTGGCCCCCGAAGACCTCTTAGCAATCCCACCGTGTGGGACTTACTGGAGGTAACAGGAGGGGTAGTTGGCCCACAAGGACGTCCTTGGAAGTGACTACCCCTCCTATTACCTCCTGTAAGACCCACACAACAAGATTGCTGAGTTCTGAAAGCAGGCCACACCCCCTTTCTCCACCACTCTGCAGACGTGCCTCCTGGCACGCTCTTGGTTGGGGGATGAAGTCCCCTTCGCTGCTGGGGGGTCCTTAGCAGCCAATGAGCCTACCTGTTACCTCCAGTAATCCACACACAGTGGGATTACTGAGAGGTGGTCGCAGGCCACCCCCCTTCTCTACCAATCTGCAAACCCTGGGAAATTGCTGGAGCTGGCCCTAGAGGGAGTGGTCCCCAGGGCCATTTACGGCTCCAGGAGCGGCCCCTCTCCCTTCTTTAACATAGGCCCGGGGAGGTGTCTGTCCCTTGGGGAGTGTGGGGGGCACTGAAGCTACCCCTCACCTTGTTGTAAAACTAGCCCTGGAGAGGTGGCAGTCCCTGGGGCTGCGGGGAGGGCATGGGGCCCCCACATTTCACATACTTAGCCCTGGGGAGATTTATTTTTGTAAATATAGCCCCAGGGAGGTGGCGGTCTCCTGGGCTGTGGGTTGAGGCCTTCAAATGATAATCCCCAGGGAGGTGGCAGTCCCTGGGGCTACAGGGGCCCATGCAGGCCCACATCTCTTTTTATTATTGCCTCCAGGACCTGGCCAACCCAGGGGGCCTAAAGAAAACAAAGCGCTCTTCATTTTCTTAAAAATGTCTGTTCGATTCACAAATCCACCATAAATCCTACTGAATTATTTTGTAAAAACTGCTTTATTTGGCTTTGGGTGTCCTTGTGTGACCCCCTGAACAGGCCTAGGGGGTCAGAGTGTTTCTACCCTGCCCCATTTCTTGTTTTATCACCTTTTGCCTTCGGACTCAGTTCAAGCGAGTCCCAAGATGGCTGTCAACACTTCCTGGTTTGAAGTGTTGGCAGCCAATCAGATCTCAGGCACGAGATCAGGAGGGTTCGCGGATCCACTGCGGCCACAGTTATATATCTGAGAAATCTTTACATTTCTCAGGAACTACTGAACAGATTTACACCATTTAACAAAAAGAGTGCTTTCCTAACCAGGAGCTATCTTTTTGCCAAATTTGGTGTAATCCCGTTCAGCAGTTGAGGCTGATGCTCGTGTCTAACGTTTCCTATGGAAATTAACATGGAGAAAACACATTTTGGGACCCTCCCGCTTGATGAGTCACCCTGAAACTTTCAACTGAGCAACTGATCTGACCGCCACATTAGTTTTGAAAATTTCGCGAAGATTCGTCAAACGACGCCAAAGATATCGGCAAAAGATAAAACGCTTTTCCTATAGAAACAAGGTTGGCGACCGCCAGTACGTAATATATATATATATTTTTTTTTTTCACGGAAAAAAACTAAGGTTAGAGGGACGTTATAGTTAGTCTGACATTTCACTCGCACAAAACCATAGAAATGTAGCCGTTATAGTTAGCTGAGGTAACTATAACTCACACCCCGCAATGCACTGCTTATGACCTCACATATTACATCACTCATGACATGTTCAGTGACATCAGTGATGACATCTCAAATGACATCAGTGATGACATCATCCAGTGACTGTGAGTGTTTTATGAAAGTTTATGAGTGTGCAAAATATATACCAAGGTGTATTGGTGAATCAGTGTGTTTATGAGTGACTGTATTGAGGACTCAGTGGATGAATGGGTGAGTGACTGGTTGTGTGAATATGTGTATTTGTCTGCCAGTTAATGTCTAAGTGGGTGTATGAGTGTGTTAGTGGGTACGTGAATGGCTATATGGGTGATTGAAAGTTTGCCTGACTACATCTATTGTTGTCTGGGTATCTGTGTTTAAGGGTGAGGAGGTGTGTGACTGCCTGTATGGATCAGAGAGTTGGTGAATCAGTGGCTGTAAGTGGTACTGTTTTGTGTGTGTAAAGTTGTATGAGTTAGTGAGTGTCTATATGGCTATATCGGTGACTGAGTGCATGTGTCAGTCAGTATGGGTGAGTAACTGAGTATGTGAAAGGCAGTATATGTGAGAGATGGTGCATGTAAGTGACTGCATGCGTGAGTGAGTGAGTGAATGTGAGAGTGGCTATATAGATGAGTGCATGCTTCTCTCAGTGACTGTATAGCTGAGTGAATATGCGTCACTATTTGTATGAGTTGTGTGGGAGTGGCAGTGGGTGTATAAAAGATTCTATAGTGATGTGAGTGGGTGCATCAAAGATGCTGTAGATGATGTCATCACTGATCTCATCAGTGATGTAATTTGAGATGTCATCAGTGATGTAACTGACCATGTCATGAGTGATGTAATATATGGGTCATAAGTAAGCCTGGGCAAAGCACTACGCTACGCTCGCGTAGTTTGCGAAGTTCGCGCTACTTCGCACTATGCAAACTGCACGTAGCACAGTGCGAACACGCGTAGCGTAGTGTTGCGGTCATTTTTTGCTTGCTCGCGGTCCTCAACGTCAAGTTGGCGACCGCGAGCAAGCAAAATGACATCCCGGTGAGACTTTTTCCTTGTTCGCGATCAGCAACATCAAGTTGGCGATCGCGAGCATGGAAAATAAACCTCCCGGCGAGATTCCCAACGCGAGGAGGTCAGTTTTCTCATTGCGAGTGGTCGCGTATGCTCGCGACCGCTCACGATGAGAAACTACCAGTTCGCGTTGAGAAAGCTGCCGCTCGAGTAAAAATCTACTCGAGCAGCGGAAAACTACAGCTCGCACTGTGCAAGATGCCATTTTCAATGACTGCACAGTGCCGGTTGCTTGTCCGCACTGTGCAATCATTGAAAACGACATCTGGCACAGTGCGAACTGCACTTTGCGTAGCTTCGCGAAGTGCTACTTCGCGAACTACGCCCAGGGTTAGTCATAAGCAGTGCATTGCAGAGGGTTCGAGTTATAGTTACCTCAGCTAACTATAATGGCTGAATTTCTATGGTTTTGCACGAGTGAAATGTCAGACTAACTATAACATCCCTCTAACCTTTGATTTTTTTTACATGAATATCTAAGGTTTTTTAAATGCTAATTTCTAACTATAGCATCCCTGAAACCAGTGGGTTTATTTTTAGTTAATTTCTAAGGTTTTTTAAATGCTAATTTCTAAGTATAACATCCCTGAAACCTATGTTCTTTTCAGTGAATTTCTAAGCTTTTTTTAACGAGCAGTCACGTTTGCAGAGTGGTGGAGAAAGGGTTCAAGGCATCCTACCTGCTCTCAGGAATTCCATTGCGTTGAACTTACAGGATGTACCAGGAGGGCTTCTTGGCCCCCAAAGTCCATTTGGAGTAAAGTGGACTTCATCCACAACCAGTAGTGCGCCAGGAGGCGCGTTTGCAGATTGGTGGACAAAGGGGGCATGGCCTCCGAAGACCTCTCAGCAATCCTGCTGTGTGGGACTTACTGGAGGTATTAGGAGGGGTAGTTGGCCCCAACAGATGTCCTTGGGGGCCAACTGCCCCTCCTATTACCTCCAGTAGGTCCAACACAGCAGGATTTCCGGGGTCCAATAAGCAGGTCACGCCCCCTTTGTCCACTACTCTGCAAACATGCTTCTTGGCATGCTCTTGGTTGGGGGAGGAAGTCCTCTTCACTGCTAGGTGTGCTTAGGGGCCAACTAGCCTACCTGTTACATCCAGTAAGCCTCATGCAGCTGGATTGCTCAGAGATGGTCCGAAGGCCACACCCCCGTTCTCCACCACTTTGCAAACGCTCCTCCTGGCACATTGCTGCTTGGGTGATGAAGTCCACTTTAGTCCTGAGGTCCTCTGGACACAAGAGGACATCATTCTCCCACCAGCAGTGTGCCAAAAGGCAGGTTTGTAGAGTGTCGTAAAAAGGGGTGTGATCTTCGACCACCTCTCAGCAATCCCTCTGTGTGGGGCTTACTGGAGGTACCTAGCGGGCTAATTGGCCCTAAGGACCCTCTGCAATGACGGGGACTTCCTGCCCCAACCAAGAGCGCGCCAAGAGATGCGTTTGTAGAGCAGTGGAGAAAGGGGGCGGGAACTCCAGTGCATTGCCGGTTCCTATATATTATTTTCCATTTAGAAAAGGGGGCTGTGTGCCCCTCCTTCCCTATGTGTTTTTGGGCCCCGGGGACCCTTTCCTGAGGCCGATATATGCCCCGGGAACCCATCCCCAGGGGCTGGGCCTTTCTATGCTTTGTTTTGTATAACTAAATGGGAGGGCTCCATGCGGCCCCTCTCTGCAGGCCGATTTGGGCCCTGGAGACCCCATCCCCGGAGGCCTGGCCCATTTCTATTAAATGTTTTTTAAGGGAGGGGGCGAGCAGCCCCCCTCCCCATGCCATTTTCAAGGAGATGGCAGTCCCTGGGGCTGTGGGGGGGGGGGCAGGAGCCCCCCACGCAATTGTTTTACAGAAAAAGTCCAAGGGAGGTGGCAGTCCCTGGGGCTGGGGGGGCCTGCGTGGCCCCTGCATTTAATGAATGTCACCCTGGGTCCCACCCGGGGGCTTAAAGGAAACGAAGCGCAGGAGCCAGTGCTTCGTTTTTCATAAATTTTCTGCGGGATTTGTTGATCCAACGTGAATCCTGCTGAAAATTAAAAATAAAAAATACTTTTTTGGGCCCACAAGGTATTTTTGAGGATAGGCAAATCTGTTACCTCACACACACTAACATGCTGTTGGAGATGATAGAACATTGTCTCTACAACAATATTTTTATGTTCGATGATACAATATATAAACAAATCTTGGGCACCGCCATGGGTGCGGGCACTGCCCCCAGTTTTGCTAATCTGTTTTTGGGGCATGGGAAGAGGCAAACCAAAAAGACCATACAGTGTATCAGTCGCGGTCCATGCAGGTAACAGTGGTGAGGCCTGGTAAGGGTGGATTTTGAAGAACGGTGCTGCGATGCAGAGGTGAAATTAAATAAATAAATAATTTTCCCTCTGCATCATCCCTTGAAATCCCCCCGTGGCTTCAGTGTATCCCACAGAAGGAGAAGTGATTAAGTGGCTACGCTACATTGACAACCTGTTTATCATATAGAGGGGCAGTGAAGCCAGTGCTGTGAAATTCATATACAAACTCAACATGAACAATTATAATCACAAACTCACATGCTCCATGAGCAGGACATCTGTTGAATTCCTAAATGTCCAGATTGTCATTCAAGACAACACCATCTGCACCAAACTACAACGCAAAGCAACAGCAGGAAACAGTCTTCTCCATGCTCTCAGCAGTCATCCGGAAAATCTGATATGGAGTATCCCCTATGGAGAACTGCTTGGAGCAAGAAGAAACTGTAGCAGATATGATGCCTTTCTCACTGAACAGGCCTACATGATTGGCAGGTTTAGAAAACGTGGTTCCCCCAGTGGGCTCTTGACAAAGCAGTATCCAAAGTAAGTAAGGTCACCAGGAGTCAAACATTGGAAGAGACAAATGAGAAAGCAGAGAAAGGTATGGAGGACAGCTCCACCAAGGTAATTCTTATATACAACACCAACTCGGAAGGGATTTTTAAGATCCTCATTAAGAATTGGAATATACTGGCAAGTGACCCAACGACAGGACATAGTACACAATCTAGTCCTAGGATCACTTATAGAAAAGGACGTAGCCTGTGGGACAGCCTAGTGAAAGGAGACATCACATTCTTTGACACAACACAGTTTACAAGAGCTCTTCCCATGTCGACACTGCAAGGCGTGTCGCAACAGCTACATGAAGAAAATATATGAGACACCCAGGGCAACAAAGACAATCACTCAATTACTTACTTGCAGCTCTACTTTTGTCATTTATGTTCTGGAATGCCCCTGTGACCTTAGATACATTAAAAGCACTACCCTTATGGTTAAGAGAAGGATACTTGAGGGCAATAAAGAACAGAGACATACATTACCCCATAGCTAGGCATTTCTAACAGTATCATTTATCCAACTGTTCCATCTTGAGATATTTTGATATTGAACAGGTTCTGCAGAACCCCAAGGGTGTCATTAGGGTTCTCCAGCTAAGAAAGAGAGAATCCAGGTACATTCTGGATCTGGAGACCAAAAGCCCAGGTGGGGGGGTTGCACAATTTGGATGAGGAGCTAGGTATACACCTACATGAGAATTAATTCTTAGTTCAGTATCCCAATAGAATCTATGATTAAATGCAATTTTGGTCCGTGGATTGTGAATTTCTGTTTGATTGGAAAGATTGGTTTGATTAGATCCATGCTTTGCGAATTTACTATTCTTGACAAGCAAGTATATCAATGATTATGGTATGGTATGTTCTAATTTTGCAATTTCATTTTCAATTTTGATGTTTTTAACCTGACATTTATCGGTTTTTCTATTATAGGAGGAAAGGAAGGGGCCCACTCTTTGTTGGAGGCGTCGACAGGGGTCTCTACCTTTTTCTACAGAACCCCGTCTCCGTGGTGAAAGGTGCACAACAGATTAGACTGTTTGAACTTTTGTATGTGGGTTTTGAAATTAATAGTATGTTTATTCCACTCACGACGTATTTTGAGGTGTGGAACTATGACCAGTTGGTGTAAACAGACAACTTGTACTTGGAAATTCTAACATAGCAGGAGTATATATATGGCAACTTGGCGCCTAAAAAATTGTATGCTGACTGTTGAAACGTGTTGCGTATGCATACATTTATTACCAGGAATTAATAAGTTTTGTTATTTTATCTCTCTCTCCTCTTTTAAGCCACTTGGCATGTACAGTACAAACTTCATAAAAACGGATCCCTATTAATGAAGTACTGTTAAGCCACTCGGCATCCAATTATACAAATGTACATTTGGTTTGTTAGTGTTAGACTGGGATTTTCCAGTGGGTTTATCCCCAGACTTTTTGCTTTTTGGACCTCCTGTTTTGACTCTGTTATGGTTGGATTTATGACTCTGGGCACTTTATCACTGCTGATCAGTGCTAAAGTGCATGTGCTCTCCCCGTAAATTGTGAATATGGATTGGTGTTTCCATGATTGGCTTATTTGACTTACTACTAAGTCCCTAGTAGAGTGCACTGTAAGTGCCCAGGGCTTTTAAGTCAAATACTGCAAGTGGGCTTGCCGCACTGATTGTGCCACCCACACAAGCATAGTATAATACTGCCAATTTTGTGTTTTACTATTGAAATGCTATCTCTCCCATAGGATAGAATAGTAGTTTATTTATAGCATCTTACAAATATAACTTCCCATTGGGACAAGATGGGAAAATGGAGTTTAGTATGCCTGAACCCAGAATGCAAAGATGCATCTTTTAATAGGATGATTTTTATATTCTGGGTTTGAAACTACCACTTTTAGAAAGTAGGTATTTTCTTGCTTAGCCATCCAGTGTGCCTCTGCTAGGTTTGTGTAATGACTGTCTGGCTTTATAGTGGCAAGGACTGGGGATGTGCATTCTGGTCAGACAGCCACTTGAGGGGTGAGGTGTGTCCTGCCTTTCCAGGGTAAGTCAGGGCTGGGCTGCATTCAGAGTAGGGGGAGAAGATTTATTTCACACCTGAATGGGCCTGGTCTACCTTGGACAATGTAGATAGATAGATAGATAGATAGATAGATAGATAGATAGATAGATAGATAGATAGATAGATAGATAGATAGATAGATAGATAGATAGATAGATAGATAGATAGATAGATAGATAGATAGATAGATAGATAGATAGATAGATAGATAGATAGATATCCAGATATATACCTAATAACATAAAAAATTTAAAAACATGCCATTTTAATTATACATAAAAAAATAAATACCATAAAAAAATCCAATTTACTGAAAATATTTAACACATTTAAAAACAATAATTATAAAGCTTAGAATTTTAGATAAACAAAAACATAAGAATATTAATTATAACAATATAAAATAAATTATAAAATGTCACATTTAATACATATACTGGTCCCACTAAAATTTATACAAAACTAGGCAAAGTGTTGGATTAAGAAGGAATACAATTTACTACTCCCACTTCACACAACGCAACTATAGTAAAACTGTTACATTACACAGAGGTCAAATTTACTATTGCCTCTCGATTTAGTGTAACAGTAGGGTAATTCTTACATTGCCGAGGGATACATTTTACTATTTCCACTACAATCAGTGCAACAGTAGGAAAAGTGTTGGATTGCGAGGGGTGAAATATACTATTCCTACTCCAGCAAGTGCAACAGTAGGGAAAGTGTTGGATTGCTGGGGGGGGGGAAGTCAAATTTACAATTCCCACTCCATTCCATGCAACAGCAGGGGAAGTATTGGATTGCGAAGGGGTGACATTTACTATTCCCACTCCAGTCAGAGCAACACAGTAGGGAAAGTATTGGATTGCGGGGGGGAGGTAAAATTTACTATTCCCACTCCATTCAGTGCAACAGCAGGGAAAGTATTGGATTGCGGAGGGATGACATTTACTATTGCCACTCAAGTCAGTGCAACAGCAGGGAAAGTGTTGGGTTGCGGAGGGGTAAAACTTACTATTTCCATTCCAGTCAGTGCAACAGTAGGGAAACTGTTGGATTGTGGAGGGGTACAATTTACTATACCTACTCCGGTCAGTGAGACATTAAAAAAAAAGAATTGACTTCATCATAGTAAAATATTTTCGAATACATAGTACAAAATTTAAAAAAGAAATGTTACAAAAAAGAAAGATATATATTTTTTTTTCCTTCAAGAAATACATATTACATTATTAAAGACATATCATAAATTGCAACAAATAATATTATAATTTAAATACTAAACTACATTCCAAAAATAATAACAACTAATAAATACAATATTATTTACATTTAAAAAAAAAAAACACAGTTAACACATACAGTAATAAATATATATAATTCAAATAAATAATGACCTATTTTTTAATTTATTACTTAAGTAGTTTTCTAACCTACACTTCAAAAAAGGGCACAAAACATATCTAAAATTCTTTATTAAAATAATATTAAGTACACATGTTAAATAATTTAATATTAATTAAAATGTTAATAACAATAATTTATTGCTAAAATAATTGTAGTTAATTGCCACCCTACCCTTTATCTTTATCCATAAAAATAAATCAACACACACCAAATATATAAAAAACTTGACATAATTATTTTTCATTTAAAGAATTAATATTATTTGAAAATTAAATATTAACAAAAAATGTATTGTTAAGTGATGTTTAATTTAGTTCCATTTCACTCTTACAAAACCCGCAACTTGCTCCTAAAATTTTACATAACAAACCATTGTTTACACAAATAACATCATTAATTGCTAATTAACTAATTAATATCAATTACAAATGAATTATTACTTAATTAAAATTAATTTACTTCCCAACCTATTCCCCTGCAAAAACCAAAACCCACACATAAAATGTAATTTAAAAAAATTCATTGCACAATTAACATAATTAATGAGCAATTAAATATTTATTATTCATTGCAAATACATTTTATATTAATTATAATTAATTTACTTCCCACCCTGTGCCACTATAAACTCCACATCTCACACCTAAAATGTAACTTTAAAAAATGTATTGTACAATTAACATAATAAATTATCAATTAAATATTTAATATTAATTAAAATATATATATATTTTTTTTTAGTTAAATAATTTTTATTGAAGATAAGAAAGCACAGGATTACAAGTATGGATTAAGCCAATAAAGAACATAAGTATAAGCATACAGGCAAATATAGATAGTGACTATACACTAAGCGAATTATACATAAAAAGGTTACATACTATATGAACAAAGATATTTAATGTTGCTAAAAACAAGAGGCAATAACAAGAATTATTATACTACAATAGGACATAAAGATCCTGAGTATATAATGAGAATGAATAAAATATTTAAATAGGAGGTTAATTTTTTATTAAAAAGGGGAAAAGAAAAAGAAAACAAAAGAAAAGAAAGAAGAGAATAAGAAGAGAAAGAGAGGAAAAGGGGAAGAAAGGAAGAAGATTATGTTGTTGATGACAGAAAAGACGTAAAGGGAAGCCATAGTAAGTCAGATTTGATTTGTAGATGAATGGAAGGTTGAGGAATAGAGGCGATTCTATGTTCATCACATATATAGTTCCACCAATGTAAAAAGGATAATTTAGAGTTGTCTTTCCAGCAAGTTAGTATAACTTTAAAGGCCACAGCAAGAAATAAATCCAGTAATGGTGAAATAGGAATCACTATATCAAAAGCTGGCGACAAAGTGCCTAAAAATACATTTTGAATATTAAGTTGTAATTTATGAGAAAAAATCAAAGCACATTTTGACCAAATAGCATCCCAGAAAGCAAAAACCTTAGGACAATAAAATAATAGATGCAATAAAGAACCTTCAGCATTAAGGCAAGACCAACAAGATGCTGTGACAGAATGATTGAATTTATGTAACAAAAGGGGAGTAATGACAACTCTGTTATAAATAAAAAATAGGGTTGTGTGAGATTAGCAGCCTTAGATGTCTTAAATAGTTTCAGCCAAAACTTATCCCATTGTGATATTGATAGAGTCAAAGAGAGGTCCTGTTCCCATTCCAATTCAACCTTAGACTTATTCCGTGTGACAATAGGGGTAGATAAAGATTTATAGATGAAAGAGGCAGTAGGAATACTATCATTAGAAATTTGATATAAAGAAGTGTCAGGAAGAAAGGAAGTAGGAGTTGGTAGAGAGAGGAATGTCTGAATACACCCCTGTAGAATTGGAGCTAAAGTATCATATTGCTGAATACAGGAATCAGGCAATTGAAAAGATTCTTGCAACTGATGGAAAGAAAGAATTACATTGTTGGCAAACATTTGATGTACATAAAAAAGACCCTTCTCTTTCCATTGTTTGTAGTAAAACGATTTGTGGCGAAATTTGATGTATTTGTTAAACCAGAGTGATGACGCTAGAAAGGATTGGTAGTTGTTGAGTGTCTTAAAGAAAAGTGTATGCAACAAAACTTGAGAATGTTTCAAAATAGGATACTTGGAAATAAAAGTACAGTTAGTCATGTGAACAACATCTCGTATTGAAAAATCATTTAACAGTGAGCTTTCAACATTAACCCATGGAGGCTTAGGTAGATCCTGATAATCCTTAGACAAAGCAAAAAATTGACGAATCAAAAATGCATTATGGTATAAATTAAAATCAGGGAATCTTACCCTTCCCTCACTCTTAGGTCGACTCAGTTTAGACAAGGCAATACGTGCATGTTTGTTATTCCATAGAAACTTGGTGCATATCGAGTTAATTTGAGAGAAATAATGTCTAGGAATTTTAAATGGTAGCATAGACAATATAAATAGAATCTGGGGGACAATCATCATTTTAATTGTATCAAGTCTGCCCCACCAAGAGAGAAACAGAGGGGACCAAAGATTTAACAAATTAGTAATTTTAAGTTTTAAGGTAGAAAAATTATGAGATAATGTATCACGAATGTTGGGGGAGAACCAGATGCCGAGATATTTAATTTTTGGGGAACACCATGTAAAATTAGACAGATCAAACATATATCTATAACATGAAGGATTTAAAGGTAAAACCTCAGTCTTAGAGAAGTTTAATTTGTAACCTGAAACTTTAGCGAAGGATGAGATTTCCTGCAAAAAGGGGGGTAATGAAGATACAGGATTGGACATATAAACAAGAACATCATCAGCATATGCAGACAGCTTAATTTGTGTAGACTTAATTATTCCTAATACGTTCCAGAAATGGCTCTAAACACAGCAGGAACAGTAATGGAGAAAGAGGGCAGCCCTGACGTGTACCTCTTTGAAGGGAGAAATAGGGGGAAAAGAGACCATTGACAAAAATACAAGCTTTAGGATTAGTATATAACAATTTAACATAAGAAATAAACTTCGGGCCGAAACCAAACCATTGTAATGTATGAATCAAGAATTCCCAATTAACACGGTCAAAGGCTTTTTCTGCATCCAAGGATACAGCAGCTAGTGGGGAAGGATATTTTTTACTAAGGGCAAGAATATTGGAAAACATCCTGGCATTATCAGAGGCCAAACGACCTTTAACAAAACCAACTTGGTCTGGATTAATGAGTATAGGGATAATTTTCTCTAATCGAGACGCCAATATTTTTGCAAACATTTTACAATCATAATTAATTAGTGAAATAGGACGAAAATGTTTGCAATAGGATGGATCTTTATCTGGTTTGGGGATTACAACGATAAGGGCTTCCAAAAAAGAGCCACATGCCAGGGAATTGGAGATAAAAGAATTAAAAAGTTCTAATAATTTGGGAGCAAAAATTGAGGAGAAAGCAGAAATTAATTCAATTGAAAAGCCATCGGGGCCAGGAGCCTTTGCTTTCTTCAAAGATTTAAGAGCATCATTTAATTCTTGTAGGGAAATATCTTCTTCCAGGGGTTGGCAATTGTCTTGGGAGGTTTTGGGCTTGGGGATATCACGGAAAAAAGAAACAAAATCTTCTTTAGAGGGTTTGGTAGTTTCGGTATACAGGAGATTGTAATATGATTGAAATGTGGCAATAATATCAGGATCAGACGAGAGGAGTGCATCATCCGATTCTGAATGAATGGGACCAATAACTTTACGTTCTGATTTAATTTTTTAGATAATTTGCAAGTAATATCCCGGCTTTGTTTTGGCCTCCATGATATTTCGACTTAATCTTAAGGAGAGTATTACAGGCATCCTTGGTGATAATCTTATTCAAGGTGGATTTAGCTTCTATTAATTCTTGCAACGATGAAGAAGATTTGGAAGAAAAATAATTATGTTCTAGCAATTTTATATGGGTTAAGGTTTCTTTATATTTGGTATGCAGCAATTTTTTCTTCTTTGAGGAATAGGCAATAGTGAAGGCTCTAAAAGATGCTTTAAAAGCATCCCAATTGTTGTGTAAGGAGGTGTCTAAGGAATTATTAAAAGAGAAGAATTCCTTGATAAAGGAGGTCGCTTCTAGAATAAAAGTACGATCTGACAAAAGGAAATTATTGAAACGCCATCTGCACTGTTTACAAGTGGTGAGGGATAAATCAATACGGGTGGAGACAGGGGCATGGTCAGATATAAAGATGGACCCAATGTCAGAAGACAAGAGACAAGGTAACAATGATTTGGAGACAAGTATATAATCAATTCGAGATCTAGTATGGTGTACAGGTGAAATTTTTTTTAATTCTGAGGTATCAGGGTTACACGTTTTCCACGAATCAAATAGAGGGCGAGAGGAGATGGCAGTTTGAAATGATTTGTGGGATTTGTCAGGTTTGAACTTGCACTTGGATTGTCTATCAGTGAACGGGTCTAACCAATTATTGAAGTCACCACCAACCACAATATTAGAATTGGAAATGGACAGAAGTTTCAGTTTTACAGAATGCCAAAATTCCAAGTCTGGTTTAACAGGACCATAAAGATTGAAAAAAACTATTTGCTTCTTACTTATAATAACCTCAGCCAATACCCAACGACCATTTTGATCACAGTCAGTCGACAAAATTTGAACATTAATAGATTTATGAAATAAAATAGCAACACCACCATGTCGATCCGTAGCAGGAGAGAAAACAATCTGGTTAACCCATTGACGTTTAAGTTTAAGAGATTCTTTGTCATTGCAATGGGTTTCCTGTAAAAAAGCAACCTGTGTGTTAAGTTTAGCAAGATGAGACAATACCTTCTGACGCTTGACCGGGTGACCCAGACCACGAACATTCCACGAAACGACATTAAGCATACCTCTGGATGAAGTAGAACGTACGAACATGGGACCACATGACTGCAGGAGTGACAAAAAAAGAGAAAGAAAGACAATTTTCAATAGATAAAGCGAAGGACAAAATCTTGGGAAAACACCAAAACATGGAAACAGGCTAAAAAATAAGGAAGAGAGAGGAAAGGAGAAATAGAAACAAATAAAAGGGGGAGAAAAGTACATCAAGAGAGAGAGATAGAAGAAAGTAAACAGATCAAGGAAGAACATCCAGATCTGAAAAAAGAGAGAAGGTCTAAGAACGAGGAGCATAGTGACACCGAAGAACGCGGACCATCGTGAGAGCAGATGTAGAGAACAATGAAATGTACGAGAACCTCACGAGTATAAAGAAAACAGAAAATCAAGAAAGGAAAACAGGCAGATCAATATAACAATAAAAAAGAAAAAACAATCCAGCAAGAGGAAGGAAATCAAGAGCTAGTGTCCATGCCATGTGCAGAGAAATTGTGAAGAAAAAGTTTGAGTTTTTCCGGATCCTCAAAGGTGCGTGTGCGACCTTCATGTGTGGTTTTGCACAGACAGGGATGAAGAATTCCATATTGAATATTGAGCTGCCACATCTGAGGTCGAAGAGAAAGAAATTCTTTGCGTCTGGCATTGGTAGCATTAGAAATATCTTGAGATATGAAAATGATATGGCCAGACCAGATAAGACGGCGTTTGATTCTAACAGCTTTCAAGACTTGCATAAGATCGGTGAACTCCAAGAAAAGCATTATAATTCCACGCAGTCTGTTAGCAGAAGGTTGAAGCAGACTCAACCGGTGTGCTCTTTGTATGTTAAGAGGATTTGATGTAGATTGAAGGTCTAGAAGCTCTGGAAGGAATTTCTTTAGGAATGATACTAGGTCAGCCCCTTCAACATTTTCCGGCAGGCCAAAAAGGCGAAGGTTATTTCTGCGATTACGTTTTTCAAGATCCTCTGTGTGGAGTTTTAGTTTAAGAACTTCTTGTTCAAGTAAAGGGATCTTTGTAGAGAAATCTTGTAAATCGCTGACCCGTTGTTCAAGGTCTAGTACCTTACTTTCCACAACAATCCATCTTTCGTCAATTTGTTTAAGTTTATCATTGGTAGCGGACATGAATGGCTGGAGGCCATGAACCTCATCTAAGATGGAATCCAGGACTGGATTTTGTGAAGATAAAATCGGTGAAGGCGGGTCGTTTTTGTGCCTTTTCGGTTTTGTACCAGAGATCGAGGATCTGGGTGCATGGGGATCGTTGGCCATCCTTGAACAGTAGAGAATCAGAGACACAGTAATCCAAAAGCAACAAAAGACTTGACGTCACTTTAATGCGGGACAGTAGTAAACCCACAAAAGCAGGAACACAGCCAGAAATCAAGGCTTGGAACCCTGATATGGTATATTATATCCCAGAGCTATTAATCCGGTGGACACTGGGACACAGTTCACCGAGACCCCACCGCGACTGAACGTGGCACAACGATGTCGGTCAAAAAATACCTCACAAAATCAGTAAAAAGTTGAGGAGACCATGAATGGTAGAGGAAATTTACGCCATAGAAAACATGAGAGGAAAAACTCACATACTGACTTAGAGGTAAAGTCCATGAAAAACCAATGCAGCAGCAGTAGATATGAAAAGTCAGCAGAAAATATAAGCTATTAATGCCCTTGAGGAGCTTCAGACCACGTGTAGATTCGTTGGATACATAAAAAACCTCAACTCCATAGCCATTCAGGTAAAAGCACAGTTAGAAAGGTGAAACAAAAAAAAAAACAAGCACCGCAAAAATGCGATACAAAATGGCGGCCGCTCGCATCTCCGAGGGAGAAAACAGCCGCTACGGTGAAAAACCGTTTAAATCGGTGAAACGGGAGAAGAAAAGCGGCAAAAAAGACTCACTGCGGTGTCCGCATCACATGGCAGTCACCCTTTCCATAAAAAAGTGAGTGTGAGGTTCCATAGTCGCGTCCGAGATCCGCGACGGAACGGAGCTCACAGAAAGTCCGCCATTACACCTCGGCGTTCAAGCCACGCCCCTAATTAAAATATTATTAATTATAATTGTATGACTTTCCACCATGTACCCCTATAAACTCACAACCCACTCCTAAATTCTAACTTGGAAAAATGAATTTACACAATTAGCATATTTCAAAAACAATTAAATAATTAATATTAATTGAAAACTAATTATAATTCAATTACTTCCCAACCGGTACTCCTATTAACCCACAACCCACTACAGTACTAAAAATCACAAAAATGTATTACATTTACTTGAATAACTAAAAAAATGTAACAACTATATTAAAAAACATAATCAGTAATTATACGAAAAATGCACAAAATATACATTTAAATTATATACTAAAATACATAACAATAATTAAAAAATAATAATATTTACAACTATGGGCCTCATTACGATGTCGGTCGGTAAGCAAACCGACTGACATCTTGTTGGAGTTGGGTTGTGACCAACAAGCGTTCGGCTAGTCCGCATGACCGATTACAATGCTTCTGAACACAGTTCGGAAAGTCTCCCTTTGACTTCAAAGGGAGCCTGTGCTCCGACTGACAACAGGAGCTCCCATTGAAAAACGGGGTGGTTGTGGAAAACTTTGCACTCTGTGGCGGGCATCCCATGGTGCGTGCACACTGTGTATATTTTGACAAGGGGGTTCCTTGGGTACCCCCACGGCCTCCAACTGGAGGTCTCAGGATGAAGGGGGGCCTGCTACCGGCCCCCAATGTCAGTTTCTGACACCCTTTCGTGTCGGACAGATCTAGTCAGAAAGGCTGTCCGAATCCAACATCGTAATAAGTCGGTCGGAAACGCAGTCCGTAGATCTGCACGATTTGGCTTCAAACAACTCGGAGCCAATTCGGACAGATCGAACGGTTTACTTTCCGACCTAGAACATCATAATCGGTTGGTCGAAAATGTATTCGACCGAGTCGAAAACATAGGTTCCAACACATTTTAGGGGAATCCGACTGCAGTTTGGAGGCTTTTTGACCAAAATCGTAATGAGGCCCTATATTTTCAAAATCAATAATAGTTACCTTTAATTGATACTCTTGGCAACGATATTCTTGCATATCAGAATATTTTGGACACAATATTTTGGTAGCACAATATTTTTGTTTTAATATTTTGTCTGGATACCACCCCCCTCACTAATAACGGGGGAATTTCACTGGTTTTGTACGAGTGAAATGTCCAACTAACTATAACGCCCCTGAAACCTATGGTTTTTTCAGTGAATTTCTAAGATTTTTTGAATGCTAACTTCTAACTATAACGTGCCTGAAACCTCTGTTTTTTTCAGTGAATATATATATATATATATATATATATTCAATGAAAAAACCAAAGGTTTCACACATGTTATAGTTAGCTGGACATTTCACTCGTAAAAAACCAATGAAATTCCCCCGTTATAGTTAGTTCAGCTAACTATAACTCATGCGCCCGCAATGCACTACTGATGACGTCACATATTACATCACTCATGACATGGTCAGTGACATCACTCATGACATCACTGATGACATCTCAAATGACATCACTGATGACATCATCCAGTGAATGTGTGTTTTTCTGAAAATTAAATATGTTTTAATATATGTATATCTCAAGGTCGATGGAAGAATAAATGAGTATATAAGTGTCTAAATTGATGATTTGTTTCTGAAAAATTGATTGTATAACTGACTGATTAAGTGTATCTTTTTGAATACATGGCTTAGTGAGTAATGTTTAAATGTGTAAATACCTGTATCAGTCTCTCACTTTGTATATAAGTGGCTGCATGGGTTGGTGAGTAGCTACATGAGTGTCTATATAGGTTAATAGTTGGTTTTTTGAGTATCAGTATGAGTGTCTGAGTGTCTTCATGGTGCGGTGGGGGGTATTACGTAGTGCATAGATGCATGAATGAGTGACTCACTGTTTGTATGTGTTGAAGACAGCATGTGTGCAGGACTGTATGGGTGGATGAGTGTGTGCATGGGTGTGTTAGTGAGTGAATGACTGTCTCAATAGTGTCTTCATAAGTAACTACATATGTTTAAACTAGTATATGTGACTATTGTTGTTTATAAGTGAGTATATGTGAGAGTGAGAGATTGGAAGAGTTCCTGTATGAATAAGTATGTGTTTCTATAAGTGATTGTTAAAAAGACTAAGTATGTGTAAGTTTCTGTAAAAGTAAGTGTGCTGGTGTGTGTATAACTGTATATGCAAGTAAATGGATGTTTGATTCTTTATTAGCATGAGTGACTATGTGTGTGAGTAACTCTATGGACGAGTGGGATTGTGTTACAGGATGTTTAGGTGTATGAGTACATATGATGTGTGAGTACATGTATGAGTGACTGTATAGGATTGTTGGTGGATGAGTGGATGTGTATGTGGATCTTAGAATTACTGAATAGGTTGTTGTAACTGTTATTGGTATGTCCATTGTTTTGAAAATTTTAGTGTCTATTTTTGAATGTTTGTATCAAAGGTTATATTAGGGTGAGAGGAGGTCTACCACTCTGTCACAAGGATAATGTCATCAGTGATGTCATTTGAGATGTCATCAGTGATGTCATGAGTGATGTCACTGACCATGTCATGAGTGATGTAATATGTGACGTCATCAGTAGTGCATTGCGGGCGCGCGAGTTATAGTTAGCTGAACTAACTATAACGGGGGAATTTCATTGGTTTTTTACGAGTGAAATGTCCAGCTAACTATAACATGTGTGAAACCTTTGGTTTTTTAATTGAATTTCTAAGGTTTTTTAAATGCTAATTCCTAACTATAACGTGTGTGAAACCCATGGTTTTTTCAGTGAATTTCAAAGGTTTTTTAAATGCTAATTCCTAACTATAACGTGTGTGAAACCCATGGTTTTTTCAGTGAATTTCAAAGGTTTTTTAAATGCAAATTTTTTTTTTTTTCTTCTATTTTTTTTTACATATTTTTATTTTAATTTTCTATCCTTTTTTAAAGACTATGGTTAAATTTGTAAAATTCTATAATATGTTTTTTTTAATATATTTTATAAAATAAACAGGTAAAATTTATTAGCAATACATTTTTTATTTTTTTTTTTATTTTTTTTTTAGTACGCGTACCGTAAGCTTACGGTAAGCGTACGTTTACGCAATGTCCGTAATTTATCTACGCTGTTTGCGTATAGTTACGCAATTTGCGTAGCCGCGCGTACTCCGCGTGGGGCTCGTACGCGTGTACGCTACACGCGCACGTTACGCGGAAGTGTCGGGGAGTGACTGTTATGCGCATGCGCGCAAGCGCGTGTCTTTTTTACGCGCATGCGTACTTTTGCCGTAAGCGCACCGTAAGCGTACCGTAAGCGTACGGTAGGTCATGTGATCATGAAACACAACTTTTGATTGGTTGAAACTACTTTCAGTTCTAGAACTCTCCTACACCACACCCATTCCCCTCATTTCTGCTTGTGATCCCTTAGGAGAAGGAGCTGGGTTGTCTTTGTGATACGATGGCAGAACAGCAGAGCTCTTCTGAGAGTGAGGCTAGCAGCACTACCTTGAGGCAGAGAGCGAGGAAACAAAAGACCTCTTACGTATGGGATTATTTTACTTTTCCAGAAGGCCAGCAAAAGGTAAATGCACCCTTAGTGACTTGCAAGCTGTGTAAGCGTGTACTTTCAAGAGGTAATCCTGACAGGAAGTATTCCTTTGGGAATCACACCATGATGAGACACCTTAAGGATGTACACAGAAGGACACATGCTCGACTTACTGAAGGTAACCCTTCAGTAAATCAACCAAGCACATCCACAGCAGCTCAGCCTGGACCATCATCTGCAGAGCCGACTCCTTCTTCTGCAGGTCAGGTGAGCCCTTCATCTGTGGGGGGAGCATCTCCTTTTTCTGGTCCTCTGGAAATTAATCCTCGGTTTGCGAGGGTTGAAGTACGGTGCGCCCATTGTCACGATCTAATTACTTATAGGGAGACCAGTGTTTCCCTAGTGAACAGTAAAATAGATCAGCACACTTGTCGTACCGTCTAATATTCCCAATCTTTCTTTCCTCTGTCCCTGCATGAACACAACGGCTCTTTTAAGAGCCAACCTTACCTTTCATCTATTTTTTATATATTCTTTTAAAAACTTTTTTTTTTTTTTTACCGTACGCGTAATTTTTTTTTTTTTTTTAAAAAACACTAAAAATCAATTATCACATTACAAGGTCCTTGAGAGACTACAATTAAAAACTGCAAATGTGATTGTAGAGAAGTGGAAAAAAGGGACCATGACATTATTGACTTACCATACCCACTCAAAAAAAGATTTATTCATTTAATTTATTTTTAATTGCTTTTAAAATGGTTATAGTTTTCGAAAATTTTCTATCTCAATCTGAAAAAAAAGAAAAAAGTATTAATATTTAATAAAACATTTAATAATACAGTACACATATTTACATATTTTTCAAAAAATATTTTTGCCTTTTTTTTGCTGTTTTCAGAAAATATTGCATTTCACTATAAATTGTGAAAGCAATTGCATTCATCATTTAACAGCAGGCAAAAAAAAATTAACAATCTCAAAGATTGTTTTTAAAAAAGCCCAGAATCTCTTTTTTCATAAACATAACTTTAAAGAAATGCATAATATTCTAAAAAAATATCATCTAATATCTATACTTATTTCTTTAAAATACCGTCTGATATTTTTGTTTCAGAAGTATAATCACAATAATATATGTCAAATAACTCCACAATACATCTGGTTCCATTTCCTTTAGGCCAAATAGTAATTTTAAAATTCTTTTTTTGTTTAATTTCCAATGGTAATCCAATAAAAAACAAAAGTTTAAATTGTACAGATGTCACCGTTTCTCTGTAACATTTTGGTTTCCGAAAGATTAATTAATAATTAAATAAGTCCACAATAGAATTGTTTACTTTTCCGCATGGCCAAATAGTAATTTTAAAAATCTTTTTTGAAAAAATTTCCAATGGCAATCCAATAACATTCCAAAATTTAAATTGTGCAGATGTTACCGATTTTTTCTAAATTTTTGGTTTTCCAAAGTTTCCTTAAAAAAATTGAAAAATTCCACATTACAATTGGTTACCTTTCCATTAGGCCAAATGATAATTTGTTAAATCTTTTTATTTGTAAATTCCAAATGGTAATCCAATAAAATGGTAAAATTGTTTTCTCCAGATGTTGTCAAATCTCTCTAAAATTTAGGTTTCAGGAAGATTAGATAGGAATTTGCTAAATCAAAAGGCAAACGTTGCTTAAAAATCAATTGGGAATCATGACACAGTGTCCAGCCTTTTTCACATTTAAGATAAACTGTGTAATGACCAGAAGTTACAGTAGGTCCATCATGGAAAATTATTGCAACTGTTACAAAAGTTTTTCCTGAAATTGATAATTGCTGTCCTGTAAACTTCTTTATTAAAGTATCCAATTTTGAACCATCAGCTCTACATCGTTGCATCATTAAAATTACATACTGTCTGTATTCCTTTAAAATTAATGTTGAAAACATGTCAGATTTACACTTACTGCATTGCATGCTATGATTAGCATCTTTAACTAATTTAGCAAAAGTGACTGTTTTACTCTCTGGCAATGTTAAATAAATAAACCTTTCAGAATCAACATTAGAGCCACATATATTATAACAGTTTTCACAACTATGTTCCCATTTATAAGAGAGACCAAATACATTTTCAATGTTAACCCCTTCTTCTTCCAGTACCTGAAGAAAATAAATCAAGAATTCCTGTGCGTCTTGCTGTACATTTTGAGAAAACTGTGTTCGTCCTGAACATACATCTAAAACTTTTCTAATTTCAGTAGCACTTTCTATTTGAGTTTTATCATTACTCAGCTTTTCAAAAAGGAGACTCAGCACAGTACAGAATCTTTTTCCCTGATTTACTATTATCTGCTCTTGCAAACTTTCCAGATAAAATGCAACATTCAGCACTACATTAGCGTAGCAGTTGGCACCAGAGCTATTTTCAAAATAACATCCTACAACCTGTTCTTCATTTTCCTTATTCTTTTTGCTTGCAATTACATCACTCCTCTTTTTTTTCCTCCTCTCTACATCTTCATTACAGATATTCTCATTTCTCCTTTTACGAGAAACTACACGTTTCTCCAACACAGGATACTGACCTAAATGAGGAGCATAGCTTCTTCTTAATCTATTATACTCCTTTACACAGTTTGTATCAGCACTAACTTTTGAATCATCAAAGTCTATCATGAACAAACCTGATAATGTTTTCACTCGTGACAAAGCAACATATGCCATACCTTCTTTGAACACAGTTGAACCAATGTTCACAAATGCACAATCTACAGTCAATCCTTGAGACTTGTGAATAGTTACAGCATATGCTAGAGAAAACGGAAACTGCTTCCTACGTACATATAAGTCTTTCACAAGCATGAAACGAACTGTACAACGACAAATATCTTTAACTTCTTCTATCTGATCAAATTTTATTTTTAAACATTCAATTCCATCTTTTTTCTGATAATTAATAAAACCCACAACTCTTCCCATAGCTCCATTAACTAAACCTTTTTCAACATCCAAATTTCTCCTTAAAAATACTCTACAGTTCATGCAAACATATAGATTTTTTTCTAATCCAGCTGTTTTGGAAATCTTCTTCTCTAGTGAATCCAATTTATTTTTCAGTGTGCCTGTTAATGTGACAGTAATTCTTCCATCCTCAATTTTGTCCACTGCTTCCAATTTCCTGATATCTTCCTTTTCCAATTTCAAAAGCTCCTCATTGAATATTAAGCATTCACGTAGAGTTGGCATTAAGCAGATGACACTTTTGTTTTCTGCAATGTTCTTGTATATCTTCTCTGCAACTATTTCTTCCTTTGGAAATAAATTATGTAGCAGCCGAGTCTGTAATGCTTTTTTGCCAGCTTCTGTGAGTAGTCCAATCCTGATATCTTTCAGAATACTTCCATATTCTTCATCGTTTGCTTGCCTCATATTAGTTGTAAGTTCCTTGTACTCAAAGAAGGACCAAATATTTGTATTACCTATGCTTCCCAATGACTTCTTCGTGTCTTCATGTGTCACAGTATTAAACACTGGTTGTCCTTTAACTGGAGTAAGTTGCAAAAGATCTCCAAAAACTATGACGTGTTTTCCTCCAAATAACACGTCATAGTCTGACTTCAGAATTTGCTGCATTCTTAAATGCACAAAGGCAAGCATTAAGTTCGATACCATGCTCACCTCATCAATAATGAGAACTTGCATCTTCTTCAATACTCTTGAAACTTCCAAGCATGCTTCTCCAGTTAGCTTGTTGTATTGTATTTTGTTCTCCTGCTCCACTGGTAACATTAGCAAACGATGTAAAGTGATTCCTTTTATGTTATATGCTGCTAACCCAGTTGGAGCAGTAACCACACAAGACAAAGTAGAATCCGTTTTTTGCTGTAGGTAGCTTCTGATGACTTTTATTAGGAAACTTTTTCCAGTTCCAGCTTGTCCGCTTACATACATCCTGATTGGATGAAATGATGTGCATGAGCACTCTTTTTTTTCATGTAGAAATCCGTGATCAATTTTGTTTCTGATCTCTTCATAAATTTGTTGCTGCTCTTGATTCAGTTGTCTTTCCAAATTTTGTAAGTCTATAAATTCTTCTTGAGCTTGATTCATAGCTGTTTCCACTTCATTCATGGCTATTGATGCTTCATTTTCAACGATTGGTTGTCCTAGGGGATCTTGACTGAGTGTTCCTGAACTTTGGCTGTCCTGAGAACTGTCTCTAGCTATTTCTGCTGCAATTGTAGTTTCCTGTTCAATTTCTTCATTTAACATTTGCAGATAAGTTGTGAATGTTCTGCATTGTATGCTGTCTTTGCAAGCATTAAATGAATCTTCATAGCTTTGAAATTCTCCCAGTAGTTCATCCTCTCTACGCCATGGTTTAAACAGCTGTAAAAGAGCCAAGTAGTAAAATTCCTTTTTGTCAGTAGTGTCGCAACTCAGCTTCCGGTGATTTATCAAACTTCCTTTTGTTTGCTTCACCAAACATCCTTCCTCACCAATGACTTTATATTTTCCATTGTTGATGTCTTCTGCGGCTTTCCGTGAATAAATGTAGTTCTGCAGCACTTCATAGAGACACATGTTCTCCAGATGATGACTTCTCTTTGGGTAATATGTATCCAACATGTTTGATTTCAAAATATCTGTAATTTCTGGGTCATTCTCGGCCAAATATTCAATTTCTCCAACAGATTTCAGTAACCGATTTCTCATTGCTGCAAGGCCTAAACTTGCCCAAATTATTCTTCTTGATTTCGAGTAGAGACTTGCAGAAGATAACCTATCTGAACATTCGTAGGATCCAATTTCTCGATGCGATAACATCTTCAAACTGAAACTGTACAGCTTCTTACTGACAGTTTTCTCGTGAGAAATCTCTTCCCACATTTCCTTCAATTCTGTTTTTTCTGATTTCGTAATGTAAGACGTTACATATCGAGCAACAGCAATGGAATTGTCAGCTACATACTGTATATCCATGTTAGCGTTCCACATGGATAAAATCACTGGGTTGTAGTCATTTATATTTTTTGATTCTTCTTTTCTTTTAAGGTTGTAGGTATTCTTAGGTGATTTTCTTGTGATAGTATGTCTCACAGCTGACATAAAACTGTTAACTCTTCCATTTGAAAGAACAGGTCTAGGAAATCCAAATCGACATTTAGTGTAGTATTTATCTTTGCTCTTGTATTTCCGTCGACAGTATTTTCCACACGATGACTTTGGAAACGTAAAACTTGCTCCTTTAACTTTTTCTCTTCTGTGCTTTTTGGTATAGCACATGTTGCATATTCTTCAATGTAAGATAACACTGCTTCATCAGTATCTGTTCCAAACTTTGGGGCATCCTTGATCCACAACAGCATATGAATATGAGGAGCACCTCTTGCCTGGTACTCTTTTCTCCAAAAGAAATCCACTACTTCTCCTAGAGGTGGATTTTTTTTATTGCAGATGAAGGACATCATAGCCTCAAATCTATGATTGAAATATCTGCAAACATTAACCGGATCCAATGAGCACAGTTCTCCTGCTGTCTTGTATTCGATGTTTTTAATGTTTGAATTTGCCTCTCGTAGAAAATCCAGTAAATCATCCCAAGCGTACTCGGCACAGCTTAGGGTAAGGAACCATGTTGGAGTTCCTAAATTCCGTAACATGCATTTTAATTCACCATGGCGTTGGTACCAATATTCATTTGTCCCACGCTGACAAGCCATCAGATTGATCAGTTGTGTTTCCAAATGATCATCTCGGTGCTGCACTTTCTCCATAAAATCCTTAGCAGACACATTTTGTAAATGTACTCCACTTTTTAAAATGTGATTTACTGCATAAGACAGTGCAGACAAGTCGCTTTCAAATAAAAGATGGAACAAATAAGGAATACTTTGTCGAAATCTGGGATCTTCAGCATATAGTCTTGTAGTCCGATACTCAGAAGCTGGAATCTGTTCCGGACGTTCATCGTATCGTCCTCCTTTTCCTTTAGGAAACAGCTGGGGAAAACATCGAGCTTCCAAGCTCTCCTCCCATACACTCACGGGAGTTCCTTTTGCTTTCTTCATCTGAAATAGATCAATATTGTCTCCCATAACTTCTTTTGAATGAAGAGGATGTATGCTAAAATGTTCATAAATTTCTTCTTCCTTTGACTTGTCCACTTTTTCAATTTGTCCAGTTGGTGTTTCTGTGTCTTCTTGTAAATCTTCTTCTTCTTCTTCTTCTATATAAATTGATTCATACCATTTGTTATTCCTTTTCAAATACAAATTTGCTCTTTGTACTTTCCGTACATCTACCAGCTCCTGCCAAATCTTCTTATTCTTTGTAGGTACACCATTAACCAGAATAATTAATGGTTCAGTTTCCAAAGTATCCGCATCAATAGTTTCCATATTTATTTTCAAATCCAAGGGCAAATACACCACTCTACCTTTTAAACCTCTCAGTAAATCTGAAGGAGGTAATTTACCAGTTTTGGGCTCCATACGTACTATGGTCTGGAACGGATGAACACATTGAATGAGTATAGACTCATATGTATTTAATTCAGAAAGTTCTGCAGGAATAGCATCCAATTCTAAATTATTATGTACAGCTCTGGTCGGCATTCTATTTTCCTCTAACTTGTTGTAACAATATTTACAAATACGCTGAACTTCACCCAATTCAAAACAATTTTCAACAAATATATAGGTGGCAAAATCCTTCCACTTATAATTATCTTCATTTTCACTCTTTCTGTAGAGATCAACATACCTGGTTTGTTTTCTATAATGAGTTCTGCGGCAACAAATACAAGTAATATTTGGTCTTTCATTAGAGATTATTGCAAATTTTGTTATGTGATCATTAAATGTCTTACTTACAGAGGGTTCTACATTTTCTTCCACTTCTTCCTCATTTACTGTGTCCTTCTCTGCACTGTTTTGTTCAGGACCAAAGAAACAAAACTGAATTTCATCGACAACCTTCTCTACATCTGATACCGTTCCACGGAACAGAGCCCTATTCAATTCATCTAACTTTATTGCTGGACTTTTAGCAAAATACAACCGTCTCACAAACTTTCTCATTTCAGTATGATGAACAGCCAGCATCCTAAAATGATGGAAAACACTATTACACACTTTTCTAGATAGACAAGCCAGAGAATGACCCTGCAAACCAGTATTCTCTCTCACTCTGCATGGATCTAGACTTTGAAGCACCTTAATCTTCTGTTTCACACTTTTTTTGCTATATTCTCTTAGAAACTCACGAAATTTATCAATAGATTCCTGACGCACAGTGCAAATACTACTACAATTCCAAGTGTACACTGGGGCTTTAGGACGTCTCCCCATAGCCTCATCCGCCATCACTTGTACCTCATCTCTTGGAACCATTATCTCCTTCTCCATTATGCAACCATTTTTCACTTCATAAGCACGACCTCTGGTGTCAACTGCATGCAGCAAACTATTACTTTGAAAATAACTCTCTTCATTAAAAAAAGGTTCACTACTTGAACTATGCATCCATTTTCCTAAAAACACTTTACAAAAGTTTGTTCTGTTCACTACTCTTTTCCTTTTGCTATGTGATTTCAGTACATTAACCATTTTGTCTAATGTACGCATCCTATTCAAAATTAAAATGAATAGTTTCCTTTTTAATTCTAATGCCTTTGCTGCAATGGCTTCAATTATTTTTTTTCTCTTATAAAACTTTGCCTTTTGCTTATATTTCTTCACATCCTTTATCAAATTGGACATAACTCTCCTCTGAAACATTTTTCTACGTATCTCTTTAAACGCTGTTTTTCTGTTTAAGTTTATCTTTTTAGTTGCAGAAGGTATATTTGCATTAACTAAATTCTCAATTTTTTCCTGTCCTTTTCGATTGAAATCATTCTTTCCAGTACAGACATTTTGTACATTTTTCCTTTTTTTGAATATGTTCCTTAGAAAATCTTTTGTTTGCTTACCAGAAGATTTTTTCTTCTTCCCAACATGAGCATCTTCAACTAACTTAGGTCCTCCAGTTGTCTTCAAATATAGGTTTTTTTTCTGCTCTTTTTTTACTCTGGATTTTGTAGGCATCTTAAATTTTGTTCACTGCTCTTCAGCAATACCTGAAAAAAACTAAAAAAAAATTCCTTTATTTTATTTAAATATATTAATACATTTGTTTTCACATTAGTCACAAAACGAAATTTCTTTGCCAATTTGAAAGCACACTTACTACTCTTTTTTTTTGGCAAGTGATAAACACTTTTACAGACTGACACATTATGAATCCACTTTTCAGATTTTTTAAAAAGCACATGTCCAAACTGCTTTTTCAGACCAGCATCATTTGTAACCTGGGTGTCTGCCTACACTCCAGCAAGGGCAACCAGCCTTAGTGATGCTGAATGTATTTGCATTACTGACTGAAACCTCAAACCCCACTCGCTTGTGAATACTGTGCATGATTCCACATGGTAAGTAGCTGGCTGTGTGCTAAGAGTCTGCTTCTGCACCAAAAAATGGTTCCCCCTTTCCATCTAATGCAACTGTGAAATCACCAGAGCAATACGCAATAAATCTCTGCCTGTAATTCCTATTTGGACACAGAGTCATGTTTTCACATTAGTCACAAAACCAAATTTCTTTGCCAATTTGAAAGCACACTTACTGCTCTTTTTTTTGGCAAGTAATAAACACTTTTACAGACTGACACATTATGAATCCACTTTTCAGATTTTTTACAAAGCACATGTCCAAACTGCTTTTTCAGACCAGCATCATTTGTAACCTGGGTGTCTGCCTACACTCCAGCAAGGGCAACCAGCCTTAGTGATGCTGAATGTATTTGCATTACTGACTGAAACCTCAAACCCCACTCGCTTGTGAATACTGTGCATGATTCCACATGGTAAGTAGATGGCTGTGTGCTAAGAGTCTGCTTCTGCACCAAAAAATGGCTCCCCCTTTCCATCTAATGCAACTGTGAAATCACCAGAGCAATACGCAATAAATCTCTGCCTGTAATTCCTATTTGGACACAGAGTCATGTTTTCACATTAGTCACAAAACGAAATTTCTTTGCCAATTTGAAAGCACACTTACTGCTCTTTTTTTTGGCAAGTAATAAACACTTTTACAGACTGACACATTACGAATCCACTTTTCAGATTTTTTACAAAGCACATGTCCAAACTGCTTTTTCAGACCAGCATCATTTGTAACCTGGGTGTCTGCCTACACTCCAGCAAGGGCAACCAGCCTTAGTGATGCTGAATGTATTTGCATTACTGACTGAAACCTCAAACCCCACTCGCTTGTGAATACTGTGCATGATTCCACATGGTAAGCAGCTACCTGTGTGCTAAGAGTCTGCTTCTGCACCAAAAAATGTCTCCCCCTTTCCATCTAATGCAACTGTGAAATCACCAGAGCAATACGCAATAAATCTCTGCCTGTAATTCCTATTTGGACACAGAGTCATGTTTTCACATTAGTCACAAAACCAAATTTCTTTGCCAATTTGAAAGCACACTTACTGCTCTTTTTTTGGCAAGTAATAAACACTTTTACAGACTGACACATTATGAATCCACTTTTCAGATTTTTTACAAAGCACATGTCCAAACTGCTTTTTCAGACCAGCATCATTTGTAACCTGGGTGTCTGCCTACACTCCAGCAAGGGCAACCAGCCTTAGTGATGCTGAATGTATTTGCATTACTGACTGAAACCTCAAACCCCACTCGCTTGTGAATACTGTGCATGATTCCACATGGTAAGTAGCTGGCTGTGTGCTAAGTGTCTGCTTCTGCACCAAAAAATGGCTCCCCCTTTCCATCTAATGCAACTGTGAAATCACCAGAGCAATACGCAATAAATCTCTGCCTGTAATTCCTATTTGGACACAGAGTCATGTTTTCACATTAGTCAAAAAACCAAATTTCTTTGCCAATTTGAAAGCACACTTACTGCTCTTTTTTTTGGCAAGTAATAAACACATTTACAGACTGACACATTATGAATCCACTTTTCAGATTTTTTACAAAGCACATGTCCAAACTGCTTTTTCAGACCAGCATCATTTGTAACCTGGGTGTCTGCCTACACTCCAGCAAGGGCAACCAGCCTTAGTGATGCTGAATGTATTTGCATTACTGACTGAAACCTCAAACCCCACTCGCTTGTGAATACTGTGCATGATTCCACATGGTAAGTAGCTGGCTGTGTGCTAAGAGTCTGCTTCTGCACCAAAAAATGGCTCCCCCTTTCCATCTAATGCAACTGTGAAATCACCAGAGCAATACGCAATAAATCTCTGCCTGTAATTCCTATTTGGACACAGAGTCATGTTTTCACATTAGTCACAAAACGAAATTTCTTTGCCAATTTGAAAGCACACTTACTGCTCTTTTTTTTGGCAAGTAATAAACACTTTTACAGACTGACACATTATGAATCCACTTTTCAGATTTTTTACAAAGCACATGTCCAAACTGCTTTTTCAGACCAGCATCATTTGTAACCTGGGTGTCTGCCTACACTCCAGCAAGGGCAACCAGCCTTAGTGATGCTGAATGTATTTGCATTACTGACTGAAACCTCAAACCCCACTCGCTTGTGAATACTGTGCATGATTCCACATGGTAAGCAGCTACCTGTGTGCTAAGAGTCTGCTTCTGCACCAAAAAATGGCTCCCCCTTTCCATCTAATGCAACTGTGAAATCACCAGAGCAATACGCAATAAATCTCTGCCTGTAATTCCTATTTGGACACAGAGTCATGTTTTCACATTAGTCACAAAACGAAATTTCTTTGCCAATTTGAAAGCACACTTACTGCTCTTTTTTTTGGCAAGTAATAAACACTTTTACAGACTGACACATTATGAATCCACTTTTCAGATTTTTTACAAAGCACATGTCCAAACTGCTTTTTCAGACCTGCATCATTTGTAACCTGGGTGTCTGCCTACACTCCAGCAAGGGCAACCAGCCTTAGTGATGCTGAATGTATTTGCATTACTGACTGAAACCTCAAACCCCACTCGCTTGTGAATACTGTGCATGATTCCACATGGTAAGCAGCTACCTGTGTGCTAAGAGTCTGCTTTGGCACCAAAAAATGTCTCCCCCTTTCCATCTAATGCAACTGTGAAATCACCAGAGCAATACGCAATAAATCTCTGCCTGTAATTCCTATTTGCACACAGAGTCATGTTTTCACATTAGTCACAAAACGAAATTTCTTTGCCAATTTGAAAGCACACTTACTACTCTTTTTTTTGGCAAGTGATAAACACTTTTACAGACTGACACATTATGAATCCACTTTTCAGATTTTTTACAAAGCACATGTCCAAACTGCTTTTTCAGACCTGCATCATTTGTAACCTGGGTGTCTGCCTACACTCCAGCAAGGGCAACCAGCCTTAGTGATGCTGAATGTATTTGCATTACTGACTGAAACCTCAAACCCCACTCGCTTGTGAATACTGTGCATGATTCCACATGGTAAGCAGCTACCTGTGTGCTAAGAGTCAGCTTCTGCACCAAAAAAAGGCTCCCCCTTTCCTTCTAATGCAACTGTGAAATCACCAGAGCAATACGCAATAAATCTCTGCCTGTAATTCCTATTTGCACACAGAGTCATGTTTTCACATTAGTCACAAAACGAAATTTCTTTGCCAATTTGAAAGCACACTTACTGCTCTTTTTTTTGGCAAGTAATAAACACTTTTACAGACTGACACATTATGAATCCACTTTTCAGATTTTTTACAAAGCACATGTCCAAACTGCTTTTTCAGACCAGCATCATTTGTAACCTGGGTGTCTGCCTACACTCCAGCAAGGGCAACCAGCCTTAGTGATGCTGAATGTATTTGCATTACTGACTGAAACATCAAACCCCACTCACTTGTGAATACTGTGCATGATTCCACATGGTAAGCAGCTACCTGTGTGCTAAGAGTCTGCTTCTGCACCAAAAAATGTCTCCCCCTTTCCATCTAATGCAACTGTGAAATCACCAGAGCAATACGCAATAAATCTCTGCCTGTAATTCCTATTTGCACACAGAGTCATGTTTTCACATTAGTCACAAAACTAAATTTCTTTGCCAATTTGAAAGCACACTTACTGCTCTTTTTTTTGGCAAGTGATAAACACTTTTACAGACTGACACATTATGAATCCACTTTTCAGATTTTTTACAAAGCACATGTCCAAACTGCTTTTTCAGACCAGCATCATTTGTAACCTGGGTGTCTGCCTACACTCCAGCAAGGGCAACCAGCCTTAGTGATGCTGAATGTATTTGCATTACTGACTGAAACCTCAAACCCCACTCGCTTGTGAATACTGTGCATGATTCCACATGGTAAGCAGCTACCTGTGTGCTAAGAGTCTGCTTCTGCACCCAAAAATGTCTCCCCCTTTCCATCTAATGCAACTGTGAAATCACCAGAGCAATACGCAATAAATCTCTGCCTGTAATTCCTATTTGCACACAGAGTCATGTTTTCACATTAGTCACAAAACGAAATTTCTTTGCCAATTTGAAAGCACACTTACTGCTCTTTTTTTTGGCAAGTAATAAACACTTTTACAGACTGACACATTATGAATCCACTTTTCAGATTTTTTACAAAGCACATGTCCAAACTGCTTTTTCAGACCAGCATCATTTGTAACCTGGGTGTCTGCCTACACTCCAGCAAGGGCAACCAGCCTTAGTGATGCTGAATGTATTTGCATTACTGACTGAAACCTCAAACCCCACTCACTTGTGAATACTGTGCATGATTCCACATGGTAAGCAGCTACCTGTGTGCTAAGAGTCTGCTTCTGCACCAAAAAATGTCTCCCCCTTTCCATCTAATGCAACTGTGAAATCACCAGAGCAATACGCAATAAATCTCTGCCTGTAATTCCTATTTGCACACAGAGTCATGTTTTCACATTAGTCACAAAACTAAATTTCTTTGCCAATTTGAAAGCACACTTACTGCTCTTTTTTTTGGCAAGTGATAAACACTTTTACAGACTGACACATTATGAATCCACTTTTCAGATTTTTTACAAAGCACATGTCCAAACTGCTTTTTCAGACCAGCATCATTTGTAACCTGGGTGTCTGCCTACACTCCAGCAAGGGCAACCAGCCTTAGTGATGCTGAATGTATTTGCATTACTGACTGAAACCTCAAACCCCACTCGCTTGTGAATACTGTGCATGATTCCACATGGTAAGCAGCTACCTGTGTGCTAAGAGTCTGCTTCTGCACCAAAAAATGTCTCCCCCTTTCCATCTAATGCAACTGTGAAATCACCAGAGCAATACGCAATAAATCTCTGCCTGTAATTCCTATTTGCACACAGAGTCATGTTTTCACATTAGTCACAAAACGAAATTTCTTTGCCAATTTGAAAGCACACTTACTGCTCTTTTTTTTGGCAAGTAATAAACACTTTTACAGACTGACACATTATGAATCCACTTTTCAGATTTTTTACAAAGCACATGTCCAAACTGCTTTTTCAGACCAGCATCATTTGTAACCTGGGTGTCTGCCTACACTCCAGCACGGGCAACCAGCCTTAGTGATGCTGAATGTATTTGCATTACTGACTGAAACCTCAAACCCCACTCGCTTGTGAATACTGTGCATGATTCCACATGGTAAGCAGCTACCTGTGTGCTAAGAGTCTGCTTCTGCACCAAAAAATGTCTCCCCCTTTCCATCTAATGCAACTGTGAAATCACCAGAGCAATACGCAATAAATCTCTGCCTGTAATTCCTATTTGCACACAGAGGTGCCGATCACGATCCGGTAAAAACCGGGTACGAACCGTCGGACGGAGCATAATCTCCGTCCGACGCGTACCCGGTCGTCAATTTTTACAAACAAGGAATCACGATTCGCACGGGTACACCATTACCATACGAATCGTAAAAAAGCCCGACCGAACCAAAAAACACCAACCAATGCGATCCGGGAAAGCGCCGACCTGACGTCGGGACGCTCGCAGCCAGCCATTCACGACCCAGGAATCACGATTCGCACCG
The DNA here is from genome assembly GCF_964204655.1 of Triturus cristatus. Lineage (NCBI taxonomy): Eukaryota > Metazoa > Chordata > Amphibia > Caudata > Salamandridae > Triturus > Triturus cristatus. The sequence continues at coordinate 1,138,828,966 of NC_140592.1, forward strand.
ACGTCACCCCGCACGGTGAATATTTTGCGGCAGCCAAAAACTGCCGGGAAATCAGGACGACGCGAACAAGGACCACCAGTACGCGACGGACAGACGACGACGCGAACAAGGAGGACCAGTACGTGACGGACACACAGGACGACGCCACCAAGGAGGACCCGTACGCGACAGGACGACGCGATCAAGGAGGACCCGTACGCGACAGGACGACGCGAGCAAGGAGTACCAGTACGCGACGGACAGACATGGACCCGAACCTACGAGTCATCCCTGCCCTCATAGCAGTCCACCTCCTCTACAGGTTACGACGCAGACGCCGCAGAAGGTCAGAATAACTAAGGGAGGGGGGAAAGTGGGGTGGGGTGGGGGTGGCAGGACCAGGGCAGGCCACAAAACAACCACATAAGTCACACACCACACATGGCCTGGACATACCTGACTCCCATGCCCTGGTCACCACGAGGGGGTGGGGGCGTGTCCTGATAAGCCAGCGACCGCCACAACGGAAGTCCGTCACCACGCGAACCGGCAACACAACCAGACAGGTACGTCCCGTACCCACGCCTGAAGAGCGTGGGTACGAGTCGGACCACGCCCACACACGTCACCCCAACAATGGCGGGACGGATCGCACCCACTTGGCAAAGGCCTGGGTACGGGCCGCACAAGCATCACATAGCGTGGGCACGGATATGTACGGACCCTACCCCCACCCCGTATGCAAGGAGCGTACCCCCACCCCAACAGTGAAAGTACGACCCGTACCCCCACCCGCGTATGCATGGAGCGCACCCCCCATGCCAACAGTGTAAGTACGACTCGCACCCTCACCCGCGTATGCAAGGAGCGTACCCCCCAGCCCAACAGTGTAAGTACGACCCGTACCCCCACCCGCGTATGCATGGAGCGTACCCCCCAGCCCAACAGTGAAAGTACGACCCGTACCCCCACCCGCGTATGCATGGAGCGCACCCCCCATGCCAACAGTGTAAGTACGACTCGAACCCTCACCCGCGTATGCAAGGAGCGTACCCCCCAACCCAACAGTGTAAGTACGACCCGTACCCCCACCCGCGTATGCATGGAGCGTACCCCCCACCCCAACAGTGTAAGTACGACTCGAACCCTCACCCGCGTATGCAAGGAGCGTACCCCCCAGCCCAACAGTGTAAGTACGACCCGTACCCCCATCCGCGTATGCATGGAGCGTACCCCCCACCCCAACAGTGTAAGTACGACCCGTACCCCCACCCGCGTATGCATGGAGCGTACCCCCCACCCCAACAGTGTAAGTACGACCCGTACCCCCACCCGCGTATGCATGGAGCGTACCCCCCATGCCAACAGTGTAAGTACGACCCGTACCCCCACCCGCGTATGCATGGAGCGTACCCCCCACCCCAACAGTGTAAGTATGACCCGTACCCCCACCCACGTATGCATGGAGCGTACCCCCATGCCAACAGTGTAAGTACGACCCGTACCCCCACCCACGTATGCATGGAGCGTACCCCCCACCCCAACAGTGTAAGTACGACCCGTACCCCCACCCGCGTATGCATGGAGCGTACCCCCCACCCCAACAGTGTAAGTACGACCCGTACCCCCACCCGCGTATGCATGGAGCGTACCCCCCACCCCAACAGTGTAAGTACGACCCGTACCCCCACCCGCGTATGCATGGAGCGTACCCCCCATGCCAACAGTGTAAGTACGACCCGTACCCCCACCCGCGTATGCATGGAGCGTACCCCCCACCCCAACAGTGTAAGTACGACCCGTACCCCCACCCGCGTATGCATGGAGCGTACCCCCCGGCCCAACAGTGTAAGTTCGACCCGTACCCTCACCCGTGTATGCATGGAGCGTACCCCCACCACACCAGTGTAAGTAGACTCGTACCCTCACCTCGAATGCATTGAGCATACCCCCACCGTGTATGTTCCAAGCGTACATATCCTGAAATCGGAGGTGTGTGTGCAGAGTCCACCCAGCAGTGCCCTGAGACAGGAGGGGTGGGTGCCTATCACTCCCAGCATTGCCCTGAGACAGGAGTGGTGTGTGCAGAGTCCTCCCAGCAGTGCCCTGAGACAGGAGGGGTGGGTGTGGAGTCCTCCCAGCAGTGCCCTGAGACAGGAGGGGTGGGTGCAGAGTCCTCCCAGCAGTGCCCTGAGACAGGAGGGGTGGGTGCCTATCACTCCCAGCAGTGCCCTGAGACAGGAGGGGTGGGTGTGGAGTCCTCCCAGCAGTGCCCTGAGACAGGAGGGGTGGGTGTGGAGTCCTCCCAGCAGTGCCCTGAGACAGGAGGGGTGGGTGCAGAGTCCTCCCAGCAGTGCCCTGAGACAGGAGGGGTAGGTGCCTATCACTCCCAGCAGTGCCCTGAGACAGGAGGGGTGGGTGTGGAGTCCTCCCAGCAGTGCCCTGAGACAGGAGGGGTGGGTGTGGAGTCCTCCCAGCAGTGCCCTGAGACAGGAGGGGTGGGTGCCTATCACTCCCAGCAGTGCCCTGAGACAGGAGGGGTGGGTGTGGAGTCCTCCCAGCAGTGCCCTGAGACAGGAGGGGTGGGTGCCTATCACTAACAGCAGTGCCCTGAGACAGGAGGGGTGTAACACATGTGTGTGAGGCCAGAATTATCCATGCATACTGGCTACAAGGGAATATGTCCCCATGAACTCATGTCAACAGACTCCACACACAAGTACAGTGATCACCAAGGATGCCACGATTGTTGCAGGTGGAGACATGGCCCTGCATGCATGGCCAAAGTAGAAGGGCTCCGTCACACACACAGCTCATGTAGACACAGCTCTGCGCTAAACATTGGGAACACCCTGCAGGGAAGAAAGCTGGGTACACAGAGGAAGGAATACACCCTGGGACAAGTGCACCATGCAGTAACTGCTTACATGAACAAAGAAAGTTAGCCAACACCTTGTGATGGCACACAGATCACAGGGTCCCACCAATGAGCAGTACACTACTACATATCCCACACACCCAAACCCTTACACACCACCCAAAACCATGTAGCAGCCCCACCAACACCAACACCAGCATAGCAGTAGTGTGATAATGAAAACAAAATGAAGCTTTATTCAGCATGAGCACAATGTCCGTGGATCGCAGGCAGTTCAATCTTCACAAAGCTCATAGGGCAGTCAATGATTCTCAGCTGGATGGGGGACACAGTGGGATGCGTGTCCCCTACCTTGCCTGCACAGTCAAATGGCATCGTCTTCCACACTGGTGAGGGCATCAGGGGGGGGGGAAGCAACAGGCACCGCAGGGACATCAGGGCAAAGGGGCGGCGTTGTGGGTGCAGGGATGGAGGACTCCACCACAGGGGGTGGGTCAGTGCCAAAGGCGGAGGCCAGGATGGCACTACACACCTTTGCAAGGTCCTCCAGGGAGTCCCCTGCACCCGAAGGGACCTCAGGCCCCAAGGAGGGGGGGGGGTCAGAGGGATGGGTCGCAGCGCCACCGGGGGAGGGTGGAGACAGGGGGGGAGACTCAACCACCCTGACCGGGGACCTCCTTGACCGCTTGCGTGGTGGTATAACTGGCGCTCAGGGACAGAGCGGCCATGAAGGAGTCCTTGGGGGAGATGTGGCCAGGAGAGCTGAGGGGAGGGGATTTGGAGGGAGTGGACTGGGTGGAATGCGGACTCCCACTATGGCTGCGTGTCACACGTTTGCCCCCCGACCCAGTGGGTGTGCCTACCTCACCCTGTGTGTGCGTGTCAGGAGGAGTGCGGTGGACCTTCCCTGCTGGTGTGGTGCCCGTGTCCGTTGATGTGGGTGCATGCCGACGTCTGGGTGTACGTGGGACAGGCATGGGAGTGGGAAGTGTGGATGGGGCAGGGGTAGGTGGGGGGAGGTCGCGCTGCAGGAGACCCACTGCTGCAGTCAGTGTGGAGTCTATGGACCTCAGCAAGTTGCGTTGGTCAGCCTGCGATGAATGAATGCCCTCCAAGAAAGCCTCGATGTTGGTGAGGGTTTTGCCGTGGGCATGGAGGACATTAAGGATCGCAGCCTGACCAACCTGCAGTTGCCGCTGGATGTCCACAGACTCTGCATTGGCGGCAGCAGTGGAGACAGGGGCAGGGGGTGCGGTGCCTGGCAGGAAGGAGACATGCTGTGACCGGGCACGCTGGGAAGGGACACGAGCAAGTGGGAGGCGGCTGGTGGAAACTGAGGGGGCGGTGCGAGGTGTTGTTCCGCTGTCAGCTGCTGGTGCAGCCTCCGCCCACTCGGAGACATCCTCCTCGGACCTGTCAGCTTCGTAGTCTGATGTGCCAGTCGACAGGTCCTCGGCCACACTCTCCTCCGCCTCTGTCCCACTCGATGTGCCAGACCCGATGTCACGGCTGGCACTGGTGCTCGGTCCCTCCGCCTGGTCTGTGTCCATGTCTCCCTCTGTGTCCCCCGACGATGCTGTGGGCAGGGTGGAGAGACAGAAATTAATCAGACACCTGTACACATCTGTCACATGAGTCCAATCTACATAGGTAACATTGCATGGCCTGAAAAGGAAGATCCCTAACATCTACTGAACAGGGTACCGATGTAGGGCATGAAACACACAGTTGGTTGAGCCACCATGCCACTGAAATACCATGGAGAGCATGAGACAATAGCTAAACACAGGAAACGGAGTCTGACATAGCACCCAGGCCCTGGGGACAATCCAGCACTGCATCTGCACCACACAGCGTTGGCGAAAATAACGATGACCAGGGAGCATATCCATGAACTTCAGACACATGCTGCATAGGTAATGCTGAAAACATGCACAACATGACTCGGTCACTGCACATTGCGTGTGTGTCCAGACACATCACACACTGCCCAGACCCAGCAAGTGGAAATCAGGAGTTAACACATAGGCATTGCCCGCCCCAACAAGACCCTACACGAGGCAAATTGTTGTGACACAGGTGGCACCAACATCTCATAGTCTGGGTGATACACACAGGGGCAGGCAAAAAGCAAGATTGGACGCCAAACAGCCAAGGTGCGCCTGTACAAATAATGAGGTACCAGTGCCCATCCTCAGATGAGTATAACAAGACACACAGGCACTGGCAACTGTGAGTATGAAGAAGGACAATCAGGTCAGGCTGCACAGTGGACACCTGTACAAAATAGCACGTCTATATACATGGTGACAGGGGACAATGGCACAGAGCACAACCTACGCTGTGGACACTGAGATTGGCCACGTTTATGATGACACATACACCACTGAGGAAAAGGTGCCCCAGGGGACAGTAGTGGGCACGCAACTACATGCTACTGAATGGTAATGACTGCAACACACGTCACCATCCCTGCACTATGTGTATCGCACACTCATGCACATCATGTCACAGGCCACTACATAGGACATGCGCGCTGTAAGGCATGACACATGAGAGACCAACTCCCATGTCTGGAGTCAGCATCAGTGCCAACTGACATGGAACCCACATGCAGTGAACTTGACAGTGCACAGGCAAGGTCCCACAACCTGTTACACACCACCCCCACACATGATGCTACAGTCATTGTTCTCGTGGACAAAGCGCCAGCCTACATTACCTTGTGAAGGAGTGACTACACACAGACCAGGGAACACATTGCAAGGAGGGGAAGGGTGGCAGGGGCACAGCGCTATACTGGGGCAAACAGGATCTGCACAGCACCTTTAAACCCTGCCAGTGAATTCATGCTACTGTGCCCTTACAAATGCCGGTGACACACAACAAACACACATGTACCTACCCCCTTCCGGCTGCTGCATCGCCTGTAAGCGCCTCTCCAGGTCTGGAAAGACCACCGGCAGCACACGCCTGTGGAGGTGGCTCAGACGGCGGCGGCCGCGGTTCTTGTGGCTCTCAGGTGAGTCCCCCAGCAGGAGCCGTGCAATCCTCCGCGTCCAGCACCGGATATCCTGCCAGCGTTTCCTCACCTGGGGCAGGCTGCGCCTCCGACCATCCACACCCCTCACGGCACTGACGGCGGTCAGCCAGATCTGCTCCTTGGCAGTGGCGCCTACCTGTGAGGAGGAACAAGTGACACCACATCAATACACCAGCCACATGTCACAGAGAGACATATGGGTACAAATTAGCTGGTTACAACAAGGCATGTCATGCAGCCAACGCATTGCACCTTTGTCATAGGGACATCATCCCCTGGTGAGGGCAAAAGCAGTACGTGCCACAGTGGGTACACAGGTGGAATGATGGCAATGTCACAATCAATGATCAAGGCTCACACTGTGCATCACACCCACCCCTCCTGTCTCAGGGCACTGCTGTGAGTGATAGGCCCCCACCCCTCCTGTCTCAGGGCACTGCTGTGAGTGATAGGCCCCCACCCCTCCTGTCTCAGGGCACTGCTGTGAGTGATAGGCCCCCACCCCTCCTGTCTCAGGGCACTGCTGGGAGGACTCTGCACACACCCCTCCTGTCTCAGGGCACTGCTGGGAGACATCAGGCACCCCCCCCGGGACCCCCCCGACAGTACATGGCATGTGTGTTACACCTGGACGCAATGGCAGAAGTCACAGTCACAACATAGGGACAGTCTGTGGCAGTGGCCTATGCACTCACCTGATACCCTGGTCGCCCATACAGCATGGAGTACTGTGGGAGGATCACATCCAGCAGAGCCATGTTCTCCTCCAGGGTGAATGGCTGTGTCCTCTCCACAGCCCTTGACATGGTTCCAGGGAATCAGTAGCAGCAGCTGGGTCGACGAATGCAAAGATGTGCAGGCAAGTGCTCCCTCATGGGACCTGGCTGCCTTATATGTGCCCTTCTGCCCAGTCTCATGCACAGGAGTACAGAGTGATTGGTCACTCACATTTGCATCCTATGTTTCCACCAATCCCTTCAAACCTAGCAGTCTGTGGGTTCTCTATCGGTTTCATTCTCCTGCATGATGTCAGCCCCACAAACACATTGCAACAAAGTAGAAGAATTCCAACTGACTTCTGCTGTGCACCTTCCAGAACAATTTCGAAATTTGAACTTGGTCTCCATGACAACCAGCATGCATGTAGGCCTTAATACTTGTCCCCTATGTAATTTGGAGCATCACACACAGGTACGGTGCGTTTCGGGGCCCTAGGGCACCCCAAATGCATGGCAACGGCCCGTACATGCATGCCTACGTTCACTATCACTATGGGTCTGCACGCGTATGCATACTCGTAGTGGTACGGACCGTACACACGCATCTACGCTCACTATCACTATGGGTCTGCACGCGTATGCGTACCCGTAGTGGTACGGACCGTACACTCGCATCTACGCTCACTATCACTACGAGTACGCATACGCGTGCCGACCCATAGTGATAGTGAGCGTAGATGCGTGTGTACGGTCCGTACCACTACGAGTACGCATACGCGTGCAGACCCATAGTGATAGTGAGCGTAGATGCGTGTGTACGGTCCGTACCACTACGGGTACGCATACGCGTGCACACCCATAGTGATAGTGAGCGTAGCTGCGAGTGTACGGTCCGTACCACTACGGGTACGCATACGCATGCAGACCCATAGTGATAGTGAGCGTACATGCGAGTGTACGGTCCGTACCACTATGGGTCTGCACGCGTATGCGTACTCGTAGTGCTACGGACCGTACAAATGCCTGTACGCTCGCCATCACGATGGGTACACATACGGCAGCACTCCCACAGTGATTTGGGAACATGCACAGGCCCTCTCAGCAGCAGTACGGCGGTTTTTACACATCACTGTGGTGATAGGCGACACACAGGTAGGAATAGGGTGGACATACTTGTCCATGGATGGACATACTTGTCCAGGAATGGACATCAAGGCATCGTCTGTGCATTACTACATGTGTGGGGCACAGGTGTCACAGGCTGTGATGTGGAACATGCCTCCTGAGTGGAGAAGGCACCAGATGTATGATGAGATGTGTACAGGTGTACTGTGTGAGGGTGCAATGTGTGCCAGGCATGCCCTTGACTCCTTTGACATGTGTGCATGTGGGACTGCGCACTTGGGGTGAGCGTCACTGGCATGGCACGGACACCAACACACGGAAGTGTCCCCTGATGCCCGGTACAGGGGTCATGACACATGACTTGTCACTACCCACAGTGCACAATGTGACTATGTCATATATGTGTCCGGGATTTACATCAGGTTGATGTTGTGGCACCCTCAAAAGCTGCAGCCGTTGCAGCAACCAACATGTGGCTGTGTGTAGATTGTCATTGCACACTGTTCCGCACACCATGCCACATGTGTTATCGGATGTGAGGTGCACATGTATGCATGGGACACGGAGTAGCGTGACAAGGCCATGTCAGCATCCTCACAAGGAATGTGTGGTGAGTCATGACATGTGCACCTTCATGGCAAGGTGTGTGGGCTGGACTAGTGTAATGTCATGTGACCTGTGGCTCCAGTGTTCCGCTACCAGTCTCTGCAATCGGCATCCCACTTCTGCTGATGTGTGGGTGTATGTCACTCCTGTCTTGCGTCGGGCTGTGCACTTGCACTGGGACACAGCTATGTCCATGGCGTGGCATGGGGAGGTTCTCAATCACCGTGTGTAGCTGGGTCTTGGAAGGAGTGTCACCTTGCATCCATACGTGTCCTGGGCATGTAGCACATACCTGACTCCCTATGTAGCATGTGTGTAATGCCAGATTTACATGTGCTCAGTAGACATGAGTTGTTCTCGTAGTGCAATCACTCTTCCTTGTCACTTCCAAATTACTGCAGAGCGCCGCCTCTTGCCCGAAGAATTCCAGACTTGGCTACCATGCAGGAGAATGACAGGATCCGGCTCTACCGCTTCACCCAACCGTTGATTCTGGAGCTGACGGCGAGACTGGCACCACACCTGCAACCGCAGCACAGGTATCCTACGGCACTGACACCCCAGCTGAAGGTAATGGCTGCCCTACATTTTCTTGCCACGGGTACCTTCCAAAATACCATAGCTCATGTTGGTGGCATGTCCCAGAGCATGTTCAGCGGTGTGCTGCATGATTTCTTGGAGGCCATGTTGATTCACCTGGATGACTTCATCAAGTTCCCAACCCCTGAACAGATGACTGAGGTCAAGCGTGGATTCTATGCCCTGGGAGGGATGCCCCATGTCATTGGGTCCATAGATGGGACACATGTAGGTTTGGTACCACCACACGCACGGGAGGTGGCGTACCGCAATCGGAAGCACTACCACTCCATCAATGCCCTTGTGGTGTGTCTGTCCAATATGGTGATTTCACATGTCTGTGCTCGTTTCCCAGGGTCAGCACACGATGCCTACATCATGAGGCGTAGCGGGATGCCTGATATGATGATGCAGCTGCGCAACGAACGGGCATGTGTTGTTGGTGGGTACAGTCTGTCTGTCCTGTATTCTGTATAGCCGACCAGCACGACCGCTTCACCAGTTCTAACGGTGTCCATGTGCTTCCCATGTAGGGGACGCTGGCTATCCCAACATGCCTTGGCTGCTGACACCTCTCCGCAACCCCATCACGCCGGCCCAGCTCCGCTATAACACCGCCCATGGCCGGACAAGGCGAGTGATAGAGAGGACGTTTGGCATGCTGAAGAGCCGATTCCGGTGCCTCCACAAGACCGGCGGTGCACTCCCTTATGCCCCGGCGAAGGTCTGCAAGATCTTCATGGTCTGCTGCATGCTGCACAACATGGCAGTTGAAAGAGCTGTGCCACTCATCCTGAATCAACATGACGAGGACCATCCACCCGTGGAGGACGAAGGGCTTGGCAATGGGGCTAGTGATGTGGAGGATGTGGAGCCGCAAGAGGACATCCGGACTCGGCTCATACGCGACTTCTTTGCTTAGTGGTGAGTACCAGGGTCTGAGTGTGCACGCATTGGTCCCCGTGTGGCATGCGTTGTGATGTGTGTCTCCACCTGCATGTATGGCACGTGGGTCAGAGGTGTGTGTGGGTGTGTCACTGGAGTGATGGTGGCAGTGATGGTAGTATTTCCCCAGTCATAATTGTGACCTAGCATGTTGTCATCCATACATGTGTCGAGTAAATGCACATGCAAGTGGCTGTGCTTTTTGTGGCTGACTTCTTGTGTGTCTCTCTTCCCCAGGTACCTGCGCATGCCGTTTGCTGGTTGCATTGTTGTGGCACTGCTATTCCTCATGGACATGACATCGTGGGCTGACTCAGCGTTACAGGCACGGACACGTTTGGAAGTCTCCATGGGGTAAGGGATGCATCTGGGGTGTATTGGGTGTGGCAGTTGTTCACGATGTGTGCACACTGCCCCGGTCGGGGTTTGGTTCCTCTGCAGTCATGTGGCATCCCCATGGGACACGACATGCAGCTGGGTACACCTGAATAGATGGGCTGCCTGGTTGTCAGTCATCAGTGATGGGATAGTGGATTGTGATGATGGCATCAATGTGTGTGACACTGCCCTCGGACACATACGGTTAACATTGTCTTGACATGGCGTGGGACTTCCACATCAGCGGATCTATGGTGTATGTCAGGCTCTCCGTGTGCAGCTGTGGGTTTTAGCTGTTAGCCGACACTTGTGTGCCAGTTCCATGGCTATCACGCATTTGTGCTGCAGAAGGGGGGTGCCAGTGTTGGACCCACATGTTACTCCACATGATGTGTTCATGTGTACTTCAAGTTGCCTCTGCAATCCCACAAACATGACTAATAAAGGTGTCCCTATGCCTCCAAGGTGCCTCTTCTCAGTCAATGCTGGTGTGTTGGCACGGTGCATCCTGCATGTCTGGCATGGTATTCCCTGATTGTGGCTATGTGTCAATGTGTCGAGTGGCAAGATGCAAGCTGTGTGTGTGTGCTGAGACTGTGTATTGGGCATGATGTCCATGACTGTGTGGGTATTGTGACATGTGCCATCCCCATGCATCCAACGTTGTCCATGACCCCATTCTCTGCATCCACCGGACTCAAGCTTGCAGGACATGGTTCTGCCACCTGTCTACACATACCTGGGTGCCCCCCAGGACACTGGCCAGGATCCCTGACCTCTGCGCATGACTGTTGCTGTACTCAATGTGTCTGTCAGCACGGTTGTTCGGCCACCCCCTCAGCTGGTTCTGCCCATCACGGGTGTGTATGGTGCTCCATGTCTGTCTTGCCTAATAAACTGTGACCCATGTGTCCTGTGCCAGACTCAGGCCCCAGGGTGTGGATGGTTGAAGTGAACAGATGACTCAGGCATGTTTAGACTGTACAAGACACATGTTAGGTAATAATGCTACCAGCAGGCATCTACTCTTAATAGTGTGATTTATTATTGGGGGGGGGGGACAAAGTGAGGGGCTTTCCGGGATTAGGGAATCCAAAGTTCAGTAGGGGAGTTGGTGTCCTTGCCATTGGAAATCCTCAGAGTCCATGCCACAGTCTTTGTCAACATTGGTCAGCCAGTGACCAGCAGGGCCATGTGGCAGAGAATGTCTCTTGATGCTGTGATGCTGTTGCTCCAGTGGGCCAGGTGCCAGGCCAGGTGTCCTGGGAGATGGTGATGTAGCAGCCACCCTCACGGTCCTTTCCGTGGACGACCCGGCTTCCTGCGGGGAACCTCAGCAGCAGGCCGTGACGACGTCTGGGATGCTCCGTCGGATGTTTCCTCCTCCTCCTCCTGATCCCTCCCTGTGGGTGGTGATGTTCTCCGCCTTCTGGCACAGAGAGGGTCGGCCATGGTGTCGGCCATCCGACGGAGTGTAGCGTGAATCCCCTGGAACGCCGTCACTTGCTCAGCCTGTCTGTCCTCCATCCTCCGTTGGTGTACCTGTAGACAGGCTATTAGCTCCGCATGTTGCTGGGCCTGCTGGACCTTGATCCCCTCGAGGACGGACACGACCTGGGCCATGCCCGTGGTGTCCTGCCGGTATGAGTCCAGGATGTTACGGACATGGGAAAATACCGGATCCCCAGCCAACTGGTCAGGCTCGCGCCTCCGCCGTCCTCCACTCCCACCACCCCTGCCCACTTGCGTCTGGCCTGCACTTGTGGGCACATCGGGTCTCCGGGACCCCTGAGGGGTGGCATTGGCGTTGTCGCCTGCCTCCTCCTGGGTGCCCGGGACACCGTGTCCCTCCTGGCGAGCCTGGCTGCATTGTGGTGTTGGGGCAGGGATCCTGGGTGTCTCCTGGGATGTGGCAGGAGTGGGGGTGGTGGTTTGCACGGTTGTACCTGACGCAGGTGCTGCAGGTGGTTGGACACCAGAGGGGCCAGGTCGGTCGGGGTCGTCCGCAGAGTGGTGAGAGTGGTCGCTGCCGGTGGGATCGGTCTCCTGCAGATCCGGGTCCTGTGAGTGTTCCCCCCCAGTGTTGGGGGGTGCAGCACGACGTTGACCTGTGTGAGAGAGAAAATGTTAATTTTGGTCCATGCAACATCCATGTTTCATCCGTTTCAAAGTTGGCACATTTTCTCTTGGAATTAGGATCTGTCTTGCATTCCACTCACAGTGCACTTGTGCATGGGTGTGTCCCTTGGGCACCAATTTGGCCCCTTTAACTATGTGTGGCACAGTCTTACTTGCTGCGTCAAGTGTGACTGCAGTCAGCAGTGGAGTGTGCAGGTGTGGCGAGCCATGCATTTGCGCCTTCCTTGTAGCACTGTACATGTGCACATGGAGTGGATCCACACACTTATATGATGCAGGTGGCTGTCCTTGTGCTCGTGTACAGGTTGTGACATGGCCCTGCGTTTTGCCATGATGAAGAGGGGGGGTTCTGGCACTGGCCACCTTTGTCTACATGCACGCAGTCCACCTGCTGACGAGCAGACATTCCCGCACACCAAAGGACTGATTTGCTATCCCTGTGTCTCCCTCCTTCTCTGTCCCCCTCTCCCTCCCTCTCTGTCCCCTCTCCCTCCCTCTCTGTCCCCCTCTCCCTCCCTCTCTGTCCCCCTCTCCCTCCCTCTGTGTGTCAGCCTCCTCCCTCTGTCCGTCTTCCTGTGTCTCCCTCCCTCTCTGTCCCCCTCTCCCTCCCTCTCTGTCCCCCTCTCCCTCCCTCTGTGTGTCAGCCTCCTCCCTCTGTCCGTCTTCCTGTGTCTCCCTCCCTCTCAGTCCCCCTCTCCCTCCCTCTGTGTCCCCCTCTCCCTCCCTCCGTGTGTCACCCTCTGTCACCTTGGCCCAGCTTCCTGGGCACACACTGTTAGCAGATCTTTGAGTGGCCCTTGGCCTGTTGATGTGAGTTTGTTTCTGATCTCCAGGCACCCATTTTGTCTGCTGTGTGTCTGTGCGCTGCTGCTGTGGTGGTGTGTGCTGCCACTCTTTCACAATGTTGGCTGTTCATTAGCTGCTGTCATGTGCAAAACAGTGCCTTCACCCCCATGTGTTGATGCAAGGCGTCCGCCATTTGCTGGCAAGTCATTCCTGTGTTGGGACACAGTGTTTGTCTGGCTGTGACCTAGGCCATATGGGCAGAGGGCATTGTTGTCTGCTTTGGAGTCGCACTATGTGATTTTTGGTGCCCAGCCTCCCGCCATCCGGGTTACCGTGTCATGTGTTTTTGTCTTCTGTGGCCTGTGACTTGCCATTGTCCAGCTGGGTGCATGGGGCATGGTGGCAGCAGTGGCATGTGCCTGCTCATGGAGTGTGGTTGAGTCATGCGATGGCTTGTGGTGGTAGTAATTTTGGTTGTGGTTGCAGTTCCCCCCATGTGAGGTGCGTTGTTTGTGTACTCACCCGGGTCTCGGAGTCCTTCTACTCCTTCAACTGCCTCCACCGGCAGTATGGCCATCACCCTCTCCTCCCAGGGATGGTACTGTACGGCTCTGCGGTAGGGCCCTCCTCCGGTGGCGTTGGCCTGGTCGTGTTCCTCCTGCCTCTTGGCTCTGACCCTCCTCCGCAGATCGTACCACCTGTTCTGGCAATCCTGCTTGGTCCTCCTGGTGTCCGCAACAGCATTCACAGCATCGACGATGGTCTGCCACATGGCTGTTTTGGCTGCCTGGCTGGTGCTTCTGACCAATGTTCCAAAGATCTGTGGCTCGACTCTGAGGATTTGATCAACAAGGACCTCCAACTCTCGGTGACTGAACTTTGGATTCTTGGTAGTGGGCATGGTGAGGGGTGTGGGTGGGGATGGTGTGGGTGTGTGGGGTATGTGGATGTTGGGGGGGGTGTGGATGGTTGTGTGTGTGTGTGAATGTGATGAGAGGGTGTTTGTGAGGGTGGTCGTGTGAAGGTGTGCAAGTGTAAGGTGTGGTGTAGCTTGTAGTCTGGTTCTGTGGTGTCTGGCAGCAGTGAGTCTGTTGCAAAGGCTCATGGTTTGTGTGTGTGGGCCCTTTTTATTGGTCCATGGGTGGGTGTGGCAGTTTTTGAATTTTGGGTGGGTGTGTTATAAGGAGTGGTGGTGTATTGGGCCTCTGTTTGTTTTTGGCAGTTGCAGGTCAGTGATTGTGTTATTTTAGTGGTTGTTGGCCATGTTTAGTGGCTGTGTGCCTTTCGAATGGTGTATTCTTGTGTTGTTTTATTTTGTCCTGGTTGTGTACGTGCGTTTTGAGCGTGTGTACGGTGTGTACATGGGCCATTTGGTTGTACGATTATGTCCTTGTGTGTGGCTTTGTACGACTCGTACATGCGGTTGTGATGTTGGGGCATGGGGTGCGCTCCGTACTTAGGAGGTTGTGTTGGGGGTGCGCCAGGAACTACTGGGGTGTAGGTTCACGGTGGTACGACACGTACTGGGGTGTGGGTAGGACTGGAACGTACTGGGGTGTAGGTACACGGGGGGTATGACACGTACTGGGGTGGGGGTGGGGCTCGAACGTACTGGGGTGTACATAGACGGTGGTACGACACGTACAGGGGTGGGGGGGTGTACATTGACGTTGGTACGACGCGTACTGGGGTGGGGGTAGGACTGGAACGTACTGGGGTGTAGGTACACGGGGGGTATGACACGTACTGGGGTGGGGGTGGGGCTCGATCGTACTGGGGTGTACATAGACGGTGGTACGACACGTACAGGGGTGGGGGGGTGTACATTGACGGTGGTACGACACGTACAGGGGTGGGGGGTGTACATTGACGTTGGTACGACACGTACTGGGGTGGGGGTAGGACTGGAACGTACTGGGGTGTAGGTACACGGGGGGGTATGACACGTACTGGGGTGGGGCTCGAACGTACTGGGGTGTACATAGACGGTGGTACGACACGTACAGGGGTGGGGGGGTGTACATAGACGGTGGTACGACACGTACAGGGGTGGGGGGGTGTACATTGACGTTGGTACGACACGTACTGGGGTGGGGGTAGGACTGGAACGTACTGGGGTGTAGGTACACGGGGGGTATGACACGTACTGGGGTGGGGGTGGGGCTCGAACGTACTGGGGTGTACATAGACGGTGGTACGACACGTACAGGGGTGGGGGGGTGTACATTGACGGTGGTACGACACGTACAGGGGTGGGGGGGTGTACATTGACGTTGGTACGACACGTACTCGCCTGGGGTAGGACTGGAACGTACTGGGGTGTAGGTACATGGGGGGTATGACACGTACAGGGGTGGGGGGGTGTACATTGACGGTGGTACGACACGTACAGGGGTGGGGGGGTGTACATTGACGTTGGTACGACACGTACTGGGGTGGGGGTAGGACTGTAACGTACTGGGGTGTAGGTACACGGGGGGTATGACACGTACTGGGGTGGGGGTGGGGCTCGAACGTACTGGGGTGTACATAGACGGTGGTACGACACGTACAGGGGTGGGGGGGTGTACATTGACGGTGGTACGACACGTACAGGGGTGGGGGGGTGTACATTGACGGTGGTACGACACGTACAGGGGTGGGGGGGTGTACATTGACGGTGGTACGACACGTACTGGGGTGGGGGTACGACTGGAACGTACTGGGGTGTAGGTACACGGGGGGTATGACACGTACTGGGGTGGGGGTGGGGCTCGAACGTACTGGGGTGTACATAGACGGTGGTACGACACGTACAGGGGTGGGGGGGTGTACATTGACGGTGGTACGACACGTACAGGGGTGGGGGGGTGTACATTGACGGTGGTACGACACGTACAGGGGGGGGTGTACATTGACGGTGGTACGACACGTACTGGGGTGGGGGTACGACTGGAACGTACTGGGGTGTAGGTACACGGGGGTATGACACGTACTGGGGTGGGGGTGGGGCTCGAACGTACTGGGGTGTACATAGACGGTGGTACGACACGTACAGGGGTGGGGGGGTGTACATTGACGGTGGTACGACACGTACAGGGGTGGGGGGGTGTACATTGACGGTGGTATGACACGTACAGGGGGGGGTGTACATTGACGGTGGTACGACACGTACTGGGGTGGGGGTACGACTGGAACGTACTTGGGTGTAGGTACACGGGGGGTATGACACGTACTGGGGTGGGGGTGGGGCTCGAACGTACTGGGGTGTACATAGACGGTGGTACGACACGTACAGGGGTGGGGGGGTGTACATTGACGGTGGTACGACACGTACAGGGGGGGTGTACATTGACGGTGGTACGACACGTACTGGGGTGGGGGTACGACTGGAACGTACTGGGGTGTAGGTACACGGGGGTATGACATGTACTGGGGTGGGGGTACGACTGGAACGTACTGGGGTGTACATGGACGGTGGTACGACACGTACTGGGGTGGGGGTACGACTGGAACGTACTGGGGTGTACCTAGACGGGTGGGGGTATACATATACGGGGGGTACGTGTCGGACGTACGGGGGCTGGGGGGAGTGTTGGGCGCGTATGCGGGCACATGTCTCCATGGTTGCTATAGGTGTCCGGTGCGGACGGTGTTTTTTCCATGCGGTTGTAGGCTCGGACGCACGGGATGGATCGTGATTCCTCGGTCGGACTTGGATTTTTACGTTTGTACGGTAAATCGTCCGAGGACGTGTCGGACACATTTTCCGACCCGAGGACGTGTGGGGAATGATTCCCAGTGCGGTTCGTATGGACTTTTTACCATGCGAATCGTGATTGCCAGTTCGTACGGCACTTGTACGATTCGTACGGTAAAAAGACCCGATACGAGTCGTACGGGGACATTTTTTACCGGATCGTGATCGGCACCAGAGTCATGTTTTCACATTAGTCACAAAACGAAATTTCTTTGCCAATTTGAAAGCACACTTACTGCTCTTTTTTTTGGCAAGTGATAAACACTTTTACAGACTGACACATTATGAATCCACTTTTCAGATTTTTTACAAAGCACATGTCCAAACTGCTTTTTCAGACCAGCATCATTTGTAACCTGGGTGTCTGCCTACACTCCAGCAAGGGCAGCCAGCCTTAGTGATGCTGAATGTATTTGCATTACTGAGTCCAACCTCAAACCCTTAAACTATTCTTTTATTATACCAGTACACCTTAATTTATTGTGAAAACATAGTCCATATTATTTTACATGTTCCTCACATTTAAATTTCTCCCAAAACAGAAAATAATAAACACAACTTCAACAAAAAGAATTGCATTTCTATTATTCATTTCTTAATTTACCATATACATCCCCTCTCAGACTCTAAACTCACCTTTAAAATTAGTTAGTTGTGAAAGAAATGTGGCACTCAAACAGCAGATTATCAGAGCCAGGATCTCTGTTCTCTACACCTCTCTCCTCTCAGCAGAACCAGATAATGGCAAACTTTCCCTCTCTTTTTCCACACATATACATGTTAGTTTCAAATCTCAGTGCTTGCCCCTTTTTTTCAAATGTAATCACACATTTCTATTGGTTGAAAACCAACCCTTTTCCAAAAGTACCCTTCCCCCAACTTGACTTCTGCCTAGTACCCTTCCCCCAACTTGACTTCTGCCTGCTACCATAGCAACAGCTCATGGAACACTGCTGTGTGGAGTCAGGTCAGAAGTTCGCCAAACAATGTTTCAATTCCACAGAGCAAGAGTGCTTGACTTTTCAAACCTAACAGCAAATCCATAGTACTGTTCTTTGGTAACACATTTTTCTGTACCAATACAAAACATGCTTCTATTAATTTACACATACAGCCTAGTTTTTATTCTAGAATGGTATGAAACAGCCAATCAGTTCTTTTTAAAAAAAAAAAAATATGTATGCCTCCATTTCCAAACTGTCTTTCTTTTCATATTGCCATTCTACTGAAAGACATCTCCTGAGTGCATCCAGTTCTCCTTTGAAGATGTTCACAGTGTGGATTGTAGGGCACAGCTATGTCTTCTGGAGTGAAAAGTTTGCAGAGAAAACAGGTATGGTGAGAGACCTTGCTTTGCCAAATGTAGACATTAAATGGATTGGTCAGAGAGGGTTAAAGTGGCACCAATTGATGCCATTGGTGAAATCCTTCATGCACATCCAACACCCTGACCTCATAATAGTGCACTGTGGTGGCAATGACCTAGGCACTTTGACTGGGGTAGGTCTGGAAATGCTTATGAATGAGACCTTTGCACAACTGTTTTCACTTTTCCCTAAAACTGCCTTTGTGTTTTCTAACATATGCCAAAGGCAAAAATGGAACTGGTCCAATCATTTCTGTCCGCAGATTGACAAAGCAAGAAAGCACGTCAACAAATCTGTTTCTGCTTTTCTCCGTGACTATGGTATGGGTTCCATTTACCACAACAACTTGCGTTATGACATGCAAGACATTTATAGAGGAGATGGTGTACACTTCAATGATGAAGGGAACAGAGTCTTCCTCTTGAACCTTAGACTCTGCATCGGTACTTACTTGTAGGTACCACAACAAAATCACTTCATAAACACAACGGCTCTTTTTAGAGCCCCCTAATATCTAAACACTTAAATCTGATTTTCATTTCTTTTTTTCTTTTTTTTTCTACCGTACGCGTACGTTGAGCTTACCGTACGCGTACCCCGTGATTTTTTTTAAAATCAATAAATGTTTTCTTTGTACTTTTCTGTCCTTCTTTGACCCCCTTACAAATGTTAGGGGGTCTGTAACTCTCCTCCTTGCCCCCTTTTCTTGTTATCACTCTTTTTTTTCTGAGTGAAACACACGAAATGGCGGCCGCCGCTTCCTGGTTTCGACCGATTCGAATGTTTACTAAGATCTAAGAGCCAATCAGAATCGCACTCGCGCACGCCACCGTACGCGTACGGTAAGCGTACCGTAAGCGCACCGTAAGCTGGCTCAGATATATATATTGATTTAAAGGCTATTTTCTCAGAATCTACTGAACAGATTTACACCAAACCTACAAAAGGCACTTCCTTGACCTGAGGACTACCTCTCTGCCAAATTTCTAGTAATTCTGTTCAGACGTTCGGGCTGTAGCCCTGTCTAAAGGTCCTATGGAAAAATGCATGGGAAAAACGCGTTTTGGGACCCCCCTTTTATCTCAGCCCCCGCTTGACGAATCCCCCCGAGACTTTCAGGGAAGGAGCGGAGCGTAGGGCCCCACCTATTTTGAAAAATTCGCGAGGATTCGTCGACCGGCGCAAAAGTTATTCAAAATAGAATGTTGCGGATTTCCTATGGAAACGTGGTCCTAACTATAACTACATACTGGCGACCGCCAGTAGGTAATATATATATATATATATATATATATATATATATATATATATATATATATATATATATATATATATATATATATATATATATATATATACACTACCTACTGATGGTCGCCAGGAGGTAGTCATAGTTAGGGCCTAGTTTCCATAGACAAATATTTTTTGTTTTGCCAATAACTTTGACGGCATTTGACGAAATTTTCAAAACTAGCTTGCCAGTCACTTCAGCCGCTGCTTGGAAAGTTTCAGAGTGATTCATGAAGCTGGGGCCGAGAAGAAGGGGTGTCCCAAAATGCGTTTTCCCCATGCAATTTCCCATAAGGATTTTAAATACAACTTCAGCCCGAACCACTGAAATAATTTGCACCAAATTTGGTAGAAAGCTAGATCTTGGTCCAGAACGATCACTTTTCATTATTTGGTGTAAATCTATTCAGTAGTTTTGAAGTTATAAAAGAAAAAAGAAATTCTTATATCTGGGAACCTGGATCAGCCACGGATTCAACAGATCTCCCTGGGGCCAAAGTCGGGCGGCTACCCACCCAGTTTGGCTGCCTTTGCCTTTGAGGGCATTGGCCAAATGGCCTTGCTACAGGCCAGGTCCTGCCTTCAACACAGCAGCGGGTGGTTGGTTGAATGTGGCCAAAGGATGAGCACAGCGTGGGATGGCCTCCAAGCCCTGTAGCCAACCCACCAGCAAGTCAAAAAAACATAGATATTCAAGGAAAAAGCAAAGGTTACAGGGATGTTATAGTTAGGTACAGAATTTACATACACATAACAATAGAAATTCAGCTCTTATAGTTCGAGTTATCTCAAGTATCTATAACTAGTGCCCTAAGGTAACTATAACTTGCTCCATTGCCATGCATTGCTAATTACCCCACATATTACATCATTCATGACATCATTTATGATTCTATAATTCATAATATCAGGGCAACATTTCCTGTAAAATTATTGATGAGAAAACTGTGTATGGCGAGTTATAGTTACCTCAGGGCACGAGTTATAGTTATTTGAGATAACTATAACTATAACAGCTGAATTTCTATGGTTTTGTGTGTGTACATTATGAACCAAGCTCCAATGTCCCTGTAACCTTAGGTTTCTTAGTGAATTTCTCGGGTTTTTAAATTCTATTTCCTAATTATAACATCCCTGTAACCTTTGGTTTTTTCATCGAATATATATATATATATACATATATATGTATCAATTCCAGTACTCCACTCCTGATAAGGATGGGCCCGACACAACAAAGGTATGTTGCAAAGTTGTTTTAATGAATATCAGAAGCATAGAAACAGTGAGCTATGAAATGCCAAGGCACATGCGTTTCAGTGTTTAGCTTTCTTCAGTGCCGGTTTCCACAGTGAGGGTCATCACAGCTGAGGAATATTTAAATGCAGACGTCTTTACTCCCATTGGAGCATAGTTCTAGCCTCACCTCTGCATTAAAGGTATAGTGTCCCATCACAAGCTTCACCATTAGCCTCTCACCAAGCCACGCTGCGTCGGATTGTCTCTGCCCGCTGTGAAAGCCCATTAAGTAATGCAGCATCCATGCACACAGTGGTGCTCCATACATTGTTGGCCCACGGACTGCACAACCTCCTCTGCAGATGGCCCACGGTTGTTGCTGTTAGTCATGCTATCAATCAAAGTCCCTTTTAGTATTAAAATAATACTCCTCTTTCCCCAAAGCGGTGATGTTACTGCCATATATATGTATACATTTACGTGTGTGTGTTGTGTGTGTGTGTGTTTGTATGTGCGCAAGGCATGTGTTGGAATGCCCTGAATGGTATTGCACTCTGGCTTGTAAAGGTCAATGTGTTAAATGCCCGTGTGGTAAAGGAATGCGGGGTAAATCTCTGTGTTCTATATCTGATATTCAAGCCAAAATGTGATTGGCAAAGTCACATGCCAATTTCTGAAGGGGCCTGAGCCAAAGAAGCCAATGGTTGAAGAAGTTTGACTTCAGCCCACTATATGGGATTGATTCACAAATGCAGTTATGAGTGTAGAAAATAGCACTACAGGAGTGCTATTTTATGTACTCATACATGCCTTTGTGAACCAGCCCTTAAACGCCCAACTCCTTATTAGTAAAAGTGAGAAGAGTACACGGTCCTTTCTATTTCTACTATTGTATATTCTTGAATATTCCCAGAATGTTCCCATTTTCACTGTTTTCATGCCAATTCTTAAAGCCCACGTAAGAGCATGTAAAAGAGTACTACAGGGGTACTACTTTAAATACTCTAAAATGTGGATTATATTGTTTTGGGAAAACAACCTATTTTTTCTTATGTCACACCTTCAAACTAGGCCTGGGCGGTAAATTCCGTTCCGTTCGCGGAATTTGCGGAATTTGGGTAATTTGGGTAATTTCGCGTTCCGCGGAGAACGCGAAATTGCCCAAAAATCTGCGTTCCGCGACTTCGCGAAATTTTTTGCTTGTTCGCGTTCTCAATATGCGTGTTCGCGAGATATTTCGCCCCGAGCACGCAAACAGCGATCGCGAACAGGCAAAAAGTATCGCGAACAAGCAATTCCGCGTGTTCGCGGAATTTCTGCGTGTTCGCGGAGATTTTTTACCGTTTCGCGGAGATTTGCGAAACGCAATTACGCAAATTCCGCCCACCCCTACTAGGCCTGGGCGGTAAATTCTAGGGGTGGGCGGAATTTGCGGAATTAACCTTCGCAAATTATCGCGAGAATGTTTAAAATTATCGCAAACAAGCAGAAATATCGCGAAGATGCGGAAGTTTTTTTCCGGCATGTTCGCGAGATTTTCTGCATGGTTGCGGGTCGCCAACTTACCCATGTGGTTGCTTGCGGGCGCGGCCATCTTGTTTTGAGTTGTTCTCGCGGTGCATGATCGCGAGAAGAAAGACGTGATCGCGCGACGCATGACGTCACTGCGGGCGCGAACTGTCGCGAGACAGCGCAAATGGCTAAAAACAATACAACATCTCATGGAGAACGCGACCGGATCAAGAAAACTTGTCGGCGAACGCAGGGATTCAGGTAAGGCGATCGCGCGCGCGCGAGAATGTATCATTTTACAGCGCGAGCAAGAAACAAATTATCGCCAAGCTGCGGAAACCGGAATTTTTGACATTTTCGCGCTCTCCGCGGAACGCAAAAATGTCAAATTATCGCAATTTCCGCGAACGGAACGAAATTTTTGCCCAGGCCTAGTAAATTCCGTTCCGTTCGCGGAATTTGCGGAATTTGGGTAATTTCGCGTTCCGCGGAGAACGCGAAATTGCCCAAAAATCTGCGTTCCGCGACTTCGCGAAATTTTTTGCTTGTTCGCGTTCTCAATATGCGTGTTCGCGAGATATTTCGCCCCGAGCACGCAAACAGCGATCGTGAACAGGCAAAAAGTATCGCGAACAAGCAATTCCGCGTGTTCGCGGAATTTCTGCGTGTTCGCGGAGATTTTTTACCGTTTTGCGGAGATTTGCGTAACGCAATTACGCAAATTCCGCCCACCCCTACTTCAAACAGCTAAAATGCCACACTCTTGAGAATAATTGTTGTAGAATAGAAAATGGTTTTGTGATACAGCACTTTTCTCCAAAACATTTTGAGTAGAGCATTTTGTATATACTCTTTATCACTGACTTGAACTGTACTCACTTCATTTAGGTGTCAACTCGTACAGAGTCAGAAGGGCTATTATTGTTTTATGCTTAGATCAAACTGCCTTTTATAATAAAGGAAACTCCAGCTTGCATCAAGCATGCATATAGCAACTGGACCTTTCTCCTCTTGTTGGGGCACATACCAGTGTCTCACATATGCAGTCTGCCAGAAATTGGATTACTAATCAGAGAATTGTAGCCCTACCTACTTAATAAACACAATCGGGTAAGGCTAAAACATAATTCGTAGAGAATCTCTACTCAGCCCCTGGTACTTGTGGTACAAGCAGCAGGAAAATCCCCAGAGAAGTGTGTGTAAAGTTCAAGTACTACCAACAATTTGAAAGTCATCAGAGTACTATCAAATTCCCATACTACTTCAGAAAAGGCGAGATAAGTAAAATAAACAAAATGGCGCCAAAATCATTAAAACTGTATGAGGAGAATCGGAGATATGAACTTTTACGTTTGAGGGCAAAAAGTGACTAAAATAGGAAAACGTAATTGAAAACAACAATTTCGAATGGACTAGTATCTAGGTGCAATTTCAAACTGACTATGATGGAATGGAGGTCAGATACACCAAGCGGTTGATCCCAGTCATAGCTTGTACCTTCTGACTTAGGGGGATATTTTGAGATTGGAGGGCTGTACTTTGTTCCGCCAGGGCTTTGAAGACATGTATTCGGCTGCCTGATTGACTCTTGCCTGACAGTGATCTCTTTTCCTTCAGAGGAGCTAAAGCCATGGTGGTTCCTCTGAAGCTGCTGAAAGTTTGCTGAGCAGTCGCCGATGTTTCATGCAGCCAGTCAGAAAAAAAATGTTGGTCTTCAAAAAACAAACCCAGAAAGTGGGAGTTTGTTTTTGAGTAACAAACAAAGAATTCCTCTGATTCATTGGGAGTTTTCTCCCAAGGTGTGGAAATCATTTTAAAGTTTATTTTGCCATCAGGGCTGCCAGGCTTTTCATGTGGTTCAAAAATGAAAAGTATATTAGAACATCCGCCCAAAATAGGGCAGGTGGTCTGAGGTACTTTAACCAATGGCTCAATGTCTGTTGAGTCCCCTAGCAAAAAAATTACAATTCACCAAACTCCAAACAGAGACGGACGGTCAATCCCTAGTCCTTAAAATAGAAATCAAAATCCTTTAGTGTGGCAAGGTCAAAGGATGACGACAGCGAATGTCCCTTGAAGTCAGAAGCCTTTTTTTGGGGTCGGATAGCTTTGTTGACTTGATCTGGCTCAAGATTTTACCTTCAGACCTGGGACCTGATTTAGAGTTTGGCAGATGGGTTACTCCGTCACAACGGTGACAGATAGCCCATCCACTGAAATATAATACCCATTATATCCAATATGCCATTATATCCTATGGGATTTAAATTTCTGCAGAGGGGCTATCCGTCACTGTTGTAAGGGAGTAACTCATTGGCCAAGATCTAAACCAGGCCCGTAGCCACGTTTTAGTTCTCAAAATCAAATCCTCAAGTAGGTGTAGGCTGGAAGATGTACCTGGGTAGGGCTCCAGAGGCTGGATACCTTCTCTGCAAGGTCCCGCTGGGCCTTTTTTCAGTGCTGCAGATAGCTCTGAGCAGGACGAACCAAGGTTTTTCATCCACCTTGCGTGTGCCCTCCTTGCAAACTTCATCATCTTATCCAGTACTATGGAGGTGACAAGAAAATTACTAAGTCTCACTTTTCTCCAACTGCTGGGACAGTTCTCCCTGGTCACTACTACATGCCTCAGGTGCCCAAGTGCTTAGGGCAGGCATGTAGGCACCAGGTGTCTCTTCAGTATGGTCCAGTCCTCCATGGGCAGCAGGGACTAGAGTTAGGAGTCCTTCTGCTTTTTGTGTCCCAGATGCAGGTAAACAGGAGATCAGCCAACCATCTCTTAGAGAGCTGTTCTAGTTTCTGGGTGCAAGCAGCAATAAGGAATCCTAAAGTCAGTGAGTGTTCTTTCTCTCAGTGGGGCCTTCTTCCTCAGGTGTAGATGTTCCAGGTCCAGGAATGATCTGAGGAGGCGGGGATGAGATGCTAGTCTTATCCTGTTTACCAGCCAGTGATTGGAGACATTTTCTTCCTCAATCCCATGTTCTTTCTTGACCAAACCCCACCTCCTTTTGTATGGTTTCCTCTTCACTGTACTGCAAGAATTCCTAGAAGCCCTAAATTCAATATGACAAAACCCTTCTTTCCTCTGGAAGAGTTCTAATCAGGCCTCAAGCCACTCACCCCTTTAGATGTGTTCTTCTCCCCTCTGTCAGGGCCATAACTGGTTCTTCCTGCTGATGAGATTAGATCCAAGGAGTCTAGGAGGGCTGTGGGGATGAATGGAAGCAGGTCATGGTTCTTCTGCATGCAGCTCAAAGTATATTTTCATAAAGTTACTTTTACCGTAAAGTTATCAAAAATCTGATTTTACCATAAAATAAGATTTTTAAAAATAAAGTGAAATTAACTTTGAATGATTTATTTAGCATTTTCCAAGCAAAAATGTAATAAAAATTCTAATCACATCGATCAACCTACACTATGGTTGCTAACACTTACCTTGCGACAGCTGACCCACTGGTGATGTTGTGCCTCTGTCTCCTTTATGCCACAAATTGTTGCTGGAGGATGCCATTGGAGCCTCTGGTCCTTCATTCTTTCTTCTCCCCAAGATTCCCTAAGTGGGATTCTGGTATCTAATACAGCTCAAACCAAGATGGTGGCTGCCTCAGACTATTCGTCCATTACCTTATCCCAATCTAAGATATCCACCTTAAAACACCCTGAGCTTCTTGCCCTATATAATGAGGTCAGTCCAGCTTCATTCTTTCATCGCAATGCTTCTATCTCCTGCCTTAGTGTGCACCGCTCCTGCTTTGATTAGAATCTCCCTGGCAGCATTTGTGTACTTTCCCTTGTTGTACTGCCTTATTCCAGCCTGGCTTCAGTTATTACCTCCCAGTTTTTTTTCTTTCTGGTTTTTCCTTCTTAGAATTCAACTGTCAGGGCACACAGAGCGCAAACGCACTGACAGCAGACGTGGAGAGTCAACCGGACAAGAAAACTACAGTTCCCGTCATCTGCCTGAGCTGTGAAATGCACGCGCTGCCGTTGCACGCTGTCAGACGTGCCATCAGCGAAATTGGATGACAGGAAATGACACCTGCACAAAGACGCCGATTATCCTGTGGATTCCCGAGTACCAGGAAGTAAGGTCGAGTAAGGGTGCGATCTCGCATCGCCTTTGTTCCTTTTTTCTACATTTCGGCTACGGGGGCATCCGGAGCATGTTTCCTTGGTTCCTCCCGATGGAGAGACGTGTTTATGCCTACGGTCTCATGCGGTAGGAAGTATCGTTTCTATATCTAAGAGACAAGAGGTTGGAGATTTTGTTACTCGTGTTTTGAGGCAAAAGCGGGAGCGCAAGACAAACCTCATTTCTATTTTTTGTTTTGCTTTGTTCACCAAAACGCATTCTGTCCTCCAGTTACTGGTATACGCTGAGGGCCTTTCATATGCGGAGCTTGCCTTTCCTTCTTCATGGGGTAATGGAGGAGAACTGAAAGTTAATTTGTGACAATCCTGAATCGCTATACTTATTCTTTGCTTACCATTAACAGAGGTCTCTGTGTTATACTTTCGTTATAGGGGAGATCAGTTGGGGGTGCCCAGGACTGAACTGTCAAAGTTTGGTGGTGACAAGCACATTCCATACGAAGGTAGGAGTAGTTTGATAGGGGTATCCTTATAGAAAACAGAGGGTGTGGTTCTCTGACCATAACATGCACTGTTAGTAATTGAAACTGTTCTTTTTTCTTTATGTTAGGAATGTGTTAAAACCTTGTGTTCACCCACACATCTTGCCTGGTATAAGGCCACCCTTGTTTTCTTTACAGGTAGAGTGTGTTTCCCACTAGTAAAGCCTTCAGTGATTGTGTACGCTGAGTTAGAACATTGACCTTACGTTAAAACTGTGTTCTCTCTTTGTCTGTTCTCAGGTCTCCCTCCCCGCTGTTCCTACCCCTTCCTTCCCTCGCTTGACCATTTACTTATTTATTTATTTAGGAGCTTATAAAGCGCGCTTATGCCCAAGGGCGTCCTGGCGCTATCTACTGACTCCTGAGAAGAAAACCAGATCTACTCCTTAAATAACCAGGTCTTGAGCCCCTTTCTAAAAGAGAGGAGCTCCGAGGCATTCCTGAGGTGTCCCGGCAGGCTGTTCCAGGCTTTTGCTGCACAAAAGGCAAAGCTGTTTCCTCCCCATCTGGCCTTTTTTATTCGTGGCACCGCCACTAGTCTGCCTTCGGCCGAGCGAAGCGCTCTTCTAGGTACATACCACTTAAAACACTTACTTAGTCTGGGCCACTGCCCGTCAAAGCTTTGTTACAGATAGCAAGTGGAGTTGCCTGAGACCATCTCGTACAGAGGTGTATCTGGGGGTTCCTGTCAGCAGTCTCGCTGCCGCGTTTTGAACCAACCAACTGCAGCCTGTATCCGTGTTTTTTCTTCATGTTTAGGTACAGGCTATTGCAGTAGTCCAAACGCGACAAAATTAGGGCAGAGACTGCTGTCCTGAATCCATCTGCTGGAAGAAAATATTTAATTATCCTGAATATCTTAAGGATATGGAAACAAGATAAGACAACTCCACTGACATAATCCCCGAAATCAAGATTTTGGTCCACAATAACACCCAGATTTTTTGCTTTCCCTGTGGGGTCTGGTAGCTTTCCCAATACTTCAGGCCACATATCGGGAGTCCATATGTTAGGGTTGTTCCCAAACATGATGACCTCGGTTTTCCCGGCGTTTAATTTAAGGCAATTGGAGGCCATCCGGCCGGCCACGTTTTTCAAACAATCGTGGCATCTTGCTGCCATGTCCACTTGGGACCCTCGTTGTATGGATAACACAATTTGTGTATCATCTGCATACTATGTAAGTTGGAGCCCAAAGGATCTTATCACGGCCGCAAGTGGGCTGACATAGATATTGAAGAGCGTTGGACTCCCACTAGTCTGTGCGGATTTATACTATCTGGACTTGGGGGGGGGGGTCGAGAGGTGGACCCCTCTGAGCTTCAATCCGATCCTGAGGATAACCTGGTGACCGTGACATCAACTGACTTTGGTGGCATTTTCCTCCTTTGGGATTTCTTCTGGGGGACACCTTCCTGCTTGGACATTCCCAGCATCGGCAGCAACATGGCTACTAGAAGGGGTAGCCCTTACCTCTGGTAGACCGGAACAGCCTAGACCCAAAGTTTACCATCAACCAACATTCGAAGACCCACAAGTAGGCGTCTGATTCCTGACTTTTTGTAATGACTAAGTTCGAGTAGCGAGGGAGAACAAATGGATCAGGCACAGCCGGGTGCTCAGGAGGTCCAGATCAAGCTCTAGTCCAGATAATCCAACAACAAACACAGGAATTGCAACAGTTGAGGGTCAAAAATTCAGCTCTGTGTCAAGCCCTTTCTGCCAAAGTCTCCTTCATTCCAGCTGCTTCTTCTAAGGCTCCACGCTTTTCCAGGTCCCCGAATAAAATAAGGAAATTTTTGGACACCTTAACTTTTTCCTTTCTGCCCTGCAAAATTTAAGCAAGGTTGTGGTAAAGTTTGTTACCTGATTAGTGCCCGGTCTGGACTGGCATTGGCAAGGAGGGCTTCTCTGGTAGCCTCTGATGACCCAAGTGTGTCTAACTAAAAATTTGGCCCATCTTAAACTAATGTTTGAGAGACATGATCTACACTTTTTCAACAGAAGAGGCATTGTGCGATATCCAGCAGCGAGGTCAAGTTGTACTGACCTATATAACCCACTTTTACCAGTTGGCTGCAGAGACAACTTTGATTGATCACACCATGGTCTAAATCGTTGTCTTCACTTTTGGATCAAGCCTTATCTACTGAACAGAGAAAGAAGGTCCAAGAGATGTAGGGCTAAATCATCCCAGCTCTTGAGCAACACTCAAATGCCACCTCGCAAGTCTACCATTTGAAGATCAGTCAGCTTCTTCTAAAGAGTAGCCCATGCAAGTTGGTGTCACCTGTGGGGCTCTTACTTAGTCCCCAAAAAAGATAGTAGACGTAGAAATGGTTTATGTATGTAATGTGGGTCTCCCTTACATATGATCTGCACCTGTTCTGTACACCCTGTAAGAGTGGAGGGAAATGCCAGATCCCATCCCTTGTAAAAGGTGAAAGGACAGGAGGAATTCAGGTCTCTTTCATCAGCACTTCCAATGCCCCTTATGTATCATTAGTAATGTTACCAGTTTGGTTAGAGTTACCTGCAGGAAAGTATGAGAGAAGTTTGCTCTTCTAGACAGTGGAGCAAGTGGATTCTACTTGGACATCAAATGGGCTCAGAATCACTAGATTTCTCAACTCCCGAAAGAAGTCCCAGAGCAAGTGCAAATGATGGATGGAATGCCTTTAACACCAGGTCCAGTCAAAGAAATGACAGCTCCTTTGAAGTTAGTCTTTGGGAAGCACCAAGAAAACCTTGCTTTAGGCCTAATCTTCAATCCAAATCATAACATAATTTTGGGGGTTCCCTGGCTCACCCGACATAATCCCTACATCAACTGGAAAACCAGAAGCATATCTTTATCCTTCCAGCTTGTTAATAAACATTTTTGCACATCAGGCAATTATTGGGCCCCAAAATAACTTACTTCAAATCCCATGCAGGAGTCCAGTACTATTAGTCTTCTTCAAGGGTTGCCACCTCATTATCAAGATTTTGGTGACCTGCTTAAGAAACTTAAAGATGTAAAGTTACCCCACCATCATGAATTTGACTGTGCTATAAATATTGAGCTTGGCAGTACAGTTTTGGATGTGTTTAATCCTTGTCTGAAACAGAAAAAAAGTCCTTTGAGACTATCTAGAAGAAAATCTGCAGAACAGACTCATCACTTGAGCACCCTATCCTGCAGGGGCTTCCATGTTCTTTGTCCCCAGAAAGACTGGTGACCTCAATTCAATCAGCTTTATTCGATTATAAAAATAATCATAAAAGCACAATACAATGTTGGAGACAATATATACAAACATTAGATTATGAAAAATCCATAAAATAGCAGTGCAAGTCATATCCGATAGGGTTAAAAACACAATTTACATCATGATTGAATTTCTGCATTTTATCACCAGCTTTAAAAATATTAAAATTGAAACGGTCAACTGTTCTTCTCCTAGTGTTTGTAAAAACAGAAAAGCAGGCCGGCATTGTCTTAGGCCCCGGTTTTATTAAATTGGCAAAATCCACCTATACCTATTGTGAGAGTAAAATTTACAGAAAAACAAGATGTGAATAGTCGATTGAAAGGACACATCATCACAAGGGCATTTACACAACTCCTTTGACCAGTTGTTTTGGGCAGGAAAAGTAACGAGCCTATGACAAAATGCCCAATCTCAAACGGGTCAACAGAAATCTATCATGTTCTCTTGTAAACATGTTTAGCTAAGGCTGGAGTCTATCATCTGCCACTATTAACTGATGGGCTTGAACCAACACTTTTTGGAATTCTGTGTTTCTTATCTTATTATCCAGATAATACAGACAGCTACTTTTAAGTTCTTTCCTATTTACATCTAGTAAACTAAGGGGCTCCGAAAAATATTCAGGATGGCCGAGATTACCAACAAAGTTTTTCATGTACTCAAGCCAACTAATCTTTCGCACCCCATCCAATTTACCACAGTCTATAAGTATCTGTCTATTGAGCTCCAGCGAGTCGGAAGTCCAGATTCTGTGCCACTGGAGTACGGGTTGGATTTTACATATATCCGTTATATAAGACAAGCCCAATTCAGTGTGGCATATGTAGGTAGAGGTGCTATCCGGGACAGCCAATAAGAATCTTAAAAACCTGTTTTCAATACCTTGAAGTGAATTGACATTCTCGTGGCCCCAAATTCCTGCCCCATAGGTGGCTACTGGGATGCATTTCGCCTTATAGATCTGTATTACGACCTCTGGTACCCGTTTCCCCAATTTCTTACTAAAATTAAAAAGTGCGGCCACCGCTTTAGAAAATAGTAGCTTCCTGGTTCTAATAGCCTGGGCCCATGTCCCCCTCCAATCAAAAAGTATTCCCAGGTAGGAAATGGTTTTGCAACAGTCGATGTATTTCTTTTCGAGTGAAATGGGTGTAAAATTTGTATTCCCTGTCCCACAAATCATCACAAAGGTTTTAGAAATATTAACTTTTAGTCCTAGTTTGGCCATATAAACAGCAAAACAATCAACTAGCCTCTGAATCCCTATCGGGGTACGGGACATCGGGACCGCATCGTCGGCATACATTAATGTGGGTATGGGTCTCTTACCCACTTGTGGAAGGTCCTGACACTCTCTCCCCAGCGTGCTTCCCAGATCGTTGATATATAATATGAACAGAAAGGGTGCTAGCACGCATCCGTGTCTCACGCCCCTTCTCACCCTAAAGTGCTCAGTACATTCCCCTCCCACCCCATAACGAACCCTAGCGTTTGCTCCCATATATAATTGTCTCAGGAATAAAACTATCGAACTTTCCACCCACATATTAGATAAAATTCTCCATAGTTCCTCGTGAATTACAGAATCAAACGCTGCAGTTAAATCTACAAACGTTAAGTACAACTTTCCCCTTTTGGCTTTGGTATATTTACCGATCATCATATTCAGATTTAAACCCTGGTCAATTGTGCCCATGCCTTTGCGGAATCCATACTGCAGGCCGCTAAGAATCGAATGGTCTTCCGCCCAGGCTTGTAGCCTTACTAACAAAACTCTGCCGATGATCTTGATTGCTGAGTCGAGTAAAGATATCGGCCTATAACAGGCTGGGTCTGACCTATTCCCTTTTTTAACAAGCATTGGCATAGCCAATAGGTCTCGCCTTTGGGGCCTTATAAGTATTTAGTTATGCAGCGCAATATCCTTGGTGCAACACCAACTGTTGCATGGCTAAACACTTATAAGGTCCCAAAGGCGAGACCTGTTGGCTATGCCAATGCTTGTTTAGCAGTAGTAACTTGCACTCTTAAGTTTGGCTCCACTCCTTTTTCATGGGGCGGAGATGTGTAAGTGTACACTCTTGAGTAACTTTACACTTGGATTCTGTGAAAAACGTAAGCAGTAAATTTACTTAAAGGTGTAAGAGTAAACTTACACAAGTAACTTACTCACAAGTGTAATTTACTTTTGTGAATAGCGCTGTGCAACTTTAGATCTCGAAGCTCCAAGTCACCAGTGGGAGCTTCAGGTCAGATTGGAGTAAACCTAAGTTCATTCTTTGCCCGGTACGCACTTCCTACTAATAAATTAAAATTGCATAGTTTGCTATCTTGCCATGAGGCAGTTCATCTGCTGTGTTTTTACAGAGTGCATTGAAGCAAAACATATTGACGTTAATGACAGTAACGGTACAGATCTAAAAGAAAGGGAAGTTACTTGTTAAAAAGCCACATTTTAATTGGCTTTCCTCAAATTGGATTAGGTTGGGTTTCAAGCATATGGTAGACAGTTCCATGCTTTGGCTGCTGCAACATTAAAGGATCTGTCCACATAAGTTACTGTTATACACAAGGAATTCATCAGAAACAAATGGAGAGAACTTGATTGTTGGTTAGGAGGAGAGACAGGAAAGTATACAAGCAGAGTGTCAACATCGTCACAGAAAGAGGAGAGAGGAGAGAGCACTTAGCGGATTGCGGATGATGATCAAAATGAAAATTAACATCAAAAGTGAAAAGGTCAGAAGTGATGGTGGAGTAAAATAAGGGGGATGCAAGAAGGGTGAAAGAACATGGCCATCCCACTGTTAGGACTGGAGGAAAGTGATGTGTGACAGTAAGTTGAACAGGAAGTAGTAAGGGTGGCTGGACTTACGAAATTACAAAAGAATTTTCTTCAATCAGTAACTCAAAGAAAGGGAAAAATCAAGTAAAGGAAATGTTAAAGACTGAATGTGGATTTTTTACTAAGGGATTGACCATTCCAGACACTGATCAAAATGGTTTGGGAAAGGATGGAGAAAGAGATAGGTATGCCAATTATACTGGAACAACAGTGTGAAGAGAGACAAAGAGGAGCAAGGTGTGAAGAGTGAGAATAGGGTAAGTGGAGTAAAGTGCAGGATGTGAAGATGTGGATGTAAACAGACGTGAGATCAAGGACTAGGCAGCAATATATAAACATTACTGAAGAGGGAGGGTGAAAGAATAAAATGGGCAGTGAGAAGTTAAGAGTTCCTGGCTTCTCGGTCATCATTCACTAAAGGTAGATACAGGAGCAGACTTTCAAGACTACAGCAAGTGAGACAGGGACGTGTGAAAAGGAGAGAGTGCTTCTCCACAGAGCAGGTTTGTCTTGCTCCCTGTATGCAGCAGAGGTTGTTGTGGCATTGTTACGCCCCCAAAGGAGACAGCTTTGGTGAGAAACCGAACCAGCCACCTCCCAGGAGAAGAGA
Source organism: Triturus cristatus (assembly GCF_964204655.1). Lineage (NCBI taxonomy): Eukaryota > Metazoa > Chordata > Amphibia > Caudata > Salamandridae > Triturus > Triturus cristatus. The sequence goes on from NC_140592.1 coordinate 1,138,862,633, forward strand.
GATATGGGCTGACCCTTTTTTGAACCAAGGCAGAGTAAACAGGGTACCCCCATGAAAAGAGGAGCCTGTGTTCATAAAGCTATTGTAAGGGACAATTGCTCCTCTTCACTGTAGTATTGCATCTAATATTATGAGGACCTGTTACTTAATTTTAATGAGTCGATCAATCAACTTGCATAGATATGAAAATCAAGTTTGTGTTTCCTACATTAACTGATGGAACACTAGCAAAGAAGAGGGGCCGTTTTGGCTTGCTATACCTCTTGAGCAGCATCCATTCTCCACTGTTCCACCTATTTAGAATCAGGGAGTGCTCACGATTACCAACTTGGAAAGAAGCAAAAAAAGGATTCCAGAAATGTTCACTCATCAGTCTCTCGTGTTCTCAGTCACTTCTGGGGGCTAAAAGGTACACCATAACAGAGGTCACAGAACATTTGTCTAGGTGGTCTGTGGACATTTTCCCTGCGCACCACCGAGTTCTGTGTAAGGGAGTGAGGAGTCTTGCCGCCTCAAGAAACGCTGGGAGACCATTTGTGGATATTTTCTTAGCCACCAAGGGTTCCTACATGGGGCACTTTTGTCGGTGTTTGCGTGGCTCCTCCATTAGGGACCACACAAGCGCAGCCCAAAAAATGCAGAGGATCTCGGGGGACAAAATACGAAAAGAATGGTAGGGTGGGAACTCTGGATAAGGCGCGCACGGATTTCAGTAAACCGAGGCATGATATTTCATGGTGAATGAGGGGCGGACAACTGATGAGGGTGCGGTCAAAATCCAGGTGAAGTATTTTGAAGATGTTGCAATCCTGTCCTTCGCAACACAAAAAAACCCATAAAAAAACAAACCTAATCGAGATTTGGAAACCCTTCCGTCATTTCGGCATGATGCTGATCTACCCGCGCCACTAAAAGCTCTCAACATTTAGGCTTTATGGGTAACTAGTAATTAGGTAACCTTCGCTAGCAAAGTGAATAGGTTATAATCGCAGTGTAAACATGGAAGGCTTTAATCCTCTGCCAGGCATCTAATATTTCAGTCGCACAGACAAGAGGCGCACTGAACAGAACCCGTGGGCGCGCGCCGCTTAGGAACAAGGAAACCCGCGCCGGGGTCCAGTCACCGCGCGCACCGTCAGTGCACTTGACGGACGTCAGAACACACTGTAATCAACATCAACAGCCTGTGAACACTGTGTTTATAGCGTGACTGAAATTGCAATCAAGCGCCAATGTGCATTTATAAAGTGTCAGCCTCTCTCCACTACCCACGGGTGTGTCTCTGTTCTCCATTTAGCGTGCCAGAGGCAAAAAAAAACAAGCTTTGCCCACGAAAGTGATCGCGATCACGATCTCTGTGAAAGCGAAAGTGATCGCGATGACGCGCTAGTGCTGCTGGCTGGCCTTGAGCATGGCGGCGCTGTAAAGCCACATGGCTGCATTGTGCGCGTGCACACCTCGTGCACTGTAGCTCTATGCCAGCGGTAGCACTTTGAAAAGTCCCTTACAAAAAGTCTCTCCGAGCCAGCGCAAGCGCTGGGCTCTGCGAGACCTAAAAATGGGGACCAGGGTTGATTCATACCAAGAAGTTAAAGGGCCAGTTGAACTACAAGCATTTAAAACTTGGGTTAAAAGAGGACCCCAGTAAAGGATGTTATGTTTAAAACTGGGATGCCATCTGGTCCAGGTGCCTTACCTCCCAGACTCGACTCAATGGCTAGATTAACTTCGTTCAACTCAAATTTCAGGATCTTAGCCTCTATACCATGTGTAATAATCGTAATGGCTACAGACTCCATCTCTGACATTGGTGTGTGACTTGAGATGCTGTATACTTTTTTTTAATGCTCCAGCCACTCACCCTCGCTAATGGCGTTCTCAATCGTAGCCCTGTCCTTCTCCATCAAAAAGGGTGCGTTGACCGCCTTCCAAAATGCCGAGGGGTCTTTTAACTTTGATGCTATCTGTAGATACCGCCACGCTTCATTTTTAATAGTTGTTTTCCTTAGCTGTAAGGCAGCGTTATATTCTCTACGCGCAAGCCTAACATCCTCCACAACTCTAGGCTTGGAATGTAGTGTTTTCTTTAGACTGGTGACCTAAGAACTTGCATAGACTATTGGGGACTCAATAAGGTTACTAACAAAGACAGGTACCCTCTTCCCTTAACAAATTATATCTTAGAGTCAGGGCAAGGGTCAAAAGTGTTTACCAAATTGGACCTGCACAGAGAATACCATCTCCTTGGGATCAGAAAGGGATATGAGTGGAAAGCGGTTTTTAGAACCCCTCTAGTGCATTTTGAGTATCAAGTGATGCATTTAGGCCTCAGTAATGCTCCAGCAGTCTTTCGATCCCTCGCTGACATTTGAACCACTTTATAGTAATCTATCTTGACAACATTCTCTGCTCTAAATATGTTGCTTCCCATTTTCCACACGTCAGACAGATGTAACATAGACTTCGACAAAAAACTTTTCTGCAAACTTGAAAAGTGTGAATTATGTCCATCTGTCCAAGTTTGAATACTTAGAGTTCTGATTAAACAGCACTACCGGAATCTCTATGGATCAAAAGAAAATCTCACATATACTTGACTTGCCAACTCCAACAAGAATCAAAGAGAAACCCCAATTCATCTTAGGGTTTGCCAATTTTTATCAACAATTTATTAGTGATGTTACACAACTAACCAACCACTTACGTGAATATTGAAGAAAGATATGTTACATACAGGTTTTCAATGGGATACTCAGGTAAAAGAGGTCTTTCTAAAAATTAAAAGAAGCCTTTAGTCAGGTCCCTGTTCTGCAACATCCAGATCCAACAAAAAGGTTTGTGATTGAAACCAATGTATCTTAGAGAACAGTTGGAGCAGTATGTCTACAGAAACAAGAAGATGACGGATTGGAGCATCCAATTTTTTATGTTTCTCATATCCTATCCACTTCAGAAAGAAATTATTTGATTCTTGAAAGAGCTCCTAGCAGTCAAGATGGCCTGTATTGAATGGAGGAAATTCTTGATGAGTGCTGAGTGCTGACACATCTCCATTCACCTGAAGTCCAGGGATCTGCGGGGCGATATTCTACCCAGTTCCCTGAGAGTTAATCCTCAACACACGAAGACTCAAGGGTGTTGGTGGCTATTCCTGGGGGAAAGGGAGATGAGGGTAGACATGGTAAGGTAGAAGATACTACTCAGATTGGCACTAAGTGTCTGAAATAAACAGCTCTCAAGGTCTGGCCAAGAATGATCTGTGCATTCGAGCCTCAATCTGTTCTACTCAAGAATTTTCTATGTCTAAGGGAAACAATGATACATAGATTAATAGGGACAACATTGATGAACCTCAGTTAAAACATACATTTCCCTGTTGTCACCCAAAAACTAAACTTGTGCACTCACCCAAACCATCAAGGTGGAAATTTCCCAAAAGACATGAGCTGTGCGCCATTGGAGTTTGGTGACCAATCAAGTGTTCAGGTACTAAGTACAAGTTACTAGTCTTTAAATTGTTTTGCACACATCCAACAGAACAAAAACCTCAGAGTCTCTGTTCAAAGTTGTAGAGAAGCGGTATCCAGAGTCAGGGAAGTGGAGCTATGAAAGTGTTCCATTAGCAAGGAAACTTGAAGCCAAGCAAGGCTGAGAGGAGTGGGTGCAGCATTTATAGTACCAGGACCAAGATGGCCACCCACTCTCAAGGCTCTTCAAACTCTTGTGAGAGTTCTGGACCCACCCTTTGTGACAGTAATGGCTGGAGAGGAAGGATGGCTTTACACAGCCGCGGTCCGTGCAGGTAACAGCGGCGGGGTGGTGGGGCCGCATGGGGGTGTATTTTGAGTGGCGATGCCGAGGGAAAATTTATTATTTGTTCAATTTTCCCTTGGCATCATCCCTCAAAATATCCCCCCACATGGCCCCACCACTGTTACCTGCACGGACCGCGGCTGGCTTTACAGTTAGGGAACTAAGGGTGGATCCTTGGCTACCCTTAAGGCACTGTGGAGAATGGAGGGGAGTCCAGGGGGTCAATGATGCCAGAATTTGTGGAAGGCTGGGCGAAAAGGTCAAGGGTGGAGGGCAGGGCCAAAGGGTCATGAGCAAAAGAAGCATTTGGTGCAGTGAGGCTGACCAGGGGTCAAGTACTGAGGTGTGGGGGGCCTATTCAAGGGAAATCTCATCAAGGGGATCAGCAATTCAAGTGCCGTAAAGAGCACTCTGGGCCTGGGAGGAGGAGCGGGGCACAACAGTTCTCCCCTCAAAGGCCGACTGATGGGAGGTAGTCTGGGTTTTGAGCGTGAAACTGGCAGACCAGGCGAGGACCATGAGCATTACAAAGTGATTCCCAAGACCTATCTTTGGGAGAATAACCCGTCCAGTCTGTCAGATAGAAGAGTTTTCCCTGGTACCTCTTGGAGTCCAAAATGCAACGTACTTCAAACTCAATGTGCCCACCTACTACAACAGGACAGGGAGGAGGATCTGGGCGAAAGGAAGGATTATAGTGTTTTACTCAAGAAGTGTGAAATACTGGGTATTTACGAAACTCTTTTGGAAATTCCAATTTCAAGGTTACTGGGTTGATCACCTCAGTACTTTGTAGGGGTCCATAAAGCATGGCTGCAATTTGTGAGTCCCTTCTAAACTTAGTAGCCGAGACATGATACCCTATCGCGTGTGACGTTGCAGGAGTTCTGTGACGATCAGATTGAGTCTTCATTGTTTGTTTTCAACAATGCAATTGAGTCTTAGCAGAGGCCCACATTTTCTACAGGTTTTCGTGATGGGTGTGTACCACTGGAATATTTGTCATGTCTCCTGGTAAATCAAGTGAGAGTGCTTTGGGGTGATAGCCAAAGGAACAATAGAAAGGGACATCCCTGTGGGGGAGCATTGTTGTTATAAGCAAACTCAGCTACTGACAACACCTGAACCCGATTGCCAGTACAAGTAGCGAACAAACATCGCAGATATTGTTCCATGGACTGATTTGTACATTCTGTCTGCCAATCTGTCTCTGGGTGGTAAGCCAAAGACAGACGATGATCTATCAATCAATCAATCAATCAGGGTACTTGTAAAGCGCGCTACTTACCCGTGAGGGTCTCAAGGCGCTGGGGGGGGGTGCTAATGCTCGAAGAGCCAGGTCTTGAGGAGTCTTCTGAAGGCGAGTAGGTCTTGGGTCTGTCGTAGGTGGGTTGGGAGGGTGTTCCAGGTCTTGGCGGCGAGGTAGGAGAAGGATCTGCCACCAGCGGTCGTACGCTGGATGCGGGGGACAACTGCGAGGGTGAGGCTGGCGGAGCGGAGCTGGCGGGTGGGGGTGCAGAAGCTGAGTCTGCTGTTCAGGTAGGCTGGTCCGGCATTGTGGAGTGCTCTGTGTGCGTGGGTGAGGAGCTTGAAGGTGATCCTCTTGTCGATGGGGAGCCAGTGCAGGTCTCTCAGGAGGTGGGTGATGTGGCTGCGGCGGGGGGCGTTGACGATCAGTCGGGCGGAGGCGTTTTGGATGCGTTGTAGCCGCCGTTGGTGTTTGGCTGGGATTCCTGCGTATAGTGCGTTGCCGTAGTCCAGTCTGCTGCTGACAAGTGCCTGAATCACTGCTCTTCTTGTTTCGGTCGGGATCCACTTGTAGATCCGGCGGAGCGTGCGTAGGGTGTGGTAGCAGGAGGAGGAGATGGCGTTGATCTGCTTGGACATGGAGAGGGAGGAGTTGAGGATGAATCCTGGGTTGCGTGCGTGGTCGGTGGGTGTCTGTGCTGTCCCCAGAGCGGTCGGCCACCAGGAGTCGTCCCAGACTGAGGGGGTGGGTCTGAGGATGAGGACCTCCGTCTTGTCCGAGTTCAGTTTCAGGCGGCTCCTCCTCATCCAGTCGGCGATTGCCTTCATACCCTTGTGGATGTTGGTTTTGGCGGTGTGAGGGTCCTTGGTGAGGGAGAGGATGAGCTGGGTGTCGTCGGCGTTGGAGATGATGTTGAGGTTGTGGTGGCGGGCCACTTGTGCGAGGGGGGCCATGTAGATGTTGAACAGCGTCGGGCTGAGGGATGAGCCCTGGGGGACGCCGCAGATGATGTTGGTGGCTTCTGACCGGAAATGTGGGAGGCGGACGCTCTGGGTTCTGCCGGAGAGGAAGGACGTGGTCCAGTCAAGGGCCTTCTCTTGGATTCTGGCTTCTTGGAGGCGTGTCTTTAGGGTGCCGTGGCAGACCGTGTCGAATGCGGCTGACAGGTCCAGGAGGATGAGGGCTGATGTTTCGCCGTTGTCCAGTTGGCGTCTGATGTCGTCTGTGGCGGTGATGAGGGCTGTCTCGGTGCTGTGGTTTCGTCTGAATCCGGATTGGGACGGGTCCAGGATGTTGTTGTCTTCGAGGTGGCGGGCCCGTTGGATGTTGACGATTTTGTCGATGACCTTCACCGGGAATGGGAGCAGGGAGATGGGTCGGAAGTTCCTGAGGTCCTTGGGAACCGCCTTGGGCTTTTTGAGGAGGGTGTTGATATCGGCGTGCTTTCAGCTTTCCGGAAATGTCGATGTTTCAAAGGAGATGTTGAGGACCTTCCGTAGTTGGGGTGCGATGGCCGCGTCTGCTTTGTTGAATACGTGGTGTGGGCATGGGTCTGACGGAGATCCCAAGTGGATGGATCTATTTGTAAGGCTGTGCAGACTCCTAGTCAGAATTCAGATATAAATTGGCCCCCCTAACTGAGATTATCACCGAAGGTGATCCATGGAGCCATATTTCCTGTTGAATGACTATATCAATCAGATCTTTGGAGGGAGGAAGTTTCTTTAAAGGAATAAAATGTGCCATTTTTGACAGGAGGTCCACCACAACAAAGATATTGGTATATCCAGAGATCAAGGGTAAGTCTGTGACAAAGGCAATACTAACCATAGTCATCGACACAAGACTGGGTCTCAGAAGGTATAATCAACATCAACTGTGGTTCAAACCCTATAACATTAGGTGTTTTGTACTCCCCGCTTTTCCAAATTTGAGGTAGTTACCAACAGCCATCCACCTTCAATTTGTAATTTAAAAAACACTTAGTAAAGAATTTTACTTCTGACAATCCCCACTAATGAACCTCTCAGTGTAAGAACTCACACGTCAAATACACAGGGTGTTTCTACAATCCTTTGAAAAAATGTGAAGAAGCAAGAAGACACCTCACGGGCGCAACACCAACTGAGCTTACTGATTGGTACTCACCAGCTCTGCCCACTTTTATCATCATCGGTTGTCATCTTGCCCCCAAAATAAATAAATAAAGTGTCCACAAAAATAAACCCAAAATGTAAAGGTAAGTGGTGAGAAAATCACATACCAAGATGCGACTGAATTGTGAAAAATAAAAAGTGAAAAAGGTGCACGTTCTATGGGCCAAACTTTATTCCTCCTTAGATGTGCACCCAATTCAAAGCTTAAAAAGGTTGCTTAATATGCATACCATTGTACTGTGCCAACATGTTTCATCGCCAAAGATATTTGTAGCGAGTTCTTCAGGGCAACTACAGTCGCTTGGCACTAGTCAGGGACACTTCTTAGAATTTCATTCGGGGACTTCCAAAAGTAAAAAACACACACAACACACATAATTCTCACTTAATACCCAATTCTACTTTAATGGATATATATCTCTCACTTAGATGCACTCATTACCCTTCTTGAGCCATGGCCTCGCGTACCAGCTCGTTTTTACAGGTCACAACACGGGCTCCATGTATGAGTCCTCGTAGTGGATCCGCATTCAGCTGTAATGCGAATCTAGAGGTAATAACATTTCTCATTAGTCCCTATTACCTCCGTTATCTTTTCCATTTAGCAACCCGAGATCTAACTGGGCTACATCGAGGTTCCCCTGCTTATTTATATTTCTCTTCTTTTTTGTATATGTATACACACTCATACCCGGCATTCCAGATAACCCGGTATGTTTTCTTAAACCAAGAGTAAAGAAGAAACCCATCGTTATCCATAAATATCTCAGTATCCTCACAAGTATCTCACCGGACCAGATACTGAAAAATGGAACCCACTTCTTTCTCTCATCACTTTGCCATTTAACCAGTCAGTGTATTAGATGGTTATCTAATACATTGATTGATGTAGCTCAGTTAGATCTCGGGTTGCTAAATGGAAAAGATAACGGAGGTAATAGGGACTAATGAGACATTTTATTACCTCTAGATTCGCATTACAGCTGAATGCGGATCCACTACGAGGACTCATACATGGAGCCCGTGTTGTGACCTGTAAAAACGAGCTGGTACGCGAGGCTAATGCTCAAGAAGGGTAATGAGTGCATCTAAGTGAGAGATATATATCCATTAAAGTAGAATTGGGGATTAAGTGAGAATTATGTGTGTTGTGTGTGTTTTTTACTTTTGGCAGTCCCCGAATGAAATTCTAAGAAGTGTCCCTGACTAGTGCCAAGCGACTGTAGTTGCCCTGAAGAAATCGCTACAAATATCTTTGGCGATGAAACATGTTGGCACAGTACAATGGTATGCATATTAAGCAACCTTTTTAAGCTTTGAATTGGGTGCACATCTAAGGAGGAATAAAGTTTGGCCTATAGAACGTGCACCTTTTTCACTTTTTATTTTTCACAATTCAGATGCATCTTGGTATGTGATTTTCTTACCACTTACCTTTACATTTTGGGTTTATTTTTGTGGACACTTTATTTATTTATTTTGGGGGTAAGATGACAACCGATGATGATAAAAGTGGGCAGAGTTGGTCAGTACCAATCAGCAAGCTCAGTTGGTGTTGCGCACGTGAGGTGTCTTCTTGCTTTTTCACATTTTTTCAAAGGATTGTAGAAACACCCGGTGTATTTGACGTGTGAGTTCTTACACTGAGAGGTTCATTAGTGGGGATTGTCAGAAGTAAAATTCTTTACTAAGTTTTTTTAAATTACAAATTGAGGGTGGATGGCTGTTGGTAACTACCTCAAATTTGGAAAAGTGGGGAGTACAAAACACCTAATGTTATAGGGTTTGAACCACAGTTGATGTTGATTATACCTTCTGAGACCCAGTCTTGTGTAGATGATTATCGATTGAGAGGAGGGCGACTTGGGTTTATTTCCCTCTACAGCTCCTTATTGTGTGCATACTAACCATAGGCCAAGGAGGCAGTGGGACTGGGAGAGGTAGCAAAAAACCTGACAGTGAAGTCTGTGTTGACTTTTGTCAGGGATAGGTGGAACAAGTCTGTACAAACGTTTGCACGTCTCGTGACATGCCCTTCCACCAAAACCACTGTTTACAATTTTGTTTAGTTTTCAGTTCCCCCGGGTGGCCAGCTAAAGGGGAGGTATGACACCATTGTAGAACCTTGGTTCTTAAATCTGGGGTAGGAATATACAATTTTTTGTCTTTATAGAAATAGCCATTCTCAATGGAGTGTGTAAGGGTTACTAACCATGTCTGCGGGTGTTCATGGGTTAATGCTTCTTTTAGGTCTTTTAAGAAGTTTACAGATGCACAACTTCCAATGATCAAACCAGGAGGAAGTATAGTCAGGTCTTTGCTTGGGGCTAACCTTTCATCTGGGGTCTTGATCAACCTAGAAAGGGCATACGCTTTGGCCTGTCTTGGTCCTGGGTGATAATTGATTATAAAATCAAATGCACCAAAAAAAGGACCCATTGCATTTGACGAGGAATAAGGGCTTTAGTGCATCTTTAAACTTGGAGATTTTTATGGTCATAGTATATTGTGACTATATGACTTGCGCTGAGTAAATAGTGCTGTCATTCTTGGAAGGCCAATTTTACAGCCAATAATTCATGCTCATTTTGTTCTGCTGGTAGTGACCTTTTTGAGAAAAAGGCAATTGGAGGCAAATGTCCTGTTTTCTAATATCTTTTTGAAAGCACACCTCCTTTTGCAAATTGGAAAGGAAAGCATCAGCTCCAACAAAATATGGTTGAGATCAGCATGTTGCAGGACTAGTGCTATGGTGAAACTTTGTTTATGGAGAGAAAAGGTTTGTTGTTCCTCTAGAGTCTCAATAAAGGGAATTCTTTGTTGTAGCAATTTGGTGATGGAACTGACTACCTCGGAAAAGTGACTAATAAACCGCTGGTAGAAATTTGCAGACCCCAGCAATGATTGAATATCCTTTACAGTGGAGGGTTGTGGCCAGTTCTGGATGGTTTAAATCATTTTCTGTTCCATCTGTATCCATATGGGAATTAATTTGAACCCTAAAAAATCAACTTGGGTGGCAAGAAAAATACACTTCTCTAATTTGGCATATAACTGGTGGTCGTGTAGCTTCTGCAAGACTGCCTTAAGAGTGACTTACATGTTCTTCTCATGTTTGGGAGTAGATCAGAATGTCATGTAGAAAATGACAAAAATATCAAGGAAATCTTGTAACACCTTGTTTATAAAAAAAAAATGGAAGGCCGCAGATGCATTACATAGGCCGAATGGCATTACATAGTTTTTGTATAGGCTAACTTTTATTCGGAAGGCTGTTTTCCACTCATCCCATTCCCACACATGGATCAAGTGGTAAGCTTCCTGTAGACCTAAGTTTGCGTAGATGGTTGAAACTCTGATCTGATACAGAAGTAAGGGGATGAGCGGCAGTGGATACTTATTTTTGATTCTGACTATATTTAGGCCCTGTAGTTGATGCAGTAATGCAACTCCCCACTTTTCTTGAGGACAAAAAAGAGTGGGATGACACTGAGGATGAAGAATGTCGGATAAACACATTGGGCAGCATTTCACCCAGATACTTTTTCAGGTGTTCATTTTGTGGCTCAGTCAGAGCATAGATTTGGCTCCTCTGTAAATCTGCACCTGGGACCAGATCTATCTGACAATCAAAACTTCAATGTGGTGGCAAGTTAGTGGCCTTTTCTGTTGTTGTACACATCCGTAAATTTGAGATACTGGGAGGAAAGTCATTGAACTCAGATGCATGGTTTGAGGCACAGACTGAAGGAGTTACCCAATTGGGTGTTTCTTGTGTGCAATGTTGTAGACAAAACCTGGAGTCCAAAGTTACCATTCTAGTTGACCAGCGTATACTCAGATTATGTAACTGTAGCCACAGGACCTCCAGTGTTGTGCATTTACCCTTTTATGCCTGTTATACCACTACTAAGTAATAAAGATTATTACTACAGACATAGACATCAAGGTGGGAATTTCCCACAAAAAATTAGTTGTGCCTTATTGGAGTTCAGGGATCAATCAAGTGTTCACATGCTGAGTACAATTCACTAGTTTTCAAATTGTTTCTGGGATGCATGCATCCAACAAAATAAAAACCTCAGACTCTGCTCAAAGTTGTGGAAAAATATGGGTTCAGTGCACTGACCTTACTGCTATTCTTTCTTTGTCTGTTCTTGTCAGGACAGTATGAGAAAAAAAGAATGTGAAAAGCCGCTGCCACAGGCGATGAGAACTGGGATCCAGAACTGAGGAAGCAGAGCAATGAAAGTGGTCCATTCACTAAGAAAACTCGAAGGCAAACAAGGCTGAGAGGAAAGGGTGTAGTATTTATAGTACCGTACCCAAGATGGCCGCAAACTCTTGAGGGTCTTTGAAATCTCATGAGATTTTGCGACCCACACTCTGTGACAGTAATTGCGGCCTGTGCTGTAGAGGAAGGAGGCCTTTACAATTAGGGATGGACGGCTGATCCTTGGCTACCCTTAAGGCACAGTGAAGAATGGAGGGGAGGCCAGGGGTTCAATGACGCCAGCATACATTGAAGATGGGACTAAAGGGTCAAGGATGGAGGGTGGGGCCAAACGGTTAGGGTAAAAGAAGAATTAGGTGCATTGAGACCAGCCAGGTGGTCAAGGACTGAGGTGTGGGCCAGATTCAAGGGATATCTCATCAAAGGGCCATGTGCCATAAAGAGTGCATTGGGCCTGGAAGGAGGAGAGGAGCACAACAGGTACTCACAAGCATTTTGAGATTCACACTGATCATCGTAACCTTCAGTGCCTAAGAAACTTGCAATGTCAATATACTGGCCAAGTCTATTGAGCTTACTTCTGCGATCAGTATGATTTTTTCATCACATATATTCCTGGTTCTTAGAAGATCTTGGTTGCTTCTCTCTCTCGTCCATATCCTGAGTCTCCAGTCCAGTATGTCACAATATACTGCCTCCTCAGTTTATCATTGGGATAGCTCAATCTTTTTATGATAAAATGCAAAATAGTTACAACAAAATCCAGATGACAAAAAGGGCCATATTGCAAAGACAAGTATGTAAGAAAAATGTTTAATCTTTAAGGGCCAATTCTTTTCATCCCTACTAAAAAATCTAAGAGAAGAGGTGCTCTAGATGTTTCATGACCCTCCCATTGTGAGGCACAGAGCTCCTAAAGCTACCCTGGAATTTGTGCTTCGCTCTTTTGGAGGCCTTGTGTTTGACAAGACATTGATCTCTAAGTCAATTTGCGTCCTATTTGAGCTCAAAGCAAATCTACCCATTCTCGTCCTCCAGGGCTCCTACAGCCTTTACCCGTTCTACCTGAAAAGTGGTACACCATTTCCAATGACTTCATTGTTGCCCTGCCTCCATCCTACAGTTATAGAGTGATTAGGGTAACTGTAGACTCCTTTTCTAAAATGGCCAATTTCACTGCCCTGAAGAAACTTCCATCTGCAAAAACCCTGGGTCATATATTTTTGCAGGAACTTTTTTGTCTTCGTGGACTCCCCAGGTAATTGTCTCGGACCAAGGACCTTAGCATATATGTAGTTTTTCGAAATCCTTCTGTCAAACCTCACAGATTGAGATCGCCCTATATTCTGGCTTCTAGCCACAAGCCAACGGCCACACTGAATGCCTTAATCAAAAGTATCCTCGCTGCTTTTCCATTTCCACTTACAGTGATTGGTCTTCCTTTTTTACATTAGCTGAATTTTATTATAAAGTTCCATTCACGGTGCCACCCACTCAACTCCTTTCTTTTCTCTTCAGGGTTTCTATCCCTATGCCTTCCCATCTGGTTTTCAGGATTCCTCCCATGTTCTTGCTGTAGCTAGTTTACTTCGGCAATTACGATCTCTTCATCCAAAATCGTTTCCAATATTCATGATGCTAAAGCCAAGCTTTAGGGGTGACTCGTTAATATATAGTTTTCTTACATGGCAAATGCACTTTTCCCTTCCATGTGTCACCGCAGTGTTTCAGTTTGCAGTCCAACCAGAGTTCAGTAGTGTTCTGGGGAGTCACATATTTTGTCATATATGCAAGCCTCCTATGACATTGTGCTTCTGCGCCACTGGTGCAATTGCTGCACTATTTACCACAGATCTACAGGAACGTTAAATTGAGTAATTGGATGAAAACAATATTATCAATACCATTTTACAGCCAGAGCAGACACACTGGGGCACTGAATAACAATGTCACAGGCAAAAAGCATGATACATTATCACTAATTACATATTTTCTCTGCCTCTTCGGATTAATATGTTTCTTAATGCAATATAAAGTAGGCAGATGGAAAATGGGCCAGGAGATGAAGAGAGGGGGACAATGGCAGTAAGCATTTTCACCATATTAATACTTGGTTAGCTAATGAACCCCTCCTGTTCAAAAAATGAAAAGGTGCCCATTGTTTTGAAAAATTAAATGTGATCCCACATGCAGATAGTTTTTCCAGATGCATCTTGTATATTTTCCTGTGCTTTGTACACACACCTCATGTGGTCTTCAGCTTTACCCATTGTTAATCTGTTCTTTTTCAACCTGGGCCCAAATTTATCAAAGGATTATGTTGCCCTTGCGTCATGCAAGCACTTCAGTCATATTTACAATGCTACGCGAAGCCACCTTGTGTGGCTCTGCATGGCATAGTAAATCTGGAGAAACAAGGCAACGCAAGTCGCTGCTTTACGTTACTCCGTGTTGGGAAAGCATTCCAGGGGTAGAGCATGGGTGTTCCTACGGATCCACCCATAGTTTTTGGCGCATTCCCAGATTTACAAAGACTAGTAAATTTGGGAATATGTTGGAATGCTGCACCTTCCCAGGTGAGACGTAACTAGGAGAAATATATCTATTCCTCCTCGTTATTTCCTCTTTCCATGTGTGCTGCATATTGCAGTACACACAAAAGAGGAAACTGCTTCTGGGGATTGTTTTTGTACAGTAAAGTATTGCTTCCTACACAAAAACAAACCTGGCTGTAACACACGCACCATTTCACCTTGATGCAAGGGTGCCTGTGTTGGAGCTTGGCAGCCACAAGTGTGCCAGCACAGAGAGAGAGCAGGAAAGTGCCAAATTCTAGTAATTATGTCACATTCCTGCTCTCTCTATTTGATGCAGCACAGTGCAGTTAGTTGCCTTGCTGCGTTGTGTTGTGCCAAATTATGATAAATCTTGCTCCTGGTGCATTTTGCTAACCTATTTGTATTTATTCACTATCAGCCCCTTCCTGGATCACTGCATTTGTTTCTTACAGTTCTTGTATTTCTGTGCATATTTACAGAGTGTTTAAACAACAGTGTCCTATTGCAAAACCCTTCCTCTCTCTGCATTTTTATGAATTGTGTTTCAGGTGAATCTTATAGAAATGTAGTCTCTTCAACAGCATATTTATGCATCACTCTTTCTTTGCACTACTTCTCTTCGCCATTCATTTTTCCTTTCCTTCTTTTCACCCCTAGACTTGCTTTTATCTTTGATCTCCTTTCCACCTAATCTCTGTCCTTCTTTGCCTTTATGCCTCCTCTCTCACATACCCTCTATCAAATTTCTACACCATTTCCTTTCTCTTTATTCCCTCCACATCTCTCCCTCTTCTTCTTTCTCTTTTAATTCTCCCTTATTATCTTTCCTCTGTTCTTTCACCCATTTCCCCTCCCCTCCGTTCCTGTGTTTGGATCAACGCCCTTCCATGGTGCTGTAAGACCGAAGACACTTCACAAATTGTAGGTTTAAACAATCTTCATTATATAAGCTCCTCATCCACAAGTGAGTCTGGCATGGTACACCAACTGCAACTCCTCCAATGTAAGATCTGTTCAAACCAGTGTGAGCTACAGATATTAGCAAATATTGCATGACATATTGGAGATTGTAGCTGAGATAGTGTTGCAGGGATTTTGCTCAGGAACAGAACTATGCTTGGGACCATAGAACATTAGTAGGCAGGAACTGAGTCATCATACCACCTCAGTAACCATGAGCACGAGTCCTACTAGCTATAGTGTCTCACTTGCCCTCCTAACCATATCCAGTGAGCCAAGTGAATTGACACCCCAGAACACAACACGCCCGATCCTCTCGGGGATTGCGGTAACAGGACACTCCTTTTCGTTCTCACACTCGTACTCGTCCACAATAAGATATAACAGAGGCACAAAGGAAGTTTGAAATTTTATTTAAACTATCGTGCTCTAGATTGCTGTATTTGTGCCACAATTAGAAAACAAATGCCTAACTAAAATACAGTCAGCACAGTCAGTAAACCATATAGTATGAAACGCTGTGTCATATTACAAGACAGATTAGCCTAACCCCCTCCCTTTCTACAGAAGCAAAATGATTATACAACAAAGATCTCTGGGATTAGTAGCAGACCTCGTACCTTAGGATACACAGGTGGACGTTCTACATCTCAGGTACAGCTGTGATCTCCTCTCAAAACTTTCTCTCTTTATGTATGTTACACTACTGTGCATACCTATATGACAAGGCTCATATACTCACAAACAACAGCTGCACTCATGTGTTGTGTCTAGCTGCTAATGCCTGACCAGAACAAAATAAGAAGGGACATTGTTGTTTTACCTTGTCTGCTGAGTTCAGACTAAATCCCAGGAAATAACAGAATGCGAAAACAATTGCAAGTTCTGTGTGAAAGTACAATGTGGCACAAAAATAAGTGTGTTTATACAGTAACGGGCGCAAAGCAAATGTGGTCTATATCGTGCACAGTTAGACTAACATAGGGAAATATACAATGGGCCATGAACTGAACACATGACAATAGAAAACAATTTTATGTCAAGACTGGAAGCTCATATTATGTTGTATTTCTTGCAGCTTATTCTAATAGCAGACAGTTATAAAGTAAAAAGAACTATCAAATAGTATAAGAAAGAAAACTACAGCACCCATGTTTTACGACTATCAATGTAGTTAAATCACATCTCTCATTGTTAAGCAATTTAAAGACTGCCCAAGGTCCAGCACGGCCCCTTTCTTGCTGATGGCAGTCAGTTACATAGACATGTATTGAATTTGAATTCTAAAACACCTTGGTTTTGCATGGAAGCATTATCCAACTATTTGATTCTTTACTGTTTTTAATATTATTGCAAAGAGATTTCAGTGGACAAACCAATAGCTGCCCAGTTTTAAGACTGCTTATGTGTGACCTTCTGATGTCAAATGTGAGACTTTGAGAAATACTTTCGGCCCGATTTAAATATAGGCAGACGACCTTGGGTCCGCCATGGGTATGGAGTAAATTACTCCGGGCCCATGGTGGAGAGGCAATCACCTAATTTTTAAATGACCGCCAAGCAGGCGGTCATTTATGAAGGTGGAGTCACATATTTTGTCATATATACAAGTCGTGTAAATACACACTGCAGGCCTCCTATGACATTGAGCTTCTGCGCCACTGGTGCAATTTCTGCACTGTCTACCACAGATCTATAGGAAAGTTAAATTGAGCAAATGGGTGTAAACAATATTATCAATACCATTTTAGGGCCAGAACAGACACACTGGGCACTGAATAACAATTCAAATATTTGAAGGTACAGATAGCTGTTCCCTTCCCAAACACCAAAAATATCGATGTAAATCACAGGAATCTTTTTTCAAAAGACATGCATCACAGTAAGGAGAATACTTTTCCTCCTTCCTTCTGTGTCATAAAACATTCCACCTATTTGGAGAAAGAAAAGGAGAAAAAAAGGAAAGAAAAAAGCAGAAAAAGACTAAACATCGAAATTCAACAGTATTCTTATGGTGCCACTTCAATCCATGCTTGTGTGCACTTCTCCAAATCATGCATGGTCAGTCATATTATTAAATCAGCCATTTTGATCCATAGTGAATTGAATTCATTCAAAATCCCCAACTCGGGTGTAGTGCACAATATCACGCCGAAACAAGAATAATTGTAAATAAAAAAATCATTTGTTAAAACACCATCAGCATCATCATAGCAATAACCACTATGTTAGTGATAATCATGTCCCCCAATCGTGAATTTTTTGACATAGTCATTTCGCATTGTTAGAAATCACACCCTAATGTCCTCAAATGTAGTCTTCATACACGCGTTTTCATGCACCATTATTTCAAGCGCAATAGGTATCCTCAGCCATACATATCTCGTTTTTCTTACCCAACTTGGGGGAACCCGCGTGTCTCAAGGGGAGAGATTGTGGGCATATGGTCACACGCTGCTCGTAAAAGGCAAATAGAAAGCTGTTCAAGTTAGAATCTCATAGAGACACTTACCCAGAGGAAAACACATGTTAACTCAGCGTCTCCCCACTTACTAATTTACATGTCCAGCCCAATGATACACCTAAGTACAATCTCTGCTCCCCGACTCTCCCATTTACTGGTCGTTGGCTGCGCCCTAAATACTTTTCATCATAAAGGAATCCCCGTAACTGGGCGGACGCTGCAAAAGAGAGCGCACATATAGTGCGTCACTTCCTGTGCGCTAAAAATTAGTGTATGCACCGGGACTTGGGAGGTGTAGTTCCAAGTCCCGCTGTTGTAGTTTTCATCTACCTAATTTAGAACCTGATTGTAATCAGTATACTTGATTCCAAGTATTGTGTAAAAAACAGGCTGGTATAGTGCCTTACATTGAATGCGCCCTAAATACTTTTAATCGTGAGGGATCCCGGTGCTTGGGCCGAGGCTTAAATGAGAACACGCATATTAGATGTCACTTCAGGTGCGCTTATAGTTCAAATCGGGAGTTGGGAGTTGTAATCCCAAGTCCCGCTATTGTAGTTTTCATTTATCTAGTGAATCGGTGTACTTGATTAAACTTATTATGTGGAAAGCTGTCTCGACCCAAATTATTAGTGTGGCTGGGTTAGAAAATTATTATCTTCAAAGGATGTTCTACGATTACGGAAGTATCACTATTTTTTTACACACAGTACTGAATATAACATACCATAATAACACAGCACGACTACATCTAGCAGGCCCTTGAGTTGAAAACTGACTAAATCATCCAAAATCGTACTCAAATTTCATTATGCATTGGAGTCATTAGAGGAAAGGAAACTCATATATTCACTAAATACATTGCTTGCCTCTTACAGATGCGCATACTTGTTTAATCTGACCGTCAACCAACAATTCAGATATCATACTTATCGGAGGGCATTCCAAGGTATTGAGTCATTCAAACCCAGTTTATCGGTACTCAGTCTATACACTCATCTCTGTTCACGTTCAAGAAGTCTTTTTGTGAGGAGGAGCCTAGCCTGCAGCCGAGATGGCCGCCTAGCTCTTCGGCTCCGCCGACCCTTGCGCCCTTCGTCGATATCCTGGCAAGAATCCTGTGCCTCCGAGCCCTACGCTTACCTGCGCCACGTTCCTGACCACGTTACTGTGACTCCGGTCGAGAACGGAGCTGCCCCGGCGGAGTTGAGCCCCGGTTTCCATTCCGGCCTTCCAAGCGGTCACAGCCGGGCCATTGTTTAGTGGGGACGGCCGGCGGCGACAACGATAGCAGCGGCCGCTGTGGAGAGGGAGGAGCCGGTGCACCGGACCTGGAGCGCGGCGCTGGGATTCTTACAGCCGCCTTTTCCATGCTCGGCTGCCCAGCGCGCCCCGCTCGCAACATTGTATCCGGCTCTCGTATATTGTATCCCGGCCCAGCTGGGAGAGGGCCGGGATCGTTTCTTTGTTGCAGCCTACAGCAGCGGACGCCATCTTCCGCATCGGAAGCCCTGGTCTTGCCGGTGGGTTTCCCTGCGCCACAGATTCCCCTGTCCTTGAGGCCTCTCCACGACCGGCTGCCTCCACGTTTCCGGCACCACCAGGGCCCCGCAGAGAGCTCATCACTTTCCAGATACCGATGGTTGGTGAAGGGGGCTTGCTTCCCGGGGCGCTCGATGGTTGCTTGCCTAAGATGGCGGACGCAACAGCACCCTCCATCCTTGATCCACCGCTGGGGCTTCGCGACATCCTGGCAGCACTGGAGGACCTGCGGTTGGCCTTCCACGACTCTGCCACTGATTTGGAGGACCGGTTTGACTGTACTTTTTCAGCTGGCCATGATGATTCTCCAGTGCGGCATGTTAAGCCACATCTTCAGTCGACTGTCGGTGGATCACCCGAGTTGAGGTATGTGTCAGTGACGGGGGGACGTGTCACAGTGCCCGCTGCGGTACTCTTCGGCTCTGCCCTGGAGGAGTCTGACAATACTGCTCCCTTGGTATGGCCGGAGCTTGTGTCTCAGACGCCGTTTTGCCCATCTCTTTTGTCCTTTGGTGCCACGTTTTTGAGCGTCTTCCTGGACTTGCCCCCTGTACATCGGCCGGCCGCTACTCTGGAACTTATGCATCGTCCTGCTCCCTGTTGTACTAGCCACGGCATAGCAGTGGCGCATTCTGTGGTCCTTTACTATCGAGCTTCACTCCAGTTTGACTTGTCTCTTACACCTCGACTTCTGCAACGGACTCCATGGTGGCCCATCCCGTCCAGGTTGGCTGTACTGCAATTGGATTCTGTTGGACTGCAGATTCGAAGGGGCCAAGGCTGAGGAAGGGGGTTTTTCTTGTTGCACATTGATACGTATATGGCTGGGACGGGGACTTGTGACTGTTGGAGGTACATGTAGCATGGGTGTTGGGTCGGGGCCTGGGGTTGGGTGACCGCGGATAACGATTTTGCTTGCATTGAATAGATCCTTGGCCCTCCTCCGCTCAACCGCGACATTTTTTTTCTTTTTCTTCTCTTTCTCTTCTCCTACATTTCGGGTACTCTTTTGGGGCGACAGACACACTGCTAGGGGGGGTAGGCCGTAGCCTCTGCATGCGTGTAGGGTGGGGGGTATATTTCCTTGTTGTTTTTTTTTTTTTTTCTATGGGCCTCCTTTTTCTTTCTTTCTCTTCTCTTTTTCTCTTCTCCCTTTCTACTCTTTACCTTTCTCGCTTGTTCTTCCCTTTCTTCTTTCTTGGGTCGATGGGAGGATTGGGAACTCGTGGGTAGTGCTTGGGGATCGTCATGTGATATGTTTCTTTTCTATCCTGATTTCATCGAGTGCGATTGATTACCTTACGGATAATGCTTGCTGACTCTTCTGATGATCGTTGCCCACTATAGTCCTAACTGCATTGCTTTGATTCGGATCCTTCCAGACCTGTTGCAATGGACTTATTTCAAAACTTTATAAAAATTAAACCTCATCATCCTGGCGCTCGGCGGCACAATTGTGTATAACGTGACCTGGTCTATTCGTGCTGGTACTGATATGCTGCTGAGTTGTATAATTGCTTGCTGATGTGCCCTTTATTGTCGAGGCCGGCCTGAGGGTTGTAGGCCCGTATTTGTCTGCACATACCGTTAAATAAAGGTTTTCCAAAAAAAAAAAAAAAAAAAAAAAAAGAAGTCTTTTTGTGATATTAGGACCTTCTTTCACCTTCTCAATCACTGTCCACTCCAGGTCCTTGTCACTATGTCGGTATTCCACATAATGTGCTGTCAGTTTCATGGCAACTATTCTGCGTCTGATCGTACTCCTGTGTTCCCCAATACGGAGTTTAATCTTACGTGAAGTCATCCCGACATACTTGAGTTTGGATGGGCACGTAATCACATAAATCACATTGTTTGTGTTACAATTTGTATGGTGTCTCTGTTCTCACCTCTCTCTAATGCCTAGGTCAATGTCCTTTGTATTTTTTGTGAATGGACATACCGCACAATTTCCACACAGGAAGTGGCCTCTCACCAGTAAACTGTTCCATAATGTTAGTTGTGTGTCCATAACTGGTTCCCAATTATCTGTAAGGATAAGTCAATCCCTGATGCTTTAGTTTTTTCTGAACGAGAACATAGGTTTTTCAAAATTCAAACTATTTGATGTCAGGATCCGCCAAATATTTTGTATGATTCTCTTTATAGAGTTGGAGGATGAGTTGTACGTTGTAATACAAATGATAGCTGTATTTGCTTCTTTGACATTCGTTTGTAGTAGTACTTCTCGAGGTGTATTTCGGGACCTTTTTTTTGCTTGTTCGACCACTTTCTTGGGATAAACTTTTTCTGATAATTTAGTTGTTAGAATCTTTGCCTCACTATAATAATCTTGTAAATTAGAACAATTCCTTCGTATCCTTAGGTATTGACCTATCAGAAGGTTTTCTCTTAAGGCGCGAGGATGTGCACTGTTAAAATGTAAAAGGCTATTGCGGTCTGTTGGTTTTCTATAAAGGGAGCTCTCCAATTTACCATTTACGGCCATGATGTTTATGTCCAAAAATGATACCTTCATGTTATTACTTGTACTAGTAAACTTCAGAAATGGATTGAGATTATTAATCCATGTCATGAAGTCTTTTATACTGTTATCATCTCCATGCCAGATGGCAAAAATGTAATCTATATACCGTAGCCACTTATGCACTCTACCAAGGGCACCTCACCCATCAAATTCCACACCATCTACCATTCTCCTGGAGAGCGTACCCTTTTCCCCGAAGAACTAACAGACCTAATATCACGGTTCTCCATGACAGACACTAAAGACGTGTTCCTGGGTGACCTCAATATCCACTGGAACGACCCAGAAGACTCCACTACCCAGAACCTATCCAACCTACTTGAAATATATAACCTCAAACAACTCTGCAATAAACCAACTCACTTCAAAGGTGCAACACTGGATGCGATCATTACCAACAATGATCTGGTCTCTCTGAGAGTGATTTCTCCCATTGACTGGTCCGACCACCACCTCATTCTGTTCAAGATTGATGCACTTGTCTTCCACCAACCTATTCGTGATGACAAACCTAAACACTGAACCAGAAATATCAAAGCAATCCCTTTATCCGAACTTGAATCCAGGATTCATGCCCATCTTCAACTCCAACCCTCATCATCAACGGCCGCTGACCTCACTACACACTTTAACTCAAAAATGACAGAGGTTCTAGACCAAGTAGCTCCTCTCAAACTCAAACAATTGAGGCAAACCAAATCTAAACCCTGGTTTAACGTGGATCTGAAGGAGGAAAGGCATCATCTCAGACAAACAGAAAGGTCTTGGAGACTCAAGCCCTCGACCTTACACCTAGCGCAACTTAGATCTGCTTGGCAAGCATACAAAAAACATATTTTCAGTGAAAAGGCGTCTTTCTTCCACAGCCAACTAGATCTGGCGAAAAACAGACCGAGAGAACTCTTCAACATTGTCAAAAGCCAAACTAACTGCACTCCCTCTCAAGAAATCAAAGCCACCAATGAGCGTTGTGAAGAAATTGCCACCTTCTTCACTAATAAAGTCTCGAAAATTGATCAATCATTCACCCAAATCTCTAACCCTCCTTCCCTCTTAACCTGCCCCACTCTACCCACCCCGATCTTTCAGAAAGAGTTCTTACCAAGGACATTCAGGTCTGCCTCCAGCTAAAAAACAATGCGCATTGGTCCGACTTTGAGCTAATGTCGGAAAATGAGGTTTTCAGTATAATTTCTAACCTAAAACCTTCCTCCCACACTATGGACCCCATCCCATCCACAATCATAAAAGAACTTAACCAAACCATTTCCCCTTTCTGGACAAAAATCATCAACGCCTCTCTCACCTCAGGCTGTGTCCCACACTCCCTTCAACTTGGATAAATTACACCCATTCTCAAAAAACCAGGGGCCGACCCTAATGATCTCAATAACCTTAGACCTATCTCCAACCTCCCATTCCTTGCAAAAACATTGTAGAAATGCGTTCTCCACCAACTCAACAAACACATTGATGAGTTCAACCTCTTCGAAACCTTTCAATCAGGATTCAGGAAAGGCTGTAGCACGGAAACAGCTATGCTCAACGTCTCTGACGATATTCACAAGGCTTTAGATGAAGGTGATGCCTGCCTACTCATCCTTATTGACCTATCTGCGGCATTTGACACAGTAAATCATCCAGCGCTTCTGGAGACCTTGTCAAAGCGCTCCGGCATAAATGGCACAGTACTAAAACGGTTCATCTCCTTCCTTCAACACTGCTCGCAACAAATTAAAATCAACTCCTGTCTCTCGAAGCCAACAAAAGTCACACTTGGGGTCCCGCAAGGCTCGATCCTCTCCCCGGCCCTCTTCAATCTTTTCATGGAGGCCCTCACAATCATCTTGAAAAAAGCTGGAGTGAATTACCACCTTTACGCTGATGACACCCAAATCTATTTCAAAATCAAGTCTCCCAGCGACATCCAACACCTCAATGCCACTCTAACTGAGATCCAAACTTGGTTCAACGCTAACCACCTAAAGCTCAACGCAGATAAAACAGAACTAATCCTGTTCTCTCCAAAAAGCAACCATCGTCCAATCCAAGAGTGGCTCAAGAATCTGGTCGCCCTAAACTGCCCCATCGTCCTATCCGACTCAGTTAAGTCTCTAGGCATCACCCTTGACAAGAACTTATCTTTGGAGGCCCACATCAAAAACTCTGCAAAAAGTGCTCTTTTCTCTCTAAAACACCTCAAGAAATTGAAACCTTTTCTTCCCCATGATGACCTCAAGACAGTAATCCAATCCCTAGTTCTCTCTAAAATCGACTACGGGAACGCTATCCTAACAGGTGAGGAAATTCGATTTTCGATCTCGCTTGTATTCAGCCACCATTTTTTTGTGTTCCACCGCCATTTTGTGTTGCCCTCACTCAGGCAGCACAATGAACAAAGTTTTTCTGCTGCTCTTACTGCGACGTGTCAAATAACCTTCTGACTCTGTTTACGAGACTGATGTCAGGGACTGGCTGAGTCCACTAATCCTCGTCTGGTTTGACTAAACCCTGTCTCAACTGTCTGTTGGTTCACACCATTCTTTCCTGACTTTATCTTATCTTCTGGCCTTTGCTATTCTCTAC
Organism: Triturus cristatus; assembly: GCF_964204655.1. Classification (NCBI taxonomy): domain Eukaryota; kingdom Metazoa; phylum Chordata; class Amphibia; order Caudata; family Salamandridae; genus Triturus; species Triturus cristatus. The sequence continues at coordinate 1,138,886,722 of NC_140592.1, forward strand.
TTGTATTCTCTCATTTCACAACTGTCCTCCAAAGCATACAAATATGTCCGGCCATCTGCAAGTTGAGTTGTAGACACTACCACTGATTAACTTGTGGGGAGGGGTGACAAAAACTGTTGGAAGAGAGGTTTATCTGGGTTACTTGATATCTTGTTTTCAAACTCTTCTCATTGGATAACCATGTATGCATTGGGAGTGTTCTTGGTGAATCTATGTGCTATAAAAGACTGTACTTAGCTGCAGCTAATAAACCTGATCTTCTACGCTCAACAGAATGTCCTGTGTCTCTGTTCAACAAAGCAGGTGAACTCAGGAGATTAAGGCGTGCCCTGCACCGCCAGGCCCATAAGGCCCTGGTTCTTCAATTGGTGCCCTCTGTGAGGTGGCTTCAGAGGTAGCGATTTTGCCTGAGGGTCGTGAGGAACCCCGCAAGAAAATTCTGGAGGAATCGCGAACCACGTCAAGCGACCCCTGTATGTCGAAGTGGTCCGAAGGTCTTTTTCAGCGCGGTTTCTCCTTCCTGACGGCTGCTGACGACTGCTGCCCTGACTGCCGCCTTGTTTTGGCCCCTTTTGGTGATGTATGGTATCGCGAGACGTTAGACGGGCCTCTGTTGGCGTAAGAAGACACTTAGTTAAGTATTGGTGGGTAGCTCCCACTATTTCGGTTTTTGTTGTTGTTTTTGGCCTTTGATTCGGCTATTGCAAAAGCCGAAGCCGAGGGGTGAGTACAGATTGTGCTGTGTTATTTGATTTAACCCCTTGATGTTTGTGAACAGTCCAGTGAAATAACGATGCCTGGTCTGAGTAAGTTTAGAAAGTTTTGTTGTTTTGGTTGTGATAGGGATTCCCGGCTGGAGGCCTCTTGCCCAATTCCTCCGGTTGGAACTCCCACTTATGAGCTTTATTCTAAACATGGTGTTGGCCCCATTGCCTTTAATGAGGCATGGATCCGATACACGAAGAACGATGGTGTTCTACAGTGGCCACAGAATGGTAGCTTTGAGCCTGACATATTAGATAATTTGGAAGCAATTTTGTTTAAAAGAAAAGCCCGGCCGGCAATGTTTGACTCTTTCCGCCTCTGGCGTAAGGAAGCCAAACAGAGAGAAATTAAACAGGCAAAACGAGATAAGAAAACACAAAGTATGACGATTATACAGGCTGCCCAGCAGTTTAAAGATAATGAGATTAATCATGAAATGGAAATTTCAGAGAGACAGCATCGTATGGCGATAGATAAATGCTATCCAGTGTTGCCTATTTCCCCTTCTGATAAAAGTAAGGATCCGGAGGAAGACCCTTTGATGTCTCACTTATTGAGATTGCCTCCTCCCTATGTACAAGGTGCTAATGCACCCCCATTGTTACAACCAGTTCAGCCATTAGTTGCGCCTCCGCCTGCTCCGGCTCTTCCGCATTTGCCCCTTCCGGTAGTGCCACCCCCACCTCTTCCACCACCGACTTCTTTGCCTCCGTTTCCTGAACATCAATCTCCTTTGCCTTCGGCTCCTCTTATAACTGTTAATTCTTCTGTTAGTTCACCTAATACCTTGTCCCCTGTTCTTATGTCTAATTCTCCTACTGTGCGCAAACGAATCACAGATACTGTCTCTGGGTTTCTGTCTCCTTTCTTTGAGACTTTGAATATGTCTCCGGCTTTTTCTCGAAGACAGTCTCGTAGTCAACTCCCAGGTTCGGACGAACGGGTGGTATTGGACTCTCTCGCTCGCAAATGGATCGAGAAGGGCCCCCAGTATAGTGTGAAAGATATCATGACCACCTTTCATCAGTGGGAGGCGCCCACGCAGAGATATGTATTTAATGTTATGTGTGACACTCTCGCTAAAGAATGGGAGGATATGGATTTGGGTTTACTTCCTCAGGGTTTGTTAGATGTTCAGGCTAATTTCGATAAGGGACTCATTGTGGGTTCTAAGGTGGAGGATGCCGTAAGGACACTTGTCACTTTTAGGTCCTTATCTTCCTCACAGACTTTTTTTAATTCCGATCCTGCTGTTAGGCTGACATCCAAACATTATCCCATGAGAGAGGTTCCTCCAGTGTGAAGAGAAGCGGTTGCACAAGCAGGTGCTAATCCAGCTGTTCCCGCGCACTTCCAGCGTATATGGGTACATGTCCCCTGGAAGAGATCTGAAGTTTTGGCTCTTAAACAGTCTCTACCGGATCCCCGTTAAAACCCTGCTGGCTATTATAAGGAGTTGTCCCAGACTGTTGATGCCTGTATTATGAATTTAGCCGATATTGATATGTTGATGGGAAATGTAGTCCCACAAGCATTATGGGCTTGGATTCGTAGAGAGGATCACGCCCAAGCATTGGGTGGCGATTGGGCTGCTATAACTGCCGCGGATGCAGCCCAAGTGGGGGGTGCTAAGCCTGATGTTTTGATTTCAGAACTCCCTGGTAGGATTATTACTTTAATGAAAACGATGATGCCCGCCTTGCGAGTTAATTGGGATAAATTAGCTGCGTGTAAGCAGAAGAAAGATGAGAGTGTCTCTGATTTCTTCACTCGTTTTGAGGAGACGTTTATTGATCACAGTGGTCAGGATATGACTACGGAGGGTGGACAGCGATTATTTGTAGATAAATTCGTATTTAATTTGCTTCCCGAACTGTCACGTAAGTTGAAAGACTCCGAGAGTTCATGGGCTGTTTCTTCTTCTGCCCAGATATTGGCTACTGCTCAATATTTTGAGAACAGGGATAAAGAGGAGAAAGATAAGCAAGAGAAGAAGACAAAAGAATTAAAAATGAAGGTTCTTCTGCAACAAGCTTATCCTCCTCGTTATACTCAGCGCCAGTTTCAACAGCCTCCACAGTTTCAAAGGGTGTATCAAAAGCCTGAGCCCTTTATTCCGTGACCTTTATTAGGTCCTAACCAATGTGCCTATTGTAGAGAGGAAGGTCATTTTAAGAATAGCTGCCCGGTTTTATTGCAACGTAAGGGAGAACTATCTGCTCCATGAGGCCGGGGTGGTTTCCAGATAATATACAGGGGTAGAGGTCGAGGTGTGATGCCTCAAGAACAGCGTTCCTTACCCCCTCCAAATTCTACGAACTACTTCAATCAGCAGAATACTCAGTCTACACAGTATTACAATGATGATTATCATGTTGAAGGTGAAAATGAAAGCCTTCACGCTAACTAGGACAGCCATAGACAAAGTGAGAGAGTTGTATCGACTCCAGTAAATCAGGATGGGCCTTATGTCAATGTCACTACAATGGGTGTTTCAGAGCCATTTCTTTTAGATACTGGTGCGATGAGAAGTTCTATCGTTCACTCTAAACTCCCTGGGGCACCTTTGTCTGGCTTAACAAATGTATCGGTAGGATTTTCTGGCGCCCCAGTTCGTAACCCGGTCTCCTGTGCTTTGCCTATTTCAATTGGCCCTTATGATATGGAAGCTCTTCTTCTTTTAACGACTGGTTGCAGCGAGAATCTGTTGGGTTTGGATCTATTGAAAAGAATGCATGCAACGATACATTGTTCTCCTTCTGGTGTGCATCTTACTTTAGGGCAGAAATTGACTTCTTCAATGTAGTTGTCTAAGGATCAATTCCCACCCGAATTTCTCTCTCTTCCTGCAACGCTCTGGGCTACGGGTCCAAATGATGTTGGTTGTCTTGAGATCCCGCCGTATGTTGTTACTCTCAAGCCCAATGCTAAATTGCCACGCATTCCTCAATACAGAATTTCCAATGAAGGTGAAAGAGCGCTTTTGGATATCATTTATGATTTGGTTCAGAAGGGTGTGATTGAGGAAACGAGAGGAAATGTATGTAATAGTCCTGTTCTTCCTGTTCTTAAACGCACTGATCCTTCTAAGCCTCCTGTTTATCGTTTTGTGATTGATCTTCGGGAGGTCAATAAAATTGTTGTACCAGTTTCCTGTTGTTCCAGATATCACTGCCCTGTTAACTACGATACCTGCCTCAGCGGCTTGGTTTTCTGTTATTGATCTGAAAAATGCTTTCTTCAGCATTCCCATTGCCAAAGAGAGTAGGGATATTTTTGGTTTCTCTCTAGGAGGCCGAAGTTTCCGGTTCAAGTGCGCACCCCAAGGCTATTGTGAAAGCCCCTCCATTTATAGTCAAGCTCTGAAATGTCAGCTCGATGTTTTTCCTTTGCCCCCAGGTGCTACTCTTATTCAATATATGGATGATTTGTTGATTGCTGCTGATTCAGAGGATGTCTGCAAGAATGTGACTGTTGCACTGTTACGTCACTTGTCTCATCTTAATCATAAGGTTTCGCCTTCTAAACTACAATATGTCCGTCGAGAGGTTACCTATTTGGGTCATCTCTTATCAAAGGAGGGAAGGCGATTAACCCCAGAACGAATTCAAGCAATTGCGCAAATGTCTGTGCCATCTACACAAAGAGAGGTGCACGCCTTTCTGGGCATCACTTCTTATTGTAGACAGTGGATTCCGAATTTTTCTTTGTTGGCCAAACCTTTGTTAGCACTCACTTTGAAAGACACACCCCAGCCCCTTCCTTGGACTGATGAATGTCAGAAGAGTTTTTCTGATTTACGTACTGCTCTGTGTTCTGCTCCTGTGTTGGGTACTCCAGATTACAGTAAGCCCTTCACGCTCTATGTCCATGAAAGAGAGGGTTGTGCGTTGTCAGTCTTAACACAACGATTTGGAGACAAACAGCGGCCATGTGCCTATTTTTCAGCTACGTTAGACCCAGTAGCCAAGGCATTGCCTAGTTGTCTTAAAGCTACAGCAGCAGCAGTGATTTCTATTCGTCAGTCTGCTGGAGTGGTGCTAGATAATACTCTCATTGTTATGGTACCACATGCAGTGGATACCTTGCTAAATAGGACGAAAACACAACATCTTACAAGTGCTCGATTGTCTGGATATGAGCTGACGCTCTTGGCTAGTCACGTGCACATCAAACGATGTAATATTTTAAATCCAGCCACACTGTTACCTCTTCCAGAAGAGAAATATATTCGTAAACAACATGATTGTTTTCTCCATATTGAGGAGGAGACAAAAGGCAGGATTGATTTGAAAGATACGCCGTTAGTGGATCCAAATGGGATCCTATGGGTGGATGGGTCTTGTTTCAATCTCCCAAATAGTGAGACAACTTCAGCTTATGCTGTTACCACCTTGTATACAATCATGGAGACAGCACGCATCAGACATAATTCAGCTCAGGCAGCTGAACTGATAGCTTTGACCAGAGCGTGTGTGTTATCTAAAGGAAAGAGAGTGAATGTGTATACCGACCGCCAGCATGCGTTCGGTGTGGCGCATAGCTTCGGTCATTTGTGGAAGGAAAGAGGATTCCTTACCTCCCACGGTACTAAAATACAGCATGGTCAATTGGTAACTGATCTTCTTGAGTCACTTGTTTTGCCTACCCAGATAGCAATTGTGAAATGTAGTGCGCATAAGAAGATTACTGATGATGTTGGTCGCGGAAATGCTTTTGCGGATGAGGTAGCAAAAAGGACAGCCAGAGATGCTACAAGTCGCATGTATGTTGCGGATCCTGCGAATTGGGTCAGGGAAAGAGGGATGTGTGAGGACACAACAGAAAGTGTGAGATTGATTCAGGGAGCTGCTACAGAGAAAGAGTTGAGAAAGTGGAAAGAGAGTACAGGAATTTTAGACGCAACAGGATGTTGGATAGAATTGTCAGAACACCAGCGTTGGCTGTTACCAGACGCCTACGTACTGCCTGTAGTTACTATGGCACATGGCCCAGCCCACATCAGTGCAAAAGGAATATGTAAACTTCTGGCTCCAGTATGGCTGAACGAAGGGATTCCAAAATGTGCAGATAATGTGGTGAAGCATTGTATCATTTGCTTGATGTACAATCTGGGAAAGGGAACCCCAACTCCGGCAGGTCATTTTGCTCCCCCAACATATCCTTTTGAGGTGTTGCAAATCGACTACATTCACATGGATCGATGTAACAATCTTAAATATGTTCTGGTAGTGGTGTGTGCCTTTTCCAGATGGATAGAGGCTTACCCCCTGAAAGACAACACTGCTTTGTCCACTGCCAAGGTTCTTCTAAAAGAGTTCTTCCATAGGTTTGGTTTGCCGCGCATTGTCTGGAGTGACAATGGAAGTGAATTTGTAGGCCAAATTATGCAAAAGGTGTGTACCGGTCTTGGTATAAGGCAGAAGTTTCATGCGGCAAATCATCCACAGTCCGCGGGTTTGGCAGAGTGCTATAACGGCACTCTCAAACTTAAGCTTGCAAAAGTACAAGCCAGCACAGGTCTTAATTGGCCCGATGCTTTACCGATGCTTTACCTTTGGTTCTCCTGTCCACTAGAACAGCTGTACATTCTCGTTTGGGAAAGTATTCTGATATACAGTATCCAATGCTGATTGACTATTTGCTAGGGGTGGGCGGAATTTGCATAATCGCGTTACGCAAATCTCCGCGAAACGGTAAAAAATCTCCGCGAACACGCAGAAATTCCGCGAACACGCGGAATTGCTTGTTCGCGATGCTTTTTTCCTGTTCACAGTTGCTGTTTGCGTGCTCGGGGAGAAATATCTCGCGAACACGCATTTTGAGAACGCGAACAAGAAAAAATTTCGCGAAGTCGCGGAAAGCAGAATTTTGGGCAATTTCGCGTTCTCCGCGGATCGCGAAATTACCGAAATTCCGCAAATTCCGCGAGCGGAACGGAATTTGCCGCCCAGGCCTACTATTTGCATGACCTCACCACTAAATTACGTGTTCTTCACCAACAGGTTCAAAATGCTTTACCAGAAGCCTCCACAGACCCAGGTCATTCTATCCAACCTGGAGACTGGGTCTGTGTTAAAAATTTTCAGAGGACAAAGAATTTGGAACCTCCCTGGAGGGCGCCTCGACAAGTTATTCTGACAACTCGCACAGCAGTAAAAGTCAAAGGGAAAAAGAACTGGATCCACGGCGTGCACTGCAAGAAAGTGCCCTTGCCCTTGCCTTTTGATCAGTGGGTTCGTAAGGGTATAGGTGATTCTGAAGGAGAAAAAGTCCCCCGATTCATACCTTTCAGTAGTGCACACTTGGATGGAACTCGATCGGAGAAAGAAGATGACGACATTCTACAAGAAGCCGTACCTTCCCATCTCCGATTAAACACTACAGAGCCACAGACCCTATTGCAAGACCAAACTGTACCAACAAGGACTAGATACAATTTAAGACCTAGATTGGTCAAGGACACCTGAGATTTCCATCTCTTCTGCTACATTTATCATCTGTCCAGGTTGCAGGGTCACGGTAGGAGTCTTGGTTTGTGACCTGTATAATGGCTAGGCCCCCAGGACTTGCGGTGTCATAGGACGGCTAATAATTACAGCCAAGTGAGTAAGGAAGATTGCCGTAAGCAACAATTTTAGAGGATGGATGTTAAATTAGGAAAGAAGGATAATAAGGAAGAGATGAGAAAGAAATATTGTAAAATATTGTACAGTCGATGTGGCGTAACATTGTGTGTTTCTATATTTTTGTGTATCTTATTGGCTTGTGTAGGTTGGGTTATTTATGCTATGCAGCAAAAAGTTGTCCCTAATTCTATCTCCTTGCCTCTTCATTCTACTATCTCCCCACATCAATTATATACACTTCCCCAACATGAACTAATCAGGAGAACAGAATATTTTAATAATTCATTTATCCAATTGTTGCACCAACACCAATTGGTAGTCAACACAACCGACTGTTGAGTGTGTGGACTTATGCCTCATACCACAGATTAAGGGATGCCATATTTAGTCCTTCCATTTTCTTATGAAGGTTCCGCTTGGGCCTATTTTGTAATATTTTCAAATTCATATCAGACGTCCAGTTGGTTGCTATGGTTGTAAGCCAGATTTTAGTCATAATTCGCTGATAAAGGGAATGGTGGCTATGACTAAAATTGTGGAGAATAATAAGGTTCCTGTTGACGAGAGACAAACATATACTAATTGGAACGTGACTCGTTACATTACTAGCCTTACAGATAAAACTAAACAGGGAAAATCTCCACCAATTCGGACTGTCCCTCATCAAGGTAATTTCTGTTTACAAATGAATGGCCAGACTACTGACACTGGACAAAGAAAAATCTTTTGGTCCCATACATACATCTACACGTCTCAGAATTCACCGCCGTTAGTGCCATCCCAGGGCACATATTTTGTCTGCCACGATAGAGCTTACACGTGGCTACCAACGGATTTTTCAGGAACATGCTATATAGCTTTTCTTCTCCCTCCTACATACACTGCTCCTTCAGGCCATCATAGAAACAGATATGGCAGAGGGATTATTGATTCTAAAGACACGGCAGGACAAGAGGGAAGTGATTTCCTCAAAGGATTTCTTCCTTTTTGGGGCCCAATGGCCAACAGCAGAAACATGAGACAGCTGGTTCGTGTTGTTGAGACTACCATAGTGTTGTAAATTGAAACAACGATGTGATTAAGCATTTACTAAAGACATTAATTCCCCTCTTATAGAGCATGTTTTCTCCGTTATGTTGACCGAAGTTCGGACTCCATCTTGTATTGTCATGCTTCCACGTGTTCCCCACGAGAAGAGTCCAACCTCTGTGTTAGTTGCTCTTGTGATCTGCCTAGTAACAGTCTATAAATAGCTTCTTTGTCCATCTGGCACATGCCCAGACTTGACCACATCTGTTATCAGTTAGCCTTGCTTGACCATGTCTTCGCGGGCTCAAGGAGTGTGTCAGCTCCGCCCACATATTGATCTTGTATCGAAAATGTCCATAAAAGGTAACATTCCTTGCCTCATGTTGTATGCGCCCACTTATGAGCCCCTCTGTTGTGTATAAAAGGGGACCGTGTACGCAAGTTCTTTGGGCTACTCTATGCAATACTGAAGAGTGTTGTGTGGATTGTAGGACCACCCTTAAGGGTTAATAAATGCTGTCTTTGTACTTTGCAGTTTCCGTGCCAACTTCCTTATAGATTCCATTACAGGAGAGCGAACCCTTGTGTCCTGCGGGCCTAGCTGGGGCCTGTATTCATCAATTGGCGCCCGTCACGTGGGGCTCATCGGCGACTCGGATGCTCGAAGGACTGGTCGCGACGAAGGTGAGGAACTTGGCCGGGGACGTGATCACTGCCAGCGGCGTCTTAGCCCTGGCATCCCGAGGTTTTTCTTCCTTCCCTTCCGAGCTGACCGTCTGGGTGGCGCCGGTCCCCGACTGAGACCTCTTCTGTCGGTCCTGCCGTGAAAGCCGTTTGGGCGATTGTGGAGCTTGGCAGTTGGAATCTGGACTCTTGATTGGTAAGAACCGGTGTACGGTACTTGCTCCGAGTTTTTGAAGCCTGGTCCGGCTATTTGAGTTTGATTTGTGATGACTAGTCATATTTTGTATTTGTCTTTGTGAAAATATATGCGTTGCAACACATATAGGCAGGTAATGTGGAGAGATTTCTCCGGAGCTGTGTAACTTTGAACGGCGCAACGATTAAGTGCCATTTTTCTATAATACTGCATATTTTGCATTATTTCTGAGCATGCCTGCTTTAAGCGCACTCCGTAAGTGGTGTTGCTGTTTTAGAAACCGGTTGAACCTCGAGGAATCTGCTCCAGCTCCCCCAGAGGGGACTCCTAATAGGGATATGTACGTGAAGCATGGTCTTTCTTCCATAATGTACAGCACAGTATGGAGGAAATATACAAAATAAGATCCTGAGTTGCGATGGCCTTTGTATGGATCGTTTGATATACGCAAGATTGAGTATGTGGAACAGTGTATGTGTAAGCGGCGTGCTCGTCAGGATATGTTTGAGTGTGTACGGTTGTGGGTGAAGGAGGTGCGTGAGCGAGAGAAGCGCGAGAAAGCGCTGTTTGATAAGGAACAACGGAAGAATGATCATGTGCGAGCCCAGGAAGCGAAGCGTCGGGAAGACAGAGAACAGACAGAGAGACAAGAGAAAGAGCGTAGGCTGCAAGTTTCGGGTCAATATGCTGTTCGGCAGCCACTCTATCCTGTCCTTAATAATCTTGATGATGATTTTTATTTACTAGATCGCTCTCCGCCCCCTTATGTTGGCGCATCTGCTCCGAGGCCACAAGATTCCGTCCCGGGTACGGGTAAGGTAGATACGCGGTCCATGTTATCGGCTGAGCATATGGCTGAGCTTCGGCAAATTTCCTTCCGTGCACTTAAGGGTAAGGTGTCCGTGGATGAATTGTTCCATACTTGGGGGTCGTGGCAGGATAGAGAGAGATTGTATTTTTTGAACCATTTCGCTGAGGAAGTGATTGCTGCTTTTCGGAAATATTCTAGTGTCTTTGAGCCTGAAGAAGTGACATCGGATGCTAAAGCATTGCATGATGGTGTTTTTTCTCCCTTTAAGGCTCCTGATACGGCTCGGCGGCTATTCGCCTTGCGGGACGCGGTGCTGGCCCATAGAGAAAAAGCGCGCCAACGAGCAGGGGAGGAGACGCAGTCGGATTCGTGTACCGCAGAAGGCCACTCATCCACCTCTCAATCAGATAAGAGCGATCTAGTGCATGCTAAGCCAATGCGCGAGGCGGCGCCTTTGTATGTCCCTCCTAAAGGAGCGGGGACTAGCTCGGACATTACCTCCGCCGATGCTAAGGGATATTTTGTGTATAATTGGGTTTATACTCCGTGGCATAGAGCTGATGTGATGGCATTAAAGAATGCGCTGCCTGACCCCCGCAAGAATCCAGCGGCCTTCTACGAAGAAGTCGAGGGGGCCTTGAATTCTTGCGTTATGACTTTAGCGGATATAGACCTGTTCTTTGGCCTTATTCTACCACCGGATATGTGGCGATCTGTCCGAAAAGTAGATGATACAGTTGCCTTTAAGGCCCGGTGGTCTGACCTTGAGGATGAGGATAGGGAACGGAAGCCCGCGCAGAAACCGCCCCAGATTATTTTAGATCTTCCTGCTGCTATTGTGGCTAAGCTGAAGACAATTATTCCCCCTAAAAAGATTGACTGGAATATGTTAGCTGCATGTAAACAGAAAGCTGACGAGTCAGTTGCGGACTTCTTTACGCGCTTTGAGGAGACGTTTCATGATTTTAGTGGCTAGTCGCTTACTGACGATACGGGCCGCCACCTTTTTGCGGATAAATATGTGGCTAATCTGCTGCCGGCAGTTGCGGCCCGTCTAAAAGCGAGTGAAAGTTCTTGGTCTACCGCTACACCGACGGCCCTCCTGACTATCGCCCAGTATTATGAGCGTCAGGAGCAAGAAGCAAAGGGCCAGGAGGAAAAGAAATCGAAAGATTTGAAGACAAAGGTGATGTTGGCACAAGTCTATGGCCCGCCCCGGCGGGGTAGTAATAGAGGTAGGGGAGGATCTTATGGTCCTCCCTCGGGCCGATCTGATTTAAATAGGAACCAATGTGCGTATTGTAAGCAATTGGGTCATTGGGCTAGGGACTGCCCGGTGTTGCATGCATCGCGTCAGGGGCATACCTATGGTGGCCCGCGAGGTAGAGGGGGTTTCTCGAACTTTCGAGGGAAGTCTAACGAACAGGCTCGTTTTGACTCTGCTGGGCAGCACCGCGATAGATCAAACGTTTTTGATCGCCAGCATCAGTACCAAGCGTCGGGGATTGACCGGTCAGGGTACTATGACTCTCAGCATGCATAGGAATGCGTTGGATGGGGGTTAGAATCAGTTGAGGTGCCGGTCGATCAGAAGGGCCCTTATGTATCGGCTGAGGTTTTGGGCTCTACTGATCAGTTCCTAGTGGATACAGGAGCGACACGTAGTGCACTGTCTAAGCAATTGGTTCCGGGGGCTCCCCCATCCGGCTTAATGGTCACATCGGTAGGGTTTGACGGAACACTCTCCCGAAGCCCTCTTTCGCAGCCCCTCATGTTTAAAGTTGACTCTTTTTCTGCACCCTGTCCGTTTCTGCTTGCCCCGTACACACCGGACAACATTATGGGTCTTGATATGTTAAAGCATTTTAGGGCTACGATCCGTTGCTCCCCTGCTGGTGTACGGGTAATATTGAATGACAATTACCCCCGATCAGAACGGATGTGTATGATGTCTGAGGATGCGCTGTTAGCTACCCTCCCTCGTGCTTTGTGGGCAACTTCGGATACTGATGTGGGACAAATGGTGATTCCACCGGTCCACATTAGCGTCAAGGAGGGGGCGGTGTTACCACGCCTCCCACAGTACCGTATTTCCCAGGAGGGCGAGGAGGCTCTCATACAGACAGTGCAGGATTTGATGGCGGTAGGAGTAGTGGAGGAAGTCCCCTACAACATTTGTAACAGTCCGATTCTTCCCATACTGAAAAAGGATACGGATGCCAGAGTTTATCGGTTTATAATTGATTTGAGAGAAGTGAACAAGATCGTGATACCTCAGTACCCAGTGGTTTCCGATATCACGACGTTGCTTACTTTGGTCCCGCCTACGGCAACCATGTTCTCAGTGATTGATTTGAAGAATGCCTTCTTTTCCATTCCTATTCACCCTGATAGCCGATATCTTTTTGGGTTTACATTAAATAATAGATCTTATCGTTTTTGTAGGATTCCCCAGGGCTACACAGAAAGCCCTAGCATTTACAGTCAGGCTTTGAAACGACAATTGGATTCCTTTGCTCTGCTCGAGGGTGTCGCCCTCATTCAATATGTCGATGACATCTTGCTGGCGGCTGACACCCTGGAGTTGTGTGAAAAAAGTACGTTATCCTTACTTTCCTTTTTAGCATCCCACAATCATAAGGTATCTAGGAAGAAATTGCAATTCTGTAGACCAAAGGTGACTTATTTGGGTCACCTTTTGTCTAAGGAGGGACGTGCACTCACACCGGATCGTATCCAAGTAATTCTGGATACACCGAGACCGTCCACACAGAAGGATGTGCGTGCATTTCTGGGTCTTGTTTCTTTTTGTAGACAGTGGATATTGGGGTTTTCGCACATAGCTAAGCCATTGTTAGCCCTCTTGACAAAGGACACGCCTATCCCAATCCCTTGGTCAGATGAGTGTGATACTGCTTTTCAGCAACTACGGCAGGTCCTTTGTTCAGCACCAGTGTTAGGGACCCCTGATTATGCAAAACCCTTTTCGTTGTATGTGCATGAGAAAGATGGATGTGCATTGTCAGTTTTAGTGCAGATGCACGGCGATAAGCAGCGCCCTTGTGCATATTTTTCGGCTGTACTTGATCCTGTCGCCCGAGCATTACCGGGGTGTTTTCGCTCGGTTGCGGCGACAGCTGTGTCAATACGCCAAAGTGAGGGAATTGTGTTATCTCATAAGTTGTTGGTATTAGTCCCCCATGCTGTCGATGCCCTGCTCAATCAAACGAAGACGCAGCATTTGACCAGCGCCCGTTTAACGGGATATGAGTTGACGCTTTTGGCTCCTCATATTACGTTAAAAAGGTGCGTAACGTTAAATCCGGCAACATTGTTGCCATACCCCGAAACCCAGCCTGAGGCGCGGAAAGCGCATGATTGTATTCTCGTGACTGAGGAACAAACAAAGGGTCGTATTGATCTCCAGGATACGCCCTTTTCAGATGTAAATGGAGAACTGTGGGTGGACGGATCATGTCTGAAGCTACCAGATGGTACGACTTCAGCAGCGTATGCGATTACCACATTGCAAACGATAGTGGAGACAGCACGCATACCACAGAAATCAGCTCAAGCAGCGGAACTGATAGCATTAACACGAGCATGTGAGCTCAGTACAGGACTATGTGTGAATGTTTATACAGATAGCCGCTATGCTTTCGGAGTAGCGCACGATTTCGGCCTACTCTGGAAGGAGAGAGGGTTTTTAACGTCACATGGAGTACAGATAATGCATGGAGAGTTAGTTCACAATCTTTTAACCGCATTGACATACCCAAAGAAAATTGCCATCGTTAAGTGTAGCGCCCATAGGAAAGTAGTTGACAAAGTTGGAGAAGGGAATGCGTTGGCAGATCGAGCAGCACGGGAAACTGCGATGCAGCCCGGTACTACTGCCGTGTATGTAGTAAAGTCACAGGTGGAAAGATGGCATGATGCGAAGGAGGGAGTGCGAGAAATGCAAAGGACCGCTTCTGACAAAGAGCGGGAACAATGGGCTAGTGAGGGAGAATTGGATGATGAGGGTTGCTGGAGAAATAAGCAGATGGATAGATGGAAATTACCCACGGCTTTTGTACAGCCTATGGTTCAGATGGCACATGGGCTAGCACATGTTGGAGCTTCCGCAATTGTGAAATTGCTTACCCAAGTCTGGGAGCATCCAGAGATTGCTAGCACAGCGAAGAGGGTGGTGCAGACCTGTATGATCTGCCTGAGGTATAACCCAGGAAAGGGTACTCGAACTCCAGCAGGAGGATTTGTGACACCTACTGCGCCCTTCGAGGTTTTGCAGATGGATTACATCCAGCTTGAGCGCTGTAACAACCTGAAGTATGTTCTAGTAGTGGTCTGCGCCTTCAGCAAATGGGTTGAAGCGTACCCTACGAAAGACAATACTGCAATGACTACTGCGAAGTTGCTGCTGAAAGAGTTCTTCCCTCGATATGGCGTCTGTAGACTTCTGTGGAGTGATAACGGCCCTCACTTTGTAGCGGATGTTATAAAGTATGTCTTGAAGGGCCTAGGCATCACTCAGAAGTTCCACGCCGTGTTTCACCCTCAGTCTGCAGGCCTAGTTGAGAAGTATAATGGTACACTGAAGCTTAAGATCGCTAAAATTCAAGCTTCAACGTCTTTGACTTGGCCAGACGCTCTGCCACTGGCGTTATTGTCAATTAGATCGGTACCACACTCTCGAACTGGCCTTACACCTTATGAAATTGTCTTCGGACGCCCGATGAATATTTGGGGTCCGCCGAAACCTAAGGCTGTGTATGATGTACCTTGTGTAATGATGAACGATTATCTGGCACAGTTAACGGATAACTTGGTTTCTATCCATCAACAGGTCCGAGAGGCGCTCCCTGATCGGTCTACCGGTGAAGGACATGGTCTCCGGCCTGGGGACCACGTGATGGTGAAAGTTTTCGACAGGACGAACAGCTTGGAACCGAGATGGGTGGGCCCTGAGCAGGTCCTCCTCGCAACGAGGACGGCTGTGCGAGTCTCCAACAGAAAGAATTGGATCCACTCCCTGCACTGTAGGAAGGTGCCGCCCGGATTGGTGGAACCTGCCGTGCTGACCGATCAACGAGAAATCTTGGCTGCAGAGACAGGCCGTGCTGCGGAGCCAAACGCCACTGAGGAGCTCTTTCCGGACCACGCGACTCCTGGAGGAAGGCGATATCATCTTCGACCAAGGAAGTGAGTTTTCCAGTACCGGGACATACTGTCAGAACGGCCCTTGGGTTAGTGAAACGGAGAGCCGATGAGGCAAGGGGGGGGGATCAGCCCTGCATTAGTGTAGCGACACCCGTCTTGGCCCGCTGGTGAAGAAATCAACCGCTGCCCAAGGGGAAGAGTTCTGACAGACTTTTAGATTCAGGAAGATATTGGGTTTCATTTTTACCTTGACATGGAGAAAAAGAAAATCCTTTGTGCATTAGGGTTCATGTTGACAGTAGCCATTGTTGGGATAACCACATGGTTCGTGGAGGATGTAACTCCTGCTCGGAAGATTCTTGTGTTGACAACTCCGGTGCCTGAGGAGCACTACTTTTATACATTACCGTATCAAGAGTTGAAGCATCGACAGTCTTACTTGAATAACACTTTCATCCAGATGCTGCATCATACCCACGTTGCTACGAACTGTTGGATATGTGGGATGATGCCAGCTCATCAGAAGAAAGGAGGAACGCCATTTATACCACTTCCTTTCTCTCATAATGGCTCTTGTAGAGCATGGTATACTTTGCTTTTTGCTACTCGGAAACCAACAGTGGGACGATTGCTTTTTAGACTCAATAAAGAATGCCATCAAGACAAAAATGGGTATCCACAAGCGAATGGGACAATTTGGGAGTGGGAAGAGTACCGACCAGACAATGAATCCATTCCCTACATCTTCACGAACACAAGAGACACTGTGGGAAAGGATAAATTTGTGATTCAAGTAGCACAAGCTCAAGCGGACCTATGTGTCCAGAGTGTGGGTTTCATTCCTGTTGGTGTTAGTGATTGTATTACTGTTCTGAATATTGATGGGTTGAACAATAGTACCTTCTTAGCCTCCCATAATACGTACTTTGTGTGTGGAAATAAAGGTTATTACCGTCTGCCGGCTGGGTGGTCTGGGGTATGCTATGTATCATTTCTATTACCTCCTGTATTCCTAGCTCCCGCATCTTATCATAAGGATCTGAAATTATTGAATAATGTGACTGTAAATAGGTATAAACGTACTTTATCACTTGACGATGTAGATCAGACTGATACCAGTCTGCAGCAGTATATTGATTTTAACTTAGGATTGTTTTTCTTTGTTGGAGCTGCCCTGAACAGTAGAAAGATCCGAAGATTAACAAGAGTGGTAGAAGCGGTGACAAATCAGACCGCTGCTGCACTTGGGAATCTTACGGAGGAATTGCAAATTACTAGAATTGTTGCGTTGCAGAATCGTATGGTATTAGACGTTATGCTAGCTGACAGAGGAGGAGCATGTAAAATTATTGGAAGTAGCTGTTGTGTGTTTATCCCTGATCATACGCCATCAGTTTATAATGCCATCAATAAACTGCATAAAATTGCAGCTGAGATCCATACAGAAAACGGCACTTGGTCCTTTTCTGGGTGGTTTTGGGCGTTAATTACTGCCTGGGGATGGAAGGTTCTAACTGGTCTCTGCATTATTGTAGCGGTTCTGTTTTCATGCTGTATCTGCATTCAGTGTGGTCCTTTACTCTGCTCATTATGTGTATCATTTTGTATCCCCGATAAGAAAACTATTGCCAATGTTGCTCACCAGAAACGTTTAGCTAAAGAAGTTGAGGAAATGATGACAATTGACATACATGATGATTATCCTAGCAAGCCGGATGTCTTCAGTAAATGCTGAAAGGGTCGTCTGTTGTAAATTGAAACAACGATGTGATTAAGCATTTACTAAAGACATTAATTCCCCTCTTATAGAGCATGTTTTCTCCGTTATGTTGACCGAAGTTCGGACTCCATCTTGTATTGTCATGCTTCCACGTGTTCCCCACGAGAAGAGTCCAACCTCTGTGTTAGTTGCTCTTGTGATCTGCCTAGTAACAGTCTATAAATAGCTTCTTTGTCCATCTGGCACATGCCCAGACTTGACCACATCTGTTATCAGTTAGCCTTGCTTGACCATGTCTTCGCGGGCTCAAGGAGTGTGTCAGCTCCGCCCACATATTGATCTTGTATCGAAAATGTCCATAAAAGGTAACATTCCTTGCCTCATGTTGTATCCGCCCACTTATGAGCCCCTCTGTTGTGTATAAAAGGGGACCGTGTACGCAAGTTCTTTGTGCTACTCTATGCAATACTGAAGAGTGTTGTGTGGATTGTAGGACCACCCTTAAGGGTTAATAAATGCTGTCTTTGTACTTTGCAGTTTCCGTGCCAACTTCCTTATAGATTCCATTACAGGAGAGCGAACCCTTGTGTCCTGCGGGCCTAGCTGGGGCCTGTATTCATCAATAGATGTCACTGTGGGAGCCTTGAGTAATCTCGCAGCTGAACTTCAGGCGGATCGTCTCATGACTTTGCAGAACCGGATTGCACAAGATGTTATTCTTGCAGATCGTGGTGGAGTCTGTAAATTGATCGGATCTAGCTGTTGTATTTATATACCTGACGACGCCCCTACGGTATACCAAGCCATCTCCAAATTACACATGATCTCCGAATCGATTCATCAAGACGAAGGAGATTGGTCTTTATTAGGATGGTTTTTGGGATTACTATCTAAATGGGGATGGAAGGTACTAACCTTCCTTGGAGTGGTTTTGGCCATCATTTTTTCCTGTTGTCTCTGTATGCAGTGTGGCCCCGCCATCTGCGGTCTTTATGCCACTCTGTGTGTCCCAAGACCTGAGTCACAGAAAACAGAGAACATTAAAAAATGATGTTGCTGCATCAGTTTGACGACCTCATGGCTATTGACATTGATTCAGATTAACGTGAATCTGTGTGTTTTACCTGAGTTATGGCAAAAGGAGGGTCTGAGGAAATTCGATTTTCGATCTCGCTTGTATTCAGCCACCATTTTTTTTGTGTTCCACCGCCATTTTGTGTTGCCCTCACTCAGGCAGCACAATGAACAAAGTTTTTCTGCTGATCTTACTGCGACGTGTCAAATAACCTTCTGCCTCTGTTTACGAGACTGATGTCAGGGACTGGCTGAGTCCACTAATCCTCGTCTGGTTTGACTAAACCCTGTCTCAACTGTCTGTCGGTTCACACCATCCTTTCCTGACTTTATCTTATCTTCTGGCCTTCGCTATTCTCTACTTGTATTCTCTCATTTCACAACTGTCCTACAAAGCATACAAATATGTCCTGCTCCCTGCAAGTTGAGTTGTAGACACTACCACTGATTAACTTGCGGGGAGGGGTGACAAAAACAGTTGGAAGAGAGGTTTATTTGGGTTACTTGATATCTTGTTTTCAAACTCTTCTCATTGGATAACCATGTATGCATTGGGAGTGTTCTTGGTGAATCTATGTGCTATAAAAGATTGTGCGCCACGGAGTAAAGTGGCTGTCTCCTAAGAACATACTGAGTGTACTTCTGGGACAACTGTACTTAGCTGCAGCTAATAAACCTGATATTCTACGCTCAACAGAATGTCCTGTGTCTCTGTTCAACAAAGCAGGTAAACTCAGGAGATTAAGGCATGCCCTGCGCCGCCAGGCCCATAAGGCCCTGGTTCTTCACAGGGACTCTAAAAGCTCACCTAGCCCCTCTAAGGGCAGTGTTGAACATGGCCGCTAGACTCGTATCTGGAGTAAAAAGATTTGATCACATCACTCCAGCTCTCAACTCCCTCAACTGGCTTCCCATGGAAGGGAGGTGCATTTACAAACTGGCCTGCATCACACACAAAACCCTTCACTCTCCGGCCCCTAACTACCTGAACAACAAACTAGTAAGAGCAGGTCAATCCAGAACGCTGAGAAGCTCCAACTCACTCCTTCTTATTCCTCTGAAACTGAAAAAGAAAACCAAACAAAACCGATCGTTCTCTGGCAACGCTCCCAGGATGTGGAACGCTCTCCCTAGAGTCCTCAGATGCAACCCCTCCTTCTCCTGTTTCAAAAGGGACGTGAAAATCCATCTCCTTAACCAAATATTTTCCTGACCAACGACAACTAACCTAGACTTCAATATCTGAGTTTACTCCTCTCTCTTGACATTCAATGATAGTTGGTGACCGGACTGTGTTATCCACCTTATCTTCCGTGCTGTATTTTTTTCTCCTTGGTTTTGCTTCCTTATTGCCTGTCTACTATGTAATGCAATTTCGATCTGTTTTTCTTTACAGTATGTTATGTAAAGCGCTCTGATACCTACGGGTCAAGCTAGCGCTATATAAAACCTTTAAAATAAAATAAAATATAAATCAGCAAATGGGTTGTTATTCCATATGTGTTCTTCTATATGTCCCATATAGAGGCAGGCTATACTGGGAGCGAATGTACTGCCCATCGAAGTACCGTGTATCTATAAATACAACTCATCTTCAAATCTAAATAAATTTCCTGTAAGTTCAATCCTGATCAGATCCATAACGAATTTCACTGAGGCGTTCCATGGCCAGTCACTCTGGCCCAATATAGTTTGAATTATCTGGATACTTTCTTCTTGAGGAATACTTGTATTCAGTGCTTCCACATCTAGGCAAAGCATAGTTTCCATTGATGGATCATACTGTACGTCTGTCAGGATATTGAGAAGGTGTTTTGTATCTCTGACATAAGATCCTATTTCTGGCACCAAAGGACGCAGGAAAAAATCAGCATACTGTGAAAATGGTTCTAATAATGAACCTATTCCTGATACAATGGGTCTCCCCGGAAGGGGAATCTTCCCCTTTTGGATTTTCAGAATTGTATAGAAAATCGATGTTCTTGGTTCTTTTTTATTTAGGAAGTCTTTCTCATTGTTGGTGATCCATTCCCTCTCAATTGCATTCTTTGTCATCTGGGGGATTGTCTTTTGTAGTCATTGGGTGGGATCACGCTGGATTTTCCTATAATGTCGGCCATCGGAAAGGAGGGAGGTACACGGCCACGCACATCTGTAAGCATTTATACTCTGTAAAACTATAGCTCCCCCTTGTCAGCAGGTTTTATAACTAGGTTTTTTCGTTGGCCCAAGGATTCCAGTGCTTTCCTTTCCATTGTACTCAGATTGTTGAATGTATTGAAGTTTGGTTCTAATATTTCAATCTCTTTTCTGACTGATTGTTCAAAAGCTAAAACTTCCGGTGGCATCAAAGAACACGGTGGTTGGAAGTTGGACTTATCCCGTAGAGTCGTATATCCGGTATCTTTTTCTTGTGGCGGTTGTTTTTCAAAAAAGGCTTTTACTTTGATTTTTCTAAAGAAATTTCCAAGTTCACAATGTGTTCTGAATTTGACAATGTGTGTGGTTGGAACAAAGCCCAGTCCTTTATTCAATACCTGTAGTTCTGTTGTAGTTAGTATCTCCTCTGTGAGATTAACAACCAAGTTTACTTGGCGCTCGGGCCTGCCACTTGATCTTTTGTCTGGCTCCTCGTGTTCATTCGTTTGTCTTCTTCCCATTGGACATTTCGATTTCCCCGTCTTCCTCTTCTGCCTCTCCTCCCGCCCCGTCCTAAAAAATATTGTTGATTTGGATTGGGCTGGTAGAAGGGCATCCCAAAAAATTGTTGTGGTGGCCCTGGAATGGTGGGGGATGGTATGCTCCTTGCCATGGGAAGAGTTGTGAAGGGTATCGTTGATTATATACCCCTCTTCTCTGTCTTCGTTGTCTGCCTTGCCAGCTCTTGTTGGAATTGTCACTGGACCACTCATCTTGATCTGAATATGACGCACTCGACTCACTTGTATTAGATGATTCGGTATCCCCATCAGATTGGTTCTTGTAATCATCTTGTATATATAGGTATACTTGTTCATGGGATTTTTTTTTAGGTCTTTTTGTAATTTGTCTATCTTGCTTTGCATCAGGAACTCTTTGTGTTCAGTGATTTCCTTATTCACCTCTTCTAATTTCTTTTTATATACTGTGATCTTAATTTGGGTATTCAATGCATCTTCACTCGTCTTTCTATTAATTAGAAGTGCTTCTGATAGTCTTTTGGCTGTATTTATAATGAGTATCAACCATTCGCGTGTACATCGCCACGCGATTAGTGACCACTCCCTTCTGAAGATAGGATCATCCAGAAAAATTCTAGGTTCATTCCTAACTAGCAGACCATTCGGGGCCGCGTTGCCTCTTAAATATTCAGTCATAATGGCCCCGTGTATTAAAGTTCTCATATGAGTGCGTTTCAGTTTCTTGAGTTCATCCCAACTTTGATATTGATCAAGGCACTGATTGATGTTTGTGTCCGGCAATAATGACAGACCTGCTAGAATAGCAGATGCCATATCGTCCGAATATCCTATTCCTAGTTGTTCTGCAATACCTAAGTCTGTTATTTGTTAGGTATAAAGTGATGGATGCCAACAGATTAGTCCTCTAACTTTTTTCTTATTACACGCTTATTCTTCTAAAGAATTTTTTTGTGGAAATTATCCAAAACCCCACAGCTGTACGCTGCTCAAAAATCTGTAACCACTAGGTAACCAATGGAAAAATCCACTGGTACCATAAGGGGTGAGAATGGTTGATGTATGGATACCTCCTCCCTAGTAAACACTTATCACACACTTGTATCCAAACCCAGAATGGCTCTACAAGACTCTAACTCTCCTATTAGTTGGTATACACCGCTGTCGCGGGAAGGAACAGCTATCTGTACCTTCAAATATTTGAATTATAGGTCAACATCCTAATTCTAAAAAACCAGGGAGGGAACACTCTGTTTGAGCCCTGACGAAAGCCCCTGACCATTTTTGGCAAGTTTAAGTGGGCTGAAACATGTTGGCTAACCTTTAGGGTCTTAGGACCATCAACTCCGAAGAGACCCGTTTTTTTCATTTTTTTAATATCCATTGCATCCCCGCAAATAAAGGGATACCTGGGGAAGCAATAGGATTTTTAATCTTTAAAACCACCCTGGCCTTCATCTTATAAGAGCTCCCTGAAAGACGGTTGAGCCCACCCAGACCTTTAGGAGTCTGGGTGAACCCAATGATGAAGCATGACACTAATAGGGTGTGTGAGGGTTAATTAACAAAAGGAATTGTTTTCCTTCCTGCGACAGCGGTGTATGCCAACTAACAGGACAGTTAGAGGCTTGTAGAGCCATTCTGGGTTTGGATACAAGTGTGTGATAAGTGTTTACTATGGAGGAGGTATCCATACGTCAACCTTTCTCACCCCTTATGGTACCAGTGGATTTTTCCATTGGTTACCTAGTGGTTACACACACTGATTAACAATGTCACAGGCAAAAAGCATGGCGTGGAGGGAACTCTGTCACCGTTACGGCGGAGGACCCACTCTTCCAATATATAATTCACGACCTTTTGAGTAAATTAAGGCAATTGTCAGTTTTTGAGTGGCTTTCTGTGAGTTTTCTGTTATTGCTACCAGACAAATCACACAACAAGGAAAATACACTAAATGCAAGCCATACCTATTGTTGATGCCAGTGCTTGTTAGCCATATCAGCTAAAGGGTAATACCAATGTTTTTGTTTTGAATAGTTAGAATTGAAAATGTGTCAATTCTGAATATAGTGGATTGTGAATTAAACATTACTAAGGTACATGGAAGGGGTACTGATTTACAGAGTATCTCAGTCACTCAAATGTTCCATCTTCCAGCTTTCCTCTGCTGTCTCTCTCTGTTAGTCACTTACACTCTTTATCTCCCCAACGTTTTTCTAGAATCTTCCATCTACATAGGTCACACATTATCTTGCTCTTCTTCATTAATGTATTTTCACACTGCACATTTGGCCAGAGTACCTAAGGTTAGAAGGGAAAAATTAAGAGAGCGATCCTTTTCATACAGTGTGGCTAGATAGCCTTTTCCTTTCTTTGCAATCTGCGAAAAAGAAACTTCCCTTCCAGAAACTGCTAAAGACATGGGGGCATATCATCAAGGCGGCGCTATGAAATTATCGCCGCTTTTGCGTCCGTTTTTGGGCGAAAAGCTGTGATAATTTCATCGCCTTATCAGCAAAGACACACTATCGCGTGTTTTGCTGACTTACCGTTCGTCACAACAACGCCCATCTTTGCATCGATAATGAGATGCAAAGTGGGCGTTCCTTCCCAAAATAACTGGAGAAATGTTGCTAACCGACATTTCTCCAATTATCAATGGGCACGCTAACAAGCATAGCGATAAGAAAAGTAGTGCTAATCGCATTTATCGCTACTTTCCTTACGCCTGCTTTTAGTTTGACTTAGCCATGATATCCAATGGAAGGTGGATATCATGGCTGAGTCTGCCCTGCCCTATCAGCAAGCTATTACCAAACGTTGTGCGATTACCACTGGATTTCCAGCGATCATCGCACATTTGGCAGATTGCGTCTGGAATTTTATCGCTTTTGAGATAAGCGTTGCTGATAGCACGCTAGCACAGCGATAAAATTCAGCGTTAGCCGGCGATAATTTTCCTAGCGCTAAGTGCGCTTAGCGATAATTATCGCCAGTTGTTGCTGATATGCCCCATGGCTCTTTCAGAATAGCTCCCTTTAATAAAAATTCTCCTCAACAAGTCTGTGATGCACTATTAGCGGTGGGATGCCTATGGGTAGCTACGGGCTCTACAAGTGCTTCATAGAATATAATAGAATAGTGTTGCCCCAGTCACCCACCCATTCGCTCTCTCCTCTCCTGCAAACATTTTCTTTCCCTTTGCCACTATCAATATTTCGACAGCTGTGTACCACCTTTGCACAGTTTCATATAAAATGGAAATCACATATGTGCCAATTGCACTGTGCACACTGCAGAGATGCCAAAGATTGAATGTGCATGTATTGTGAACACTTTGATGACCCACTGAAAAGCAGTGTGACAAATTCTCACTGCCTTCAGCCTCAACTCCAGACCAGTGCTCTTAATTGTGCACCATCTTACACACCCACCCATAACCTAAACACACTCAGACACCTCTAGGTGACTCAGTTCACAGTACGCACTATGCAAGTCACGTGTTGAACGGGGGAAAAAACTACACAAACACATCAACATAAAATGTAAACAAGGACTCGGGCTGCATCGCTGACCTGGATTACTTTAGAGGTTTATGGAGTTTAAAATTATTGTTGAGGACTCGACCTCGGCTGCGCAGGCTAATGAGTTCCTGCTGCAGTCTGGCAGAGCCAGCCGGGCTTCTGCTTGTGTCATTGCTCTTCTCACTCTGAGTTCACCTGGACAGGAGAGAAAGCTGAGCTGGGCCTATAGCCGGTTTCCATGACAACCACAGTCAACTCTTATCTGGGTACCATTAAAAGATCATCCAAACTAGTGCTGCCTTTACACATGCTAAGGTGAGATCAAAGCACATCTTGCAATGAACAAGAGCTTCATTTGTGTGACAAAAAATGTAGTGCTGTGATGCGGGGGCACCTACTAAAATGCATTAGGAAAACCCTAGATGCGTGGTACTCGGCAGGACTGAACATTAGTATAGTGCGTCCCTAGGAGATGGCTTTTATGGCCTTCTCTGCGTTTCATTTCTTTAAAACTGTATTGATTGAATAACTGTTTTATTTTCAATCATTGGAAAACAAGTCCGACTGGTTCTTCAGTCTGCAAGACTCATAAAACTGCATTTTGGTATCAAACAGCCGCCGCTGGGCTATTGGGGCTGAGGGGCCATGGCCCCACCTTTTGCCCCTCACAAACAGTGTCTGTCAGGCTGAACAAAGGTCAGCCTGACAGACTCTGTACATTTTCAGGTCAGGCATTCAGGAGTCAGACATGCGCTGAATGCGCAGGCTCCTGGCTGCCTGAACTGAAATTGGTTGGGCTGAGGAAGTCACAGCTCCTGTGGGTGTGACCTCATCAGCTCAGTAAAGGTCCCTGAGACCCTCCCCTCAGTGAAGAGGGGTAGCGTCACTGATTGCTTCGCACCTAGGAGCTTCAGTTTTAAGCCCTGAAGCGCCCATGGTTGAGTGTCAATCAGTGGCACTTCATCACAGACTGAGGTGGGGTCAGCAGTCTCACTGACCCCATCCCACTCTGTGATGACTTTCGGAATGCTGCCAACCCTCATTGGCTATCCTTAGGTCAGCCAATGAGGGAAGGCTGCAATCCCAAGCCTCCTGGGACCTCCGAGGCAGAGTTGCAGGTAAGTGTGTGTTTTTGTTTTTAATTAATGTTTGGTGCGTGCATGCGTGTATGTATGAATGTTTGGTAATGAGTGTTGTGAATGGATGTGTTTGTGTGTGTGTGTGTGTGTGCGCGCATGTGAATGCATGGCTGTGAGTGAGTATGTATGCGTGTGCATGTCTGCCCCATCTGCTCGCCCCCTCCCTCGTAAAATTACCGGCCGCCACTGGTATCAAATCCCACGGAGGAGGCTGTACTCAGTACAAAAGGTTAACTGTTTACGAGCACACCGCTTAGCCTTCTGCTCTTTTTCCCTAAATGTGCTGAAAATCACCAAGCACGTCACATGAGGGTGAATTCAGCCTGCTTTTCGTCCTAAGGAAAGTTAACTCCATCTCAAATTGTTTGGAAAAAATAAATCCAATTTCCTATGTTTGCTGTTCCTTTTTCCTGTTGAATTGAAAAACTGTATTGCTCTGCTTACAATGAACATTGCTTTGCTTTCATTGACAACTGTAAAAAAGAATGTTATAATAACATTATTATATTGAAAATATTTGAGCAAAGGTAAAATGCAGAAGAAATGGATGCGAGTGAAGAGGTATTTAGAAACATTGTAAACCAAGTCTATAGTACCTCAGTAAAATCTGTTGTTAATGCTTCCATGGGGGCACTAGTACACAATACAGGCAATAATATTAAAAATATAATAATGCCCGAAACCCAGTCTGCTGGTAATAGCAGACACTATTCATATAATTAACGTTCAGGCAAAAGTCCTGACTTGTGGTAAATGTTCCTTTCAAATCTGTGTCTAACAAGGGTCAGAGATAAAAATTAAGAATAAGATTAAAAATAATTGCCTAAGGATGCAGCTGGACTGCCTGTTGTGAAATATTCTGATGATGGCTCATTCTGTGATAATGTTGGAATTAGACCATTCAAAAGAAACTTCTGCAAAGGAGGTTGTGCACAATAATATAAAGAGAATAAAGTCTATCATTATTTGTCCCATGATGATTTGGATGCATTAACTGATTCAACTTATTCTGAATCAGATAAACAAGATGATTTATTCTTATTTCTAATAAAATTAAACTTAAAAGAAGTTCTAAATTCCATAAAGAAAAGAAGTACGCTCAGGAATATAAAGAGGTTTACTACCTATCAAGAGAACTACTGTGTGACCCATAATTACTATTCCATCCTCTTACAATGGACTGGTCCATCATTCTTTATGTTGAAGAATATATCAAAGCCCAAATTCAACAACTTTTGAACAAGGCCATTTTAGAAATAAAATGAAATTGGAATGTCCCCGCCACATTATTCCTGACCAGATCCCCACCCACCTTATTATAGATCCCAAAATCCTACAGTTCTTTTTCAAATATAATAAAGGTCTCAAGAAAAGGCATTGACAGAGACAGGTTGCTTTTCAAGATACATTCTTGGGTAAATTGGGACTAAGTGCCAAGATTTCTGAAATGACAGAATAGGCAAAAGAAGGTTATTTGACTATTGATCCTCACATTTTGTTCAATTGGATCCAACCAGAAATTTGTTTAATTGCCAATGCCAACTTCTGCAGCTAAAGTCTGTTGTTTGACGATAATCTTATGAAAGAGACAACAAAATATGTGGATAGGCTCTCCTTTATAGCTAATGCCTGACTAACTTTTTTAAAAAGTGTTTGCCCAATGACTCCTGCTTCTGCCGATCACTATCATTTCCACAATAGCCTCCAGTTCTCGAATTACAGAGGACAAGCTTGATTTTATTACTAAAGAAATATTTTTCATCTTCAAAGGCATAGAGGAGGAAGAGGCCATTTCAGAGGACAAACAAGAATTGTCGCTAAGCACAATAAGAGTACTACCTATTCCTACCATTTTAGGGAGTCAAATTGCTTTGTTTGTGGAAATTTGTCATTAAATAACTTTATAACCGTGTGTTGCCCAGCTCTCACAAATACTATTTTTCAATGCCCCTGATCATTTAACCCAATTCCATGCATCTTTCTCCAAAAGGTTCAACGTGATCACTCACGAAATAGAAGGTCTATTGTTAAACATTATGTTTCAATTACTTACTTTTGATGTATCACAGTTTCGAAGCAATCTCTTCCTAATGTAGGAAAAGAACAAAAAATTGTGTCCTGTAATCAACCTTTGTCAATTCAATCAGTTTGTATTTCACAGACATTTCAAGATGGAAACTATCCTTCATCTCGGAGATTGCTTACAACCTCAGGACTGGATGATCCATTTAGATCTAAAGGACGCCTGCCTTTTGATCTTGGTTTATAATCATCATTGCAAGTTGTTACGATTTTAATAGTAGGAAACTTTTCACCAGTTCACTGCACTTCCTTTCATCCATTCATCTTCTCTTTGATGCTTCACCCAACTTCTCAAAACTAGTGATATCTCACCTCAGGTTGTAAGGCAATTGTCTCCTCATATACCTAGATGGTTTTCTGATTTTGTACCATTTCACATTGTCATACCACTACCACCTCTCATTTGAAAAGTGTGGTCGTTGTGATCAATCAGTCAAAAGCTTTACTTACCTCAGTGAAATCGGTAGAGTTTGGGGTTTTCTAAAAAACACAACATCCTCCCCTTTACAAGTTCCAGACACACTTCCACTCTGTTATCGACCTCTCCAAAGATTGAGGAAAGGGTTCAATTATTCAGATTGCATTCCTTTGAATTAGAAGGCCAATGTAGAGACAAGCTGGTGATTGGAACATATGGATTCCTGGAATGGCAGGCCAACAGTTAATAGCAGTCAGATCTACTATTAGAATCTGATGCGCGTTCGTCAGGATTGGGTGCTCGTTGTAGGCAGTGCACAACTCACGGCGCATTCTCACTGCAGGAGTCTTATATGCAGATAAATAATTTAGAGCTTCTTGCTGGCTCCTTTGCAATACAGTGTTTCACAATAATTTTTTTTCATTATTCAGTTTTTCAGAGAATTATCAAAAATACTAGCACATTTGCAAAACAATTTTAAGAATACTGCCTTGACCATCACATTTCAGTAATAACATAGTACCTCCCAGGAAATTTGAATACAGAAGCATGAGTTGAGACTGGTTTCAACCCCAAATTCTCTAGTTATAGCAGTTCTAGAGTTGGCCACCAGAAGTAATGGCTAGCAGATGTGTTTCTTGGGCTCAGGGCCTTCTATATGCATCCCCTCTTCCTGATGATTTCTTGTTCTCTCTCCAAAATCAGGAGGGAATTATCAACACTAGTTTGTAATCATACCATACTAGCTGCCAACAATTTTGTTTCAATATCTGTTTCAAAAGTAAATAGAAATTGCACTATTGTATCCCATTTGCCTGTATCTTCTCCAGGAACTTTTGGGACATTATCACAATGTTATCATCTCCGGCAACATTTAACTCATGGCCAGAAAGGTTTCAGGTCTCAATAGTCTACCCCAGTTCTTTCATCAAACCCTCTTGAATTAATCAACAAGGCCTGGGTTTCAGGAACTTCCACTTTCTACATATCATCTTGGTTTTATTGGACTTGCTGGTGCATGGAATCAAATACAAATCCCATTTTGGCATTAACTCTTCCATTGTCAACTTCTCAGCGCACCTAGCATATACAGAGATAAGCTATTTCTTTACATTAACAATATATAGCAGGAAAAACAGTCGGAGAACACCCTCTAATTTGAAAACTACTTTGTGGAATAAGGTTAAGCATGCCTCTGATTCATAAATATATACTCATTTATGAGATGCAAAGCTCGTCCTAAATATTGTTTCATAAATCCTTCACTATCTTTCAAAGCTTTATTTGCTAAATTAATGATGTTGGCATGCTTAATCTATTTTAAAAGAGTCAATTCTTCAGTGGAGTATTCTGTTTTTCTGGATCACCCAAACTCTGTAATGTAAGATGTTCAAAAGAATATGGGTCTCAAGCTGCCTCTCTCTGAAGATCACAGGGTCAGCTTCTCATTTCACTTATAAAACCTAATTTACCTGTTCTTCTGCAACTTTAGCCAGGTGCGCCTAGAGGGTCATCTCGTAAGCAGGAATCGATATTCCAGTTTTCTGAGCTCATTCATTCAGAGGCGCTATAGCTTCAAAGGTTTTTTTTGTTCTGGAGCTCAATTAGAAGACTTTCTGATAGCACCAGAATGATCCTCATCATCTTCCTATAAAGCTTTTGACAGTACACCAGTTGATCATGCTCCTTTTTCTGTTAATAGTGTGCTTTGAACAAGCATAATATGAGCCCCCAGTCTTGACACAAATGGGAATTTTCCTACTGTTAATGCTGGAAAGCCCTAATTAGGCACTTGGGGACTAAGTGTTAACCCGCCTCTTGAGCCTGAATGCATGGCTAATTAAAATGTTTCACTCCTTTTGTTATAAAAATACTACTGGTGGTTATTTTGTCAGTGTTACAATCAACCAGAGTCCTTTCTTGGATGTCTGAGAATGGACAGTGGTCCGACTGATAATCTTCATCTGTATTATCTTCATCATACTCCAGTTTCTACATAATTTACTGTTTTCCTTGTTGCATCAAGAAAGAGTTGGACCTGAACCATGGGGAGTTGCAGGGGGTTATATTTAATTAACTAATGAGACACCTGAGTTAGCTACTTTGGAAGTCTAACACAATGTCATGATGGGTGTTGTAGTTTTCTTTATTATATTATTGAATGTTTCTGTTCTTTACTTTAATACTGGCTGCTATTAGAATAAACATCAAGAACGAGAACATAATCCTTGCCTTTGTAGGACTATCAAGCAATTACATTTATAAACACCTCCTTCTTTACACCACAGCAATATAGCAGAGAAGTAGTCAGAAATAAAATTCCTTTAGAATTCTGTACATAATTACAAGGTCTGAAAAACACACAATGAAAATATATTACATGAAATGAAACAGATTTATAAACTTCAGAGCTATACAAGGCCAAACTATTTAATTTCTCCCATCTTCAGATTAAACAGCATTTTTGGATATTTTCACCACCCTTCTTTGGAAAAAGGGACTTGGAGTTCTGTTTTCCCACAATTGCTTTCACAACCACTCTATCACCACAGCCTTTACAACATCATATCTTACCCTCTGGTCCTGCTGTCTCTTCAACTATTTCTGTCTTATTTCACCAGCCGCCCAATGCACACAAACATCTTTTCAACATTTCAAGCATTCTGAAATAGCAGCTCATGAGGAGACAATCTATATACTCCCACCTTGGTCTCCATGTCCACTTTCCAATTATTTTCTGCCCTCTTAGTAAGTTGTATACCTTCTTTCAAATATGTAATATATTTCTCCGCCATACCTTCATATTCAGGATAATACCATGTACATTTTTGTGAACACTATCTAAATCATTTAAATAGCTTTCCATCTCTTTTAAGACAAATTGAACCCAATCGTCCAGGAAACAGTGTTAGTAAATGTATCCCTTTTGTATGATGTTCCCAGAAATCGTCTCATGCCTCCCATGAATGTGACTAAAAGAAAAGTTTTATAATGGACATTTTTCTCTCCCTGAGTTGGGCCTACAATATATAAGGCTACTTGCTCCCAGGGCATTACATATGATATCCTGCACGTCATGCAAGGTGACTTTACTTTCCATGCTTTGTCGGTATGCTTGCAGTCTAGACAATTTCCAATCAAACTCTCGACTTGCAAATAATACATTCTCCTTCACTGACTACTCCTCAATCATAGACCCAAGACATTTTAAGTCAAGTTCAACTCTCTTTCCACTTCCAATGGTCACAAACACTTTTAAACACCTTTGCAGCACCTCTTCGTTCTTCACCTCTTCCAATAGGTTCTCCTCTGAAAGAGCATCATTTAAAACCACACAGACCTTACCATCATCTTCTAAACTCCATCTGTTCTTATTTTCCATCACACTGATCAGACAACATAGATCAACAAAGACAGTTTGTGGTTTTATTCTCCACACCAATAATATAAAGTGCTTTGAAGGTAAATTAGTGGTAATCCTAGGGGAAAAAGTATCCTTGCCCTTCTTCATGAAAGCCTGCTTTAGAGGTTTGTGGTTTGCCATTACTACCAAATCAGTGCCCCAGAAATGTATAGATTTACTAAGTATCCAAAATATCACTAGGGTCTCATATTCTAGCTCAAAATAATTACTTTGCATATTTCAAGAGTGCATTTCTATGCAAATCTCCCAGTTCTATCTCGTCCTTCAACCTTTTGTCAAATAAAAGTTCCTAAGACCTCGATTGCATCAGTCATTATATAGCACTTTTCACTGAGGTCAAAATACTGCAGCTATGCTGCTTTATTTTTTATTTACTTTGTTTTCCTATGGCAATATTCACCATTAGAGCGCTTTACAATGTAACAACATTTACATATTGCTGGAACATAATATGTGTACAATTAGATTTTATTGTTCCAGAAAATATTAATCCAGATCGGGTTGAGAAGAGACGAGAGTGTGTTTAAAGATAAGAGGAACATTTGTAGAAGGACAATGACTCTGCTGAGAGAAGGACGAGAAAGAAGAGGGAATTCGATAGGTGTGTTAAGCATCTGGCGGGAAGTGGTTTTTGAATAGAAAAGTCTAAAATTGCTTCCTGAAGGCAAGCATATTAGGTGTTGTTCTTAGTTTGTTGGATGGGGAGCTCTAAAATTTAAACAATTATCTCTTTGCATTCCCTTAACATTCCTCCGTCCAAACTCAACACTCTTCTTCGACAATTTCCTTTGTTGTATTTTTGACTTGCAAAACTCCAAATTATGTTATAGCTCCAAGAAATGGCCGAAGTTTCTTCTTCTTCTCTGGTCTTGACATACACTCAATAACAGACCCAAAGTTTTTCTTGAGTCTGCCACTAAGCCAAACTGCATCCTAGCAAACTCGTATATACCAAAATGCAGTCAACTCTTTAAAACTTTAAAAATGTGATCTGACCTGGTAGTAAACTGACACCAGGTTTAGAGTAAAAAATACTTGAGTCCCACAGTGAAGTAAGGATGTGACTTGAAGCATGGGGCTCCAATAGATGCTGTGTGACTGGTTGCATGTTCCATTTATGGCTTCAGCTCAATGCTTGTAAAGTGGTCAGGGCTTAGTAGAATGCTGGATCAACCAACATTGTTGCCACACCTCAAATTCAGAATTTAGGTTCATGTGCTTCTAGAGGGAGGAGTATAGCTTCCACTGGTGCAGCAGGTGCAGTGCACCTGGGCCCAGAGGCCTGAAGGACCCGATGAACCCTGAATATTGCAGCATTTTATAACTTAAACAGCAGCCAGGGGGCCAATTTCCTTCCTTGCACTAGGGCCCATGACACACTAGCTACGATACTGTGTTGAAGTGGCTTAATTGTCTTCCGTGTTCAGAGACATAGACACATTCTCTGAAACCTGGTTTGTGCTATATAAAACCACAATCATTAATACATAAAAATAACAAACAAATAAACAATAAATACATACATTCATACCTGAAATACCGACAGAGGTCCATGGACGGAGGTGGCATCAGATGGCTATGGTGAAGAGCAGTTCCTTCAAATCGTAGGGCTTGATTCACTAAGGTAAGTTTACACTTTTGTGTAAGTTTACTATTTTTTGTGGTATCAACAAACTATGAGTTTAATTTTACCACTTGTAATTGTGCGACTGTGAGGACCCCACAGTCGGCGCAGAAAACTCCACACTTAGAAAGAAAGCAATGGCCTATCTTTTTATGCACGGAGTCTCTGCCATGAGTGCACAGTCATCACGGTCGTAAAATCACTATAATCCCATATCACTGTGTAGTGATTCAAGGACAACAGGCAGGTAAGATGAACCACGTTTATTAGGCTGGACCATCAGGCAGAGCAGCGACAGTGCAGCTCACAGTTTAACTGTCTATTCAAAACCCCCGGTGCAGAACATTCATACATCAAGGTTCTGCACCGATGAGGGTTCCATAAAAGTGTTCACGAGCTGAGCTCATGGAAAGAGAAGCACGAGCCACTACATGGGTCTTTCTCAAAATAAATAAAGAAAAGAAGAAAACACATAAAAAAAGAAGAAAAAAGATCAAAGAAAAAGAAGAATTACAAATTTAACCAGAGAAATAACAGTATAGGAAACTCCTATTACAACTTTAACCCCAAAAAATACCAGTATAAGAAACTCCTGTAAGTCAAAAGTTAACAATACAACCAATAGTATTACAGTAATGAAACATAGTGACTAACCTGTAAAGAAAAAGAACAAATGAAAAATGCATTATGTCCTAAATCTCAAAAGAATGTTTTTCGTCCTAGAACTGCGTCTTACATCATCTTGTCCAACATTAGAATAACTAGAATTTCCATCAGAACTGGATGCATTAGATAAAGGAAGAACAACCTTAGATTTAACTAAAAAACATTTGTTCCACCATTGACCATTCCCAAGTTTTACAGAATCTCCTTTGACTTCAATCACATTGATAGGAGGAGAAAATGTGGGTCCTCCCTTCCACACATGAACAGGTTTTTTACTCCCACACAATCACCAACAACCAACTCAAACTCCTTGGTCCTTTTCCTGCTGTCAAAATAAGACTTCTGCTTTGTCTGAGAAAAGTACACACGTTTCCAAACAGAAGCATCAGTCCAACTACTTCCCTTGAACCACTTATTCATCCAACACGCAGAAAATATTGTGGTTGCTCTGCGCCCACGCAACAACTCAAAAGGTGAAACACCAGTAGAAGAGTGTGGAGTTGTGCGATAAAACCAGAGCATGCTCCTGACAGAGTTGACAACAGAGCACTTGTTGGCTAAAGCCCACTGAATACATTCCCCCAGAACTCTGTTCATTCGCTCCACAAGACCATTTGTCTGAGGATGGAAAAGCGAACTTTTGAGATGCTTGTTTCCGCTAGCGACAAGAAAGTCCTCAACTTCATTAGCAATGAATTGAGGGCCATTATCTGTCAACAAGAATTCAGGGAAACCTTCTTTCAGAAATATGTCTTTAAGAAATTCAATAACTGTTAAAGAAGTCACTTCTGTAACAAACTTGACCTCAGGCCCTTTGGTGTAATAATCCATCAAAACCAATGCAAATTTACATGAAGAATCAAGAGCATGGAAAGGACCAATAATATCAATCCCTAATTTGACCCAAGGTGCAGAAGACAAAACAATGGGAGACAAAGGAGGGGTGGACAACTTTGCAGACTTGTCACAACTCGAGCAAACAACACACAACCTAACAGCATCTTCAACCTCCTTATCCATGTTGGGCCACCAGAAAGAGAGTCTCACTCTCCTTTTAGCCATGGTAGCACCCAGGTGTCCCTCATGAGCATGTACAATGATGCTAGACCTTAAACACACAGGGGAAATGGATTTATCACTCCTCATGAGCAAACCATCCTCAATGGACAACTCATCAGCAATGTGAACATAAGTCTTAAACTCAAACTTCAAATTTTATCTCCTTGGGCCAACCTGTCTCCACATACTTCATGACAGACAACAAAGAGGAATCCTTGGCCAGTGAACCATGCCAATCCTGCTCCGTGATGGCACACAATTGAGGAATATCAATAGCAGCAACAATGTATTCTTCCTTGTCATCCTCACACACACTTAAAGGATCTTCCAAAATATCAGAAAAGAGGGACAAATAATCCGCACAACTATTCTCACTGCCAGGAATATACTCAGGAGAAAAATCAAACTGAAGCAGTTTAGATGACAAGCGGGCAATACGAGGAGTGAAACCCCTAACATTTTTTCCACTTAAATTAAAAATCAACGGCTTGTGGTCAGTTTGGAGACAAAACCTTCTTCCCCATATGAAATTCCTATATTTCATCACCGCCCACCAGCAAGTCAATAATTCCTTCTCAATTACAGAGTATTTTTTTCTGCCTGAGACAACACCCTTTAAGCAAATCCAATTGTCCTTACATCATCACCTTTGGCCTGAGTCAAGACAGCCTCCACACCAACATTACTAGGATCCACAGTCAAAGTACATGGAAGATCAGGGTCATAGTGTTTCAACACTCTAGGTGATACAAGTTGTTCTTTTACCCAGTCAAACACTCTGTGACATTCATCAGACCACTCAAACCCAAAGCCCTTCATAAGCATTTGAGAGAGTGGCCTCAATTTAGTTGCACAATTTTGTGTAAACCATGAATAAAATTCACATAGGCCCAAAAATGACTTGAGAGTGGACTTATCAGAAGGTGGTTTAGACTTCACGATGGACTCTACTAGACTGGACTTTGGAAGAATACCCTGCTTGGTAACAAGACGTCCTAAATATTCCACCTCCTCAGTCAGAAAAACGCACTTGTCTCTGCGCAGTACCACACTTTTAGACTGAAACCTAGACAACACCTCTTCCAGGATTGCATCATGAGTAGACCTGCCAGGAGCAAAAATTATAACATCGTCCTGGAAAACAGCATATTGTTCATCAAACGTTAAAACACTGATGCCGCTGACGCTAGGCCAAACGGCATACGGACACACTGATATGTGCTAAATGGAGAAATAAAAGCAGTAAGATGCCTGGACTCGGGAGCTAATTCCACTTGATGGTAAGCAGACGCTAAATCAAGTTTTGAAAACACTTTAACATCTTTCAGTCCTGCAAGAAGTTCATTAATGTTCCGGAGAGAGTGTGAGTCTACCCATATTTCCTTTTTTAGGAAGCGAAGATCAACACACACCCTCAATTTGCCATTCTGTTTCCTATCGACCACCAGTGGAGATAACCACAGGCTCAATAATCCCCTTCACACACAAAGAATGTAGCTCCTTCTCCAAGGGTGGGCGTCAAATTCCGTGCCGCTCGCGGAATTTGCGATATTTTGGCATTTTCGCTTTCCGCGGAGAATGCGGAGATGTCAAAATTTCCGTGATCCGCGGCATAGCGGATATTTTTTCCATGTTCACGCTTTAAAAATGCGTTCTCGCACGCGCGGCCGATTCACCGGGATTCCTGCGTTCCCCGACAAGTCTTCCGATCCGATCGCGTGCGCCACGAGATGTTAGTAGCCGGTCGCGCTATCCCGTGAGAGTTTTCGATCGCAAACACGTCATTCGCAGCGCCATCGGACACCGTGAAATGTCTGTGATCGCGAACACGTCATTCACCACCGCAAGAGTGAGCGTGCGATCGCGAACACGTCATTTGGACGCGCCATCCGACATCCGGCGGAAATGTGGTGAAGTTCGCAATCCCGAACACGCAAAAATTTCAATCCGGAGAAGAATAATATCTCGAGCAGCATAAAACCTTCTGTAAATGATGATTTGGATAAAAAAAACTCCTCAGATTGACATTTGGCTGTACTTTTTTGTGCAAGGAGTCCTTTTTTAAAAATAAATGTTGGGGGGAGAGGGAGGAAGTGCCACAGAGTCTCCAACTTCCTGTTCCTGTTCAGCAGGCTCCTCCCAGTGCTTTGTCCATCTCCTGTTCATTCTGCCTTTGGATTTTGAGCTGGAAGGATCACTCTTTGTGTCTGCTGCATCATTATCATTGGATTTGGGACTTTTGAATTTGATCCTTTACAAGTAAGTTGGTGTTGTTGTTTGTTTGATTGGGGCATTGCAGTTGCTGCAACTACAATTTTGGTACTTATCATTATTATTTTTTTTGTTAATTGTTGTGGGTAGCCAGTAGGCCTAGAGCTAGTCATGGGTGGGGCATGATGAAGCAACTCTTCCTTTGGTGTGTGTTGAATTTATTTCAAACATCATTTAGGGCATGGATGGCATTGGATTGAATTGCAAAATGTGTATTTTTAGGGGTATTTCTGTTCTTTTTGGGTGTGTGAAATAAATGCCTTTGTGGTGTGTTGTTGTGTACCTTGCAGACCTTGTTTAGCCCTGTGGATTTTCGTTTTTGCATTTTATTACATTAAAAGGCAAAGCAGTGTGGTTTAGCAGCATGCATCCTTGGCCTGGCTATTATGGACCTTTTCTCAGGACATTCTTTTCCAGGCCTCCTGCTTGTTGCTTGTGATTTTGTGAGTGTCCATGTGGCTGGTGGCCATTTCAGGTGGGAGTTATTAGTGTGCTGCTTATGCCATATAGGCCTGCATGTTACTTATTCCTTTGTGGCCTAGGCTTCTTGTTGCTGTGGGCCTGACCATGAGGCTGGCGGCCATTTTGAAGCCAGGCCGTGTGCTTTTTGCAATAGGCCTGCATTGTCTGTCTTCAGTTTCTTGTAGTTGTGTGGGCCTGGCCATGTGGCTGGTGGCCATTTTGAAGGCCGGTAGTGTTCTTTTGCCATAGGCCTGCAACCTTGCGGCCTAGTCTGCCAACAGGCCTTTCATCCAGTAGAGAGGGAGCAAAACCAAAGGGGATGATGGACGGAGTGTTGAACATGGCAAGCACCCAGTCAACTTATCTGGGTTTAATCCATCATCATTCTTTAGCTCACTCCGCCACCCCAGTTCAGACATGGCCATATGCAAATCAGTCTGATCCTGTGCCTCATGGGAACAGTCCAACCCGAACTGCCAAGCCATGTCTTCCCTGGACCGGAAACAAGCATCCTGGGACCGGTTTCTGGTTAATCAGCCATCATCATCTGGGCTAGCTTGAATCCAGTGGCAGAGTGAGCAAGGGACCCACGTCTGGGCATACCCTGCCAACTTAGGGTGAAAAAAAAAAGAAAAACCAAAGGTTCATCCAGTAGGCTCAGAGGTAGTCATGGGTGCATGATACAACTGTTTCTGTGTGTTCTGTTGAATTTAAACACCATTTAGGGCATGGATGGCATTGGATTAAATTGCAAAATGTGTATTTTTGGGGGTATTTCTGTTCTTTTTGGGTGTGTGTTAAATAAATGCCTTTGTAGTGTGTGATGTGTTGTTGTGTACCTTGTAGACCTTGTTTAGCCCTGTGGATTTTAGTTTTTGAATTTTATTGCATTAAAAGGCAAAGCAGTGTGGTTTAGCAGCATGCATCGTTTGGCCTGGCTATTATAGGCCTTTTCTCAGTACATTGTTTTCCAGGCCTCCTGCATTGTTGCTTGTGATTTTGTGAGTGTCCATGTGGCTGGTGGCCACCATTTCTGTTGGGAGTTATATAAGTGTGCTGGTTTTGCCATACAGGCCTGCATGGTTTTCCTCTTGGCTTACTGCTTCCATCCATCCCCTTTGCCAGCAGCAGCTCCCAGAATGATGTGATAAGCAAATCATTTAATGTCAAACAGGGTCCACTTCCATTACATTTGTATTTTTGTTGTTCTTCTTATTCTTTCGTATCCTTCCTGAGAGTGTACACAGTATACCATGAAAGCCCTTGTTGACAAAGTCTCACAAATGGCTACTCTAAGTTATATCTTTTATTTGTTTGTTTGTACTAGTAGTAATTGAACCACAACAAAAAATTCAACATTTCACTGATGTTCTTCTCATGGCTTCTTTGCTTTTAGGTGCACAAAAAGACCAAGGAGGAGGTGTCATCATCATCGCCTGTTGTACTGCCAGACAGAATCCTGCTGCGCACCACGTCATGTCCACGTGTGACGACAGACATCTCTGCAACTTGTGCACCTGCGTCCTGCTGACATCTGAAGAAGATGGGCCCAAAGAAAGGTAACTGGTCCACCAGTACCAAGAAAGTTGTCATTGAGAAGAAGGAACAGAAAAAGACTGGTGTGCCGCCCCAGATATTTTTGGGAAATAAAAAATTACGCCTGCAGAAGCGTTGTCCGGGGACCAAGCTGGGAGCAGCACCTCTGCATCAGCGAGCCAGCCCCACCAACCTAGGCCCAAGCCCATGAGTGTCGCAGAGGTAGCCAGTCTACTAACGAGCAGCGATGTTGAAATGTCATTATCGCAAAGTAGTACACAATCAACGCAGACGGAAACTCAGCAGATATGTGGGCAGCAGCAGGCACCGCAGCAGGCACCGCAGCAGGCACCGCAGCAGGCACCGCAGCAGGCGCAGCAGCAGCCGCAAGACCAGCAGCAGCCGCAAGAACAGCAGCAGCAGCAAGAACAACAGCAGGCGCAAGAACAGCAGCAGGCACAAGAACAGCAGTAGCCACAGCCCACAATAGCAGTTGTTCCTCCTGAAGTAGGGGCATTTCAGGAAATCAAGCTTCCTGCAGACAAAGAGGAACAAGCCACTGTTTCAGAAGATTCATTGTCTTCCAGACCCCGAGAAAGGAAAAGGATGGTTAGTACATCATCTTCTTTTTCAAGCCCCGCTTCTGATGATCTTGATGCCACTTGGAAGCCACCAGCTCAGTCTGAGAGTGATGCATGCCACAAGACAAGGCTATTGAAAAGGAAGGATCCAGAACGCCTTACAGTTATGGAGGTAGATGTACAAGAGGGGGATGATGATGACGAGCCAGTCATCACGAACATCACTCCCGGCCCGAGGAGATGGAGTCCAACATTATTACCCTATCCAAAATCGCTGCAAGGGATGTAGCACGGATACCTCCAACACAGGTAACAACAACATGACCTCCAGCTTCCATATTTGCAAAGGCCCGGCAGGGACCTACATCCAGCTCAACCACCACCTCAGTAGGTAGTGGTAGTGTAAATGCACAGAGTCAAATTCCAGGCACATCCTCCAGTTCATCTGGTATTGAAAGAGGCACATCCAGCAGCGCCAGAAAGTTCTCCTCCCCAGTTTAGGACTTCTTTTCAGTCAGCAGTAAGTAGGAGAACATTGCTATATGCTCAATTTGTCGACAGGCTGTTAGGCGAGGTAAGCTTGGTACAAGCTATGGTACTGGAGGCCAAACAAGTCATCTCAAAATACACCACAGTATCCAGTGGAAGGCTCACCTACTTCGCTTAGAAAAAAGTAAAACTGGACCCATTGCTGTTGTTGGGGATGAAGAATTAGGGGAAGATGTGATGGCGGTGGAAGGTGAACAAGAGGGAGACATTTCTAGCCCTGTCCCCAGCAATGTAGTGCTGCTGCCCACATCCTCAGGAACATCTCAGTGGCACCGCAGTAAGAGTCATACTCAGAGTCAGCCTGAGACACCAAGGCAACCGAGTACTGCAATGAAAAAAAGTGTGTCGTTGAGACTAACTGGGTTCAAGGAAACATCTGCACCACAAAGGAAAAAAATCCAGCCTACCATTCTCAGCATGTTTAGGTCGGAGGGGCAGTACGAACGCAACCACCCAACAGCACTGTTGTACAGTGCAAAGCTGGCTAAAATGTTAGAGCAGGACCTTCTCCCTTTTTCATATGTGGAAGGGGTGGGTTTCCTTGAATTGTCAGCCATCTGCCCTAAATGGAAGGTTCCCAGCCGGTCCTATTTCACCAGAGTTGCTGTTCCAGCACTACATCACGATGTGCTGGAATTGGTTGGACAAGCTTTGCAGCAGAGTGCTGTTCACAATATCCACCTGACAACAGACATGTGGACCAGTTACCAAGCTACTGATTACATGTGCATCACTGCACACTGGGTCTCTTTTGTGGGGGTTAGAGATAAGCTATCTCAAGAAGGTGCTGTTGACACAGCTGAGATTTTTAATGCTACTCGTAAACATGCAACAGTAGCCATGTTCGCCATGGAGAAATCTCATACTGCTGTAAACATTTTGGAAGAGTTTCAAAGCAAGGTATTTGAATGGCTGCGGCCAAGAGGGCTTAAGATTGGTTTTGTTTCCACAGATAATGGCAGTAATGTACTTAAGGCCATGCAGCTTGGTTCCTATTTCAGGGTCCCGTGTTTGACGCACTGCATTAACATTATAGTTCAAGACTTTCTGAAAAAGAAGCCATAGTCAGCAACTTACTGACCACCTGCCGAAGAATATGCACTCATTTCAGCCATTCTTTTAAAGCTCGGAAGCAGCTGAGGATCATTCTACGTGACTATAGAATGCCAGTCAAAGCACTCATCCAGGAGGTGGCAACACGTTGGAACTCAACTTATTACATGCTTGACTGTCTGTTTGAGCAGTACAGACCAATCAATGAATATGTCATGCGAAGAGGGGTTGCTACTGTGAAGGCATGACCCTTCAGATGGACCAATGGTGCCTAGTTAAATGCCTGACTGAGATGCTTCTACCTTTCGATGTCTTCACACGTGAAGTCAGCAAGGAGGACTGTATTATGGGCCAAGCTATCCCATTGCAGTACATGCTAGAGCAACAGGTGAAGGAGGTGTCTGAAGTGTACAAAGGTGTAGAAGGAGAAAAGAAGCATGTGAGTTGGTGGAGAGCTTATCCCGTCGCTTAGCTGACAATACAAGGGTGCAAAATAAGATTTTGTCACAAAAACATTACATTTGTGCAACAATTCTGGATCCACGGTCCAAATCGGCACTGAAAAGTAAGACATTAATTCCTTTTTCTAAAGTGGATGTTGCCTGGTACAAAACCTGGATAGCTGAGGCAGCCAGTAAGTTGGAAAATGATTGGCTGGTAATTAAAAGCCCGCTCCATACACCCACAACCACAACAAGTACTGCAGCAGTGCATCCGGCATCAAGTTCAACTTCGGAGCCTGAGCGCAGTGCGTTTGGCTCAGAACACTCTCGACAACAGCAAGAACCGGATCATCAGCCCAAGTAAAATCGTTAAAGGATTGGTATTTACAGCAAGGACTTGATAGTTCCAGTGCTGATGCACAGACAAAAGAGGCTGAACAAAGTGTAGCACCCCTGAACATTGAGCGAAAGGTCCAGGCGTATCTGGATGACCCGATAGAAGTGTACATTGATCAAAATCCGTTGCGTTATTGGTATGGGAAAAGGGGCCAATGACCACTGCTCAGCAGGCTGGCGATAAATTATCTGGCTTGCCCTGTCACAAGTGTCTCTTCTGAACGTGTTTTCAGTGCTGCTGGTTCCATTGTAACAGTGAGAAGGACCAGTCTCTCGCCCAAAAACGTGGAGAGGTTAACCATGATCAAAATGAATCAGCACTTTATACCACCGAATTACACAATACATGAATCAACACTGGAAGATGAGGACAACGGCTCATTTGACGGAAGTAGCATCTTAGATGATGATTACCTACTTCTGCTTGAACCCCAAGAGTTTGAAGATGAGCTATACTTCCCTGACAACTAGACTTGCACTTCATACTGTCTTCCTCCCTTATTTACTTTTATTTGTGTGTCTGTCTTTCTAGTTGAAAACTTCGAATCACAACAAATCGATCACCACCGTCTTCTAGTCTTTTATTGCCATATATGAGTTTCAGCTTTCTGCATTTCAGTCCAGTCCTCCGAATCCTGCTCTTCCATCATCCTGAATCACACTTAATCTATTGCCCTCAAGCCATATGATTAGCATAATAGAAGAAAATCTTGCCTCATTGAGTCCCTCCAAAAGAAGTGGAACGTGATGACGACTACTATAGCTATCCTCCTTTCCGAGCCGAGAGAGACTGCCCATTAACTGAAGTTGAGAAGGAACAGGTAATGAAGATGACATGCATTGGATGCTGACTGAGTGATTTGTGTTGTTGTTGTTTGTAGTGCATGAAGTTATTCATTGTGTACTATTATCTAATCTACACACTAAAAGTAACTCAAGGCAATGCTTGTTTCCCTTCTCGTTTTTTAATAACAAATGTGTACTTCTACTGCAGGCCGATCCATTGCAATTTGATTATGGAAAGGGGATTCAATCTGTACAATGCACACTGAGTTGGACAACACCATGATGATGACCACAGTGACATAATATCTTTACAGTCACTCAGTACGACCCAAGATGATTGATGGAA
Organism: Triturus cristatus; assembly: GCF_964204655.1. NCBI lineage: Eukaryota > Metazoa > Chordata > Amphibia > Caudata > Salamandridae > Triturus > Triturus cristatus. Next base: position 1,138,929,833 of record NC_140592.1, read on the forward strand.
TAACTCAGGGTGTTTCATGAGTGGAATAAAAGGTAAACAAGTCAACAATAACCACTGCAGACCTACATGTCTGTGTAGTGGTGGAGTTGAGTGTGGTGGTATGACTGAGAGCGGTGCATTGATTTAGTCACTTAATTTGTAAAATGCTATGTTGCTGTATATTATGTGCTGTGTCTGCCTCTGTCCCGAAAAAAAAGTACGCTAAATGGAGGATGAGTCACGGCGGGTGCCGAGGGCCTGCTCTGTTCTGTTGTTGGAGGTTAATGCTGGAAACAGACTACATGCCACCTCTGAAAGTGTTCTTGTTGCACTCCACTGTAATTTATGCTTTTTTTTCTAATTGATCTTTCAATATGCCTTTTGTTTTTCCATCTACAATTACAGGCCGGCCCTTACCCTGTGCTATACTGGGAAAAACAACTCACACTTACCTTACCAATAAATCTACATCTGCCAGGCAGGCAGTGGCGTCACCCAAGATTGATGGCCAGAGCGTCCATGGAAGGGAGGACCAAGAGGAATGCCGAGATGCAACTCCCCATTTTGACCTTGATAACGTACAGTAACAGTATCAACTTTCATCATCTTTTAAATAATTGGATTCATTTGTTGTCTTCAATCATTACTACTGTGTGTTGTTGTTATTAGTATGTTTGCCCTCTGCTTATAATTCAATTAATCCCTACAGCTATTTTTGATGTTCCTGTGCTATCTTTAATTGTAAGCCTGGGCCGGGACAACAGAACATCAACTGTATGTAATTCGGGTCTCTGAAGGCAGACAGGCAAGGCAAATTGCATAATATACTGCTGCCCTGTACTGTCTAATTGTCTAGTAGTAGTTAGTAAGTACTTCATTAACCATTAAGTTATCATCATCATGCATGCATTTCCTTTTTCTCCCTTAACAGATTTATGGATATGGTTGTCTACCAAGATTGTCTTCAGCCAGGCTTGTTTGAATCCAGTGGCAAAGTGAGCAGTTGCTGGACTGTTCCCATGAGGCACAGGGTCAGACTGATTTGCATATGGCCATGTCTGAACTGGGGTGGCAGAGTGGGCTAAAGAACGGTGATGGATCAAACCTGGATCTGTTGACTGGGTGTGAGTGTTTGATTGGTTCTGATGCTCCGTCCGTCACCAACCCCTTTTGTACCGCTGTGTTCGCCATAAGTTGGCAGGGTATGCTCAGACGTGAGTCCCTTGCTCACTTTGCCACTGGATTCAAGCAAGCCTGGCTGAAGACGGCTGAAATGCCAGAAACCGGTCCTAGGAAGCTTGTTTCCGGTCCAGGGAAGGCATGGCTTGGCAGTTCGGGCTGGACTGTTCCCATGAGGCACAGGGTCAGACTGATTTGCATATGGCCATGTCTGAACTGGGGTGGCAGAGTGGGCTAAAGAACGGTGATGGATCAAACCCGGATCTGTTGACTGGGTGTGAGTGTTTGATTGGTTCTGATGCTCCGTCCATCACCACCCCCTTTTGTACCGCTGTGTTCGCCATAAGTTGGCAGGGTATGCTCAGACGTAAGTCCCTTGCTCACTTTGCTACTGGATTCAAGCAAGCCTGGCTGAAGACGGCTGAAGTGCCAGAAACCGGTCCTAGGAAGCTTGTTTCCGGTCCAGGGAAGGCATGGCTTGGCAGTTCGGGCTGGACTGTTCCCATGAGGCACAGGGTCAGACTGATTTGCATATGGCCACGTCTGAACTGGGGTGGCAGAGTGGGCTAAAGAACGGTGATGGATCAAACCCGGATCTGTTGACTGGGTGTGAGTGTTTGATTGGTTCTGATGCTCCGTCCATCACCACCCCCTTTTGTACCGCTGTGTTCGCCATAAGTTGGCAGGGTATGCTCAAACGTGAGTCCCTTGCTCACTTTGCCACTGGATTCAAGCAAGCCTGGCTGAAGACGGCTGAAATGCCAGAAACCGGTCCTAGGAAGCTTGTTTCCGGTCCAGGGAAGGCATGGCTTGGCAGTTCGGGCTGGACTGTTCCCATGAGGCACAGAGTCAGACTGATTTGCATATGGCCATGTCTGAACTGGGGTGGCAGAGTGGGCTAAAGAACGGTGATGGATCAAACCCGGATCTGTTGACTGGGTGTGAGTGTTTGATTGGTTCTGATGCTCCGTCCACCACCACCCCCTTTTGTACCGCTGTGCAATATAGTACTAACGCGAACCATTTTTCTCATAACAGAGGGAAGATTCCCTTCTACGAACCAGAGCTTTGCAGAGCTTATGATGTAACCAGTACTAGGTTCTTCTAAGGTGAGGGGTCCCCAGAATTCGCTCAAAGATCTTCATTTATAATTTTATATAAACTATATTCCTACCAAGGGGAGGGTGGTGCTTCCATCACTGTTCAGTGATCATGATTTCACCTTTTGTCTTCTACTTGTAGTTGTTGTAAGTGTAACTAAGTGTAACAATGTTTATTGTTTTAATCCCATGCATTTTGTTGTTGGTGCTGCATTATAGAACAATGTACAGAGCTTGTCAGTTGAAAATAAACCTTTTTAACTTACACAGACTCGGTGGTATTTGGTGTGGACTTACACGAGTGAGTGAGCGAAAGGGTGTGCAATGTGCATTGCTTCCGCGACAGAGAGGTCGGGAGTGTTATAATCTGGGTTGCCTACTCATTGGGTATGGGGGGTTCGGAGAGCTGATAGTAATGAGACACTATAACTAGTCGGTCAGGGGATTGTGGTGGGTTCTGATTGAGGTGTGAGGAAGCTCCAACCTCCCATCACCAACGTCCTATTTTCTTGTGCAAAGTTCTGTATGTGCAGAATCCCTACAACAGTAGTAGTATGTCCTTTCCTATCAAAAATAGTAACATCTGGTTGGGCATTTTGTTGGTGGGAATTGTCGAAAAGCCTCAAGATTAAGAAAGCCTCAAGATTAAGAAGACTAGAAGTAGTAGAAGAGGACAACCCAAAGGACTGGACTCAAGGGCTAGAGCTATTAGTGAATCTGAGTTTTATTTAAAACCTTTCAAATAAAGAGTGGCCAACTGGGCAAGCTTAGCTACAGACAGAATAGTAGTAGTAGAGAGAGTCATAGCAGAGGCAGTTAGAGGCAGGGATAACAAGAATTTAGAAACAGATAATCTAGGCCGTAGAAGAATTGGTAAAAGAAATAACATTAGGAAACGGAAACAATAGTTCGGAAAAAATAAGTTGCAGTAAAAGTTAGGGAATAATAATTATTAATATTAACAACAGGAAGACTTACTGGGGCCAACAGCAGAGTCCTCGATGGAGGAGCGGTCCTGGTCCTGTTCCTCCTGGTGTTGTTCTTGTCCAGCTGGTCCTGCCAACTCAGACCCCGTCTTCTTGCCCCTGGATGCTGATCATAAAAAATATAAGAAAGAAAGAGACAAACATTGATGATTGGTGTGAAACAAATAAAATATTTTTTAAAACGGTAAAAAAAACATTTATGGAAACAACAATTGCAATAAAATTGACCTATCTATTCTGATCGACTAGTAGTATCGGGGGATTTGCGGACCGACTAGTTATTATTTATTAACACTAATCCAGTGTTCCATTCTGATTCCAGAATACCAACCAAGCCAAAGTACCACCTGACCTAGCCCACCTATTCCAGGCGGGCCAATTGTTCACTAAGTCTGCATTTCCATTTATTTTAGTCCTCAAAAATGCATAAATGGAGGACACATGGCTACATTTTTGCATACAACAAATTGTTAATTGGTTGCTGCTGATGTTCTGCTAGTGCTAAGCCTATTACCACTCACTAAACAAACTACAAAAGGTTCTGCTAAGGACTGGGGTAAGCAGCATTCAGCAGCACGTGACGTAACAGAGGGTGCGTCATGAAGACCACTAAAAAATTACCAACTCATACTAATAAGTAACTAAACTAAGTATCAATCCACCGCTATCTCTTAGTGACAGGAGGACAAAGGAAAGACTAGAGTCTCTCTAGCATTACCTAACTTAAGTTCTCTAAAAGAAACTCTTACATAATCACACTAAGCGAGTGCAAAGTTACAAACAAGGTAGATTAGTAGCACCGAGCACCTGTGTCCTAACAATCACAGAAGATTTTCAAACCTAATTTACCTGCAATGTAAGTAGCAGCATTCTTCCTGGTCGGAAAAAATATATATTCACAATATATAACACAGAGCAGAAGAACAGACACAAAGTAGTAATATTAAATAGCTACTCACCAAGCCCCTGGACCTCTACTCCTAGCAGGTCCAGCAGGTCCTGCTCCCGGTCCAGGATATCGGACCACCGGTGCGTCAACTGGTTTTGGGTGCGCCGGAGCCCAAACCCAGACCCAGGCCTGCCGCCTGCTGCCAGGGTTAAGGGGAGGTGGCGCTGCACAAAAAAAACAGTGCAGCCACCTCGGCCTCACCGAATAAGGCCCGTGGCTGCACCCCATGTTGGTGCCGCCTTCCACAAGGAAGGCAGTCGCGGCTCTGGCTGCGGCTACGAGCCCTGCGGCCCTTTGCCATGGTTCTGGGTAGTAGGACGGGATGGAAAAGAAAAGGTAGGAATGAAAAAAGTGAGTAAAAGAAATGAAAAAAGCAGGTAGTAGAAAAAGTGTGAAAAAGTATTGAAAAATACACAAAAAGTTGAAAAAAACTCAAAATATAGAATCAGGAAAATAGAGAGATAGATAATAAGTAAAAAAAAGGTCAAAAAAAGTTTCCAGAAACAAAGGATTGAAAAGATAGAGGGAGGATTGAAAAGCAGGCCCAGAACCATAGCAATAGAGTGAAAAACAAGATGGCCCATTGCGACCGCGTGGGCAAGTTCACGCAATATTTCCCCACGAGCACGCAAAATGCGTCGCGAACACGTAATACGCATTCCCGAACAGGAAATAAGCATCGTGAGCGGGCGGGACAAGTGAAAAACAAGATGGCCGTACCAATTAGCGACCGCATGGGCAAGTTGGCAATATATTTTACCGCCAGCACGCAAAAACACATCGCACACAGGTGGGACAAGTATTTCCGCGTCTTCGCGGAGATTCCGCATGCTCGCGGAGATTTGTAGCGATTTCGCAGAGATTTGTGTTACGCGACTACGCAAATTCCGCCCACCCCTACAAATCTTGTTTGATGCTAAAAGGGACATTACTTAGTTTGTGTTTGACAGGTTTCGCACCATCCAACAATAATAGTGTGTTTGTGGTCACAAATTATTCCAAGCTCCCCTGAAAAAACATGAGGAAATTTGTTGAAAATCTTCTCAAGCTCTTCATTGTCTAGTATGACACAAACTTGCTCACTGGTACCAGGGCTAAGCACCATCCCAAGCAACCCCTGGTAAAACCACCCAAGAATGTTCAGCCCTTTGTGAACAACATACACTTTCCCACACATTTTCCTTCCTCTGAACTCCATAAAGTACCCAGAAAGGTCAATCTCACGGCCTTCATATGAAACTGCTTTCCGATCAGGAGGAATTAAGGGTCTATCAGGCCATGTTTTGTCAAACAGATCTTGCGTGATCATGGAGATTCGAGCACCCAAATCCACCAACAGTCTTAAGACTTTATCTCCAACCTGGACTTTAACATATGGATCTGCACAAAGTTCAGGAGTGCTCACTTTAACTCCCTTGTTGTGAACAACAACAACCATGTTACTCAAATCTCTAGTGACAATATCTTCATTACTGTCATCTAAGTTTTCATCCATGACACATTTGACCATTGAGGATTGCTTATTTCTATTGGTTTGACAGACTTTTGCAAAGTGTCCTTGCTTTTTGCAGATTCTGCAAATTCCAAACCTCGCAGGACACTTGCTTCCATACCCATGAGCTCTGTACCCACATTTAGAACATATGTTCTGATGGTTAAAGAAGGTATTGCGTATGTCTCCAACACTTGCACGCGGCTTTCCAAGCAAGCTAGCATCCTTAGAGTCCTTGACTTTTACGGCAGAAACACCTTCACTAGCCTTAGGTTCAAGTTCCTTTGTTGATAGTTGTGATGTTTCAATGTTTTTGGCTAACTTAATGGTTTCCGGGTATCAGAGTGCTTTACATAGCGCCAGTTGCAGGTCTAAGTATATATTAAATTCTACATAGGGTATAAAATAATAATTCTTTGTACCATAGGAACTTGTCTCAAGCTAGTGTCTTGGGTTTATGCAACTAGGAGGGAAAGGTGTTAAAAATAGCGCTGATACATAATTTGATTATGATCTATTCACAGAGAGGTTTACTCTATCCATATAGGTGACTAGCAGGTGACTAGCTCCTATTTGTAATAGTTTCCTGCGTCTTTCACATGAAAGATCAATACTTTGAGCAAGTGTGTAATGGACTCATAAACAGAGAAGAAAAAAAAAATTCCAGAACCCAGAGTGTGAGAAAGTGAACAACGATTATTTCGCTATTTTATTTAAAATACAAAGAGCCTCTGAAATTGCAGATGTAATTCTTCAGTGCTACCCTTCGGCTTGCTTATTGATTATAAGCAGGTCCAGATATTAGTTTAAACAAATTTTGTTTGGAAGAAATCAATTCATAGAATGTCCTTTGTTTCGAAATTACCTTTACATTTTTCTTAAAGAGTAATTGTTATTAACCTTGAAAATGTGTTGTTTTTGTTGTTTTGTTCAAGGTTTGCATGGATCATATTTCCTTCACCCCATCTTTTCCCACTCACCCGCAGTTTTTATTTTTGAAAATAAATTGTTCCAGGGGTGTACCCTTCCAACTGCCATTGTTCTTTCTACTGCTTTTTTCCTCCCACAATCCTTCTTTTTTCCTCCGCCTCCTAATTATCTCCAAATTCCCCTCCTTCACGGGTTTAATATGAGTGTCTTTTTCAAATTCTCCTCCTATGATCCACTTTTTCTTTTGACACCTCCGTTTGTACATGCATCCCTCCTCTTAACACTATCTGTAACCAGGAAACATTACAGAAGAATGGTATTGACTTAAAATGCTATTTTAAGATTTTTATACTGCCGACTCTCCCAACAGAGGACAGACAAAAGGTGGCCTGGCTGTGATACAAAATATCTTTTTGAAGATCTCCAACTAAATAAAACAAGCATTTGCAATGCAATAGGTCTCGCATTCACACGAGTTTGAGCTATTGGCATTGTAAATGACAATGCCTTTTATTTATGTTTTGAGTTTTGAAACATAAATAAAAGGCATTGTCATTTACAATACTAATAGCTTAAACTCTCACAAATGAGAGACCTATTGCATTGCAAACAAGCATTGGCATAGCCAATAGGTCTCGCCTTTGGGACCTTATAAGTGTTTAGCCATGCCACAGTTGATGTTGTTGCACCAAGGATATTGTGCTGCATAACTAAACACTTATAAGGTCCCAAAAGCGAGGCCTATTGGCTATGCCAATGTTTGTATTTCTTGTAGGGGTGGAGAGGGTGTAGAAGGGGAAGGCGCAGTCGCTGTTTCACAAATTAAACAACAATACGCTTAGAAGAGCACCCCCCCTTGCAGAGGTCTTCTCGGGTGGGGACAGACATTTGCCCGAACTCGTACACTGGATCTAGGGCTCATATCTACAGCTGCAGATTAGAGGGGGACGTGGGGGTACGCAAGCGTAATTTTCCTACTTCCACCCCGAAGCCAGGAGCGGAGACGAGGCAAGCGGATAAAAGAAATTCATATCGGCGGTTGTTGTTTTGTTGACGCGGACTAAGAAGTGCCTTGAGGGTGAGGGTTCAGGCGGGGTGCTCAACGGAAGCATACCTCTCCGTTCACTGATCTGCATATTCCATGGGCTTCCCTTCGCCAGGGGTCCCATGACTTGACATAAAATACATGGCAGAGTAGAATCAATGGGTGTTCGCACCTCAAGGAGAGTGGGTCTTGGCCCCCCTGTGTGCGAGCAGTGAGTGTGTTGGGTCTGTGTGCGGGCAGTGAGTGTGTTGGGTCTGTGTGCGAGCAGTGAGTGTGTTGGATCTGTGTGCGAGCAGTGAGTGTATTGGGTCTGTGTGCGAGCAGTGAGTGTGTTGGATCTGTGTACGAGCAGTGAGTGTGTTGGGTCTGTGTGCAAGCAGTGAGTGTGTTGGGTCTGTGTGCGAGCAGTGAGTGTGTTGGGTCTGTGTGCGAGCAGTGAGTGTGTTGGATCTGTGTGCGAGAAGTGAGTGTGTTGGATCTGTGTGTGAGCAGTGAGTGTGTTGGGTCTGTGTGCTGGCAGTGAGTGTGTTGGGTCAGTGTGAGGGCAATGAGTGTGTTGGGTCTGTGTGCACGCAGTGAGTGTGTTGGGTCAGTGTGAGGGCAATGAGTGTGTTGGGTCTGTGTGCACGCAGTGAGTGTGTTGGTCCTGAATACGGCAGAATTATCAGGTATGTATAAGCAATGTTAGAAAGCACTATCTGCCGCCCGTGCCGCTTCAGGGTGCCTTATAGCGCCATCTCCAAATGTTATTGATTTGACTCAATATATTTCAGCAACTGATGGAAAGATGAAGGGGGCCTAAGCTTGTCATGTGACTGTGGGGTGACATGCTGGGAGGGGCTGTACTATCAGACAATTCGAGTCAAGTTTACCAACCAACTATGTATTGTTATCCTTTATTTCTAGAGCCGCTCACAGCAGAGAGGGCCTCTTGGCGCAGTCGCACAGAATCTTCAAAATATGTCCCCGTACGAAAGAAGGTTTATAGTGTTACAACATAAGATCCGAGGGATCGGAGTCCGATCGATGTGTTTTTACTTTAATACCCCCCATACCCGAAGAATCAGAGCAGAATGCGTTTTATTCCGACAGGCCTCACTCACCTTAAATCCATCGGAAATCGATATATGTAGTGGTATTGTGTCCTGTAATATGAATGCATTTTATTTGCGTGCTATGAAAAGACAAAACTGTAGCAAGCGCTATATAAAAAGGAAGTTATTGTAATAAGGCAGAGTGACATCTCTAGCACATACATAATCTTTAGCAACTATTCCGTCAGCATGGGGAATGGATGGTGAGGCACACGAACCGTAGTTACTTGTGCACGTTCTTACTGGTAAAACCGGTAATTTTCTATATATGCGAATGGTATTCTGCAAAATAGATTTATTAAGCTTCTCCTCATACCGTACTAACTTTTTTATTTATTCTATTTACAATATAAATAGAAGACACGCACAAATAAGCAACGGATAACAAACATGGATCCCTCTCTCGATAGTCATATGTACACACACTGGTAGTTTCTTTTACCCCCTCTTGTTTTGTCTAAAGCAATCTGAAGTGGCCGAGGACTCGGCGCGGCGCTGTCCGAGGAAACGCAATCCCATCACATCCCGCGGCAGAACGACCAGCAAGATTTATTCCCAAAATGTGGGAAGGGGCCGAGGGAAACGAAGAGACCTGGAAGGAGAGAAATAGGGGGCAGAGGAGGGAAGGGAGGTGGAGACAGGCGGGGCTGTGCAGAGTGGGTGGAGTTGTTGTAAAGTTGGTGGAGGAGCACAGAAGGTAAGGAGCGAAGAGAAGTAAAGGGAGAAGTAGTGAATGTCAGTAGGATAAAGCGAGGGGTGGAAGAGAGAGAGAAAAAACCCAGGGAGATAGAAAGTGAGTAAGTGAGTGATGGGAGACAAATATAAGCACCTCTTTGCTCCCGCCTAGCATTACGAATCCGCTCGCCTTGAGCAGTAAGGTGTATGCGCTGTAGAGGCGCCTAAAACAGACCGTAGAGTACTCATCCTTGACAGGACATGCCTGTAGCGCCTGAAAGGACGACCTCCGCAGAGCTTCTCATCTTTAGACAGAAAAAACGTGTTTCTTTATTGTCCCTGGAGTCACTGAGTGTTTTTAATTCTCTTCACATATCCTAGTCGTTAGATAGGGAGATACGCGGTTCAAAGACAGGAAATCTCTTGACTTGTTTTATTTTGTTTCGTGTTTTTGGAAAGCGCTACTATCCACCCGATGGTGTCTTCAGGGCACCACAGGATGCAGGGTCAGTGAATAAAGCGATAAGCACGGACACACCGGTGGATTCACACGGTCAAACCTCTACTAATAACAAGCATTGGCCGCGCGAGCGTCCGGAGACGCAATATGTGGTGGGGGAGGGGGAAAAGCGGGAGTTGTGTGTGCGCGTGCGTCATCGTGATCGCGATCGCTCTGAAAGCGAAAGTGATCGCGGTCGCGATGACGCACGAGTTTTCAAAATGCTGCTGGCGGCCGGCTGCGCGCGTGCACAATCGCGTGAACGCAAGCATTAGGCCAGCCAGCAGCACTTTGAAAATCCCTCTTACAAAATGTCTCTCCAAGCCAGCGCATGCGCTGGGCTCAGCGAGACCTAAAAACAAGGGGCATATCAGCAATAAATTGCGATAATGATCGCAAAGCGCTCGTATCGCTGTTCTTTCTATCGCCGGCTATCGCTGGATTTCTTCGCCGAGTTTTGGTATTACCAACGCGTTTCCCAAAGGTGATAAGAAATCCAGCGATAGCGGCGAAAAGCGCCAACATTGCGTGAAAAACAGCGATAACTTGTGAGCGCTAATGATGAGCTTGTAAATATGGGAGTGTGGATTTAACCTGCCAATCCACCTCCCATACACTAATATGCCCCTACATGGTTATGTCAGGTTTTGAGGAGACGTAAGGATCCGGCGATACCTGCAGTTAGCAGGAGTTTCAATATCGCCTCACAAATCTTGTTGATACAGCGCTGTTGTGTTAGCGCTCTATTACATGTTGTAACTTCGACGGCACGCCTACTTTGCATCTCATTAGCGATGTTCATCGCTGGAATGAGATGCGGTGCAAAAACGGCTGCTAACATGCATTAATGCATGTTAGCGCCGCATTGTAAATATGGAGATGAAATTATCGCCGCTTTTTTGGCTTTTAAAGCCAAAAAAGCTGCGAATTGACCCTTGATAATATGCCCCTATGTTTGCTGTTAAACACGGGATTGCAATCGCTGAACAGAAGGTCTGCTTATCTCTAATTATTGTTAATGTGTACATTTCTTCTGGTAAATGCATGGTGAATTTTCGGTGATGTTTTTCAGGTAATTACTGAGGTAAAAAAATCAAAGAATATTGCAAAAATTGCATTATATTTTAATTCAAAGATTTCACACTCCTCCACCATGGCCCGTGGGGTCAAGGATGCAGGAAATACATTAAAGAACCCTGAAACAGAATTTCCAAACAATAGTGGAACAGATAAAGATGAATGTGGCCTTTGCTATTGCAGATCTCTCAGAAGCTCGCTCTGCGAAGCTTAATGAGTGCACTGTCTGAACTTATCTTGACTCTGGATTATGAGTCGGCTTGTCAGCTTCGCTTATTCTTATAACTCTTTAACCCCATTTCCAGGACTTCTATTGACCTGGAACTTGCCTATTCTTGTTTCAGCTTCCTAGAACTCGGGTTTTCGTTCATTACCGGCTCCCACTCTGAAACCGGTAAGCATCACAGCCTGTATTGCCAGTGTTTACTGCACGTCCTGTCTGTGATGATACTAAATGTCGTTGTGTTCTATGCATTGGTAGTGTACGCTTGCTTACTACCTGCCTGTGGAAACGAGTTTGTGAGAATACTGTTCCGGAAGTTCTGAAGTCCAAGAGACACACCTGACAAAACTGCAACCCCATGGCTGTCTCTTTTCTCTCTTTGCTCTCTCTTCCATACCCCTTTCCCTTCACTGTTTAGGTCTACGTTTAGTGCTTACTCATGCACTATCAGAACCACTGTCTGGGGAGTGGACTGGTTGACATGAGACTCAGAAGTACATTACCCCTGAATTCTGAAACAACTGACCTACAGCCTGTAGGGCAGAGGCCAGGCTTTCAAACCTACCCTGACCGCAGAAAATGAGGACACCCGCAGACACCTCTGGAGGAGATGGACAGTGAGTGACTGCACCAGTCTTTCAGAAATGGGTACTGTTGGACTAGTGTGTGTGGGGGGGGGGTTGCAGAACCCATTTGAATGCAAAAATCCTTGCGAAAGTGGAGGTCTGATTTGCTTTTGGGAAGCCCTTCGTTAATAATACACAATACTAAGAAGGCAGGTCATGCTGCTTTTGCTTGGTGGTGGTTGACTACAGCTGCCTTTGCCTGACACCCTTTGGTCTACAAGTGAGACGTAAGACACTGCCTCACAGCACAGAGGTGACCAGGAGTAGTACAGTAGGAGAGTCAAGTCAACCCACCCCGCGAGTTCAATGGGAGAGGCTGTTACTCATGTGTTGAGGGATCCTCTTCCTTACTTCACAGAGACTAGCCATCCGAGCTAACACAGAAGATAAGAGTCAGAAGCTGCAGGCAGTGCCTGGGTGAACCCTCTTGAGGGGCCTCCACTCCAGTTCTTGGTAGACTCTGGATTCTCAGGCAAGTGAGATAATAACAGGCGATGACAACATTAGATATGAAGTAATGTCAGGATTATAACAAGTGCGTCGACGTTTCGACCCAGATGTGTGCAAATTGTCAGTAGTCACGGCAGGTCTTTCTCAGGACAGAAGGAACACAGGGACAGCCCAAATGATGGTGATTGGAAACTTGACCGTCTTCTAGGTATGATCTACCGTGTGGTTGGATTCATAAATGCAATGAATCATGCGAGATCCTGGTTTGAATGAATGAGTCTGAGGTAGTGAACAATCACTTCCAGAAGCGACACGGTTGAGAACTCTCCAGGAGCTGCTCGTACAATGAACTGCGAATTGTACTGACAATTTGCACACATCTGGGTCGAAACTTCGACGGACTTGTTATAATTCTGACACTATTCTCCCTGCTCCACGTCATAAGGGAATTCTAAATCCCAAATGGCTCAGAGATTTATGTATCTAGGGATGGATGTCATCTGAAATTATCATTTTTAACCAGCAATGCATCACTTTGTATATCCTGTTCACAACCAGCACTTTTGTGCAACTTGTCAGCTCAGCACTTGCGCCGTTTTGTTCTTTTACTTGTGACAGCCTATTAGTGTCATCTATACACTATAAAATGTAAAAAGAAAGAAGTAATTCTTTCAATACACTCTTTTCATTGACTCATGATTGGTGTGCTCTTTCATTTTCCCTTTTTTTCCCATTAAGTGTGACGACACAAATGTTTGAATAATTGTTTTGCTTTGCTAATTTTGTTCTTTAATCAGTAAGTAGGAAAGCAATTCCTTTCCCGACAGAACCAACATTACTTCATATCTTCACTCCCAGGTTCTGAGGGGCACTGGGTTACCCCATTATACTAGACGCTGATAACATTAGAGCGTCACCTAATTCCCTAAAGACCTCTCATTCTCTGCACAGCAGAAGACATGATAGATAGGCAAAGACAAAAGACCGGTTTCAGTTTAAGAGGGCACATTTGTCAAATATGTGAAGCCCGGTACTGCTATATCAATCCAATTTCACACTCAGATTGAGGGGGCAACTTCGATGATACTTGATGCACACTGGAGGATACAACCGGAAGAGAGAATATACTTCCTCTTGACTGGAGAAACAGGTGAAGGATGCAGAAAACTGGTCACATAGAAAAAACCTCAGGTTGTCAGGGAGATCCTGAACAACAGTTCTAGGCTTGCTGCCTGAAGACCTGGTTTTTGCTCAAAGAACTGTCACTATGCTTTGTAATTTAAAGGCCCACAGAGCACTGACACAGATGCCCTGCCAGGCACCATTCCAAGATCTTTGTTTGCCAGAATACTGAACTACTTAAACTGTGATGCCATCCTTCAAGAGGCTCTCTGTAAAGCTGATGTGTAACTAAACTCTTACAAAATTCCGATATTCCCTAACTACACATGTCAAGTTCAGCAATAACTAAAGTCCTTCACCAAAGTCAAAAAGAAGCTAAGAGTGATACAGCTAAACCATATGCTGTTGTATCTGTCAAACCTGAAGGTACTGCACCAAGGAAAATCCCAATTCTATTAAACACCTGGAAATGCCCAAGACAGGGTTATAGAGAAGAAAAGCTATTGAAGCGCAGCTGAGATATAAGTGCCTCCTCACTTCTCTTGAAACCTCAAAACACCAGAAGCCCCAAAAGAACACTGGTTTTATGACATCACTGTCAAAGAGGCGTCTGATATGATCAGAAAACCAATCAACATGAACAGTGTTAGACCTGGCATCCTTGGTGTGATCTTCACTCTAACATTTTGCCTTCCATTCACCTGTTTTGCTGGCGTTTGGACTCTGCGCACTTTACAACTGCTTACCAGTGGTAAAGTGCTTGTGATCGCTCTTTAAAACTTAGTAGACTTGGCTTTTACTCAATTTAGCACATTTAATTTACTTGTATGTCCCTAGTAAAGTGGCACTCTCTGTGCCCAGGGCCTGTAAATTAAATGCTACTAGTGAGCCTGCAGCACTGATTATGCCACACACTTTGTGGCACTTTAATCATGTCTCATTGCTTGTGTGTGCACTTTTTAAACTGCTATGTCAACTTTTTTTGCCATGCCCAAACCTTCTTTTTTAATTATATAAGGCACCCCTAGGGTAGGCCGTGTATTTAAAAAGTTGGACATGTACTTTTTAGTTTTACATGTCCTGGTAGTGAAAGCTAAAATTAATTGTTCACTACTGCAAGGCTACTGCAAGGCCGGCCTCTTGCATTGGTTCACATTTGAGTTACCTTTTTTACATTTAATAAGTGATAATTAATAAATGGGAGCAGGTAGCAAGTTCATGTTTGGTGTCTTTTGAATTGTAATGAAAAAATGCTCTCTGATTGTGGATTCGGATATTGTGAAAAAGCCACTTTTAGAAAGTTGGCATTTTCCTGCCTTAGCCATTTAGTGCCTGCAGTCTGTCTCTGGCCACATGACTGGGTGTAGCTGACACTTGGGCTTTGTGTAGTACTCATAGACAGCCACACACACTAGAGAGCTTAGGTGTGCCTGAATGAACTATCACTGGCAGGATGGGAGGACTGTGCACCTCTGTCCTGGACCCTTGGAAGTGGGCCTGAAGGTGCTCTGCCAGCCCATCTATGGATCACCTCTGCTGCGCCGTACAACCCGAGCCCAATCGGTGAACAGCCACTGTCACAAGTATTCTCTCAGTTCAAGGACTTTGTATCAACCTCTCAGTCCACATTAGAACCCTCGCTATAAAAAGCTTCACTGCTGCAGGCCCTCGCATTGCAAATGTTTCATCGAGGGCAGCCTCAATGACGATGCAGGTTCTTGCATCTCTGTCTCACAGCTCCTTGTAACCGACGCATCACCTCAACTGTGCGACACATCCTTAATGTCAGACTTCACATCGCAAGCCCTCATTGACAGGATCATCAACAACAAAACAGAATTTTGCATCGCAGCTTCACAGCTCCTCAGAATGAAGTACTGGGAATTTAAAGCCCAGCGGTGCAGGGGAACACACCCTAAGACTTCGGGTTCTTTCCTGTTTCAGACCTACAGAAACACAGAGTCTTCTGGGTGAAGTCAGAGATCAGTTTATTGGCTGCAGACCAATTACAGGTATCCGAGAAGTACAACAGCATGTATGTTCTCAGGAGACTGCTTAAAGTTACAGAAACGGGCTTCTCCTTAAATACAAAATATCATGCTTCAGGCACACATTCCTTGTTTTACGATATGGTCATCTTACATGTATTCATTTCAAATGAAAAGGCAGAGTCGTGATGACCATCCCACATTCCAGTTAAGCCAGCCCACAATTATTTACCCAGCAAGGCTCAGATCCCACATCAGATATCAATAGGCCCCAATAAACACGAACATCTCCTGTTTGGAAAACAAGCCATAAAGCAGGAAGAGTCAGGTGTGAAAGAGATTAGCCGGAGGCTCGTGTGGGATGAAAAGGTTTTATGGTGTGTCAAACTCTGATGCTAATCACAGGTGGCCGTAGGACGGGGAGCTCGTGAGACCGGACTGACCTGGGGCAGCGGAGCCAAGCTGCCCAGGTCACAGAGAAGTCAAAGGAAGGCACATGTGCTCTAAGGGCCCGTATTTGCTTCATAATATGTAGCCTATGTGAGGGCAACCATAAGATGGCCACCGCTCTAACATGGAACCCACGAAGTTACTGTATCATATCGTATACATAGTGCATTTATAGCTAAAACGTTATACAAAGCACTTGTACATACCGCATGGACCATTCGCGGTTCGCTAATACCGGGATAGACAGGGGTAGGGCCCTGCCTCCTACGCGGTCCCAAATTCTAAAGTACCACAGACCCTCCTTTTGCCCTTACATAGGCAATAACTATACTCACATCAGTCAGAGTCTAGGTCAATATTCACGAAGTCATGGAGATGTTGCTGTCGCTTCATCCTATTACTTAGCTCGTCCCTCGATACAGGATTCCTTACACATAATGTAGTTCAGAGGCCACATATCGCAGGAGCACACTGTATGCACAGACAGAACAGGAAAAGGATGGCTAAGATCATTCCAATGACCATCAAAATCTTCCAACCCCAGGCAGATATCAGTTCCCAGAACCACCCCACCAGTGACCAATCTCCTTTATCCACGTGTATGGATTCAGATATTTTATGTAGTTTGGAGATGGCTTGATCAGTTGTTGGAGCGTTATCTGGTATGAAAATGCAACAGCTAGATTGGATAACCTTACATACCCCACCGCGGTCTGCAAGTATGACGTCTAGAACCATGCGGTTCTGCAAAGTCATGAGGTGATCCGCTTGGAGCTCAGCTGTCAAATTACCAAGGGCACCTGCCGTAACATTAACAGTGGATTCAACCACACGGGTCAGTTGTCTCAGGTTCCTACTATTGACCATCGGTCCCCAAAACGGCAGGAAACCCAAAAAGAAGTCTCCCGCTTCCTGACCAGCAGTATCCTCCTTACTAATCACGCCTCTCCCAACTCTGGTCTTGTGATAGTCAGAGGCAGCAGTAAATGTCGGCGGTAGCAAATTTGCAATATAACATGTGCCCGAGAAATCAGGGGGCAACCATGTATATTCTCGGTCATTGCAGACAAAATATGTACCCTTGGCAGCCAAAAACACAGGGGAAAACTGCGATGGAAAAGTGTACGTTTCAGTACAGTCACTTCTCCCCAGTTGAGCTCTAGGATTCTGACCACTACCTTGCAAACAGAACCGACCTATGTGGGGTACGACCCAAATTGGGGATGAGATTTTCCGCTGTCTTTCACCTAGACTAATACTATACCCCGTCGCGTTCCACCCTACATAAGCTCTCAATTCATCTTTGGGAATAGATGAGTATGCGTCGATATCTCTGCTCATATCGGCAACTCCTTTCATTAAAGCTTTATTATTTGTGCTAGGTCTGATGGAACGCGGTTGTCGCGGGGAGTAGGCATCTAGTGCAAAGAGAAACATGGTCTGGAATGCCCATGACGATCCATTGTAACTAAACGGCAGCACCAGATATGGAATACCCTTATTAATGGTATGTGGCATTTAACCACACACCCAGCAATTGGTTGTATTCATGACTAGTTGGTGCTGGTGCAGGAGCTGAATAAACGAGTTGTTTACACACTCTGATCGTCTAGCTTGTTCGTGTTCAGGCAGAGGGTGAAAAGAGTGTGAGGAGACAGTAGGAGGAGGTATAGGCTGTACAGTGGGTGCAATGGGCTCTTGAGAGGAGAAGAATACAAATCCTACAGTAAACACTATCATGCTACATAGTATAAACAGACATAATAATACAAAATGTTTGCTCTTCATTATTTTACATATTTTTGCTTTAAAGTTCATTTCCTCAGCGAGTCTCTCCATCTTGAAAAACTCCATCCTCTAATCGTGCCGCTCGCGGCGGGTGAGTATCTTCTGCTAAGGAGTACGCCTGTCAGTCCAGGGAACGCCCTAGACCAACCAGAACCGTTGACCTAACGTCTTCGGCCTGTACCCCAAAGTCTTGGCACCGCGACCCTGCGGCTGAACCCGGATGGTGGTTCGAAAAACAAAAATCAAGAAAAGTCCATCTGATGGGAGAGCTATGATATCAAAAACAAAAAGGTAAGGAAAAAGAATATTTATTTTTCCATAGGCCTTGGTCTCAAGTTATAGCGGAAACGGCCAGGGACTGTCTGATCTTGAAACAAGAGTTCAGGCTCTGTGGTGTCCAATCGAATTGACGGTGGCACAGCTTCTTGCAAAATATCGTCACTCTGTTGTGCTGAAGTTTTGCCTCTTACGCGTGCATCACTGAATGGTACAAAACGAGGTACAGTGTCTGTTTCAGAGTCAGCGATACCCTCCTGGACCCACTGGTCATATGGTAGAGGCAAAGGGATCCTCTTGGTGTGGGCGCCGTGGATCCAATTCTTTTTCCCCTTTACTCGAACAGCTGATCTTGTAGATAGAAGTACGAGGTGAGGGCCAATCCAACGGGGCTCATCGTTGCTCTTTCGCTGGAAGTTCTTGATGAGCACCCACGTGCCAGGGTCAATAGGGTGTCCTGGAGCTTCAGAGGCCTGGGGGAGAGTATCATGCACCTGTTTGTGTAAAACACGCAATTTAGCCGTCAATTCAGACAAATAATCAAGCAGTACTGGATGTTCGATTTCGCTGAATTTTGTCGGTCTTGGCACACCCCATATATTGGCCGGGCGGCCAAAAACCACTTCGTATGGACTGAGTCCCACTCGTGAGTGCACAGTCATTCTAGTGGACAGGAGTGCTAGAGGCAGAGCGTCAGGCCATTTAAGACCGGAGCTCGCCTGGATTTTGGCTAGTTTTAGCTTCAGGGTGCCATTGTAGCACTCCACTAATCCAGCTGATTGGGGGTGGTTTGCAGCGTGGAACTTCTGCTTAATCCCTAATCCCTCACACACATTCTTCATCACTCGACCCACAAATTCACTCCCATTATCACTCCACACCATTCTTGGCATTCCAAACCTAGGGAAGAATTCCTTCACAAGGGCTTTGGCTGTGGATAAAGCAGTGTTGTCTTTTAGGGGATATGCTTCTATCCATTTTGAAAAAGCGCAAACAACAACCAATACATATTTCAAGTTGTTGCACCTTTCCATGTTGATAAAATCTAGCTGCAAAACTTCAAATGGATATGATGGAGGCGCAAAATGACCAGCTGGAGTTGGGGTTCCTCTACCAGGGTTGTATTTCAAACATACCATAAAATTCTTGACTACATTCTCTGCACACTTGGGAATTCCAGCATTCTGCCATACTGGAGCCAACAACTTACAGATTCCTTTCATACTGATATGTGCCATTCCATGTGCCATAGTAACCACTGGAAGCACATATGCATCAGGTAACAACCATCGCCTATGTTCTGACAAATCAACCCAACAACCATTCTCATCCAATTTACCCGTACTTTCTCTCCACTTGCTCAACTCTTTCTCTGTGGCTTCAGCTTGAAGGGACTTCACACTCTCTATTGTGTTTTCACACATTCCAACATCACCAACCCATCTTGCAGGGCCTGCAACATACATTCAAGTCTTCACATCTTTTGCTGTTTCTTTCGCGATTTCATCAGCAAACACATTACCACGACCAACATCATCAGTGATTTTCTTGTGCGCACTGCATTTCATAATCGCAACTTGCAACGGTAGGGTCAGTGACTCAGGAGATCATTCACCAACTTGCCATTCTGAATTTTAGCTCCATGCGAAGTCAGGAACCCACGTTCTTTCCACAATCGCCCAAAACTATGAGCCACGCCAAAGGCGTACTAGCTATCCGTATATATGTTCACTTTCATTCATTCAGACAACACGCATGCTCTTGTAAGGGCAATCAATTCTGCTGCTTGGGCCGAATTATGTGGCACTCGTGCAGTTTCGACAATCGTGTGCAAAGTCGTGATAGCATATGCAGCCGTCGTATCACCATTTGGAAGCTTGAAACACGAACCATCCACCCATAAGGTACCATCACACTCGGTCAGGGGTGTATCTTTAAGATCCACTCTTCCTTTCGTCTCTTCTTCTGTTCTGAACAGACAATCATGTTGCTCAATCTCATCTAGGTCTGCTGGAATTGGTATAATGTAGCTGGATTCAACGTGTTGCATCTCTTTATGTGTATGTGATTTGCTAACAGTGTTAATTCATATCCTGACAGTCGCGCACTAGTTAAGTGCTGTGTCTTGGTCCTGTTTAACAATGTGTCCACAGCATGTGGAACCATAACAATCAGTGTATTATCCATTACTAGTCCAGCAGACTGTCGAATAGACGTAGCTGCGGCGGCTGTAGCTCTCAGACAACTTGGCAATGCCCTCGCTACCGGGTCCAAGGTTGACGAAAAATATGCGCATGGACGCAGTCTGTCGCCAAACGGCTGTGTCAACACTGATAATGCGCAACCATTCTTTTCGTGAACATACAATGTAAAAGGCTTACTGTAGTCAGGGGTACCCAACACAGGAGCTGAACATAATGCATTACGCAATTCCCCAAAAATTTTCTGACACTCTTCAGACCATGGGATAGGATTCGGTGTGTCTTTACATGTTAATGCTAACAAAGGTTTTGCCAGCAAAGAGAAATTTGGTATCCAATGCCTACAGTATGAAGTGATGCCCAAGAAAGCACGCACTTCTCTCTGTGTTCTAGGCACGCTCAACTGTGCAATGGCTTGAATTCTTTCTGGGGTCAGTTTCCTTCCCTCCTTCGATAAGAGATGACCTAAGTAGTTCACTTCTTGTCGACAATATTGCATTTTTGAGAGGGACACTTTGTTATGAAAGGCAGACAAATGACGCAATAATGACAATGTAGCGTCTTTACAAATCTTTTCAGTATCCGCGGCGATTAGCAAATCGTCAACATACTGAATGAGGGTAGCACCACTAGGTAAAACAAGTGCATCAAGCTGCGCTTTTAAAGCTTGACTGTATATTGATGGACTTTCACAGTAGCCCTGGGGAGAGCGTTTAAAGCGAAAGCTTCGACCTCCTCAACTGAAGCCAAAAATGTCTCTGCTCTCCTCTGCAATTGGGATGCTAAAGAAAGCGTTCTTTAAATCGATCACTGAGAACCATGCAGCGGAGGCTGGAATCATAGTTAACAAGGCAGTTATATCAGGGACAACTGGAAACTGTGGCACAACAATCGTATTAACCTCTCTAAGATCAATCACAAATCTGTAAACAGGTGGCTGTGAAGGGTCCGTTCGTTTTAAGACAGGTAAAACAGGACTATTGCAAACATTGCCTCTTGTCTCTTCAATTACATCCTTTTTAATCAAATCGCTGACAATTGCTAACAACGCTTTCTGACCTTCATTGGAAATCTTGTACTGGGGAATACGTGGCAATCTGACATTGGCCTTTAAAGTGACCACGTATGGCGGTATTTCCAAAGGACCCACATCATTGGGACCAGTAGCCCAAAGGACATCCGGAAGGGATGACAATTCAGGTGGCATTGCATTCTTAGACAAATACATTGGGGAAATCACTTTCTTACCTAATGTAAGTTGTACTCCTGAGGAAGAACAATATAGCGTCGCATGCAATCTTTTTAGCAAATCTAATCCTAGCAGATTTTCACCACATCCTGTCGTTAGGATGAGGGTGCTTTTAGCTCGCAAGGTCCAACAGAGAGTGACATAGGACTAGAAATCGGGTTTCTAACTGGGGCGCCAGAAAAACCTACTGAAAAGTTAATTTCGCCAGACAAAGGCGCGCCAGGGAGTTTGAATGCATAATTGAACTCTTTGCAGCACCAGTGTCCAGCAGAAAGGGCTCTGTTACACCCGCTGTAGTAACTTTAACATATGGTCCACTCTGATCCACTGGTACTGAAACAACTCCCTCTCTCTGTCTATGGCTGTCGTAGTAGTCATTACCTTCCACATTGTCGTCTTCTGCATAATAATCATTATTGTAGTACCGAGCTGTATTACCAGTCGCGTTGGCTTGCTGATCAAAGCTATTTATGGTATTTTGAGGCGGAAGAGGACGCGCGTTCTGGGGAGCATTTCCACGCCCTCTACCTCTAGGAGCCTGTTGACTACCTCTACCTCTTGCGCCATACGCATTACTGGTACGCTGCATTAATTTAGGACAACTATATTTGAAATGACCTTCCTCTTTGCAATATGAACATTGATTGGGACCTACAGGGATACGTGGTTGATAATACCCATTCATTTGCTGATTACTCTGGAATTGTTGGGATTGCCGATAGATACCTTGGGTTTGCCTATAATTATTCTGTCCTCCACGTGGTGGATAAGCCTGCTGTAAAAGGACCTTTGTTTTCAGTTCTTTCGTTTTCTTATCTGTTCTATCTTTCTCGTCTTTATCTCTATTTTCATAATACTGTGCAGTAGCCAGTATTTGCGCTCAAGAGGAAACAGCCCAAGAACTTTCGGAATCTTTTAATTTCTTACACAACTCGGGAAGTAGATTCTGCACAAACTTATCCACAAATAACCGTTGGCCACCTTCAGTACTCATGTCTTGACCACTGTGGTCGATAAACGTTTCTTCAAACCTGGTAAAGAAATCAGACACTGTCTCATCTTTCTTCTGCTTACATGCGGATAGTTTATCCCAATTTACGCGCATCGCGGGCATTAAAGTTTTCATGTATGTAATAATTCTACCAGGGAGGTCTGCTACTAAAGGGTCAGGCTTCACGCCACCAACTTGGCCAGCGTCTGCAGCAATGATATTAGCCCATGTGCCCCCTAGTTCTGCAGCATGATCCGTATTACGGATGGATCCCCATAAAGGCTGTGGAACAACATTCCCGAACAACATGTCTATGTCGGCCAGATTCATGATGCACG
This sequence comes from Triturus cristatus, assembly GCF_964204655.1. Lineage (NCBI taxonomy): Eukaryota > Metazoa > Chordata > Amphibia > Caudata > Salamandridae > Triturus > Triturus cristatus. The sequence continues at coordinate 1,138,952,540 of NC_140592.1, forward strand.
ATTCTGCAGTTTGGGATAACTCCTTATAATATCCTGTAGGGTTTTTACGGGGGTCAGGCAATGTCTGCTTAAGCGCTAACACCTCAGAACGTTTCCATGGGACATGTACCCAAACACGCTGAAAATGTGCTAAGACAGGTGGAGCAGCATTCGGATCAGCAGGTCTCCAAACTGGGGGAACCTCACCCATCGGATATTGGTGCGCTTTTACCTTTTTCCCCACAGGGAATTCCTGTTCAAACAATGATTGCTGGCAATCGCCATTTCTGAAGGACAGTAAAATCGCAACGGCTTTATCTACATCGGGACCCACGATTATACCTTTTTCGAAATCAAATCGCACGCTACACAATTCCTGCGGGATTGTGCATAAACCATGATCCTCCAATTCCTCACAGAGGCATTCACACATTTTGTCAAAGACATATCTCTGTTTTGGGGCATCCCATTGGTCGAAAACGTTAACAACTGATTCTACGTTATAGAGTGAAGGGAAACCAATCCACCTACGCGCCAGATTATCCAACACCTCTTTCTCGTCAGGACCAGGCAGCTGACTGCGCAATTACTTACGTTGCAAACCAGGTGTCATACTAGATGACCCAAAGAGAGGCGACATTAAACTAGTAACTACATTAGCCAGTCGTTGTCGCGCTGAGGGAGAAGTTGAGGCAAAAACGGGGGGATAGACAGAGGGAAGAAAAGCGGATTCAGATATCGGTACCTGGGTAGTGTAAGAAGGAGCGCCAGGGGAGGCAGCTGATGTGCTAGGCAGTCACAGGAAGCGCGGGGGCAACAGGTAACACAACTGGCGGCCCTTGAGAGGGCTGCACTGCAGGGGTAGGAGCCAGCTGAGGAGGAGCTGGCGGATGTGGGAAGGTTTGCGGCATATTTACTGGAGGCTGCACATTTACAAGCTGTGGAGGCGCTGTGGCATTTTGCGCATATGGGGGTGGCGAACTTAGCAAATGGGACATTAGGGAATCTTTCTCTTTCTCTTTTGTTTCATCTTGCACAAGGGGTGACAAAACAGGGTAACATTTATCGATCCCTAGTTTGCGCTGTCTATGTAGCTGTTCATTCATTTGTTTCTCCTCATTATCTTTAAATTGCACAGCTGCTTGCATCATTGACATACCTCTTTCTCTCTTATTCCTTTTTGCTAGCTTAATTTCCTTCTGTTTGGCTTCCTTTCGCCATAGGCGGAAAGAATCAAACATCGCCGGCCGGGCTTTCTTTTTAAACAATTTAACTTCCAAATTATCTAAGCTATCTGTATCGAAACTACCATTTTGGGGCCATTTTAAAACACCGTCCTTTCTGGTGTATCGGATCCATACTTCATTATATGCAATGGGGCCCACGCCATGTTTTACATAAAGCTCATAAATTGGAGTTCCAATTGGAGGAACCGGACATGAATCCTCTAACTGGAAATCCCTTCCACAACCCAAACAAAACAATCTTCCAAATACACTAGAACCAGGCATCCTCGCTCACTAGTCTAGTTTCGAACTTCAAAGGATTATCGATTACGATAGTTTCGTGAATACACGAGTCCTCTGGCTTTGGCATTTGCAAACTCCAAATCAAAAATGATCCCGAAGGATACCAAATTCCCGAAGGATACCAACAAACTGGGAGACGCTCCACTTATACTTAACTGAATATCGATGATCGATGGCGTCACCAGAAGACTCTCTCGATTGTTTCGCACTATAAAAATCGTCAAGGGTCCAAAACAGGGCGATTAATCAGGGCAGCAGTCCTTCGTAGCCGTCGGGACGCGGAGAACCTCGCAGAAAAGACTTTCGGACCACGTCGACATGCAGTTTACTTGTATGTCCCTAGTAAAGTGGCACTCTCTGTGCCCAGGGCCTGTAAATTAAATGCTACTAGTGAGCCTGCAGCACTGATTATGCCACACACTTTGTGGCACTTTAATCATGTCTCATTGCTTGTGTGTGCACTTTTTAAACTGCTATGTCAACTTTTTTTGCCATGCCCAAACCTTCTTTTTTAATTATATAAGGCACCCCTAGGGTAGGCCGTGTATTTAAAAAGTTGGACATGTACTTTTTAGTTTTACATGTCCTGGTAGTGAAAGATAAAATTAATTGTTCACTACTGCAAGGCTACTGCAAGGCCGGCCTCTTGCATTGGTTCACATTTGAGTTACCTTTTTTACATTTAATAAGTGATAATTAATAAATGGGAGCAGGTAGCAAGTTCATGTTTGGTGTCTTTTGAATTGTAATGAAAAAATGCTCTCTGATTGTGGATTCGGATATTCTGAAAAAGCCACTTTTAGAAAGTTGGCATTTTCCTGCCTTAGCCATTTAGTGCCTGCAGTCTGTCTCTGGCCACATGACTGGGTGTAGCTGACACTTGGGCTTTGTGTAGTACTCATAGACAGCCACACACAATAGAGAGCTTAGGTGTGCCTGAATGAACTATCACTGGCAGGATGGGAGGACTGTGCACCTCTGTCCTGGACCCTTGGAAGTGGGCCTGAAGGTGCTCTGCCAGCCCATCTATGGATCACCTCTGCTGCGCCGTACAACCCGAGCACAATCGGTGAACAGCCACTGTTGCAAGTATTCTCTCAGTACAAGGACTTTGTATCAACCTCTCAGTCCACATTAGAACCCTCACTATAAAAAGCTTCACTGCCGCAGGCCCTCGCATTGCAAATGTTTCATCGAGGGCAGCCTCAATGACGATGCAGGTTCTTGCATCTCTGTCTCACAGCTCCTTGTAACCGACGCATCACCTCAACTGTGCGACACATCCTTAATGTCAGACTTCACATCGCAAGCCATCATTGACAGGATCATCAACAACAAAACAGAATTTTGCATCGCAGCTTCACAGCTCCTCAGAATGAAGTACTGGGAATTTAAAGCCCAGCGGTGCAGGGGAACACACCCTAAGACTTCGGGTTCTTTCCTGTTTCAGACCTACAGAAACACAGAGTCTTCTGGGTGAAGTCAGAGATCAGTTTATTGGCTGCAGACCAATTACAGGTATCCGAGAAGTACAACAGCATGTATGTTCTCTGGAGACTGCTTAAAGTTACAGAAACGGGCTTCTCCTTAAATACAAAATATCATGCTTCAGGCACACATTCCTTGTTTTACGATATGGTCATCTTACATGTATTCAACGAAAAGGCAGAGTCGTGATGACCATCCCACATTCCAGTTAAGCCAGCCCACAATTATTTACCCAGCAAGGCTCGGATCCCACATCAGATATCAATAGGCCCCAATAAACACGAACATCTCCTGTTTGGAAAACAAGCCATAAAGCAGGAAGAGTCAGGTGTGAAAGAGATTAGCCGGAGGCTCGTGTGGGATGAAAAGGTTTTATGGTGTGTCAAACTCTGATGCTAATCACAGGTGGCCATAGGACGGGGAGCTCGTGAGACCAGACTGACCTGGGGCAGCGGAGCCAAGCTGCCCAGGTCACAGAGAAGTCAAAGGAAGGCACATGTGCTCTAAGGGCCCGTATTTGCTTCATAATATGTAGCCTATGTGAGGGCAACCATAAGATGGCCACCGCTCTAACATGGAACCCACGAAGTTACTGTATCATATCGTATACATAGTGCATTTATAGCTAAAACGTTATACAAAGCACTTGTACATACCGCATGGACCATTCGCGGTTCGCTAATACCGGGATAGACAGGGGTAGGGCCCTGCCTCCTACGCGGTCCCAAATTCTAAAGTACCACAAGAACCGACGCATCGCCTCAGCTGCGCAATGCATCCTCGTGCAGGACCTCGCAGCGCTAGGCAAATAGGATTTAAGCTACTCCTGTTCTTGCTGGTCTAACTGGGGCCCTGTAGCCGACCTGTACTCCATCATGGTTGGTCTGAACTTGTGACTTTGTCCCGGCCCACTTCGACCAGACATGCACAGTTGGCACTTTGTGCTTTTTGGCGCTATTTTCACTGAAATCTTTCAAACTGCATATATCCGGTTCTACTGATTGGATATTTGTTGTTTTAGTCTTGTTTTATATAATGACATTTACTCTATTTTTCTAAATTGGTGTTGGATTTTTCTTGTGTTGTATTTTCACTTTATTGTTGTTTGAAGTGCTGCATAAATACTTTACATATTGCCTTTAAGTTAAGCCTTACTGGTCTGTGCAAGCTACCAGATGAGGAGCACGTGTTCATTTGGGTTTGCTTGTGACTTCACCCTGACAAGGATTGCAGTTGCTGCTTGAGTATGGTTTTACTTCCTTCAGCTAGTAACCCAATTTCTTACAAAGAGGTCTTAACGACCAGGGGCAGTGAGAGGGAGGAGATAGCAAGTCCGAAGATAAAGAATGCTGTGAAAGACAAACTTTTCCCAAAGACTTAAGTAATGGTAGTATAGCATCAATTTGAACTGATGTGTGTATTTTTAGTCTCCTATATTGCACATTATGCAGACATACTTACATTGCGACTCCTGGAATCATGGAAACATTACAGGGAGCTCTAATAAGTTGGATGGACATCCTATCTAGGGCCCACACTGGAGCTGAGAAGACCATAGAGTGCAAAAAAACATTGGCCCAACCTGCAGATTGTATGATATATAGTTCTATATGGGCGTCAGATGCTTAATTTATAGAGGTATGGGGGAGGGGTTTTGGGAGGGTGGGAATAGGTTTAATTTTTATGGTTACCAAGTTTAGCCAATCAGTGTATTTAGATTCACTTGATGACTTCTTTGATGCAGAATAAGAGCCTAGAAGATTATCAGCTAGGGTTCTGGAATGTGAATGGCTTCAACAATAAAATTACAAGAGGGCAATTCTATAATTTGCAAGAAAACATTTACCCAATTTGCTCCTGCAATAAGAAACACACTTACAGGACACAAGCTGCAGGTTCTTGGGGAAACATGGCTACACACATGTTTGTCACACTGGCTTCATCATAGGATCAAGAGGATTAATGACCTTGCTCCATAAATCATTCCCATTGTCAGTCTCTGCAGTACACAATGACACCATTAGTCAATTTGTAGTGATTTCTAGATCAGTGGAGGGACTATCCTGTTTGCTAGCTAGTGTTTATGCCTTGCCTACACTGACTGACAGCACTTTGCAAACCTTGATGGACCTACTGGTAGCTGCACCGCCAAGAATGGAAATAGTAGGTGCAGAGTTGAGTGACATCATGGATCCCACTGTCAACATAAAATAGCAAATCGCATCTTATAGGACCACTTTCCTTTCCAAATGAGTGTCATCCTTAGGTCTTAGTGACGTACGGTGTGCATAACACTTCAGAGACAGAACATACACACATTTCCCAGCCCCCATTCCTTGTTTTCTCATACTGACTACTTTTTCATACTGATGGTGGAATTAAAGTATTCTCCCAAGATGCCCAAATATTGGAGCCTTTGCTGCCCAGATAGCGTCCCTTAAGCAATGTGGTACATAAATGTATGGTGGTTCTTAGAGGACAATTTCAGAGGTATTTTCATAGATCAAATAGAGAATGATGTTGCACTAAGCTTTGTACTAAGTGCTGGGTAAAATGACCAAAGCCACACTTAGGGAAGCTTTTAAGACAGATTTCGAAAGGAAAGCCATGCCCTTTATGTTCTTTGGAGCCAGGGACAAAGAGAGTGAGTTAACTGGGTAGAAGAATTACTAAATTGTAACAAAAAGTAGGAAGAACCGATGATGACAAGACTTTCTGCAAATTTTAAACTAACAGACTCACTCTCAGAGGCCAATTGTCAAGGAGCAGAAACTGTTATTCTGGCTGGTAAACAGAGAAGTAGTTGTGAGGGTAGTCCCCCCACCAAACCCAGAGAAGGTTTGTGTTACTGACTCTCTTACAATTATAGATGCATGTGGCACCCTCAGTAGAGAGCAACATTAACCGGATATCAAGGTCGACAACCCCATACTAACAGTCCTACCTGTTCACACTTTCCAAAGGGACAACAAACTAGCATTAGACCTCGCCATAACACTGGAAGAGATTCAGTAGACAATTGGTGAAACACTGATGTACAAAACACATGGCCCTTATGAGATCCAACTAGAATTCTTTTAAGAGAAATGCATCACTCCTGAACCCCTAAGTTCTAGAGGTGTTTAATGTGGTCACACAAACAGGCATCTTGCCTGCGACCTCCATGAAGTGACTGACTCAGTAATACTTAAACTCAAGAATCTTCCAACTAACTGCCCTTCATACCACCGCATTTTACTTCTAACCTTCCTAGGTAAAATCCTGGACAATAATTTCCACACTGATATGTGGGGATCTGAATCTGAATGCTTTTATGCTTGATCATAGTATGTGCTACTGCCCTACAAGTCACACTAGAAAGAAATGTTGAACTTCAAAATGCTAGCACTTTAGTCTTATGTCAGTGGTGCAGCCTGACCATATACTCTTAAGTACATTATAACCAAACGGTAAGTGCTAACTTTGGAATGGCTGCACGGAAACATGTTATGTTTGGTGTCAAACACCTTGGAATCATACCCCCACACCAGTAACTCATGTGGGAGTATGATCCCACCCTTCTAGAGGGGGAGACATGACAGCGCTGGTATACCCGGTAGAAACTTAACAGAGCCCTGGCATCACAAAATGGATGCTGCAGCCACAGGCACTGGTCTGGCCTCCTGCTGCTGACCGAAACTCCATCAGGAGAGACCTGGACAATAGGTTTCCTGTCACTGGGAGGTGTAACCACCTCCCGGACAGTCTTATGTGTATTGGGGCTGGGTGGTAGCACTCTCAGAGTGTTTTGAAGTTCTGCACTGGGGGCACATTTGGTGTCCCTGTGCATAGTCCAGCTCAAACCGGTTCAGGGGCTTCCAGCCCCAGCCCTGGCGTGAAACTGGACAAAGGAAAAGGGTGTAGCCACCCCTCTTTCCAAACCCTCCCATAGGTGGGTCCCCAGAGCTCATCCAACCCCTTCCTTGGGTATAAGTAAGGAACCCCTGGCAAAAGGACTTTAGATATCCCTGGATGAAACTCTGAAGCTGAATCCTGGAACTTCAATGCTCTACTAAAGACTAGAGGACTGAAGAAATCTCCCTTGGAGTCAAGGAGTGACTCCCCTGCTTGGCAGGCACCGACGAAGCATCTTTGCCAGTCTGCATTTCCGAAGCTCCCGCTGGAAGTATTTGCAGCCCAGGAAGAGGATTTCCAGACATCTCAGAGGCCAACCCAAGTCCTCAGCAAAGCTGAGACCTGCAGCCCTCGTGAGTAGCATGGAACCAGAACTCCTGGTCACCGGGCACTTTTGCAAGTGCATAGACTTCTCGACGTCTCTTGAAGTCGTGCTTGGGGTTACTTGCAGCCCCTACCTTGAGCAGAGAATCCACTGAAGATTGTTGGCCTAGTCACCACGAGTGACCCGTGGGCCGCCATTTTGCGTTTCCTCTTGAGGCTCCTTCGTGATCACTGGTCCTTTGACTGGTGGGTCCCTGAGAAGGTAACTTCAATCCTCCTTGGGCTTCCCTGGTTGCTCCAGATGTGCCCTGACTACCAACCAAGTGGTGAGTCCCTCAGATCTTGCTGGTCTGCACCGAAGCATCTTTCTCCTTTCTGCATGGGTTGCTGTTGCCAAGGCTTGTTGTGTCCAATCTGGGCACCAACACTGCAGCACTCGACATCCTTCATGGGACAGCTAGAATCCAGCTCCTGGTCATCCTCGACACCTCCTGGTCCTCGTGGCTGAAGAATCAAGCTTCACCTTCTTCACCTGAAACACACGACATTGGTGGGCATTCGTCTATTGTGCCCCTGGTCACTGGCAAGTGACCCAGACTCTGTCCCCTCAGCTTTCAGGTTCTTCTCGACTTCGATCCAGGCTTAGATCTCTTCGGACGCTGCTCATTGTCCCGGCAGCAGCACTTCTTTGCCAGCTCGCATTGAAAACGACGACACAACCCGACACCATTTGACACCTAAGCACCCGGCTTCCCTGGGTGAGGTAACACGAGTACTCTGGTGCTCCCGTGGGTGTTGACCCTAGAACTTCCTAAGTCCAAAAGGGTTTGGTCCTGACTCATTTCTAAGTGTCCCTAATCTTTAAAAATCTGACCGCGCCTTTCCCCATAGAAGCCAACGGGAGCTCGCAGCTGTGTTGTCACACTGCACAAAGCCCCCGTAGGTCCCCTGTGTCACTACCTTGGGTGGTTCCTTGGGTTCCCAGTGATTCTACAGGCTCTAGGCCTTGTGTTTAGTTAAGTCATGGTTCTTATGCCACTATTTTAGTATATGGTTTGGCTCGCCCCTAGGGCCTGACATATATTTGTGCTATTTTCTGTAATATTTGAAGTGTAACTCCTGTGTTTTGACCTCTAGTCTCATAAACAGACTAGGAGGGTGTGTTTAGAAATAAATACATATATTTTATATATATACCTGGTGTGGAGTCTTTTATTTAGCCATTCGAGAGATTATAGACTGGTAAAACAAGCTGATTTACTTTCCTTCAAGACTTAGCCAGAAGGCTGCTCTCCATAGCTACCACTAGGATAGCTTTCAATAAAGGTTGTCTTTTACCTATCATTAAAAAGGGGTTGTTTGGACTGGTACAAGGTGCCCACTATACTTAGTGGACAGCATATACCAGGCCAACTTCTCACAGAAATACCACTGCACTTTAAGAGATTTGCGAAAAAGGTCAAATATATCCCAGTCCAGGGTGTACACTGTAGAAAGGTGGAGTATTATGTGCTGATGCTGGTTAGGCTTCACCATGTAATACTATCACAAACCCCAAACAAGCATTTACAATGCAATGGTCTCGGCATTGTTAAAGTTAGAGCTGTTGGCATTGTTCATGACATTATTCTTGTTTATGTTTTTGTTTTTAAAACAACTTTAGAAGAAACTGCATTGTTATTTACAATGTCAATAGCTTAATCACTCTCCAATGCGAGACCTATTGCATTTTGCACCCACACACAGAGCCACACACACAAAGCCACCCACACTTAGCCACCCACACATACAGAGCCACTCACATAGAGCAACCCACACACAAATAGAGCCACCCACAGAGCCACCCACACACACACAGAGCCACCCACACACACACACAGCCACACACACACACAGAGCCACACACACATACACAGAGCCACATACACACAGTGAAAGCTCCAAAGGTCCCACACACCCTCAGCATCATGCCCTTTCTGCCAAGGATATTAAAATGCAAGCATCACAACAGGTAGGCAATGGGGGCCTCTGTTATTCCCGCCTCCTGATGCTCCGCCCATAGTTCCCCTACTTCCCCAGCCCCCTGCCCACACTTCCACCACTAGCTACACGGGCAGTGTTTGTAATTATGGTAGCCATTTTGATTTTACAGGTTTTCTATATTAGTATTCGTTTATACGATTAAAGAAAAAAACATCAAAGGACAAAGCCCTTTGAAGTTCCCATATCCAATTTTAATGTTGATAGGTAGTATTAGCAAACATTTCTCATTTATATACCTACCATATTCATTTTATTAAAAAAATAACACACACACACATTGCGGATTCTCTTTAGTCCCGTTTCAGTCTATTGATTAAACCAATCTTCCGTGAGTCAGAGGCTCGGTATTTCGCTCATCGCCCACGGAAGAAGGACGACGTTGCTCGGTCTCAAATTGTTTGGCTTGCACCTAATCGCCATGTTAGAATTTCCATATTATCCAACGTTCACTGGATGTCAAAAGTGAAACACGCTTTGCCTTGATTCAATTTGAATGAAAGAAAGTGCTGTTTTATTTCCTTAAAAAACACAGCACTTCCTATTAAAATGTATTAGTTTTAGCAACGAGTAATAGTCAACTAGTACTATAATAAAATATTGACTATTTTCAACTTTGTGTGGGTATTAAATAAAAACGTTCTTTGTTGCGGTTCAATTCATCCAATTTCAGAATTCAAACATTTCTATTCCGCTAAAGCTTTTGGGTGCGCTCTGAAGTATACGGAAATGGACTGGGACGTTACTGTCTGTTGGTCCTTCTTTTATGTCTACACATCCCTTTCGAGAAACCGAAATTGGCGGGTACTGAGTAGAGCGGCAGTTTTGGGACTTGCTTCGAATTCAGTGAACTGCAGTACCCTTGTTTATGAAACTCTGTTAAACCTCTCTGGATTCGTAATCTGTCTGTTAAATACTTCTTCGAAGAAAAGAGGCAGTTGTGCGAATTCTGACAACCACGGGAGACTCTGAGTTAGCTCGTGAAATGGTAGCTCGCGCTGCCCGCCTGCGCTCCGCCACCTGCGGCCTCTGAGCCGACCCCGATCGTTCATATCTGGTTTGTGAGCTCTGTTTGTGTTCTTTTGAAACATCATGCCTGGAGTGGTTCCCCCCAGCGTTGCCAGCAGTGCACCTCACCTTCCCAAGAGTGGAAGTCCCGCCAAGAAGAGCCGCCTCTCCCTAAAGTTCTTCCAAAAGAAAGACACCAAAAGAGCTCTAGATTTCGCCGAAGGGCGACCGGGAGAGCCGATGGAGCCGCCGACCGACAGGTGGGTGGATATTCGCCATTTGAAGTTGTTAGATATCCATCAGGCTTCAAGTGATCCAGCCTTCGTATCAACCCCCCCCCCCAACTTATCCCACAGTCGATAACATTTTGAGTTTAGTGGTATCTGCTTCCTCAAACAACGAGTCCACCCATCCCGTCTAATTGGCATTTGAGAGATAAGTTGCCACTCGTAGAGTGAGCATACACACTGGTGCTCGCAGACAATGGCACCTTGCACAACCATGTGTACACTGCAGGCCGGGCTACCACGAGCTAACAAGCACACCACTGCCTTTCTCCGAGGCGAAGCAGAAATGCCTCGGAGAAAGGCAGCGGCGGATTCGGATTCGGGGGGCGTGTTTTTCTTTTCTCTCCTCTTGCCATTGGCTGGAGGAGATAATTAGAAAAGTTGCAAAAAACACGCCCCCGAATCCGAAAAGGACGGGGCCTGTTCGGAGTGACGAACCTCTTCTCCAATGGCTGGCCAGCATTCAAGAGGCAAGCCAATGGAGAAGAGGGGAGAAGAGGGGCGGGTTCAAGCCCCTCTTCTCCAAGTCATTATCTCTTGCAAGCGAGACTGCGCAAGCGCAGCCTTCGCTAGCCAAAACCTAAAAAGGTCCTTGGATTTACAATATTAAATCCTTAGCTCAGTAAGGGTGACTGTATTCATTCCCCAGGGGACACTCCATGGTTAGCTCTAAATTGGGCCAAGTTCGAGGAGGAGCCTAGCGCGCAACCAAGATGGCCGCGTAGGCTTACGGCTCTCGAGAGCCTCCGCAACCTCCCACGTCTATCCTGACTTAATCCTTGTTTACTTGACGGGCTTTTGCAGATGAACTTGCGCTGAGGTGCCACCCGTTTTCCAAATTCAGATCGTACGCCGGGACCCGGAATGATTGCACTCCGAAGTTTGCGGCCTGCTCTTGCCTTGGTCCCGATCTCGAGCTGGTGAAGTGCCCGGGTACGAAGTGAACAACAGCGGCTGGCTGGGCTTGACCTGCCACGGACCCCGCACTTTCACTTTCGTTTTCAAGCTTGCTCTCTGATATCGGCCGAGAGACTCTGGTGTTTCAGAGGGGCGCGGACGGCGAAGTGTCTGGCCTGACTCTCGGATTATACATGGGCTGACTGTCGACGATGGCTGTGCTCAACTGACTTAGCTACTTGGTCCCTTTCTACCTGGTGCGGGCGGGTTCCGGCCTTGGTGGCCTCCGGACGATGGCGGCGAGACTAGACGGAGACAAGTCGAAACCCAAGTCAACCCGGAGGGGTGCCTATACCCAGGTCAATAACATGGATCGATATGCGCAGGCAAAGGGATCCCCTGGTGGCTCGCATAAATCGCCTGAGAGGTCTAAGGAGGTCTCCGGCTCATCATCGGAATTGACCCTGCTGGACGTCATGGGCGCCATTGAGGAGATGAAGACCGCTGTGGGTCAGCAGTTTGATACCCTGGCTCATAAACTGGACGCGGTCCTGATCTATGTGAATTTGGTCAGGGCAGACCTGTCCAAAACTAACGAGCGGGTCGACTCCTTGAGTCAAGCGGCGTCGAGTCTAACTGTGGACGTGGCCGCCCTGCAGACGGAGGTCCATAGGTTGCGGCTAGCCAGTGATCTGACGGACCGTCGACTTGGGGACTCTGAAAGCAGGGCTAGACGGAACAATGTCCGTATCATTGGAGTGCCGGAAAGATCGGAGGAATCTGCTGCGGATCTTTTTGTTGAGGATCTGGTGACCAATTATCTCGCGCCCAAGGGACTGAGCAAGTTCTTTGCGGTGGAGCGGGCCCACAGGATTCCGGGTGGTGTGCCCAAGGTGGGTGCTCCCCCGCGGCCTATAATCGCCCGACTCATTAACTTTCGGGATAGGGATGCTATCCTTCAGGCGTCGAGGGTTGCCGGGCCGCTGAAGTTTGAGAACTCCAATGTCAGCTTTTACCCGGACTTCACGCAAGCGGTCCAGAAACAACGGCTGGGATTTTTGGGTGTCAAACGGCGCTTGAGGGACATGGAGCTGAAATATGCGATGTTATTCCCGGCGAGGCTGTGGGTTGAGTTCCAGGGTCGTTCCCACTTTTTCGACCGGCCGGAGGCGGCTGGAGACTGGTTGGATGCCCTGCCTCGGGACAAGATCGAGACAGACGGATGGCGGAGAACGGCCGGGATTTGGTGACGCAGGACTAGAACTTGGTTCCTGGTAATGGACTGAACTGGTGACGTTTTGTACCTTGGCTCAACTGGACCCTAGATTGGCACAATATGCCCTTCAAATGCTTGGGGGTTGTGGGGAGCTTATTGGGGTCCTTTCCTCCTTCTGGGGTTCTTTTTGTGGTATATGTTAGGGCGACAGGCACACTGCGAGTTGGGGGGGCTGTTCGGGTTCAAGCAGGGGTGCAGGGAGGGGGGAGTTGTGGTTTTGGGATTGTGGGGGAGGGGGGTTGTTGGGGATTGTTTGTTTGTTTCGCAAGGCAATGTGAAGTTCTCTGCCGGGTTGTGCTTTCCGGGATGTGGGTATCATGCACGGGAGTGGGATGGGGGGTAGGGGATTGAGAATCCTTTCGTGGAATGTGAATGGACTTGGGGACAGGATCAAGCGCGGGGTGGTGCTGCAGTTTTTGAAGCGGATTTCGCCCGACATTGTTTTCCTGCAGGAGACACACGTGATTGGGAACTCCTTCCATGCCCTAAGTAGGAGGGGCTATCGCCTTGCCGCTCACTCTGGTTTCACTTCTGGCTCTAGGGGAGTGGGCATTTTGGTTAGGGCCTCTCTCCCATTGGAAGTTGATGAGGTGCTTCACGATGATAGGGGGCGCTATGTGGCACTGGTGGGGAGATGGGAGGGTAGGACTATCTCGCTCGTTGCTGTGTATGTGCCTCCGGGGTTACAGACGGCTACATTTGCTGATTTGGGGCGTTTGGTCCTGGGACTCCCTGGGGGGGTTCTGGTGTTGGGGGGTGACTTTAATGCTGTTGTCTCCGGGTTGGAGGACCGTCACCCCCCCAGGGATCTCCCTAGGGCTCAGGCCTGGTTGGGTGGCTTTTTGGACACTTTGGGACTTGTAGATTGCTGGAGATTGATGCACCCGGGTCAGGCGCAATGTACCTTTCACTCGGGGGCCCATGGGAGTCTCTCGAGACTTGATTACATGCTTATGCCGGCGATCCAAGCTGGGATGATTGGGGAGGTGCGTCATTTAGCCCGAGGTATTTCTGATCATTCCCCTATATGGTTGCAACTGAAGGTTGTCCCTGGGGCAGAGGGGAGAGTTGCACCTATTAGCCCCTGGTATCTACGTAACCCTAAGATCCGCGCGGAACTGGTCAAGTCCACTGATCACTACTTTAATGATAATGTGGGGTCGGTGCCGTCGGCCGTCTCCCTATGGGAGGCTTATAAGGTGGTGGTCAGGGGGCAGGCCTTGTCCCTTATCTCCCATGCTAAGAGGTGCGAGAGAGCAGAGGTGGTTCGCCTGGAAACTGAAATAGCTGAAATGGAGGAGGACTTGGAGCGGCGAGTTACTGATGAGAAAGTGCATGTTCTCAGCCTCAAACAATCAGATTATAGAGCGCTAGTCACGGAAGCCGCTAAAGGGATGAGTAGAGAGCAGCAAGGACGACTGTATGATGTGGGGGATAAGGCCGGAAAGTTGATTGCTTGGTTGGATAAGAAGGAGAGAGCGAGCAGGGTGGTGCCTGTTGTGGAGAGAATGGATGGAGTGCGTGTGACTGACCCGGTGGAGATCGTTGACAGCTTCGCGGCCCATTTCCGCGGGGTATACTCTCCGGTTTCTGTGCGTTCGGAGGAGGATTCTCATCTGTTGCTTAGAGACATTGCATTGCCAACCCTATCGGAGGCTGATGCAGTATTGATGGAGGCGAAGTTGTCGTCAGATGAGATCGCTCTGGCCACTCGCTCGATCGCATCGGGTAAAGCTGTGGGTCCTAATGGTCTTCCCATCGAACTATATAAGTTGCGTCCCAATAAGATAGCGCCGCATCTTCGGGACATGTTTCTTGCGGCACGTGCGGTGGGCTTCCTCCCCCCCGACCAACGCCTCGCCAACATAGTTGTGATACACAAAGAGGGGAAGCCGCGAGATCGCTGCGCCTCCTATAGGCCCATTTCGCTGTTGAACGCAGAACCCAAAATTCTGGCCAAGGGATTGGCTAATCGACTGGTTCGGGTCGTGGGCGACTTGATTCATCAGGATCAGTCCGGTTTCATACCTCATCGGAATACCGCTCTAAATTTGAGGCGGTTGCACGGCGTGCTTGCTAGAGCGGAATTTATACGTGAGCCGGCCATCTTGGCATCTTTAGATGCTACTATGGCGTTCGACACTTTGGAGTGGCCATATATTTGGGCCGTGTTGGCGAAATGTGGGTTTGGCCCTGAGTTCATTGGTTGGGTAAAATTACTATATGCTGACCCTCTGGCTCAGGTGGTGGTGAATGGTAGGGTATCGGCTCCCTTCGCACTGGGGAGAGGTACGCGGCAGGGATGTCCGTTATCACCCCTTCTCTTTGCACTTTCTTTGGAGCCTCTCGCCGCCTGGTTGCGTTGGGAGCCGTCGTTGCGAGGCATTAGATGGACGCCGGAGTTTGAAGACCGTGTCTCCCTCTACGCGGACGACATCCTTCTGTATCTCACCTCTCCTCGACAGTCGCTAATTGTATTGGTGGACGTACTGAATTCTTTTGGTCGCAACTCCGGCCTGGTCATCAACTGGGCCAAGTCGTGTGTTTACGCCCTATCGGGTGAGGCCCCCCTCCTGCCACGGGATTGCCCTATCCAGATTGCAACCCTGGGGTTCAAATATTTGGGAATCTTTATCTCACTTGATCCCGCAGTCCGCTATGAGCGAAACCTTCTCCCTCCCCTCCAGCGATTGAAGGCCGACGTCGCGAGGTGGCGACGACTTCCGCTCTCGCCACTCGGACGGGCGGTATTGTTTAAAATGATGTCGCTACCTCCCTTCTTGTACGCTTTGCAAAATACTCTAGATGTCGTGCCAGCCCGTTATTTCCGGGAGGTGGAGGGTCTTCAGCGCCAACTGTTTTGGGACGGGCGGCCGCGGATTGCTCTCGCCAAGTTGACGCTCCCTTGGTACGAAGGGGGGGTCGCCTTCCCCGATATTAAACGATACTATTGGGCGTCTCAGTTGGCGTCGGTGAACCACGGGATATACGGTCCTGCCTTGAATCCGGCCTTCGAGATGGATACATTTCTGCTCCCGGGTGGGGACTATAATAGAGCGCTGTACTCGGTGACCCCGGACACGCGGTTGACAGGACCCACGCAGGTTGCGGTACGTGTGTGGCACGCGGCGAATGCTGCGATGGGGTGGAGGGATCGCTTGACTTGGGCGACGCCGTTGTATGCCTCTGGGCGGTTGGGCTGTTTGTGGAGATCGAAAGGCTTTGAGAAATGGGATATGATTGGTATATGTAAGGTGGGTGATCTTTGGGCGAAGGGGTCTTTCAAAACGTTTGAAATGCTTAAAACTGAATATAAATTAAACGATAGAGAGTACTTCCGGTATGCTCAAGTCTACCATGCGCTATGTTCGGCTTTTCCAGATGTTGCTGCTATGCCCGAGTACTCCCCACTGGAGGATAGAGTGTTGGATGGCTACGTGCCCGACAGCACCATCTCTCTGATTTATAAGAAACTCATTAAGGATCGCGCGGACTTGCTGCTCCGTCTGCGGGAGGCATGGACGGGCGATGGCTTGGAACTGGACGATGAGGACTGGGTATCGGCGGTGGCCTCCCCGAAAGAGGTGGCGATCCCGGCCCGCTTACGATTCGTACAGCTGAAGATCCTTCATAGAGTGTATGTCACGGGGCCCGGTTTGCTGCGCATGGGTTACTCGATGGATGGACTGTGTAAGCGTGGATGTGGCCTGTCGGGTACCTTTCTCCATATCTTATGGGAATGTTCGGAGGTTGTGCGATTTTGGAACGGTATCCACACCGTAATGGAGGAGGTCACGCACGTTGCTCTGTTGCCAGAGGCTAGGAGGTGTTTGTTGAATGTCTAGGAACCGAATGATTGTGATGCGGCACAGACGCAGTGGGTGACCTTGGGGTACATGGTGGCTAAGCGTAACATTGCACAGCTGTGGGGCTCCCCGAGGCCGCCCACGATCGAGGTATGGAAGGAGAATATGGACTGGTGTATGTTCAGGAAAAAGACGGTGTATGTGGCGAGAGGCAAACCAGGGAAGTGGACTAAGGTATGGGGTCCATTGAATTTATATCGAGGACGTATCTGCACCCCGCCTCTGCCATTAGAGATCGATATTGCTTTGTCCCCCTAGCCACGCATTCTGCGGGATGGTGTGAGGTGTGTTCCATGCTTTGCTCTCCCGTTGCCCCCCTCTACCGCTTCCAGACAAGAACTGCTTTGGACACTGTACGTTGTTCCCCGTCCTGGGAAGAGCACGCTGCTATTTCGGACTCTCATTGCCTTGAGTGTGTTTTATATTTAATAAAAATTGAAACTGTTTATTCCGATTGCTACTGGCCTATGGCCGCGGCCTGTTACATGTGCTCACGAACTGCCGGGAGCTTTGCCTCTGGTTCATTTGAATGTGTGGCGTTGCACTGCGGGCCCTCGGGCTCCATAGCGGCCGGCCCTGGTGGTTGTAGGCCCTTGTCTGTATTTTATTGTGTACCAACGGTTTCTAATAAAAATTTTAACAAAAACTAAAAAATTGGGCCAAGTTGCGGGATTTAGGGACCAATGTACGACCCGCCAATTAGCGAGTCGCAAATTGCGTCGCATTTGCGACTTGCAATTTACGACTCGCTAATTGGAATGCACAACAGTGTCTCAGACGCTGTTTACAATTCCTAATGGGGTCACAAATTGCATGCCTCATTAATATTAATGAGGCAGGCACAATTTGTGACCCCTTTCGGAATGGCTAGCATTCACAGGGACGGTGGCCTGCTGGAGTCAGCAGACCACCATGTCTGTGACAGCTTTTTTGATAAAGCAGTTTTTTTTTCTCAAATGCAGCCTGTTTTCCTTAATGGAAAACGGGATGCATTTAAAAAATAAAAATAAAAATCAGATTCATTTTTTTAAGGGCAGGCAGTGGTCTCTGGGGACCCCTTTCCCTTTGTGAGTGGTTGTGAGAAAGTGCCATCTTTCTTGCATGGTATGCCACCACTTTTTGCTGAATTGCTGAATGTACTTTGACTGAGTGTGCCCTGGACTCCTGCCAATCAGGTGCCCAAGGCCTATGTTCCTTCCCTAAAAACACGAAACCCAAATTGGCAAACCCTGGCCACATGTCAGCCCCTGGTAAATGGTACCCTAGGTACCCAGGGCCTTGGGACCAGAGAAGGCCTCTAAGGGCTGCAGCACTAATTGTGCCACCCTTAGAGACCCTGTACCCTAACACCCACACACTGCCCTGGCAAACTGAGTGTCTGGGTACAAGACAAAACAGAGAGTCGACATGGCACACATCCCTGTGTGCCATGCCCACAACCTACACTGCCCTGGCATACATCAGCCACCCCTTCAGCTGGGTGCCCTATGCCAGTGGTGTGGGCACAGAGGAAGGAGCCCTGTGCCCCTACAGTACCCAGGTCCATTCCTGGGCCCTGTAAGTGCAGTGCTGCCATTTAAGAGTACATGGTGCTGGGAGTTTGTCAAACACGAACTCCACAGCACCATAATGGCAGCACTGAAGCCTGAGAAGTTTGGTATCAAACTGCTCAGCACATTCAATCCACACTGATGCCAGTGTGGGATTTAATGTACCAAGCACCACATAGGGCATCTTAGAGAGGCCCCCTGAAACCTAACCCATAATCCACGTCTGTTCTGAGGCAGCCTATGCTGCCACACAGCAGACATGTTGCTGGACCCCGGGTAGGAGAGCCCCTGCTCTCCTGGGCCTGCAACAATGCACATCCTGGGCGAGGTGCTAAATCTCCTCCCCCAGATGGGCAGTGTGGTAAATAAAATACATTACCGGGACTTAATTTGATACGGAAACATAATAAAATAGCTCAGTAAAATGAGAGGCAGAATCCGTGGTATTAGAGGTTCGGAATGGGCTTTATTCCAATGAACGATTATAATCGGTTGCTCCAAGTTCCATCACCACGGAGGTTCAGGAAGTGAAGTACATACTTTATTGACAAGAAATGACTTTTATAGAACATACAATACAATGAAGCGAATACAGTAGGCGTAACAATTGATAAGGAAAATGACGATTCATATGCGTAACCGAAAATGGGTGTAATAAGGAGTAAAAAGGAACATAATTGGTTATGATGTCATATATAGGTGGATCTATAAGATAATACTTGGCATAGATGCGCGCGCAGCAGCATGACGTATGATTGACGTGCAACTAGGGGGTGAAGGGGACTTGACATTTAGCTCTACATGTGGAGACGAAAAGTCTGGGGGGTCAAGTCAACCTAATCCCAAATCATATCTAACATCCTATGTTTAAAGAACTATGTTATCCACAAAAGAAGGACTCTCGGACAGAATCTATTCTATACTGACTGTGCGTGCGTGTACAAGCGTCTAAGTGTCTACACTAAATGCGAGGGGGTAAGAATATTCCATGGTAACAGGACTATGAATTACTTGCATAAGACAGAGAAGCCGAGCCATTGCTCGGTAGCTGGAAGGAATGTTTACTTAAACTACTAGACAGGAATGCATCGGCTGAGGGGGAAACAGATAACTCGAAGGTGAAATACAGTTCTTGGCAGAGAATAGGCTGATGTCAGGCTTCGTGAGCCGCGCAGAGAATGAGACAAAGTTCATGGTCACAGATGCAGGCTCAGACTGGAGCTTTCAGAGGCAGAAGGCAAGAAGAGTTCGATGACAGAATCAGGGCCTACTTGCCTGGACTGTAAAATGGCATAAGTGAACCATATAAAGCCGGTGGCTTTTCATACTTAGGAATGGAATATCCGGCCTATTCATGGCGGATCTGGCAGAGGACATGTTGACGGTGGACGCACATGTGTTTGCGTCTTCATAACTGGAACTGGAGGGAACATACATGTACTTGTAACATGCACATAGAACCGTTGGGGTCCAAGATAGGGGACATAACTGACCAGAAAAATCCATATTTCCACATTCCCTCCTTGTCCCCTACTTGCCCGTCAAGAGATATCAATCTTCATCAATCCATTGATCTGTTCATATAACATCATTTGTTCTTCTTTCTTCTTCCGTGACGAATGAGATCTTGGTGGTGGAATACACGATGTGGCACACAGACCACAGATCGCTGGTCCACATTGTAGACATAGACAGCAACTGAATAGTATGAGAAGGCCAATACCTAGGAAAGATAGGACCTTCCATCCAAAGGTAGATAATACACTCCAAAACCAACCGGACCAAGTCCAAGTGCCTGGGTTCTGGTGTATCTGGCTTACAATCTTATGAAGGCGAGTTATAGCTTTATATACAGATGGCGAATTTTCTGGTATGAAAATGCAACAGCTTGATCCGATGACCCTACAAGCTCCGCCCCTATCAGCCAGGATGACGTCAAGGACAAGACGATTTTGAAGCACAACAATCCGCATAGCAGACTGCTCTTCTGTTAAATTGCCTAAAGCGGAAATAGTTTCATTCACTACTGCTTCAAGGGTTCTAGTTAATCTACGTATCAGCTTACTATTAGTAACAGTACCTATATAGGGAAAGATGCCTTTATTGAAATCTGTGTATTTTTCCCATGCTGTTTCAGTGTAATCGACAATTGGGAGATCTCTCCGCTCTCTGTTGTGTACTAAATGAATATTTCTATAATAATCAGGAGGAGCTAGGAAAACAGGTGGCAAAAGGAATGCAATGTAGCAGGTACCATCCCAATCTAGAGGTAGACGCATATATGCAGTCTGACCACATATAAAGTAGGAGTGGCGATAAGCTCTAAATGAGGATTTGCCTTGATCACTGAATTCTACTATAGTAGTGCATTTACTATGGCCCATATGTATGGAACCAACTTTTCTTACACACAATTCACCTTTCGCTGGGAATACTGACATGGTTGGTAAAACTAGTTCAACTTCGGATTCGACGTTTAGAACCATGAGATTAGGAGTAAAGTTACCTAATCCATATACTTCATTTTCTAGATCAGTTCCTGTTCCTTTGGGGCGACCCTCCTTGTCAGGGTAACAGATTTTGAATAAAACTAGGTTCAGATTTCCCCATACCCACTGGTCTTGGTAAACGGCTGTATCTGAGTCTATGGAATTGATTAAACTAAACCATGCTCCACAGGAGCCATTATGTGTAAACGGATGTGGAAAGAAAGGCAGGACTCCTTCATAATTCTGATAGGGAGGGAGCCGGCCACACACCCAACAATTAGTTGCATTACTAGTCTGATGGGAATGATGTAACATACTAATGAAAGTGTTATTGCGCAGCGCAAGTCTATAAGACAATTCATGCGGGGGTAAGTCACTAAAAGAATGTTCAGCAGTAACATTGTAAACATTTCTGGCAATAGGGTAATATATGTGTAACAATATACTTGCAGTAATTATTAAAAGACTTAAGAAAAACAAGATTAATAATGTCACTATGCAGTGGCTACGCAGTGATTTACAATACGCCTGTCGTTTCAACATTTTCCGGGTGTTTTCTCTACTCAGGTCCAAGGGATACATGTCAGAGACAATTCAACCGCTTCACCTTGGAGAGGACTTAAACAATCAAATTGCTCGACTGGTTGGGCCTAAGCTTTAGTTTATAGTGTTCAGAGTTGCTCTGTTCAACAAAAGGAAGTTTTGAGTCAATGGGTGAAGACACACGAGGTGGGCTGTTTACATCTGCAGGAAGTCCATGAAATTTCTTGATATGATTTGAATGAATCCAGCCTTTCCTGCCTTCAATCTTCACGGCTGTTCTTGTGGTCAGCAGGACCAACTTGGGTGACTTCCACCTGGGCTCCAGCTGAGTCTTTCGGTCGAAATTCCTCACAAGTACGAGGTCCCCCGGAACTACGTCATGGGGTTTCACCTCAGTGTTGTCGGGAAAGGCTGCAGCTACCTGTGAACGACAAGATTGTAGTGCAGACATCAAGGAAGCCAAGTAATCTGTCAGCATATTACAGTCAATATCAGTTATTTTGCGTGGTATAGGCGTCCCCCACATATTTGGTGGTCTGCCGAAGATCACCTCATACGGGGATAGCCCTGTTCGAGAGTGTGCTACCATTCTTGTGAAAAAGAGTGCAACTGGTAGTGCTACTACCCAGTCGACACCTTTCTCCCTGCATATTTTGGACAATCTAATTTTCAGGGTCTGATTATGTCTTTCTACGAGACCTGCTGCCTCAGGGTGTCGGACACAGTGGAATTTCCACTGATAACCTAACAAAAGTGAAACATGTTTCATTAATTCGGATGAGAACGGCTGGCCGTTATCTGAGTGAACAACACGTGGTAAACCGTAGCGTGGGAAGAATTCTCGAACTAACTGTTTGGCAGTAGTCGGGGCAGTGTAATCTGAAACCGGGTATGCCTCCGTCCAACGGGAAAGAGCACAGACAACTACGAGAACATATTTGAATCCTCGACATCGTTCCATCTGGATATAATCCATCTGGAGGACTTCAAAAGGGTGATTAGGAGGATGAAATCCACCCTGTTCTACGGGAACGCTTTTTCCTGGGTTGAACTGACAACAGATCATACAGGTACGGACCTTTTGTTTGGCTGCTGCTCGTAAATGTTTATTGAACCAAATGTGTTGAATGCTATCTAGCATAGCTTTTTCTCCTAGATGTGCTGGACTATGTATAGTGTTAACTATAACTTGGACCATTGAATCAGGAAGGAACCACACAGACTTTTCCTTCATCATCCATCCTTGGTCCGTTTGGATCCCTCCTAATTCAGTCCATTTCTTTATTTCGTCTGGCGTAGCATGTGTCTGTATGTCAATTACGTCAAAAGTAGGATCTTTAACTGTCATACAATGTGTCGGCATCGGGACTATTGTCTTTGTCATGTCGGATGTTTGGGTTTGAGCAGTCTGTTTAGCTGTTCTGTCGGCTAGATCATTGCCTTGAGAAATGATATCAGTAACCTTCGTATGAGCCTTACATTTCATAATTGATATTGCAGTAGGTAGATGTATTGCATCTAATAAGGCATGAATGAGGGGTCCGTGCTGAATGTGGGCACCGTGGGAAGTTAAATAACCTCTCTCTCGCCACAGCACGCCGAAGTCATGTACAACTCCGAATGCATAACGTGAATCAGTGTATATGTTGACTTTTTTATTTGTGGCTTGAATACAGGCTTGTGTCAAAGCAATAAGCTCTGCGGCTTGAGCTGACAAAGTATTTATACGATTAGTTTCAATGACTTCAGTATCTGTTGTGACTGCGTAAGCAGCCACTAACTCTCCTGTATTTGTTCTCATACATGAACCATCTACATACAATGTCAGGTCTGGATCTGACAATGGGACATCGGTTAAGTCTTGTCTGGGTTTCGTCGTTATTGTAATAACTTCAATACAGTCATGGGCTAGTGGGTCTGTTCCGGTTACTGGCAAAAGTGTGGCAGGATTCAATGTGTTACAGCGTCTGATTTCTATGTGTGGCTGAAACAATGTAAGTTCGTACCCTGTAAGTCGCGCTATAGTCAAGTGTTGTGTTTGCGTTCTATTTACAAGAACCTCTACTGCATGTGGTACTTGAACTGTCAATGGATGTCCTAACACTATGGCATCGCTTTGTCTGATTGCTAAAGCTGTCGCTGCCACTGATTTCAGGCACGCAGGCAAAGCCTGAGCTACGGGATCTAATGTGCTAGAAAAGTAAGCACATGGTTTGTGTGCTCCTGCTTGTTCCTGTGTGAGTACTGACAAGGCAGTACCTTCGCGTTCTGTAACAAAGAGTGTAAACTGTTTTCTGTAACATGGCATTGCTAAAACAGGTGCTTGACATAAAGCTTTCTTTAGGCTTTCAAAAGCTTGTGTATGTTCCTGAGTCCAAGGGAGAACAGTCGATGTGGCTGCCTCCTGTGTTGTCAACTGAATGAGTGGTTTTGCTAGAAATCCGTACTGAGGGATCCACTGCCTGCAATATGACGTGAGGCCTATGAAAGCCCGCACCTCCTTTTGTGTCTTGGGTATTTGCATGTTAGCTATTAACTGAATGCGGTCGGGTGTAAGCTGCCTTCCCTCCTTGGACAGCGAGTGTCCAAGATAAATAACTCGCTGGACACAGAATTGCAGTTTAGAAGGGGACACCTTGTGTCCCTTTTCAGCTAGAAATTGTAAAACTGTCAGTGATGCTTTTTCACATTCCGGTTCACTTCTCGCGGTGATCAACAGATCATCGACATATTGAAGCAAGGCAGTGTTAACTGGCATGTGGATGCTGTCGAGTTCTCGTTTCAGTGCTTGGCTATAGATGCTGGGGCTTTCTGTAAATCCTTGAGGTGCGCGTGAGAATTTAAAGCTACGTCCATTTAAACTAAATCCGAACAAATATTGGCTTTCCGGATCTATTGGGACGCTGAAAAAGGCATTCTTGAGATCGATTACAGTAAAGAATGTCGCTTCGGAATCAATAGCTGTCAGTAATGACGAGATATCTGGGACCACAGGAAATTGTGGCACAATGCATTTGTTTAATTCGCGCAGATCAATAACCAATCGATATACTGGCGGGGCCTTTGGATCTGTTCGTTTAAGAATCGGAATTATTGGTGAATTACATATATTGGAGTCGGTTTCTACAACCACTCCTTGGGCAATGAGCTCGTCAATGATTTGTAGTAAAGCCACTACAGCATCTGGTGGTAACTTGTATTGTCGCATTCGTGGTAGCACCACTCCTGCCTTTAATGTGACTCGATATGGTGTAATATTCATGCATCCAACATCAGTAGGGCCTTGTGCCCATAGATGTGTAGGTAAAGTCTGCAGTCGGGGATCCATGTCTCTAGACACATAATGACCTTTAAAATCACGTAAAAACAACCTTACTCCTTCCGGAGAACAACATATTATGGCTCCTAGAGCTTTCAGTGTTTTTATTCCTAACAGATTTTCTGGACATGATTTAGTAAGTAATAAATCTGTAGTTCGGGTCAAAGGTCCTATCGTAAGTGGGAGAGGCTGTGATACTTCATTAACAATAGGTTTTCCTGAAAAACCAAGGGAAATATTCTGTGAGCCTGAGAGGGGTGCCCCTGGAACTTCACTACGTTTTATGGTTGTTCGACTTGCCCCTGTATCGAGTAAAAATTTTCTGTCTTGGCCTAACAATTCACTATGTACATAAGGTCCTTCTTGATCTACAGGGATCTCGATAAGGGGTAAGTCAACTTCCCTCTCCAGGCTGGTTCATGCGTATCGTTGATAATCAGGATAGTCATACTGTGCGGTCTGGTACAGTTGTCGTGTCGTGGTTTGCGTGGCAGCAACAGGCAGCGCTGGTGCAGCTGGCACAAACTGTACAGACTGTGGTGGAGCTGGCATGGACTGTGCATGCTGCGGGGCTCCTTGTTCATTCTGGTCCTGTCTAGGTGGCCGTGGTCTTTCTTGTGTTTTACCTATGGCGATATTATGTTTCAAAACTGGACAATTGTGTACGTAATGACCTGGCTTTTTACAATAATTGCATGTCCCTTTTACAGGTCCGGCTGAATCACCGGAATGTGTCATACCCTTTTTATGTCCTTCAGCTGGGACTGTCTGAGAAACTAACATTTTCATTTTTGTGTCTTTCATGCGTCTGTGTTCATGTTCTTGTTCCTCTCTAATTCTATTGTGATGGTACTGTAACATTTGTAACATTTGTGATGGAGTGTTACCTTGCCAGGTACTCTCGAATTTTAATACTCTATTCTTTACTTGGGGCAGGGCATTTTCTACTAATTTTGTTACAAACAGATGTGGGTATGATTCGCTACTTGCTTTTATGCCACTATTTATACCAAAACATTTTTCAAATCGGGCATAGTAATCACTAGTGTCTTCATCTTGCTTTTGTTTACAGGCTGAAATTGTACCCCAATCTTCCTTTTTCGTAGTTAATAAACGTGGCAGTACCTGTACTAATAAACCTGGTAGTGCTTTAGTTTTATCCCCGAGTCCTGCTCCTGCAGTTCGGGCCTTTTCTTCTGCTTCTAATACTGACCATTCTATCTTTTGGTCTCCTACCTCCCACTCTTTTTCCCTGAGTTTCTCATAAATGCCAGCAGGCATCAATACCTTTAATATTGTCATAATGTCGGGATAGGTATACTCTCCCATGAGTAACATGTCTTTAATTTCTCGGTGAAAACCCGCTGGGTCTTTGTCATGACTGGGTACCACTTTCTTCATTTCTAACAATTCTATTTTTGATATGGGCGTATATACAAATACGCGCTTAAACTCGTTGTCCTCGCCCTTTATTGGGTGCACTTCTCGTAAGGGATTCTGTCTATCCATGTAATACGTGGTTCTTTCCTTGATGGGCAGTGAAACATGTTCTGAACATACAAAAAGAATGTATTGCTTTCTTGATTCTAGAATTTCTTTAATTAATTTAGTACCTGAACCTCTCCATCTATTCATGAGTAATTCAGTCAATATGTCAGGTAAGGGACCAGGGTCCGAATGCTGACTCTGATATGGTATAATGAGTTGTTGAATCATATAAATCCCAGCTAACCGCTGTTCATCTGGGGTGAGATTCAAAAATGCGCGTGCTACTGTATCATCACTATATTTTCCGGGACTGTCCACCCAATGGACAGCTGCCCTAGCTAAATCTTGTTCATCCATAGAATCGAGGAAATGATAACCCCTTCGTTCTCGGAGTAGTTTGTCGGCGGCTTGGAACGAATGCTCGTTAGACCTGATGTTAATTATAGGTATTTGGAAATTCCTGTTATTATCTGGACATATCGGACGTATCGGGTCAATAGGACGTCTAGTACTATTACAAGATCTTCTTCTACCTACATAGGCTATAGTTTCTGACTGTCCTGTGGGCAGTCCTGATGCTTCTTCCTCGCTTTGTTCGAACTGATCTACCGCTAATCTTTCTTCGTGTAGGCGTTCTATTTCTTTACGGATCTTTCGGCACATGGCTATTATACAATTTTGTTTATCATGTCTACCTTCTGATATATTCTGGCTCCATCGGGTAAGAATTTGCATTGCTTCCGGGTCTACCCCCGGTCGGTCTTCATTTCTGATCACACAATTTATGAGGAAACGTAACAGTTCCCCCTGTATCTCCACTTTCTGGTATTCCATAGCTCTGTTAATACATTCTGGATCTCGCCCTGTTTGGACAAAATGGTATATTTTATCTAGATGCGCAGTCATTCCTGGTAACTTCCCTAAGTACACTGCGGCTCGTCTGATACGCAATGATGCTAGGGTCATTTCGTCCTCTTTTCCGGGCACAGGGTCATATCTGCAATCTATAAGAAGTTCCTTAAGCGTACGGGCATTAATGAGTTTGGGTGTACGTGAATGTCCTGACTCTTGAAAAGTAAGTTTATTTATTCTGGGTGGCGTAAAAAAAATGTTACTAGCACCTCCCGTAGCCCCATCTGGGGTGTCGGGTGTGAAAGGATTCGTTGAACGTGACACAGCAACTATAGGTGTGGACACAGCTATAGAAGCAGCTGTAGGAACAGATGTAGAAACAGATGTGCTTGTCGGAACTCGTTGCTGTAGAGATACGGGTACCGGATCTTGGCGTTGAACCTCCCTGACAGGCGGTCTATGTGGGGCGGAATTAGCATACTCGGGAGCTGCGTCATCTAAATATGAGGAAAGAAAAACATCTTCTGCGGTTCTAGGATGCCCCTTAGGATGTACCTTTATTGGAAATAATGGGGTTGGCAAGTCTTTCGGTATCTCTGGAGTAGCCTTAGGTAATCCTTCGGCCAGAAGGGGATACATACCATTCATAAGGGCATTTCTTTGTCTGTCTACTTGTTCTGATTTCACTCGGATACCTTCCTCAATTAATAGATTTTCTCGAACTTTATTGGAATTCTCTTTACTCTTCTCTTCCTGTCTACGTGCTTTTTCTGTTCGTCTATGTGATTCTTTACGCCATAATTCAATGGCGTCTTTCTGTGACTGTCTGACTTTCCTTTTCCATAACTCTTCTTCTACTTTCATGATGCACTCTGCATCCCAGGTTCCCGCTGTGGGCCACCTCTGACTTTCTGGTAATTCCTTGGTGTAGTCTACCCATAAATCAAGAAATAATATAGCGTCTAAGCCATGTTTATGATACATGAAGTACCCTGGAGTGTCCCTAGGAGGAATAGGAACGGCTTCTTCGAGTACCCCTTTTCTTGTAGTGATCTGTCTTAGTTTCGAAAAGAGCGGCATGTTGAGAACTGATCTGATACTTAATCTTGAACACACTTAGTACAAAAGCACAATAATGAACAACCATTCATACCACAATATGCAGGACGTTTAACACATTAAACATTAAACATTAAACATTTCTTTAACCTTTAAAATAACCAACAATGATGATCGTCTGCATGACTAATCACCAAGCATAATTCTTTGACAATAACTAGATACTTCAGGATACTTGATATACTGCTAAACAGTACATATACACTGCTAAAACAGTGCAGACCGGATTTGTGTACCCAAACCCGTCTTGACCGGCACAACCTATGTGCACGTCAGAAATGCCTCCCCAGCAATGGTACTCACCGGGTAGCTTCGGAAACGGAAGGCCTCGGAAACTGGACTTGGACCGGACTGGACTCGACTCGACTCGTCGGAAACTGGACTCGACTTGGGACTTCGGAAACTGGTGGGCCTCTGTATACCTCGGATCTTGCTCTCTCAGCTAGGCTCTGGTCGGGATACTTCGCACTTCTCACCGCCTCGTCTGGGTGTTGATCGCAGCCTCAGTCGCCCCCGCTTGACCGGAGGGAGATACAGGAAATCCTGCTGGTACGCGTTATTGTCCGTCCAGCTGTGGCAGGAGACCGGGCCTGCAACTCACCGCCGGCGCGTGAGATGAGAAAGTGTCCCTATTCGGGCGCCATTCATGTGGTAAATAAAATACATTACCGGGACTTAATTTGATACGGAAACATAATAAAATAGCTCAGTAAAATGAGAGGCAGAATCCGTGGTATTAGAGGTTCGGAATGGGCTTTATTCCAATGAACGATTATAATCGGTTGCTCCAAGTTCCATCACCACGGAGGTTCAGGAAGTGAAGTACATACTTTATTGACAAGAAATGACTTTTATAGAACATACAATACAATGAAGCGAATACAGTAGGCGTAACAATTGATAAGGAAAATGACGATTCATATGCGTAACCGAAAATGGGTGTAATAAGGAGTAAAAAGGAACATAATTGGTTATGATGTCATATATAGGTGGATCTATAAGATAATACTTGGCATAGATGCGCGCGCAGCAGCATGACGTATGATTGACGTGCAACTAGGGGGTGAAGGGGACTTGACATTTAGCTCTACATGTGGAGACGAAAAGTCTGGGGGGTCAAGTCAACCTAATCCCAAATCATATCTAACATCCTATGTTTAAAGAACTATGTTATCCACAAAAGAAGGACTCTCGGACAGAATCTATTCTATACTGACTGTGCGTGCGTGTACAAGCGTCTAAGTGTCTACACTAAATGCGAGGGGGTAAGAATATTCCATGGTAACAGGACTATGAATTACTTGCATAAGACAGAGAAGCCGAGCCATTGCTCGGTAGCTGGAAGGAATGTTTACTTAAACTACTAGACAGGAATGCATCGGCTGAGGGGGAAACAGATAACTCGAAGGTGAAATACAGTTCTTGGCTGAGAATAGGCTGATGTCAGGCTTCGTGAGCCGCGCAGAGAATGAGACAAAGTTCATGGTCACAGATGCAGGCTCAGACTGGAGCTTTCAGAGGCAGAAGGCAAGAAGAGTTCGATGACAGAATCAGGGCCTACTTGCCTGGACTGTAAAATGGCATAAGTGAACCATATAAAGCCGGTGGCTTTTCATACTTAGGAATGGAATATCCGGCCTATTCATGGCGGATCTGGCAGAGGACATGTTGACGGTGGACGCACATGTGTTTGCGTCTTCATAACTGGAACTGGAGGGAACATACATGTACTTGTAACATGCACATAGAACCGTTGGGGTCCAAGATAGGGGACATAACTGACCAGAAAAATCCATATTTCCACAGCAGGGGGAAGCTTCAAAGGCATGCCGCCTCTGTGAGCTTCCCCAGGCCACTGCAACCCCCCACTCTGGCCGGAAGCTTGGCCGGAAACTCCAAATGAGGACAGGGGATGTGAGGGCCTGCCAACCCCACCCCTCAGGTAGGGGAGGCGAGGTGAGGCACATCCCCGGGCTCTCGGCATCTTGAAGATGGGAGGCCCTACCCAATCAGGACTAGGCTACTGTCCCCCTCCCACAGGAGAGAGGCAGGAAAGGGGCTGTATCCACCCCAGGACAGGGACCCATTGGTCCCTGCCCTTCACCTACCTGTAACGCTCCTAAATCTAGTATTTAGGGGCACCCTGAACCTTCCTTCCCCAGATTCCAGATTCCGAAATCCGAAGAAGAGCTAGAAGAAAGAAGACCTGCCCTGCAGCTGCTAAGAAGAGGAAGACACAAACTGCTTTGTCCCCAGCCCTACCGGCCTGTCGACCCACGAACCTGCTCCTGCTCCAAACCCGGCATCTCTTGTGGCCAGCAACCTCACAAACCCCGGAGGACCTGGCTACCTTTTGACTCTAAACCCCTGGGAGTCCCATGAGTAGAGGCTCTACTCAAAACCTATTTCTAATCCCTGGCAGCAGCCCGGAACCGCGAACCCAGCACACTCTGCACCAGCCAAGCCTGCCCTGTGCCGGAGTGAACAAAGACCATGAAGATGACCCCACGGTGACTGTGACCCCGAGTCTGGCACCCAAGGACCCCCCTCGACACTCCTGAAGAAGCCTGCAGCCTCAGAACAAGGTGCCCCCCCTACCGCGATCAACAGAGGGTAAGATTTCCCGACACCAAAAGGCACCCCTGCACGCGGCGCCCCGCGGCCCCCTGTGCCCAATCCCGGGGTACCTACCTATCCTCCAACTACCCAACTTACCTCTCAAAGTGGTGGTGGCACCTGAAGAATCCTCGTCCCCCAGCTTGCAGTCTTTTTCTAAACCGGAGATTTCCCATTGAAATCAATTGAGCGCCCGAAGGCTCAAAAGCACCCTGCCCGAGTGGCCCTGGCAGTGCAACCTCTACACCTACCTACTTCCCCACTTGCCCTGAGTAAGTGACCAAGAGCCCAGCTCCCACAGCCGCGTGGCTTGCTAGTCAGCAGCCACCAACCAAGGCCCCCCTATCCCTCATAGGATAACATTGGGCCTAACTCTCTCTGCACCCGGCCGCCCTAGTGTCGCTGAGGGTGAACCAACTGTACCTACCTGACCCTGGGGGACCCCTGAGTCTATGCCCAGAACCTCAACTTTGCCAGTCGAGGACTTACCTTTAAACCGATAACTCTATTCTCTTCATAGGGTAACATTGACTGGCTTTTTCCTAAAATTTCTTCTAAGTGTGGACTTTTCAAATCTTAAAATATTCACCAAAAATCAGCCGAGTAACGAAAACGAAAATACTCACCTGCTCTTAGGTGAGCTCCCAGTGCTGGATGTTGGTGCCCAGCACTGACTCTGAAAAATACTTACAACTGTACTTACCAGTAACCCAATTTTCTCCCATAGGAAATCATTAACTGTTTTTCTGTGAAATTTCTTCTGTCAATTTCTGCAAACTTTAAATATTCTTTAAAAATCGCATAACTTCTGAAAACGTAATTGCTTACCTGTTTTGGATAAAGATCCCAGTACTGAGTCTAGGTACCCAGTACTGGATTACAAAAGTAACGAGAACATACTATACCTGCACCTTGAATTTTTTTCCATAGGGAATCATTGACTGTTTTCTATGAAATATTTTCAGTGTCAACTTTTAAAATAGCTATATGTTGTCTAAAAATCATCACAGTAATTAAGTCGACTTTTATCACTTGATTCTAAGTACTGACCCAGGACTGAATCTAGGATCCAGTCCTGGAATTCCAAAAGTAATCCTAAAAGTAATCTGTTGCAAATAACTTGAAACTTCCATTGAGCTCAATGCATTATTGTGTTTAAATTTGTGTTGCCTATTGCAACCACTTGTAACTGTTTACAAAAGTCAATTGCATATTGCAAAAGTATTTATATAAAGCATCTCAATCTGAGAAAGTATATTTTAATACCTATTGTTGGTTCTTAAAATAAAACAAGCATATATTTTTTATATATAAACCATTGGCCTAGAGTTCAGTTATTGAGTGTGTAAGACCATTTGCTGACTGAGTGTGTACAACAAATGCTTTACACTGTCCTCTGATAATGCCTTACTGCTCGACCAAGCTACCACTTTAAAGAGTAAGGTTATATCTAACATTAGCCTCTGCCAAACCACTGGGGACTGTGGACTCTGTACACCCTGTACCTATTTGGGAACAGTATATACAGAGCCACTTTCTCACAGTGGTTTACCACCTACTTGAAGTAAGTGGTAAACTACGAGTGCTTTGCGGCCGCAAAACATTAGTGCATAGCATGTTGACTCGTTATTAGGAAAGGACGCCCCTTCCTAATAGTGAGAGTCGCAAATGCTATTTTTCGAGTCAGTGACTCGCAAAATAGCATTTGTACATGCTATTACCCTTTTTAGCTGCCTCAAGCGGGAGCATCTCCTGTTTGCGGCCGCAAAAAAGGGTTGTACATCTGGCCATTAGTGCAGATAACTGTGAGATATATATTGGGACCACTCTGCATCTGATATTCACCAATATGTACAAATAAAGCAGATTTTTATCTTATTTTAGACACTAAAATGAACATGACAAGATACATATAACTGGAGTTATGAATTTTAGAAGCAATAGAAATCAGTGCAAAATAACACAGAGAAACCTTTTCATTGCATTCAATGGTAAAAACCACTAGTGACAATCGGTCACTTGCAGGTCGAGTTGAGTGGAACACAAGAAGGGTTAGGGTGATGTGGGTCCTAGGACCAAGCCATGACAGTCAGTTCAATTTTACCTGACCCATGGAGCCCGGGTGCAGGGTTGTCCTTGCTGTCCCTGGTGCTGAACAGGAGCTGTGTGAGAGCTGCTTTTACCGCTCACACAATGCTGCATGGAACAAAATGCAAAAACACAGCAACGGAGCTGCTGCTGATGTCGGACGAAGTTTGGATGGAGTTCCCTCTAGGTACCATAAACTAGACACAATATCCCACACAACTTGTATTTCTTCTGTTATAACTCAAAGAGCATAGTGGGCTGATCAGAGACAAATTCAAACAATTTATAGTTAATATATTTGCATAGAATTAATGTACTTATTTTTATTAGTCCATACATGCTTCAATACTTTTTTGATCGTATATCCACAACATTCTTTATAATTCTCATGATCATCAAATTTTTACTTTTTTCCTCTTTATGTATCAAGAAACATTTTTACAAAACTTTTACATATTTTCCATAAAATCTTTTGCAAAGCACACTATTGTGATATTGTTAAATACTTGATTATTATAAACTTCAACCATCAATCCACTTACGTATTCACAAAAACACATACTCTCATATATACCACTCGAACCAATCCCAGCCACACCCCACTTAAACCAAACTTTACAACGGAAAAGATCTTCTATTTTAGCCGTTGTGATGCGGGCTAGGATCTTTCCTTAAAAAAGTTGATGTATGTTTCAGTGGGTGAAAGAAAAATGTAAACCCACCTGCTTCAGGACCACAATATAATTTGCTTATACTCTAGGTGGCCAATGGGGGATTATGCCAATCTCGGATATCGTGTAGTATATGCTGTGTGTTATTTCTTTTGAAATGTCCATGCTGAAGTTGTGATCCCTAGGGCAATTTGGCACTATCACAGAGGTTATAAATGGGACTCCTTTGTATTCCTCATTGTGCCCCATATGTTTAGACACCTGTTTCCTTTAGGCATCTCCCAAAACTCTCAGTAGATTCTACATGTGTCCTCCTTAGGGATGCCATGGGCGATCACAGACTCAAGGTGTGCCCAAAGAGTTGGATGTTCCCTCTAGGCACATGGCCGAGTGCAGTGGTCAGTTGCCAGACTTGTGACCAACAAACCTTGGCAACAGTAAGCAAAGCAGATGAATACTTCAGTGTCCGGTTGACCGGGGGAACGCGGTAGCTGAACAAAACTCAGTGGAAGGCAGGATTACAATTACCACAATGCACTAGACCATGGGTACTCACAAATTTTCTCTTGGTGGCCAAATTTACAGTGTGGTTTGTAGCCGAGGGCCGCACCGGTGGGGGCTGGGTCAGTGGGGAAGGGGCCTGGGCTAGAGCAAAAAAAACTGGAACCATGAGCAGGCCCGGTTCTAGAGGGTGGGCCGGGTGAGTCAGGCCCACCCAAACATGAGCCTGGCCCACCCAAACATGAGCCTTGGGCGTCGGATTGGCAAGGCGGGCATTCGGCCGGTACCTGAGGCCCAGTGCCCGAGACTTGATGTGAGCCGTTTTTCCACCCATCAGTGTTCGGGTGGCTCTACTGATCCGAATTCAAGAGGCTGCTGCAGCCTCTGTGCAGCCCAGCACAGATTATCTTGGCCCACTGTCACATATATAATGACAGTGGGCCAAACCCAGCAGTCACAGCATGTGGTGGGAGCTCTCACCCTGGCCTTAGGACACAGGTCTTCAAACTGTGGGGCGCGCCCCCCTGGGGGTCCGTGACTGCATTTCCAGGGGGGCACAACTGCGTCTGCAAGTAAGGAATTGTAAATGAAGATAGCCTGGAAGCGGCGACGTTTATCTGGTGAGTTCTCAGGCTGTCTTCTTTTATATGCAGAGGTTAAACTGCATAAAAAGTTTGCAACTGTAATCATGAGTGTTTCCCGGGAACTGTCAGTGAGTAGGGTGACGGGGCTCACGGGTACACACAATATGCTAATGACTGTGTAATTTTTTCACCTTTATATAATTGCATATATAAAACATGCACACATGAAAAAACAAAGCAAATGAAACGAATTTTGGCAAAATATACTCTCTTACGTTATAAACCTCAGTTAGCTAAAGCAATCACTGCCGATTTGTGTGTCTGACCAGAGAGTCGCCAATTTGAATACTGGTTTTCACAGTGGGAAATAGTAACTAGTGTATTTATAGAGCTACATGTTCCATGCCTGTGGTAAAAAGCACTCTAACATCAGATAAAGCATATATTAGCTCCTCAGCTGCTTTTATGTGTGTTGCTTAACCAGTTGCATAGGGTCTAGCGTCATGAGAGGCCGACTAAAGTCAGGGTCACTGGAATTATGCGGCAGGAGAGGACCAAATCATGTGGCAGGGTTGACTAAATTATGTGGCAAGAAAAGGAAAATTATGTGGCGTTATACAGAACATTTTGTCATACATCTACTTTGTTATTTTGTCATTTTTACATTTGGTAAAAACTATCTGGATATTGGTGTCACCTCATTAATGCCTGTTTAATACCCAAATATAGCAAAAAGCCAAAGAAAGGTGACCAGTCAAGCTTTTCGAAGGGCCTTTCACAAAGAGATGAGAGCACCTTTACTGCAAAAATGTGGGGGCAGCACCACGGAGCTCATTATTTCTAAAAGGGAGGAGTTGTGTCCCTAATGGCAAGAGCTTCCCACTTTGGAACCTAGTTCAGGTCCTCCTGTCAGCTCAACTCAAATCACTTAATAGTCCAGTGCCTAAAATAAAAATAAAAATATAATAAATGAATATGAACTTGTGTTTGTGCAATGTAAATGGTGCTTATTTAAAGTTTCCCAATGCCCTTGGGCCGGTTTATCCCTACATAAAACGCAAAAAGGGTTGGATAACCTGTTTCAAGATTGGAGTGATAGCCATGGTCGGTAAGTTGAGAAAGAGGCAGAGGAGGTAGAGTGCTACTTAGGGCCTCAGCTATCATTAGTGCAGAAAGTGCAATTGCATTGGGGCCCAGGAGTGTGTGGGGCTCACAAGAACCAAATTATGGAGAGAACAGTTTTTTTAGTCAATTTCTGTTATTGTTTGATGATTTTCCCTATTATATGTTTCACATTTACTGTGGATAATGAGCTACAAAAAAAGTATCCATGATATGATCTCAAAAGCTCTGGCTTTGCACTCAGCCCTTCCGCTGCTGTTTCCCGATCCTTGTCATAAAGTTTTGCAGGGGTCCCCGACTTCAAAACATTTTGCTTTGGGGGGGCTCCGTGCAAAAAAGTTTGAAGACCACTGCCTTAGGGTATGACAGTGAGGCCTCACCATGGGAGATGCTGCTACTGCAGGCCAAAGTTTTCACTCCCTTTGGAACAGAAAGTGATGGGGGCAATAAACAGGGTTTTGCTCCCTCCCTCCTTGCAGTGGATGGCTGGCCTGACTCCAAATCAAGGCATCCTCACTGCTCTACCAGCCTCCCATCTCAAACTCAGAATTTAACCAGAGACCAACCCCGCCTTACCTATCTCTTTGAGATGTGGCACTTAATTTAGAGGCTTTGTCAGCAGATGCCCTTGGCAGCGAGTTTCCTGGGCCCTTGTGCCACCGCAGTGCAACATTTAAGTTACCTCAGTCAAAGGAGGACCACCACAGAAATTGTTATGGTTTTTCTGAGACCAAATCTTTGATCATGTACTCCTTCCTTGGAAAACAAATAAAGCCCTTTCGATCAAAACGGGCGAAACTGAAAATGTTTACGCATGTAGTTTATTTGTTCAGACAGCACAGTCATTAACTGCTGCCTGCTGGGGTGTATTGATATAACCAGGGCCTCTGGAATTATGCATCATTGGAGGGACAAGTTATGTAGCAGGGTTGCGTAAACTATACTGCAAGAAAAGGAAAATTATGCAGTGTAATGCTGCAAATTTAATGATAGTATTACTTCAATATTGTCTCAATATTACACTTGTTAATGGTGTCTGAGCATTGGTTGCACCTGATTAGTACCAGTTTAACACTCATAGAAATAAGCAACAGAAGGGTGACCAGTCCAGCTTTGCAAAGGGCCTTCTACTGCGCAGTCACACGTGCAGTTGCGGTTTAGATAACTGTTGAACCGTTTGAGCTGGGAACAAACTTTTTTTGTTAAAACTGCTGATTATGTGGCAGATGATTGATTATGTGGCAAATGCGACAAATCTATATGCAAAAAAGGCTGCAGCCACACAATCACATAATTCCAGTAGGCATTTATATAAGCTGCAGCCTTCATTCTGGATAGTTCCAACCCAACTATTCCTCTTTCTGAGAAAAATGGATCATTGTATTAAAAACACCGGTTGAGTAGAGTGCTACAGAATGGCAGAAAATTCAGTGGAATGCAGTATGTAACAACTCAAATTGTATGCACCTTTCCTTTTCTGCCTCTTTCAGCAACGCTCTGCCTTTTGACTCTGTTCCACCAATGTCTGTAGCTCACTTTATTTGTCCACACTGAACACATCACTGTTTTTATCACAACATCAACACACAGTGCTTAATTTGTGCAGATCGTTGGTGGCGGTTGACACAAGCACTCATTTTAACATGAGATTTTGACCAGCGTAAGAGAGAGAAAGGCAAAAAATGAGGGGAACACAGTCATAGGAGACTACTGACAAAGGAAGAAAAAAGAGGAAAATGAACCCGCAAGAGTGAAATAAAGAGACAGGAAGAGTAGGATGGTGGAAGGAAGCGGGATAAGGTGAAACCAAATGTTGGTTGGTTGCCTTGGTACTGAGCAGCCCTGCATTCAACAACTCCGACCAAGAGCTCCTTAAAGAAAATCTGAGCCCCTACACACATAGAAAGTGTGTGTTTGTGTGTGTGTATAAAACAACACATTTTGTTTGTGTTAGAGGTTTGCCCCTTCTACTACAGAGCCAATGGTGAGGGCCTACTTCTAGCCCTTTGTCCATGATGTCTCTTCCACAGAGCACTCACAATGAGAATCTCTCTCTTGCATTCCACAGGCCATGAACAGAGTTTGTCTTGTCTATCTTTTTGTCTTATTACATTAAAATTGGGCAAGTCTCTGCATCTAGAGAGTATCTAGTCACTCTTCTTCAAATCGTATTTCAATATTGATAACACTCTCATCATTACTTCTCAACTGATGATTTCATGCCCACAATTACAGCTATAGAAATATCTACCTTACCTCCATTGTTAAATGGAAGAGAATCATTGATATCTCCGCATCTTGATTGCCCTATAATAGCAAATACATTCCATACAAATTTTAAATAGTCACTGGCTATTTACATTTTCATCATCTTTTTCTATAACATACCATTTAGTACACAGCATATCTATGAAAATATTTAAATAAGTAAAATACTATTCCAGGCACCTCTTCGCATTCACACATATCTACTGAATAAGTCCTGATAAGGGGAGACAAAAACACCAAGCAATATTAATTTCATCCAGTTGTTCCCTCTCCTTTCCAGACACTTTTTCAACAATTCTCAACTTGTACACAACGTTTTGGCTCATCATCTGTTGCCTTCATCAGGGTGTATATGGATAATGGCCTAATAGACAGGAGGGGGCTCAGAGATATGAAGAGGAGCATGGGATACGGGTGATTCATTTCTTTACCATAACATTGTCATTAAATTACCCCCCTCATACTAAAAAGTCAATGCTTCTCAAAAGGTTGCAATTCGCAAATGTGGGCCACTTTTTTATTGGGTGCCCCGGCCTATATCTGGTTCCAATCAGACTCTTGGCCCTCGCAGTGACGGCTTGAAGGCCAATAGAAAATGGCCACGTTTATTTCTTCCTGTTCTGGAAGTTGCGTGATTGGGCCTGGGCTCTTTCTCACAGGCACCCCCAATCATGCATCTCCTTTTAGTGAGGTGGGCTATGTCGTGCAGGTACAATAAGGGCATGGTGAAGGGGACAAATTCTTTCTTTGACACTGGCTGCCTGGTTATTTCCTCTCCTATTCTGTGCTGGAGAAAAGAAGTTTGTTTATCCTAATTCACCTTTCGTGACCCCTGCAGCTGCTTATCAGATCGACTGTGAGGCAAAGATCTATGTACCAAGTAGGAAAGAAAATGTGTGACTATTTGTTCGTATTTTTAAAATCTGCAAAGGCCCAGCAAGGCACATACTTTGTGTATGCTTCATTTAAATCGTTTTTATCATTATCATGACCATGGATGCAAGGCAACAATAAAAATGTCCCGATAACTGGTAAATAATGATCCTGCTGGAGAGCAATCTTTTGTTGGAAATGCAGATAAACTGTATTTTATGTGGATAGCTCAGTGGGTTACTGTCTTTGTCACAGTGATTCTTGTGTTACTTGCAGTTCAGAAGTTACAATCCTAACATAGGACAGTGACCTGTGAACTGTCATCAAAGAGCTGCATACAAACCTGAATGGTTTAGTTAGAACTTCCATTTTTTTCTGTGTTGCGATATAGTTAGAACTTCCTCAGTCTTTCATTATTCTAATGTTGCTAAAGAGAGTTAGCTTGGGCAGATATACATTTTTATTAGTAAAGCCAACCCACCAACCATTGGGGTATGCTTTTAAATCCTGAGTGCGTGCTTCTCCAGACTACACCCTCTTAAAATATACTGCCTACCAGTATGGATGACGTGAGTCCTACACCTTATAATCCTCATTGGCTTATGTGACAATCCGTATAGACTGATTTACCTACTTGCATGATTCATTAACTCTGTATAATGTGTGCGTGATGTAAAGTACTGTGACACCCTGCACTGATATGAGTAGCGCTATACAACAAATGAAATGCATATGAGAGAGGGGCTACAGAGAGATGAATGGCACTGTTGGAGGGTGGTAGTAATGGTATCTATGGAGAAAGAGGTCATTGGTGGGGCGCCAACAAAACTTTCGCACTAGTGCTAAAGCCGGCCCTGTCATGCACTTTCTGTATTTTGTTTATTTAATTAGCAGTCAGGTCATGAGTGCACAAAGACTGTTTGGTCGGCCCTCTGGGGCCGTCCAAACTAGTTATTATTAAATTAAACACCCCCCGCGTGACCCTGCCCCGCGTGAACCCCCTAACCTCTCCCCCCGCGAGTCATGCTGGCGGCGACTGCCTCAGTGGCCCACCCGAATGCACCATTGGCCCACCCAAATAAAAATTCCTGGAACTGGGCCTGTCCATGAGGTTGAACACAGGCCCCTGCAGCGGACACATTAGTCCACTGAGCCACCAGACCCGGCATACACACATCTCACTCTCTCTCTCTCTCTCTCTCTCTCTCTCTCTCGCTCTCTCTCCCTTCCTCTGTCTCCCTTCCTCAGTCTCCCTCTATCTGTCTCCCACTGTCTCCCTCCCTCTGTCTGTCTCTCTCCCTCTCTCTTCCTCCATCTCTCTCCCTCGGTCTCCCTCCCTCTGCCTCCCTCCGTCTCCCTGTCTCTCTATCTGTCTCTGTCTGTCTCTCTGTTTGTCTCTGTCTCTATCTGTCTCTATCTGACTCTGTCTGTCACTGTCTCTATATGTCCCTGTTTCTATCTGTCTCTGTCTCTATCTCTGTCTGTCTCTGCCTGTATCTGTCTCTGTCTGTCTCTGCCTCTATCTCTCCCTGCCTCTATCAGTCCCTGCCTCTATCTCTGTCTCTATCTCTGTCGGTCTCAGTCTGTCTCTGCCTCTATCTCTCTCTGCCTCTATCTCTACCTCTATCTGTCTGTCTGTCCCTGTCTCTGTCTCTATCTCTGTCTGTATCTCTGCCTCTGTCTGTCTCTATCTCTGTCTCTGTCTCTATCTGTCTCTGCCTCTATCTCTGTCTGTCCCTGTACCTATCTGTCCCTGTCTCTGTCTGTCCCTGTATCTATCTCTGACTGTCCCTGTCTCCATCTCTGTCTGTCTCTGTTTCTGACTCTATCTGTCTCTGTGTCTCTATCTGTCTCTCTTACTCTATCTGTGGCCTCTGTCTGTCTCTGTGTCTCTATCTGTCTCTGTCCAAACAGGAAGCTTCCCAAAAGGCCATTTTAAAAGTTAGCTGTGAAAGCGATTACAGCTGACTTTTAAATTAGCCAGGGCAAAGCACTACGCTACGCTCGCGTAGTTTGCAAAGTTTGTGTTACTTCGCACTACGCGAATTGCATGTAGCACAGTGCAAACATGCGTAGCGTAGTGCAGCGGTCATTTTTTGCTTGCTCGTGGTCCTCAACGTGAAGTTGGCGACCGCGAGCAAGCAAAATGACATCCCGGTGAGACTTTTTCCTCGTTCGCGATCAGCAACATCAAGTTGCCGATCGCGAACGTGGAAAATAAACCTCCCGGCGAGCTTCTCAACGCGGGAAGGTCAGGTTTCTCATTGCGAGTGGTCGCGTATGCTCGCGACCGCTCGCGATGAGAAACTACCAGTCCGCGTTGAGAAAGCTGCCGCTCGAGTAGATATCTACTCGAGCGGCAGAAAACGACCGCTTGCACTGTGCAAGATGCAGTTTGCACTGATTGCACAGTGCGGACAAGCATCCGGCACTGTGCAATCAGTGCGAACAGCATCTTGCACAGTGCACTACGCAGTTTGCGAAGCTACGCGTAGCTCGCGTAGTGCGAAGTGCACTTCGTGTAGCTACGCGTAGCGCTACTTCGCAAACTATGCCCAGGGTTACCTTTAAAGGGCCTTTTGGGAAGTTTTCTAAAGGTGCCCTGATGTCACAGAGGCCGGCAGTAAACACAGAAAATGGCTGCATGAGCATACGTAGTGAATACCTATTTAATACGTATTCACTACGTATGCTCCTGCAATCATCTTCTGTGTTTACTGCCGGCCGTGGAAACGGCAAGGCAAGGTCCGCGGGCCACCACTGAAGGCATATCAGGCAGCTGGCGGCCCGCGGGCCGTACTATGAGTACCACAGCACTAGACCATCTGGATTTGGGCACTCCCTCGAAAGGCCTGATGGTGATTCTTCAGATCCAGAGTGTTGTTGTACCTGCAGTTTACAGGGGCGTAGTGCCACTAGTCAAGGGTAGTCTGAGGTTGCTTCTGGCGCTTACAGGGATTCCTCTGTCTGTGGGAACTATCCTTTAGCCTAAGGGGAGCCTCAGTCAAGCTGTTCCAAGAGTGTTGCCATAGGTGCAGAGTGTCCCTCTTTTGGTTCGGGCAAGTCCTGTTTTAGTGGTCTCGGGTCTCTTCTTTGTCCTCTTTGATGCAAGTTGTATCAGAACTGAGGTTTTGGTGTTAGGGGTGGCCCTTAAATCCTAGATTTAGGGGTATTAGGGAGGTTGGTGCAATGGACCAATGGCTACAAGCCCCAGCTGCTAATCCGCCATTGAAGTGACCACATCCAGGAGGTGTAGGTCACCTTTTCTACCCAGAACCCTCTATTCTACCACTTTTAAAAATGGCAGAAGTCTTCCTCGGCTGTACAGACCAAGTAGCTCAGCCTAGAGGTGTGGCAGCCTGCTGGGGGTGGACGCCTCCTGACTACCTACTTTTGCCTCCTCCTCGGAGTCAAATGTGCCCGGGGAGGGCTGTTTTCTCTTTTGGGAAATAGCCTGGATCCTAGCAGT
Organism: Triturus cristatus; assembly: GCF_964204655.1. NCBI lineage: Eukaryota > Metazoa > Chordata > Amphibia > Caudata > Salamandridae > Triturus > Triturus cristatus. The sequence continues at coordinate 1,138,994,680 of NC_140592.1, forward strand.
GGCGTTGTAGCCTTTAAAGCTCACCATCTTGATATGCCACTTCACTAGCCATCCTGGGAGGGAGGAGGTATGGCGCCTTACTGTCCAGGCCTTTGTTCCTGACGTCTGGGAAAGTTTACATTGCCTGGCTGTGGGGGCTGCAAGCCAGAACCCAGGAAAGCTGGAGCAACCAAGTGGGCGCCCTCTAAGGTAGCCACCTGCGTGAATGCAACATTGCCCTCAACATGAGATTTATGTCAGAAGTGAGAAGGCATGTTGTTTGATACCAAACTTGATATACTTAGGTGGTATCATAATGGAGCTAGTGACCCAGGGCTTGCCTGGGTGCAGGCCCGCCTATCACGTATAGTATACTTTATTTTTAAAGGCCACAAGTGGGAACATATAAGCTTGCACTTATTTTTTCACACCTTTAATATAAGGCACCCTGCCTCCTAGGCTCAGGAGACCTTCCTTAGGGGTGACAGACACATATTAAAAGCAGTGCATTGACGTTGCCACCCATGGAGAGGGCAAAGTCGAAATGGAGCAGTTAACACTGATCCTGCAGTCTGCAATGGCAAGCCTGCTGTCAATAGTTTAGCCGGGTCACTCAGGGTGGCACAAATCAGTGCTGCACGCCCTGGGAACCCCTTTACCATCCATGCCCTTTGTACATCTGGTACCATGTACCAGGGACTTCTAATGGGGACAAAGTCCTTGTCAATTGGGGTTGCCAATTCACACATATCAGTTTTAAGGAGAGAGCACTGGCACTTGGGCCTGGGCAGAAGGCTCAGCTACACATTCAAAGTCATACCAATCGGCATTGGAGCAAAATGTGTGTGTGGGGGTTGACCATGGAAAAAGGGCACTTTCCTACATACACCCTAACCTTAAGCATAGCTCTAAATGAGCCTAATGGGAGCAAAAAAATGCCCCCCTACTGCCCTGATTAGCAGTAAGAAACAGCAGGATATAGGATGATAGCTATGCCCCTGCTTCCATATACCTCTTAACCCCCATATCCCTGTATCGTTCCTAAACACCTTCAATTCTTTCTTTTCTTGCTTTTCCTCCATATCATATTACCTTCCACCATTCACTCTTACTTACTCCCCTTCTATATGCCCACTTCCCCTTCTCTCTTCGTTCTTCATTGATATTTCCACTCTCCACAGTATCTATCCCTAGCTTTCTCTCCTTTTCCTCCTGTCTTGTCTCTTTAACTGTCTCCTCAGCCGCATATATTCTTACTTCTCATACTCGACTCTTTTTCTCCCAAACATCTACATACTTCCTTATACATCACTATGCTCTACTCCTCTTGCTTTCTCTGTATCTCGCCACGTTCCTTCTCAGACTCTAAGCTGTACCAACGCCCTCGGGTCTCCCCTGATGTTCCCATTCTGCACTGTATTTAGCCCTTCCCCTCTCTTTTTTCCTGCATCACTCAAGTCCTTTTTATCCTCCTTCTTTCTACTACTTTCTCCCATTCTCTCCTGCATTTCCAACTCTTTCGGTATCTAGTTGTCTTCCACCTTTCCGTCTTCTCCATTGTCTCTCTCTATTTGTAGGTCCTTATCAATCTCTTTGCATCCCTGCAATCTTCTGCTTATATCGGCATGCTCTCCTCTGTCGCTCCCTCTATGAATTGCTATTTTGCCCCTTTCATCCTCCCTCCGCTCTCCCATGTCCCTCTCAGCTCTTCTATCACCTTTCACTATTCTCTTCTCTGCCTTTCTCTTCTGTTGTTTCGTGCCACCCTTACAGCTGCATTTTATCTTACATTTCTCGACTTCATCCAGTTTCTCTCCACATTCAATTCTTAGTGGAAAATCTCTCCTTCTTCGTGTCTTTTCCTTCCTGTCTGTACCTCTCCATCCTTCCATTTGCTCTTCCCACTATCTCTCCATTTGCCCCTTTCTCTATGCTCTACTCTATCACTTTCTCTCCTCTATCTCCACCTATTTTGATTCGCTTTCTGCTGTAACTTTCCACTCACTCTGTAGCCCTCTGTTATGTAATGTTTCTCTATATTCTCTCCATCCTTCTTTTTTTCTCTCCATCCTCCTCTTTTCCTTATGCTCTGTATCTCTCTCCTCTTTCATTATACATCCACTGCCCAGTATATCACCATTTTTCCAAATATCCCTTTATTCTTTTCTCCATGCTTTTCTTACTCCTGTATCTTTCCATCCTATCATTTGCCCTTTAGTCTTCATCTCTCACTACTCTCCAGTGCATCTCCCCATGCTTCCATGTACCTATGCACTTTCACTCATTTCTACTACTCTCTCAATGACTGTTGTTTCTGGTATTGTACCCCTGGTGCTACACAGTAAAATTTTGCATGTGGGCTTCCAGGTTCTTTACTTGCTGCTTTGACAGCTTACAGGTGTCAGGATTTATAAATTGTTCAACGTGCTTCAAAATGACCCACAAACGATCTCTCTCCACTACTCATAACCAATATGCCTGCGTCCACCATCTCCAAGTGATTCATCAAAACAACAGCCAGACTGCACAGCTGTATGTACTGTTAAAGGCCAAGACTGCTGTCCAGGGCCGGCCTTAGCCCTGGTGGCACCAGGTGCAACAATCATTTTTGGCACTCCCACAAACCCTGACCGCCGCCTCAGATTCTCTCACCGGGCAAAGGTTCCCTTGATTTCTCTAATCATAAGTTATTACTAAACACAGCATCGCCTCAATCCCCCCCCCCCCCAGGGTCATCATCCCCTCCACAGGTCAACACCCAGTGCCACCGCACCAGTCGCACTGCCCTAATGCCAGCTCCGCACTCTTCTCCCTGTCGATGCTGGGCTGGATTGTGATTTAGATCTGATACAATGTAGTTAGATTGAGAGAAAGAGAGGGAAGGATATAGGGAAAGTAAAGCAGGGTGTAGCTTCAGGGCGGGTGTTTGGGGCATAACAACCCCAAACAAATACATTCTTGGCTTGGTAGTTGGGTTTGGGGTCCCTGAGTTGGGTTTGCAATGTCTGCTGGTCTTTCTCTCCGTCCAGATTTCTCTTAGAGGTTTTAACATGTTGATTTTTTGGATCCTCAGTTTAAATATACAATGACTGGTTTAGCCAAAAAGTAGCACATTTGAAGGCATAGAAGTTCTCCTTGAATGGATACAAATTAACTACCTTCTAGAATTTCAAAACATTGTCAGTAGAAGGCTTGAAAAGCTGCACCAGTCTCAGGTTTCCAAGCATGCTACTGGCAATCAAACACCCAACAGGTGATGGATAGATTGCTGGTAAATAGTCTAACTACTAGCAGCCACTTGGAGTAGCATTCCAAACCATCATTTTTTGCCCAATGTGCCACTCTAGACAGTGGGTGTTATTTAGGGTTTAGCAGACAGAGTAAAGGAAGACAGGGTATTTGGAGGACTTATTGTGCGCCCTCCTGCTCTTAGTCCATGTATTAAATTTAGAGATGTCTGCCAGCAACCGATAGATAGATAGATAGATAGATAGATAGATAGATAGATAGATAGATAGATAGATAGATAGCTAGATAGCTAGATAGATAGCTAGATAGATAGATAGATAGATAGATAGATAGATAGATAGATAGATAGATAGATAGATAGATAGATAGATAGATAGATAGATAGATAGATAGATAGATAGATAGATAGATAGATAGATAGATAGATAGATAGATAGATAGATAGATAGATAGATAGATAGATAGATAGATAGATAGATAGATAGATAGATAGATAGATAGATAGATAGATCCTCACTGTATCACTTCTGTGTTTTGTAGCTATTATTTGTGCGCAGTGGCTAGGATCTGGGTGCTCTCTTGCCTGCCCCTGCCCCTCTTGTTCTATGCCCACCCTGATCCCCTCTGCCCTGCCAAGAGTAAACATTGAGCAGCCAGACCCCAGGCAGGTGCTTTAAAATACACATGTAAATGATCCGATAAGTAACCTGTAGATGGTGCAGGGCAGGCAGAGCAGACTGGACCCCCAACCCTCTTGTCCCCGATACAACTGATAGTTATACCTCTGTTCAGTTCCATGACCTGTACGTACACTGCAAAACTACCTGCACAAAATACCGCCAGCTTTTAGATAGAATTGTAATCCTCTGGGCTCGGGCTCCTCATGGGTTTCATTCCAAAAATGCACACAGTCACCCTATGATGAGAGCCTTGCAATAGCAGACATCCGATTATACTACTGATATTGATCTCTTTCAATGAATGGAGAAAGGAGTGACCCGATCAGTAGATTGGATATTGACCTCCAAGAAAATGTGGGACTACTTGAAGTACTCTACCGCACAACCCAGTGGCGCAGCCTTAGACCCCATGGATCAGAGCTCCAGGGGGCCCTCTTCAGTACTGTGCATGGGCAGCAGGCCCCTGGCGTGAGAGAACTTGACTGGGTCCCAGGGGGAGCCCTCCCTGTACTTTGCAGGGCCCCCCTCAAGTTTCGTCATGCCACTGGCACAACCATACCATGTACACGGCCCATGGTCACTAGGGCTCCTTGGTCCTGTTGCCACGTGTGCTGAGCTGTTTAAAATTGGAGATTCACATCTACTTGCATAACCCCCTTGTGGCATAGTATGTGCCTTACTCATGTGACAAGTGTAAATTGATGAAGGCCCTGGAACTTGATTGTGATACCCAAATCAGGGGGTACCTGGGTGAAGAAATCATATGAAATCCATTGTGTAGATGAGATACAAGAAATCAGCCTCCACAAATTCCACTTCCTTTGCTATTTGTAGTTACGGCACACATAAATATCCCAACAGCTTTTCTCTTATGTGATCCGCTGGAGCCAAAGTTGACAATGGAACCACTGGGTTGAAAAGAGATTTACAGGATCTGCAGCTCCATGATGATAAAAATGCTCAACTTCTTCAGAGGATCGAGAACCCGCTGGGAGAACGAACTGGGCATCCTGGAATAAAGCAATTGGGAGAGACCAAAAGGGCCTCAAGCTCCCTGGGAGTATCATCTCACCTTCGCCTTATACACTTTGAATATTCCCACATGGAATACTACAACTCTAAAAGACTATAGAAAATTGACAAAGACATTACTTCCACTTCCTGTGGTGCAATGTAACAGTAGGATCACACATCAATACCATGGGTGGAGGAAGGGTGGTGGGAACTATCAGAAGTGGTGATTTGGGAATCATGGAAGAGCTGGGAGGTCCCAGCAATGCCTGCACATTGGTGGCAATGTGTATGCTTGATGCTAAACAAGACAATGTATGCTACTGGAGATGAGACAAGCCCCCCTTCCCCATCAAGGAGGTATGGACAACTGCACTAGGGCAGAAGAGCTCGGGGGTTGCCCAGAAATATGAGACGATCTGGCACCGGTGCTGGCAATACTTTCATGGGATACTACCTAGCCTATGATTTCTCTTACGATCAGAGACCAGAATTGTAATCGGACCAAGCGAGATGCTGCTCTTTGACATTATAAAGCTGTAACATGGGGCATCACTGAATAAAGCGCGACAGTTGTAATTGTAACAAAATCAAGAGTTACACAAAAAATTGGCTTTTTGTTTGTGTGTGTGCTTTATTACTAAAATCAAAATGCCTTGGATAACGCTAGGCCTAAAATGTAAATGATTTCCCTTAAATACCTCACCGTTGCTGTTCTGATGGCATCTCTTTGCATTCCTGCCAATTTAGTGTCATCCGCATGAAGATGGTTTGGTCTTCGTACAGTTATTTTTTAAATGAGGAGCTTTCAGTTCAGATGCCCCCGCTGCAGCGCTGCAACAGAATCAATCAAGAACAAGCATTTGCAATGCAATAGGTCTCGCATTTACGCGAGTTTCAGCTATTGGCATTGTAAATTATAATGCCTTTATTTATGTTTTGGTTTTTAAAACATAAAAAAAGTGCATTGTCATTTACAATGCCAATAGCTTAAACTTGTGCAAATGCAAGACCTATTGCATTGCAAATGCTTGTTTCTTTCTGGTTGATACCGTCTCTGGCTGATTACCGTGACAGGCATTAAAGTGGCCAACATTAAAGTGAAGTCACGCATTTATAGCACCTCCATAACTGGCCAGGGTGCTCATAGCACTGTGTGCCTGAGCAAACTGATGGCAGCACGTGGTTTGCACTGCTTGCGGCAGGTTCGGGGGCTGGCTCAGCTGAGCTTGAAGCTCCACAATGTAGCCAATTTACCCAACACACCAGTGGCACCAGCACTGACGTTAGGCGGGTCAGTCTGATTTTGCCCAATCACAGCTAGTGTGTAACACAGAGACACCCTTATAGGCTGGCTTTGCCGCGCTAGTGGGTGGGGCACTGTAGTGCAAACGTTTTCAAACAGCTAGCAGCTCCTGCCGCAGCTCGCACCGTGCCTCCTATTGCACCGCCGGCACCCACGAGTAGTGTGCCTCAACTGATACTGAGGCTGCACTGCAGTCAGGCAGCCAGTGCAGTGCCATTATGCCACAGCGAGTCAATAGTTCTGGACCTCGTACAGGGGTAAGTCAGTCATGCAGCTGGCCGGCCTGCTCATCGAGCTCCACAGACCAGTAAGTGTCACTGTGGAGTGTGTGTGTGCAGCTCCAGCCTCAGCCTCGGAGTCTCTCAACTGAGGCGTGGCTTGCTCTGTGCTCCAGTCAGTCCTAATTTAATTTACTTTCGTTGTGTGTGCACTGCAGCCAGCAGCCCTGCTCCTTTGACTCTGAAAATACAAGGTAAGCAGGCGCCCATTGTGGTGCAGAATGTGAAAGGGCTCCTCCTCTTAGGAGTGCCTGTTAATGGGACCTCCCGGGGCGTGCTGATGATAGTGCCATGCTGTGTTGAATTAGGTTTGAAGTGCCGAGGGGTAATCAGGAAGGGCAAGTGGCCTCAGGATGACTATCACCGAGTTATATTTAAAGGCCCCTCCCAGCCAGGCACACTGCTGTAATAAACCAATCTAGAAGTGAACCCCACTGTCATTACAGCTGTAGGCCCCCAAAAAAGAGCACTTGCCCACCTGTTCAGTGTCATTACACATACACGCCCCAAATTGGAAATAGCCTGTCCCCAAGTGACATTAAACCTGAGAGGCCCCACACTTAACAGCCAGGGATTTCAACTGTTGCTAAAACTAAGGCCTTAGGCGCTTGCAAAAGGCTATACGCTCCTTCTCACTAAACAGAGCGTTGCAGCCAAGAATTCAAATGAAGATAAAGATGAATTTATTAGTACATAGTGTTTAAAGACACTGTATTTTCCATTGTAGCTGTAATATGTACCGCCACTATTACTAAGTATGATGTTATTCAGTGTATCTAACTACAAGCTTTGGCAAAGGCTTGTCTAACTATTGGCTTTGCCAATACTGTGGAGCAGCAGCAAAAAAAAAAATGCAAAAACTGCGTGATGACGTGTAATCATCAAGGTTGCTGTGGCGGCCCAGTGTGAAGACGTATGCACGTGTATGCCTTGCCTTTTTTTTTATTATTTACGATTTCAAGATGTCGAATGTCACCTTTAGCAGTCAATTTATTTTTGAAAAAGACAGGTAATTTCTGATGTATATGTTTCCCTCGTCTTCATTTTGCTTGCAACAAAGTGTCACCCATAATCGCTGAATGCCACTCAGAATTAAAGTGAAGTTATGAAAATGTCATACACAAGCAATATGAAACCTTGGCATCTATGCGTCTCCGCTGATGCGGTCTGAAGGTGGCGTGGGGGGGGGGGCTGTTGCGGCCTCTCTGCTGATGCTGTCTAAAGGCGGGGTGGGGGGCAGAACACAGCTGGGCTGCGAGGCCTCTCTGCTGATGCTGTCCGAAGGTGGTGGTTGAGGGGGCAGAAGAGGGCTGTGCTGCGTGGCCTCTCTGCTGATACTGTCCGAAGGCAGCATGGGAGGGGGGCAGGGGGAAGCAGAAGGCTGAGCTACAGAGTCCTCTCAGCCGATGCCATCTGGGAGGGGGAGGCTGACTCGGGACTGTTGTGGCCTTTCTGCTCACGCTGTTCAAGGGGAGGTTGGAAACAACAGCGGGCTGTGTGACAGGCGAAATTGAAAGACGAGTGCTTTCAGGCTGCCAAATGGTGCGCGCGCCCGGCACACATGCACAGTAGTTGGCGGCCTGAAAGCACTCGTTTGCACTTCCAAAAGTGCTTACTATAAGTCTCGCCAGAACAGCGCTAAAGCGCTGTCTCAGGCGAGACCTAAAAAGTGGCTTCGTTTAATTCAATTATCCCGCCGCCATTCCCACCACATCTGCCAGCAACCGGGGGAAATCATGCCGCGGTGACCAGGGGCAGCTTTCAATTGCTTCTGGGAAACGTGAGGACAAACAGCAGGCTGGCGCGTGCGGGCTGTGCGCGCAGCCATTTCCCAGAGATCTGCGTGCAGGGGTGGTCGCGTGCAGCTGTCATTGGTTTCTGTGGCCGAGGCCTGCCAGGTTAGGCCCAGCGGAGGTGTCCTCGCTCTCACAGTCAACAGCAGGTTTGCGTCTGCTCAAGTTCTTACCCCATGCACTTGGATCAAATTATAGTGGTGCACAGTGGGGGCAGGCAACATTATGAACAGGTGAAATCGTTGCTTAGTTTGAACCCGTTTGACTGGGGAGCCCACCACACTCATTTTTGGGGGTCAGTTCTTAACATTTCCTTATCAGACTTTAACTCAGAGGAAGAAAGAGAAAATCAGAACAGGTAGAAAGGAGGAGGAAGAGAAAGACGGTAAAACAGTGATAAAGGGAGAAAGCAGGGATGAAAAATAATTTACAAGAGTGTAGTGAAGAGGCATGCAGTGTCAATGGTGGATGAAGGAGGCATGAAGTGGAATCAAGATTGTGCAGCCTTGCCGCTCGGCACCCTGACCTTGAATTGCAAAGGTGATGGCCTTCTGGGAAAAACCTTGGGTCTTAGTACTTAGGGGCAGATTTACAAGCCCCTTGCGCCTCCTTGCACCGCCATTGCGTCACTTTTTTTGACGTAATGGTGGCACAAACAATGCGGCCTATTTACAACGTGACGCATCTAGGGAGATGCGTCACGTTGTAAAGCCCTGCGTCACATTATACCTGCGTCTGGTATAATGTATGCAGGGAGGAAGGCCTCATAAAAGTGACGCAGTAAAATCTACAAGATTTCACTGCGTTACTTTTAGGATGCCACTGTGTCAAAACCTTACACCTGCTTAAAGCAGGCATAAGACGTGACGCAGTACAGCAAGTATAGGCCTCAAAATACATTGCTGGAGTTGTGTCGTGCTTGCGACACAACTCCAGCAATGCGTGACTTTTGAGCCAACAGATGCGTCAGAATTTCTGACTAATCTGTTAATCCTTGCGTCATGGAGCACTGTATTGTAAATACAGCGCATCCATGGAGGAGCAAGGACATTTGATTGTGGCGCAAGGAAACTGACGCATCTATGCAGATGCGTCAGTTCCTTGTAAATCTGGCCCTTATTATTTTCAAATTAAGCACTGGGTGCATCACCGAGTCTGAGATTCCAAAGCATCTGGTGTGCACACATTCAAAACCTTTCCGAATAGGTTGCACCTCTGCCTGTCTAGAGTGTAGCCAGGCCGGCTATGGCTGGGTTGCTCAAAATAACTATGACCCACTGGGACACAGCAACTTCTCGGTACAAAGAAAGCCAAACAGCCATCACAAGCTTCAGAAATTTAAATGGCCCCAAACCTTCATTATGTTTAATTTTCATGACTAAATATCCATATTTCATCCTGATTTAATCCATGAAGTGAATGACATAGTTAGCTATGGCAAAATGCGTGGCCAGAGGGAATTTATATGGTCTGGTTTGGCATCCTGCAGCTGTCACCAGACAATTATGTGAGCATCACTAGAGAGGGACTTAAGTTCCGCCCACATGTTAGGAGCCAAGAGTACATGTTTTGATTGGGCAGACGCTGTGTGCTTCGACAAAAAAGTGATTTCCCTCTACACATCTGTGATCATTTTGTTTATCCACAATATAATAATTTGGCAGCTGTGGTCAAGCAATCATACATCCAGAACATACAATGTTGGGGTCAAGTATCAGTGATGACCTTCAGTAGATGATGGTGCACACATGGGGGCAGATTTATGAGCCCCTTGCGCCACTTTTGCGTCACTTTTCCCATGTTAAAAGTGACGCAAAAGTGGCGCAAGGGGCTCATAAATCTGCCCCATGGTATCTACACCCTGCTACCTTCGGGTGTGTGAAGATCAAGAACCAAAAGGTTCATAATCCATAAGCTGTTTAGTGCCAAAGGTTCCAGAAATATTTATTCCAATGTCTTATAGAAAGGAGTGGTCAGAAACACCAATGTTTCAACCCACTGTGTATTAGAGGACATATATATCTATGTGAACTCACAACATCTCCAAGAGTGAATATAGGGTTAGGTTGCAAAACTGACAGAACCAGGGCCCTTCTTGGTAGGCTACAGCAGTCTGCACCATCCATACCCCGCCAGCACTGCCATTGACAGGTAACAACATAACACCTAAGCATTGACATCCTACATGTTTGACAATTCAGACCATTTCTGGCCACACAAAGCTATAATAATGGCATGTGAGGCTGGTGTTATTTGTTTTCAGTGTATATTGACTTAATAAACACGGTTGCTGTGCTCTTCTCAAAATTAAAAACGACAAAGCCACCATGTGGTGGGCTGTCACTAGAGCCGGTGCTGACAATTAAGTGCTGGTGCTGAGCACCGGAAACCGAACTGCACGGGGGTAACATAGTTGTCATGAATGAAATAGACTTCATTGAGGAAACTGCCTATTACCTTTTACTCACCGCGTGGGGATTATCACACTTAACATTACCTCAGTACATTGTTTGTACTTGTTGTTCTTTTTCACCTACAGGCAGTGAAAGTTTATTTACCATTGTAATTGCATGTGTTACTACTCTATTTTTCGGTGGTCATGACTTTCTTCCTGTAATATTTTACCCATCTTTTGTAACAACTATGGAAGTTTATTTTTTAAATACAGTTTCTGGTTGCACGCAATGATTAGCACAGATGTATAAGACTGGGAGCTTTACCCTTCGGAATTATAGTTTTCTCCACATGCTATATGGTTAAATTAGACTGCTATACAATGGGCGTGTTCCCTTCTGGTCGTTTGTTAAACTTGGTGCAAAGACACAACTTGGTTCTTTCAGGGATATACTTTAGAACAGTTTACATATTGAGGGCATACGAATATTGACTATTGGACATGTGAATACACATAGATATGTATCTCTTCTAATGTACACTGAGTTGAAATGTTTGTGTCTCTGATCACTCCTTTCTATACAATATTCAGAAGCATCTTCTAGGTGCAGGTACACACATGTTTGGGATCTTTGCTTTGTTTTTCTTTTCCGTCTGATATAATTTGGCCATATTCTTATGAATGAGATCTAAGATGAGTTTATATATTTTTTATTCTTTCTTGAAAACTGTCCCAGCCTTAAAAACATTGCTGTGTGACAATACACATGTCGGCTGCTGTTTGGTGTGCAATAAAGTTCACAATCAAGCTATATGTGAAATTTTTGACTCACGTTGGAATATGTACTTCTGGAACCTTTGACACTAAATGGCTTATGGACTCCTACATATTGAACTTGTGTTTGTGTTCTTCGGAATCATTGTTTATTTAACTAACTGCCCAAGCTTGAACTTTCAGGGGCACACACATGGCATTATAATGCTATTAAAGTGTCTTCCATATAAGGGATAAAGTACTCAATCTTACATTATAAGGATATTACAAGTCACCAAGGACTTCCATAAGCCATATAGAGGAATGAGGCGGAAGGTTGAGTTCCTTTATAAGGTTATGGAACTCTGGCGTGACTTGCAATATCCTTATCATGTACGCCCATATAATACATGGTCACATCATCACCTTTCACACAAACCACTAAAAAACTAGGTGTAGCTCTTTCATATGCAAAACAGAGCATAGTTGCAAACATAAAGAATACAAATTAAACCTCTTGTGCAATATTAAACACATCAAAAGCCTGTTAGTTATTTGTTGCAAACAGATAATAGAAACCTTTCATTAGAAGTCAGTTTTTCTTTTTTTTTAAAAAAAAAGCTGCACAAGCTCTAAATGTGTAGAAACATGCAGAAAGATTCTAGCTTTTCTCTAACTATCTAAGGAGGCCAAATAATGAACATGTTCTCTCTGATGGTCATTGTAAACTAAAAATAATAGAGCACAATAAAATAAAGCAGCATTCTGTTTTTGTTGCTTTAAACAGCTGCATCGATTATGCTCCCAGACCTGACCTTCCTTTCACCTCAGCTGCTGGCTCTGGCAGCAGGTATTGTGTCATCAGAACTCAACTGTAATGACTTACAATAGTCGAGGTCTAACGTCTTTTCATCATAATCGGTGACTGAGTTACCGGTGTTTATACAGGAATTACAGATAGATTATTTCTCTGGCAGCAGCACAGACGGGAGGAGGGCAGTCATTAATCTACATGGATGTTTAGGTCTGCTGTAAAACGTTTGGTTTGTCTGACCTTTAACCTACACCTATATTCCGCTACAGTTCTTTGCTTCAACACAAAGACTTATCCATTCCCATGCTATTTCGTTGTAATGCTTCACATGACCATGCAACATTCCTTTAAAGCCAGACCTATTGGCACTGCCAATGCTTGTTGTTTTAATGTGTAAAACAAGCAATTTTTAAAGAGGACTGTACAGCCTTGTAAGATTTTAAAACAGCTGACAAGTGGCTCCAAGTCAATTCTGGCATTTTAGCCAACTGCACTTTGTATGCTAGAGTTTTGAATCCATAATGGCAGTGATAGAAGCAAAACCACAACACATCATGCTGTTGGCTGAAAGCCAGGAAAAGCTGATAGTGTATATGTTTTAGTGCCACTTGGCAGACTTGTCAACTCCAAAATAAAATGCAGGTGCATTGTATCCTAACATTTATGTATTCTGTTTACTGCCTCTTTGTGGGGTGCTGCAGCGCTTTGCTAAGTGGGAAGCACGCTACTTTGTGTAGGATGTGTTGTTGGAAGGATGTCTTTGCAGGAAGCATTTCGATGCATGTGAGGATCGCAGAGGTGCAGTTATCATGGTATGTGTTATGGCACACAGCACAAGTTCCTTACAAGTTTTTTTTTCTTGCAAGCAATGAAGGGTTATTAAAAATCTAGTGGATGAAAGGGCAGACATAGCCTTTCAAATGCAAGTGAGAGAAACTCACTGCTAATAGGATAACATTAACACTCCTTGGAAAAACAAATTGTTGTAAAAGGAGGCAGTATCTGTGCGGCCTGCACAAATAACATGACTACATTTGTCTTTCACTGGGAACCAAACACCTCATTGTAGCGCTTGACTCAAGGGAGGTGGTGTGGGATAGTAATCGCCATTTACCAGTACGCAGAGATAACTCTCAATAATTGATTGTCCAGTCTGTATTTTGCTTTATAAAAGGAAGAGTACATTTATTAAACACACACACTACTCAATACTATGCAAAAATTTACAAATATACATAAGCTGTTGGAATTACTTTGTGACATTGCACAACATTTCCAACCCTCCCGCTGGGGGGGTCTAGTACCACCACTCCCATGTATCCACATCATCTTGCCCCCTAATGCAGTTGGTTTAGCATAACCTGGAGTGAGGGCCTTGCCCACTGGCACCATCCCAGTGGCGACCCACCCCAATACTCTACAAGCATTTAAAATGGGCACACCTGCCCTGGTGACACATAACCCTGACTGAGCAGCTCATACTGACCATACAGTATACACCTCTACGTCTTAGGGGCTAACAGTCTGGGTTGTTCTTCACCTAGCGCAGCAGCAAGAATACATATTAAAGCATTACTTAAAATGGCAGTACTTATCATAGGTGATAACCATTATAATGCATTGCAATAAAAGCCCTTAAAAGGCAACACAGTTATAATCACAGGATTAAGCATATACAGCCAGATACCCTAGCAGGAATGTCCAGCAACAGAACCCCACTTTGCTTATGACTTCACATTACACATGTGACTTTCAGTCTCTCAATAAAACTAACATTGGAAAATGCACTTCTCGTGCAATTGCACCTCTTCACCTCCAGGCAATGCCCTTCTCCAGACATCCCCAGCTCAGTCCCAAAACACACTCCCAGTGAAGAACAAAAGTTCTAGCCACAGGTTGCGGTTGGCAGATGGCTGAGCCCATGAGGGGTTGTTTCTTCCAAGTCCCAAAGAGACTTAGGGAGGGACTTGACATCTTCACGCTGGGGGAGACTGGATTGCTCCTTCAGCTCCCCCGGCACCTTTGCAGGCATTTGGCGGTGACCCCATCCTCCTGGGGCCACCACAAGCCGAGAACAAGCTGATTTTCTCTGCAGGCCTTCATGAGTACTGCAGGGCATTATGGGGCGCTTTTTTTCCAGCATAACAAAGCAGTGGCTCCCCCACTGCTCCAAAGAGAGCCACGCTGCCCAGCGGGCGGCCTCACCCCGCTTCAGATCCTCATGGGGAGGCCTGGTCCCACCCGGACCCCCAGGTGAGTTATGGCAGCTCGGGGAGCCCACCCCCGGCTGTTCCTACCGCCTCTCTCCTCTTCACGGGGACCCGGTCCCATCTGGGTACCCCGCATCTCTGGCACATGACGAGGTGATTGCAGCATGGGAGCACACCCCCAGCTGCTCCTGCTGGCTCCCGGTCCGGCCCGCACCCTCGTGTGCGGCCACGGGAGCCAGCGTTCCTATTCTGGTCTGCCCGCTCCTGCGAGAAGATACGGCGGCTGCATCCTGACCGGCGGGTCCTTGGGGGAGTGCCACAGCACTCCCCCGCCTTCCTCCTGCAGCGGGGGAGTGCAGCAGCACTCCCCCCTCCTCGTGGCATCACTGGAACCCGGAGTTGGGGGTCCCAGGCCCTTCGGAGGTCTTCATGTCACCACCCAGCTCTGCATAATTCCTGCCACACCATTCTATCTGTACCTGCTCCTGGACTGCACATGCCAGGAATCTCCCCTGCGCAGTCCCTACTCGTGTGCACATGAATGTACACACGTGTCCGCATGTAACCAGCCCAATGCCCCTTACTCCTGCTAGCACCAGGGGGACATCGGTAAAATCCACATGCAGTCTCTTTCATCATGAGTTCACTGTGGGTGAGTCCCAACTTCTGAGGCTCTCCCACAGTAAAAGCTCAACAAATAGGTGTTCAAAAAAACAAAAAATCCATGCAGATCAGATGGTCAGAACCACCTTCTAACACATATTGGCAGCCGAACATACGAAGCAGCATATGAACTTGTCTGGAGAGACACTAATAGAGAAAAACAATTTGCTGACACCCCCAGAAATTGGTGTGATTAAGGTGGAGTGCCTGCAACATCATTTTGATGTGCACCCCCTTGAACAGGAGCAGACCATGCTGCAGATGCTTCCCAGTGAGGGGTGCCAGTGGTGTGGGAGATTGTTGATTACGTAGAATGCTGTTTGACTTTTTTTACCAAGAACACTTTTGTAACTCTTGCCTTTTATTAACAGCTAAAGTTGCATAATCACAGTACTCCAAACTGGAGTTCTATGCATACATGTATGTACAGTTATTTGTGGAGCACAGACCTATCTGGAGAGCAAAGCAGTGTTTTAAGTTGTGGGGCCCAATTACAACTTTTGGCGGAGTGGTGGAGCGGCGGTGCCAACCATCGCACCTCCGCGCTACCGAAGGTCGCTGCCCCCTGCCCGCCAGATTACAACCAATTCTCTGGTCCGGGGGCGGTGTGGCGGTCCCACTGCAGTGCATCTTTCAAAGGCAGCAGTTCCTTTAAAGGAGGCACCGCAATTGGAACGCCACACGGAGTTCCTCCACGGCATGGGCTCGAAAGTCCATGCCATGCAGGTACCTGGGTGCATGCACACAGGGGGGCACAACATCCCCAGGCTGAAGGGGCACCTTTGTTTCAGCACTGCCAGCCCTTTCAGGGAGGTAAGACCTCCATGAACCCGCTGGCGGTCATGAAACTTGTAATATGCATGGCGATACCACAGCAGCACCTCCTGCATATTTCATAACCCCTGACCGCCACACCACCGACAGGGAATGGTGGTTCCCTGGCAGAGCCCGCGGTTCAATTATGGTCCAACCGCAGTCGGACCGCCCATGTGATGGTGACTGGTGCGCCGCGCCACGCCACGCCACCACATGTCTGGCAATCTTTGGGCCTCCAGTCTCGTAATTAAGCCCTTAGTGTTCTCTGGAAAAGTGAATGTTCAGCTCCTTCCTGAATTGCATATGAGTTAAGGAAGTTCAAATGTTGATGGCAATGTTATACCAGCTCCGGTGAGCATAACAAGTAGGCTTGTCATCTGCTTCTCATTTTTTTGCAGTGTTTTGTTTTCATTCTGGTGATGTCCTATCTTCTGGTGTGGCGCTGTTCCCTTGAGGTAGCTATTTTCGCAGCCAGGAATGAAGGGATGAAACAAACACAATGATGGATGGAATATTTGAATTAATCTCACCCACTGTTGATAGCTTCAGGCCTCATTCTAGTCCATTGTTTCTAACCCACAATGCCTTTCTAGACAGAGTCCAGCCTTCGGAAGGTATGGGGGGCTGCCAGGTTTGATGTCCTTGCTTTCTGTGCAGCCTGTCTTGAAGATGATGACGCGATTGAGAAGGACCAGTGTAGTTCCTACAGGTCTGCGGTGATACACTGGATCTTTTTTAAGGATTCTGATGATGCATGCTGCTGCATGAAGGATGACTTTCAGTTGAATAAATGTGGAGTAAGGGAAACCACAGAGAACGTCGCTGCCTCTAACTAGGTGGGAAAGAACTAAGGCTTGGACTGTTGTTCTAAAGTCAATTTCTGAGAGGTAGGAATTTGCTTTCTTTTCATGATGGAAAGTTGGGACATTTTTTGTCTTAGTTTTCTTTGCAATGTGTTCTTTGAAGGAGAGGTCAATGTCAAGGGTGAAACCAAGTGATTTTGTATCCAATATCAGTTGCAAATGAAAACACTTGAAGTTCATTTTGGAGAATCAGGTTGAATTTGAGATTGTTAGTTACTAATGGCAGACAGGAGGAACTCTGTCTTGATCAGGTTGAGTTTTAGGTAAGTGCTAAACACTGGTTGTTGGCTAGATCATTTTGGTCGAGGTTAGGCTTTTTAATCATGAGAAGAATTTTCGTGCTTGAGAGTGTCCATGGTGGTCAGAATTAGAGGGAATCCTTCTCCAATAGGTACAGTCTGTCAAATAGCAAGGCCATATCCCCACTGGATGCAAATACAAGAAACTCCTGACTGGTCTGACCTTGTTAGGCATTATCAGTGAGGCTCAACTTGAGAATCAATGACACAGAGTGCAAGACAACCATGTCTGGGCGTACTCAGTAACCTTAAGGTGTCTCTGTCTGACAGCAAGAAAGTTATGGTTAAAAATGTTTGAATTGTTCTGAACCCCCGGTAATACCATTGATTTTAGCTACAGGCCACTAGCCATAGCTTTCAGCTGGACCTGTTGTTTACTAGCCACAGGATGTGCCTTCGTCCAAGCTCTATTCTTACTTCCCACCCCAAGTACTTGCTGGGTTAATGTCATGGCCATATGCCATGTGGCATACAAAAAGGTGATGGATGGAATGCTTGAATTAGTCTGAGACACTTATAATAACTCACGGCCACATCACACTCCAATGGTTTATTTTCCCCCATGCAACCTCAAATGGTACCGACCAATATACAAATCTGCCTTGATCTTGCTCCAGTAGGAACACTCCAGCCCCAACTCCCTAGCCATGTCCTCTCTGAACCAACCCAAAACTGGTTTTGGCCTAGTTGGGTCTCTTCAGTTGGGTGCAGTTTTTCTAGTGCCACAGTAAGCACAGCACCCACAACTCTGCATACCCTTGGCCACTTATTGGGTTGCACTGAAGAATACAAAACAGGTGATAATGGAATGCTTGAATTAATCTCAGTCACTGGTAATTACTCAGGCTGCATCCCAGTCCATTGCTTTTTGCCCACAATGCCACCTCAGATTAGACCCAACCTTATGCAAATTAGCTTTGATCCTGCTTCAGTGCCGAGAAACTGCCTGGTGAACGTGCACTAACTCAAGCAGTCGTAACATGACACAACAATTGGAACAGTCCAGCCAGAGCTGCCAAGCCAGGTGCTCGCCGAGCCAGAATACATGCAACCCAAAACTGGCTTTTGCCTTGGGTCATGTATGGTTTTCTGCCACAATCATCAAGGGATGTAGGCAGGACGTGACATTTGCACATGGATTACTCTTGTAGATCCAGGTCTTGGAAACCATTGTGTTCTGGGAAACGTTAATGGCATTTGGAGATGTTCTATGGGCAGTCAACTTGACTCCAGCCACCATTACCCTGCCAGCCGTACCCTGATCCATTCAGCTTTGTGTATATGCAACGGGTACTGAAAGGAGTATCAATGAGACACTAACTTAGCCAAGTGTAGCAGGTGGAGATTACAAATGCAACCCTGTCCAGTAGCTGGAGTGGAAGAAGAATCCTCTCACACTCCTACTTGTAGTGTGAGTATTTTTATTAAGCAAAAAATGTGGAAAGTATGATATCACAAGAGAAAGTAACAAGGGTCCCCCTTGACTGCAGTGAGAATATAATGCTGAACCCCACTCCAACCTAGTACATGTAATTTATATATACTTTTGCATGTGAGTACCAAATGAATACACATGACAGAAACCAAAACAGTTAGTCCATCCTTAACTAAGAAAGTGCTGGGGAATATTTGATAGTTTATTCACGAGACTTATTTTGATCTTGTTAGATTTTTCTGAGAGAATACAGCCAACATAATTTTCAGACCACAGAGTAGAGGGAACCTACCTAAGTATTACATTAACAGAATCTAGTTCATTGGAAGGTCTTTCTTATTTTCCCTGAGAACATACCAGTAGACACCATCATTAGTGCAATTCAGAGGTTTCCACAGCTGGTCAGCAGGAGGTTTGTTTACCATTAGTGCACATTTCCCAAATTTCACACAAGGACTTTTTTGATAAACTGGGCTTAATGCATTCACAGGCTGCTGACACCTTTTGGGATGTCCTAATTGTCTGAGTACTTATTTCACACCTTCCTACAGAAGCACTTCTTTCAATCCTCATAAGCGAATCCCAACCACTTCTCAAAATACTTCCAAGTGTTCCTTCTATACTGGTGGAACACCGCCTGGGTGGGAGTCTTTTTTGCTGGGAGCTCTTCTTGTTTATCACACTCAAGAAAACACTGAGGTATCTGCCAGCGTTGTACTGCAGAACCACTTGGAGCGAAGGAGGGTAGAAGTGTAACAGGGTAAGGAGGGACCTTACAGTTATTTATCTAACTGTTATCGTGGATTGGGATATTAAAGTATCATTCACTCAAGCACACTGAGCACACTGATACACTTACAGCTGAACTCTCCAGTCCTAGCTGTGAAGCTTGCAAGGGTCCTGTGGTGGCTAAATCAGTGAGCCTGTTTCAAACACACATTTACAGATTTTGAGCTTGGGTTCTGGCTTACCAGCCTGTCTTCCACTTTCTGCGCTTCCTCTACAGCCGACTTGCTCTATACCATGAACTACATTCCCACTCTTAACTCCGAGCAGTGGTGTAACGAAACTTGAGGTGGTCCCCCTGCCAAAGCACACTGGGGATGGCCTCCACGCTCTGGTCCCAATCAGGAGCTCTCAGGCCAGGGGTCTGCCAACCCTGCACAATGACACAAGGGGCCCCTGGGGGATCGAGCCCCTCGCACTACAGGGGCTGTGGGGGCTGTTTTTACACCATTGAACATTTACTACGCAAAAACATGGAAAGCTTGATATTACAAGATAAAGTAACAAACGTTCCCCCTTGACACAGTGAGCATCTAATGCTGAACGCCACCTCAATACATGGAAAATTTTGCATACAATCACCAACGGAACATACATGACAGAAATTTAAAGAGTTAAATAATTTCACAAGAAAGGGGTCATTGGCCTTCATAAAAGCAACAAAATTTGTAAACCTCTATATACTGGGCCTGATTCACAAAGATAAACTTAGACGTTTGGTCTAAACTTAAACCAAATATCTAAGTTTACGACTTTGAGAATTCACAAAGGCCATTTACGAGTACTATCTTAACGTCCGCACTCCGGGCGGAGATCCGCCCCTAGTGCAGATGTAAATATACTACTTGTAATTACCCTTCGTGAATTCGCAAAGTCGTTAAGTTAGACGTTTGGTCTAAGTTTAGACTAAACGTCTAAGTTTACCTTTGTGAATCGGGCCCAACGTGTTCACTGTTTATGAATTCTCTTTAAGAGCTTCCAAGCTTGGGAGAGAGGCTACATACGACAGAAGTGGCCCAACCTGTACGACAATCGTTAACAAGTGCAAACAAAATGGTGTTGGCAATCACAGTACTGTACACGCAAATGGTCCCTCACTGGCCACATTACCTGTTGAGTGCAGCATTTGGCTATGCCCAACAAGCCCTAGGAACAGACTTTCAGTCACATCCTGGACATTACCAACTAGTCATGGTACATGGACTGCCTTTTTTGTATTTTGCATTCTTAATGCTCACGAATTCCACTGGAGAATTTCAGTGGCAAAAAACAACTTTTTAGGCTGCCCACAACCACCTCACCAATTTGCATGCAACTTTTCAATATCAAACTTTATGGACTTAGTGTTTATTTGGACCATTTGTACAGCTTTGTCTCACGAGCCTAAAGTGATAAGCAATCCAAGATTTCACACTTACCAGTAAGTTCTAGTACAAACTTGTAATGGAGGTATTTTGTAGGGCTGTGTGCAGTAAATATTGACTGTGGTGCGGAGTTCAGGTTAGTAGTAGGGGTAGGTTTAGGGTTAAGGTGTTGAGCTACATTAATCGCATATGGCTATGAGTTTGAATGAGATCGTGTGTAGGAAAATGTCCCTTTTTGGGTGGTCACCCCAATTTATTTGCTAGATTTGTTGACATTGCACACTGGGACACTGCTGTCCAGTGACTAGTATATGTGCTCTGAACCTCAAAAACATATCAAATGTGTATACACCTGATAAGTATATCTGACTTACCTGTAGATCTCCATTATATGGTACCAAAGTGTACCTGGGCCTATATGTTAAATGCCACTAGTGGACTGCAGTACATATTGTCCCACCACTAAAGTAACAATGCAATTTTAAATTGCAAATTCGGCCTGACAAAAGTTTTGCCAGGCCTAAATTTATCTTTTTAATAATTATATGTCACTGTTAAGGTAGGCCCCTAATGCCCATAGTGAATGGTTCATTCTATTTAAAATGTAGGGCATGTACATTTTATGTTTCACATGTCCTGGCAGTGAAAAACCTCCAAAGTACTTTTTCACTGTGGCAAGGATGGCTCTCCCATAGAAAAACACTGGGTTACATTATAACGCCTTATAATGCTTGATCTCACTTTGGAAGTAGCTTGTAATACGATTCAAGGACTCATTTTAATGGCAGTTTAAAATCCTATGTAATGGTCAAGTCAGATTTCATATTACTATTTCAAAAATGACACTTTAGAAAGTTCTTATTTTTCTGCCTGAGCCAAATGAGCCTTTCTGCCAGTGTTCACTGTCACCCAGGAGCTGGATGGCTTCTTAATTAGGAGTGAAATGGCTCCTTAATTAGGAGTGAAATTACTTCCAGAAGTGAAACAAAGTGAAAGGAGCTCTCCTTTCCCTGACAGTATTGGGAAGCCCAGGAACTCAATTAACTTCAAAGAGTGCCTACCGTGTCACAAGCAGATGCAGCTCACACCTGGTCCTGCCCCTCTATTGCCCTGCTAGCCAACCAGGGCAGAGCTTACTGCCCTTTTCCAGATCGTCACTTCCAGGATCTCTTAGACCCCTCCAGTGATTAGATCTCCCCACACCCGGATGCCTCACCACGCCGGGCTCTGCTTTTAATCAGGATTGCCAATTGTTTCCTCTGCCATTTATTGTCTCCTCGGGTTGGACCACCTTATGTTTCCTTCCCCCCACCCGGACCCTCCTGGCCACCACACGTCCAGCATTCTGTAAAACTTCCAAATCAAGTGATCTTCTGTCCTGATGATGACCTGAAATTGATCAGGTCAAAACGCTGTCAACTACCCAGCTCAGAACTTTGGCGCTGTTATGGTCAAATTAGCTCACTCAAATGACATGTTCTGACCTTGTATATATTCTGTATTATTGACCACATTATTATTTGTCCTATTACGCCGTTCACGCTGTTTTTCACCTTTGTGTTACTGCGCCGTTCACTGTCACTTACACGTCCAGTGCGCACCTGTATGGTACGGTCACTTTGTATTTAATTATATGGTAGTAGTAATATAACTACTTATATATAAAATAACCTTGTTCCTTTCACCAATCCTGTTGTGGTCTCCCTAGGGTTCCCTCCCTTGTGATTTTTACTACTAGTTCAAAATTTTCTTTTTCTAATGTCTGCTAGCCAACCAGGCACCAATCCGAGTGGGAGAGGAGCTGCCCCCAAAACTGGTTTGTGGTGATCACAAGGGACGATTTGCCCATTATCATAGATACAGGTTAATTTGTGGCCTGGAGTTCATGCCACCCACAGGCTGGTACTGGGTATAGATGTGGAACCCTCCAGTACTTTCTTCAGAACAATGCTGGACCTGTGGAATATAGAAGAAGGACTGATGATGTGACCTGCAAGGAAAACCCTAAGGGCTGAACCTGCTTCCTTTTGTAACCAGGACCAAGAGGTGGACTCCAAGGGCCAGTTGGCTGGCCTCCTGTTAGGCTACAGAGACTAAAAAGCTGCAAAAATCCCCCCTTCCTGAAGAGCCCATCTGACTAGTTACATCTGGTCCTGCCTGGATCCCTCTGGTGGCTTCTACTGAATTTAGTCCGGACTCCTAAGTGGTTTACCAAAAGTCCTGGGGCACTTAGATAAGTGTCAGAGTGTACATCACCTGCATATATTGCAAAAGCTGGGACCTAGAAACCTTTTGCCAGCTTCTCTGTAGAACCAGTGGGAGACCAGGGCGGCTATCAATCCGAAGCCGTTGAATTGCCGGTCGGATTCAACTTGTTGGTTTGCCCCTTTGAATGAGGTCTGGCTTCCAGATAAGTATGTAAGTCCAAACGTAGAAGGCTTTACCAAGTGTGTTGCTAAATCGAAGCCAATCGATGCAGGGGACTTCTTGGGCATGGACACTGGACTTTGCCCCCTTGGAGCTTTCCTGCCTTTATTGACAAACGCACCACAACCCCCACTCTTCAGCAACCTGCCATCATCAAACCCCATCTCGGATCCAGATCTCTATGTCTGAAGATAACTCTTTGACCAGGACTTACCTGAGCCTCATATCCAATCTGTGCTCCATCAGAGTGGGCCTCAAATCTTACCTTTATCCCAGTCCAGCACAACCAGTTGCCTGTGGTTGGCGTTTTGTGATTTTCGGTGCAAAAATGTAATTCAACTTTAAAAAGTCATTTATCTGAGTCTCCATTTTGGATTTTTGTTGGTTTTGGGTGATTTTGTTTACTACAAATGTCTCTATTTTTATAAATTGGAGTGGGATTTTTATTGTGTTGTGTTTTAAACTTTTTAACTCTGATGATTCTAAGTTCTTTTCACATTTTCTTAAGTTGAGCCTGCCTGCCCTATGCCATAGCTACCAGGGATTGAGCTCAGGTTTTTTTTTATTTTTTTTAAATTATATTTATTGAACATTTTGCAAAACAACCAATACAGCCAACAAACATGTCGGTCCACATCAGCAAGTCGTTGTAATACAGTATGCCGTCTGGTGTCGTACAATAAAAGACACAGTTCAATAGTCAACATGCCGACATCTGTATATATCCCAGGCCATGGAATTGGATGCAGGAGTCCAGGGGGCCACACCACCCAACCACACTGCACAGGGCTATCGCCGTCAAGAAGAAGGGCATGGGACGCACACCAGGACACCCCAGCTCGACACGCCCCTCTCGCATAATGGGAAGCACTGGGGCCTCGGAGCGACCTCACCGCCCCCCAGCACACCTCAATCATTCACACCCACCATCCCCTTCAGCTTCCCCAGCCTGATGTTCCCGAGCCCAGCCCACAAATGGTTCCCAGATGTCACGGGGCCTGGACGCAATCGGCAGCAACTCCCCAAACGTGGTCAGCTGTGTATGTCCATACATGACGTCAGCCAGCCAGTCTTTCACTGTGGGTATCCCTCTCCTCCCCCAATGGACCGCCACCCGCCGCTTGGCAAACAGCAGGAGCAACGCGTGCAACTTACGCGACTGTGGCGGAGTGTCTCGGACATAACCTAGGAGCCCAAGCAGGGGGGAGGGGGCGTCCGAGCGACCCACAATCTGGTTAATTAATAAAATAATCTTAGCCCAGTAACCCACCAGCCGCGGGCACGACCACGCTACGTGTAAAAAAGAGCCCAAAGCAGATCCACACCGCCAACAGTCATCCGTCTCCCTCAGCCCCATTCTTTTTAGGCTGATGGGGGTTCTATAAACGCGATGCAGGTATTTAAAATGTATGAGACGCAGCCTGTAGTTTGGCGAAAGCTCAGTAAGCTGCCCACAGCAAAACTCCCACTGCTCCTCAGTCACCCCCGGCCGGAGCTCATCATTCCAGCACAGCATAGATTTGGGCGCCCCCACCGGGTCCGTGTGTTGCATGTGACGGTAAATACGAGTTACCAACTTTCGGGGAGATGGGGAGCCCACCACAGCCTCCAAAGCCGTAAAGACTGGAGGCGCGTCAGGGAAGTTTCCAGATAGCGCCCGGCACGCTGTTTTCAGTTTGTGGTACAGAAACAATTCGGAAAATGGCACCGCGCCTCCCTCCTCCGGCAACGGAGGAGGCATGAACCTGCCCTCAGGGAATAAGTCCGCAAAGGTGCGGAGATGTAGCTTGTCAGCGAGGTGGCCGGCTATTCCATCAGCAACACATGGCAGTATCGGATTATGCCTCAAAGGGAGCGAGGGTGCATACATCAGTGGAACCCCGGCTCTCCTGCGCAACTCCTCCCACACCCACTGCAGCGTCCCCGCTGTGTCCACGTCTGTTCTAGGGCGCCGTGCCTTGGCGCAGAATGCTACGCTCAGTGGGAGGGGCGCAACCGCGTCCCGTTCCACTGCAACGTGGGGTTGATAGGGGGTGGGGTGGGCCCAAAAATGTATGAACTGGGCTTGCGCACATAGGGCATACAACCTCATGTCAGGAGCGCCCAGGCCCCCCGTCGCAGCGGCAGCACCAGCGTATCCCACGCCACCCTAGCCTGTCCACCCGCCCATACCAGCTCCACCAGAGAGGACCGCAAAGTGGCAAAGAAGTGCGAAGTGAGCAGGATAGGTATATTGACGAATAAGTAAAGAAATTTGGGAAGTACTACCATTTTTGTCAATGCAATCCGCCCAGTGAGCGAAAGGGGCAGGGAGGTCCATAATTTCACTTTCTCGCCCAGCCACATCATTGCCCTGCCAAAGTTAAGATTCCAAATTTCCTGAAGATCCCTGCTAATCCAGATCCCCAAATATTTAACCTCCTCTGCCTCCCAACGCAGAGGGTATTCAGAGGACACCTCCCTGGTACCGTCCGTGAGGGGAAAGATGACCGATTTGGACCAATTGATGGAAATGCCCGCTAGGCCCTCAAAGCGAACAAATTCCCTCAAGACGGGATCCAAATTATCAGCGGGATTGATAAGATAAAGGGTTACATCGTCTGCGTAGAGCGAGATGAGAAGATTTCTAGAGCTGAAGCCGATGCCTCTCGCCGTGTGGTGCTGTCTAATCCTGGCCGCCAGCGGCTCCATAGCTATGGCAAACAGCAGCGGAGATAGAGGACATCCCTGCCGGGTGCCACGCAGGATAGGGAATGGCGCCGACACCCGCCCATTAACTCGTACCCTGGCCCTTGGCATGGTGTAAAGCAGACGGATTTTCTTAATCAGTAGCGCACTGAACCCCATTTGCTCCAATATAGCGAATAAATAAGGCCGTTCGAGAGTGTCAAAGGCCTTAGTAGCATCTAAAAATACCACAGCAGCCCTGACCTCAGGGTGCAGGTAATGAAGCGCGGCAAAGACTGTACGTAGGTTATGGGAGGTCGCCCTTCCCGGTATAAAGCCAGATTGGTCCGGAAGGGCGATCAGCGGCAACATGGGCTGCACCCGGTTAGTGAGCAGTTTAGCCAGGATTTTCACGTCAACATTGATCAAGGATAAGGGTCGATAGGAGTTGAGATCGTCCGCCGGTTTGTCCGGCTTCAACAATGTAATAATCAGTGCCTCCCGCATGGTAGCCGGCAACACCCCCTTTTCCAAGGCCTCCTCATACACTGCCAACAGCCGAGGCGCCAGCTCCTCCGCGTACGCCTTATAGAAAGCTGTTGTCAGGCCATCTGGTCCCGACGCCTTATCGGGCGGCAAACTCTTTATAACTTGCACCACGTCTCTGGCATCGATCGGGAGGTCCATATATTCCCTGTGCTTATTGTTGAACCACACCAGTGCGATGGAGTCAAGGAAGGATGCGAGCCCTTCTGGGCACGCATTTTGGGTGTTAGTATATAGTCGAGTGTAAAACTCCGAGAACGCTCCCACAATGTCCCCTTTGTCATGAAGACGCACACCATCCGCCGTGCGCAGTTCATGAATATAAGACGCGGACCGTGGTGGTCGGAGCATATTTGCCAAGGCTTTACCAGCCCGCCCTCCCTCGCCATATCGCCTAGCCTCCGCATATTTCCCTAAAAATTTGACCTCCCTCATCGCCTCCTCATCATATTCCAGTAGTTTAGTTTTTAGTTGTCCCGCCACTTCCGTCCCACCAACCTCGAAGAAAGCGCGCTCAAGCCGCTTGATATCAGCTTCCAGAGCTGCCAGGGTGCCCCGTATCGCCTTCAGCACACCTGCCTGCCGGGCAATGCATTGGCCCCTAATAACGACCTTAAAGGCCTCCCACAAGGTCGACACCTCAGCCACTGACCCTTCATTTCGCTCAAAGTAGTCGGTAATGTCCGTCCGTATCTCCTCCTTGAACACCTCATCAAGCAATGCGTGAGGCGGGAGCCTCCATGAAAACGCCGGAAAGGGATCGCCAGGGATTAGCAATTTCAACATGCAGGGGGCATGGTCAGACAGCGACCTGGGCATGTGCTCCACCTATGCCGTCCACAGTGCGACGTCCCGCGACACCAGCCAGAAATCGAGACGGGACCACGCGCCACCATGGGCCGATATGCAGGTGCCCTCCCGCAGGTCCGCATGCCTTCCCCGCCAGACATCAACCAACGCCCCATCTGCCAATATGTCCCGCAACGCGGAACTTGCCAACGGATTCAAAGCGCGAGACACCCCCTTTCTGTCTGCTTTGTGGTCCAGTACAGCGTTGAAATCGCCTCCCCAGATAATCGTTCCACAACCAGTGGCCCTCACTTGCCCCCAAAGCTTATGGTAAAAGCCAGGGGAGTCGGCATTCGGTCCATACACCGCCACAAACACCACTGACACGCCGCATACAGCGCCCTGAACCACCACAAACCTACCCTCCGGATCACATTGAACCGAACCCTCCCGCCAATCCAACCCATAATTGGAATAGATGGCTGAATATGTGTGCCCCCATCTAGTGTTACGCAGGCTGCGAGCGGGGGCGGTGTTCAAGTGCGTCTCCTGCAACAGGCAGACATCTACCCCATGACGCACGAGATATGCATGCACCAACCGGGCCTTCCGATGGTCGTTAAGCCCCCGGACATTCCATGTTAGGCAGTTTAAAGTTTTATCTACTCCTGGCATTCCACATACCTGTGCAGCAAATCCCAGTATGACTTGTTGACAATTATCAGTGCAAACACTCTCGACACCATACAGACAGCAAGCAATAAAGACGTGCAGTGGCCAACAAACCAACAAAGAACTAACCATAACAACCACCCCCCACCCACACCAACCCCCCAATTAGATCGTGTATAACCCACCCTAAAGTAAAAAAACTCCAACATAGTCGGGAGTCTTCCCAGGGGGACGTGTCGGAGCCAGCGTCTTACCCTGACGAAAACAGGGCGGCCAGAAGGTCTGCAGGCTACCCGGCCCGCTTGAGGTCACATTATACAAAATAAAGGAGCATGGTCTCTCGACAGAGCTTCACAGAAGGGGGAGCTGACGCCACCCACCCCCCGCAGACCAGGCACAGGCAGCGAAAGCATCCGCCAGGTATACAATACCCATCAGTCATTGTCACTCAGGTCGCCATCTGCACTCTCCGCTGCTTTCGTTAGTCTTTTGAGCTTCTTGCCGCCGACATGTTTTGCGAATTTCATCGCGTCCTTAGCGTCCGCAAAAAAGTGCGTTGTACCTTCAAATGATACCTTGAGCCTCGCCGGGTACAGCAGGGAATACGGGATCTGCGCCTGAAGGAGTAGTCTCTTAGCCGGCGCGAACTCCCTGCGCGCCGCCTGCACCGCTGGAGTAAAGTCCGGATAAAAGGATATTGCGTTCCCTTGATGTGTGATCTTGCCTCTCTCTCTTGCCAGCCTAAGGATCGTATCCCTGTCCTGATAATTAAGGAGTTTGGCAATGATGGGTCTCGGAGGTGCCCCAACCGGCGGTTTCTGGCCAAGCGATCTATGTGCCCTCTCCACCACAAAGACCGCAGAGAGGTGCGGGTCAAACAGCTCATGCAGCAGGTCGGTCAGGTACATTTCCATTTTGGAGATGGCGGTCGACTCCGGAATTCCAGTGACCCGGAGGTTGCTGCGGCGCGACCGGGCCTCCAAATCGTCATTCTTGGCCCTGATAACACTCAACAACCTGTCCATGTGCAGGAGTTGCTCCTTCGTCTCGACCTGAAATTCATGGAAGTCTGTAGCTCGGTCGTCCAGCTTATCGAGGCGCGCCTCGTGCGCGGTCACCTGCGTCTTTACCGACTCGAGCTGTGAGGTCAGGGTATCCAGTTTCGTATCTATGTTTCGGAGGCTGGACCTCATCTCCAGCATCAAGGTCCTCAGGTCCTCTCCATGATCGTCCACCACCAGGCCAGCTCCACCCTCGGCCTGCATCTCCGGTCCCGTGTCTACTTGCCGCGTCGACCTCTTGCTGTCAAAGGTCAGCTTCGCCTGCTTCGCGTCGTGCTTCCCCATTGCCACCTCCTCGAGTATCCCACAGGGGCCGCGCGGACACAGGGCGACTCGCCTAGGTCAACCGCAGCACCCCAGAGTCCCGGATTAGGGACCGTCCAGGGCCGATGTCACAGCGGGCGGGTGTAGCGCTCGGTAGCGTCTCGCGCACTGTCAGCCACTCCTCACCGCAGCACCGCCAGCTCCAAGCAGTGTCAGCAGCCTCGTCCCAGGTCAGCCAGCGCTCCTCCTTGCTCGAGTCACCTCCACCACCGCTCAGTTCAACAGTCGCTGCGACCTAGGCCCGAGGCGCAGCCTCACACAGCCGCGCTCCCTCCTGCAATCGACAGCCCACTCTGGGCCACAGCTAGCGGCCCCGTCCTCCAGACGGCTCCCCGCAGCAGGCACAGCCGCACGCAGCGCCCAGAACGGGGGGCGGCACCGCAACTCAGTGTCTCGTAGCACCAGACCAGCCGCGAGGCAACTCTCCGCCGTCTCCGCTCGATCCTTCCCGCAGCGCGATCTCCCAAACCGCCACCTCCGCACTGCCCTCACACAGCACCTCCGGATCCGCAGTGGCATCCAGCTCACCTCCGCTATTGTGCTCCGTACCAAGGTTCCAGGCAGTCAGCGAGCAGCGACGTTTGCAGCGCCCAGCAGCCAGGGCGCGGGTCCACGCGGGGGGGCGGCACCTCAACTCAGTGTCCCATGGCGCCAGACCAGCCGCGAGGCAACTCTCCGCCGTCTCGGCTTAAGCCTTCCCGCGGCGTGATCTCCCAAGCCTCGTTGCCCGCACTGCCCGCACACAGCACCTCCGGATCGGCAGCGGCAACCAGCTCTCCTCCGCTATTGTGCCCCGCGCCAAGGCTCCAGGTAATCAGCGAGCAGCGACTTTCTGGCCTGCTCCCACGCTGCCTCCCCGGCCTCAATTTTCGCGATGCCGACCTCGAGAACCGGAGGCCGCCGTCTCTCGCACCGCCGCCGTGCACCCAGTGCCGTATCTCCGCCGCTATAGCCTACGGCTCTTCACGATTTCGCAGGCGGGCGCCTCACTCCCTGTGCTCGCTGCTCAACAGACCTCGGCGGGCACAGGTCACCCAAATGTGCAGGATTTATGGCAGGATCAGATTCCGGCCGGCGGAGCTCGCTTAAGCAGCGGCCATTCCGCAGCTCGGCAAGCCACGTCCCCGAGCTCAGGTTTAAAGTACTGGAAACTTTTTTGGACCTAACAAGAATAGTGGCATTATTACTTGTGGTGGACTACCATCCACCCAAACTACTACTCCACTTTCTCACAGTGTGCATATTGTTCCTAGACTGTTGAGGATCCCACAGTCTTTTTGAGTGAAAGCAATATTTGCTGCTCTCCAGGAGGTGTCCATACCTCTGGGGTTGATGCCCAAACCTCAACTCACAGGCCCTCAGAAAAAGCTTTTCAGAACACTTTGGAGGCAATGTCACAAAATGACAAATAGGGTAAAATGATCCTCTCTAAAAGGCAATCAGATTTAGGTCTATCATGTTTTTGAGATCCATGGTCATCCACAGACTGGAGTCCCCCCTAGGACATATGTGAATCTTCAGGGAAAATTACAAAGGGCATGGAAAGGGATTTCACCAAATTTGAACAAGCACACAGAAGAAAATAAGAGCCTGGATATGCTGTGGATCTTGCACACTAACATGGCAATGTAAATAGAGCCAACGATTGGACTGGCTCTCCCTCTCTCTAAGCAGACATAGAGAATTTACACATTTCAGTATCTAGTAGTGCATATCTATCATAAGGACAAAGAGCTGATTGATGGCAATTTAGGGAGGGTACTTTAGGCAATGAAAGGTGTACCTCATCTACAGCGTGGCGAATGGCAATACCCAAAATCCTGGTCCTTCCCAGGCTACTTTATCTCTTCTCTGCAATCCTGGTGGTGCTGAAATAAATATTTTTTGCAGACCTGCGTGCTATGTTGTTGGACTTGGTAAGAGGTGGCAAGAGAAAGAGGGTGGCACTCTCCAAGTTGCAGCTTCCACTTTTGGAGGGTGGCCTAGGAGCCCAACCTATAAATTGTACTATGCTGCAGAGGAGCTGCAGTGGCTAATGGGATGGCTCCAGAACAGGTATAGGGGGACCTACGCTCAAAGGGCTAACACATGCACTGGGACACACTAGAAATGTGGAATGGCTGTTTGCCCTCGATCAACTGGAATCTGCACCACCCCAGCTCTGCAGTACTGATAAGGACTGTTGGATCAAATACTTTGATTTGATCGTAGGCCATGGAGGAACAGGACAGACTAAGTACATACAGACCATTTAGGATAAATTTGACCTGGGCCCTTAACATTTCATGCTGCACAGGGCACTGTGGTACAACTTGAACTTATTGTGGGGACAAGGAACCATCCAGGGATGCTGTGCTGCAAAGTTTACAAGAACATGGCTGCGGACTTAAAGCCATAACAGCCCTTTATCTTGCCCTACAGACAAAGCTGTTATGCCTGATTGACAATGTCTGGGCCAAGTGGGTTCAGTGTAGAAATTGCGACATTTCAAAAAGCAGTGAGCGGTAACCACTGCATGACACACCAATACAGTGTACAAGAACAATAGACTCAAACATCTACAGTTTAACTTTCTACACCAAATGTACCTGGCCCAAAGAGAGTGGGTCACATGTTTCCCAGCTCAAACCCTAGGTGTGATACACCAGATGCGCACATCTACCACAGGGGGTGGTATGCCCAGTAATAGCCACTTCTTGAACGGTAGTGTTGAAAGAAATTGCGGATCTTGTGGATAGGACCTTAGATCCTCAGCTGGACTCTGTCTCCTAGGAGGATGGCCAGGCCCAAAGCGCATAAACTAGAATGCAGGATAACGGCGCATTGCAATGGCATGGATGGCCTCAAAGCTCCCCTTAGTGTAGATCTACTGCCACAACTTATTGAAATGGGCGAAGTTGTGGATATGACAAAATAGGATGCGTATATTGCCAAATTGGATAGGCAGATAGACAATCTCCCTGAGTGTGGAGGGCCTCCTTGGCCTGGGAGGTTACATGTCCAAGCCTCTGCTCAAGAGACTGACAGGTATTGAGCAGGTGATCGGAGGACCAGTTACACATAAAGGGAATACAGCATCAGGCTTGTTGGGACCTCACAAAATTGATATGAAGGTAGCAAGAGAGAAGGGCCCTGAATGGGGCAAAATATAGTAAAATCAATAAAGAGAGACTCTCAGGATAAGAAGAGCTACCTGAGCGTAGGTGATGGTGTGTGATGAGGGGTCACATATGTCATTTCTTTGTTATCTTTATGTTGTTGGAACTGGGCATTCCGTTTATCTCTGTTACCTTTAAAATACTACGTGCCCCACCCCCTGAATGGATGAAAGGCTTACTAATCATTACTGGGGGGCATGGGAGGGCCAGTTTTGGAATCATGGAAAGTGGTTTCACATGACGACTGTGCTCAGGTGGGTTGAGGACGTGCAGAAGGATGAGTTTCCAGTTTGGGGCCAGAAATGTGTGCATTGTGCGGTTATAAACGTTGCTGAATCGAAAAGGCGATATTTCACTAAAATACTGGCAGTGTGGATCTGGCAGAAGCAATGTCAAGCTCCTCACAGTGTGGATCTAACATGTTGGTCAGCAGTACACACATGGAAAAGGAAGTGGAATAGAGGAATGGAACAGGGACATAAAGTCTACATCCTTGAAAGCAATGCTGGTCGAAGTGGGGTGAAGAATGGCCTGCCTAATGAATATTAATTAGCATGGTTAGCTTTTACAAACCCCTTTGATTGGCTGCAAACACTGGAATGATGGCCGGCACGAAACTATAGACCACTATGCCTTAGTTTGCATTCCCAAATAGGAAACTATTTTTAATGTAGCCCGTGCTTCTTAAACAACAGTGTGGTAATTTAAAAAAACACACATTTGGAAAGACATCAGTGGGAGCATGTACTGGTCAAGGTGACCACTGCCTGTTCTCCCTAAAACTGTCTGACACGATTCCTGAAGAAGTATCCCAGCTATTCAATGGGGCAGTTACCTCAGTGTAAGTCTGTTACTTAGACATAGAGGGACTTATTTCAATGTCAGGTGACAGTTGCGGAAACGGGTCCGACGACCTCTGGTCGGCGGTCCCAACCGCTGAATTTTAATGCGACTGCACATGGTGTGGTCGTAAACTCCCTTTTCTGTATGGGAGCTTGTGCTGCAGTCGTAAACCAGCAAGAGCAGACGCTCTCATTCTGAAAAGGGAGTTTTGTGTTCATCCCTGCACTGTGCATGGATGAACGGGGGACCTACAGCCCCCAACTGGAGGCCACTGGCTGAAGGGGGCCCTGCTCCTCGACAGGGTTTTCATGTCAGAAACCCTGGCATGTAACCCTGCCAGAAATCTACATTGTAATCTGGCCGTCCATAGGGATTACGTGCCGTTCCCGACTGGAACTCCTTGAGCCCATCAGAAGCCACCAGTAAGGTCCGGCCAGTTTTAATACTGACAGCCTTCATCGTAATGAGCCTCTCTCTTTTGAAACTGGGATGAGGCTCGGAAAGGTTCCGAACTATGGGGCATATCAGCAACACCCGGCGATAATTATCGCTCAGCGCTCTTAGCATGAGGATAATTATCGCCGGGTAACGAGGATTTTTATCGCTGAGATAGCGTACTATTAGCAACGCTTATCTCCTCAGCGATAAAAATCCTCACGCTAACTGCCTAACGTGAGATTATCGCTGGAAACCCAGCGATAATCTCACGCAATGTGGCGTTAGCTTGCTGATAGAGACTCACGAACTTAGCCATGATATCCACCTTCCATAGGATATCATGGCTAAGTCAGTCCTGAAGCAGGCATAAGGAAAGTAGCGATAACAGGAGTTATCGCTACTTTTCCTGACGCTATGCTTCATAGCGTGGGGCTTGATGATAGGAGAAATGTCGCTTAGCGACATTTCTCCGGTCATGCCAGGTCAGGAACGCCCACTTTGCATCTCATTAGAGATGCAAAGCTGGGCGTTAGAAATCCCCACGATAAAGCAAGGTTTCACGCGTTAGCGTGGCCTTGCTAATTAGGCGATAAAATTATCGCCGCTTTTCGGCCGAAAACGGCCGCAAAAGCGGCGATAATTTTTTATCGCCTGCTTGTAAATAAGCCCCTATGTTCGGAGGCTTTCCAAGCCTCATCATAATGAGGCCCAGAGTAGTTGGTAACACTAACGTTTCAATAGTTTGCAACTGCAATTGTGCTAGATACATCTCATTGCGATTCCCTTTCTAATTGCAATTTGGAATACGTTTGGAAATTCATGCTGGGATTCAGACAAGCCTTTCTAAATCACAAAATGAATTTCATCCATTTGAGATGTGAATCACTGGCATTGCATTGACTCAGAACACATAACAAGTTTGGTTTCATTTTATCCAGCAGGTATTCATGGTGCTTATGGTAAAATGGTATTCCTCAATATTTAGAAATTGTTGCTTAGAAATTCAACTTTAAACTTCAAGTTTTAAAGGTTCCAGAAAAACAGGGAACATAGCAGCCACCTAGTCGTACTGATCGGAAGCTTCTGTCTCTCTGACTTGCAGCACCTGGTAGGATGCCAAAATTACAGATTGTTTTTTTTACCTCAACTTTGCAATCGCAAGCATCGCAGCACTCTATGGGGCATGTTAACAAGGGCCGGCGATAAATATCACAAAGCGCGCTTAGCGCTTGCATATTTATCGCCGGCTATCTCTGGATTTAATCGCCCTGTTTGCGCGTTATTAACAACGCGCATCGCCGAGGCGATAAAAATTCCAGTGATAGTTGGGATATCGCCATTTTCCATGGTGGAGAACGGCGATATCCTAGATGATAGGGCCTGTGGTCTTAGCCACAAAATCCACCCCCCATGTTAAGTATGCCTTAGTCAGGAATTTAACAGATGTTAAATTCCTGCGTTAAGGCATACTTAACGCGATTTTAAAAATCGCTACCCTCCCTTGTTAATATGGCGAAGCTGCCTTCGCGATATTTTCCCAAGGGAGTCTTGTCAGGAACGCCCACTTTGCATCTCATTAGAGATGCAAAGCTGGGCGTTAGGAATCCTGACACTAAAGCAAGGTTTCACGCGTTAGCGTGACCTTGCTGATTAAGCGATAAAATTATCGCCGCTTTTGGGCCGAAAACGGACGCAAAAGCGGCGATAATTTTTTATCGCCTACTTTTTGATATGCCCCTTCATGACCCTGACTTCTCTGTCTTAAGAGCCTGACCTGAGACTGCCTTGGGGGGCCCCCGTTGTTTGCCGTTTTTCAGATATGAAGGGACCGGTGTGCAGCGGCCCGTGTTTTCTTCCAGGGCTTTTTTTTTTTTAATGCAGATTTATATAGCGCGAACTCGACCCGAAGGCATTGGAGCGCTTTACATGAGCACAGGTTATGTTACACAAGGACACATTCAGGCACGTGGAGATTAAGGGGCATATTATCAAGAAACTGAGTTAAAATTATCGTCGCTTTAGCGGCAGAAAACTGCTGCTAAAGCAGCGATAATGGGATTGATATTATGCCGCAGAGAATTCCCATAGAAGCCCATGTTCTGGTGTCAACATGGGCTTCTATGGGAATTCTCTGCGGCATATTATCAAGCCCATTATCGCCGCTTTAGCGGCAGTTTTCTGCCACTAAAGCGGCGATAATTTTAACGCCGTGCTTGATAATATGCCCCTAAGTGATTTGCCCAGAATCGCAGGATGTGGACGCGACCCCGAGGCTGGAACCTTGGTTTCCAGCACCAAAGTCGGCAATCGAGCCGGCGGACCACGTCCTCTCCCTTCACAATGATGGCCGGCAGCACAAGCTGGCTGGGAACACGTTGCTTGGCTGACTTGGCTGAGGCGACCGGAGAAACTGTGCGGGCAAACTCTATGAGCCAATAGACAGTACTGGAGGTGGCTCCGCTAAAAAAAATCAAGGAAGCGATCCTCAATGAAGTCGTCTATTACCACAGGAAAGGCTGTAAAAGCTACAAAAAGAAGGAAGAGAGGCGAGCTGCAAACTTGACTGAACTAGAATCTACACAAAATACAGGTACAAATAGATACACGCTCAGAAATACTGGGTTTGGGGCACTGAACTCACAGCATTCAAAGCAGTTACAGAACTTAGAGAAAGAACATAAGGTCCAAAAACTGAACAAGGTAATTACCTCGCTCGCCCCCCCCCCCCCCAGTTATACATTTGTCATTTCTCCCTGTAAATACCCCAGGTCAGCTCCCAACTCAATTAAGTAAGCTGAGGGTCACTGAAACTACAAGGGATATACCATATAGCTAACTCATCAGGAGGGAAAGTTAAATTACGCCATTACTAAGATCTTTTTTTAAGGTTCGGGACACTGAACCCCAGGAGAGAATATCTGTGGTGAGTCATACCGAGCATATACAGAATATGGATTTTCCAAATGCTTGTAAGTCTCCTCAGTTAGTAACAACTAGGGGGGCTGATCTCCCCCTTTCAAACTGGTTCTTGGCTTTTTCCCAAGGCCCCTCAGGAGATAACTCCACAGGGGTAGAGGCTCAATCGACCCACTGTGAAGAAGGTATGGTAACACCAAAAAACACTAGACGTGAGCACCTTATTACTTTTCTTGTAAAGAGATATTACAGACAAATTAAAAATATCCGAAAGCAATCGAGCGAAAATTTAGGAGGCATGTGAGAACCTCGAGATGAAAATGGTGGACATCACTGAGAGAATATCCACTATGGAAACCTCACTCGGGGATTTATGGGAGGAGGTTAAGTGTAATCATAAAATATTCAAGCAATGAAATCAGGAGAAAAAGAGCTTAGATAAAACTGGAAATATTAGAAAACAACACCTGGCGAAATAATTTAAGATTCTTAAATATCCTGGAATTCAATAAATATAGACCTGATCAGAGAATATATCCAGGCAACAAACTCCCTTGTCCGTGAAGAGGATATACAAGGGGTCCATCGTGACCCATTTAAAAAGAATCCCAAAAGGGAGAAACCAAGGATAATCTTAATAATTTTTTTACCATATGTAATAAAATAATTAGTTATCACAGAAGCACTTAAAGTAAAGAGTTTCCAGAAAAAATGGCTAGTCCTTCACTATTATTTTTTTGCAGAGTTTTATATAGCGTGAACTTGACCCGAATCCAATCAGGTATCAGAGCGCTTTACATAGCACCAGTTACGTTACATGAGGATACACATTCATTTTTTGTTAGGCATGGGGAGATTAAGTGATTTGCCTAGAATCACAGGAAGTTCAGCGTCATCACTGAGACTCCAACCCAGTTCCCCAGGTCTGAGGTCGAGTGCCCTAGCCGTTAGGCCAACTCCACTCCCCAGATCAGACATCGCAAAAATAACAAAAAATCGTCAATGGGAGTTAGAGAAATGTATTAAAGATCTGAAGTCATTGGGGGTAAGATCACAGTGAAAATTTCCAGCAACATTGAAAGTCATGTGGAACAATAAAATGCATAATTTGAAAGGGGTGTGTGAGGTTGAGGAATTGATCGGCCAGATAAAAATGCAGAAAGGTATATAGAAGGAAAGCCAAAAAACAGATGCTCAAGGGGTATGAGGCACTACCCAGATTGGATATAGGGAGTGTTCCCCAGGGAGGGCAAGAGTGGGGTGACGAGACTGGGGTCACACACGGTCGCTACAGATATAGTGGTGGGTAGTTTTACTGAGCACTGGGTGGGGGAGCATGTGGGGAAAAACAAATACAATTATAGTCCTCTTTTATGTTAAAAAAACAGTACTGCTGGAGGTGGTCAGTTCGATGGATCTAAAAAGATGAAAAAGGAAGTAAGGGAAACTCACATCATTAGGGTATTAACATGGAATGAAAATGGTTTGAGGATTAGCAACAGAAGAAGGAAGATTTTGTAATTTCTCAAAATCTTGGACAATGATATTATAATATTACAAGAAAAGCATTTAAGACAAGAAGAATGGGGGGAGGTTTTAAAGACACAGAAATGGATTTATCAATTTGCCTGCACCAATCAATCTTGTAATGTAAAAGCGGTGGCGATCCTGTTTAAAAACTCTGCACAAGCTAGGTTTGAGAGTTTTATAGGAAACCCAAGGGGCAGGTAATTGTCAATGTTAAGATAATCTGTATTGAGTATACACTTGTAGAATACATCAAACCTAATGTAGATGATCCGAACACCTACTTGTTTCAAGGATTTATATAAATATTTGGGGAGATGTTAACTGGGGGGGGGGGGAGCTCCCAGAGTTTCACTACACAGAATTCTGCAGAGTTACTGAACAACTCCGCTGAATTCCGCGGAGTTCCACAAGTGGGCAGAGTATCTTCTTCATTTTATTATTTTTATGGTATGCCTGCAGTTACCCATGGCCCCTGGGATCGTTGTCAATGTGGCTCTCTATAGACAGTCCCAGGCGATACTCTCCTTCCCTAAGTCCCAGGCGATACTCTTCTTCCCTACCTCCCCAAAAAAAATATTCTGTGCGCCTATCCACCAACATACCGTGCCTTCTTCTCTTCTCCTGCTGGTTGTAATTATACAAACCCAAGGAAGCTGCCATTGTGGAGTCAGTACACCACTGTCAGCCTGCACTACGCCTGCATGGACAGCCGTTATCCCATAATGCAGCATGGGATCCAGAAACAGAAACACAGAGACGCACACAGAGCTCTAATAAATTAATAGAGTGCTATTTTGGCTCTTGAATGTAACATCACTAAGACCATGATGCTTGACAAAAGTCACAAAACACACCTTAAAATCTAGGGAATATCCAATTTCTTAGATGCCTACAATGTAGGGAAAGTGTCATTCTCATGACTCAGGGTGGCAAGGGTTGCAGTATGCTTCTAAATGTAATTCTGTATTATTGCCAAATGCACCTAAAGTGTACAATAATGATGGCAATGGTGATTGGGCTAAATGTCTGTGTCTGTCGCTGGATGTTATTGTGCTCCGTGTTTCTATCCCCCATGCCACTTAGGTCCTCTACTCTCTGAACCCATAGCACAAGAATTCCCTTGCCGGTAAACTATAAATGCCTTAGTTTCTATAGCGCCTCCTACCTCCTGAGAGCTGCGGAAGCGCATCATTCAGCTCAAGCCTATTGTAGCTGTCTATTTAAAAACCTGTTCAGCCGGAGCTGAACCCTGCTCAGCAGTCCCCTTACCTGAGCCATAGGTTGGCCATGAACTCAGGCATGGTGACTTTGTCCATCAGCACAAACACCGCCATGCCGAACTCCAAGCTCTCCTGCTTCTCCATGGTGAGGCTCGCCCCGGGACAGATCCTGACTCACTGAGTCCTGTTGGGTGCACTGGGAGCGAACCAGGAAATATAAGGGGGCCCACTGGAGACTGGGGAGCAAATTGAAGATAGCCTGTGAGACGGGTTGGGGCTAAACTGCACAGAGTGGGCTGTAGCCCACTGGGCGGAGATTCTGAGAACTACAGGGCGTGGGGGAAGAGGCAGTAATGTCGCACTGATCGCTTCCACCGAGGGCCAGAGAGACTGTCACAGAGTGTAGGAGTCACCCTGAGCAGGTGTTCCACCTCTCTGGCACTGCCCTTTTAAGAATGTTCCTTCCCCCTCTGTCTGGCAGGGCTGGGAGGGTTTGGTGGATTGAGCTGCAGCTTCATTGAGAGACCTGCTGAAGCCCATCCAAAGGAGCTACACGTGACATATTTGATTCCTTGAGAGCCTGCACGTTGGTATGATGGCAGGGGCTTACTGTTCAGAGGTTCATCATGCAAGGGTCAAGTTACAGAGCCATCATGTGCGCAGACAGGAACCTGTAAAATGTCATGCAGATTCACATTAGGGGTCAGCTCTCCGAGTGCACTGTTAAGCGCGCTGGTAAACTCTGTTCCCCCAGTGGTAGGCAGAGTGTTTTGACAAACTCTGCACTCCAAGCGAAGCGCCAAGTGACAAAAACTCTGTGAACTCCGCCAGCAAAACAGACTTCCCCACTCAGCCCTAATATCAACACTCAATTAGATCCATCGTTAGACAAGTCGCCCATTAGACCATCTGTAAACTCACCAAAAATGAGGGAGTGCACAAACTATTTGATGAAAAATCTGGGTCTGATAGACATTTGGAGACAAAAGGCGGGCCAGAAGAAAGAATACACGTCAGACTAAAAATATGTTCATGCTTCCAGGATAGATTTCTCGGTGGAGTTGTACACAAATCAGAGCACTTATCTGATCATGCTGCGGTAAAACTTGAGTTGTCCCTGGAAATTTTGCAATCTTCTCCTAGATGGACTCTAGATTGAAGATTATTAGGGGAGCAGGAAATTGTAAGTGCCCTGGAGAGAGATACTGCAGACTTCTTAGACTTAAATGAGGCTTCTGCCCCACACACATTGGGGCCGATTAGGATGTCGGGTGGAAAGCCTCCGACCGCTAGTTGGAAGCTTTCCAACCGCTGCCGGAGACTTTCTGACTGACAAAGTCTGTTTGAGGTCCATCAGGCGAATTACGATGTCGGCGGTACGAGAGTAACCCTGGCAGTCATTCTGACGTGGTTCTGACCGGCTCTCGGAGTCTTCCGGCCAGTCAGACCCGCACCGTATTCCCATATAAACGGCGTTTCCGCTGTCGGGTTTACGATGTTGGTTTCTGACAGCCTTTCCGTGCTGGCCTTTCTGACAAGGAAAGGCTGTCGGAAAGCGACTTTGGGTGCGCCTAGCAAGGCCCCCTTGCCTCCATGGCCACGGCCTTGTGTACAGCGTGCTACAGTTTACTCATGAATAAACGCCTGTAATTATGTGATCTACTAGCACTGATGTTTAAGCCTTCTGCCCATTAATTTGGCTTCTTAAAATTATTTGAAGGAATAGGCTGTTCCATTATTTCACGTAAATCTTGGGGCCTTTGAACTTATGCATATGCTCCTGCAATTATAATTCAGCATTTCGTCTTGATCTTCATTTTACAGAGTCATTTTACGGACGGACTCCATACAATCATTGCACCTTCAAATAGGTCTACTTTAACAATAGATGTTTTATTGGAACTGGTACAGACACTCATATAATTAACATTTGTCCCGATGATGACCATTTAGTTTCACTATGGTCGATACGCCGTTGACGCACATGT
This sequence comes from Triturus cristatus, assembly GCF_964204655.1. NCBI lineage: Eukaryota > Metazoa > Chordata > Amphibia > Caudata > Salamandridae > Triturus > Triturus cristatus. The sequence goes on from NC_140592.1 coordinate 1,139,035,953, forward strand.
GTGGCTGAAACTGAAGAGGACGCATTGTTTGCTTTGTGTTGTTTCAGTTTTGTCCAGAACTTCAGATTTTTGTAAATCTTTTTTCCTCAGCCACTTGTCTGTTTACACATTGCACTGTTTATAGGTCTTTGTTTGTGTATTGTGTTGAGCGCCCTTTGTCTTATATGTTTTAAGATTGAATTATTTATCATTAATAGAACTTTTTTTATGAATTGTATATATTTAAACATGGTTTTTCTCTTTTTTCTCCTTTTTCTCTTTCCTTTTGCCTTTTCTGTGTCTTCATTGGTATAATTTTCTATATTTTTCATATTATAATGTTTTCTTTAGGTTTTTTGATTTTTTGTTTAAAATGTGATGCACGTATTGTGTTAACTTGAACCCTTTTTAGGATTCTAGTCCTTCCTATGTCATACATGAGGACTAAAACAAAAGTTTTAAAAAACTGTAATTTTCAAACCATGATACAGAGATAGGAAAAGGACAGGGAAAACAGGAAAACAGGAAAAAAGTGAAAAGGGGGGAAAAGGCCACTCGAAAACATGGACTACACGTCTCAAAGCGATCCATTCTATATTATACCAGTTGAGGATGCCCAGACATCACACGTGCTGCTTTCTTTTCATTGACTCGGGGATTCTGTTGCAGTAGATGTCCATAGAAAGCATTTTATTCATGAAGCTCCACTCACAGGCAGTGTCCGCAGACTCTCCACTTATATAAGGTGCATCGTATGTTTTAGAATGCCAGCACTGAGCGAGCTTACAGTTTTATTACAACAGTATTGGCAACTACAAATGAATCAATGTGTGATTCTATCCCATCATCAAGTTTCTATACATAACTGGAAAGTCTGCAGATCCTGCCTGTGAGTGGCACCTCATTTGGCATTATTTAGCCCCAAAGCCTTTCATAGCTACCTACAAGATACATCGGTGTGTTCTAAATATGTGCCGTCCTGAATAATGCGTTAAGCCGAAACACGCATAGAGAGAAATAGAGAGAAACAGTTCTTTCAATACCCATTACCCGCTGTGAGTAAAACATCTGATCGAAAACTACTGTAATATACTTTCAAAGAAAAGTTGCTGAGAGAACCTTTTTTCTGTGTATATATATCACATTGTATTTATTTGATGTGATTGGTTGAATATCATTGTAATCAATTTTCTTATGAATTTGTATTGATGTGTGGTGTGGATGTATGTGAGGGTATGACCGTTTGAATGAATGGAATAGTAAGACAAGTATTGTTGTGATGTATTTCATATATCTGGTAAGCTATTTACATATTCTGAAAGTACATACAACAAAAATTGAATATTAAATTAAAACGTCTCTATTTTTGCAATTTCTGCCATACCTTCCTTGTCATTGGAGTGTATGCCCTCCATGGTGTAATGATTCATATTAGATGTAAATTTGGTATGTCATGTTATATGATAAGTTTCCTATGGTTTCAGGATATTGATTAAATTATTTCTGCCTTAGGAACTGTATTTTGCAGCAGGGGGACTCCTTAGTCTTTAAATTAGCAGGCATTGTGACGTCAGACATCAACTAAAAAGTTATTACAGCTGAGCAGCAAAGTCATTTCTTTATTGCACACGACTAGAGATGTCACAAGTCACCCGTAATAAGGAATTTGGAGACACGCTTTTATACAGACACTGCAGGCTCTCAAGTACTATACATATTTAACTGCATGGTTCATACAATTCGATAGGCCAGCTCCTTTCCAATGTACCTGCTGTACCTTGCAAGCCTAAACACAGTTAACTGTTTAGTGGGTGGGTCAGTTTTTGGAAACTGCACCTGACCCCATCAAGAAATGCTTTAGAACATCACATTAATTTAATGGGAGGTAATCCTCAGTGTTTTCTTTTCTTTTTGTTTTTTTGAGAGGTGCTTATATGTGGGTCTGTCTGCTCCATTGCCAGGAGAAGCTTTACTCCCTAATGGGCACACTTGTTTTCATTAATTTTGTTTGTTGAGACAAGTATGTTGAGATTCTGTCTGTCCTTCTGTGAATCCTAAACTTTCTGCTTTTGTTACACATTCTCTGAACAATGCCTGCCTGTCTCAGGATTTGGATTTTGGATTTGGATTTGGTTTTGTAAAGCGCGTAGCTACCCGAGGGCGTCCCAGCGCTATAGTGTCAGCTAGAAATGATCCTGGGACGGAGTTATCGGGGGAAGAGCCAGGTCTTCAAAAGCCTGCGGAAGGGCAGCAGGTTGGTTTCTTTACGGATGCTGATGGGGAGACTGTTCCAGAGCTTTGGGGCGTTGTAGGCGAAACGGCGCCCACCCGTACGTGCTCTTTTTATTCTGGGTATGCTGGCCAATGAAAGGGAGTCCGATCTTAGCTGTCTGGTGGAGGTGTGGGGTTTGATAAGGGGTTTGAGAATAGGGGGGCCTTTACCCTGGAGGATTTTATGAGAGATACACAGGGTTTTAAAGGTGATGCGCTCCTGAATGGGGAGCCAGTGCAGAGCCTTTAGAGAAGGTTTGGCAGAACATCTGTATTTCGTCCCCGTGAGGAGTCTTGCTGCCGCGTTCTGCACGTGCTGGAGTTTGTTGATCACAATTGCTGTGGCGCCCAGGTATAGGACGTTCCCGTAATCAGGTCTGGATATGATAAGGCCTTGGATGAGAATTTTTCTGGACTGGGGGGGAATCAGGGGGAGGATCTTCCGGGCTGATCGTAAGTGGCCAAAGCATGTACCGGCTGTCTTTCTCGCTTGGGTTCTAAAGCTGAGGTCTTGGTCAAGCCATATGCCTAGGCTCTTGATTTCGTTTTTTGGAGTAGGGGGAGCGCCCATGCTGGGCGGCCAAGCAAGCAACTTGGGGAGTTTGTCTCTGTTGCCTAGGAGCATAATCTCCAACTTCTCGCCGTTGAGTTTAAGGCGGGAGTCTACCATCCATTTGGAAACGCTCTGCAGGCAGGAGATCAGATTCTCCATGGACTGGTCAGCTTGATTGATGGAGACGACTAGTTGGGTGTCGTCAGTGTACATGACCACTTTTATGCCAAATGGTGAGACTATGTTGTCAAGAGTGGCCATGTATACATTAAAAAGGGTGGGGCTCAGGGAGGATCCCTGTGGGACCCCACACTGAAGGGGAAGGGCGTTGGAGCGACCGTGGGTATCGGTCACTTGGAAGGTCCTGTGCTCTAGGAACGATTTTAACCAAGCTAGAGCGGTCCCAGTGATTCCGCTATTGTGCAAACGGTGGAGGAGGATGGTGTGGTCCACCGTGTCAAAGGCGGCGCTCAGCCCTCATATGCTTCTGTGGAGTGATGCTGCCTTTCTCGGACGTGCAGGGAACACTAATACAATGAGCACTCCCTGACACTAGACAGGCCTTATTGTCTCTACATGAGCAAAACAATTTGATTAAAAGTCCATCTTTTTATTGCGTTGCAGGTATAAGGGCTCTCCGTTTTGGCCAGCCTTCTGCTACTTCTACGCATGCATGGAGTACAAGTGCCATTGGTCCTTAGTGTGCTGTGCCTGTCTGTGTGCTGGGCTGTGCCAGCATGTGTGGACAAACAGGCACCCACATGCGTCTCGCTCCTAAGCCTCTGGTAAAATGATGCGACTATTTTTAAAGTCTTCGTGTTGGTAGCGACTCTTTGTGTTACAATTTATGCATGTTGGGTTTAGAAATGTCAACATTAGAGATACAGTCTTAGAAGAGTTTTCTGGCTCCTGAAGCAAGAGGAAGAATAGACATCCTCTCCCTTGCCCTCTGCCTTTGTTGGACTGGAACTAACTGTGAGGATTGGAAAGCACCTCCCCTGTGGTGGGGTAGAGCAGGGACCACAGACTCACCTGGAAGCACTGTATCGGATACCAATGCAATGACCGCACTGATTCTTTATATTGTACTGTGTGTGTGGATGTGTGGGTGTGGGGGGTGCGGGGTGGTGTAGATAAAACTATGTAACAGACACAAAAAACATGAACGGACAGAGTTTTATTTTTTTTGTTTTTTTATTTAAACAAACTTTATTGGTGTCCACAAGATTACAGCTTCCGTCATCATCAATACACTGCATAACATAGTAATATCGACAGATGCTCCAAAGAGGCTTCGACATAGGAAGCCGTAAGACAGGTACCTACAGATTACCAATGGACCAATCTAGCATGCGGCACCTGGAAGTGGACCAATTGTTGCAACATCCACAATCCTGTTATGTGGTCTTCAGCAACGAACGGACAGAGTTATCAAACAAAATCACTCTAGTATCTCACTGTTGTGCAAAAGCTCTAAGATGGTCGTAAACTGTCACAAAGGGCATATTTAGTCTGCTGACTTTGCGAAAGGCAGTCCTTTCCAGTTCTGCCCTCAGGATCTCTGTTCATAGCTGGGGGTGCATCATCACAAATGTCATTGGACCCCTGGAATGCTTGGATTGCTGCTGGCCTGCTGCATTCCCCTACTCACCTGGGGCCAGCAAGGAATTATCTTCTCCTGCCATGTCTGCAGCTTCTGCATGAACACCTTAAAGTCTTGTCTGCAGAAAGGTGGACTGCTGTCTCTTTTCAGCCGTTGCGAGAGTCCATAGGCAGCGAAGATTTTTTCCAACTTGGGTTTGTTCTTTCCAAAGACCGTGGACTCCACAATTTCTATCGCAGGATGCTCCGAGTATGTGCCCATCAGACCTTGCAGTTGTTGTTCATCTAGGATGCACATAGATCAGCCCTCATCATTGTCCATGGTTCCTTGCATGCTGCCTCTGTGATAGTAGGCACTGATGAGGTTTGCGTCTCTGCAGCTTGGCAGAGTAGGCGTACTGTGATTGTGGATTTCAGGAGTCTGTCCATGAGTGGGAACCACACTTTTTCCCTCCATTTGTTCCTGACTTTCGAAAGCTTTGTCAGCAAGTGTTTCCTCATCTCTCGCCTCTTGTCCTTTGAGAAATGACTTTTACGTGTTTTCTTGTAGTGCTGCCCTCTCCAGTTGCATGCAAAAGGCTGTGCTTGTGGCTTGATTCATTTCTTCTGTCGAAAGTGCCCAGGGGCAGGCACTCTGCAAAACCAGTTGCACATTGTTGAGAGGCAGCAATTGTACGGCCATCTTCTGTGGTGTTTCCAGCTGGTTGTCCGGAGAGGTAGTCTGTAGGGTTGACATTCTCCAGTCTGTACTGTTATGTTGGAATTGGAGATCCCACTTTTCAGTGCAGGGTCGTGGAAGTTGAGAAGTTCCCTTGAACAGTGGCATTAGTGGTTTGTGGTCTGTTGCCACTGTGAAGTCTCTTCTAAAGGTGTAAAGGTGACAATGGTTGGATGCCCTGGGCCTCACTTTTAATTTAGGAGTTCATGTTTTTCTGTGTCTGTGAGTGCCCTAGTGGCAAATGCAATTATCTTCAAGCTCTGTTGTTCATGCTCTTGGAAGATAACAGCGCTCAGTCCCACCATGCTGGCCTATACAAATGCCTTCGTGTTCGTTCTATTGTCAAAGTAGTGCATTAGCATGTTTTTCAGGATGGCCACTTTGATGTCTCTGAATGCGGTTTTGTGTTCTCGCTGTCAGGTCCATGTGGTTGTTAACTTGGTGAGACTGTGGAGAGGCTGTGACATGGTAACTAGATTTGAGATACATTCTCCACAGTAATTCAGCATGCTGAGGAAACTTCTGATCCCCGTGGCAGACTTGGGTGTTTCAGCTCACCTTTTGACATTTACTTTCATGGAGTTGACTCTGAGACTTTGGCCGGAGAATTCATCGCCAAAGAACTTGGTGCTCCTTTTTAGGAATTCGATTCACATTTGTGTTTGTGGAAGGTTAAGTCAGCCTCATAGAGTAGCTGGAGGGTGTCATGTAGGCATTTGTTCTGTTCTGCTAGGGACCTGGGGAGCATAAACTTGCCCTTACTCAGATTTATTACACCCATCAGTCCATTCAGAGTCTCTTGGATTGTGTTTTGAAAAACCTTGGATGCTGAGTATATCCCGATGCCCAACCTTTTGTTTTGCCTTAACTCAATGTGGCTGGAGAACATTGTTTTATGCTGACTGTCTTTGTCTAGAATGGGCTGCTGGTATCTTACATTTATCTCCAGCTTGGAGAACCACGTTGCTCCATTGAGGTGTGCCAAAATGTCACCAAACGTAGGTATGATGAGTTGTTCCCTTCGAATAGCACTATTGGGTAATCTCAAGTCAATGTTTTTCCATATGGCTTCTGGTTGGTTGTGCTTTGTGATTGCGACCATGTGGGAAACCCATAGGCTGGGGGGCCCTGTGACCTTCTCGATAACCCCCATCCGTTTGAGGTGCTCCAGCTCATTTTCTACACTCATCTGCAAGCGAAAGTAGGCCCTCCTGTGCCTCAGGCCAAGTGGCTTGATGATGTCGTCAATGTGGAGTTTGATGTGCTACTGCTTCAGGCACCCTAATCCCACAAAGAGGTATGTATAATTTGTGTAACTTGGCATCAACCTCCTTTACGCTGGTGCTTTGGGCGAATGAGAACAGGCTGAGTGTCACTCATGGGTGTGGCAGTGCCGCCAATGACTACAAAGAATTTCATCAACACTGAGTGGTCAGCGTATTGGAAGTGAAGGCTGATGGCGCTAATAAGTGAAAATTGGTGCTGATTGCCTTAGGCAAAAATGTAGGTTTTAGTCGAATTGAGCTCCTGTTGAGGTTTGAGTATGTTGAATTGCATTCTGTCCATCACATTGACCAATGCCCCTGTTTTGATGAGTGCTTTGGTCCACGTTTATATTGACCGATGCCCCTGTTTCAATGAGTACTGTGATCCTTGTTCCGCAGATGGAAGTTTTACCTATGGGAAGGGTGGGTGTTTGCTTTTTTCCATTTGATCTAGGGTTGGGATAAGGAATATATCTTAGTCTTTGTCATTGTCATCCTCTGTTCACGACTCTCGGTAGCCAGTGCTCAATTCCTTGGAGTGTGGCTGCCATGGACTGACATCTTGTTCTATACATAAGTTTCTTGCCTCCACAGGTAAGGACCCTCCCTTATTTCTAGTCTTCTGCACCCACCTCTGCACTTATGAGTTTGCATGAAAATCGCATAAAAAAGTGCAAAGCGCAAACTGCTGGCCAAGGGTCGTGCTAGGCAAATTATTGAGTGGACTTTAAAGGAATTTTTCCCCCGCAACAATATGTATGACAAATGCGATCGCAGTACAAAAATATTTTTATTATTTATTTACCAATATAAAAACCTTTTCCCACAATCATTTTTTCAGGATTTAGTGCTAAACAATCAATATGACTGTAGCGATCAGTCCCGCGTGTGGCTCGTGGTCAGTCCCGCGTGTGACTGGAGGTTCAGTCTCCCTATTTGGCAATAGCTGTCAACGAAAGAGCAAATTGGAATAGGTTAACATAGGACCATACTAATGGAATGAAATGAGATGTACTGTATTTAAATCCTGTATGTGAATAATGAAATATACATATTGATTGTTTAGCACTAAATCCTGAAAAAATGAGAGGGGGAAAAAAGTTTTTATATTGTTAAATAAATAATAAAAATATTTTTGTTCAGCAATCGCATCTGTCATACATATTGTTGCAGGGAAAAAATTCCTTTAAGGCCCACTCAATAATTTGTTTCCTAAATGTTTTTCACTCAAATGTTATTTTCTCCCTGATTTAGGATACGTATTCTCATTTTCAGGGGTACCCCTTTTTTGTTCAAAAGACTGGTCGTGCTAGACCAGGTTAAGGAGGGTACGTTTTCAGGCCTTTCGTGATGGACCGCGAGTCAAATGGAAGAATCAGGCGCGTACAGGTGGTAAAGTTAGCTCCCGATCTCGACAGACTTCAGTGTAAGCAGGCAGTGAGCTGGTGCCACGAGAAGGGGAATCAAAATCGACAGATTCTGGCGTTGAGCTGAAGCAACATTTGGTTTTGGCGTGAAAAGCTCTGGTGGGAGAAGTACATGTTTTCACTCCCCGCAGGTCTCTGGTAACAATCGACTGTGGCAGAGATGAAACTGCAGCTGGAACCAAGGACAGTATCAGTGATGACAGATTCAGGTGTCAAGGAAAGAATGTAGCGGCCGCTATGGCAAAGTTAGGCTTGGCTTGCAGATTGGTACCTTGGCGTTTCTCCAGGCAAAAAATGTGCAACAAGTTTCTATGTCCCTGGTCTTTGGGGCTAGGGAGGAGGACTACACTCTGACACCAACCTAGGGTCCCAGAACCTCAGGAACAGTACTTGGGGGTCAGGACTTACACTACAGGTGCCACCAGCAGGGTCCAGGGCAGGTCTAGTGGGAACTGGTCAGCTGGGCTCTTCCAGGAAGGTGGGCTTCTTGCAGATTGTTCATCTGTGATGCTTAAAATATAGGTCAACCAACAGACTCTTGGAGTGTATTTCTTTATCCTGAGTATAAGTGGGAGCAGGTCCAGAGCAGCCCTTAGGGTTCTCCTCACAGGTTTCAAAGCAGGTGCAGTCCTTCAACTGTCCTCCACAGTTCCAGTAGTGTTCTGAAGAGGGTGCCACATTAATACCTGGCATAAGCCTGTGGGTAGGGGTGACTTCTTGCATTTCCCTATCCAACGGTCCCCAGGGTAACCTACCAACTTTTGCAGCCATTACTGTGTGCCCTACTGGAAACAATCCCTTAGTGCCCCGCTCTACCGAAATCCACATGGTGGAACCTTCCTTCTTCTGTGCAGAGCTCCTGTGGCTATGCTAGAGTCTTGGCCAGGGTAATGAGCAATCCTGTCTCTGTAATCACTCAAAACCAGTTCTGAGGGCAGCCCCTCTCTCACTCGGATTGATGCCCCGGCTGGTTAGAGGCATAAAGAAGGGGGCAAGCATAGGTGTTAGCTACATCTGTCTGTGAAAGAGCTGGCCTTTTTAAAGATAATTAAGTTCCTGGTCATTGTCCAGACGGTCATGCTGTAAGAGAAACATAACACCACCCCACACCGAAGGACTTTTCTGAGCCCTAGAAGCAGGTTCACATCTCATCAAGGAGCTATTCAGCTCCTGTGTGATAGTTTGAAGCTCATCTGTATGCAACCTTAGTCCTTCTGGCACAGTGGCCATTCTTTGTGTCATGACGTACCAGTGGAATAAACAGTGCGTTTGAATATCCGCATGCTGCAATAACAATACTGCACCAAGTCTGGGACTGGTCAGAAAAAGTTGTGTAGAACACAACCTTTCGAAGAACAACAGTAATACAAACATTAGCTCAAACAAACTCTAAATAAAAGCTCATGAGTGTGCTCTATCTTTGCACCCCTAACTCTGCCTGACTGTCTGTCTTTCCTTCTTTCCTACTTTCTTTCTTGCCTTCATTCTTTCTTTTCATACCTTCATTCTCTCTTTCTTTTGATTCTTCTTTTTCTTAATTTTGGTCCTTCCTTTTCTTTGTTTAGGTCTGGTGTTAGCCAAGACCTTTTGATTTAACCAACACGTTTATAATATACTTACATATAGGGGCTTTCAGCCACCTCCGTTCATCCATTGGTCTGCTGTTCTGTCATTCACATTTTGCCTCCACCCACTCCAGCATATAGCATGGGGCAGTGGGTCAGTCTGCTTAAGCCACTGGTTAACTGCACTTTGACTGTATTTTGCTCTTTCACAAGAGCCACATGGCGAGGGAGTACTATGGTAATGTTTGTTTTTCGAGACCAAAAAAAACCTTTTTTTAGCTTGTTGAAGACCTGCCAGTTTCCGGAATAATAACGTTTTATAAAAACTTATGACAAAACAAACAAGAATTTCCAAAAGGCAAAGGCTGGCAGCCAACACAGCACCTATTAGCATTGCCAATGCTTGTTTAATAAGCAGCCCACTCTCAGAATCCCATAGCTCACAGTGCCATAGGATTGTATCTAGAAGGAATTTACCGCAAACAAATGAATAGTCTGTATGAAGGGGAAGGGTAAATTAGGAGGGATATTGAACATTTCTGTTGATCAGGTCATGGGGCAACTAGAAAAAGCCACAGGACAACTTGCGGCCACTGCTTGATACAGTGATGCATGGCCTGTTCTATTCCCAACTCCTCATACAGTGAGTAAACATTCCCACACACTGTCAGTGTCCCATCCTTAGCAGAACATAAACTTGCCCTGATGCCCAATAATAAGCAAACTTCTCTTAGCTGTGAATACATTTGCAAAAACGTTAAGAATTCAGGTGTTTGTCAAAAGAACCTCAGTCGTACCATCCCGTTTACGTCAGTTCAATTTTAGAAATGTAATTAATTTTAGGTGTAATTATTTTTATTTGCCCAATTGCTCCACCTATGTCCTTCTTGGCTCAGAAAGTTTCAGGATCATCAGGCAGAAATCAATTTATCAAAACCAGGGGAAGTTAGATGAGACTCCAAACATGCATTGTGGACGGTGATCAAAAGTGGGACATTAAATGCTTATTAATGTGCAAACTTGGTTTCTGTGTTGGTGGGGGCAGAGTGTGATTTGTTCAGCTTGGCTACAAGTGCAACAAAATGTGTAGTAGGAGCAACAGTGGCCATATTACTAATACTTGATGCCAGAAAAGTTTGAAAAACTTAGGGGCCGTCTGGAAAAGCTAAGTAAAACCCCCAAAAGACTAAATGTGGGAATAGCACAAGAGCGGGACACCAGAAACTGGTCAAGGCATGGGTGCTCACTATATAATAATAATGGCGATCAGTATCACCATGTTGACCTCCATTATTAAAAGTGGCACCAGAGCCTCTGCCTTCACACCCACATCAAGGGTGAAACTGCTGGCAAAAAACAAGCAGCACTTCGGTTGGCTGGAGTGGCAACTTAGAGAATTTTTTTTAAAATAAAAATAACACCAAGGCCCTGATTACGAGCCTGAGATCCGCGGACTGTCAGACTCGCAGCGGTGTGGCGGTGGCCGTCTCCCAACCACCCCAGGGGCGGCCTTAGGCATGTGCAAGCTGTGCACCTGCACAGGGCCACCAAACCCCAGGGGCCACCATGAGGAATCGCATACAATACATATTCGTGGCGGCCCCTGGCAGGGATTTGGCGCATGAACGACTGAGGCGTGCTAAATTCAATGTGATGCACGCTGAATGGTTGTTCTTATACTCTTTTCCTTTCTAACCCAGTCTCGTCTTTGTGTGGGGTCGGCCTTGTTTCGGGCTCTTCCGGTAGGTCTTGTGCTTGTTTAGAACTTTTTTTCCAGGAGAATCGAGCTTGTTTTAATAGTCCAGATCTGGCACCTCCGGAGGTTCGCATGCGCGCGCAGTGCCCACGAGTCCTGCAGCGAAGGGGTTACAGAAGCACCACGCATCACTGGTGGCAGGAGGGGTGGCAGCACCCGTGCCCGGCGTGCAGCAAGCAGCACCGAGACCGGCCAAGGCCATGCACCGGCGCGCCTAGAGACCCTGGGCAAGAAAGGCCGCCTTGCAGAGGATAGCATGCCAGTGTGCAACCTTTGGTGTCAGCTGCGAGGTGAGCAGCCTGAGGGTCAGGGCATGGGGAGGGGGAGTGAGGAGGTCAGCGTGTGCCACTGCAGAGTGAACCCGAGGGAAGGTGAGCCATTGGACGAGGGTGTGGGGAGCCCTGGGGAGGAGGGCAGATCAGGCGTAGGAATGTATCCCAGCCCGTGGGGGTGAGGAGCCGGGGGCGTGGGGAAGGTTGGGTGAGGATGTTATTGTAGATGGTGTGTGCTTTGGGTCTGGGTGGAGGTAAGCCATGTGAGGTGGCGAGCTGGAGGTATTCTGGTGGTCATGGGAAGGGAGGGCATGATGAATCGTGAGAGAGAGCCTCTCTCTCATGATTCATCTCTGAGAGGGCGCGGGTCGGAGAGGTGGTCTCCGTGCGCCAGGGGTAGGGAGTGGTACAGATCGGCGCTGTATGTTGAGGAAAGAGTGAGTCAGGAGTGCAGGGGCAGTGTTTACTTGTGGCTGAGGGGAGGCATGGTGACTTTTGGAGGTGTAACTTGGGAGGCACGGTCGTATTGGGGGGAAGAGGAGAGCAGGGTACGAGGTGTTAGACGTAATGTTAGGGATTCATTAAAATGATTACAATTACTTATCAACAATCATGAAAACAGAGTATGAAGCTGATACTTGTGATCTAATGAGTGGATCTGCCTGCACAAATCTTTTAAAACATCGAGTGTTCGAATGTACTTGGCATTTGGTTATGTCTGTTTATATGGAGTTGAGGCAGACATGAAATGCAAGCACCTATGGATGGACGCCTGGAATAGAATGGCAGTGCCTACCCATGTTAACTCAATCTAATGACCTTTTGCAGAGACCTTGGTAGGAGACTGGCTTCTTGATAATTTCTTTAATTACATTCCAGTGCTTGTCATGTGACTAGCAGAGAAAACTAGTTTAACTAGTCCTCAGTTTGCAATTGGTGAAGCAGCCTTCTCTGTCCATACTAGGGGCATAGTTACCATTGGTTCAGCAAGTACAGTGGTACTGAGACCCAAAACCCTCAGGGGCCCATTGAACCCTGATAATTGCTATATTTTACTTCATGAGCAGCAGCCAAAGGGGCCATATTCCTTGCTTATGCCACGGCCCATGGGGTCGTTGGTACGCTGTGCTAGTGATTCGTACGTCTGCTTGAAAGTTGTCTCCTGACTGGATGTTCCTTGCACATTAATTTTGCTTCAGTGAACCTCTAGTGCCTTTTCATAGCCTTAGGACTCACTGTAAATGATCCTTGTTTAATAGGTGCTCTGAAAGCGAGCAGAACTGGTTGCTGGAATATGGCACTATACAAGAAACCTTAATTAAATATATTGTATTTTGTCTTTTGACAATGTGGTAAAGTGGACGAGTCTTTGGTTACCTGTAGGCTGTCTTCATGATCAGTTAGTGACGTACTGAGACAGGTCTCTGTGTGCCATGATTTCAAGGTAGCTTACTCTCTTCCTGCTAAGGTCACTTCCCAAATAGATCATGAACTATTCTCCAGGCTCTACTGTTCTCAGTGGACTGAGAAAACAGACCTTGTATGCCAAGTCACATGATCTACCCTATAGTTTTATAACACTCTTCAAATAAACCTTCCATATGTGGCTAGTCCTCATAATGTGTCATACATGTAGTGGGAAGGGTAATTACTATCAATCAGTCAGGGTTTGTAAAGCTCAGCTGCTTCACACATAAGGGTCTCAAGGCGGTGTGGGATTCATGCTGCTGGATCATGCTGCTTGTTGGTTGAACAGCGAGGTCTTATGGTCCTTCCTGAACTGCTGGAGCGATGGTGAGGCTCTGAGGTGCAGGGGGAGGGTTTTCAGGTCTTCACGGCCAGGTGGGAGAAGTAGCGGCCTCCACTGTTTTATCAGCGGCTGCATTGAGTGGCTGCTAGGGAGATGGTTCTGGAACATATTTTCCTGGTAGGTTGGTGGAAATTCACTCGTTCATTAAGGTATGCTGGTCCTTCATTGTGTAGTCCAGGGAAGACATGGCTTGGCAGTTTGGGCTGGACTGTTCCCATGAGGCACAGGGTCAAGGCTGATTTGCATATGGCCATGTCTGAACTGGGGTGGCGTGGTGAGCAAAAAAACGATGGATTTAGGCCCAGATCTCTGTACTGGGGTGAATGTATGACATTGTTCTGCATTCTGTCCATCAACTGTTGTTTTTGCAAGAAAATAAAAATGACACATCAAATTCTTTCAGCAGCCGCCACTGCTGAATGTCTTCTTTTTTTCCCTACCCACTGCTAGCCTCGCCCGCTGCATTGCAAGCAAAATGAAGAAAATTCGAGTACACAAATCTGGTTATTCGAAACGAAAGAGAAAGGTGGCTCAGCAGGCTTTCGTAGTGTCACAGGAAGGAGCAATCCTGAACTTTATCACCCAAGGGAAACCTAAAGATGGAGAATCCTCTGGCCAGAGTACTGCTGATGCACTAGGTAAAACAGGCGCTGACGACCATAAAGAAGAACAAAAAAATAATGATATCCATGAGCAGACCAATGAAAATGAACAAGGTGACTCTGAAATTGATACAAACATGCAGCAATTACCAACTCAGGATGAGGATTATTACAAAAGACCCTCAGACAGAGAAACTGAAACATCATTCATCGGTCCATCAACATCTGGCATTCTGAAGGAGGTTCAGAGTTTAGAGACGGATGATGCTGGTATTGAACAGGAAGCCAAAGAGCAAGACCATGTTACAGACCCGTGTTCTGAATATGATTTATGTGATTGGAGGGATCCTACTTTGTGGCCGAACTCTCTTACGGACGCGCAACGTGTTTTTCTTGTTGAAAGGGGTCCCTCCAGAGACCCAGATTCTACAACAAAGTATCCAAGTGATGAGCACTCAAAAAGTAAACGTTGATTTTCTGTTACCATGTTACTGGTCATCTAACGCCTTTTCTGGACGTTTTATTAAAACACCTTCCTGAGCTCCGCCCCGCCCGGACCCCCTCTTCCGGGGCCCCTACCTGCGCTCCCTGCACAGGGCCACCATGAGCCTAGAGCCGCCCCTGACCACCCTATTACGATATGGGCGCTGAGACTACCACAGCCCGCTGCACCCGCCTGGGAACCAACGTTCCCTGGCCGTGTTTTGGCAGTCAGGAGCAGTAAGATGCTTGGAGGGACCGCTGCGGTTCTGCCACGTTTATTTCAAGTTTCCTCTCCGCCACGGTTTTTATGGTTCCACGCCATAAACATCCATGGGGGAGAGGAAACAAAGGAGGCCCTACAGGGTTCCCTAGTGCCTCACACCCTGTGGATGCACATGGGGGGCACAACATGTGCCACCTGTATGCATGCACACCAGCTGCTGTACTGCATGGACTTTTCGCTCCAAGCGGTGCAGGAACTGTTTCTGGAATTCCCATTGCGGTGGCCATTTTCAGGACACCGCTGTGGGAACGACAAAAAAAAAAGCCCGCCAGACAGGACGAGACTCCTAATCTCTCAGGCGGTCTGCTCCCGTCTTTGGTAGTGCTGTGGCGGCGCTGCCCCGGCGCTGCACCCCCAAAATCGTAAGTGGGCCCAAAGTGTTTTCCATGAGACGGGATTTATTTGTGTCACTGTCATATTATGTGCAAGTGCAGATGAATTGCTGTAACTTGCAGCCATTGCACTCCTTATGTGTGCCTTAATCCACAGCCCCTTCCATGTCCCCTTGAATAATCCTTTGGGAGAAGGGCTTGGAGGAGTTGGCCAAACATCTGCCAGCCCGGTGTCCCGCCCACCGCAATTGCACTGTGGTTATTTTTAAACTCTGAAATGGGCTGACATGCCCCAGAATAACTATGATTATAAATTGAGTTGACGCTCCCTGGCCTTCAGTAGTTTAGACAATAATTATGGAACCAGACGGAAAAAGCTGAACTTCCCAATGAAAGTACACGAGGAGTCAAATGAGGCCGCGGGCTGCTGATTGGACAGTTAATGGCTTCGATTTACAGCCCGGCTTGTTTTCCAGTTTGGGCCCTGATGTGGTTTTCAGCGCCAGTGGGTCACTGAGCTTCTCCGAGCCGTCGTTAATGAACCGCCTGCTCTTCATTAAGAGCATTTAGCGGGAGTGATAATGGGACTAATTAGGCCGGGTGCAAACATGTGCACGCGCGACCAGCTCCGGCGCCGCGGGCATTAGTTATTGCGGAGTGCAGGAGATCAGCTCCGCAGAGGGAGGGGCCTGGAGGGTGGCAGGGGGACTAGAAATGGGAAGGGAATTCACGGAGGGGGGGCATGTTTGTCAGTCTGGACTCCAAGCAATGGCGGCAGCCCCTCTGCACTGCCTCCGGGTTTTAGTCAATTGTTCATCATTGCCTGCTATAGCCTTAGGGCCAGATTTATGAGCCCCTTGCGCCACTTTTGCGTCACTTTTACCATGTTAAAAGTGACGCAAAAGTGGCGCAAGGGGCTCATAAATCTGCCCCTTAGTTTCTTAAAAATTGAATATGTGCGCGAATAAACCTACGTGTCGAGTATTCATATAATTCATAAAAGACAGACGGGACCTCTCTTCACCTCTCTTTGTAGGAAGGTGAACAAGTGACCTTGAAGGGCAGAAGCCAGAACGACTGATGAAAGGGAAGGGAAGGTGAGGCGGAGATGTGCACGTGCACCAGGGCAGCCTATTGAAGGAGTAGGCACTGGGGAAAGAGAGCAGGAAGAGGGCAGATTCCAGGGGGACAGTGGAGAAAGTAGGACATGTCACCGTTGCAAAGGCATCTGGTCGGTCCAGATTGGATGTCTGTAATTCAGCCTCCCAGTGCTGCTCAAGAAAAACATTGCTGCATTGAAAAGTATCCCGAATGTTTTAAGCTTCCACAAGCTGGACAGAGTCTCTTCACGCCTCAAATAGTTACACTGGTTACCAGGTTCTGAGTACATAACATTTAAAGCCGCGAGTGAGGTATAACAGCTACAGGCCTCTTTCTTTTCATAAGTTGTGAATGCATAAAACACTCCACCCTTCGGTCTCAAACGCATACTTTGTTCACTATCCCAAAATGAAAATAGAAGAAAGTTGGCGGAAGAGCTTTTCGAGTGGCTTCTGCAGAGCTGTGAGTCAGCTTCCACTTTTCATTCATGCTGAGTCATTTAATAGGATTCAGGACAGATGAAAAACCTGTCCGCAGGCACTCTGACTTCCATCAGTGCGCCTATTGGAGTCTATCACCCTGTATTCATCTTGGACAGGTGTGGAATCTGAGTACAATAGCGCCAAGAGGTTCCTTCTATGTATGCTGAACTTTACAAATTACCATAAATAATTACTTTACAAATTGCCATATGTAAATAAATAAAATGTGGCGAGGAAGAGAAGAGAGATGGAGCCCTGAAAAATTGAAAGAGAGTATAAAAAGCTGTGGAGACAAAAGGATTCTGTGATGAATGAGAAGATGACAGGAGAAGGAGAGCGAAAGAGAGACAGAGAGAAAAGAGAGAGTGAGTGCTACAACGTGCAGGAGATAAAAGAGAGAAGGAAAAGCAAAGGGAAAAGGCCAACATTGATGAAAGTAGCACATGGTGAGAAGCAAGAGGACAGAAGGAGAGCCTGGCATTTAAGCAGGTTCTGACTATCAAAAAAGGGAACAGAAAGCATGTGTGGATGAAAGATAAGAAAGACAACATGCTGCCAAAAAGGTTGGGGTACAAGCAATAACTGACACCCCGTTACAATCCATTCAGTAATCTCCAATCAGTATACATCGCCTCGTTTTACCCAAAATACCTTTAGGAGTCTAAAGCATTAAAGCAGATCACTGAGATTTCAGCGCCCAATTTTAGGCCGACCTTATGGGCAGAACCAGTGGCACATCTATAAGTGAATGCACATTCACTTATGCACACACAGGGCCAGAGATAAACCTGGTGGGGGCCACCCACAACGGACTATCATGAAGATTATGCTCACGTAATAACTAAACAATATATATATATATATATATATATATATATATATATATATATATATATATATATATATATATATATATATATATATATATATATATATTACCTACTGGCGGTCGCCAGTAGGTAGTTATAGTTAGGACCCCTTTTCCATAGGAAATCCGCAACATTCTATTTTGAATAACTTTGGCGCCGGTCGACGAATCCTCGCGAATTTTTCAAAATAGGTGGGGCGCTACGCTCCGCTCCTACCCTTAAAGTCTCGGGGGGATTCATCAAGCGGGGGCTGAGATAAAAGGGGGGTCCCAAAACGCATTTTTCCCATGCATTTTTCCATAGGACCTTTAGACAGGGCTACAGCCCGAACGGCTGAACAGATTTACTTGAAATTTGGCAGAGAGGTAGTCCTCAGGTCAAGGAAGTGCCTTTTGTAGGTTTGGTGTAAATCTGTTCAGTATTTCCTGAGAAAATAGCATTTAAAAGCATATATATATGTGGGCGGAGCCTAACCACACATCTCATCCTGAGATCTGATTGGCTGTCAGCACTTCATCCAAGAAGTGTTGGCAGCCATCTTGGGACCAATATACATGATAGCACCTCATTAAAAAGCATTGCAGTTAATAGAAGGTTTTAAGACTTTAGTTACATTATAAATCATTTGTTGATGGTACCATACTAATTTTAGGAATTGTGGTATGTTCTAAGGTGATTTCACCATGTGAAAAAGCCTTCTGCTGGGATATCATGATTGAGAGAAAAATATTTTCTCATGCTTTTACCACAGAGGTTTGGAAGGTGATCTATAAGCTAAACTGAGAGCTTATTTTCTGTAAATTCACATTATCTTTCTCAGTCATGTGAGAATGAAGTCTGACATTCTCAGTAAAACATGTACATCCAACAAGGGCAGAGACTGTCAGTTGATTCCTTTGTGTTCTACTGCAGCTTCCCAGAGTGTTCCAAAGAACTACTAGAGCGCTAACAGTCCTACCTATGATAAACGTATGGCACACCTGAAGCCATCTTGCTTGGAATAAAGTGGTAACTCTTAAAACATTTAATTTCAAAAGGAACAAAATGAGGGGGTTCATTTTTCCATAAAAAGTATGATTAGTGCTGCAGAAAGAAAAATTAGGGCACATTTTGAGTGACTTCTCAAATCCTCTTCTATTTCATTAAAAAATTCTGACATGCAGACTGAAACATGAACTTTCAATACCAGCAGCAGTTTTCCCTGGTGAGCATTAGCTTTTACTACAGTTATCTAATGAGCAAAAAGAGTGCTAACATTCTGAATTTATGGCAAATGTGTGACACATCTGAATGCCTTCTTGATGGAATCAAAGTAAAAAACTGAAAGTATTTCCTACTGAGGAGACTGCAGTAAATGAGGAAATTAGGAAACTTCATAACAAATAAGTCTCCCAAGATGGCCACCAGAGACAAAAGAGCCCAAATGTAGCCCAAATATCACCCAGATGTAGCCCACGTATAGCCCAATGACAGAATGTCCCAGAATGTTCTTAAAAACAACTAGAGCGCTTACTGTCTTCATTATGACAAAAGTATGGCACACCTGAAGCCATCTTGATTGGAATAAACTGGTAACACTTAAAACATTTAATTTAAAAAGGAACACAATGAGGGGGTTCATTTTGCCATAGAAATTATCATTAATGCTGAAGAAAGAAAATGAGGGCACATTTTGAGTGACTTCTCAAATCCTCTTCTATTTCATTAAAAAATTCTGACATGCAGACTGAAACATGCACTTTTAATACCAGGAGCAGACTTCCATGGTGAACAGTAGTTTTACTACAGTGATCTAATGAGCAACTAGAGTGCTAACATTCAGAATTTATGGCAAATGTGTGACATATCTGAATACCTTCATGATGGAATCAACGTAAAAAACTGAAAGCATTTCCTACTGAGGAGACTGCAGTACATGAGGAAATTAGGAAACTTCATAACAAATAAATCTCCCAAGATGGCCACCGGAGACAAAAGAGCCCAAATGTAGCCCAAAATCACCCAGATGTAGCCCAAATACAGCCCAATGACAGAGGTGTGCAAAACACTTATTATTTAGTGTTTTTGCAGTGTTATATAGTGCAGACTTGTCAGGTATTGGAGTGCTTTACATGAGCATTGGTTACATCACACAAGCACATATTCATTTTGGTTGTAGACATGGGGAGACTAAGTGATTTGACCAGAATCACAGAATTTCGAGCTGAAGCAGAAACTTCAACCTGGTTCCCCAGTTGCAAAGTCTGCAGTTCTGGAAGTAACACCACATCCTCTCCCCTAAGTGCAACATTTAATCAAGTGGTCAACTGGATAAAAAAACATAAAGATAACAAATAATTTAAAAGTGCTTTGTCGCTATTTGAAAACTCAGACAAAATGTCCTTATTTTAGTCTTTTAGAGCACTAACCATAATTTTGATGCCAATAAGACCCTCTCATATATGTAATTTCTAAAGGAAATGCTCTAGGTATTACAGTTTTGATTACATCAAGATGATGTCAGGCGTTCCACACTTTTGTAATAAATATAGAATGTTAGCAATCTAGTTGTTCATTGGGATACTGTTGAGAGGCAAAGGCCAGGGGCACGGACTCTGAAAATTGAAGGCAGGTAGGAGAGTGCAAAGGCAACAATTTAACCACACTGAGCAGGCAGGAAGGGCCGTGGAAGCACAACAGACTATGGAGGGCAGTGGAAAGGGGGGCAGGGGCAACAAACCAACAATACAGGACTTGCAAGAGAGGCTGTTGGAGGGAAGATCTATTACGGGTCAAGGAAGCTAGAGGCGGTCCCCAGAGCCCCGGGAGCCACCACAGAACTGAGCAGGAGAGTGAGTCAGGGACAAAAGGGGCACCTTAATTTGAGCCGGGGTGCCTAGGAACGCTTGCTCCAAAAATGAAGAAAACAGACATATGAGACATGGAATTGGTGGCAGAATACAATGGCAGTTTAATGAGAAGATACAACTTCAAAGAAACCGCAGAATAGAGACATAAAGTACAAAATACAGAATCCAGATAATCATACAGCTGTCATGATATTCTCTGTATCTCAATTAATGTACTGACAGAGAGAGAGAGAAAACACATCTATAAATGCATCATGAGAAACAAGTTACACCAAGGAAAATGTTACCTAGGAACACTCACGTTTACTCTTAGAGCAAGCATTCCTGCAATTACAATACAAAATCTTTTAAATGCAAAAGTAAAGAGAACAATGGTTAAACATAACATGACATTTCATATAGGTAAAATAGAATAAGATACTTCAAGCAAAGCAGAGCAAGACATTTTAAGCAAAGGAAGACAAGAGCTCCCAGCTCTTGGGGAAAACCTGCACAGCCTGTTAACCTACATACAAACGGCGAGGTAGTCCGTCGATATCTGTGGGTGCTCCCTTTTTATATCATTTTGTGGGCTCCTTTGCACGCTACATCTACCTACGTATGCTACCCAAAAGCTTCGTCTGCAGATTTTACCAGACATTTCGTCATTTACCCACTTAATGCTGACAATGGACTGGGTGAAAAGGTCAGTCTCTCAGGCCAATCGCTTATCGTAAGTTCCATAGAGCAAGCAGAAAATAATGGGTATTGTATGGGAATTCAATATATTCATGTACAAAATCTCCTCAGTTCTCCTAACTTGACGCTCTGCGGTTGCCACTTCCTTAAAAGCGGGAAACCTGCCCAGGAAGCAAGTACCAGTCCAGGATGCAGCCTACTGTATGTCGACAGCTTCAGTGGGATGTTGAACTTTGATACCGAGCACGGAGCACTCGGGAAGGGTGGGGGCTACTAGTTTGGAGCAGAAGGCCTCGCAGACCTGCCTTCAGACTGCTATACACTAAAATTGCAGAGCTATGGTCAATTTAACAAAGAGGCCTACACTTTATGCTGGCTGAGTGGTAAGGATGTCTCAGGATAATTATATAGCAACACAGGACCCGCTGGTCAATTTAATACGGCCTACAAATGCGGCTGGCAGGGCAAGGACAAGGGTCTCATACTTCAGGTGTGGACAGAACGGGCCAGGGGCCCCCTGTGATACAAAATCTACCCTCCTTCAAGGCTGTGGCAATGTAATAGACCATTGTGGGCAGAAGGAAGAGGCAATGGTAGTACAACCATACATGCCAACAGACCCGATTCAGCCAGGAAACGTCCAATGTTTTTAAGCTCAAATGGGCTTTATTTGATCTGTGTCCTGTCTACAATATCCTCTTTTTCAATGTAACTCAAAGGGGAAAATCAATACCCCAGTTTTTTTTCAAAATCTCCCTCTTACCAAGTTCAAAATGTTCGCAAGTATGGTACATTGGATCATGGAAGGAAATGGGATAGGGACATGGACTTGGATAACAGAGGACAAGAGGGACATGGAGAGGTGCACCAAACTGACCCTGCAGGGCAGGCATCAGGGTTTGCAGCAGCACAATACACCACACAGGGCATGCAGGACGGGAGTGCAGCACAACAATCCATAGAAAGCAAGAGGGAGGGGACAGGACCATGCACATGGACAACAGAGAACAGAGGGGCAAGAGGCAATGGTAGCTAGCTGACCATAATGGACAGACAGGAGAGAAAGCTGCAGCATTACAGACCATAAAGGGCAGTAGGGACGGATCAGGGGCATTACAATGGAACAGACAAGCCAGGAGGGAGGGAGTAGGGGTCTTCACATGTAAACAGAGGGCTGGGGGCAAGGGGGCAGGGCAGGAGTAGCAAGATAGCCATGGAGGTCAGGCAGGATGGGCACTAGAAGCAAGACACACCATGAAGAGCAACAGTGAGACTGTGATGGCATACACACAGACCATGGAGGGAAGGTGGGAGGGGGTCAGGGGCAGCTAACTGACCACACAGGGAAGGTGGGAGGGGCCATGGCAGCACAGAAGACCAATGGCTATGATGGGCAAGAAGGAGGGTGCAGGGGCATGCACAAAGGACGATGGAGGATAGAAGGGAGGGTCAGGACCTGTGCACAGACAAGAAAGTTCAGGGGAAGGGACCTCACAACAGACCACACGGGGCAGGCAGGAGGAGCAGTTGCAGCACAACAGACCAGGGAGGGCAGAAGGGTGTGGCAGTACAATGGACCATGTAGGACAGGAGGAAGAGGATAGGGGCATGGCATGTGGACAGGCAGGGTGGAGGTGGCAGGGACAGGTTACAGTCATCTGACAATGCTAGGCAGGTGGGAGGGGAGTGGCAGCTCAACAGAACACTCAGAGTAGATAGGAGTGGCAGGTCCATGGGACATGGTGGGCAAAAAGGATGGAGCAGGGGCATGCACAAAGACATCGGAGGGCAGGAGGAAGGAGAATAGGGGCAGCAAGCTAAGCACAGAGTTTAAGCAGGAGGTCAATGATGGGGCATAGAATTGGGCAATGGAGGGCAGGAGGAGTGGACTGGTACATCATACTAAATTGAGGGCAGTGGCAGCACATCAGACCATGCATGGCAGGAGGGAGGAGGCTATTCCATGGATTCACACAACAGAGGATAGGGAGGAGGGGGATGGGGCAGCAAGCTAACTGTTCAGAGAAGGCGGGTATTAGGAACTTTATTGTTTTTAAAACATTGAGTCTGTGCGAACTACTTAAAATATGAACAAGTATGCAGCATAATCTCACTTTTATTCAGGAAGAAGAGGACGTTTGTGACTGTGACTCCGGGCTCACTTGGCAGAAACACCCCCTGACCCTCCACCCCCTATCGCAAAATGTAATGCCCGTGAAAAGGGTAGGTGAACACAATGTTATATAGAACATAGTCCTGAGAGCACGATTGAAAATGAAAACTAGATATAGTGTATGGTATAAACTATGCACCAAAAAGTGTGATATAAGATGAACCGGGCGTGAAATATAATATGCAATACATTGTGCGCAATGACAGATTCATTGGAGAGCGCGAGATAGCACAGGCACTAGCGCGTGCTATGCGATATGCGCCTTGGAGTGTAATATGCACAGGGCAGTGTTGTGTAACCTAACTAGTCTCTAAAGTTGTAATATAAAATATGTGCTGGGGAGTGTAACGTTGCATATGCACTGTGACACAGATATGGATCGCAGATTGTAATATGTATGGCATAGCACTGTGCGTTATAACATAGGCATCGAGGAAGGCACGTTAGATGGGGCAATATAACCCGTGCGAAGACAAGTGTGGCATGACATATTCACGGGGTGGTGTTACAGTGCACATGGGCTAGAGAGTGTCATAGCATATGCACTAGCTAGTGGAATACAACACAGAGGTGTGTGGCACTCGGCAGGCAATGGTGGGTGTAACACAGCATTGGGCTCTGTCAGGAGCACGCTGTGACTCTCAAGTGATGTTCGTCCCCTTTCCAGAGAGTAAAATAAAAAGTATTACACATCCGGCAGTGGATGTGTGTTTTATTAACCGTGAGGGGGGTTTCTTGCATAGTTTTGGTCGAATTTTTGTCGAATCCCCTTTGAATGGCTTGGTGTGCATGTGTATTAAATGTGCCCGTCAATAGCTACCCATGTTTGTATAAATAAACGACAAGGGTGTCTACCGGGATTAGGCACGGTAGGGCATCAGACATGTCAGAGCTTCACTAGTAGTGTAAATACATTCCACGTGGATTCATTGCATGCATAGTCGCCTTTTAATGAATATCCCGCAATCGTCATGGTGATAGGTACGTACGGTTTGTCCAGCATGTCCTAGGTGTGTCTATAAATAAATATTTTTTTAAAATAATAAAAAACAGTGGCCGGCCCTAGGGATTGGGGTCAAAAAAATATAATTAGGAGACAGGCCCTGGGGGATGGGGTCATCAGGGCCAATAAATTAGAATAAGAAGGGGAACCACACAGCCCCCATTCTTAAAAAATTAAAATAAATAAAAGACTGGCATCGTGCCGGAGGCCATGCCCCCTCCGTGCAGCACTCTGCAAACGCGCCCCCAACAGGCATCTCCAGTATGCGCCAGGGAGCTGCGCTGCAGACAGGTGTTCTGAGGCCAAGCCCCTTTTTACACCTCTCTGCAACGCAGCTCTGTGGCGCTTACTGGAGGTACCTAGTTGTCTAGTTTGACCCTAGGGACCCTTAGGATTCAAGGGGACTTAATCTCTCAACTTAGAACAGCCACAGGGCGCGTTTACACAGTGGTGAAGGGAGGGGACGGGGCCTGAGGTGACGTGTGCAAACACGCACTATGGCACGTTTTAAATTGGGGATATAATTTCCCTTCAATACTGAGGGCCCCTGGGGGCTAACTAGCCCACCAAGTGCTTCCAGTAAGCGCCACTGAGCTGCATTGCAAGGAGGTGGTCCAGGCCGTGCCACTTTTTACACCTCTCTGCAACACAGCTCTGTGGCATTTACTGGAGGTACCTAGTGGGCTAGTTGGACCCTAGGGACCCTCAGGATTCAAATGAACTTAATCTCCCAACTAAAAATGGACACAGGGCGTGTTTACACAGTGGTGAAGGGAGGGGACGGGGCCTGAGTTAACGTGTGCAAAAACGCCCTGTGGCCTGTTTTAAGAGGTAGTTTTAATCCCCATGCCCTATTATGTACTAGGGGCTTACAGAGGAGGTCATGCTAATCACAGGGGGACCCCAACGCATAATGTTCCCTAGTGTATGTAGGTGTTTTCACTGTATTCTAAGTGTCTTTTAACATAGCACTGGCTCTAGGACTGGCTAGTCAGACTCAGTTACCACCAGTATCCGTCTGAAAAAGTTGAGGGTACAGGATGATTTTGCAACAAGGCTTCTTTCTGCTCTTCTTTTTGTTCTTTCTGCACGTTATCCTTCTTCCTGCACTTATCTTCGTATTTAAGGACTTCTGTTGCTTCTTTCTGCACTTCTTTTGTTTCTTTCTGTGCATTTTTTCTTCTTTCTTCACATGTCCTATCTCTGTAGGCATAGTTAGAAATTAGCATTTAAAAAACCTTTGAAATTCACAGAAAAAACCATAGGTTTCAGGCACGTTATAGTTAGGAATTAGCATTTAAAAAACCTCAGAAATTCACTGAAAAAACCATAGGTTTCAGGGGTGTTATAGTTAGCTGGACTTTTCACTTGTACAAAACCATTGAAATTCCCCCGTTATAGTTAGTTCAGCTAACTATAACTCGCGCGCCCGCAATGCACTGCTGATGACGTCACATATTACATCACTCATGACATGGTCAGTGACATCACTCATGACATCACTGATGACATCTCAAATGACATCACTGATGACATCACTGATGACATCATCCTTGTGATAGAGTGGCAGACCTCCTCTCACCCTAATATAACCTTTGATACACACATTCAAAAATAGAGACTAAAATTTTCAAAACAATGGACATACCAATACCAGTTACAACAACCTCTTCAGTAATTCTAAGATCCACATACACATCCACTCATTCACCAACAGTCCTATACAGTCACTCATACATGTACTCACTCATCATATGTACTCATGCACCTATACATCCTGTTACACAATGCCACTCATCCATAGAGTTACTCACACACATAGTCACTCATGCTAATAAAGAATCAAACATACATATACTTGCATATACAGTTATATACACACACCACCACACTTACTTCTACGGAAACTTACACATACTTAGTCTTTTAAACAATCACTTATAGAAACACATACTTATTCATACAGGAACTCTTTCAATCTCTCACTCTCACATATACTCACATATATACACCAATAGTCACATATACTAGTTTAAAACATATGTAGTTACTCATAAAGACACTATTGAGACAGTCATTCACTCACTAACACACCCATACACACACTCATCCACCCATACAGTCCTGCACACATGCTGTGTTCAACACATACAAACAGTGAGTCACTCATTCATGCACCTATGCACTACGTAATACCCCCCACCGAACCATGCAGACACTCAGACTGATACTCAAAAAACCAACTAATAACCTATATAGACACCCATGTAGCTACTCACCAACCCATGCAGCCACTTATACACAAAGTGAGAGACTGATACAGATATTTACATATTTAAACATTACTCACTAAGCCATGTATTCACTATGATACACTTAATCAGTCAGTTACACAATCAATTTTTCAAAAACAAATCATCCATTTAGACACTTATATACCCATTTATTCTTCCATCGACCTTGAGATATACATATATAAAACATATTTAATTTTCAGAAAAACACACATTCACTGGATGATGTCATCAGTGATGTCATCAGTGATGTCATTTGAGATGTCATCAGTGATGTCATGAGTGATGTCACTGACCATGTCATGAGTGATGTAATATGTGACGTCATCAGCAGTGCATTGCGGGCGCGCGAGTTATAGTTAGCTGAACTAACTATAACGGGGGAATTTCAATGGTTTTGTACAAGTGAAAAGTCCAGCTAACTATAACACCCCTGAAACCTATGGTTTTTTCAGTGAATTTCTGAGGTTTTTTAAATGCTAATTCCTAACTATAACGTGCCTGAAACCTATGGTTTTTTCTGTGAATATATATATATATATTATCTACTGGCGGTCGCCAGTAGATAGTTATAGTTAGGACCATGTTTCCATAGGAAATCTCAAAATTCTATTTTGAATAACTTTGGCGCCGGTTGACGAATCCTCGCAAAATTTTCAAAACTAATGGGGCGCTACGCTACGCTCCTACCCTGAAAGTCTCGGGGTGATTCGTCAAGCGGGGGCTGAGAAAAAAGGGGGTCCCAAAACGCGTTTTCCCCATGCATTTTTCCATAGGACCTTTAGACACAGCTACAGCCCGAACGGCAGAACAGAATTACTTGTAATTTGGCAGAGAGGTAGTCCGCAGGTCAAGGAAGTGCCTTTTGTAGGTCTGGTGTAAATCTGTTCAGTAGTTCCTGAGAAAATAGCATTTAAATCAATATATATATCTGTAAGCGTGCTCCGTGCGCTTACCGTGCGCTTACGGTAAGCTTACCGTACGCGTACGGTGCCGTGCGCGAGCGCGATTCTGATTGGTTGTTAGATCAAAGTAAACATTCGAATCGGTCGAAACCAGGAAGTATCGGTCGCCATTTTCTGTCTGTCGCACTGAAAAAAAAAGGTTGATAACATGAAAAGGGGGCAACGAAGAGAGTTGCAGACCCCTAGCGTTCGTCAGGGGGTTCACGAAGGGGCCAAAAAGTCTGAAAAATAAATGTAATAATTTTTAAAAAAAATCGCGGGGTGCGCGTACGGTAAGCTTACCGTACGCGTACGGTAAAAAAAAAAAACAAAAAAAAAAAAAATAACAATCACATTTAATATATAAATCTAAGGACCCCCAAGGGAGAAAAAAACAATTGATATTTTGAAAAAAATGGCGAGGCGTGCACGGTACGAAATGCGCAACGTGGGCCCGAGCGCCCGCACCGTGCGCGCAAAAATTAAAAATAAATACATAACTTAGCATTTAAAAAAACGTACAAATTCACTGAAAAAACCATAGGTTTCCCCACACGTTATAGTTAGGAATTAGCATTTAAAAAACCTTGCAAATTCACTGAAAAAACCATAGGTTTCACATATGTTATAGTTAGCTGTACATTTCACTCGTAAAAAACCAATGTAATTCCACGTTATAGTTAGTGCAGGCAACTATAACTCACGCGACCGCAATCCTCTGTTGATGCTAATACTGTATCTTTAGCTATACATATATTACAAATATTTATTTTTCATAAAGACACATATGTCATCAGTGATGTAATATCTGACATCATCAGCAGAGGATTGCGGTCGCGTGAGTTATAGTTGTCTGCACTAACTATAACGTGGAATTTCATTGTTTTTTTACGAGTGAAATGTACAGCTAACTATAACATGTGTGAAACCTATGGTTTTTTCAGTGAATATATATATATATATATATAATCTGACACCTCACCTCTTTCCTCTTCAACACCCTCATCTCCTTCATTTCAATACTCCCCCACAAGCACTGCATTTTCTTCAACTTTCACCCTATTCATCATCATCATAATCTTTATTTCGGTTGTAAAACCATAAAAGATACACACATATTCTTCCTTGGCAGTGGAGCCCATGATACAGTTAACACAAGTAAAAGTAAATATTTAATACACCAGGCTCAAATGGACAAGTATGACGTACTGAGAATTGTAAACTACGAGGAAATCACTAAGATGCAACATTTCTATGTGTGTACTCAATTAAAAATCAAGTAAAAAGATAAAACAGGAAAAAAGTGCGAGTGCAATAATGACTAACAATGTCCACAATTTAAAAAGATTTTGATAAAAACTTTGAGAAGGAAGTTAAAAACAGGATACTGGGGATTAAAGCACCCTCGAGTCATAAGGTTTTTACTACAGCTGGTCCCTGGCACAAGGAAAAGTGGAGAGGAGCCTTCGCCTAATGGCCCAGAACCGGCCAAGAAATTTTGCAATGGCACATACAAAGGATAGTCTTGTATCCAATCTTAAAATCCGTATTGCGTCAAGATGGCTATCGGTCCCCAACTGTCTGCATAGTGGCACCAACCAATTCCTTCTTGGTCTGTCGTAGGCTGGACATGCAAAGAAAACATGGCCCACAGTTTTGTTTGGGTCTGGACAGGATGGGCATCCCTTGGGCTGGCTGGTGCTGTTTAGCCAAAGGTTGGTAAAGGCAGCCAAACCTAAACTGGGTATACAATTTCCTGTCCCCAGGCACTTTGATAATATCAAGATATTTCTCAAGGTATTTCGAGGATTTTATGTCATATTTTGACTGCCTGGTCATTCTTTCACACATTTACACATAGAATCTCGGTTACAGATGCACACTTGAAGAGGCCAAGGTTTGAATGAGCATGTATTCGGAACCACTTTTTGATGCACTGACAAACACTGTGAGAAACTCGCCTTGCCTTCAGCCTGTACTCCACATTGGTGCCCCCCATTAACAAAGGGTCGTGGGGTGGGTGGGATCGCACTGTAGGTGTCAAGTGGGGGAATCCAATGTAAAAAATAAATAAAAAACTTACCTTTAGCCGCCGCGGCCGGCCGCCTTCAGCTTTGCGTCTAGTTCACCGCCTCTCCTCTTCCTGGGTCCTAGCAGGTTTCACCGGCCCAGCAGCTCAAGGAAGCATACCCATACCTCGGCCCCCTCCCAACACCGGTGGCAGAGCCAGAAAATGTAAAATGAAATGATGCGAGAGCGTTGTTTTATTTTACATTTGCTGGCTCTGAGCCAGGAAGTGCGGCGGCGCTCCTCCGCCATTGCGGAGGAGCCACCACTGCTTGTTTGTGTCCCACTATAAATACCCACCCACCTCCGGAGGAGACTCTTTATAGTATGTACTGTACATGATTAAGATGTTACATTAAAAAAAAACTACAGAAACACCCCATCCTATTAAAAGCAAATACCCTTATGGAATGAAAGAGTAAGTAAAACATGAAATGTAAACATTAACAGCATCATTGTTCTCACGGTGAGGGGGTAGCGTTTGTTTTTGCTGGCTGTGGTTGTCACCAGTGGTGAGGCACGGAGGTGGGGAGACCCACCATCTTCTGTTCTGGAAGCTCGAAAAATCGAAGGGGCATATTCTCAAGAACGTGTGATAACTACCGCAAAGTTAGCTAAACGCAGCTCTTCACATCGCAGTCTATCTCTGGAAAATAACGCTGTGTTAACGTGGTATTCCCAACATGGTGGTACTATGCGATAGTCTCACGATAACGCGCCAAATAACCACCTAAAAATTAACGCGACACCGCAAAAACGTGAAACACAAACGCAAAAAAACCTGCAATGCCCCAAATCGCGATACAAAAATTAGTGACAACCAGCGGCAGGCCTGCAATTCCCACGCGTCATGCGCGAAAATGCACTATGAAAGCAACAAAAAGAACACACCAAAACCAAATCAAACTGCGTAGCACCATGGATGCACCCGGACTGAGTGCAGAGGACAACCCGAACCCCACAAGCCCCATGGAGGACCAGCCAGGAACCCCGTGTTCGGGGAAGGGCAAGGAGAAGAGGAAGAGGAAAACGGGGTTCAGTCCGCAGGAAGACCGGATTATCGTCATGGAGGTGATAGAACTCTATAATACACATGAACAACTATGAGTCTAATACAATTGAAAACCCTGACACAATAGTAAAGGTGATGCTAAAGATATTGAAGATGCGAATTCATGTATGCATATATATGTATATACAAAAGTGTAAGATTCCCATCATCCACCCGAAGTGGTTTGCTTCATCATCTGGGAACCAGGGACTTATTTGAGAACCATATTCTACTTAGCAAATTGGCAACTTGGCAAATTGTAGATATTGGTCTCTTTAATGTCCCAAACTATTCACTGGTATAGTGTAGTTGTTAGATGATGGTAGGGTGTGATGGCTGGAGTGCTTGTGAAGGGTGCTAGTGCTTGTGTGTAAGTGCTGTTTAAAAGTTGTCTAACAAGGCACTAAGAACACTTTATTAGATCGCTACCTTGTTGACAAAAACTAAAAACAGTGCTATAACAGTTTCCAAAATATAATAACTGTGTTGAAAAAAGGTCTACATGTTTCTGCTATCGGATGAAATTCATCCAAGCTTTCGTCAGGACCAATAAAGCTACTGCGAGGATAAATAGTGCCCAAGTAACCCATAAAGTGGTGTATACAACCTGGACCCAAATGGAGGGCCAAGAAGCTCCGTGAGAGGTAGTTTCACTTCACTGACCTGCACGGGTAGAGAGAGAAAAAACACAACATAGCAAAAACCGTAACATAGTGTTATTTTCAAGGTCAACATTTAACATCCAGAAAAAATGTCCAGTATGCGAATACTCATAAATGTATTGAGACTATGGTAAGTCTGTATAATTTAGTAAGGTAAAGAAACTATTTGGCACTTACCCAATTAGTGATGGGTGTGCACCGCACCTCACCTGGCAACTGCTCAGGTATAAGGAGGCCCCGCTCTGTAAAAAAATCAGAGGGTTCGACAATATTAAAACCCATATATTGGGTAATTTAAAACCGCTGTGGCCCACTCCGCGCTGTATTAAAAACCGCCAAAACACACAGTCTGTCGTTCGAATGCTACATCATAAGTGAGGTCTCAAGGCATTAATGACCCTTGGTAATCTATTAGAAAACCGCAAAATCAACCAACTGAACCCAACTTGTAAAAGCATTCAGGTCTGTTAAAGCGGGTCCGTGCCTCTACTCAATTACATCAAGAGCGCGGGCAGAGGTGAATCTGCGCTTGCTTGCATGTAAAACTTAAAAAATAAGATGTTCCCACTCACCTATCCGTCGGTACCTCTTGTCGGAGCTGAGCTCGAAGGGGAGGCAACCTGCGGAATGTGAGTGCTTGGTTAAAGTAAAGAATGCCGGTCTTGGTTGCCCAGACAACCGAGAGCACGGCCGTGGTAGAACGCTATAGAATGCGTCATCCTGTTACGTTGATAAACCTGGGAAATGTAGTGGTTCCACCCCGCCTAGATGGAAGAGCGGGTTGGTGTATTCTAGCTATATCGAATATCCATTCAATTACTCTTTGCCTTACGGTGTCAGAAAGATAAAAATGAAAATGAAAATGAATTTCTTTCCACTATGATATTATGTTACACCATACGATCTTGTCCTGCAAGCAGAAATTATAAGGCCACGAATCCTTGTGTAATTGCAGATGGTAAAGACAGGCGATATGCTCAATGTGGGAGCGTATGATATTTCATTCCTGCCAAACCTATATCACAGTGTGTGTGGTACCAGATGATATCTGTTCTTAAAGTGAGGACCATGGGATATCGTCATTCAGGCCGTTACAATCACTTTGGAGTCTGAAAACCCATTTCTGTTCCTTCTGAAAGAGGAAACTAGTGACATCTGTTACATGTGGTGGAATAAATGGTTGTTCCAAGACGAGCCATTTTATGTCTTCTGGTTTATGGTTCTGTGTCAAGAAATGGTTAGTCATTCTGGTCGCTTGTTTTTTGCGCCTAATAGTGCTCTTGTGTTCACTGATTCTCACTTTAATTTTTCGGGTGGTCATCCCTACATATTTAAGTGAGCAGGGGCATGTAATCAGATAGATGACTTACTCTGAATTACAGTTGGTATGTTTATGAAGAACCCACGGTCTTGAGGTACCAATGTCTACCGATTTTGTAGGTTCTGTCTGTGGGCACACTGAACAAGAACCACAAGGATAATGGCCTTGAACAGGTGGCAGGTCCCAGAGTGTAGATGTGATGGAATTCCTCTTGACTTTAGGTCGTGTATGTATAAGATTGTCCCTGAGGCTTGTCCCTCTCTTGAATGAGAACAGTGGAGGGGGAATCTTATCGTTGCTCAGATTCAGAATGCGCCAATGTTTTCGCACCACTTTTTGCACATCGTTCGATAGTGTGCTAAAGGTGTTGACAAATGTCAATCTCGTGAGTGGTGGTTTAGGTGTTGAAGGCGCAATAAGAGCGTCTCTGTTATTATTCGCCGCTCTTTTTCTAGCTTGTCTTACCAGAGGCGTGGGATATTTCCTTACTTTCAGTTGTTGAGATAGATCAACTGCATGTTTATCAAAGGTCTCTTTAGTGGAGCAGTTTCTGCGTATACGCAGAAACTGTCCTACAGGTACGTTTTGTCTTAATGACTTGGGATGGTGGCTCTGGAAGCTCAAAAGAGAGTTCTTCGCTTGGGGTTTCTTGTACAGTTCGCTCCCAAGAATCCCTTGTGTGGGGTAAATGACAATGTCTAGGAAAGGCAGTCTGGATTTATCGTGTGTTACTGTGAATCTCAGAAAGTTGTTTTGAGTATTTAGCCAAGCGTGGAAATCAAGCAAGGTAGTAACGTTCCCACGCCATATTACTAAGACGTCGTCAATATACCTCTTCCAAATGACAATTCTGTCACGGAAGGGATTGATGTCATTCAGCACACTATTCTGTTCAAAAAGATGAACATAGAGATTCGCCAGGCTCGGCGCAAAAATGCTGCCCATCGATGTTCCTGAAGTTTGGAGGTAGATAGTTTCTTCAAACCTGAAGAAATTCTCCTTCATTGCTAGCCTGGCACACTCCATGATAAAGTTGATCGGGGTGATCGTAACTAGATCTTTTGTGTCAAGTAAGCCCCTAATAGCTTCTAATGTCTCATCTTGGGGAATACAGGTATAGAGTGATTCGACATCGAAACTTACCAGCAGGTCTGTCTCGATGTCAAATGGGATCTCAGGTAACAGTCTTAGGACATCTTTGGTGTCCTGTAGAAATGTTGGCATTTCTTTAACCAATGGCCGTAGAAAAAAGTCCACGAAAGTAGACAGAGGTTCTAACAGTGACCCTATCCCTGATATAATGGGACGTCCTGGTGGTGGTCTAGTGGCTTCGTCAGGGACAGACACCCTCTTATCAGATTCAGAAGGTTCTATCACATCGGTACCGCCGCATAGACAAAACAATCAACGTTCACGTGCCAGTAGGAGACGAGGTACACAAAACTACTATGATCAACCAAGCCCCTGGTGGCCCCCAGCACCTTGGGGTTATCAGCCCTCACCATACACCCCACCGATGCCACCCTTTCCTTGCCAGCCGCCCCCACCCACTCTCTTCGGGCAGCAACCTTTTTTAGGGCAAGGCCGTGGACGCAGCAGAGGCAGGAGAAGAGGAGGGCCACAAGTACATTGGCAAACAGACCAGCCACCACAGAACACTTAGAACACAAAGAGCATACAACCACAAGGACTGAATGTGAACGTGATGAACTAGTGGTTAATTTAAGCCAAAGACAATTGACATCAATTGAACTTGAGGTCCTAAACAAAGGTTTAGGTTTTGTCCCAACCTGTGTAGGCGACCCTTTTCAATTGAGGTGCGAAATGGGTAAATTCTTTCGCAAAGTTCGTCTACATTTCTTTTTCAAGAATAAAGAAAAAGGAATAGAAACGATGGGCCCAGATGATCAAACTTTAGAATCTAACACAGGCTTAAAACCACCTTCCAATTTCAACCCGCCAGCACATCTGGTGCCAGATCACGTCAAAGTTTTCGAGCAAGCTGTAATCAATGATGTTACCTCTCTCTGTTCTAGGAGTGATAGTGGCTATTGCAACTTCTCTTTCTCACAGAAACAAGCCATGATGACACTATCCAATGACGATACTATCACCATTAAGCCCGCTGACAAGGGTGGTGCCATTTTGTCATTATGGATACAGTAGCCTATCGGAACGAATGTCTAAGACAACTGAATGATGGCAAATCTTATCGGGTTTTGCTCGAAGATCCAACCATAAGACTGTCCAAAGAGATACACGACCTGGTCTATGAAGCTAAAGAATCAGGTTGGATTACATCGCAAGAGTCTGAATTCTTGATTACCAAATATCCAGTCATGCCTTACTTTTACGTTCTCCCCAAAATACATAAAGCCACTAGACCACCACCAGGACGTCCCATTATATCAGGGATAGGGTCACTGTTAGAACCTCTGTCTACTTTCGTGGACTTTTTTCTACGGCCATTGGTTAAAGAAATGCCAACATTTCTACAGGACACCAAAGATGTCCTAAGACTGTTACCTGAGATCCCATTCGACATCGAGACAGACCTGCTGGTAAGTTTCGATGTCGAATCACTCTATACCTGTATTCCCCAAGATGAGACATTAGAAGCTATTAGGGGCTTACTTGACACAAAAGATCTAGTTACGATCACCCCGATCAACTTTATCATGGAGTGTGCCAGGCTAGCAATGAAGGAGAATTTCTTCAGGTTTGAAGAAACTATCTACCTCCAAACTTCAGGAACATCGATGGGCAGCATTTTTGCGCCGAGCCTGGCGAATCTCTATGTTCATCTTTTTGAACAGAATAGTGTGCTGAATGACATCAATCCCTTCCGTGACAGAATTGTCATTTGGAAGAGGTATTTATTTATTTATTTATTTAAAGGTTTTGTAAAGCGCGTAGTAACCCAATGAGCATCCCAGCGCTAACCTGCATCTCCAGGGGTTTCAGCCGTCTAAAGAATTATGTTTGAGGGAAGAGGAGAGTCTTTAATGATCTCCTGAACTGGAGGTGATTCGATTCTGTCCTCAGTCTTCGTGGGAGGTGATTCCAGTATTTGGCCGTGTGGACCGAGAAACGACGGCCACCGGTCTTGGCTTTTTTGACTCTGGGGACTGAGATGAAATTTTCTCCGCTGGACCGGAGATCCCTTTCCACCTTGTAGGGGATTAAGAGTTCCTTGAGAAGGGGGGGGGCGTTATTGTTGAGGGTTTTGTGGGCCAGACAGAGGGCTTTGAAGGTGACCCTTTCTCTGACTGGAAGCCAGTGTAGAGATTTGAGAGCTGGCTTGGCAGAGGATCTAGCCGGTGTGCCCGTAAGTAGGCGGGCAGCGGCGTTTTGGACTTTCTGCAACGTGTTAAGGGTGGCTTCAGGAGCTCCCAGATAGATGGCGTTGCAGTAGTCCAATCTCGCCAGGATGAGGCCCTGAATGAGGAGCTTCCTTGCGTTAGCGGGGAGCAGGGGGAAGATCTTCCTACAGGCTCTGAGGAGACCGAAGCATGTCCCTGCCGTCTTTTTTGCCTGGGTTTTGAAGCTCAGGTCCTTCTTGATCCACACGCCTAGGCTTTTGACCTCGTCCTTGGGAGCGGGAGGGTCACCCAAACAATTGGGCCAGAGGTGAGGTGGCAGGGAGGGCCCCTTATGACCCAGCATGAGTATCTCGGTCTTTGACCCGTTCAGCTTTAACGATGAGAGATTCATCCATCGGTGGACTTCGGAGAGGCAGCTGTGGAGATCAGAGGGGGCGTGATGGGGATGTGAGAGAGTTACCATCAACTGGGTGTCGTCGGCGTAGTTGATAATTGAAACGCCGAACGAACTAACTCTCTTCTCCAGTGGGGCCATGTACACGTTGAATAACGTAGGGCTCAAAGATGAGCCCTGCGGCACTCCACAGCGGAGGGGGATGATAGGTGAGTGGCTGTCGTTCTCCCAAACCTGGAAGGAACAGCCTGATAAGAAAGATTTTAGCCACTTCAGGGCCATACCCCTTAATCCAATTTCTCCCAGTCGTTGGATTAGGGTGGGATGGTCTACAGTGTCGAAGGCCGCACTGAGGTCCAGGAGGATCACTGCCACTGATCCTCCCGTGTCCAAAATGCTTCTGGCCTTGTCCACTGCTGCCAGGAGGGCGATGTCAGTGCCCTGACCTGGACGGAACCCTGTCTGGGAGACCCCTAATAGGTTATTGCTCTCCAGGAAAAGTGACAGTTGTTTGTTCACTAACTTCTCAGCGATCTTACTGTTTCCTGGGAGAAGGGAGATGGGCCTGTAATTGGAGAGGTCCTGAGGGTCTAGAGAGGGTTTTTTTAGTAGACCTTTAACTGCTGCCGCTTTCCAGCTAGGGGGAACTGTGCCCTCCGAAAGGGGGGAGTTAATCAGAGCCGTGAGGGGGGGGATGATGGTGCTAGACACTTTTTTCAGGGAGCGGAGGGGTGCGGGGTCGAGGGGGGAACCACTTTTAATTGAGGCCAAAGTTGCCCCTACCTCTTCCGTTGTCACTGGGCCAAAGACATCCAGGGAGGGTCGAGGGATGTCAGACGGATGGGGGGGTTAGTGGTAGAGATGGTAAGATCCCGATCCGTGTGAGTCGGTTCAGGGGGGGGTATAGCCAGGAGAATTTTTTGGATCTTCTCGTCAAAGAAGGTGGCGAGATTGGAGCATTTGCTTTCTGCTTCTTTAGGATCGAGAGGTTTGAGTGGGGGATCAGGGGCGTGGAGGAGTTCTTTAAGAACGGAGTAGGTTTCGTGGGCCGAGCAGGCAGCATTTATGATTCTGCTTTCGTAGAAACCGATTTTGGTGTTGCGTAGCTCCTTTTTGTAAGATTTTACGGAGGTACGAAATGTTTCTTTTTTTTCCTCTGTTTTTTCCTTCCTCCAGAGGCGTTCATTCCTTTTGCAAACCTTACGCAAAAGGTTGAGTTCAGGGGTATACCAGGGTGAAGGGTTAACTCTCTTGGTGTGTTTCAGAGAGTTGATTTTAGGCAGGGTTGCGTCAAGCGATTGGGTGACCCAGGTGTTGAATTCCTTGTCCGCTGCTATGGTGTCTTGAGAGGGGTAGGGAACGTGTTCCCTTAGTTTGGCTGCCCATACGTCTGGTTCCAATTTCTGCCATCGTCTGGTATGAGTTCTGGTTTTGGGAGGTTGAGGGGGCGGAATGTTGATGTCCCATACGAAGGGGACCAGGAAGTGGTCAGTCCAGGGGAGGGGGATGTGATCAAGGGTTTTCAGGTCTGGGATGTTTGAGAAGATGGGATCGAGCAGTTGCCCTCTTTCATGAGTGGCCTGTGGGTTTTTTAGGTCAAGGCCGATGGAGGTGATGTCCTGTAGCAGTTCACAGGCCTGCTTGTCGACCGGGTCCAAGAAGTGTACATTGAAGTCTCCCAGTAGTAGGTAGTTGGTGGAAGATGTACATTTAATGGAGGTCTGCTCGATGATTTTGTTCGGAAAGTCTGCTAGATTGCCCGGGGGGCGATATACCAGCGTTCCAGACAGCGAGGTAACTGGGGAAATTTGAATAGCGAAGTGACAGCTTTCGTGTCCCTCGATGTTGCAGTCAGATATTCTGCAGGTAAAGTCGTCCTTGAGGATTATTGCTAATCCACCTCCTCTACCCTCTGGTCTATTCAGCGAGCACATAAGGTACCCGGGGGGTAGTGCGAGGACGATATCGGGGCCACTGCTAGGGGTGAGCCAGGTTTCCGTGAGAAACAAGATGTCTAAGGCTTGGTTTGTGATTAAAAGGTTAATTTTGTGTGAGTGCTTCACAAGCGACCTGCAGTTGAGTAGGCCTAGGTGCAGGCCATTGTGTGCCGGGTCTTGATCTGCGGGGTTACAGGTAGTGCATCTTGTGAATTGGTATATTGACGACGTCTTAGTAATATGGCGTGGGAACGTTACTACCTTGCTTGATTTCCACGCTTGGCTAAATACTCAAAACAACTTTCTGAGATTCACAGTAACACACGATAAATCCAGACTGCCTTTCCTAGACATTGTCATTTACCCCACACAAGGGATTCTTGGGAGCGAACTGTACAAGAAACCCCAAGCGAAGAACTCTCTTTTGAGCTTCCAGAGCCACCATCCCAAGTCATTAAGACAAAACTTACCTGTAGGACAGTTTCTGCGTATACGCAGAAACTGCTCCACTAAAGAGACCTTTGATAAACATGCAGTTGATCTATCTCAACAACTGAAAGTAAGGAAATATCCCACGCCTCTGGTAAGACAAGCTAGAAAAAGAGCGGCGAATAATAACAGAGACGCTCTTATTGCGCCTTCAACACCTAAACCACCACTCACGAGATTGACATTTGTCAACACCTTTAGCACACTATCGAACGATGTGCAAAAAGTGGTGTGAAAACATTGGCGCATTCTGAATCTGAGCAACGATAAGATTCCCCCTCCACTGTTCTCATTCAAGAGAGGGACAAGCCTCAGGGACAATCTTATACATACACGACCTAAAGTCAAGAGGAATTCCATCACATCTACACTCTGGGACCTGCCACCTGTTCAGGGCCATTATCCTTGTGGTTCTTGTTCAGTGTGCCCACAGACAGAACCTACAAAATCGGTAGACATTGGTACCAAAAGACCGTGGGTTCTTCATAAACATACCAACTGTAATTCAGAGAAAGTCATCTATCTGATTACATGCCCCTGCTCACTTAAATATGTAGGGATGACCACCCGAAAAATTAAAGTGAGAATCAGTGAACACAAGAGCACTATTAGGCGCAAAAAACAAGCGACCAGAATGACTAACCATTTCTTGACACAGAACCATAAACCAGAAGACATAAAATGGCTCGTCTTGGAACAACCATTTATTCCACCACATGTAACAGATGTCACTAGTTTCCTCTTTCAGAAGGAACAGAAATGGGTTTTCAGACTCCAAAGTGATTGTAACGGCCTGAATGACGATATCCCATGGTCCTCACTTTAAGAACAGATATCATCTGGTACCACACACACTGTGATATAGGTTTGGCAGGAATGAAATATCATCCGCGCCAACATTGAGCATATCGCCTGTCTTTACCATCTGCAATTACACAAGGATTCGTGGCCTTATAATTTCTGCTTGCAGGACAAGATCGTATGGTGTAACATAATATCATAGTGGAAAGAAATTCATTTTCATTTTCATTTTTGTTTTTATCTTTCTGACACCGTAAGGCAAAGAGTAATTGAATGGATATTCGATATAGCTAGAATACACCAACCCGCTCTTCCATCTAGGCGGGGTGGAAACACTACATTTCCCAGGTTTATCAACGTAACAGGATGACGCATTCTATAGCGTTCTACCACGGCTGTGCTCTCGGTTGCCTGGGCAACCAAGACCGGCATTCTTTACTTTAACCAAGCACTCACATTCCGCAGGTTGCCTCCCCTTCGAGCTCAGCTCCGACAAGAGGTACCGACGGATAGGTGAGTGGGAACATCTTATTTTTTAAGTTTTACATGCAAGCAAGCGCAGATTCACCTCTGCCCGCGCTCTTGATGTAATTGAGTAGAGGCACGGACCCGCTTTAACAGACCTGAATGCTTTTACAAGTTGGGTTCAGTTGGTTGATTTTTCGGTTTTCTAATAGATTACCAAGGGTCATTAATGCCTTGAGACCTCACTTATGATGTAGCATTCGAACGACAGACTGTGTGTCTTGGCGGTTTTTAATACAGCGCGGAGTGGGCCACAGCGGTTTTAAATTACCCAACATATGGGTTTTAATATTGTCGAACCCTCTGATTTTTTTACAGAGCGGGGCCTCCTTATACCTGAGCAGTTGCCAGGTGAGGTGAGGTGCACACCCATCACTAATTGGGTAAGTGCCAAATAGTTTCTTTACCTTACTAAATTATACAGACTTACCATAGTCTCAATACATTTATGAGTATTCGCATACTGGACATTTTTTCTGGATGTTAAATGTTGACCTTGAAAATAACACTATGTTACGGTTTTTGCTATGTTGTGTTTTTTCTCTCTCTACCCGTGCAGGTCAGTGAAGTGAAACTACCTCTCACGGAGCTTCTTGGCCCTCCATTTGGGTCCAGGTTGTATACACCACTTTATGGGTTACTTGGGCACTATTTATCCTCGCAGTAGCTTTATTGGTCCTGACGAAAGCTTGGATAAATTTCATCCGATAGCAGAAACATGTAGACCTTTTTTCAACACAGTTATTATATTTTGGAAACTGTTATAGCACTGTTTTTAGTTTTTGTCAACAAGGTAGCGATCTAATAAAGTGTTCTTAGTGCCTTGTTAGACAACTTTTAAACAGCACTTACACACAAGCACTAGCACCCTTCACAAGCACTGCAGCCATCACACCCTACCATCATCTAACAACTACACTATACCAGTGAATAGTTTGGGACATTAAAGAGACCAATATCTACAATTTGCCAATTTGCCAATTTGCTAAGTAGAATATGGTTCTCAAATAAGTCCCTGGTTCCCAGATGATGAAGCAAACCACTTCGGGTGGATGATGGGAATCTTACACTTTTGTATATACGTATATATGCATACATGAATTCGCATCTTCAATATCTTTAGCATCACCTTTACTATTGTGTCAAGGTTTTCAATTGTATTAGACTCATAGTTGTTCATGTGTATTATATTGTTGATTTGGGGATTTTACAACTATTAGAGTCTTTAAACTTTATCCCTTGGACCCCTACTCGTTTTCGAGATATCTTAAGACGGTGATAGAACTCTACCAACAACTGATCGTCACCTCCACTGCGTCATTGGCAACACAAATGGAAAAATGGTAGTCCATCGTCACCAATGCGGATGCGGTCGGAGTGTCTAGGAGGTCAATGGAGGAGGTCAGGAGGCGCTGACATGAAATGCACAGCCAAACCAAGGAGAAACTCGCTGCCAACAGGAAGGCAGCAAAGGCGACTGGAGGTGGGAGTCCTGCGCCACAGGAGGAGCTAGATGAACTGGAGGAAATGTTGGCCACAGTCATCAGTGTGGAGACGGTGCAAGGAGTCGGGGGTCTGGACACAGCTCGATATGACCTGAACCAACAGCAACAGGGTGAGTAACGACCAGGGACTGGGGGCCACGGGGGGAGATGGGCACAATGGCACACATGCACAATCATGTGCAGCACACTGCACTCGCACAATAAGTGTGGAACATGTCCCTGATACCCTTGGCACACTGCAGCACACATAGAAACACCAAGTAGGCCCCCATCCACAATGTGCACAAATGGGCCCCCCTCCATATCACCAATGCCACAACCTACCCATGCACATGTGCTGAATCCAGAAAAGCAGCGGATCTGTGAGCCACACTGACAGATAGCATGGCTGCAGTCACAATACATGACACGGTGCACGAGACGACAGTGAGGTGGCTGAGTGTGGCCCACATCCGTAAAAGAGCAGGTCACACTGACACATCTACGTGCACCTACAACCCATGACGTAAAAAATACATCTGCAAACAAACAATGCACAAGAGTACAAGATTTGTCCAAGAGCACAAATGACCCAAGTCGCAAACATCCCAGCACCCAAAAAGCACACAAGTCAAAGGCGCACCGCCTCAAAGGAATAAGGGGGCGCAAAATCAGAGCTGCAGGGGTGACTCGCCAACAATGAGCACACACACATAGCAATCACAGTACATCAACATTGACGACAATGTGGTACAAAGTGCAAGCCTTACACCACAGGATAGAGGACACAACTGGTGCCGCTCGTGCCTAGAAACTGGCAATCACATCTGGCATTGCATGACACTGTGAGATGAAAATGTACAAGTACAACCACACATCTGTCATGTAGTCGAAATGTCCACTGTCTCCCATCAAATAACCAGCTCCTCCAAAACAGTCACAATGCACATTGTCATGCAGTCTGAATGTAAACATCTACAATGTGTCAACATACATGGAACACACTGTTCACCTGCATCTCCCCTTCACATTGCAGAGGGACAGTCAACACATCTCTACAGTGATGATGAAGAGGACATCCTGCACATTTTCTCAACCCCCTCCAACAGCTAATGGACAGCCTCTGCACCCCACTCCCAGGAGCAGGGCAACCCAGCTGCATCGCGGTGACCCCACACCCTGCACAGACCACACAGCAGGAAGCACACTCCACCATGGCTGGCTCCCAGGACCCCCACGACAAACACATGGAATTCCAACACCATGTGTTAGGGTGCCAGGAGAAGATGGCTGATCAGCTGCGGGTGGGGTTTGAACTCATGGCAGCCAAACTGGATGCCATACGTGGGTGTCTGAGTCCCATCAGGGATGACTTACAGTCCCTAACAGTCACCCACTGTCCGCACCATGCTCACCAACAATCCTTGGCTGACCTCGCTGGGGCCATTACTCGCATACAAGAACTGTCTAGTCGGACAGGCTCCAGCGATGACAGCACAGAGTTGGCACAGAT
Organism: Triturus cristatus; assembly: GCF_964204655.1. Taxonomy (NCBI): domain Eukaryota; kingdom Metazoa; phylum Chordata; class Amphibia; order Caudata; family Salamandridae; genus Triturus; species Triturus cristatus. The sequence goes on from NC_140592.1 coordinate 1,139,078,831, forward strand.
GCGGGGGGCAATGGAGACCATGGAGCTGATGCAGTCTGGAAGTATGGCTGCCATGACTGAACACCAGCGAAATGTAGCTGGGATCTTCCATGCCTTGCAGATCCTCATCTTGCCATTGCTGCCACTGAGCCTGTACCAGATGAGTGCTGCAGGAACCTCGACACACACATCTCCGCCCCTGATGTGTCATTGGCACACAGTGATGCAGCCCTATCACCTTCGCACCCTGATGTGTCAGTGGCACACAGTGATGCAGCCATAACACCACCACACACACCTGACACACCGGACACAGAAGACGTCTCAGAGGAGCAAGATGTGTAGGGTAATAACTGTGTGAGGAAGGAGGTAGTACAATCCGCCCCCGCCACATGGCCTGTCCCTGTCTGGGTCAGCCCTATGCATCATGCCATGGAACAACACCTCCCACTGTCCCCCGAAACACTCTGCGACATTCACCTGGACCCCGACATGGCCTGCCATATCTGCTCTGGTACCAATGACACAGCAATGCAGCTGCGGACTGAACTCTTCCTCCTCAGATTAACTTTGCATTACCCCAAGGACTCTGGTTGGCCCACCACTGGACAACCATTTCATGTGGGCTTGAAACGGCCATGTACTGCTCCAGCTCCGACACTCCCCAGAATGTGAAGAAAACATTCCAAATCACATAGATGTGTCATGTCTATGTTCACTCACGTATAAAAGTATGGATGAATGTAGGGACATTGATTGCACAAAAAGGTACACCCTGGTAAATGTCATCAATGTGCATGTTTGATCCTCACCCACATGGCCAATTAGATGACTGTGAAGGTGTGAACTAGCTGTAGCCTCATTGACCATGAATAGCAATCTCGTTACCCCCCAACGTAGCCCCACGTCCATGTATTAAATAGGGCTGTGTGTAGAAATGTAAAATTTGGTAGCAGTCCTGAAGTGGTGTCCCCCATCACATGTGACAATTGAACATCTCTTCGCATACCTACTCACACACATCTGTGTGGACACAGTCTGTTTTGATGGATAACCTTGATCTACATGGCAAGAAGTTTGACACCATACTCACATTGCTGGAGACACGTAAAAGCACAGGTCTGCCACCAACTATCCCAACCACAATATCTGTCTCACAGAGGTGGAGCTGTCAATAGGGACTCACCCTCAATTTACAAGCGTCAGTCAATTCCTCCCTGTGTACGGACAATGCTCATGGAGGCACACGATTTGTCAAAACAATCAACACTCATCACAGTTGTACACTAGTGAAGTTGCGTAGACTTTATTAGCATGTGCGTGTGAGTACGGGCAAGTCAAGGGCCACAACATGCAGACCAATGTTTAAGACACTTACAGGCAGCTTAGGGACATGTCGAGGGGCAAGAAATGGGGTGGCAAAAATGAACACAAATCATTACGGATGTCAACGGTCTCAGCCCACCTTGCCTTGCCGGACGAGTCATGTGATGTTTGGCGTCTGCTCATTGTCCCGTATCAGGGGACACGACTCACAGCCCATGGGGTCTGCATAGTGCTGTACCACCGGACTGCGCCAACTTTGTGCTGCTGCTCTGCTGACAGTGGGCAGGTGGAAGGGTACTACAAGGTCACATGTGGGACTACATTGCAATGTGTTTCTCCACCCAGCAGTTTCTCCGATTTTGGAACGTTGCCAAACGACGCTGTGCAGCCCCGCCCATGGAACAGCATCACCTTGCACAGGTGTGTGTACACATGCGTAGGGCCACGCACATGCATTCTGAGTCCAGGCGAAGGCAGACATGTCCAGTGTTGTGGTGGGATATGTGACCATTCCTCCAAGATGCTACATGGTGTGGGGACCTGTGCTGTGGTGACAATCAGTTGTGGCTGCAGGAACATTGTTACGCGTCCATGAATGCGAGCGCAGCTTCATGGGCAATCTGTTCCAAGAGTGCATTGTTGTCGAGTTCAAGGAACAACAGGGCGAGCCAATTCAGTAACTGGTCTGGGCAGCTGTGCTCCGTCCACGTCGTGTCACTGATCCGCAACACAGCCCAATAGGAGAGTGCTTCGATGTGGTCCCTGCACACAAGGAGTTGTGCAATCGCCCATGCCCAACTGCCTGCACATACGCCAAATATCAAGGCATCCCATGCACGGGTGTCTCGGTTACACTCCTGTTCGAGGGCCAACAGGGGGTGCACATAATCCAGTTAAGCTACCGTTGTGTTGGATAGGCAGACATCCATGGGCCACTCGAATGTGCATGATCGACAGTGGAACCAGGGCTGAACGCAGGTGACGTACGCAAGACGGAAAGTAAAACAGTAACTGATGCGCAACACTGCCAGTGGCAGTGATCCTAACAGATGCAGCATTCGTGCACAGTACAGTTCCACGTGACTGGGGTTGTGCATGTGCCTGGGATTGCCAGTCATTGCCTTTGTTGGTCTCGTAGCACTGGCACTCTTCTGACAGGCGGCAGTTATGTGGATGATATGCCACTGCTCGGAGCAATGAGTCGTATTTGTGTGCAACGTTTGGACGTATGGGTTGTTTTTTACTTATCTGTCAAGGGCATCCCATGCAGGTGTACCTCAAGCATGGACAAGTGTGTGTGGGGTGTGGACACGTTGCTCTTTCATTCGCGCAGTTCGTGGTGTGGGAGTCATCAAGATCTGGTATGGTATCTCTCGCAGGGAGTGCCAGCCGCATTCAAGACCAAGGTCGGGGGTTCAGATGTCCTTCCGCCTTGTGTATTGAGACAAAGGAGCTTTCATAACTAATGTTAGTCTGACTACTGCTTGCATTTTTTAAATCTGATGTGGCCTTTGTGTTGCAATTGATGCCAGGCCTTTGACTTAGTGTGCACCACAAGCGATACACCCACAACAGTTGGCATGTATGAGCCAAGAGCTCGATTGGCCTTGCACTCCTTGTACAATCTCTCTCTCTTTCTCTCTCTCTCTCCCTCTCTCCCTCTCTTACTCTCACTCTCTCGGTCCTTTGATGAGCGCATGACACACCTTCTCATCTAGGATTTTGTTTTGCAGGCTGTGACTTACAGATTGTCCTGAGAGGACCCGCCATGAGTCTTCGAAATGGTTGTTTTGTGTTTATTCTGTACAAAACGTATTATTTGGAAATTCTAAGATGAATGTATGATTCTCATTTTTCAGACCACACATGTATGTTAGGTGTTGTAATTGTGCGACATCAAGCACATTGTTTTGTTCATGATTTCGTAGTGTTGTAACACGGATGATGAACACCATCCACTCCGGATCGCCGACAGACCCGTGCCCCCACCATGTCTTCAACAAAGCCGCCTCTACCATCGCACCCCACCTCCGAGACATCATCAACACCTCCTTCGACACAGCCACCTTCCCGGAAAGCTGGAAGCACGCCGAGCTCAGCGCTCTGCTGAAGAAACCAACAGCGGACCCGACCGACCTCAAGAACTTCCGCCCCATCTTGCTCCTTCCCTTCCCCGCCAAAGTCATCGAGAAGGTCGTCAACAAGCAACTGGCCACCTTCCTCGAGTCGAACGGATCCCTCGACCCATCACAGTCCGGATTCAGAGCCAACCACAGCACCGAGACCACCCTCATCGCAGCCACCGACGACATCCGAGCCCTGCTTGACAACGGTGAAACAGCGGCACTCATCCTCCTAGACCTCTCCGCAGCCTTTGACACTGTCTGCCACCGCACCCTAGTCCAACGCCTCAACGACACCGGCATCCAAGGGACGGCCCTGGAATGGATCATCTCATACCTCTCCGGCAGAACACAGAGAGTACGCCTCCCTCCCTTCCTCTCTGAGGCCACCGGAGTCATCTGCGGCGTCCCGCAAGGATCATCGCTCAGCCCCACTCTCTTCAACATCTACATGAAACCCCTCGCTGCCATCGCACGCCAACACAACCTCAACATCATCTCCTACGCCGATGACACCCAGCTGATTCTCTCCCTCACCAGAGACCCCGACACCGCCAAAACCAGCCTACACGAAGGGATGAAAGACGTCGCCAAATGGATGGACATCAGCCGCCTGAAATTGAACACGGACAAGACAGAAGTCCTCATCCTGGGACCATCGCCCTCCACATGGGACGACTCCTGGTGGCCCCCGGCCCTAGGCACCGCACCCAAGCCTACGGACCACGCACGCAACTTGGGCGTCATCCTGGACTCCTCCCTATCGATGACCAGACAAGTCAACGCCGTATCCTCAGCCTGCTTCCACAACCTTCGCATGCTCCTTAAGATCTTCCGCTGGATCCCGACCGAGACCAGGAAGACGGTCACCCAGGCCCTCGTCACCAGCAGACTAGACTACGGAAACACCCTCTACGCCGGTACAACAGCCAAGCTTCAGAAAAGACTTCAACGTATCCAGAACGCCTCCGCCCGACTCATCCTGGACGTCCCCCGACGCAGCCATATCTCGAGCCATCTGAGAGACCTGCACTGGCTCCCCGTCAACAAGAGTTCAGACTCCTCACCCACGCACACAAATCCCTCCACGACCTTGGCCCAAGATACCTCAACGACCGCCTGACCTTCTACACGCCCACCCGCCAGCTACGATCCGCAAACCTCGCCCTCGCCGTCGTCCCTTGCATCCAGAGAACCACCGCCGGAGGAAGATCCTTCTCCTACCTGGCGGCTAAGACATGGAACTCCCTGCCCGTCCACCTGCGACTGACCCCGGACCACCTCGCCTTCAGGAGACAGCTCAAGACCTGGCTGTTCGAGCAGTAGCAGACCCCCTCCCTCATGCGCCTTGAGACCCTTCCGGGTGAGTAGTGCGCAATACAAATTTCATGATTGATTGATTGATTGGTTGATGTGACATATCTTTGTCCGGGGTGGGTGGGGGGTCCTGGGGGTGGTGACGGTGGGTGTTGCTGCCCTCTTGGGGCTTCGGGATGCATGGTCAGTGGCTCCATGGCATCTGTTGTTCTTCAGGTGTGGCTCTGGGATGGGCTCCCTTTGATGCTGCAGGTTGTCGTCCGACTTTGCACCAGATCAGAGCAGGTGTTAGATTCCTGTTGCTAACGCGCCTTATCGCATGTTTTGAGATCTTATCGCCGATCTGGCTGGTCGTTGAGAATGTTGCGGAGTGGTGTTGTCGTGGCTTTTTGGATGGGAACGCCTACTCTGCATATCGTTAGTTGCCGGGGTCATCTGTGGCGATGTTTTTTGCGGCTGCTATCGCAGGTAAGCTGGTGATATCAGCTGTTTGCACCAGCTTGTGAATGGGGTAATAAATGTATCATGACTTTGGCTGGGATAAAGTGCCGATAACTCGGCGACAGATCCTTGAGAATATGCCCCAAAGTCTTCAGACCAACATTTGATTAGATTTCAGAAGTGCTGGAAGCAAGTGAAAAATAGAATTCAGGGTTCATGCAGCACAGAGAATTGGACTGCGGCTTGGCAACACTCATGGATTTGCATTTTGAAGTGAACAACACTGAATAAATGAAGGGACCAGACGAGAGGGTGAGGCCAGAGAGAGAGTTTGACATACATTAGGGGAGTCATGGAAGAGGAAAGGAGAGAGAGGGAGATTGTAATCAATGGCTGTACAGGTAGAACGGGAGAGGCAAACATTATAGGCGATGAGATGATGACAACGAGATAGATGTTGTAAGAGTTTGCAGTTTCCCAAAAAAGGTTCCCTGGCACTGGGATGGGTTAGGATGCAAACTCAGGGAAAGATTAAAGCAAAGGGCAAGGGAAGGGCCAGGTTTTTAAAGCCTTTCCAAAAGGAAAATAATCACCTAGAAGGCATAGAGATGGTGTAAATCCTGAGGGAGTGAGTTCCAGTATATGGATGAAAGTAGCAGAACGATCGTCCACCCATGTGAGTGAGGCAGAATGATGGAATAATGGCTGAAGGTATTGACTGAACATGGTTACAGATAGAGGGGACCACATTTATGGTAAGGCAGAAAGGGATTTGGAAATCAACTTTTGGGGTACCAGGAGCCAATGAAGAAAGTAAAGGGTAAGTATTGGAGCCTTATGAGACATTGAGGATTGGACACACTTCAGTATCTTAAAGGTCTACAAGGTGAGAGAGAAAATAGGAAGCTAGTCCTAAATATAAAGTTGCAGTAATTCAGGCTGTAAGAACTACTGCCTTGTCAACCACAATTCGAGAAGCTGTTAGAATAATGGAGTAATGTTGCGCAAAAGTCAAATATGAAGGAAACAGACTGGGGGAAAGTAGAAACCCAGATTGCGTACTGAATATACAAGAGTGGAAGCCGAACCCAAATGTGATGTTATCATCATAGCACATGCAAGTAAAACTGAATAAATGAATTAGGTGAGCTATTGGTGGGAAACAGGCATTTATTTAAAAGAGTCGAACTCAAAGAAGAACCCTGTGGCACTACATGGTCGGGGGTTGAAAATCAGACCTGAAACGTGAGGGATGGATTGCCTGCTTATCTTCCAACTAAAAGACAATCCAGCCAAGGGCATTTCTTAAACTCCCACTGTTGCAGGGATTCTGCACATATACTGAACTATGCACAGGAAAACAGGACCTCAGTAAATAGGGGTGTACCAACCTACCACATTAGTACCCAAATCCCAAACCGAGTAGCTATAGTGTCTCATTCGTTCTCTGTCTACAGCAAAGCTACCAATGATTAGACAACCCAGAACACGTCACTCTCTCTTGGGAATCCCGGGAGGCAGACACTCTTTCGCTTACTCATTCATACTTGTCCACAATGCGAGTAATCAGAGACGTGGTATAGTTTAAAATGTTTATTTCAACTAACGCGCTCTATGGTGCAGTACACGAGCCAATACAAGCAGCAAAATGCGTAAACACAATATAGTCAGGATTGTTACAATACCATAGAATACAAACGGGGACATCATGTCATAAAAAACAGTGGAAAAGGACTGAACGATCTACCCACCCTCCCCGTGGTAAGAGATAGTTTATTATAAAAAAGAAGACCTCCGGGCTTTGTCAGCAAACCCCCCATACCTCTAGGCCTAGATGCAATATTCACATTGCAGGACAAGCACAGCTCTTCTCTTTGGAAAGGTGTCTCTCCAAGTGTGTCAAAAAATGTTGCGCTTGCAATATTAAAGTACAGGATTTCTAGTAGTGCAGCTGTGTGTAGGATATTATGTCTAGGTACGAGGGACTGACCAGAACGTGCAAGGTAGTCAGTTCTCTTATGAAAGGGGCACAAACAAAGTCTTGAGAAATATATGCATGCAGTGTCGTGCGCTAAAGCAGCCTCATGGGACGCGGAGGCTCTTCTGGCGGCCATCTTGGGTGTGTATTGGGTGTGACTTGGACGCCTGGCGGCGCCATTTTGGAGTCTCGACGGGCTAGTCATCACAAGGACGCTAGACGATTATATAAGGGGGTCATGATGACGCGCAGCGGTCTCGCGCAGCGGGGTCGCCGGACTGACGCCGGAGTTACGCCAGAGTTCAGCCCGTCTGCGCCCGTCTGCGCTGAGGACGTGCCTGAGGATGTGCTGCATGTGAAGGGGCAGGTAAAGTTCATGTATACCCTGCAGGACTTACTGGCTTTGAAACCCCGGTCATCGTCTTGTCATCATCGCTTTTCACCCAATGGTCTACTCTGCTCCTTAGAATGTCACACCTGTAAGGTCAGTTGGTCGGCTCGTGACCCTAATAATGAGGTTAATCATACCTCTCATGCTCCGCCCAACATACGTCCATTGGGAAGTGGGTTCCTAGTCAACGCGAGATCATTGATCAGAAATAACGTTGCGTTCTTTGATTTTGTGACTGCTAGGGATCCGTCTTGGGTGTTTATAACAGAAACATGGGCATCGGAGTCTTCGGGTCACGATCTATTGTTGGCTATTCCGGAAGGCTATGCACTGCATAGACTGGATAGAACTAGATGTAGAGGGGGCGGGCTGGCTATCCTTTTTAAAAGCTCATTTACTTGTAGTATTAAGGCCCTATTCGAGTCTTCGGATTCTTTTGAAGCCCTGTATTTCTCGATCTCTGGTTCCCCGTCACTATCTTTTACAGGCATCCTCATTTATAGACCTCCGGGACCCCGATCCAATTTTAGTGGGGAATTGTTCAGAATACTGGAACCATATTTTGGTAGGCCTTCCTTCACTATACTCGGGGACCTAAATTTCCATCTAGAAGATATGGGGTCTAAGGATACTCATGTCCTGTTGGACTCGCTTAACGCATGCGGCTTCACTCAATTGGTCAGTACTTCTACTCATCAAGCTGGCCATATCCTAGATGGGGTATTTTCCAGTGATCTGAGACTGTCAGTTGGTCATCCTATCCGTCTATCCTGGTCTGACCATTTGGCAGTACCCCTGGAACTAACATCTTCCTTAGCTTGTGCGCCCAGAAGGAATCCCTGCAATAAACAACTTAAAAGGAATTTCAGGAATATTACCAATGATTCCCTTTCTCCTTTTATAGGGGATGGGTCGTCTTTCTCTCTCGGAGAAGTGGAGGAAGCGGCACAAGAACTTGCTAACTCTATTACTAGAGCGGTTGATGCATTAGCTCCCGCTTCTCTCCGATACTCAGCAAGGCGCAACCCCTCTGCCCCTTGGTTCTCTGAGACACTAAGACTTATGAGGCAGAACTGTAGGAGACAGGAGAGAAGTTGGAGAAAATCATGGGATCCCACTGAAGGCAAGGCACATAAGCGCCTGCTGCGAGAATATAAGGCTATACTAACAAAGGAAAAGCAGGAGTTTTTCACTAATCTCACTGCCTCCCTCACTTCACCCAGGGAGCTATTTAAAATTGTGGAGTCCCTTTGTTCTCTTCAAATGCCCGACCCAGTGGTGGGGTCACAAGTGCTCTGTAATAAAATCTCAGATTTCTTCCATAATAAAATCGAGGACATATACATTGCCCTGGAAGCTCAGAGGAGTGCCTTGGACCCCCAACTACCCCTGGCTTCGGTAAATCTGGAAGTTCGGACCTTGGATCCCCCTAAGACTCTCTCCTACTTCCCGCTGTTATCTTCTGAGGCGATGGATCTTCTTTTGAATAGAATAAAATCGGCCTCCCCTCTCGATCCTTGTCCTCTGACAGTGCTGAAAGCATGCAGGGATACCTTATTACCCCCCTTGATGGAGGTGATGAACGGCGCTTTAACACAGGGGGTCTTTCCGACAATATGGAAAAAGGCAATTGTGAAGCCCTTGCTTAAGAAGCCTACTCTTGATCCTGAAATACTTAAAAACTTCCGTCCCATTTCCTTGCTCCCTGCACCTGCGAAAATGCTGGAGCTCCACCTCAATCATCATTTGTCGGCCTTCTTAGATGCTTCTGGATATCTAGATGATTCCCAGCATGGCTTTAGGAGGTGCCATAGCACCGAATCGGCGCTTACTATGGTGACAAATAATATCCGAATGAAGGTGGATCAGGGTCAGACCACTGTCTTGGTCCTTTTAGATCTCACGGCGGCATTCGACACCCTCTCTCCCTCGACTTTAACATCACGTCTGAGGGAGCTGGGGGTAGTGGGCACTGCCTTGAGTCTTCTGTCCTCCTTTTTAGTTCAAAGGGAGCAGAGGGTCGAGCTTGGTGACTTTCTTTCTCCTGCTAAAGTCTTGCGATGTGGGGTCCCACAGGGGTCGGCTCTGAGCCCGACCCTGTTTAATATCTATGTGGCCCCTCTGGCAAGGCTAGTGAAATCGCAGGGGATGGAAGTTGTGTCATACGCCGATGACACCCAAATTATGGTGTCCCTGGCCCACTCGAAGGATTTATCGGCGTTCAACTTTAGGAACTGCATGCAAGCAGTCTCCGAATGGATGATTCTAAATTCCTTGAAGTTGAACGGTGATAAGACCGAAGTCCTGATTTTTGGGAAGGATCAGGATTGTCGGTCTAATGAGTGGTGGCCCCCCTCTTTGGTACCTGCCCTATTCCATCCCACTCGGCCAGGAACTTGGGTGTCATATTTGACACCTCACTGTCTATGACTCTCCAGGTGAATAGAACAGTCGCCACCTGCTGGGGGGTCATCAAGATTCTTAGGAGAATCGTATATTATCTTTCCCCTCAGTCACGTATGCAGATCGTGGTGGCGCTGGTCGGATCTAGATTAGACTATTGTAACACTCTTTATGCGGAAATTAACAAGGGCCTTATTCAGCGCCTCCAGGTGGTGCAAAATGCTGCTGCCAGATTTGTCTTAGCGGCACCTATTGACTCATCGGCCACCTTAGCAAGGAAAAGCTTACACTGGCTCCCTATCCAGTATAGGATCTCCTTCAAACTGCTAATTTTGGTGTTTGGAGCTTTAAGGGCTCCTCCCTCTAATGCTCTGGGTTCTCTCTTAACTCGGTATCTACCCAGCAGATCTCTTCGTTCTGCAGAGATGAACCTACTGGTGGTCCCCCGCTTTAAGAAAGTCAGATGGGGAAGCAGGGCTTTCTCCAACGTGGCTCCTCGGTTGTGGAACGCCCTTCCATTAGAGATTAAAGCCCTTCCTTCCATGATTCTTTTTAAGAAAGCACTCAAAACATGGTATTTTGCTAAAGCCTATCAATAAGCAACTGTCACTTTTTTTGCTGATTTTATCTCGGTTAGGCGCCTTGACGCCCATTGGGCTAAGTTGCGCGGTATAAGTCTGATTTCATTTCATTTCATTTCATTTCATTTCATGGCAGCGAAGCTTATTCTAACTTACGGAATGTCGACAATGGACCTATAAGCTAAACTACACCCTCCCCCTGGTAAGTGCATCGTATGTAGGCATAGGAGGAAAACAGAGTTCACAAAGTGCGAGCAGACTTCAAATAGGCGTGTCCATAACTTTGGAAAAAGCAAAGACGAAGGTCTATATAAAAAACCAAGTTCTGGAAGAAGCAGAAAGAAAAATATAGTGGAAAAATTGCATCCAAAACCCAAATGATGCCGGCTGACCATCTACGTGATTAATCCATCAAGGTGTAGGTGCAAAACAATGCAATACCCTCCAAAAGACCATCATTGTCATCTGTCGGAAAAAGAGATGCCATCCAATTTAGCAAGATGAAGGAACAAGAGTGTTCATAGTCGGGTGTCTCCATTAGCATTGCAGGATAACTTGCGTGATATTCAGGGTAACTCTGAAGTAGGAGATTCTGTGCAACTCCACAGATATCCCATTGTGCCAAAATTCCAAGTGCAGCAGCATGCGCCATTGAGCCAATCCCAGAACATTCGAGCTCATGAGCAACTAAGGGGCTCATCAGCTGGTCGAAATCCGGGTCCGGACAGGACGTATTGGAAAGGCATAAATCCAATGCCCACGTAAACTGACAGCAGAGGCATGAAAATACAGGTTGCACGTAAGTGAAATATGCAAAACTGAAGGATAATCCATGAGACACGCTGAGTGTCGCAAGTGGCAGTGTACCGAAGCATTCATGCATCCGGTCACGAAGCAATTGCAGCCGGCCCGGTCTGTGCAGCACCACAAGAGGAGCAGCCTTTGCGTAGCATGCACAGCAGGAGCAGGATTCCAGCGGCCAATGCCAACATTAAGGGAAAACCGCCAAAGACACTGGAAAAGACAGACTGAATGAAAGCAGGTATTACACCAAATATAGTCTGAAAAGAAGACACGAGGGCAGAACACACAGCCTTAAAAAAATGTGCAAGGCCTTGCGTATTCGATGCATTGAAAATGCGATGTACTAACTCCCCAAAATGTAGTGGGAGGTTTGAATTTCAGTGGCCGCGCTAGCCACCTGGAGGGTGAAGGTTTCTTGTGCGGAAGTCAGTGCAACTTCTTGTTGCGTTAAAAGTACCTTTAATCTGCTCAATTTGTTGAAATCTGCTTTCAAAGTTGGTTTTGAAGTCTACACTGAACTATCCAGTGGCCCATGCGGGGGTGGGGCACATTATTGCAACAAATTACGCGCTGTGAAACCGTTACAATGTATGGTATGCCAGCAAGCAAGCAGGAGCATTTTTGGTTATTTAAAATATGATAGCTACCGTTAGTAAGCAGAGTGAACGTGGGAATGAAGGCGAGCACTGGTTTACCTTTTAAAACACATGCGAAGTTCGGAGCTGACAGATTACATGTGCCATGCAATTGTATGTTTTTGCATACTAAGGAATGCCCTACTGTGGAATCACAATCTTTCTCGATAAGATAAACCTCGGTATCTTCCCTTAAACAACGATAAGTGAAAGGTAGGGACCACAGTTCATGTAGAAAAGCGCTTCCAAGGGGTTCAAAGCTGCCTACAGCGTAAGGTTTCATACAGGAGCTAAATTGAAACAAAGAGAATGGTAAAGATATAACCCCATGGATTAACTAAACAGCAGAATCCGATTCTGCAACAGAAAAAGGTAACAGGTCTATTTGTTCAATGTGCAGAAGAGTGTAGGTAGCATCTTTCATGGACATGAATTGCTGTTTGTCTGTTAAAATAAACGGTAAAAACAAAGCAGTAGCATTCAAATAATCCCACAGTACTTTGCCCATTTTCAGAGTTTCCAAAGTCAATGCAAATTGCATTACAGAACGCAATTGATTCTGACCATGATATAACAGAGACACATCTTCTTGTACAATGTGAATAACAGACGAAACAATATTATCTAATGTATAAATGCGTGACGACAGTGTATTAATACTGTTGTCGACAACAGCCAAAACTTTTTCTAAGTTTGCATGGTCTATTTCCCGCAAACGAGATGCTGCATCAATTTGGGAAAGTTTCCAAATTTCATTGTAAGCAGCGTATATCCATCGTTTTGTTCTAGGACCTGTAGGTCCTAAGACCAAATCGTTCAAATTAATATTGTTGGACAACAACGACAAGTGTTGTTTAACGGACGAGAGTGTAGAGTGCTGCAACCACTGTTGACATAATTTACACACTGAATAGGTTGTGACAGTATGCGGATCAGAAAATCTAGGGTCGGGTCTGTCTTACGTAAAACCTAAACTAGATGGTTGAAAGCGGAGTTGACAGGTATTTGAACTAGTTGGCCAAACTAACCAACCAAGTTCAGTGTAGATTCATTAAATGAATTATTTTGAATTAACATTTGTAAAGCTTCAATGGTAAAATTTGTTAACCAGCGCCAATCAGTATATTCAGCTAAGGATGGAATGGCAGGGGCATTCATTTTCTTAGCAGTAGCCAAACCAAAACGTGTTGTTTGGTATACTGTAGCATTTAAAAACAAAATGTGTATTGGGATGAGGCAGGCATGATGTTAGGCTTCAGTGCCTCGCACGTGCCAGTCCTTATAACCCCATGTCGATTTTAAATCAATGGTGTCCTTCCAATGATCAGAACCTTTTATTGACAGATCATGATGGAAAGAATTGGAATAAACTAATTTACTATGGGTTAACATGACTTTCTGAGTGGCAGGGCTACTTAATTTGAAATAATATGACTCAGGATTTGACTTATCAAAATCTGTAAAGTATGTAAACTTTTTCTTAAGAGTTTTTGAGCTGCCTTTTAACGGTGTAGGGCAATGTTCCCACTGAGTGTGATTTACGACAGGGCATAATGTGTGTATGAAATGATGCCCATAATGTTGATAACAGAACAGGTCGGCATAATTGGCAGAATTCATATACAAGTCTTCAGCATCAAAGGTAGCACAATATTTTAAATCCAAAAACAAGGCTTGTATTGCATGCACATCCCAATAATCAGAACGTATGTCTTGGGTCACCACATCACTCATTGAAACACAAAAGATGTATGGTACATTAATGAGCTCTGTCGGACCATGAACTTGAAAATCCACTTTATCCCAAACGATACCATCCAAAATTGGGAATGCTGAAATGTTAACAAGAGTCTGGTTATGCTTCATGATGTGGGAAGATGAATGAGTTGCCAAAATACCATCAACAGAGTTCACAGCAGAGCGTTCAGGCAAGTAGTGACCATAGATGAGTAGGAAAAAAAACGTTACAAATCCAATTGACATAAAAAGAAAAATCATAATCAGTATCAACCAGATGTATGTCCATGGAGGGACCAAATAAATCTGCTTAAACCAGGAGAAAAAAATTGTCAATTCGGTTGGGCCACTTGAGGAGGTGGAAGACAAGTCATAGGAGAAACTGGCATGGTTCAAAGGACTATCCGGCAAATTATGCAATGACTCAATTGTGGGATATGTATATACAGCCTCCGCTTTGCAGGGGGAAGCTGTGGGAACAGAAGAAGGTTCAACAACCGGTTCCATCTCGATGACAATGTCTTGTGGTGAACTGGAAGACGTGCCACTTTCACGAATCCTGGTAATTGTGGGACATGAAACAGCAGGCGTCACACTATTCAGAATCGGCCAGATGTTGTAGCTTGACATTGTCCACTGAAATGTATCTGTTGTCTGTGCGATCTGGAAGAGGATGTAAAATCACTGTTCGAGTACCCTTTAGGCCAAGCATTGGAACCGGTGCATGATAAGAGGGACCAAATTCTTTTTTGTTCTCCACCTTTTCTCGGACCAGATCTCCAACGTTAGGAAGCCAGCTGACTACCGGATGCAGGAGTGCTGCATCAGTTGCTGAGGGCAAATGATCTGCAGCAAGACTGGCACGGGTCTCTTGTAGGTTCTGTAACATAGTAAAATGATTGTCTACGTCAAAGGTCGCGGCAGCCGCCGCAAAGTCTAGACCATCAAGGTCTGGCACAAACATTTTAATGCCAAAGAGCATTTCGTATGGGGTCCGCCCACCCAGAGGTCTTCTGGGGAGAGTATTGAGTGCACGTTGGACCCCATACAAATGGGCTAATCAGTTCCTGCCAGTACCTAAGACTCTAACTGTCAAGGATTGCTTTAAGTCACGGTTCATTCGCTCCACAATTGAATTGCCCTCAGGCCTGAATGGAGATGAAAATTGCACCAGCACCCCCATAGACTTCATCGCATCCTTGTAAGCCTTATTGGCGAACACTGGACCTTGGTCAGAATGAACGGTGCCACAGGCAAAAATCCCTACAAAGACACGCAAATCCCTGATGACATTTCGAGCATCAGCACTGCGTTTTAGCCACACCCCAAGGAATCCAGTGCACGAATCAACTGCAACTAAAATGTATTTATATGCAGTATCAGAAGAAAATGTACTGCAGTGGTCGAGATACACACAAAAAAAAGGACGACTGGCAATGCAAAGCTGTGTTTGTGGTGGCCGTGTTACCGAAGAAGGCTTAATTTGCTGACAGATGTCACAAGAAAGTACATAATTACGGGTTTGTTTATATAAACCACGCCACCAGTAATGTTGTTGCAAGATAGAAACAGTCGCAGGCACTCCGGCATGTGCTGCAGCTATGCCTTCATGATGCCTTCATGTGCGGTTTTGATTAAAGTGTGTCTGCGGTCCGCGTTTTGAAGCAGCCGTCTGGTATTTTAGGAAAACAAACTTGTTCGGGAGTTAACTCATAAGAATATTTGGAAGGGAAACCTTGCAGGTAATTGAGGGACTCCTTGGTAGCAGCAATTGCTGCCAAAATGTCATTATCAACCTTAATCATGGATCTAGTAACGGCTGCTACAGAACAAGTGGCTACTGCAGATTTGGCTGCTTCATCAGCCAAACAATTCCCAAGAGCGTGCGTTCCCTGTTTAAGATCTGCCGCTCGAGCCCAAAGCATTTTATGCTTAATTGTGCTGCCTTTAGAATCTCAATGATCATTTTGAGACCAAAAGAATAGGTTGTCATTGAAAGATTGAACACAGTAATAAGAGTCGCAGACAAAGAGAGTCGAAACATTTAGATCAGCAAACTCGAGAATAAGAATCAGAGCGTGCAGCTCAGCCAATTGAGCGGTACAGTCTCCAGTGCCTGAGTGTGCACTATGTTAGACTTGAATTCACCATTCACCATCGTACCTTCCACAATTGCAGAAGCCACTGAATAAGCATGTTTTGAAACCGTGGCCGGTTGCACCGAAACATCGATGTAGATTATACATGCGTACTCCTCCAAAGGAAGCAAAGACAGGGGAGGTGGATGAACGTGTTCATAATGCAAATACTCCTGTGTCTGAAGAGAGGGGTCAAAGATAAAAGTGACATTCGGGAACGTCAAGGAACTAGACCATTGTATCCAATGGGGATGTAAAGCTTTTGAGTTTGGCACACTAGCCTTAGTCACTACTTCTAGAGCAGGGTAAGGTGTAGCCACCAAAATGTGTTTTCCCTGTGCCAGTGCGTGTTCCTTTAGGACCTCCATCTGCCCAGCTGTCAAAACGTTTTCAACAGTTGAAAACCTCTTCTCTGCCGAAGTGTACAAATGTGATTTGTATGCGATAGGTACTGTGTCTCCTTCATTGTACGTCAAGTAAGTGAAACCCACTGTGCCTGCCACGATCCGTATCACCAGGTTAGTGTGATTATCATGCGTCAATAGGTACTTAGATTCAAGCAAATCAGATTGAAAAGAAAGTAAAATAGCAGAATGTTCCGGTAACCAGCTGGCTTTTGAAAATGTAGGTAGTATCAAGTCATAAAGCGGCTAGATACGTTGGGCATACTCGGGGATATAAGAATTCCCGAAATTAAAAAATCCCAGCAAGGATTGAAGTTTTTTCAGGGTAGTTGGAGACTGCAAACGTGTGCCTTTCTCCAAAAAGTGGGGAGCAAAGCCCCGACCTTCGTTGTTGAGCTCCCAGCCCAAAAAGAGCACCACATAACAAGCGATGTGTGACTTAGTAAAATTAAATTTATAGCTGTAGTCCGCAAATTCCAGAATTATGCGGTCAACATGGCACAGATGCTGCTATAATTCATCGTCTGTGAGAAAAATATCATCCACGTACGATGATGCATCTGGGTCTATGCTGTCCAACAGAGAGACAACACG
Organism: Triturus cristatus; assembly: GCF_964204655.1. NCBI lineage: Eukaryota > Metazoa > Chordata > Amphibia > Caudata > Salamandridae > Triturus > Triturus cristatus. The sequence goes on from NC_140592.1 coordinate 1,139,095,682, forward strand.
TGGGGCGAAAACCCTGGGGCCATTCTTATACCCCATAGGCAAACGCCGGTATTTTATTTGTTTTCTATTGCCCGTGAATGCGGTCCATTGACTGCATTCAGGGGACAGGTTGTGGCTGTAGAAACCTTTGGAAATATCAAGTGCCGTTTTATATTTTTTACGAACTATACTGTCTACTAGAGCAGAGCTATGGGCATTCTGTACCGCGAAGGTGCGACAATGAGTGCCGGTAATCAAAAACTATGCGGTAAGACCCATCGGGTTTAGATACAGTAAAAAGTGGATTATTCATTGGTGACACACGTCTCAATCACTCCTTGATACTCCAACTGCGTGAGAATATCAGCAATGGGACCTTTGGCTTCCCGCCGTATGGGGTTGTGGTTGAGGCATAGACCGCAATGGAATATCATGTGGTGGTGAATCTTTATCCCAGCCAACTTGATTACGGTACAGTGCCGGTGCCAGGGCCAAAGCCCACTCAGCCGTAAAAGCCTCTGCATGCTCCTTGGGGGCGTAACGTGAAAAACTCAAAAGTATCACATTCTCCCTGCGGGCTGCGGCCAGAACAAAAGGTGGGGGCCAATCTACCTCCGCTAATAAAATGTCATAAGTACTGGTCAGATTCTCCCCAAAAAATCCCTGTGACCACACGTTCAATGTCACCCTCTATCCGAAAAACCATGTTATACAGCCGATCCGGGGGGCCAACCCGGGTGTCAGCTGTCACCACAGTAATGATTTCAGTTGCTGTCACCTCCAGACAAGGACACAGTGCCTCATGCACTACTGTAACTTCCGCTTTGCTGTCTAGCAGGGTTACCGCCCAAGTCCAGTCCAGCAGTCAGGTTCTCACCATCTGAGGCATATCTCGCTGTCAAAGCGGCAACTTTTTTCTTTTGAAAAGGGGCACGGAAGTGTGGTTGTTCCTCCTGCTTCCACCTTGCCATCAAACTGACGAGGCTGATCACGTCCTCGAAGTACAGGATGACTCGTGCCACGATCCTGGTGTTCCCCACCACAGACTTGTGAGCCAGATGAGTCCTGTGAAGAATGAGGAGAACGCTGATCAGGAACCTGAAATCTATCAGGAGTCTTAATTTTCGCGCGGTCGCGCAATTCATAAGTACGCTCAGAAGTTTTAGGTGTTGGTGACCCAGCACGCGACCCTTGCTTCGGTTGTTGTTGTCCCCTTTTTTTATTTTTCTAGTTCTTTTTAGAAAATGCTGGGCATCCATCTGTGTCAGATGGTGCTTTTGGTTGTGTTTGAGACTGAGTTTGCATTTGAGTAAAAGGCTTAACACCCAAACTATTGCGGCGAATGGTTTTATAAGCCTTTGCAATAATGTTTGGTAATTCGCGTGGTTTGTCTACATCAGGGACTGCTGCCAAGCCGTTAGCGACTTGAAAGCTGACCGCATCGCCCTTGACATTGGCTAGGATCATTCAGACACCACATCGAACACTCCCACCAAACGCATCCCCAGTTCCACAGCTGCTTCAGCACCATGCTCATCTTGAACACGCTTAATCACGGAGAGGAGGACAGTCATAGAGGGAGTGCCAAAACACTTTGAATACACAGCTACAGGAGATGTATTAGGAAAAACAGCTTCCAGCTGTCCAAATTTCTTGGCAAGCCAATAAGGTAATTCATCCTTATTTGTCGGTCGCTTGCCCATCACTGAATTAACCATAACGGGACTGATAGTCACGCCACCTGGCCCCGCAGGTTGCACAACAACTCCAGGTGGAGCCACTTGGAAAGTACGCAACACGAACTGAATGACAGCTCTATGTACTTGAATCAGAGAAGTATGCAATACGCGTTGCTCAGCGAGCGACGCTGTCATTAACCCACGCGGGTGTGTTGCATGCCCAGCTAACACCGGCCATGTGGCCCCTTCTATTGATAAAGGACCTAAGCGGACCGGCGTGATTGTGTGAGGAAGGGCACCATTAAACCAAATTCGGTGTTGCCAAGCTGTGAGGTGAACCTCAAGGGTCCGAGAGGGTTGATACGCAATCAGAACTGGCCTGTCGGTGTACTCATGAGACAGATTGTCGTACCCTTCCACCGCCGAAAAGGTGACCCAAGAGTAAAAGATCTCGACTACTACAAAAATCAGATCCACACCAGCATCTGGGACACTATAAGTTCTTAAGTAATCCCTGAGCGGAGTGCGACTGTGAAGACTGTGAAGAGCAATATTATGTACCATCACTAAAAGAATGTAGAACAACTTAAAAGTTGGCATCACAACAAGGGCTAATTAGATAGAGAAAAACCTTTTTATTTTAAAAGCTTGAATGAACCTATACAAACATCAATAAAGTGATGGTATTGTGGACAAGCACAAGCACTACTCAAGCGTCTCGCAGATAAGAACCAGAGCAAACGTTGGTGGCGCCATGTTGCAAGGATTCTGCACATATACAGAACTATGCACAGGAAAACAGGACCTCAGTGAATAGGGGTGTACCAACCTACCACATTAGTACCCAAATCCCAAACCGACTAGCTATAGTGTCTCATTCGTTCTCCGTCTACAGCGAAGCTACCAATGATTAGACAATCCAGAACACGTCACTCTCTCTTGGGAATCCCAGGAGCTAGACACTCTTTTGCTTACTCACTCATACTTGTCCACAATGCCAGTAATCAGAAACGCGGTATAGTTTAAAATGTTTATTTCAACAAACACGCTCTATGGTGCAGTACACGAGCCAATACTAGCAGCAAAATGCATAAACACAATATAGTCAGCATTGTCACAATACCATAGAACACAAATGGGGATATCATGTCATACAAAACAGTGGAAAAGGACTGAACGACCTACCCACCCTCCCCGTGGTAAGAGATAGTTTATTATCAAAAAGAATACCTCTGGGCTTTGTCAGCAGACCCCCATACCTCTAGGCTTAGATGCAATTTTTACATCGCAGGACAAGCACAGCTGTTCTCTTCGGAAAGGTGTCTCTCCAAGTGTGTGAAAAAATGTTGCGCTTGCAATATTAAAGTACACAAATTCCAGTAGAGCAGCTGTGTGCAGCATGTTATGTCTAGGTGCGAGGGAGGGACTGACCAGAACGGAAAAACAGGGGGCATTGTTGTTCAACCTTGAACATCGTGTGCAGACTAAACCTCAGAGCACAGCAGAGAACGTGCAAAGTAGTCAGTTCTCATGTGAAAGGGGCACAATCAAAGTCTTGAAAAATACATGCATGCAGTGTCGTGCGCAAAAGCAGCCTCATGGCAGCGAAGTTCATGCTAACGTAGCAAATGTTGACAATGGACCGATAAGCTATACTACACCACGTGTGAGAGATGGTGGAGTAAAAGGCCATGGGAGACTGCATGAAAGGCCATAGAGTGATTGAGGAAGCCCAGAGCAGCTCACCCACCCTGGTCTAAAGGCAGTCAAAAGTCATCTAGGATAGAAACAAAGGGCGATTCTGTGCTGTACAAGACCCAGACTCCCGACTGTACCGCGTCTGGAAAACTGTTGGACTCCATATACACTGACAAATTAAAATTGATCTTGATTTTGAGGATCTTCATAGGAAAATCAGGTAAAGAGATAGCCCTAAATTATCTCAAATTTGAAGGATCAGCTGTGGGCCTTGAAGCAAGGGAACACCCATTGCATATTTCCAGTTGGTCAAAGCTGAGCTCAGATGGTTCGAGAGACCGTTGGTCTCCATTTGAGTCATCCGCAAATGGGTGCACAATCCACTGTGCATCGAACACCACTCATGTGCTGTGGTCCTCCTTTGCCCATCCGTGTGAGGGTCGAAGATTCTTTAGCTGGATTCCTGGCCATCTGTGGGAATTGGTATGCAAAGACATCAGAGCTCATCTCTGGACAGTGGTTTCCATCTTGAGCCTATATTTTTTGCCCATATGTTTTGCCCATGCTACAAACTGTCTGGCAAGGAATGGTGTGCAAATATCCCACGAGATGCATCTGCAGATGAATGTCGTTGAATATTCCCTTGTCTGCCCTTATCATAGCAGGCCATTTACAATGTCCAGTCTCGCTGTTTCATCGCTATGACTGTATTTCACTCTGTATTGCAGGCTCGCAGTAATTATCTTATAGTTTCTTTTTCATTTTTATTCACCACCTGTTTCCTTTCATGGACCATTTTTTTTTCTTCGCCAACAGACATTTTTACTGAGCATTCTGGCTTTCTCTCAAACAGTATCAAACTTTTCTTATTTTCATGCCGCTGGCAGAGACATGAAAGCTGTCATTTCAGATATTAAAAGTACTGCTTGGAGTGTGATTTGGACATGCGCTGGGAAAAACATCTTAAAAAATAAATGAAACATGCACTACTTGAAAAAATCTAAAAGAATATTTTCCAAAATATCATTTCAGGCCAATCAGATAAAAGCTAAGATATCTAATTTCAATGTGAGGAATGAGGCAAACAACATTGGTGCATGCTTCTATTTGCATGTATTTGCACATCAAAGCCAGAAGATATGTTTGCCGAAAGTCTCTATGAGAAATAAGGGAGAGCGGAAAGTACACGAGAATAGATCCATCCACATGTGGAACCAGGCACATTTGGAACAAACCAACGAGGTGGCAGAGTGGCTTAGCCTGGCGAGGCACATTCCTGGGTTGTATGACAATATCAAGGAAAACAATATTTAACTCCACAAATATCGCCAAAAATTCTACATTACCTTAAACGGCAAAACTATCTCTTAAAACAGCTCACAGAATTGGCGGTAGTGGCTCTACCTCACCGCACTGGTCATCCCTCAATTTATCCCACTGTGGGTGCTCACCCCTAAACCTGCTGTAATAAATCAATGTCAACAAAACAAAAATGGAAAGGCACTCCAAATATCCAATGATAATTGTATTTTGTATTCCTGAGGTGATGATTAAAGAAACGTCCACATTCAGTCCATCTGTGAAAAAGGACCAAACAGACCAAGGATGTTTTCAATTATTTTATTCTTGCTTCTTCTTTTGAATTGCAAACAAACAAAATGTTAGCACAGCCTTCTTTTTAATTGCAAACATGCAAGGCGGTTGCCCAGCCAACGCCTTTTATCCCTACCAAGAACTTCATCAGGGCCTATAAAAAACATATACAACCTTTTTTATTTACAATAAAACCACTTAAAAAACATCCCACCAAGTCAAACCATACAATCATAAAAAGTAAGTGATCATGATTTTCAAATAAACCAAAGTGATCTCACAAACTCCTAAGCATCACCTGAGTGAGTAATATCCGTTTATGAGAGCTAAAGGTCATATTTACAAGGAAATACCGGAGCGCGAAGCTGCTGCAAATGTTACAGCGCCACACTCCACCATTTCTGAAATGCAGGGATGCACCGTATTTACAACAATATTTTGCACCCCTGTGCTTTGCCTAGCGCTGGTGCTAAAAATAGCTTCCTAGGACCAATGCAAACACCCTTGCATAGTCCAAGGGAGCATGCATTGCAGGAAATGAATGTTTATGTGCAGTAAGGTGTGCCTTCCTGCACATAAACAACAAATAATGGCGATTTGTTACTTCTATGTGTGCTGCAGAAGTTGCAAATCCCCATTATTTAATGATTGTTGATGTGCACGAAGGGTCACCTTCCTGCACATAAACAATCATTAGTGATATTTTGTTCTTTCAACGTGTGCTGCAAAATGCAAGTATTTCTCATCAGTGCGCCATTCTAATGCCTGCTTTTGCATGGCGTTAGTTTTTGGCGCTGCCTTAAATTTACAGCTCCTTGCAAATCTGGGACAGCGTTAAAAAGCAATGGATGTTGCAGTGGAACGCGCACAGCAATACCCATTTTACGGCCCTTGCACGCAGATACCTGAATGAAAGGGTCCCATATTTACAAAGCAGCGTTATTGCCACTGTGTAAATATTATATTATATTCTATTGTAATTGCATTTATATAGTGCTTACTACACCTGACGAGGCGTCTAAGCACTTTTTCGGCAAGTAGCACGCTACTCCAGAACCCATAAAGGCTAGTGTTGAATTAGGACGTGCTCACAGACTGCAGGCTCTGCCGTGAGGGGAACGGCTTTTCCACTCCTTACCTGCTTTTCATCTTGTCGCCAGCCGTGAAGGAAACGGCTTGGGGTCCATTCTTTCTAGCCTACTAGGTCCCGCCGTGAGGGGAACGGCTCTATACGAACTACAAGCCCCAGCAGGCTTTGCAAGTCGCCTGCTGTGGGCGTCATCGCGGTGCCAGGAGGCGTGATAAAGCGCGAGTGGCCCTCCCGCGGCGTGGGACGCGCGGGGGCGTGCCCGGTCAAAGCCCGGGCCACGGGCGGGTCCGTCCCTGCCCGTCATCGCTAGGAAGAGGCAGGGCACGGCCACCTCTCTAATATTTAATTGCCGGACTGGGTTCTTCACCTCTTACAACCAAAAAGGTACTCTGTTATGCATAACTGATTCCTTCTGGACCTAGTATCTTACTGCTATATCTGAACTGAGGAGACTTGTGGAGGCGAAATTGCATTAAGGGGACATTTAATCCTGCATTTTGTGGTTAGCATATTCCAGGGGGATATTGTAAAATATTGCTTTGTATCATTTACTCACTTAATCTAGATAATAGGATGGGGAAAAGGAAATCAATGGAAGGAATTGGGGCTAGTAATGGCTTGCAGGGGGGAAAGGGAAGGGGAAGAAAGCTAAGAGATCAGATAAACATGTTACTAACAACTGCGTGATGGATAGGATTGATACCATTATTCATGAGTGTGAAGACATCTTAGGTGCAGATAAACCAACAACCAACACTAACACGCAACTACCATCCCAGAGCCCCAGCACGCCACTCATTCCATTTAATGTTCCAAAGGAAGACAAAGACAAATGTATTGGAGAATAGAGAAGATTTATCTCAAGACCCTATAGAGGCTCAGACAAAAGACCAGGCCAACCAAGCTACATCTTTACAGTTATCAAATTCGCCACAGATAACTATTCCATTAGGCCCTCCCATTTACTGCATGAACAGGTTTGCAGTTTTGACAGACGTCACCGATATATCAGTGGCCCAGAACACGCCATCGCCATCCCCGCCCCACACTGTAAATAGTGAGGAGGCGGCTCTGTCCTTGCAAGGATTATATAAGCTTGTAGCCTCCCTCAGACAAGACATAGGCACAATGAGATTTAAGATTAACGAACTTGTTGATACTGTAAAAATTCTGACCTCGAGTAACATTCCCCTTAAGCATAAGCACCCTCAATGTCCCGGGGCAGGTGAACGCCTACAGATTGAGCAAATCCATCCCCCTGTTCATACTAGGAGAAACCAAATAGAAGGCCAATCGCATGTTTTCTCATCAACAAGGCATGCTATAGCACCTTCACTGCCTTTATTGCCATCTACAGGACAGCCTAAACCTATAAAATCTTGTCGCCCGAATGTAATCCCTATCCCGACCACTGCAAATTGCACCACCCTCACTAGTATATTAACACCAACACACCAACTGGCCACAAACCCACCAAACAGGAACTATCAACCAAACAGGAACCATCCCTGGCAGACTTCTCACCTCGAAGGGAATTTTTTTTTATGAATAATGTTCCCAAATTAGTTGCAGCAGCTGGCTATGAAAGTGAGGATTCACTAATCAATAAATCTATACACTGGATCCGCCACGTCAGGGGATGCCGCTCCCTTATCCGGGAGGACATTATTAGGGCTAGAAGACACATGGCATTTACGCAATCATTAGATGACATTAAGCTTATTCTGGCCAACACTAATCTGGCAGAAGAATTGGCTCTACTTGAAATTCGCACTTGCTCCCCTGACTCATCAACAATACAGCTTAGGCGGTCTCCAGTGGCTCTTCCATCTGAAGGATTAAGTAAAAATCACCAGATAGGGATCCTGAGAGATTCAACTTCCCTTGAATCTAATGACTGACTACGAAATGAGAATCATCTAGTACAGCTATCACGGGTCCCCTCCCCAATCACTGATCATAACTGCCCAAATGATATTATTGAACTGCATGCACCTCCTACAGTTTCTACCCAAGCTTCGCCCTCCCTGCGTCAGTTAAAACGCATTTCATGGAATGTCGCTGGTTTTAATAGCAAACTATTATTACCCTATTGGAATGACCAACTTGAGGGCTACGACATCTGTGCTTTTCAAGAAACATGGAGCCTTGACCCTCTATATAAATTGGGCTACATCTGCTACCGTATACCAGCCACTACCACAGGGAAGGGTCGCCCGTCAGGAGGGCTAATTATATGGGTCAATATTGCCCTTAATTGCAGACTTTCTAGCCATCAAATTCTAAGCTCAGATATCCTGAGAATAACCATTAAGGGCCAAGGCTGGGGGGAAATGTTGGATTTGTTCAATGTTTACATAAGGGAAACAGCAGGAGGCAAAGCTTCACCTACCATTACTTTACTCGAACAAGGTCTATCAAATTGTTCGTCCCATTCCAAAGTAGTAGTTGCAGGGGACTTTAACTGCACTTTCGAGCCTCTTAGCTCTGATGATATAACAGGAATAGAGGAGGAAGACAGCAAATGGGGTGTCCCATCACCAACCATACCCCTGGTAAGAAGATGGTCACAGATGGCCATCCAACTAAATGCACTTACTATCGAATATGGTTTAAGGGCAGCGAATTGTAGAACTAGATCAGATGCCCGGGAAACTTCTACTTATAACAGAATCACATGCCCATCTCGTATTGATTATATTCTAGTAGACATTAGATTTTGGGATCATGTCTTAGATATGGAAGTAGGGACTACAATCGATAGTGACCATAATCCCCTCTGTATGTTACTCAGGTCTCCATGGGCACCTACTTGCCCTACATCAACTAATAACACGCTTCTTGTAACAAAAGAGGTGATACCATCAAACTCCAATAGAACTCTAAAATGGCACAGGGTTGCCCTACAAGAAGCATTCATTTCCAAGCACCAAGCAAGGTAGCTAAAGCTGCAGTAGCACCCAGGAGAGGCCGAACATGGTTTAATAAAGTGTGCAGACTTAAGAGGAAGGACCTGGCATAGCTATTAGAGCTAGGAATAGCGTAGCTATAAAAACTGCTAGGAAGGAGTATAGAGAGGCCCAGCACCATGCAAAGCTGGATTGGGAGGAAACTCAAAAACGCGAGCTTCACAAGAGACACACACCTCTTTTGGTCACTATTTAGGTGTTCAAATAAGGGAGATCTTGACCAGATTCTCAATCATATTCCACCTCAGGTCTGGCACGATCATTTTGGGGATCTATATTCTGGGTCTACTGACGTAATTGTTGAAGGGCATTCTGACCATCTCTCACTAAATCTAGAGAACAGCGAAAGTAACCCATTTACACTACAAGAAGTTGAGTCTGCAATAAACAAAATAGTCCCTGCTAAAGCCCCGGGTCCTGATGGTCTTCCTGGGGACTTGTACCTCGCTGAACGGTATAAATGGGCTGAGTATGTCCTCCTTCTCATTAATTTTATCTCCAGAGGGTGCCCAGTCCCAGAATCCTGGATATAAGAAGGGAGATAGAGAGGACCCTTCCAACTATAGGCCAATAAGCCTTCTAGATACAACGCAGATGGTAGTTGGGAGGGTCATACTACAGAGAGTACAGTCTTGGGCTGAGGAGGAGGATATTCTTCCTCAATATCAGGCGGACTTTAGAAGCAATTCGGGAACGATTGACCAAGTTTTTAGATTGCTTCTGATTTACTGGAAGGTGGTGGTGATCGGCAAGGGCAGTCTTTGCCTTGCTTTTATCGACCTAAAGACGGCCTTTGACCTGGTCCCCAGGAATAAGTTATAGGAAACCTTGCGATCTATGAGTATCCCTCGACTGATCCTTAACCTTCTATTAAAGCTTCATGAGGGCAATTATACCCAGATTAGATGGGGTCTCAGGGACAACTCGCAGACAAGATTCCAGTAAACAGGGGAGTACGGCAGGGCTGTGTGATGGCACCCACCCTGTTCTCAATATATGTGAACAAGGTGTTCAGCTTTTTGCAAGAAACACCAGCTGATGCCCCGGCCCTGGCAGGTTACAAAGTTTCAACTCTCCTGTTTGCTGATGATACGCTACTGATCTCAAAGACCCCGGTAGGTTTACAAAAACCCCTCAACAGGTTCCAATTATTCTGTAACAATCAGGGGTTGGTCATAAACACAACAAAAACAAAATTCATGACATTCAATCCCCTAAAAAGATTCAGGAGTAATATCACCTTAAATGGGATGCACCTCGAGAGGGTCACTACCTTTGACTATCCCGGGATAAGCCTGTCAGAAAAAATGCAGTGGAGACAGCACCTAGACAAGATGCTTCTGAACCACAAACAAGTTGCCGGGGTACTGAGCAAAGAACATCGCTCATCATTTAGTAGACCGATTGCCCCGGCACTCATTGTGTATGGTGCCAAGGCAGTCAACTCGGCTCTCTACGGAACCGAGTTGTGGGGTTTCGATAACCTTGATGAGATCAGTAGATCGGAATATAAGTTCTTTAGGGACCTGGTCATGGTACCACAGGGTACCCCCCTAATCCCCTTGATATATGACCTAGGTAGGCGGCATATCAAAGATCTGGCCAAACTTCGCCCATTGTTATACTGGGCCCGCCTAAGAAGAACTCCCGAACTTGCAAATTCTGCAGAGGCATTTGAAGAAGTAATGGGGTTAGACACCTGTTAGAGGATCAAATGGATCACAAATGTTAAGGCACTGATGAAAACCCTTGGTCTCAAAGAGTGTTGGGACACTCAAAGTCCACCTAGTAGAGTGGACCTTAAAAGAATCTACTGGGAGTGGTTAGACGCTAGAGACCTTAGTAATCCAAACTGGGGAAGGCTCACAGAAGAATTCTTCCAACACAAACAATTGAGAAGCCTTGAACCGTACCTGGACATTATCCAGATCCCCAGCGATAGGTCATTATATATCCAATTTAGACTTGGTTCACTCCCAGTTCATGAATTTACTGTAAAGTGGCGCCCCCCCATCAGACCACTGAGGAATGCCCCTCTTGCGGGACTTCAAAAGAAAATATTGCACACTTCACTTTCTTTTGCCCCGCCTATGCTAGTGCTAGGACCAGCTGGCTTATACCAATTTGCAAACAACTAGGCTTTCTTGACCATCGAGTTGCCTTGCGTATATTGAGAACTGACCCAAGAACTATTTATGTTTGCGGTATTGCTAAGTTTTTAGGCCGAGTTTGGTCAGTTAGGCGTAGGGCTATCTGCAGGGCGACTCACAATTGACCTGGGAAGTCTACCAGTATGTATATAGGATAGTTGTATGTTATATCCCATTTTTATCATGTTTTATCTTATATTTTGTATCATGTAAATGAATTTTTTTTGTTACACAGGAAATAGCTTTGTTTTTTAAATACTAGATTGTGTTTTACCGTCCTACTTGGAATGTAATATTTCCTCCTCCTGTAATAATGCTGAATCGTGATGCTTTTATGATATTTTTATCGAAATAAAGCTATTTGACTGACTATAGTGAAATATGAAAGTAATTTGAGTAGTGGATAGTGTATTCATTTATTTGGATTCAGAAGGATAGCGGAGGGATAGAAGAGGGAAAAAGGTGTGCATTTATATAGTACTTGTTAACCCTGATGAGTTGTTGAAGCGCTTTTTTGGCGAGTAGCATGCTACTCGGGAACCCATAAAGCATTAGTGTTGGATTAGTATAGTGAATTATAAAAGTAATTTGAGTGGTGGATATTAGTTAATATGAAGCAGGGTATTAAGCCACTGGAACATCAAAACAAGTGACACTCCGGTGGCACAATCCTCTTGTAAATATGTCCCTAACTATCCAAACCTTCTCTAAGAGACATCAATTAAAATAAATAATTAACAAACAAAGGGACACGTCCTGTTTGCATCTTCAAAATTATTTATTATTCTCTTAATTTTCATATAGTGCCATGCATTGTATTACTCTCTAATTTAAACAATGTTGTATTCATGCTCTTTACACTCATGTGTGAAGAAATTTCATTATTGACAATCGGTTTTCAACAATTCATTTAAAAAATAATCCATTTCTGGAAAAAAAAAAAGGAACACCTGTACTTTAACATGTTATTAATATTGTTCACTGACCATAAATACTACCATCATTTTGGTAACCCGACCTCAAAAATTAGCATTTTCATGCACTATTAACTAGGGGTGAGGGATATATTCTGCTCTGATGGCACAATTTACTGAATTTTTTCTTGCGCTCGGCCTAGAAATGTTGAGTTGGCCAGCAAGATTTGGCATCCCTTAGCGTGATTTTCGGTCGCTAGGAGGGCACTCGGCGAGATTTCCCCAAAGCTGCCAGTCGTGACTATTTGTGGTCAGAAAGCTGCCACTTGTGTAGAAAATCTACACGAGCATCAGCAAAATCAGCTTAGGAAGTTGCGCCCTCTGGGACACTGCGTGGTGCCATTCGTTTTGATTAGCTCCTGGCGCTAAATCACAGCACGAGAAGCACAAACAGCCTTCCATGTAATCTCACCGAGTGTTTTTTTAAACTCTGCGGAATCCCACAGAATGAAACTCCTCGAGTTCCGCCCGGGAAACTATTAACCCAAACATGTTGTTGACCGTTATACACGTACAAATATATGGCAGTTGCCACAATTATCAATCGTAGCGCCATCTTTAAAAAAGGGCAATTCAAGATGGGGCTGCAATACATTTTTTTCCCTTAGAACCTTTTTACTATATTTTATTGAAGCATCACAACTAAAACCTTCTAAATGCAATACAAGAGCCAATTCATTTAGCCAGTATCTTGTGCCTCTTACCAAACACAGTTCACTATGACAAATTTATTTCAAACAAAGCAAAAAACCCTTCTCTTTTGAACAAACTTGCATTCTTTACCTGAATCATAAAGTTATATTAGTCGATATAATATCCCAGGAGGTTAAACCAACTTCTGTACGAATAGCGTGTATCATAAATGGTGATGGGTGGCGTAACAGATTTTTAACAGACATCTGCTCTCCATTTTATTCCAATCATGTCGTGAACGTAAGCGTATGATTTCTGTGCCATAAAGCAATGTTCAAATTGTACCACATGCCAGGTCCATGTGATTCTCAATTAAAAAAGACTCACAGCCAGAACTGGAAAAGCAACCAGAGAAACAACTGTAACTTCAAAAATATGTAAAGATATAAATATGCCTGAAAGTCTTGCCACACATAAATGATACTTTACTTTTACATGACAATGGTAACAATGAGAGAAGAACTTATATATATTCCACTGACAACAACTGCATTAAACGTACCCAGAGCAACACGTTGTCAAGGACTGGACCTATACGTTTGTTTCGATTCTAGTTTCAGGACTGTCCAAGGTAAAGACGATTCTTTCTTGAGCCACAATACCATTTCCACAAATAGCTCACGTGTGAAAGACAGGCGTCAACAGGAAGGGTACCAACTTGATGAAGAGCCAGCAGCTCAAAAACCTGGAGGAGCTGGGAGACTAAAGACTGCGATCCTTGAAGCCATTGAAGATGTTATAGACAGGCCCAATGTCAGACTGTTGATGCTCCAAAACCTTCAAGGAAATTCAAGGACAAAAATCACACAACAGGGGAGTGTGAAACCCACTGAAAAAGTATTACTGCTGTGTTGTAACGCTGTGATTAGGAAGGAGAGAAGTTCTTATATAGTGGATTGACAGAAAAAGAAAATGATACAGAATACACATGGTTCACTGATACAATATCATAACCATAAATATCATGATACCAAACTATCATGTCAAAATATTGATAACAAAAATATAATTTTATACTAATATAGAAAAATATATACATAAATGTAGCTTTTAGCAATATATGTAGTTTAAATAAGTAAAACTTAAATACTTTAACATTAATATAATGTATATTACATATCTTTAAATAATATTTAAATATATACATAAATATTCGCAAATATAAACAAACACACACATATATATCAAATCGTGTATTTTTATGTACACATATACAGTGTAAAACTATTTAAAAAATATTAATTTTAATTTATATTTGTATGATTGTTGTTAAATTTACCAATATAGGCCGAAAAGATCTTTCTGAACACAGCACTGATGGTGGCCAAGAGAGACATTGCAGCCAACTGGTAGAATTCGGCCACCCCCACCATGACGCGCTGGCGCAGAGGGGTGGATTGGTGCGCCGCTCAGGAGCGGCCCCTGTAGGACGCAAGAGGTTGACCGAAGAAATTTCGCAGAATGTGGGGCAAATGGGTTGGGGTGGTGGAAGACTGATACTCTCAGAGCGTGCCTGAGGACTGGAATGGGTGCGACTCTGTTTTTGCTTTTTGCTTTGTCTATCAATTCATTTCTGCTGTTGTAATGTCCGCTTATATTTGCCTTGCACGTCTAAATGTGTGTACACCTTGTATTGTTATCTTTTGTTGGTCTCTCACAAAATCAATAAACTTGGTTATCAAAAAAAGTACCAATATAACAATTGTGTATATACATATACACAGAGACACACACACACGCACACATATAGAGATATATCTCCTTACACATAAAAAATTTTAAGTGCAACAAATAAACTAAAATTGTTTTAAAAAAAATCTATTTTAATGATACTTAAAAAGTAAACAATATATAAAAATAAGTTTTACTAAAAATATCTTAAAAAGTACATACATTTAAAAAATACCATATAAATTTAAATACACAAACACAATGATTATATATATATAAATAGACAATATTAATAAAAAAATTATTATATAAATAATAAATATACTATTTCCGCTCCAATTTATACAATAGTAGAGAAAGGATTTAACTCAGCAGAGGTAAAATGGACTATTCCCACTCCAGTCTGTGCAACAGTAGGGAAAGTGTTGGACTCAGGAGGAGTTGAATTTACTATTCCTACTCCAGTCTGAGCAGCAGTAGAGGAAGTGTTGGGCTCAGGAAGGGTGGAATGTACTATTCCTACTCCAATATGTGCAACAGTAGGGAAATCATTGGACTTGGGGGGGGGGGGGTACATTTAATATTCCCACTCCAGTGGGTGAAACAGTACTGAAAGCATTGGACTCAGGAGGATAAAATGTACTATTCATTTACACTGTGGCTTGCACTGTGGCCCTTTTTGTGGGCCACAGCACAAGCCGCAGTGTAAATGAGCACTTTGTACACATCTGTAGTGTAGTTCCTATTTCCCTAATAGGCTCTGAGCATTGGAATAATATACCCTATAGGTTTGGCATAGGACTGAGGTCAGTATGCCCCTATCGAGTATATTAAACTTAATTAATTTGTACCAGCTCACTCAGAGGCCACTAGAAACTCCTTGTAAACAAGAAGGGAGTAGTTTCTGGCAACCACATAAACATGACAACTTTGTTTCCCTTTATAATCGGAACACTCTCAGAATCGTGGAAACAACAGATAACAGTTGCACTCAGCTAATCGTGCATTCTCAGTTTCTTCAGAGTTACACAGAAAGAATAGACGGGCGTTTCAATAAAAGAATTTATTGAAAAGTCTTGTTTCTCGTGTAAGAGCTATGAGCAGATACAATCACAAGACAGTATGCGAGATATATTATGTACACCGTAAGCAGGAGAAATAAATAATACTGCGCTAGCATAATCTTTTAGCGATGACACATATATTCATATACATAAATAACATAGGCTAAAAATGCGAGTACTCATAAGATGCTTCTCTAACTAGTTCTACCGCAGTGTACCTAACCTAAGTGTAGAACAATGTAAGAAGTAGGTGCTGTATTCTATAGGATGTTATTCTATAGTTTAGCATAGTATGCCAAGAGTACTTCTAGGTTCTAGTCAGCTCCATACCTTGAGAATGAGAGAGGTGGAAATCTCTTTTCGGGTCTCGAACTCTAACACCCCGCGAAGGGAGTCAGAACACTGAAAGCTGGATTCTCTGGGAGCAGTGATGACAGCGTCTCTTGTCAGTGCGTCAGGCCGGGACACGGGCTCCTCTAAAGTGGAGGTCGCCTCCCTACTTGCCGTACTTGTCGTGGCAAGGGAAGGTATATTTATACCTGGAAGGTGCTTAGGAATGTTTACATTGACGTAAAGTCGGGCAGAGGAAGACATCATGAATGAACCCTTAAGGAATAGCGGTTCATGCATAATAGATGAGTTCTTGGAGAAATCAATAATCCTGGGCTAGGGAAACTCCCAACAGCTTAAGGGTCTGGTTTCTAAGAACCTGTTGTGACGTTGGGGTGGACGGATGTAGGTGACCATGCCTGTATTTGGATAGCATGGCTAATGCCTAAATAAGGACTGGGATCTTATGCCTATATAAGGGCAATGTGAATTGTGCCTATATAAGGACATGATTCAGGAAAACCTATATACGGACACCTAAAGAGGAATACAACACATCCATGCACTGTATGCCATGCACCATGTGGTGCATGGCACAAGGTGCATGGATGTGCGTGTGAGCAATACATGTGCCTTCTGGACCACTTTGCAGTGGCCCACAAGGGATGGGGGCCCTGTTTGGGCCCCTCAAAGTCCCTTTCCAACAGCTTTTTCATGGTGGTCGGACCGCCATGAAAAGGCTGTCAGAAAGGGACATCGTAATCCCAACAGTGCCTGCTTCAGCACCGCCTCTTGTCGGGAGTACAATTCCGACTGCCACCCGGTCGGGATCAGATGATCCTGTCAGAGGTGGCTGTGTTTTCCCCGTCCGCTGCGTTCTGACCACCTGCACTGTAATGAAGTGGTTGGACCGATGGCTTGTCTGTCGAGCGGACAGCCACTGATGGCCTGTCGGTGGTGGTACACCCGACATCGTAATCAGGCCCTAAATTCTCACAATAGTAACAGCCAACAATTAAAATGTAATTTAAATTAAAAGCATAGTACAATTCATATATTACAATATAAATAACACATTTTTAAATAAATGAATAAATAATTTTAAATAAATTAATAATGAAATAACTTCCCACCCTATACCTCTACAAACTAAAAAACACACACCTAAAAAATAACTTAACAAGTATGATCATTTCCTAATTTACATAATTATCAATTAAATAATAAACAACAAATTTATAATTAATTGTCAAAAATGATTTCTTAATTAACTTCCCACCCTGTACCCATAAAAACCCAACAACCCACACCTAAAATGTATCTTAAAAATGATAATAATTACACAAATCATTTAATTAATTATCAATTAAACAATTATTAATAATGAACTAATAGTTTTAGTAGTTCTTTATTCGGTGATTAAAAAAACACCATAAAAGTCATATAGATACAGACAGTTTAGTTTTTCCTAAAAAAAACAAATTCAATCATCTTAGGAACCCTGACTGGAATTACAATTCATCAAGGGAAAACACAGTTGACTCACCCTCGAATCATTAGCTAAAATCATATTACATTAGAACCACAGGGAAAAGCAGACCACACATATCCATAATAATCACATTAAAACCTCCCCTCTAGTTCCTCTTAGTCTCAGCGCAACTTTAATAAAATTCATCATACAACATAATGTCAACGGCTCGTTAGCTTTTTGTAAAAAGAGCAAAGCAGATTTGGCTTGTGTCAGTTTTGCCCTTTTTAAAATTTCTATTAAAAACTTCCGCCGTGGCGTTAAATAAAAAGGACAAAAAAATACAAAATGAAGGGTGTCCTACGGAGACCTATTGTCGCAGCCGCAGGCACCCTTCTGCTCAATTGACACTGTAAAACCTGGGGGATCTGCCAGTAGATATGGTAAAAGATTGAGCCTAAAACGACACATTAAAAACCTCTCTTGGGCGTTGTGCATGAGATAGAGATAGGGTTCCATCCCCTCGGTGGTCTTAACCATGTTATAGGCAATCACCGCACCTTTGGACCCTTCCCCTAGTGTTCTCCTTGTGTCTCTTTGGGCCATGAAGGATCTCTTTAGTGACCTTTTATCTTGAGTGGTGATTGCTTCTGGGTTTACAAACAAATCTTTACAGCCTAGGCTATCCAAGTTAGACTCGACATATTTTAGCCATGGGATATTCATACTTTTATCTCTTGTCAAGCAGTCTTTTAAAATGAGCCTACTCAGTGCGGCTTCTGGATTTGTCCAGATTTTAAGCCAGGTTAAAATGGGTCTAAACTTGACCATATCTTCAATATAAGACCTCCCCAATTCTCTGTGCGCGATAACAGCTGGAATACTCTGTGGTAATTTTAAGACTGACCTGAAAAATGTATTTTCCTCGCGCTGCAACTGATCCGTATTTACATATCCCCACACTTCCGCACCATACATAGCTTTTGAGCAGCAGATAGAACTGTAGAGATTCATGGTTTGTTCCGGGGACCATCTGCCCAATCTCCTCCCATAACTCGCTATTGCTCCATTCGAAGCAATTCATTTTCCGCATCGTTCCTCCACTAAAGGGGAGAATTTTAATGTCTCATCAAATCGTAGACCCAAATAGGAGAAGGACTTCACTTTTTCCAATATGTGTCCCCCAATCCTGTGCACAAGGTTGGGGCGTGATTTATTGCCTATTGACATCACATAGGATTTACCAAGATTAACCGAGAGGTCTAAGGCTTCCATAAACTTAACAAAGCCATCAATCAGTGTCTGTAGACCTTTCGGGGTGCGGGCTAGCAACACCGCGTCATCGGCATATAACAAGACCGGAATATGGAGCGATCCTACTTTTGGGCAGTCAGTGTTTAGGTTAATTAAACACTGCTCTAGGTTGTTAATGTAGAGGGAATATAAAAAAGGGGCAAGGATACACCCCTGCCTCACTCCACTGGTACATGCGAAGGCTTATGTTAACCCCCCATCAGTGTTGTAACGTACCCTGGCTGTAGTGTCTCGGTGTAGTTCTCTCAGTATGTTAATCAGCCCTGGATCTATTCCCAACTTGCTCAATATCGACCAAAGTTTGCTCCTGTTTACATGGTCAAATGCGGCCGCGAGATCCATGAACCCTAGATAAATAGTTTCATTGCTCGTTTTGGTATACTTTGCGGCCAGCATGTACATGTTCAGGCATTGGTCACTAGTAGATCTACCAGATCTGAAACCGTATTGTATGTCTGAGACAATATTATTATCTTCAGACCATTCAATAAGTCGGTTCAAAATGACACTTCCTAAAATTTTGGCTGTTACATCAATCAGCGAAATTGGCCTATAACATTGGGGGTTGTCCCTATTACCCTTTTTAAAAATAGGGACTATAACTGCCGTAGACCAGGACCGGGGTAAACCACATATAACTGCTGTATTTATAACCCTTGTAATAATTGAGGCCATAGGTCTACATTACTCAAATGAACTAATAACTAATTAATTTTTTTATTAACTTCCCACCCTCTGAACCTACAAATACAAAACCCTGCACCTGAAATATAACTTACAAAATATCTTAATCACACAATTTACATAATTAATTATCAATTAAATAATTATTTTTAACATTATTAACTCATTATAATTAGTTTACTTCCCGCCCTGAACCCCTGCAAACCCCACAACTCGCACCTAAAACATAACTTAAAAAATAAATTAACTACACAATTTACATAACTATCAATTAAAGAAGTAATAGTAATTAAAAATGATTTATTAATTAATTATAATTAATTTACTTCCTACCCTGTACCCCTACAAACCCCTCAATCTGCACCAAAAACATAACTTACAAAATAAATTAAGTACACAATTTACATAATTATCAATTAAATGAGTAATAATATAAAAAAGGAATTATTAATTAATTGTAATTAATTCACTTCCCATCCTTTACCCCACAAACCCCACAACCTGCACCTAAACCTTAACTTAAAAAATAATTAATTAAACAATTTACATATTTAATTGTCAATTAAATAATCAATAATAATTAAGAGTTAATTCATTATAATTATAATTAAATTACTTTCCACCCTGTACCCCTACAAAACCCACAACCCGCTATGACACAAGAAATTGCAATGAATAATTACATTAAATTTAAAAACAGGAAAAAATGTACAAACTATACCAAAAAAAGTAACAATAATTATATACATTTTTTTAACATATACAGTTAAACCATATACTAACATAGATAAAAATAATTTTAAAACAATATTATTAACAACAATATTTTTGTAAACGATAATAACAACATAGATTCTTTTAATATTGATATTAACAACATAGATATTTTTGTAAACAATATAAAAAGCATAGATATTTTTGACATCGATATTGCTTACCTTAGAAAACCGATGTTCCTACATCCAGATAGTTGTGGATCATGGTATTAAAAATTTGATATTTCTGATTTTCAATATTTTTTACTTGATATTTTGTCCAAATACCATTCGCATGAGAGGGGCATCTCCATCTATGACTAGACTTCACTTCCTTAAAAGACTCCTCTAGGCCCTATGCAAGTGATAGCCCTCCCGTTCCCGGAAGACCAAAAGGTAGTTTCTGAGTATTCTGCTCAGAGAGGATGAGCTGCAAAATGAAGCCGCCTGGGGGCTGCCATCCAGAAGACCTGCCAACCAGATGACCCACCGAGAACCCACAAGCTCCTCACCCCAAGGATTGCAGGTAAGTTGAAATTCACCCAAGGGCCTTTCATGAATATTACCGGTAACCTGCTGGTGCCGCGGATCTCCCACGGGTTCCCACTTATACTATGGTTTTCTCACAGGACAAACCACAGACACAGCAGGACTGATACTCTTGGATGATGGACAGTAATTTCAAATCTTGCCCTCCACAATTCACACAAATCTACACGATCCATGCAGAATACCAAAACACCATAATCTCTTTCGTCTATACACTTTCACCAAATAAACAAAGTGCAATATACAAAGAACCATTAAACAAAATAAAATCCAAAACCAAGCAAGGAGTCTACTATTTTAAACATATACCCACCTATACACTTTTATTGGTGTTACAACCACTTTAACCAAACTACAAATATCTGCATTAATTGTAGAATAATCCAGAAATGTCAAATGTTCCCATGAAGTTAAAAAATGTATTATTGCCCTAGCATATGTCCTTCTGATTGAGGTAGCAAAACATTACCACCTATTAATAGAGTTGCTTTAGTATCAGAAACGTGAACAAAAATTAACTCCCCTATTAGACTAATTTAAAGGTATTTAGGAGGGCAGACTGCAGTGTTCTGATCGCAGACCCTAACCCAAGTATCATGCAGTGCCTGCCACACGATGCACCTCCGGTGCCTGCCAGAACCCTTAGCAGCGTCTCGGGGGGATAGGGACCCTGTTAGGGGCCCCCAAAGTCCCTTTCCATCTGCCTTTCTAAAGTGGTTGGACTGCCATAGAAAGGCAGAGGGACAGGGATAGCGTAATCCCAACAGCGGTGCCCGAGATGGCACTGTCTCTAGTATAGGGATTACTGTCCATCTGATGGTCCGAAAGGCCCTTCAGAAAGAATCAGTCGGCCCCTCAGGCTGCTGCGTCGGACTGCACACGTCATAATGGAAGGAAATGACCCGAATAGGATCACTCGGGTTACTAAACCACCTCTCAGCCTTACCTATATTATTGAAGAGACGGTCAGCCGGTAGAGAATGCAAACAAGCAGTTTATTATCAATACTCTGCAGAGGAGCCCAAATACAACAAGCCGCATGCGATGCTTGCTACTGGACTGACTCAATATTCATGCGCAGCATAGTATAATACATCAAACACGTCATGAACCTCTAGAGCACGCCTTCAAGGGAGAGTTACAGGTTTGGGGATGCGTATTCTAGGGAGGCAGAGGGGCGTACATCACCAGCCCGAGACGGGCACACAGTATCTCTTAGCCAAGGTCAACCAGCTGCATCCCTACTCCTCCCCACGTAGGAGAGGTGCTGTGAATAGAACATTGCTTATACACACTATAAGGGCCTATTCATAAGCGAGGCAGCGCCCCTTGTTCAATACAGAAACGAAACAGGGCGTAATCCTATTAGGTGAACAACAAGTGTCATGGCGCAACTATCTGGGCCTACCTTGTTCGCAGTTTAGAGCTCATCACGTGCTTATATATAACCATAATATAAAATGGCGGCCAGCATACAAAATGGATGCCACCCGTCCAAGACTAACCTATACTGTAAAACATCATCTTTATTATGATAGCTTAGTGGGTTGTCAATATAGATGCTTACCACTGCTATACTTAGTTATATAAGGCTAATCTGAATAGCATAGCATAAGGGGCATAGCCCTATAATTATTTTGAAACCTACAGACCCTCCTTTGAGCGTTAAAAGCTAAATATAGAAGTGTGGAGGCCATCAGACAGGGCCTTTATCATTTATCAGCATGGGGGAAAACCTAAGGGGTATTCAACTACGCAAAACTAGGGCGAGATTCAGTTGAATTCAACTCTTCAGTCCTCGAAAATACCTTTGTCGATATCCATAAGTTCTTGAAGTTCTTTCAGCATCATAATCACATCCCTGGCTTTGAAATCACCTATTGGAACAGAGGGGGTGAGTTTAGCCATGCAATAAGTGCAACAGGATGGAAGACAATTCACACAAAGGCAACAAGTGAAGATGATCCCTGCAACTACTACTAAACCCATGAGAATCTTCCATCCTCATGCGAATATCAGGCCCCAGAACCACTGTGTCAGAGACCCTCTACCATTATCTTCATGTATGTTAGAAGCTAACCTATGGAGTTTCTGAATAGCTGAATAAACAGTAGGGGCGTGGTCTGGAATGTAAACACAGCAACTGCTGATGATCACACAGCAGGCTCCACCCCTATCTGCAAGGATGACGTCAAGGACCATACGATTTTGAAGAACAACGAACCTGGTCGCCTGAAGCTCAGCTCTAATATTTGTGAGTATACCAGCAGTAGTGTAAATGACAGCTTCCACTACTCTAGTAAGATGGCAAATTTGCCTACTATTATACATAGGTCCCCATAGAGGCAACAATCCCTCCATGGCATTAACAAATTGCTGCAATGTAGTATCTGTCCGATCAACATCTTCAGTGTCGATGGTTCTCTTTACTCTCGACAATGAGGTACCCTTTTTCTGCAACCTATGATCCTTATGATAATTGGATGGTGCTAAATAAACTGGGGGTAGAAGGAAAGAAACATAACAGCATCCTGCCCAACCCCAAGGAGCCATAAATAAGCATGTCTCCCACAGACAAAATATACATTTGGAGGTGTAAGCAAGGGTGGACTACTAGTCGTGGTCAATGTAAACATATGATTACAATGACTCTGACCCACATGAACACTCCCAAACCCTTCTACACAAAATGGGGCTGGGTGTATCAATTATCGTTATGGGTATGGCCTCACTAGCTGGGATATTTCTCTCATGGAAGGATCTAAAATACTCTGTGATATTAAACCCTTGGAACTCCATCATCTCATCTTTTTCCCAGGAAATGTTTGCACTTCGCTCATCAACATTCATACAGGCATCTGTCTGCAAAGTACCTGCCTTCCATCCTTTTCCCGGAGTGTAACCCTGGTGCATCACTATGTATTCCAACACTGCTTCATAATCTTCTTTAGTCAGTTTGGCAGTATCTGCGTGTGAGTGGGTATACACCACAGTAAGGAGCTGGAACCATGCTTCACAACTTCCCAGATATGACAGATACAAGGATTTCAGAAGGTCATTCTTATGAGGCATAGAAGGAAGTAAACCACAGATCCAACACTTTGTCGCATTAGTTGTTTGATGTACTTCATGGAGCATCTTAAGAAAAGTATTTCCAAAATATGTCTGTCTATGTCTTTCTTTATGCAGAGCTAGGGAAACAAACGAATGCTCAGGCGGATCAGGAGTAGTCCCAATCAGAACATGCATTGGGTGCTTACTTTCTAAATAAAATATCACACCAAACAATATAATCATTATAATAAAAATACAAAATAAAATCACAACTTTGGGTTTAGTGGTCCAACTAGGCCATCCAGGATCATTTTGACCTAGGGGCAGGGCCGCCAGAGGCTGCTCCTCTTGCACGACAATTCAGCAAACGGAAACCTATCTAACACCTACTCTCTACAATACCAATGGAGTCACTTGCGACCTTCTTCAATCAATAGGCAACTACGCAAAAGTCCATTCTAAGCCTCTTTGGTAGGCATCTATTGTCCATCACACTGTAACAGATGACTTCCTCCGCGTGGGGCCTCACAGTCTAGGCCTTCCCATTAACCAGTCCTTCTTAGTACCTGTCGAAGTGCCCTCCTGGCAAACACTAATAGCTCACTCGAAAGTCTAAATGTTTCAAAGCAGTGCACCAGTGTCTCTCTTTTGTGGCAGGCACTACAGATATCGTGCTCTTACCATAAACTTAGATCCATGACTCTCTATTTTCCTCTGGTGCTCTTCGTTTGTCGTGGGCGTAGATCATATCGTACGGACCCAGGCACTGTTTGATCAGAAAAGAGCAAAGGAGTTTCAGGCTCAACAACGCTCTCGGACTCCAACACTCGTTGTTCAGTGTCAGAGGACACTCGGGCTGCCCTTATTTCAGGAGGGACAGCTTCCAGTAACACGTCTTCGTTCTCCTTTTCTGTGTTCGTCCAAGTCAACCGAGCATCCGTGAAAGGGATGAACCTTGGTACGTGCTCAAATTCATGATCTCCGATTCCTTCTTGGACCCATCGTCATAAGGGAGTGGCAGTGGTATTCCCTTGGTGTGATGGGTGTGGATCCAATGCTTTCTCCCATCCACCTTCACCGACGTCCTCGTGGCTAGCAGGACTTGCTTCAGCTCAAGCCAGCGGGGCTCCAAAGCCTTTGTCCTTGCAAAGTTTCGGATCAGAACCCAGTCTCCGGGCTGCAGCTTGTACCCTGGACTGTTTGGAAGCGGTCGCAGTGACTCCTCGATCTGCTGATGAATAGAACGGAGATTTTTTACTTAACTCATACAGGTAATCTATCATCATCGGATACTCGATCTCACTAAACCTTTTCGGCCTAGGGGCACCCCATATATTGGCAGGACGCACCAAAACTACCTCGTAAGGAGATAGATCTGTTCTCGAGTGTGCAGTCATTCTTGTGGACAAAAGGGCTAATGGTAACGCATTCGGCCATTTCATGCCTGTGCTCTCCTGGATTTCTGCTAACTCCAACTTAATCGTTCCATTATATTTCTCCACAAGACCTGCAGATTGGGGGTGATTTGATGCATAAAACTTCTGGTTTATATGCAACCCTTCACACACCAACTGCATAAGTCAGGCATTAAAATTGCTGCCGTTGTCACTCCAGATCACCCGAGGCAAACCATATCGAGGAAAGAACTCTTTAATGAGTGCCTTCGCCATTGCACTAGCACCACTTACTGAAAGTACACACCACCACTAGGACGTACTTCAAATTATTCACTCGTTCTAGCTCAATGAAGCCCATTTGGAGAACCTCAAAGGGAAATGAGGGTGGTGCAACATTTCCAGAAGGCACAGGAGTACCTTTCCCAGGATTGTGCTTTAAGCAAATCATACAAGTCTTCACCAAATCAGCAGCTACCTTGGGAATGAGATCATTTCGCCACACTGGGTCTAACACTTTACAGATCCCCTTTGCGCTAATATGAGCGGATCCATGAGCCATAGTGACAACTGGGAAAACATATGCATTGTGCAGCAGCCATCTTCGGCTGTCAGACAAATCAGTCCAGCACCCATCTTCATCCAGAGTACCTGTCCTTTCCTGCCATACAGCCACTTCATCTGTTGTGGCCTCATTCTGTATGTCCTTAACACTATCTACAGTGTTCTCGTACATCGCATTATCAGGTACCCACCTAGCAGGTCCTGCCACAAAGATCTTACTCATCTCCGATCTAGCAGTTTCTCAAGCTGTTTGGTCCGAAAATGCATTGCCCCTATCTACGTCATCTGTAACTACCTTGTGGGCACTGCATTTTATTATTGTCAGCTTTTTGGGTAACATCAAAGCCAACAGCAATCTATGGACCAACGGGCTCATGCTGTATCTTCAACCCATGGGATGTCATGAACTCCCTCTCCGCCCAGAGCCGCCCAAAATTATGAGCGACTCAGAACACGTACTGACTGTCGGTGTAAATATTAACAGCCATTCCCTCACTTAACTCACAAGCTCTCAACAGGGCTACTAGCTCAGCAGCCTGGGCAGATTGATATGGGATGCGGGAAGTCTCTACGACTGTGCACAATGTGGTGATCGCATATTCGGCAGAAGAAGTGCCATCTGGTAGCTTAAGGCAGGAGCCATCGACATATAGTTCACCTTGGTGTTCAGATAAGGGAACATCAGTCAGGTCTACCCATCCCTTCATTTCTTCCTCTGTTCTGTACATACAGTCATGTCCATCTACATCATGACTCATCAAAGGGAGGGGTAGTAATGTGGCTGGATTCAGAGTGACACATCGTTTAATGGTGACATGCGGAGCGAGCAAAGTTAGTGCCTATCCAGTCAGACGCACACTGGTAAGGTGCTGTGTCTGCGTTCTATTCAATAGAATGTCTACAGAATGGGGTACCATGACCGTTAGGTCAGTGTCAAGAACGAGCCCTGCCGATTGTCTGATTGAAATTGCCACCGCAGTAGCAGCTCTCATACAGCTCGGGAGCGCTCTAGCCACATTGTCAAGGATAGCAGAAAAATAAGCACAGGGTCGGTACTTACCACCGAAAGCCTGTGTTAAAACACTCAACGTGCAACCATCCACTTCATGGACATACAATACAAAGGGTTTCCTATAGTCAGGAATACCAAGGAGAGGAGCAGAATAAAGCGCATGCTTCAGCTGTTCGAAGGCATGCTGACACCCAAGCATCCACGGCAAGTGTTCACACACATCTTTCATAGTTAAAGAAAGGAGGGGTTTCAAAATCAAAGAATAATTAGGGATCCAATGTCGACAATATGAGGTCATTCCAATGAAAGCTCGCACTTCTCTCTGTGTCTTTGGCACGTCCATATTATTGATCGCAGAAAGTCGTTCAGGTGTCAATCTTCTACCCTCCTTCGATAGGAAGTGACCTAAAAAGGTAACATTCTGTCGACAATACTGAAACTTCGAAAGGGACGCATTATGTCCATTTTGTGCCAAGTGCATTAACAATTTAACCGTGGTTTCCTTACATCCTTCTTCAGTATCAGAGGCCACGAGGAGATCGGCAACATATTGCAACAATACATTACCAGCCGAAAGCACTAGCGAGTCCAATTGTGCTTTCAAGGCTTGACTATATATACTAGGACTTTCAGTATACCCCTGAGGAGCGCGACAGAAAACAAAGCTTCTCCCAGATAAATTGAAATCGAAAAGATACCTGGGATCTGGATGAATCGGAATGCTAAAGAACACATTCTTCAATCTATCACTGAGAAATACTGAGCTGTAGGAGGGATCATAGTCAAAATCGAAGTAATAGTAATATCTTGAACAACAGGAAGTTGTGGTACTACTATTTTATTAATTTCCCGAAGATTAATAATAAATCGGTACACATCAACATGGGCATCAGGGGAATCTGTCGAGACCTTCTTAAGAATTGGAAGAATAGGACTGTTGCACAAATTAAAAACTGTTTCCTCAACTAATCCAGACGCAATTAAATCATTTATTATTTTCAACAAAGCAGTCTCTCCTGCCTGGGATATTTTGTGCTGTGGAATACGAGGCAGAGAAACATTGTCCTTAACCTGAATGGACACTGGCGGTACCTGTAACAGTCCTACGTCCCTGTCACCTATAGCCCACAGCGTACTAGGCACGTCCTTGAACTCATCGGGGAGAGGGGCGCCTTTGGCAAAGTGTTGTTTCGTCCATGCCACATCAGGGCCAATCGTCATGTAAACACCGTCTGGGGAACAGAAAATGTTTGCATGCAGCTTTTTCAACAGGTCAAGCCCCATTAAATTTTCCCCACAATTTGAAGTAAAAAGAAATGAAGATTTCACTGAAAACGGACCAATTGTCAAAGCAAGAGCTTAGAGATGGGACTAACAACCGGCATGCCTGAAAATCCCACCGAAACATTATTCTTGCCAGACAGAGCTGCCCCAGGAACCAGCGAACGGGAAACGGAGCTGTTCATAGCACCTGTGTCAATCAAACACTTTTGAAAGGTACCAAGCTAATCTGCAGCAACATAGGGTCCGCTTTGATCTAGATTTACAAAAACTGGTCCCACACCCTGTCCGTTGCTGTCCTAGCTGTGAATGGACCTCCCTGTTCTGTCATTTATATCATAATCCTCACGGCAATACTGTCGTTCTCTAGGATCATCAAAATAATTCTGATCCTTTTCAACATTCTCAATTCATCCTGGTCTTCTGTCACCCTGTCCTCCTGTTCCTCTACCTCGTCTCTGAAAACCTCCTCCCCTAGAGATCCCACCAGTCTGTAACAATTCAGGGCACTCATGTCGCCAATGCCACTCCTTCTTACAATTCACACATTGATTAGGTCCCACAGGTACATATGGATCACTCGGTCCACCACCTCGCGGTACTGACCATCGCTGTTGCGCTTGCGGCTGACCCCTTCCTCTTCCACTACTTCCCTGCACCTGCTGCAACAACACCTTTGTCTTCAATTCCTTCCCTTTCTTCTCTAGAATCTGTCTCTATTCATTCTCTCGATGTTCATAATATTGCACCATACTCAATATTGCCGAGGGAGTGGATGTGGATCAGGTACTTACCGCTGCCTTCATCCGGGCTGCAATTTCAGGAAGCAAATTATTAACAAACAGTCGGACTCCACCATCCACTGACAAATCCTGTCCACTGAAATCCAAAAACACCCCCTCATATCTAGTAAAGAAATCTGACACTTTCTCATCTTTCTTTTGACAACATGCCGTAAGTTTATCCCAATCCACTTTCATTGGAGCAATAAAGGAATGCATATACGAAATAATTTGGCCAGGTAAAGCTAACACTTCCGCACTTGGCTTCTCACCTGGCTTGCGTTCTTGATCCCATAACTTTATCTGATCCCATGTCCCTCCTAATTCTAACACGTGATCCACCAAGTGTGCCTGTCTCCATATATCAGTCAGTACCAGGAGCCCAAAAAACAACATAATGTCAGCTAACGTCATAACTGTCAAATCTGCCGCCTCAGTCAATTCTTTATAGTAAAAGACACACAATTGATGTCTAAACTGGGGTGGCATGGTGAGCAAAAGAATGATGGATTTAACCCGGATCTCTTGACTGGGGGTGAATGTTTTGATGTGTTCTGCATTCCGTCCATCAATTGCGTGTCTTTTGAATTCTTTATAGTAAGCAGTCGGATTCTTTCTAGGATCTGGCAACTGATTTTTAAGAGAAAGTACTTCGCTTCTCTTCCAGGGGGTATAGACCCATTGCTCTTGAAACCGTGCCCCTACCCGGGGCCAAACAATGTCACCTGCTGCATTTATTTCTGCTGGTGTCTCGGGGTGATATATGGGGTGAACTTCGCTCATAGGGAACTGTGCTAATGCTGTGGAACTCTCTTTAAGCATTCTACCTCGATATTTTAACAAGGTAGTAACTTTATTGAACACAACAGCAGGATCCATACCAGAACCATACACGTCATCTCGTATCTCTGAAACCTCCCTTGGGACCTCAGCATTAAAGTGCTGCTCCCATAAACTCATTAGCACTGTAAACATACATACAAGCGCAAGTTACTGCATAAGCGGTTCATACTGTTTCATCACATCCCACACTTCCTCAACCATGTAGATCGGGGTTCGAATCCACTGTGCAGCCTGATTCGCCACCATTTCCTTTTCTCGGTCACATACTGCAGAATGCACCAACACCCTACTCACACACTCTTGTGCATTCACTCGAATTCCCGGAGACATTCCACTTACAGGCATTCTGTCAATTTGCATCATGTGAGGTGAAACATCCACCGGTGAAAGAGTTAATGAAGAGACAGGTATCATCAATGACCGATCTTGACTAGAGGGAGTAAAGAAAGTCGAAACAGAAGATGCAGAAGCAGGTGCCACAGACGGAGGGCCACCACCCCCCAACCCGGACATCGGTAGAGCAGTATAATACCCAGAAGGTGTCAACTGTAGACCCGGAATGTTAGCAGAGGGAGGATCAGTGGGGCCAAGATCCGGAGCCAGAGCCCCTGAAGCCGGGGCCTGGGAAGCTGGAACAGCAGGATATATCTGTACAGGAGCATAAGGTGGGATGGAATTTGGATATCTAACAAATTTTCAACAAAAGCATCACTCTCATTTTGAACGACATAACTCTTCTCAGCTTGCAGCCGAAACGCCCTATCTGCGCACTCAATGCATTTATTTACTGTTGCTTTATCATAAGCCATGGCTTTCTGCGCGATCGTCTTTTCCTCGTATTTTTCTCTTCTCTAATTCGCCGCTGCTTGGCCTCCTTCTGCCAAACTATTAAGATATCAATCATTGACTGCCTACTCTTCTTAGCAAACAGCTTTCTTTCTAGAAAATTCAGCTTTTGTTCATCAAACAAGCCATCGAGTGGCCACTGCAAATCAGCATTGTCCTTCGTATATTTATGCCATAAGGTGCTAAACATAATAAGGCCAATGCCGTGCTTTATTTACATATCAAAATTCGGGGTACCCTCTGGAGGAGCAGGTTGTCTTTTCTCCAATCGATCACGTAAACAACAACATCGACCTACAAAACATCCAAGTTTACTAAAACACGGCATCTTAATATAAGATACAAAGCAGTTTCCACTGTGCAAGCGCAAAACAAATCTACTTCTCTTGTCCAAAAATCGTACACAAAATACACTAAAAAATCAGCACGAACAGACCTCTTAGGCGCGCAATAGCACATGGCCCAAACAGCCTTTCACTAAGCGCCATCTAAGAACCTTTGTTACGTTTATGGATAGCCCAGCTCGACCCTATTGCATCTCGACACGATCTAAAGCCTATCTCGCATCTTGTAGCTTGTAGAGCCATTAACGACTCTCAAACCACTACGAGATTCAGCCCCAAGAATCTGCCATACCATTCAGATCAAACACACTATTAGAGCACAGCCCAAAAGCTTGTCTCACACTAGAGTACAACTCAGGGTCTGCCTCGCAAGGCGTGGTCTGGTGCTGCCCGTGAGGTACACTGCTAAGGCTCATCTCACCCTGGGTTCAAGACCACTAAGATACAGTTCGATGGGCGCCATCACCCACACAGCCCGGCACCACTATCGGAGCACAGACCGATCGGTTCTGTCTCACCCAAGTCGGTAGTGTGGCTCTGTCCATGAAACACGCCCGAAGGCCCTGCCCCTCCCGGTGCTACCCAAGAACCCTCATGAGACGGGTCTCAAGAGCCCGTATCACCCGGAGCTGTTCAAGTTAACACCGAAAGGCGGTCGTCAACGGTCTGCCTCGCACAGTTCAGTCCAACACTGCCTCAAGACTGGCGCCAGTACATTTCCAGGTATTAAAACGTACACAAGTTCACTCACCTCGTTTTGATGCAAGGTTTCACACGTGATTCTCTACCGCTGACTCTCCAGACCAACCTGGTCAGCTCCAAGGTCTCTCCGTCTCTGGACTCCGGCGTATCACCACTAGGCAGGACACCCTCGATCAGGCGGGTGGGGCAAGTCACACAGAGACAGGGCTCTATCTTGTGGGGGGCCCCTGGTCCGCCCACCTGACCAGCCGGCACCCCGACCTCACTACCCGTTTGCGGGTGTGATTGGTGATAATCGCGGAGTCCCTGTTCGGGCGCCAACTGAAGGAAATGACCCGAATAGGGTCACTCGGGTTACTATATTATTGAAGAGTCGGTCAGCCAGTATAGAATGCAAACAAGCAGTTTATTATCAATACTCTGCAGAGGAGCCCAAATACAACAAGCCACATGCGATGCTTGCTACTTGACTGATTCAATAATCATGCACAGCATAGTATAATACATCAAACACGTCATGAACCTCTAGAGCATGGCTACAAGGGAAAGTTACAGGTTTGGGATTGCGTATTCTAGGGAGGCAGAGGGGCGTACATCACCAGCCCGAGACGGGCACACGGTATCTCTTAGCCAAGGTCAGCCAGCTGCATCCCTACTCCTCCCCACGTAGGAGAGGTGCTGTGAATAGAACATTGCTTATACACACAGAAAGGGCCTATTCATAAGCGAGGCAGTGCCCCTTGTTCAATACAGACACAAAACTGGGCATATACTTATTAGGTGAACAACAAGTGTCATGGTGCATCTATCTGGGCCTACCTCGTTCGCAGTTTAGAGCACGCCGCATGCTTATATATATAACCATAATATAAAATGGCGGCCAGCATACAAAATGGATGGCACCCTTCCAAGACTAACCTATACTGTAAAACATCATCTCTATTATTATAGCTCAGTGGGTTGTCAATATAGATGCTTACCACTGCTATATTTAGCTATGTAAGGATAATCTAAATAGCATAGTATAAGGGGCATAGCCCTATGATTATTTTGAAACCTACATAATGCGGCAGTCAGACCGCAGCAGTAGATGACAGGCGGACCACCACCGACGAGCTGTCGGATGGCCTTCCGCCCGTCATCGTAATAGGCACCTAAGAATGGAACAATCACTAATCCAAAGTAACCAAAGAAATGCATAACATGTTACAAAGTCCAACTTTTTGCTAACAATCAAGGCGTACCATACATAGACTCCTTAGCAAAAACCTTTAATCTAAACTAACCAATCCACAAAACCCACAACCCCTCCACAGAAACCTATAAACAACAGAGCAATGTATACATTTATTAATATCATAATAATATGTTACTATTTATAGCTTAAGTACAAGTAAGCATAAAAAAGTAATTAATAAGAACATATTTTAAAACTTGCTGAAATAAAAATCAAAAAAGATTAAATAATGCACAAACAACTCTGAAAAACACAACACAATACAAAATGCAATATAAAATGTGCACAGCATAAAAACATCATTAAAATAATGAACAGATAATGCAACACAATACAGTAACATATCTCACCCTTTAAAAATTTAAAAAAATCGTTACTTACAGGTATGTAGCTGAAGAGATGAAACTCCATGACAAGCCAAAAGACAAAATAAGCAATAAAAACAAGTTTAAAATCCCCCAAAATGCACAAATATCAAGTACAAATATAAAATTTAAAAGAAGTGATATCAATCAATGAAAAACATCCAGAAAATAAAGAACTAATATTTCAACAAAAGCTTTAGGAAAATAAAAAGCAAATGAAGGAAAGTAAAAAAAACATTGGTTAAAAAAAAAATAACCAAAATGTATTTCCTCTGGAAAACAAAAGTATCCAAAAAAAAGCATCTCTAACAACTCAAATGAGAAACCTGTAGAAGTCAATGAATGCACCACTCAAGAGTGAGTGATGTCCCTCTTATAGCACAGCTGTAATGTGGCGATGAAATCGCAAAAGTTCAAGCAGAGTCCAATGAAGTTAATCTTGAAAATTTAATCAGCAAAGATATCCATTGGCATCATGAATATTTAAACAAAATTGTCGCTTAGGCAATTCGAATAACTTTTTGAAGGAAATCAAAGGAAAATCCCCAATGCATTTCGGGTGGGTAACCCTTCGTCAGGAGAAATCCTAGAGGATGTAAAGATAGGAGTGAATGTCACAACCCACTGGTTAGTGTCCACTTGTAAACAATATATGTGAAGTGATGATTAAGGTGAAAAAATTAAGGTGAAAAAAGAAATGGTAATGCGAATAAAGATGAACCAAAAGACAATAGCCACTAATTTTAAATGTGGCTCACGCCCAAAATGAAGAATTTAGTGTCTAAGAGTGTTCGATAGACAGAAAATCACTGTGATTGAATGAAAAAGTCCATTGCCAAAGTACAACGCCAGAGAATCTCCGTGATTCAAAAAAACTACGAGAACATTCCAGAAGTGAAGTTTCACGACGACAAAATAACAACGTGATTACTAAAAAATACAAAAAATGACAATAAGGAAAATAAAATTCACCGTGATTGTTAGAAGTGATGCTACACGGAAATTTAGGCGAGTAAATGTGAAAAATGAACGTAAACGAGTGAATGTGAAAAAACTGTGAGTTGCGTTTAAATACCATTAACAGAAAGAAATATGATAGTGACCCTCTTTTAGCAAAAGTAAGAGAACATAGCTCAACTAAAAATGAAGTTACCTTCGAATGAATCACAGCGAACATCATTGCTCGCGCAGGCAGTGTAGCAAGTGTCAGCCATTATTCAAACCTCGTTATAAACAAAATAAGTACTGTGACGTCTAAATGGCGGCCATGTTGGAGTGGGTAGAACTCTAAGCTTCAAACATAACGCGGCGGCCATCTTAAGGTGTTTCAATAACGTAAATGTGAACACAGATAAACACAGACATTAAAAGATGAATTTAAAGAATATATAAAGAAGACAATGAACGTGAATGTTCTAAAGAAGAGAAAACCATAAGATACCACCCTTAAATTGTAATGAAATTATGAGTCAATAAGATAAAGATTAGAACAACGTACACGTAAACATTGGTGATCAAACAATAAATAGTAAAAAGGATAAAAAATATGAAAAACGTGTAGTGTGGAAAAGGAAGTGTGGAAAGATGCCAAACAAAATAAAGATAAACAATTGTGGAAAACAAGGCTAGTGAAACATAATCCATGGAACCAGTAACATAGTCCATAGCACATAGCAAGTTCAAATGAAGCAACTGAGTTCAATTCGATCGTTGAGTCCATTCGGTACCAAGGAGTTCATTTTGTAAATCCAAAAGGTTTCACGTTGGATAAAAATGTTTCGGTTGTCTCTACCTTCTTTAAAAGGCACTATTTCACAGACCAAGAAACGTAGCTGACTGATGTTGTGGTTATGTTCGTTGAAATGAGTAGCTACAGTGGATTTCAGATACTTGTTCCTGATGTTGCTTTTATGTTCATTCAAGCGTGTTTTTATCTTCCTTTCTGTTTTACCAATATATGCTAAGCCACATGGGCATTTCAACATATAAACCAGATTTTTGGAGTCGCACGTGGCTGAAACAAACAGTTTGACGTTGTATCCACGGGTAGGATGTTGAACGATATTCCCTTTAATGATACTGTTGCAGTTACCGCAGTTGTGGCAAGGCATCGTGCCCTTGTACAACGAAGATGACTGAGTCAAAGAGGGTTGTTTTAATAGTTCTATCAAATTTTTGCTCCTCTCGTAAGCAAACAATGGTTTTTCCAGAAAAATCTGGTTGAAATCAGGTTCAACTTGAAGCATAGGCCAATGTTTGAGAATGGCTTTTTTGAGACTGTAACTTTCTGTGGAATATTTCGTAACGAAGACTGACCTGGAGGTGGATTTGATGTTCGTCTGTTGTTGATCCAATAACTGTACCTTTTGTTTAGTTGAAGTTTTGTCAATGGCCGTGGCCAGAATTTCAGGTGGATACCCTCTGTCTAAGAAACGACGTTCCATGCTTAAGGCTTGTTGAGCAAATTGAGTGGGTTCTGAAATAATGCGTTTGATCCTGAGAATTTGAGAGAATGGTAAATGATTTTTCAAGGAAGGTTGATGAAAACTGGAATAGTGTAAAAGGTTGTTTCTGTCAGTGTCCTTTCTGTATAGATTGGTTTCTATGTGGTTGTCTTTGATGTAAATGTAAACATCCAAAAAATTAATGTGAGAAGCATCAATGTTGAATGTGAACTTTAGTCTTTCATTGACCTGATTTAGTTGATCAATGGCGTGTGTCAATAAGATTTTGGGACCACGCCCAATTAGAAAAATGTCATCAATGAATCGTACAAAAAGTAGTAAATGAGATTTCCATGGGTTGTTGTTGATAATGTGATCCAATTCAAATTTGTGCATAAAGAGATTGGTATAGCTGGGAGCTGCACAATTGCCCATAGAAGTACCGTTGAGCTGTAGAAAAAAAGAATTATTGTGACAAAAATAACTGTGATATAACATGAAGTGTAGCAGTTCTAATAGAAAAATTTGTAAATCTTGTGGTATCTGTGATTGAAGTAAAAAGAACTCAGTGTCCTCCAAGCCAAGGTCGTGTGGAATAGACGTGTATAAAGATGTAACGTCTATGGTGCAAAAAAACATGTCATTCTCCCATAAGGTAGTGAAATTGAGTAAAATGTTCAAAAAAAAAGTGGTGTCTCTTACGTATGTGGACATGGCTTGAACCAATGGTTGGAGATGTTTATCCAAATACTTTCCGACCGGTTCATGAAGTGAACCCCGGGTAGAGACTATGGGTCTCATTGGTGAATCATTCAGGTTTTTATGAACTTTAGGTAACTTGCGTAGCGTAGGATTCTTAGGAAATTTTGTGATGAGGAATTTACGTTCAATTTCTCCAATGGTACCATATAGGACTGCTTTATCGATGATGTTCTGCAAAACTGTCTGGATGTCAGGTGTAGGATTGTGATCAAGGATGGAATAAATTTCAATGTCAGATACATGTCCTGCAATTTGCGATTATAATGAACAGTATCCATCATGACGAGTGCACCCCCTTTGTCGGCATTAAGAAAGATGATATTTGGATCATTGGCTAGATGTTTTAGTAACGATTTATCTTTGGATGTTAGGTTGAACTGTTTGATCTTGTTGTGTCTAAAGATGATTTGTAAGTGTAGTAGGCGAGTATTGTAGGTCTTGCTGCTCAGCCACAGTGGAATGTTGGTGCATGGTTAGAATGCAGTGTTGGAATGCCTGAGTGGGAGAATCAGTTGAGGACGGGCTGAGCAGCAAGTGGGCTGCTCCTGGTGGGGCCTCCCCCTTGAGACTTATCATCTGATCAATAAAGTATTCATCCTATGCTACACCTCGGCTACTTCCAATTATTCCATCTTATATCATTTGGCGACGATCCGGAAGAACCTGCCTGTGCTGCCTTAACTGGCGGAAACAGAAAACTGAAATTACCTAAGGTAAAGCACCTACCTTGAAACGGAAATCTACATTCTGAAAAGCCTGACACCAGGGGGGCCCACCAGTGACCAACATCGGTCGCCCGCTGAAATCTGTCAGGACTCGAGACTCTTCCTGCTACTTTCCCTCACCTGCACATTGCCAGTTTGCCAGTTCCTGGGTTATCAGTCACTCTCCTGTCAAACCAGGATCGATACGACTGCTATCTGAGGAGAATTCAACAGATATTGAAGACCGGAGCTTTAATCGAGTTCAACTGGTAGAGAGAACTGGCAAGCTTGAAAACAATCTCTACGTTTTGACAGGCCAGAGGGTTTTGTAATTTATTTGTCAAGTGCAGGAGTGAATAGATTGGCGCTGCCACCTACTGGAAGTACAAAGAACTTTAATTCGCCTGAAAATGTATCCCCGTACTCCTAGTACAAATTCTGTTTGATCGATTCGAGGAGTGAGTCTGCCTAATTTAGTTTGCTTTCCGGGTGAGCAGTTCGTCAGTGTATGCAGTTTGGGCACTTTTTGAAGTGGTTTTGGCAGCGTTGTCCGTGAGTACTTTAGTCAGCTGTTTTATTTTAACTAATCGCTGTGGAGCACCCTAAGGCTGTTAAACCGCCGGCTCAGTTTAAATTTAGCACGAGCTATGCTCCGTGCGCTCCAGCTCACCTGCGTCTCCTCGCGGAGCGTTTCTTCCTTCATGATGTTCGGAGCTGCTCCTGGACGTCTGTGTGCTCTGACACACCGTGACCCACCCGGGGCAGCGTCAAGAAGCGTGCCGCCATATTGTATTTCCACCGGAGCTCTGCATTTCAGCTATGCTTTCTTCCAGTGTTTACCCAGTAGCGCTGCTGTTGCCAACCAAGATTGTTTTTCGTTTTGGGGGACAATAACGTTTTTTTTCAGTGAAGCACTAGGACATTGTACTTTAGTTTTTCTAAGTCCTGCTTGCTGAAATACAATGGTGAGTTACGCCTTTTTGATACCAAGATCTAGTTGTGTCACAGCATGGAAGTGAAGTGATTTCACAAATCACATAGGATACCCAGGATTTCAGGATATGGCCAGTCTCGCTTATTTTCTACAAGCAACTATTTTCATCTGGAGCAACGTTTCGTCCCTTCAGAAGAACGCCTAATTCGTACTGCTGTAATGAATTAATATTCAGCATTTCCTTGATGTACTGGTCATCGGATATTCTCTAAGGAAAAATGTTATTCTTTCTTGTATTAGGGTTGTTATAATCGTTAACTCTCAGGCACATCTAAAAAGTTTATTCAACTATTCATTCATTCGTGTGACATTTATTTATTGATTTTATTTTTTTTTAAAAAGAATAGAAGTTATTTATTTTAAAATTACTGCAATATGTTCCATTTCGTTGGCATAGCAGTCTTTATGGTCAAGGGTTTCGTATAGATATTGATCGGTTACATGTGTCCTGAAGGGAAATTTTTATTAGTTTAGGTATATGAGTGAATAACCTGCAGTCCGTAACAAAATGTTTCATTATTTGAGGTATGCATTACCAACAAAGTTTGTTGGTTCACAACGAGTAATTTTTTCTTTCTCTTAGGTAATTTATCTGTTACAAGTTCCAGATGGGGATGTTCATTAGTTTAGGTTTATTTATAGCCTACTACAGCCAGTAACGGAATTTCTATGGTATGCATTTTTCTCATGTGCACAGGAATTATTTTCATTATTGAAGTATGCACTGGTTCGTAACGTGGAATTTTTCCCATAGCTAATTAATCTGTTACAAATTTTCTAATGGGAATTTTCATTAGTTTAAGGTTATGTATAGATAGCCTTCTAATTCAGCCAGTAACAGAATTTTCATGGTACGCATGCATTGCCAGTGTCATTTCACTTGTACTTGGAAATGTCACATAAATTATTACTGTATGTTATTTAATTTAACTGCATGATTATAATTTTAATTTATTAAGGTACACACTGTAATAGCCTTCGGCTATGTGGTTTTCCACCTATTATTGTGTATCGCTCACAGTGTTTTCTTCGCGTGGATAGGTCACTTTCAGGTATACAGTTTGTAAGCCTACTGGCTTTGTGATACTCACTTGTACGTGCAGATATCACCTGCTGTGTTTCTACTTCTTATTTCTTTACTTTACTGGATTTATTCATCCAGTGTGTGTAGAATCTACGTCTTCTTTAATTTTGTGGCAGTGTGTGGGTTTCACTTCTTTTGTTGGTTCTGGTA
This sequence comes from Triturus cristatus, assembly GCF_964204655.1. Lineage (NCBI taxonomy): Eukaryota > Metazoa > Chordata > Amphibia > Caudata > Salamandridae > Triturus > Triturus cristatus. The sequence goes on from NC_140592.1 coordinate 1,139,134,907, forward strand.
CGTTTCCACACCTTTTTCTGTCACGTTGGACTTATTTTATAGTTCAACAGGGTGCTGTTTTCACCCTTCTTAATATATTTTTTCTTCATAGTCTTTCCTTATATTCTTATGGATTGCTTGATCTTTCCTACCTTTTTCCTACCATTTGCTATTTCTATCCTTCATTTGCTCCGTTAATGGGGATGAGGCATGCTTTGTCTTTTGCTTTTAATTAATGTAATGTATTTTTTTTAATGAATTATTGCATGTCTTTTTCATTTAGATGGATTGTTAGCAATTTTACCCCTATGTTGATTCATATTGTACTGTGCTTATAAAATTCTTTTGTTTCTGTTAAAAGGGGGAAGGTGATGTAGTAGGCGAGTATTGTAGGTCTTGCTGCTCAGCCACAGTGGAATGTTGGTGCATGGTTAGAATGCAGTGTTGGAATGCCTGAGTGGGAGAATCAGTTGAGGACGGGCTGAGCAGCAAGTGGGCTGCTCCTGGTGGGGCCTCCCCCTTGAGACTTATCATCTGATCAATAAAGTATTCATCCTATGCTACACCTCGGCTACTTCCAATTATTCCATCTTATATCAGTAAGTCATGTTTCACCAAAGTCTCGAAAGTATCAAGGACTTTATGGCTTATAGGGGCCATGAAGGTACTTTTAGATTTTAAATCTTGTAGGGTATTCGATGACTGTGTAGATGATTCTGAGAGAACATTGTCAAAAAAATGTCTGAGTCTCAGTTTGCGCATGGATTTATAGAAGCTTACTTCTGCTTCCAACAGATTTGAAGCATATGTCGGGACAAAAGAAGAGCCTTTTTGGAGAATTTTCAACTGGAAATTGTTGAGTGGAGTTGAAGAAATGTTGATGACAAGCTTGTCAGGAACATTCATCGTTGGCTCCTTGTCATTCTCTTCTCTAAAGATGGTGTTTCTTTTCTTGCCCCTCCTGGGTCTACGCGATCTGATTGGCTTGCCCCTAAAAAAGCCTGTAGAAGTAACACAAAACAAGCCAACCCATAAACACAAAATAGCACAAAATAACAATGAAAGACTACAAAATTAATAAAGCGGCACCTGGAGGCCTAGAAGACTGGCGGGGTTCCTCCCAGCACCCCATTACAACTCTTTCCCTGGGAGGAGAAGGTCTACACCATCCTGCATTCTTAGGGGTGGACAGGAATAGCTGGGGGAGTAGAGCTTGCTAAGTTGCACCTCGCTAACTGTCACAACACTTTAAGGTCCTGTATAGTCTCATTTCAGCTTTTCCTAATGTGTTCTCTGTCTACTTTCCTAATGTGAAGTACTCAAACTATCAGAGATGTTTAATTGTCAGTATCAATGTGTAATGTGTATTGTGGTAAATAAGATCACATGTATCAATCTCCATTACATGCCACGTGTTGCAATGCTGTCTGTATGTGTTGTACTATGAAATTATCATCCCAGGACCCATGATATGTGTCAATATGTAAAGGTATGGTCCAGCCCAACTGCATTTTGGCAAGGTATGTTACACTAACCATTTGTCATGTGTTGGGAAGTAGAGACAAAAATGCCTTCAACTACCAAGAAGTCCTGTGTCTGTAACTCTAAACAAGATGTAATAGTGTTGTTTGCCCATACTCACTTGTTAGCCATGTTACAACTGATGTTCACCTCTCATGGGGTTACCCATTTGTCAAGTGTGGGGAAGTAGAAATAGAAATGACTACAACCACCATGAGGGCCTGTTTTTGTAACTCTTAAGATGCAATATTGTTGTTTGCCTATTCTCACTTGTCAGCCATGTTACAACTGATGTTCACCTCTCATGGAGTTACTCATTTTTTTTTTTTTTTTGAAAACCTTTATTAACCATAGTTGCATCAATTGGCAATGTACAGTTCTGCGCCAGAGCATCAGGTCGGCAATGATCGAACACATACAGTCAAATGATTAAACACAGCCGTTTAGCCGACAACCCGGAGGTCCGGCGGCGGAGTTCAGTTGAACATAGATAGAGGATTCAGGTGTGTGCATTGCGTATAAGCGAAGCGATGGTGCTTTTCTGGTATGTATCGCGTCGTTTCTCAGCTAAAGCGCATTGTCTGCGTGTGAGGGGGGCGCTGTGTAGCAGCCCGCTGCGCAGCATTGTCAGCTAGCCCCTAGGGTCACAGGAGGATGTGTGCTGGGTGCTGGGTTGTCTGTCAAGTGCCCTGAGTTGTGGGCATCGGAGTCCCGGTGGCCCGCGTGGAGCGTGGGTTGGAGCGCGACAAGGAGGTTGCAGCATAGCTCGCAAGGATGCACGTGGCGACCGTTGTTGTGATGGAAAACGTGCTCTGCTAGGGAGCGTAGCCAGTCGCCGAGCTGTTCCCCGGGTGTGCAACATAAACTTAGGGATCAAGGCCAGGGTCGAGAACTCGGGTGGGGGCTAGAATAAGAGGGGTGAGGGGGGGGGGGGAAAGTGGAGATCCGCTTGCAGCAGTGTGTGAGGAGATAGGGGCTGTCCAGCGGGGCGAAACCGGGCCGCCCGGGGAGCGCGTCGAGCGGCTGGTCGCGGGGGGGGGGGGGGGAGAAGAGGGGGGGGGGGGAAACTAGTGTGCGCGCCCTCTCGAGCAGCAGCGGCGGTAAGTCCCGCGCGCGCGCCATGACACAGCGCAGGAAATATCCGACATTGGTAGCCTGTCGCGCAGTACACGAGATGTGCCAGGGGAATAAACAGACCGAGAGGGCCGGGAGCTATCCCCGCCAGGGTCTCAGATATGTCGCCATCGAGCTAATAGTGTATCGGTGCCCACCTAGTGTTTAGGTTATCCCACGGGTTCGGCAGGCCGTCTGAAAGGTGGCAAGGAGGCCATCCCAAAGGTGGGCGATGGGGTACTGCCTGAGTCCCGCAGTTTCCTCACGGAGGAGCACTGCACTTTCCGCCTGCGCCCAGTTGACGAAGGATGCCCTCCAGTGCCTGATGTGCGGAGGGGCCGTCGCCTTCCAATGCTTGGTGAGCAAGCGTTTGGCCGTAACAAGCCCCATGTCCCAGAAGCGCGCCTGTACTCTATTCGCTTTTGTGCGCTTGTACAGGCCCAAGATACATGCCTCCCACGTGCGTGGCAGCCGTCCATCCGCGCCGCGCTCTATCAGTGACAGCACGTCGCTCCAATATGTCCGCACGTCAGCGCAATGCCAGAGCATGTGCAAAAGGTCCGCTCCTGGTGACGAGCACCGTGGGCAGGCGGCATCCGTCCACGAGAAATATCTATTGATCTTCTCAGGAGTGAGATACGCTCGCTGTAGTATGTAATATTGTATGAGTTTGAAGCGGGGGTTGCGTGGAACATTAGTCGGGCTGGCCAGTATCATCGCCCATTCTTTATCCGTCCAGTCTCTGCCCCTGTCCGTCGCCCAGCGCTCCCTTAGTATCGAGGTGGACAGTCGCGAATGTGCGAGGAGTGCCTGCACCAGCCAGTGTATGACATGTGCGCCGTTTCCCATAATATGTAGATATTGGATGAAGGTATGTGTCGGCAGCTCCGTCGTCATGTCACCCCAAGAAGCCGAGAGCGTCTGCATGAGGGAGGCATGCAGGAGGAACTGTCCTGCCGGGAGCGCCGTGCCGTCAGCCAGGGCGGCAAACGTCAGCAAGTCGCCATCCTCATACAGGTCACCTAGCGTATCTACACCTGCCTGTTCCCACCCTGCCAAATGGGCCTCCGTGAGGGGTCCCGTCGGGCCAGGCATGCCCAATAACGGTAACTCCGGAGCGTACGGTGTGGTCGCGCGTGTGAGGCGAAGGCACCTCTGGAAACACCTGCGCGCCACCGCCAGGTAAACCTGGGAGGGGCAGGGCGCACGAGTCAGCGGATGAAACAGCGTGTGGACTTGCGTCCGCGTCCAGGCAGCCACACACGAGGCAGTGTCCTCTAGTTGCTTGCCGCTCAGCCATCCCGCCACCCATTGCATCTGCGCTGCTAGATAATATAGCTCCATATTGGGGACCGCTAGGCCCCCAGAGTCAGTGGGCATGTACATTTTGGCCAGTGCTACCCGCGGCCTCCCCTTGTTCCAGATGAGGTTGCGCAGCAATACCTCCAGGTCGCGGAATAATTTGGCGGGCACATACAAGGGCAGGTTTGCGAAGTAGTACAATAGGCGGGGCAGCACTATCATTTTAGTCAGTGCTACCCTGCTAGGCACGCTGAGGGGCAGGGTGTTCCAGTAGCTAACCTGCGTACGCACGGATGTGATCGCTCTGAGGAGATTCCCATCTAGGACGTCCGCCGGGGATCTGTAGATCCGTATCCCCAGGTAGCGGAAGGTGGTGGGGTACCACCGCAGCCTGTCCCCCCCCTGTCGGACGTCGCACTCAGGTGTCTCCGGGCCAAAGGGGTAGGCTCCCGACTTGGCCCAGTTAACCCTCAGGCCCGACAGTGCCTCGAAGGTGCGGAATACGTCAGCAAGGGAAGCAGGGATGGCGGTCATGTCTCTGACGTATAGCAGCAGGTCATCTGCGTATAGGGACACCGTGTGTAGGCCATCCGGCAATGGGATTCCCCATTCCAGTCCGTGTGCCCGAAGTGTCGCAGCCAGGGGTTCCATTGCCAGTGCAAATAGCAACGGTGACAACGGGCAACCCTGGCGGGTGCCTCTGCGGACCCGGATGGCGGCCGAGAGGATGCGGCCCGTGCGGACCCGGACGGTCGGCTCACTGTAAAGCAGGGCGATCATGGCGTTATAGCCCCCCCCCAGCTGGTATTTCTCCGTTACTGCCCTCAGGTACGGCCACTCAACGGAATCGAAGGCTTTCTCCAAGTCCAGTATAAGGCATCCCGCCCTTGGCCACTGCTGCGTGGCGTATTCCTGTACCCGGAAGAGCCTGCGGATGTTGTAGGAGGTATGGCGTGTGGGGACGAACCCATTTTGGTCCCGGTGCACAAGAGCGGGTACGTGAGGGGCCAGTCTCCTAGCCAGTGCAGAAGCAAGGATCTTATAGTCTGTGTTTAGTAGAGCCAATGGGCGGTAAGAGCCCACCCGCGTGCCGTCCCTGCCTGGCTTAAGGATAGAGACCAGTGTGGCTTCGTTCAGCGTTGGGGGCAGGGCAGCTCCCTCCGCCGCCGCCGCATACATTCGCAGGAGCTCCGGGACTAGGATATCCGAGCCAGCCTTGTAGAATTCAGCCGGTAGCCCGTCCGGGCCCGGGGTTTTCCCGTTGGAGAGCTGAAAGATGGCCTCCCTAAGCTCGTCCGCCTCCAGTGGAGCGCCGAGCCCATCTTGCTGAGCGATAGTCAATTGCGGCATCGGCAGAGGGGATAGATAATCTGTGATAGCAGCGTAAGGAACCGCGAGTCGGGAGCGGTACAATGCGGTATAGTGGGTAGTAAAAGCGTCATGGATACCAGCTTGCGTGTACACCAGTTCCCCCCCCTCGCTCAGTAGAGCCGTCACTGGCGTAGAGCGGGCATCCCGCGAAATCAGCCACGCTAAAAGCTTGCCTGGTCTATCACCAAGGCGGTGAGTCCTCGCCGAGTGCGCCGCATAGTTGACGTTGCGAAGTCGCTCCAGGAGGCGCGCATGTTCCGAGCGGGCATCATGCAGCGGGCCCTCGTCCCCCTCCGCAGCCTCCCCCTCCCGCGCAAGCAAACTCGTTTCCAGCCTGGTGAGGTCTCTCTCTAGTTGATGTCTGATCTGCCCCTGAGTGCGCAGACAGTGGCCTCGTATCACGGCCTTGAAGGCGTCCCACTCCACCCTCGAGTCAGTTGCTGTGCCAGTGTTGTCCTCAAAGTATTGCACGGTACGCTAGAGTAGGGCAGCGCGAAAAACCGCATCTAGTAGCAGCGCTGGCTGCAGGCGCCATGTGGGGACAGGGGGGTGTGGGCGGGCCCAGGCTATGGACATGAAGTGTGGATTGTGGTCTGAGTGTGTGCGGCCCATGTATTGCGCGTCTGTCACATGTGGTAGGAGATCTGTGGATGCCATGAAGCGGTCGAGGTCGGACATGTAAGTCGTGAGCGCCCGAGTAATAGGAGTACGACCGCGTCCCCGGATTGCGCTGTCGCCAGACATCGTGTAAGCCCCATTGCGCGGCCCACTCCTGCAACGCCTTTGTGGCTCCCCTGGTAGGGGCGTTCGCGGGGGGCGGGAAGGAGCGATCCAGCGTGGTGTCTAAGGTGCAGTTATAGTCGCCCCCTATAATCCACGAAGTATCATGCCAAGGTGCCATAGTCGATGATAGCCGCGCCAGGAAGCCAGCTTGTTCAATGTTTGGGGAGTAGAGGGATATCAGTGTGATAGAATGACCATCTAGCCTGCCTCGTGCGGCCGTGTATCTGCCCTCGCTGTCTATCGCAGTGTCTGTGGCCTCCCACGGGGTCCCCGGGCGAATCCATATCAGTGTTCCGCGAGCGAATGAGGAGTATTCCGTAGCGTAGAGTTGTCCTCGCCATCTACGGTGGAGTGCCCTCACCTCAGTCCCGTTCAGATGGGTCTCCTGGAGCAGCGCTACGTTAATCTTGTGCCGCTTTAGGTACGAATAAATATGGTAGCGCCTAGCCGGTGTGTGCATCCCTCTGACATTCCAGGTGCATATTTGTGTGCTAGCCATGACAGTCCTGTGTGTGGGGGTCTCCCTCAGCCCCCAAGAGCGCATCTCCCATCTCGACGGCCCCCCAGGGCCAGCGGCCCGCTCCCGCCGCGCAGCTAAAACTAGTGATGTGCGTGCAATGTCGTGATCTCCAGCAGGGTGAGGGGAGAGGGAAGAGAGGGTGCATAGAAAGCCGAAACATGGCAACTAAAGAAAGAAAAAAAGAAAACTTGTAGAATACCAAAAGGTCGGCTGTACAACAGGTCGCCGTCCAAACACTCAAGCGAGCTTACGAACTATACAGTCTCGGGGGGTGGGTAAAGTATCTTCTGAACAACAATGGAAACAATGCAGGTTCGGAAGCGCTTCGTATGCCTCCCGGGTGTTGCGTATATGCTGCTGTCGGCCGGCGGGCGTCCGATGGCCATAGTTCAAGGCCGTAGCAGCTGTGTGCCTGGCCATCAGGCCAGCGGGGGTTGGAATGCCTGCGGAGAGGGGGGGGAGGGGGAGGGCGCGGGCATGTCCCCCCTCAAGTCTCACCAGTAGCAGCAAGTCGATTATGCGGCACTAAAAGGTGTCTCTGCATGTCTGTAAATCAGGTGTGCAGGCCGTGCGGCCATAAGTAGAGATTGTACTCACAGTGTCTGGCTCCATGGGCGGGCCCCCCGCAGCGCCGCCAGCAGAGGCGCCAGGGTCCGTCCAGCAAGTTCAGTGTCGTAAGGGGCCACCCAGCAGGGATTCCGGCAGGTTAGCGGTGCGCGTCAGGTGGCAGCCCATCTCCGGGGCGCCTCAGCCGAAGAGGTCCGCTGTTTGCGGCTCTCATGGAGTTACTCATATGTCAAGTGTTGACACCTTCAACTGTGTATTGGCTTGTAGGATTACATTCTATAATTGGTTTTATCACCTGCACCAAGCTGGATTGGAGATGTTCAAATGGCTAAATGAAGTCTGGTGCTGTCTGTTTTTGGAGTATCTCTCTCCCAAACTTCGACCTTCAATGATTCAAGGCAACTTTTCTATGCTACGTGTGATACATAGCTAAACTACTTCAGTACAGCTGCCATTAGACTTTTCAGGTAGTGGACAAAATGCAGTTTGAACTCAAAAGTGTCATGAGTGTGCAATGAGTATTTGCATGTGACCTGATTTCTGCCACAACACATATTTTTCTTTTGAGTTTTTATATAGTGCATACTAGACCCGAGACATTGGGTATCAGAGCGCTTTACATGAGCACCAGTTTCATTACAGATGGACACAACCATTTTTTTTGTTTGGCACAGGGAGATTAAGTGATTTGCCCAGAATCACAGGATGTTGAGCGTCGTTGCCAAGACTCGAACCCGGTTCCCCAGCTTCGAGATCAACCGCTCTAACCTTAAGGCTACATCCTCTCACATATTGATGGTACATTGGTCTTTAACTTGACTTTCATGACATTCTGATGTGTTATGATGAAAGTAACAATTTGTTGTAATCTGGGACTTGTGTGAACAATATGTAAATGTAAAGGCGTGTATCCATCCTATTTGGTAACATCATTTTACTATGGTATAGTACAAGTGCCAAAGTATGCAAGGTGATCAACTATCCTAGTATGGGCATAATGATGGAGTGTAGACAAGTCCAACAATGCATTTAGAGCTGTCTGGGGTTATGACAAAAGTAGAACCAACTATTTGCAGGTTATGTAGCATGCATGCCAGTGCTCATGCTAATGTTGAAGCCAATACAGTGAACCATGAAGCTGGTGTAATATGTGCACTTAATAAATGGTTTCTGTTGATGTGTGAAAGTCAGGTGTGGAAACGCAGTTGTAATAAACCTATTTTACATGTCATTTCACATGCATCCAGGGAAATCGAAGGAGAAGGGGCTAATGTCATTTCGGTCACAGCTAGTTACAGTGTTTCTGGACGTGACAGCACAGACACGGAGGGACCTAGTGACCAGGAGGGTGTGAGGTGTGCCATGGAGGACACAAGCTTAAGTTAATCAGCATCCGAGTCATCCTCCGGTGGACACCCCTGAGTGGTGGTGGGCCCCACAGTTTTAGTTCCACCTCCATCCTTATCCACCACCTCAAGTTCCATCCCCACCCTCCCTGTTGTTCCTTAACCAGTTGGCTGGGCCCGCTCCACTAAAGGGGAAGCATTCTCCTTTGCTGCAGGCACCTCATCTTCTGCCCCTTTTATTCCCGCTGCCCTGAATGAGGAGGCTATTGGCCTACTGAGGAACATCTCTGTGAGTCAAACTGCACTCCTGAATGCCATCCAGGTGCAAGGCAGCTAGCTGACACACATGGTGGCCTACCTGGAAGGTATCTACTTTGCTATGTCTGGCACACAGAGGTCTTTTCACGTTATGGCCTCCTCCCTCACTGCAAACTTCCACCCCACCTTCTGTCTCTTCCCCATCCAAATTCCCTAGTCCCATACCTGTCCCAAGCACATGCACACATCCGCATGCACACACTTCATCAGATCCAAGCACCACACACAAACAAAAACTGCATAAAAAAGGCAGTAATGCAAGCACCAGACTCTCATGCCCCCTCACCATCACCACCCCCAACATACCCCCAGATACCCCACCAACACCCATAGACCCCTCCACAACCACCAACACTCCCATAGACACCACACCAACACCCATAGACCCCTCCACAAGAACCAGCATTCCTGCAGACACACCAACACCCACAGACCCTTCCACAACACCCACCATTCCCAGAAACACGACACCAACCTCCACAGACCACTCCACAACACCCAGCACATACACATCACACACACCAAAAAACGTAAACCTTCACAGTCACCCACACAACAGACCCCTACAGAACACAAAGTAAATACAGCACACACACCTCTCGCTTCCACTCCCTCTAACTCCCAAAGCCAACTCCCACCCAAACAACGTCTCAATATTCTCTGTGAAAGTGTCTTGTTTGCTCTTGCCCTTAACCTTGTGACATTCGAACCCCCATATCAAAAAACCTCTCCCAAACCCCAGCCTATCCCTTCCACATCCCAATCTACCCCTGAAAAAACAGATTCCCACCCCACTAAACACAGCCATACCCCTAAGAAGACAAAGAAAACTCCTCCCAAATCCAACCCCACCCCTCCCTAGACCGCCCCCCCTCCCAAGAACCATCCTCGAAGTGCCTGCTATGTCCAACGGATGTATGTACTTTTGTGAGGAGGTTCCCTGGCAGTGTCAGTAAGGGCAAGTTTGGTGGCACAGCATTGTGCTGTGGCACAGATTTCTGGAATGGAATGGACTGGCCATTCGCCTTTGTTTTACCTGATGTTTTTCATCCACTCGTTAAAAATGTTCATAGTTTGGAAGACATTAGTCCTGCCATTACTTTTCCAATTATTTGATGTTATTGGATAGGTAATGATGTGTGACTACAGCTGTGTTGGTTTTATCCCTGATTGCTGACCCAGTTTAAGTGGTTAGTATGATCTGACCTTGGAGCCGGCACTGGAGTTACACAGAACCTGGGGAAATGGTCAATGGATGGATATGCGGGGTGAATTCCAAGTATTTCAGCTTGGTCTGACCAAGATCAACGTCATTTAGGTTGTTTATGTGTGTGATATGTTCAAGTTAGATATTTGTTTATCCGCACATGGAGAGTTTTATATTGTCCTACCTTTGTGAACATTTGTAAGGACATGTGTCTATTTTACTGTGTGTACCTTACACCTACGATAGCTGAATGTGTGGCAAATACTGTTAGTACTGTAGTTGCTTTCATGACTTGCACTTACACATTACCAACACATGCATGGCACTTGGTTATGCTATTAGTTGTCCCTGATATACTTCATTCCAAAGGTCCTGTGCAAATAGAGGTTTTAAGACATGCAAAACGGACTATGGCCCAGAACTCCAGCCATCCAGTGTTCCCCCTGGTAAAGGCATACCTGTTCTGCAGAGAGTATTTACATTGTGTCCTTTGAATGCTTCTCACACTGGTTATTTGTAATCCCATTTACTGTCGTTACCTTTTGATGTGGGTGATGTGTGAGAGTCCAATACAGATTTTTAGCAGAGAAGGTGTATTTTAGTTTCTTGACACGTCCATACAGATGTATCTTTGATTTCACAACAGGACCTAGGATGAGTGCAAGAGATTGATACACAGAGATTGATAGGTGTGATATTCATGAGGAGGTGCTGTTGTGTGACACAATTTAATGCACACATCTCTATCACTGATTATTAGATGTCTATTTGTGCAGAGTGTGCCTCTGCAGTGTCAGTGACCTGGCAAAAGAGGGCACCGTAGAGCAGTATTTGAGTTACACATTGAAAATCAATTCCGAACAAGGTCCCACAAAATATGTTTGGCCCAGGAACCCCAAACCCCCATGCCAGGTGCATAGTGGGGCATCGATTTGCTGAGGAGTCTATGGAACCAGGTAAGAGTAGAACTCACTGTGGGTTGGATCCGCGACTGTGCTGGTATTAGATATCATCCAGCAGGTACATCAATGGCAGGATGTGAACGATTTGCTTCATGGTGGCACAGGACGTGTGGAGGTGAGCATCGGTGAGTTTCGGCCTTATATTTCTCCCTTTCTGCCAGCTCAGATGTGGTGGTTGGACCACCACATTCACGCCGGCTGTAAGGCACCTCGTAATTGGGCCAACTGTAACATTGGCTGTCCACCCTCTGACAGACACATTGGCCTATCCAGCCACCGTCATGGTTGGGATTTCCTGGCGGTAGTTGCGGGATCTCGTCAGTCCTCGTCTATGTAACCCAATGCTTCCTAGTACGGTGGTCGGACCGCAAGTGGTGCAACGGTTAATCCAACACACCCACCACGGCGGTCCCAAGACCATCAAACTCGTAATCAGGACCTCAGATTTTGCATCGGGTTGTGCCACTTTTTTTGGAAGAGCTCCAACATAAAGGTGCCGATTACGATCCGGTAAAAACCGGGTACGAACCGTCGGTCGGAGCGTTTTCTCCGTCCGACTCGTACCCGGACGTAACACTTTACAAACATGAAATTACGATTCGCACGGAAACACCATTTCCGTACGAATCGTAAAAAACACCGACCGACGAAAATATACATACGAATGTGATCCGGGAATGCTGCGACGTGACGTCGGGACGCTTGCAGGCAGCGTTTCACGACCCAGGAAGTACGATTCGAACCGACCGCAGTCCGGACGGCAATATTTTCACGGCACCCATAAAGTGCCTGAAAAGCGAAGTACGGCGCGAAACGACCAGAGTAGGTGGCCCGGTACGCGCCGTACCCCCCCCAGCCCCCGTATGTACGCGCTGACCCCCCCCAGCCCCCGTACGTTCGAGCCGTACCCCCCGTGTATGTACACCTGTGTACGAGTCAAACCCCCCGTGTATGTACACCCGTGTACGTTCGAGTCGTACCCCCACCCGTGTATGTACACCCGTGTACGTGTCGAACCCCCCGTGTATGTACACCCGTGTACGTTCGAGTCATACCCCCACCCGTGTATGTACACCCGTGTACGTGTCGGACCCCCCCGTGTATGTACACCCGTGCACGTTCGAGTCGTACCCCCACCCGTGTATGTACACCCATGTACGCGTCGAACCCCCGTGTATGTACACCCGTGTACGTTCGAGTCGTACCCCCACCCGTGTATGTACACCCGTGTACGTGTTGAACCCCCCGTGTATGTACACCCGTGTACGTTCGAGTCGTACCCCCACCCGTGTATGTACACCCGTGTACGTGTCGAACCCCCCCGTGTATGTACACCCATGTACGTTCGAGTCGTACCCCCACTCGTGTATGTACACCCGTGTACGTGTCGAACCCCCCCGTGTATGTACACCCGTGTACGTGTCGAACCCCCCCCGTGTATGTACACCCGTGTACGTTCGAGTCGTACCCCCAGGGTGGGGGTATGACTCGAACGTACACGGGTGTACATACACGGGGGGGTTCGACACGTACATGGGTGTACATACACGGGTGGGGGTACGACTCGAACGTACACGGTGTACATACACGGGGGGTACGACTCGAACGTAAGGGGGATGGGGGGGTCGGCGCATACGTACGGGGGCTGGGGGGGGATTCGACTCGTACATAGGAGGGCTGGGGGGAGTGTTGGGCGCGTATGCGGGCACATGTCTCCATGGTTGCTATGGGAGTTCGGTGCGGACGGTGTTTTTTCCATACGGTTGTAACATCGGACGCACGGGATGGATCGTAATTCCGCGGTCAGACTTCACTTTTCACATTTGTACGGTAAATCGTCTGTGGACGTGTCGGACACATTTTCCGACCCGAGGACGTGTGGGGAATAATTCCCAATGCGATTAATGGACTTTTTCCCATGCGAATCGTAATTGGCAGTTTGTACGGCACTTGTACGATTCGTACGGTAAAAAGACCGGATACGAGTCGTACGGGGAATTTTTTTACCGGATCGTGATCGGCACCAAAATGCATTTTGGGATTTACAAAGCCACGCACATGTCAATTACATGGCTCTACGTAGCTCTATGTGACTTTGTAAGAAAAAAAACTTGCATCAGGTAGGCATTACATGGGTGGTGCATGAGCTTTCTTGTGCATCTAACCTTGTTACAAAGACTTGTTATAAGGGCTTTCACCAAAATAGTGCACCTACCTGAGGCTGGGATAACCAATTGAAATATCTTTATTTCTTCTTATTTCCTCTTTACATGTCTGCTGCATTCTCCAGCACACATACAAAGAGGAATTAGCCTCAAAGGATAGTTATTGAGCAGGACAAAACTATCCTGACCATAACACATGCATCGTTGCACCATGATGCAAGGACCCTTGAGTTGGTGCTAGGCAACCACAAGTATGGCAATGCTAGGAGAGATTAGAACTGTGCCATACCTGTTCTGCTCTCTCTCTTTCATGCAATGCAGCAGAACAGCAAATTTAAGTACTGGCTGTGTTGCATGAACTGTTAGTTAGTAAACATTCCCCTGTTTGCTCAACTTACCATGGTGTAAATTATATATTCCATCTCCTCACTAAAATACAATATAGAAAATGTTAAACATTGAAGGTGTACGTTTACTAATCCCACTTCAATCTAAGCCACATTGGAGTAAGTCATGGACTTTGAAGCGCTAGATTCACTACTCCTACTCAAATCAAAGCCACATGTGTGAATTACTTAAACTTTATAAAATATGTGTCCAATACAAAGTATATTCATAAAAATACTGTACTATAAAAAATCACAGATTATAACCAAAACAACAACAGAAAACACTTGCAACATTAAAAATGGCACTATGCAAATTAAGTTGAAAAATATTTTTCAATACAAATTAAATGCAATACAAATAAATTATGAAATAAAATATTTACACACCATTACTTCAAAACATGAATACATTTACAAACCAACTTTAAAAAAAACTACATAAATAAGCATAAATATAAAATAAAATAAATACTAGCGTTTTCTTTATAAATATGAATACATTTCTTTAAAAAGAAAATACTCAAAAATTAATTACAAATCTAAAATTATTAAATGAAATAATATTTTAATTATTTCTAAATTAAATGTAAATACTTTTATTAAAATAACAATAAATACCTAAATATACATGTAATTCTATGACAAAAAACAATGGTTAAAATGTAATTATAGTTAGAAAAACGATATTTATTGTTTCTACACAAAAAAAAATTCAACTACACAAACATTACAAATTCGAAAGTTATAATTATACCTTAAACTTATAATTTATGCACCACCTTCAAAATACTATAACTTGTGGACCTCCATGTGCACTGTTGGCAACTGGCTGGAGACACTACATTAGCTATAACCCCCACCACAGGGCCGAACTGGCGGTAGCGAGCACCGGGCAATCCCCCGGTGGGCCGCACGGGTGGGGTCTGGTTTTGGGCCCCTGGGGGCCGGTTTAGTTACAGGGCCGTTTTTGCAGCATAGCTGCAAAATCGGCCCTGTAACAAAATCGGCCGAAAACCGGCCCTGGCAAAGAGCTCAGCGGCACCCCCAACCTCCGGGGGGAAGGTCGGCCGAGCACTGTGCCAGGGTCGGTTTTGGTTCCCAGTCCGGCCCTGCCCCACCTTCTCCATGCACTGCTTTTCTCCTTTCATATTACATCACTTATAGCATATTAAATTATTGTATTCCTAACAAGACTCCTCACATCTGTAATGAAATCATTTATAAAGCACTCTGTTTGGTAGAGTGGAATAGCATAGAGTGGAGTGAGGTGTCGTAGAGTGGAGTGGCATATAGCGGAGTAGCGTACACAGGAGTGGTGTAGAGTGGAACAGCGAAGAGTGGAATAGCACAGAGTGGAGTAGCATAGAGTGGAGTGGCATGGAGATGAGTGCCGTAGAGTGGAGTGGCATAGAGTGGGCTGGCGTGCTGTGCAATAGCATAGGGTGGAGTGGTGTACAGTGGATTTGCTTACAGTGGAGTGGCACCAGTGGAAATTGAGTGGCCTATACTTGGGTGGAGTAGAGTCGAGTGAGTAGTGTTTTGTACATTGGAATGAAGGGATGTAGAGTGGAACACCATACAGTGGAGTGGCATTAAGTGGAGTGGAATACTGTACAGTTTAGTGGCATAAAGTCGAGTGGCATAGAGTGGAGAAGCATAAAGTGGAATAGCGTAGAGGGGAGTTTTGTAGAGTTGAGTAGCATACAGTGTAATGGCATACAGTGGAATAGTGTAGAGTATAGCGGCATAGAGTGGAATAGCGTAGAGTGAAGGGCCGTGGAGTGGTGTATAGTGGAGTACCGTACAGTGGAGTGAATACAGTTAAGTGGCGTAGAGTTGGATGGCATATCGTTGAGTAGAGTGGAGTGGTGTACAGTGGAGTGGCGTAGAGTGGAGTGCATAGAGTCAAGCAGCATGTTGTACAATAGAGTGGAGTGCCATAGAGTGGAATACTGTAGAGTGGAGCGGTGTACAGGCGAGTGGAGTACAGGGGAATAGAGTAGAGTGGAGTGGCATAGAGTGAAATGGCATAGATTGGAGTAACATAGAGTGGAGTGAGAACACAGTGGAATAGTGTAGGGTGGAGTGGCATGCAGCGGAATGGCAAAGAGTGGAGTTCAAAAGAAAACTTGCCTAATTCAGGTGATACACACTGGTAATGTACAACATTATGATCAGGAATTAAAAAGACCACGGGTCGGAATGTCACTGGATTGTGAAATGTGATAGCATTAATGAAGGCCTGTGGTTTTACATTGATGTGGATAAATGTGACTCTGTGGTCTTTTTAATTCCGGATCATAATGAATTTGTATCTCTTTACCAACTGCATGTATTATGCCTTTGATATATTTTCTAAATTCATCTTTAGTACAAGTTCGGAGAAATGTGCTTGATGGTTCTGACACAACACCAGACACAACACCAGAACAACTAACCATGTATTCTTTCAGTTTTGGCTTTTTTTAATGCATGATTTATTTTGTTTGTCAATGTCATTTCCCATTTACCGCAGCGTTGTAAGTGTTTCTTTAAACTCGCATCCAGAGGCGTAGCTAGAGCTTGTGGCGCCCGGGGCTATCCCTCAGATTGCCGCCCCTGGGGAGGGGGGGTTGCTGGGGAAAAAGGACGGCGAGCACTTGAAAGAGGTCCGAGAGACACGTAGTATCGCCGCTGCAAGTTACATGCACATACAAGACACGGTCCACGGCTACACAGTTGAATACACCGGTGACTGGCAGTGACTGGCAGTACAAAAGAGAACACACAGACTGCATGATCTATCTAGGGACTTAGAAAAACTGCATGTGACATCCATCAGAGAGCTGCGTGAATAATTACCTGGTAATCCCCTCAGCACAATGCAAACATGCACATACATGACACTGTTCAGGGATCCATCATCTACAGCTGACATTAAATGACCATTCATCATGGTCCCCCCATTAAAGCAGTGCACTTTGTGATCTGCATGGTACATGTTCTTTACAGCAGGCACAATAACTCTCTGTGCTACCTTTCAAGGAGTCAACCCTTCCACTAGACAAAACTTTGATCTCTCTCTAGGAAGAACATTAATCACCGAAGTTATCATGACATTTTTATTGTTTCTGAAAATTGCTGGAGGCCAGGAAGGAGGCAGCAAGGTATTTTTAAACCATAATATACTTGCAAACACTACGTACCCACCCGAAATAGGTACCCAGTGCGGTCACACCGTTCACATCGCCCTAACCTGCTCAAGGTTCATGTGACCTCAGTGACAGAGTCACAGAGACTAGATCACTGTTGCTCTAGGGTGTGCTGCTTCGAAGGCCTGCCCGCAAGACTGGAGATGAGCTTCAGTATGGATTGTGGTGGACAGGCCTTCAAGGTTATCCCACAATTGACACCACTAGCTTACACCTGCTTGTGCTAAGACATCAAGCCATCTAAGGTCTAGTGGGGCCTTCTAAGGTCTAGCATGGGAATGTGCTCCCTCAGGAGAGTGGTCTGGTGGACTGGTCATGAAGGCTGAACCGGTTCCCCAGTTCCAAATTCGACAGCTCTGGCCATAGTACCACATCCTCTCCCCCACTGAACACCATACTTCCCCACTGAGAGAAACTCACACTGCCTTCAACTATAACCTACCTAATTGTGCCTGCTATAAACACTTGGATGTGGCTCAATTCAAATTATGCACTTGATAAGAGTAATATGCTGCCTAAAAAAAAGTAAAAGCAACCACTCATAGGGAATGCAAGATTAAGGAAAGCATGTGAAATGTAAGCAGAAACAACATGGTTACCTTAACGATCTCTCACTCACTATTCAGAAATCAGCGAGTGGTTTTACCTGAAAAGTTAAGGACATGACTAGAGGGCCCTGAAGGGAACCGTTTCTATGTCCATTGCTTATATCCTTACAAAACGTAAGCAGTATGGTTTAAAAAGACCACATCCATAAACACAGAGCCATGGAACACATTTTGTTTCCCAATCCACCCATCAACCAGGTATTGCAGTACCTCCAGGAATTGTACACTTTCCCACCTGGGAACAACAATGCTGTTCAAAGAAAGACGAGAAAACAAAAGTAGCACTTCACTGGCAAACTCTGTAAAGTGATGCTGATGTATTTGGATGTAAATAAAACCAATCTGGCCACTTTGCAACCACTCTGTCTTGCTTTATTTAGTTATGAATTTATTTTTTATATTTAAAACCTTCTATTTCTCTCCATCCCGCTGCACTTTGGAATAGAAAAATGTCAGAAAAAGGGCATTTCTCGCAAGAGTGTTTTTCTTTTTTGGATCCATTTCACAGGGAAGCAACTAAATGAAAGAAGGAAAGAGGTTGTGAACCGTTTCTTAAAGTCACGGTTTTCAGTAAGTGAGGAGCAAGACAGAAGGAGATGGAATAATAGGAAGAGGGGGGGAGACAGCTGCCAGCACAAAAAAGAAGAGGACATTACCCGAGTCCTATTCCATCTCTGCCCATCCCCGAACGTCCACGAAAGCAAGCCGAGCCTTATCTGAATGCCTTTGTCCTCCCCCAAAATAGTGCCGCCTGGGGCGGACCACCCCAACCGCCCCACCCTAGCTACGCCACTGCTCGCATCCGCTCATCGCTGCCGTCATCTGTTAAAAACATTACTATTCATTGATCTGTTGGCGATTGTCTTAGATGTGCGCTGCATCCACAGTACACTAGGGGTTGGTCTCTTTTTTTTCAGCGCCTGCTTCATGTGCGCGCTTTTGTATGCAGGAAATTTTGGAAGCATCCTTGCAAAAGAACATTCCATGGGGCAGATTTATGTTGCACTTGCGCCACTTTTGCGCCGCCGTTGCGTCACTTTTGTAACGCAGCAGCGGCGCAAATCCTGCGCCATGGTGCGGGGTATTTACAACGTGACCCATCTGGGAGATGCGTCACGTTGTAAAGCCCTGCGCCACATGTAGGCGTTCCAGGGCAGGTGGGGGTGTTCCGGCGCAGGAACGCCTCCTAAAAGTGGCTGAGTGTAATCTACAAGATTTCACTCAGTCACTTTTATGCCCATGCTGCGTCAAAACCCTGCGCCTGCTTGAAGCAGGCGTAAGGATTGACGCAGCATTGTAGAGATAGGGCCCCCCAGATCATTGCTGGAGCTGCGTCGCGCTTGCGACGCAACTCCAGCAATGCGCCACTTTTCGGCACAGATGCGTCACGCATCTGTGCCGTTTTTGCACCATGGTGCGCCGCATTATAAATGCGGCGCATCCATGGTGGCGCAGCTGTGGCGCATAATAACTGGCGCATCCCTGCTGATATGCAGGGATGCGCCAGTCGTCATAAATCTGCCCCCATACGCTTTGACATGCATAGGCTTTTTATAATGTTGGTGAAAAGCAGTGCTATTTTAGATGCTGCCTGGTTCGCGTCCCCATTGACTGCTTCAAATACGCATACAAGAGAGGCTGACTAACCCACCAGGAGAGTAGTGCTTTTTCCAACGATGCTGTTGTTCCCAAAATGAACCGTTCAGAGACGCGATCGAAAAAGTTGATCAAATCAGCAGGTAAATTGTATCATTTTTGCAAAATGGTGTCTGCTTGTCGTGTTACCCTGACTATGCATACTGTGTCTGCAATTCTCCTTAGCTTTGTTAATAAAAAGATTAAAAAAAAAAAAAAATCAACAGGTAAATTAATGCACACTTTGGCAGCTCATAACTAGGCCTGGGCTAAAATTCTGTTCCGCTCGTGGAAATTGCGATAATTTGACATTTTTGCGTTCCGCGGAGAGCGCGAAAATGTCAAAATATCCGCAATCTGCATTTTACTGGAAATTTTTTGCTTGCTCGCGCTGTAAAATAATACATTCTCGCGTGCGCGTGATCGCCTTACCTGAATCCCCGCGTTCGCCGACAAGGGTCGCGTTCTCCACGAGATGTTGGATTGTTGGTAGCCATTTTTTTGGGTGCGTACATGTAATTGATTCTCTATTGTAGGGACTTGGATGATTGATTGAGTTGAAAATGTCTTCTTTCTTGATGGACTCTAGTTTTTTCAAGTATGTGTATTTATCCCTAGTTTCTTTGCACTGGGGATATATGATTGAAGATGGTGACCCTATTTTAACTCTTTTGGATATCCCTAGGAGCACTATTTTCTAACAGTCCTTCAAATCCGTTTATAGGTTTATAGGTTGGCGATGGTTTCTATTGCTATCTAATTTTCTGCCATTTTTGCACATCTATCATGATATGCATGACACCTAGTTGTTCAATCTTGTGTCATGTCAATCAAATTCCTTTGATTGAGCAACCTGGTACCCCATACATTCCATTCATTTTAATTGTTTGTCTTGATTATGACCTAATGAACTAACAGAGGTTTAAACGCCATCTACCCCGTCCTTTGGCGAATTAGGAGGAAACACACATTGCGCCTTCTTCTGTCATTAAATGGAATTCTTTTTGTGTTAATTTGCCCTCTGCCATTGTTTTTCTGTTTACACTGTATTTTGTATTATTTCATGATGTGTGTTTTGTGTAACATTGTGAGCACCAGTTGAATGTTGTATGTATGTCTTGTGTTTTTGGAATATTTTTACATTACAAATGTTTTTTCATACAACTATTGTGGGTACCTTATTTTATTGGTTCTAATTTCTCTTCAAATTAGTGTTTGTGATTATTTGTATGTGTTGTGCATTGAATATTCTTTTGTTTAATAATTATTGCTGCTATAAAATTGTATTTCATAGACACGTGCATTCCTGCCCTTTTTCTTTTGGCGCAGGACAGCTCAGCAAATTCACTTGCTGAGCTGCCCTGCATCAAAAACGAGTAAATAAGCCCCTCTGTGTTTGCTGTCACCCTAAGCTTAGATAATATATAGAGGCTCCACTAAATAAATATTTAAGGCCAACAGAAAACTGACAGGACCAGCTAAAATCCCTGTCTCTCTCCCTGCCTCTATCTGCTTCTATCTAAAGTACATTTCGTCTCCAACTTTACTCTGTCTTTACTCCTTGTAATTTATGAAGGTGGTGGGGTGGGCGGGGCAGGGTAGAGAGAATGGAGAATTTACATTTAAAGTTTTCCCAACAAATATTTTTGAGTTTAAAAGGCTGAACCAATGTGTAGACGTAAACTTGGGGCAGCGCCAAAACTAAATGCCTTTCCAGAGCAGACATAACGAGGAGAAATATATTAGTTTCTCCTTGTTTTTCCTCTTTCCATGTCTGTTGCATTCTGCAACAGACATGGAAAGAGACAAGCGCCTCTCAGGATTGCTTTTGTGCAGATAGGTACCCCTTCCTGCACAAAAACAATCCTGCCTGCAACGGAGGCACTATTGCACCATGATGCTAGGGTGCCTATGTTGGCGCTAGGTAGCAAATTGTGCGCCAGCACTGGGGGGAAAGGGAAGAATTGCACTGTATTCTATAAATATGGTGCATTTGTGCCCTTTCACATTGGCGTAGGGCAGCGCAGCAAGAAGACTTGCGGTGCTGCCCTACGCCAATTCCTCATAAATGAGGCCCTTGGTTTAGAGTGGACTCATTTATCCACTATTTTATGAACAACTGGATATACACTTAAGCAGTTATGTACTAAATGCTACATTCCAAATCACGCTAAAGGGGCTATGCTCCAGAATAGGAACAACCATGAGAAGAGGAGAGCAAGCCATTGAACAAGATGCAAGCAAATGAGATTGACAATAAAGCCAACCAATGGTAAGCAATGGGTGGGCTTTAAGCTCACTCTAGGTTTTTGGTAAGTGGACCTTAGGTCTTTTGCAGATTGAGCTGTACTATAGACAAGGCCTAAATATGATCAATGGCAGGTCACCATAGAAAACAGAGTAGCTTGTTGCTATGCAGTGTAGGAAACCTTCCACCTACACAGCAAAAATGTAAAACAAAAAAAGTTCTACTTTTCTAGCTAGGAAGGAGAAATAAAAAGGAATCCTCCACCCTGAACAAAGAATTGCTACAAAACCTGAGTTTCTCCCCCAGTAGGAAGTACTTCGGATCCTCAGTTGTCCATGCATACTCAATGGCCCACTTACATTAATCTCTTGTGCTTGCTATTTCCCATAGAATCTGTTGCAGAATGGTACCCACCCATGGCATAATGTTCACCAAGTCATATGGTTTCATTTCCTGGCATATGGTGAGCATTCGTGCAA
This sequence comes from Triturus cristatus, assembly GCF_964204655.1. Classification (NCBI taxonomy): domain Eukaryota; kingdom Metazoa; phylum Chordata; class Amphibia; order Caudata; family Salamandridae; genus Triturus; species Triturus cristatus. The sequence continues at coordinate 1,139,156,611 of NC_140592.1, forward strand.
CAGTGATGTTTGGGCCAGTATGGTGGACATGCATTGCATAATTGTAGTCATTCTTGACCTATTATGGCCATCTGTAACATCTACAACATCTATAAGGCTGGCCTTTGCATCACAAATATAGTGGCAATGCATGGCATTGGAGTGTCCCACCCTAGGATAATGCTCACCAGGTTTAATGGTGGTAATCACTTGCATATTCTGGATTGCCATGGTATGGTAATCCTAAAAAAAACTTGAAAATCATTTTCAACACATTAGACCTCAAGTAGTCTCGGAGAAGAAAGAAATGACTGCAAGTGACACATGTGCATGTTAATGTCCAAGCTTAGAGAATCTTCTCAAATCCTAGGACAGATATGTCTCAATCATCTGGTAAGCACCACATTTTATATTATGTTTCTAACTGAAATACAATTAACAAACTAGCCCAATAAACAACTGTCGGGATGGGGCAGTGAGAAGCCGGAGACAGGTCTACTTGGATAAGGCTTTATTCCTCTGTATTTACTTTTCCCATACAAAGGACTTCGTGTTAATAGTTTGTTCGAGGGGTCCGTCTTCCTTGCCTCCCCACGGGGTGTATCAGGTCTGTTAAGTCCTCTCGTAGGGGTCCGGCGTCTCTCCT